>NC_142699.1:36890739-38131970 GCF_029339155.1 Prunus mume
TGGTATTAACATGACGAGGAGCATATTGCTTAGGCTAGCTGTATATTTTTCTTCCTATTTTTTGTTTTGAAAGCTTCGAGAAGTGTTTGTGCAAATAATCTCGTGGGAGAATATTCGCTTCTAGATCCATCAACCTTCAATTTTCCTTCTCTCTCTTCCTCTATTCTTGTAAAAAAGATTGGAGTAAATAGACCACACCCAGGGGGTGTTGGCCAAAGGTCCTCCGATACTTAAGTTAGTTCGAGTGTTTGTAGGAAAACAATAGCTAATCAAAAGGTACGGAGTTTATGTATGGTGTGAACCAGGCAGCCGGAGCCGTGTAGAGAAAATATGGAGAGTAGAGAGTGGAGAGGGAGAGAGAGCTTCTGTATTTTTCTCGGGTATTAGGAGTAGGTTTAGATGTACCTTGAATTGACAGGACCACCCAATTTCCGGAACCCGAGAAACCTGTGGAATTCGACATCACCCGATGTCGGGCCCACTTCTGAAAACTATATCCTCTTTTCCCAAAAAGAGATAAGGATGCAAGACTTTCTACCAAAAATTCGGCAAAATCTCCCTTATAAATTGAACATTCCCCAAATTTCAACCTGCACAAAATTCACATTTTAATATCCCAACGGGCAGCATGCACAAGATAACAACATGCAATTCATCTAATTGGCCTCCGGCCTTCAATTACTTCAAAACAAAACTACCAACACATTCCTTAAGCCAAATAATATAATCCAACGCACTTATGTAAGCCAAAAGTAATTTATATCATTTAACTTTCCCGACCATTTAGCATACAAGGCTCCAACCTCCTAACACGACTGCATCTCACTTTCACCCAAATTTCAGGACTAACGACAAGGTCCGAACCAAACTTTATCCGGCGCTATCCCAGGCTGCCTACGTACCCTACTAAAGGATCAAGCCACACGTAGTTCTTTCCTAAAACCCTTTTTCTTTAAGTCACAACTCACTAAAACCTCCCCATACGCCGGAACATCCAAAGTCACGTATGGGGCCTGTCCGCACGCCGGATAAACCTACGACACGTGGGACCTCATTATCATATCACAATATCCCCCATATGCCGGTACTACCAACGCCGCATATGGGGTCTGTCAACACGCCGGCTACTCCTACGACACGTGCGACCTCACACAATCACATATCTCCGCCCATACGCCGGGACATCCACGGCCACGTATGGGGTCTGCAACACGCTGGCTACTCCTACGACACGTGCGACCTCACACAATATCACAATAACTCCCCATATGCGGTACTACTACCAACGCCGCATATGGGGTTTGTCCGCACGCCGGATAATCCTACGACACTTGGGACCTCACAATCACAGGACGGTACTTACAGCATCCTCAATATCCTGGGGTACAAAGGGTAGTGCGTATAACACTTCAAACTGACATTCTAAACTCTTTTTATACCTTTATATATACACATAACTATATAATTCTCCATTTCATAAACGTCAACCCTGATATAGCATCCGATAATCCCCCAATTTAAATAATATAATAATATTCTAAATTCACATAATCCACACACTCAAATCAAGACCTGTCGCTACGGTCATTTTAATCTTCCTAGGAAGGTAACACTACCTAGGAGATCTCACGGTCAACCCAGGGTCAAACTACCCAACCTTGGTCAGACAGGCCCGCGGGGCCCACGACCTCCAAATTCGATCCGACGTTTCTATGAGTGCTACATGGTTTAGGATACACGTCCTGCAAGCTTGGTCCAGATCGGACGGTCGGATCGCTCACGATCGTACAATCGGACGGTTACTATAAACCTAACCCTAGGGTTGGCATTTCCGGAGTATCCGGGACTTCGTTTTACGATCCGTTGAATCCTACACGATTCTAAGGATGTCTAGATTAACATATTATAATTTGGAGTCAATCAAACGGTCCAAACCTATTGAACCCGGATAACGCATAATAGGCGATATCCGTTTGAGACTCAAACGACGTCCGAATCGAGATCCGCGAACTCCTATGCACTCGTGACAACCTGAGGATCTCATCGGAAGGTATTGCAGCTCCACCACTCTTGCCCAAGCGCCGCCACACGCGCCGGCAGCGTGGGTGTGTCTGATAAATTCCAGACGGAAAATCTCCACATCTCTGCTCAAGACTCCTACCTAGGTGAATCACTATATTTCGAGTCACTTTTTTTCTTGGGCATACCCCAAAAACTGACCGGAAGTGGCTGGAATCTCATCCCAAAATTCAGCCGAAATCCAATTCGAAGATTAGACATCCTATGCTCAAAATCGATGCAATCCTACCCAACCATCAGCTAGATCATGAAAAATAGGTGAGAAAGCATACCTCAATCACCAGAAACGGTGGCGGAGGAGGGAGAACGAGCGGCTGGAAATTTCCTCCGAAACCGATCGGCTTTCGCAAAATCCAGCGTATCGCTTCCGACGCGTCGAGAACAGTGGGAAGGACGGCGAGTCGGGCCATTTTGGGACCGGTCCCAGCCCAAATGGGGTCGGATGTGGCGGTGGCGGCGGCGGCTGCAATCGGGGTTTTCACGAGAGAGAGAGAGAGAGAGAGATCTGAGGGCATTTTTGAATTTTAACAAAAATCCCTTTTCCAAATAATTACGATTGTGCCACTGAGTTTCATTCGATCGTAACTCTCTCGTTACAACTCCGATTTGAGCCCACTACATGTCTACGGACTCATCTCAGTACGACCTACGTAATGGTACAGCTGGAATTCCCAAATTCCTTTCGAATAATAAAATGACCAAAATACCCCCATCCCAAGGGTAAATTCGTAATTTCACTCAAATTAATTAAAATAGGCAATAAATTTGGAGTCGGGGTGTTACATGAATGATGAATGAGGTTGTCTATTTATAGGAGCCTCGGGGCTAGGGTTTCGTAGAGAATATGCTGAGTTTATTCTCTACCAAAATTCGTAGAGATCGAGTCGAACTTAGATAATATCTGATTTAATGATATTATCTCTTTTTATGAAGATAATATCTGAATTAAATGATATTATCGCTTTTTATGAAGATAATATCTAAATTAATGATATTATCTTCTCTTTATTAGGATAATATCTGAATTAATGATATTATCTTATTAAATAAAGATAATATCATATTAATAAAGATATTTATCCAAATTAATTAATTGGCCAGATATATTGGTTCAATTAATTAATTAAAAGGGATAATCTTTTTTTCCATGTGACGTGCTGTGATTGGAGACGAAAATATTTGCTCCCACAAGAAGAACATAAAGATAGAGTATAATCATATGGATCTGACTTTGCAAATATTAGGCATGTGTAATTTGTCATATTTCTACACAGATCCAATACCAATGGAGAGAAATAGGTAAATATGTACGTCGCAGGCTTCCCAATAAGCATTTCTAATTGGGCTATAGTTAAACCATGGGGGAACCACAAATAAACTTTAAGCCGTTGATATCAAAGTAATAGACAAAAGTTTGGATCAAAGTCATGCACATGGTCAAAATTTGACTGCCCGAACAATAATTCATAGGGTGGTGCTTCAATTTTATTATGCCGATAATATTAAGGGTGCTGCTATTTGTACTACTTTTACTGATCATCTTGCTCCCATATACACTGGTAGAGTCCATCTCTATTAGAGAGGTGGTCAATAAGATAGTACAAATTACATTATTAGTATAAATGGATATATTTCTGCAAGCTCCATCCCCGTTTTCAGCATTTATAACTGCGGCAAGCTTATCCAACACCAAGCATCCACCTTGGAAACTCCAAATTGTATATATATATTATTGGAAACTCACAATTCTTTTAGTTTACTCGGATAGCTTCATTACAATGTTATGAAAATAAAAATAAAAATCATTTGACCATTCAATTAGTGGTTGTAATTTTAATGCTTTGTTGAAGCACTGTATTCGTCTATTTTGTTGGTCACAACTAGATATTGAATTATTTTTTTTCAACATTTGTATAATTTTTTTTTGTAAAGATAATCTATGAATAAAGACTTAAAAAATAAACAGTTTGAATTGTTGAAAAAATCATTGTTGAAAAATATTTACCTGCCTACTAGGTAAATATGATATCATATACCTAATTATTAGGTAAGTATAAGATAATATACCTAAATATAAAATAATGTACCTAATATTACTAGGTAAATATAACATAATTTACCTAATACATAAGTAATATACTCTACTATACCTGATAAACATGTAGATTTTAGACAAAATGTGTGGATTTGAGTGATATAACCAATAATCGTAAGACGCCACAACAAAAACATAGAAAAAATAGGAAAAACTGGAAGATAATTAACTATCAGAAACAAAGGAATCGAAAATGACGTGGGAGGAGACACAAAACCCACTTGTGTTAATGATTAATTGCATCTTAATTAACGATATTAGGTGGGAATGAACTTTATAGCAACAAAACTGTTTTTAAAAAAAATGTGAGCTAAACAAAATCAAAAGTAAAACAATGAGGAATTGTATTATCAAAGAAGAAAACAAACAAACAAAATCAATGAATAACAAAAGCTGTGGCAAAGTGTAAAAGAATATTAATGTACCTTGTGTACAGGTTGCCACAGTGCAAGAATAAAAAGCCACAACAGAAAGAAAGCCAACGTTCATATAGAAGCATGACTAAAATATAATAGCTATTTCAAAAATGATAGGAGACATGATTTGTGGCAGTATTTTCCGTTTATATCGTTTTGACAATATCATAATTATTATGACAAAAATTAACTTCTTGCGTTATTTCATTTTTAGGGGTATGATGGGAATAACAAAGTAATTTAAAAATGAAAAAAATAATATGTAAATATCAAAAAAATCAATAAAAGGAATGTAATTATACGTGGCAAAAAAGTCAAAGGACTTGTATCAACAATTACAAATATGAGGATTGCATCCAACTTTTGTTTTCGATTTTGGACTTATACCGAATTTTCTATAGTCAGCCGACCTGCATAGACTCATAGACTATAGTCATGTAATTTTTTTTCTTCTTCTTCTTATAAATAAGGCAAAAGAGATAAAAGGCATGAATAGACCAAGTCCATGTGTGTTTACTTTCTTTGCCATCCACAGGTGGAAAATTGTGAAGTCCATGTTGTAAGCAACGCTAGAGTACCACGTAAATGAGTTTTGAATCTCTCAATCGATTTATATACTAGGTCATTATACTGGCTTTCTCTCCCTCTCTCTTTTTGGTGCTTAATTATTTTGACATCTTCAAGTTGTGAACATTAGAGCGTAATGCTATACAAGACAAAGTTTTGGAGATGCCGCCCTGCCTTTGTTTGGCTGACAATATATACATTGAAATGTCTAATGCTTTTCATTCCTTCATATATAGCTTATCAATTAATATATATATATATATATGTTATAATAAACTGGATACTCGGTTGCTCTCTCGTCTTTGCGAGGAGAGCCGTTATTAGGGTTTTAGGTTTCATCATAAGGTTTTTCTGTGTCGGCTCCTAAGGGTCGAGGGTTGCTTCAGGGATACAGCGGTGCATGTGTTGCAAGCGTCTCGTTGTGAAGTGTTTCTAGGGTTAGGGTTCTTGCTCTTGTGACTTGGGGGACATGTTCTGCATAACCCATTGAGGATCTTTGGGGCCTCCATGGCTGGAGGATTTTGAGAGTTCTTTCGAGCGGCAATTGGATCTGACTGATCGGGAGAGAGTTGGGGTTGTGATTGGCGATTTTGCAAGATGTCGATCGGTTTGTTGGTTTCCTGTATAGCCTGGTGGCTAAAATTATCTCGTAGCAAGAGGTTCATCGTGATAATTTTATTAAGACTTTCACCAGCCTATGGAAAGGTTCTGATGAGGTTTCGATCAAGGAGATAGCTCATAACCGGTTCTGGGTTCGTTTTGTCTGCGATCGGGATCGTCAAAGAGTTCTTGATATGGAGCCGTGGACGTTTTGACGGTCATTGCTTTTATTGGCTGCGGTGTCTGAGGAAGATTGTATTCATACGATGCCGCTAACCCATGGCACCTTTTGGGTCCAAATACATGGGGTCCCAGGTTTCTGTATGACGGTGGCCGTTGCCACCGCTATTGGGTCGACGGTGGGAGAGGTACTATGGGTAGACAACAGGGGACGGGCAAGACTGCGTTGGTCGTTTTATTCGGGTGCGGATTCGGTTAGATGTACGTGCCTGATGAGAAGGACTCGGTAACCTTTCCAGAAATTGGGGAGAAGATCATAGAATTTCGCTATGAATATTTACCTGAGTATTGCTTTGCTTGTGGTTGTTTAGGGCATCCTACTCAAGAATGCGTGAAGAAACATGAGGCCTTAAGCGGCAAGCTTAGCCCTAAGGACCTTGCCCACTTCACCTCTGTTTTTGAGGGTCCGGAAGGAGTCGTCAATTTGTGGGGCAAACCAATTGGGTCTTCGGCAAGGCGTCTCTCCTCTCAACAGCACGGATCATCACACACTAGTCAAAAGAATGTTGGGGAAGGGTCCGGTGGTCATTCCTGGCGAGCGTCTCGTCATGCATCCGAGGAAGCCATGGATACGGCCTCATCTCCTTTTAAACAAATCAGCACCACTAGGTCCTACCGAGCAGTCTGGGCTAGCTACCACGGCCAGATGTCATTTGACGGAGGAGGCTGCGATAGGGGCACTCCCATTCTTTGGAGTTGCAAATCTCACCTTGTGAAAGAAGTGACCTCCGTAATGGCCACCTTCGTGTCTCGGATATTGGTCAGCGTGGCACATGTAGGGTGGTCCCTATCGAGGACATGTCTCTGCTTTGATGGATTCGGTTCGAATTGTACATGCATCTGTTGTCCCCACGGGAGGATACGAATGCGATTATTGCACAAACTAGTGACCCCTTTAACTGTATGCCCATAATTGAGCGACGGCAGTAAGGTTAAGGGTCGTGGGCGTGGGAGACCAAGGCGGGTGGTTGATCCGACCGAACTGGTACATGGGTGGCTCGTTGTCTTCCCTTAAAAGAAAGCATTCGGCTCGGTTGTATGCGGAAGGTAGCGCGCAAGGAGGGTTTGGTGCCCCGGAAAATAGCGTTTATATGTCAATGTAATGCTGCAGCGAAGGATACCAGCCTTGAGGGTCTCCCGGTCTCAATGTTAGTGTTCGATTGGAACATTCGGGGCTTGGCAACCGGCGAGCGTTCCGTGACTGAAGAGCTTTCTTGATATAAGAGGCCAGATGTGATTTTCTTAAGCTCAAACGCGTATGACTGCGGTATAGATGGGAAAATTACATACAAGGTTAGGTGTTGGTGGTGTGGTTTGTGTGCCCCGTGTTGGTGTTGGTTTTTCAGGAGGGTTATGTCTACTCTGGCGGTTGGGCCGATGTTCATCCGCTTTCTTCCTCCCAGTCATATTGATGTTCGGGTTACTTTGGCCACTTCGAGTCTGTTAGAGTGACTAGATTCTATGGCCATCCTGATCAAACCCATCGCCGTCATTCATGGGAGTTGTTGAGGCGTTTGTGTAAGGTAGGTACTGGGCCCTGGCTGTGCTGTGGGGATTTCAATGAGGTCATGGGATGTCATGAGAAGAGTGGGAGCCGATTTAGAAGTGATGCGCAGATGGAGGACTTTAAACAAGCCATTGCAGATTGTTGTTTGTTTCAATTTGAGTTTACAGGTTACCCATTTACGTGGAGCAAGGAAGGATACAGCTAATGTTGAGGCTCGGTTGGATAGAGGTTTTGGAAATCTAGCACTGTTGCAACGCTAGGGCAATTTCACGGCCCATCATTTAGTTTCTTTCTCCTCTGACCACCATCCGATTCTTATTACACTTGACAGTCCACAGGGTGCCAATGATAGACTTCCTCGAGGTCGCCGTCGTTTTCAGTTTGAGGAGGTATGGACTACGAAGTTGGTGTAGTGAGGTTATTCATCAAACGTGGCAGAATGCAGTGTCTCCCATTCATAATATAGCTACTTGCGCAAGCAACTTGATGCGTTGGAGTGCCAGGAAGTTCGGCCAGGTCCCCAAGAAAGTGAAAGAGTTACGAGTTAGGTGGCAAATCTCGGTCGGAGGACCCATCGTCACGGACTTTTAATACTCGTACCACTGGTTGAAGCGGAGCTTGATAAGTGTCTTGAACAGGAAGAAATCTATTGGCAACAGCGATCGCGGGTCACTTGGCTTCGTCATGGGGACTGTAACACGTCTTTTTCACAAGCAAGCCACAAGTCGCAGGAAGACAAATGCCCTAGTCGGGATTCTAGATGATCATAATCGCTGGCAGCGGGACTATGACCAAATAGGGAGTTTTTGTGGAGTTTTACCAACCTGTTCAAGTCGGATATTAGAGCTACTGATGCGGAGATTTTTAATGCTGTCCAAGCGCGACTGTCTTCCCGTTCTTATCAAAATCTGCTCCTCCCTTATTCTAGAGCTGAAATAGAAATAGCTCTTAAATCCATTGGACCGACGAAAGCTCCAGGTCTAGATGGTATGCCCGCCCTCTTCTATCAACGATATTGGGACATTGTGGGTCAGGATGCTAGTGTTTTATGCCTAGGAGTTTTAAATGGTAGCGCTGGCGTCAAAGAGTTCAACCATACGCTGGTGGCTTTGATTCCAAAAATTTGTTCTCCCACTCGTGTTTCTGAATATCGCCCTATCAGTTTATGCAATGTCCTCTACAAACTTATCTCTAAAACTCTTGCCAATAGATTGAAGAAGGTGTTACCTGAGGTTTTCTCTGAGTTCCAGAGTGCGTTTATCCCAAATCGTATGACTTTGGACAATGTCTTGGCGGCTTTTGAAACTTTCCATTGTCTGAAGAGAAGGGGGAAAATGGGTAAAAAGAAATTAATTCTGAAGCTAGATATGGCTAAGGCTTACGACCGAGTTGAATGGCATTTCTTGGAGAAGATGATGCGGACATTGGGTTTCCCTCTTCGGTTTATTCAATTGATTATGGGCTGCGTGACTACTGTCTCCTATTCGTTATTAATTCAGGGACGGCCCTTTGGGCGCATTATCCCCTCTCAAGGGTTACGGCAAGGGGATCCGATTTCACCGTATCTTTTCCTTATTGTGGCTGAAGCCTTCTCTGCTTTACTTCAGCAGGCAGAGAAGGACTCTAGGCTACAGGGTGTCTCCATTGCCCCTTCTTCTCCTTCCATTAACCATCTATGTTTTGCCGATGACAGCCTTCTGTTTTGTAATGCTGGGACAACTGAGGCTCTAGAATTGAAACGTATTTTTGGAGTGTATGAGGCGGCTTCTGGACAAAAGGTTAATCTTGAAAAATCCGCTCTTTGCTTTAGCCCATCCACCCCGAGGGTGCTGCAGGAAGATGTTCGTCAGCTTCTGAACGTGTCTCTTGTTCCTTGTCACGAGCGGTATCTGGGCCTCCCTACCATCGTTGGTAAGGATAATAAAAAATTGTTTCGTACTGTTAAAGATCGAGTTTGGAATAAAGTGAATGGTTGGCAAGGCACGCTTCTGTCTAAGGCTGGGAAAGAAGTGCTCATCAAAGCAGTATGTCAGGCAATTCCGTCATATTCTATGAGTGTGTTCCGGTTGCCTGTTGGGTTATGCCGTGAGATCGAAAGCATCCTCGCACAATTTTGGTGGGCTAAAAGCGAAGGTAGAGGTATTCACTGGAAAACGTGGAAGTTCATGTGCCAAAACAAATCTGACGGGGGGACTTGGGTTCAGAGAATTGACAAGTTTTAATCAAGCACTTCTATGTAAACAAGGATGGCGTTTGTTGGAATTCCCAAATTCACTGATTGCACGTATGCTGAAGGCTCGCTATTATCCAAACTCTGATTTCCTTGCTGCTTCGAGTGGGTCGTCTCCGTCGTTTACTTGGCAATCTTTACTGTGGGGCGGGAGTTGCTCCGGTTAGGTCTTAGGTGGCGTATTGGCTATGGCCGTTTCGTCAATATTTATGGTGATCCGTGGGTGCCTTATGATAGATTTTTCACTATCCAATATGTACCTACTCTTCCCTCTACCTCCCGAGTTTGTGAACTGATTACTGAGAGTGGCCGGTGGGATGTTGGGAAGGTCTATGATACCTTTCCGTTCCCAGAAGCTGAAGCAATCCTTTCTATTCCCTTAATGGGTGATACTCTGGATCGGAGAATCTGGAATTTTAACAAAAATGGGAGATATTCGGTTAAAAGTGGGTACTGGGTAGCATTGGAGTATAAGCGGCTGGAGGAGCTGTCCGCTGGGAGTGTTGCTGGTCCTTCCTCTCCTTCGCTGAAGAGCTGGAAGCATTTATGGAAACTGAAAGTGCCACAGAAAATCTTTCATCTGTTATGGGGCTTGGCTCAAAATATCCTTCCTTCCAAGGAGGTACTGTTTCGGCGCCGGATTACACAGGAGGATGTCTGCTATCGATGTTTTGCTAGGAGAGAAACCACATTGCACGCGTTGGTGGGCTGTGTCGTTTGTGCGCAGGTGTGGGAGGCTTCAGACTTCCCCAACGATTTTCTTCTTCTTAATATCTCTGACGCGGGAAATTGGTTGGATGCGACATGACTCTTATTCCTCCTGACAAGCAGTCCTTGTTTGCGTTCACTGTGTGGGTATTGTGGAATGAAAGAAATGGGGTGCTGTTTGGCTCTCAACCCACCCCCCCTGGAATGTTGGTTCAGCGTGCGAAGGACTATGATGATGAGTTTAAACGGTCTACAGTTGCCAATCATAGGAGTGTATCCTCGCTGGTTCGTGATGTTAAGTGGAAGCCCCCTACGGATAGTTGTTTGAAGTTGAATGTGGATGGGGCTGCTGATATGGAGACAGGTGCTAGAGGAAATGGTGTAATAGTCCGTGACTCTCAAGGACACTTGGTTGGGGCTTTAGCTATGCGGGCTCCAAGTAGGATCTCTGTACTTGCCACGGAGCTGTATGCTCTTCAGATCGGACTCTCTTTTTCGTTGGATGCGTCTCTGGTGCCTCTGGAAGTTGAGTCTGATTCCTTGCTAGCAGTTTCTATGGTTAACAGTGAGGAGGAATGCCTTGCTGCTGAGGGAGGTTTGGTGGAAGGGGTGCGTCGTCTTCTGGCCAGCTCTGCGTTTACTACTGTTAGATATATCCCCCGTCAAGCGAATAAGGCTGCTCATCGAATTGCTCGCTTCAGTCTCCGCGATCAAAGTTTGTTGTGCTGGATGGATGTGGGACCTTTGTGGCTCATGGATGCTGTCTATGATGATTAGCCTGTGTCTAATGTCGTTGGTTAAGTTTTTTCATGTGTAAACTGGCATGTGTGGCACTCTTTTTCCTCTCCTGAAGTTTTTCCCATTGGGTTTTCTTTAGGGAGGTTTTAACGAGGCCACTATACTCATGCCAACATATCTTTGTCTTGGTGTTTTGATTAATGAAGTCCTCTATATAGCCTTGTTCCCATTACTCTTCTTGGCAAAAGATTTCACATGATTCCGTACTTTCAGGGCATAAGTGAAAAAAAAAAAAGAAAAAAAAAAAACACATGTATAGTACTCCTAAATATGTTTGCTTTGCCATCTTAATTTTCTTCTTCTTCTTCATAAACATAGGTTAGGAAATTTTAAATGACACTCTTAATTAAATTTGGTTGTTGTTGTTGTAATATTACATTCATTTTAGCAGGTGTGGAATTAATGAATTTCAATTTCAATTTTTACCCCAAAAAATGCTGGGGCCTAAGCAAGACATCGCATAAGAGATGTACAAGTTCTTCAAATTGCAGTAAATGCTATTGCAATTGCTGTCCTCCAAGGCCTCTGCCGCCACCACCACCACCAACAACATCATCGCCGCCACCATCACCAACAACAACATCACCGCTTTTTTAAAAGAATTCTAGGAAGGTTGTAGACGAACATTGAAGATGGCTAGAGGACTATCATATGGATTTTGCTTCGCTATTATTAATCCAGCATTATCATAATTTTTTTTTCACATATTTATTTATTTTTAAAGTTCAACAAATTTTATTTATTGGAATATTAGGTCCCAGCCAATTGACTAAGGGTCTGCTTGACAATAGGAAACATTGTTGCTCAAAAGTGCTTCATCTAGAAGTGCTTTTATTAGAAGCACCTCCATTTAAAAATAAAAATTCAAATTCAAATTCAAGTGTTTCATGGAAATAACTTTTTATTTGTTATTTAGGTCTTCTCTAGAAAGCGTAAAAAGTTTTTTGATAGTCCAGAACAATAATCATCTAAAGTTATGTGAGGGATCTCTCAATAGAAGGAGATTGATATACAGAGAGAGGGTTTTAGTAGAGAGATCCCTCAAATAAGTTTATTTGAGGAACACCCTTCTAGGGCCTACCACACATTGTATTTCAACGATCTGAATCCTCTAGGCTTTAAATATTACCTCAGAGATCATCTCTGAAAAAAAGCACTTGATGTTAGAATTTGTATAGGAAAATACACTTTCACTTAGTCCCACATTGGAGGGGAGTTGTTTCCTTTCATGGTTTATAAGCACCGACACTTTAGAAATACTAAATATGGTATGGGCCTAGTGGAGGCAAAATTGTGCCTTATCTTGGTTTGGGCTTGGAAAATATCTATATAAATATATAATTGTCAATAGAGTAATGAAAACTAAAAACTGATCTAGTCTACTTACGTGGAAAGTAAAAAATCTAGTCTATGAGATAGAAAAGTGAAAGACAAAATGCAGGTTTTTTGTCTGATGTCGAGGTCCTTTTGCTCTTCATCTAAAGGTTTATATAGGAGGATCCGTCAGCCCATGAGTTGGCCATTAAATGGCCAAAGGTCATCTCCTTTGAAATTCTTTCCTTCTAAAACTTCCAAATCCGTGGGATCACATTGATGAAGATCTTCTAGTTGCGTGATTCTCTCTTCTTTTGGAATACTTCGGATTGTCATCAACCTCCTTGATTTCTTTCCTTATGTGGCCTCCCTAAGATGCATGCAATCCACCGAAAATCTTCACTACTACAAAAAGTGAAAAAGACGACCAGAAAAACACGACGGTCTAAGTGAAAACCGTAGTTGTTTTTTAAAAGACGACGGTTTTATAAAACCGCCTTGTAATAACACCTTAGACAACTAAAAAATGGAGATTCAAATGGATGTTCCTAAAACACGACGTACTTAATTAAAAAACCGACGTCTTATTGAAATAGGATTTTCAAGTGGTAAAATCATAGCCAACAAATAACGGCGGAAGTTATGAACCGACCGACGTAGAAAGTAAAGACGACAATTCAAAAAAGCGGCCGTTTTACCCAGAAATTAACACGCCAAGTTTTCGTATAAGGCGCCGTATAATTACAAATAAATCCACGGCGGTAAAATACAAAATACCGCCGTATTAAATTAATGTACAACTACGGCAAAGATAAATATAACGACGTCTTTCTCGTATTTCTACGACGATATCTTTAAATCTTACCAAGTTGGGGTTTTCATTTAACGACGTATTATACAATTTAACGTCGTATTTGTCCACTTTATACGTCATACATTATATTTAAACCGTCGTCTGAATAAGAATTTTTTTAACAATTTATTTCTTGGATTTTGTTATCCTACGTCGGTAGATCTACTTAATGACAAGAATTGAAATAACCACGACGGTTTATATAGAAAACCGCCGACATAATCAGATTTTTCTGAGATCACAAGGGTTAGGAAATCTTACAAGATGGAACTCTGTTGCTCATCATAATCTTACCAGAAAGACAATATTTTAGAGGTTAATGATGTATGTGTATTTGTGTCTTTGAGATACACAAACGCGTACATACACATTAACATCCAAAAAATTGCTTCTGAAATTTGACGACGGCCTCAGTTTGCAATCGGAGAGACAATTTTTTGGAAGTTGATGATATGTGTGCGTTTGTGTATCTACACAAACGCACACACACATCAACATCCAAACAATTGCCTCCTAAAATTTCACGACGGCAGACAGATTTGCAATCAGAGAGACAATTTTTTGAAAATTGGTGATGTGTGTATGTTTGTGAATCAGATACACAAACATACACACAAACCAACATTCAAACAATTGCCTCCCAAGAGATGAGGTGAGACAAAGAAAGGGGCAAGAAGAAGTTGAAACCCTAATCGAATACTAAAACTGAAAGCACCCGTGAAAAAAAAACCCTATTTATAATTAAAAAATCCAAATCCACGTCGGTTATATTACACATAACAATGTTTAACAAAAATAAACCACGTCGGTAAACAAATACATTACGTCGTTTTAGTCTTACTTAAGACGACAAGAAAAGACGACGATATAACAAAAAACAGTCATTGTTTTTATATTCGTATTTGATTTAAATCAGTCACCCAAAAAAGAAACTTTACAAATTCTAGAACATTAATTTCCTCATGAAAAAAAACTCTATTTATAAGGCACTGTTTTTGAAAAATAAACTGAAAGAAAAAGGGAAAAAAAATTATATTTATAATTATAAAAATAAAATCCACGTCGGTTATATTACACATAACGACGTTTAAAAAACGAATCCACGTCACGAAAAAAATATTGCGTCGTTTTAGTTTAAAAAAGACGACGGTATAACAACAAACAGTCGTTGTTTTTATATTGGTATTTGATTTAAATCAGTCCCCCAGAAAAGAAACTTTACAAATTCTAGAACTTTAATTTCCTCGGGAAAAAAAACTCTATTTATAAGGCACTGTTTTTGAAAAATAAACTGAAAGAACAAGGGAAAAAAAATTCTATTCATAATTATAAAAATACAATCCACGTCGGTTATATTACACATAAGACGTTTTAAAAACAAATCCACGTCGCGAAAAAATATTGCGTCGTTTTAAATTAAAAAAGACGACGGTATAACAACAAACAGTCGTTGTTTTTATATTCGTATTTGATTTAAATCAGTCACCCAAAAAAGAAACTTTACAAATTCTAGAACATTAATTTCCTCGGGAAAAAAAACTCTATTTATAAGGCACTGTTTTTGAAAAATAAACTGAAAGAACAAGGGAAAAAAAATTCTATTTATAATTATAAAAATACAATCCACGTCGGTTATATTACACATAAGACGTTTTAAAAACGAATACACGTCGCGAAAAAAATATTACGTCGTCTTAGTTTACAAAAAGACGTCGGTAGAACATAAAACCGTCATTGTTTCAATTTCTTTAACCGTTCTCTTTCTGAAGCCATTTCTATTCTTTATCGCATTCTTGAAAACCCATCTTCTTCTTCAGAAGCTCTACGGATAACCCATCTTCTTCACTAATGCCGATAACCCATCTTCTTCTATCACAAACCTGACGGATCTTCTTAGCCAAGAAAATCGAGCAGAGGCTGACATCTAATCTTCAGTTTTCACGAGAAGCGAACTTTCCTTCGACAGTGGAGGCCAGCTTGCATCTCTTTTGATGGAAAGCAAGGAGTATTCAGAAGCACTAAGTCTCCTATCCGGATTGACAAGCTTCCTCTTGTGGACATAGATTTGTTGGAGAAAGACATCCAAATTATTGTCTTCGAGATGTGAGAGAGAGTGTCTTTGAAAGAGGAAGAACTTGGAAACCTAAATGAAAACAAACGAAAGAAAGCGACAAATTTATACAATAAATTTTTAAACCCACGGCGGTCCTTACACAAAACCGCCGTCTATTTACAAAATTCCACGTCGGTATATTACAACAAAACGACGTATATTATAAAAATAAACGTCGGTAAATTACAAAAAACCGTCGTGTTAAATATTTCTACCATGACGCGAGATATTGATTTATCGACTTTTATTTAGGAGTTTACTACGGCGGTACCTACAACACTACTGTCGTATTTATTTACCACGTCCTAAGTTCAAATTATCGTCGTAGTTTGTCTATTAATACGTCGTCATTCTATGTAAACCGCCGTCTTATTACTATGAAACGGTTTGTATATATATACAACTTTTCGTCTACGACTTACACATGCACTTTATTTCCAACCCGAGAAAAATTTCAATCTCCTGAGAAAACTTTTCGCCTTTTTCCTTGTCGAACACCGTCGAGTATCTCATCGTCTTCCTCTCATCTTCGTCGCCTCTGAACTTAAACACCAAATTCGAGAAAGCTTTCATTGCACGCAAAAGGTAAGCTTTCATTTCTCACTATTTTTGTTGCTATTTTGCATGCTCATACGGTTTTTGTTTTGAAAATCTTTTTACCTTTTTTCTGGCGAAAATCATTTTTATTCTTTCCAAGTTTGATAAATACATGACAGAAAGGGAAAGTTTCCAACTTTGAACACAACTAATTCAACTAAATAAGACGACGGTAGCTTCTTATTTACGTGGTTAAATATGTAGACCACGACGGTTCGTCAGTCGTCCTAGCGTCGTCTTAAAATTGATCTAAGTTGTTTTTAAAATGATGGTCAATTTTTTATTTGCTTGTTTAATTGCAGGTTTGATTTCTCTGAACCATGGTTTTCGTTTTTCCTAATTTGATAAAATACAAAGACAAAGAAAGTAGGGTTTGGTATCTTATATAGACGACGGTATCTTATTATTGACACGTGTGAATGTTCATACCACGACGTTATACTAAGATACCGTCGTCTATAAAAGATGCCAAACCTTTCTTTCTTTTTCTTTGTATTTTATCAAATTAGGAAAAACAAAAACCATGTTTCAGAGAAATTAAACCTGCAATCAAACATTCACAGAGAAAGAAAAATGTTTTTGGTTTCTTATAAATACGACGGTAGCTTATTATTCACGTCGTGTGAATATCCATAAACGACGTTATATTAATATTTACGTCGTGTGAATTTGAATATCACGACGTCGTGTAAATATCGCCGTAATAAGTTCTTATTACGTCTTCTTTAATATTGTTTCGTCGTTGTTTAAACATTTATATTGTTTCTTCTTTAAACATTTATTACGTCTGATGTTATGTTATTACGTCGTGTAAAATCTTATCATACGTCGTATTTTATAAATAACCGTCGTTTGTGTTCTAATTTTTTCCTGAAATATTTTCACTTGCAGGTTTGTTTTTTCAGTAACCATGGTTTCTCAAGACCAAAGTAAGGACTCGCTCCAAAAAAATGGAGGTAAGGAGCTTGGAATGGTAACTCCTCAAGACAAGCCCTTGAAGAAGATGAAGTTTGTTTCATCTGCTGAGACAGAACCAACCAAAGACGACAACAATTTCGAGGATTCAAAGTCAGGTCGAGGTATGAGCACAATGCCTCGTGTTGTGAAGAGAAAATTGCAGAAAATCAAGCCAGTTGTTGAGTACAATAAAAGGGGGAAAGGATGTGGCCCTGCACATACTGAGATGCAATCCTACATTGGTGTGTTGGCACGCTCCAGAGTCCCACTTGTGGACAAGAAATGGGCTGAAATCCCCAAGGATATAAAGGAGCAGATTTGGGAAGCCGTTGACATGGCTTTTGTGGTAGGTCAAGGGGGCAAGACCTCGGTGTTATCTTCTCTGCCAAGAAATGGAAGGATTTCAAGTCTACACTGACGAGGCATTATATCCTTCCATACATCAAGGAGAGGGAGAAATTAAGCCAACCCTTGAAGTATATAAATTCATAGAGAAAGCAGAATGGGATGCCTTTGTAGCTTCAAGGTTATCTAAAGAATTTGAGTCTGTGCATTCTCAACATTCACAGATTAGGGAGAAACTTGAGTACAATCATCGATTGTCTCGAAAAGGATATTCTGGTTTGGAGGATCAATTGGAGGAAACCATGCCTGGGTAGAAATTGATCGATCTACCTTATGGAAGAAAGCTAGACAGGACAAACATGGTAACATCCCGGATCCAAAGGTGGCAGAGAAAGCAAAATTAATTGTAAGCCTACACACTCTGTTTTAAATTTTTATTAAACTGTGTATAATTCTTATTACGTCTTATGTTATATTTTTCTGTCGTGTGAATGATTTTACTACGTCGAAATGTTTTAAAACACGTCGTGAAAGATCTAAATCTGGAATCACAACTCTGGTTTTCTGTAATTATAGCATAAGACGTCGGTGGTTAATTTTTTCGTCGTGTGAATGATATTACTACGTCGAAATGTTTTCGAAACGTCGTGAAAGATCTAAATCTGGAATCACAACTTTGTTTTCTGTAATTATAGCATAAGACGTCGGGGGTTTATTTATTGCGTCGTTTGAAACAACTAACCACGTCGTTTTTAAGTAACGTCGTTATAAATATATTATAATGTCGATTTCTATGTTGTTGCGTCGTGTGAAATTATATAATGCGTCGTTTGTTTATAAATAACCGTCGTGTGTTTTCTTGTGCTGACTTTTTTATATGTCTTTGTTTTAGGATGAATTGCAAAAACAAGTGGCTAAGGGCAGTCTTAGTTTAACTGGCAGTAATGATGTGTTGACCTTGGCTTTAGGTCCCGAGCATCCAGGGAGAGTAAGAGGGGTAGGTGCTGGGATTTCCCCTAGGCAATTCTTCAATTTACCTAGACCACAGAGGATAAAGTTTGCCGATCAATTGAAGGAAAGTGTAAGAATTGTCCTTCAAGAAGAGACTAAGAAGATGGAAGCTAGAACCAAACAATTGGTAGAGGCTGAGAGGGAACATTTACTAAGTCAGCTTTCCCAACTCATCCCCAATTTTGATCCAAGCATGCTTAAACCGAAAACTAGCCCCTGTCAAAACCAAGGTCTAGAGCAAAGTCCCAAAAATCCAATGTCTGATAAAGCAAGCTGTTCTGGGGCTGATGTGAGATCCCTACATTTAGAAGATGATACTGCCAAAAATGGGGAACGGCAGGAAGAAACGGTAACATATCTGAACTTTGAATTCTCTGTTTTTTTTTAAAACATTAGACGTCGTTATTATGAAGAAACCCGTCGTTTTAAAACCATACCACGACGATTTTATAAATAAACCGTCGTTTTTATTTAAATACCACGTCGTATTTAGTTTACTTGTTTTACACGCCATTAGACGTCGTACTTTGTGGTTTTTAGACGACGGTTTTAGTCCTTACCGACGTAATAGACAATTACCACGACGTTTATTATTTACCATCGTTTAATAATTTTAAGACGTCCATAATTCTTACATACCGTCTTATGTTATGCCTTACCACGACGTTTTGATTTAATTTTTTTACTTTCTGTACAATCTGTCTTATATATATATTTCTTTATTACTTAAAACAAAAATCTGGGGCTTTAGAAAATCAAGATGAAGAGAAGAAAGAAGAAAAAAAAGATGAAGAGAAGAAGGGAGAAAAAAAAAGATGAAGAGAAGAAGGAAGAAAAAAAAGAGAAAAAAGATGAAGACAAAAATGATGAAGAGAAGAACGAAGAAAAACAAGATGAAGAAAAGCATGACGAAGAGGTATATTCTCATAACTTTGCCTTTTTTATTTGTTTTTCACATTTCAGACGTCGATATTTTTCTTTAAACCGTCGTTTGTTTTCAAATTAGACGTCGGAATTTATTTTCTATGACGTAATAAATTATTTAAAACGACGGTTTTTTATTACCATCGTTTAAATTATTATCAGACGACGTTTTTTAATTTAAACCGTCGTTTTTATTGAATTACCACGTCATTTTATTTTGCTTTATTTCTTTAAACAGGGTAATGAAGTAGTTGATTATTCAAATGTGGAGGTGCCATCTTCCTTACAATCCCTTTGTCGTTATGTGGAAACGACACTAAAGCCGGGGAAGATCATGACCTTCAACATTGAGAAGGAGGTGTTTGGTGCAGATCGCAGTACCTTCGTCTTGCATGAAGATATTACACAGTTTGCAGGCATGGAAGAAATTGGGGCTACACAGTTTGCAGGCATGAAGATATTACACAGTTTACACAGTTTGTCCTTATCAAATATCAAACATTATAGCATAAGACGTCGGTGGTTTAATTATTGCGTCGTTTTAAACCTAAACCACGTCGTTCTTTTTTTACCGTCGTGATAAATTAGTTATAACGTCTGTTTCTATTTCAGTTCGTCGTGTGAAATTGTATAATACGTCGTTTGTTTATAAATAACCGTTGTTTGTTTTATATATTTAGGTGCTTATATGATCGTTTGAGAGAAGCAAATATGTGCAGCATGGTTGGCTTTATCGACTGCTCAAGTTAGTGCCAACGCTGGGTCACTAACTAATGATCACTAATTGTAGCCAATCAACTTCAGAAAACAAATGGTGAACAGATTTTCATAATGCCTTACAATCCAGGGTTAGTCTTCTTAAAAGGATTTTGTTTGTATGATTTTCACTAACTGACCACTTATAAAACTGTTTAACTAATTTTGTGTCGTTTGAAACATCTAACCACGTCGGTTATTTATTTATTGAGTCGCTTGAAACAACTAACCACGTCGGTAGTTAATTACCGTCGTGATAAATTTATAATGACGTCGATGGCTACGTTATTACGTCGTGTGAAACTATATAATACGCGGTTTTTATAAATAACCGTCGCTTGTTTTCTTGCACTGACTTTTATATTAACCGTCGTTTTATTTTAATTTTGTGCAGCCGTCATTGGGTCTTGCTGATTGTGAGAGCAAAGAGGGAAACCGTCTATTTTCTGGATCCTCTGCCGAAATCGTGGTTGATGAGGAGGGCAAAACATCGTGAACAGTGCTTTAAAAATTTATAATTCCCACATAGGCGACCAGGCCGTAAAGCACCAATTTGGAAAACTCGCCAGCACACCAAAGCAACCCAGCAGTGTCGAATGCGGGTATTATGTGATGCGCTTCATGAGGGACATCATCATGGATCGCTTCCTTGGAGTTTGAGAAGAAGGTAAGAAGAAAATTTTCAGAAACATTTTATGTGGTTTTTTGTATTATCAACGACGGTCCTTTAAAATTACCGTCGTTGAATCGATAGACTACGTCGGTTATGAAAAAAAGCGTCGTCTGTGACTGAATTTCTTTTTATTTTGTAAAGCTTAATAATCATTGTTTATGGATTGCAGTTTGCCAAGGGAAAAGAGCAAGCGCCATACCCCCAAGCAGCCATTGATGAAGTCCGGAATGAATGGGCAGAGTTTGTTTGCCTTCATATGGAATAGAGGATTTTTGGAACACTTGATATTTTTATATGTACTAATTTTGTCTATAATATATAATGTACAAATTTTGTCTATAATATACATCCTTTTTTTCCCTGAAAATTTGTTGAGGTTTTCATAATATAAAAGAAAAAACAAATTGCGTAACCGACGTGTAATAACTTTCCAACGACATAATTATGTAAAAAACCACGTAGAAATGATATTTAGACGTGATATACCGTTTGTACGTACATGGGACGTCGTTTTAGTGAACATTTCGCCATGGTTTCGCTTTTAAACGATGCCCTTTGAACAAGTAAGTCGTTTATTATATAATTTAGAGTTTAGGGTTTAGGTTAATACTTTTTAACGACGGTGATTCAGTTGTGGAATATGTATTTTACGTCGGATGGTGAAACATCCGCCATGGTTTCTCTTTTAAATGACGTCCTTTTTACAAGTGAGTCGTTTATTATTATTTACAACGTCGTGGTTTGTTGTTGATAAAAGAATATTTTATTATTTTTAATTCAAAATAAATTTAAAATAAATCCAAAAAATGCAACTTCAACTCCTATGAAGTCATTGATATATTTTCTTCCCCCTAAACCTCAAAAAAATGCAGTTTGAGTAATAAAAGTTTAAAATGACCACCCAAAATTAAATTGTTTTGATGAGTCATAACATCACTTATATAGTTTGATGGTTTAGGGTTTAGGGTTTGGGGTTTAGGGTTGTTATTTATTAGGGTTTAGGGTTAAAGTATAATTTTTGGGGTTTAGGGTTTATGTTTGTTATATATTAGGCTGTAAAACAATAAAAAATTTATAAAATTAAATTTTACAAATATATAATTTAGGGTTTGAAAGTTTAGGGTATTACTTTTAACGACGGTGATTAAGTCGTGGAATATTGAGTTTACGTCGGATAGTGAAAAATCCGACATAGTTTCTCTTTTAAACGACGTTTTTTTTACACGTGAGTCGTTTATTATAATTTACAACGTCGTTAGTTACTTAACCCCGCCGTTGTTTGTTGTTGATATAAGAATATTTTATTATTTTTAATTCAAAATTTTAAAAATAAATTTAAAATAAATCCAAAAAATTCAACTTCAACTCCTATGAAGTCATTGATATATTTTCTTCCCCCTAAACCCCAAAAAAATGCAGTTTGAGTAATAAAAGTTTAAAATGACCAACCAAAATAAAATTGTTTTGATGAGTCATAACATCACTTATATAGTTTGATGGTTTAGGGTTTAGGGTTGTTATTTATTAGGGTTTAGGGTTAAAGTATAATTTTTGGGGTTTAGGGTTTATGTTTGTTATATATTAGGCTGTAAAACCATAAACAATTTTATAAAATTAAATTTTACAAATATATAATTTATGGTTTTAAAGTTTAGGGTATTACTTTTAACAACAGTGATTAAGTCGTGGAATATTGAGTTTACGTCGGATAGTGAAAAATCCGACATGGTTTCTCTTTTAAACGACGTTTTTTTACACGTGAGTCATTTATTATAATTTACAACGTCGTTAGTTACTTAACCCCGCCGTGGTTTGTTGTTGATATAAGAATATTTTATTATTTTTAATTCAAAATTTTAAAAATAAATTTAAAATAAATCCAAAAAATTCAACTTCAACTCCTATGAAGTCATTGATATATTTTCTTCCCCCTAAACCCCAAAAAAATGCAGTTTGAGTAATAAAAGTTTAAAATGACCAACCAAAATAAAATTGTTTTGATGAGTCATAACATCACTTATATAGTTTGAGGTTTAGGGTTTAGGGTTGTTATTTATTAGGGTTTAGGGTTAAAGTATAATTTTTGGGGTTTAGGGTTTATGTTTGTTATATATTAGGCTGTAAAACCATAAACAATTTTATAAAATTAAATTTTACAAATATATAATTTATGGTTTTAAAGTTTAGGGTATTACTTTTAACGACGGTTATTGAGTCGTGGAATATTGACTTTACGTCGTATGGTGAAAAATCCGTCATGGTTTCTCTTTTAAACGACGTTTTGTTTACACGTGAGTCGTTTATTGTTATTTACAACGTCGTTAATTACTTAACCCCGACGTGGTTTTCATAGTTTTGACGACTTCTGTTTGATTTTGCGTCGTACATAGTTTTACCACGACGTCCTTAATGTAATAAGCGTCATGTTTAATGTGAAATTTTAACGACGTTTGTTTTTTCGGTCGATGTTTTAAAGAGCGCGCTTTCTTAAAATATTCGCGGGACCTAAAATTTTCAGATTTGGCTCTTAGTTTTATACTTCTAACCCTGAACCCTAAAATTTTCAGATTTCGCGCAACATAACATTTCGCTCTCTCACTTCATCTCTAATTCAAAGTTGGGCTCTCCAGGCTGTGTCAAATCCAATTTGGTCATAATCTGTGAGCTCTGCCAACCTGTAAGTACAAACCCTCTCTTCCCCTTGTAAATTCATTGAATGATATTACGTTGTTTTGTTAAAGGGTTTTAGATATATGTTTTGCGATCTGTTAATAATGTTGTTGGAGGTATGGATTCATGGATTTTCTGTTTAATGTTTTCTGGATCACTCTCTGTTATGTTGAATAGGGAATTGATTTCATTTTGTCGGATCTTTTAATCACTCTCTGTTATGTTGAATTGGGAATGGATTTATTGTTTTCATGCTTAGTATATGTTGGTTTCATGTATATGTTGGTTTCATGCTTGGTTTCATGTATATGTTGTGTTCTTAATAGGGTTTTGGGATCTTGAAAATAAACTGGATATCGACGCGTTTTCAGGCATACGACGACGGTTTTTACTTTAAACCATCGTTTTTATTACTTATACACGACGGTGTTATTTAACTACCGTCGTGGTTATAATTAGACGACGTTTGTTGAAAATCCGTCGTCTATATATGTCAAATACGTCTGTTTTTGTTTAAAAACCGTCGTCTCTGTTGTATACTACTTGCTATTAGACTTTATATAATCTGCTATAGTGATGGTCATTGCTTGTCTTTTCACTTTATTATATATAATAGGGTATAGTGTCGGAGATGGATAACTCATGGATGCACTCGGATAGAAGATCGAAGGCATATGAGTTAGGGGTGGAAGCATTTTTGAACTTTTCTGTAGAAAATCTTCTAACTACAACACATATCCGTTGTCCATGTGTTGAATGTGTTAATTTGAAATTGTTTGGGGTTGGAATTATAAGGGATCACTTATACTTTAATAGAGTTGACCAAAGCTATAAGAATTGGACATTTCACGGAGAACCTTGGGAAGCAACTACTAATGCTAGTAGAAATGTTGAAGAAGATGATGACCATAGTAGATACAGTTTTGTGTCCAAGAAATAGAGATGGATGATAATGATTTTGGTGATGTTGGATCCGATCCTTATGAGTTTGCCAATGTGATTGGGGATGGAGATCAACCATTGTACCCTGGTTGTAGAAAGTACACGAAGTTATCGGCATTAGTGAAGTTGTATAATTTGAAGGCAAAACATGGGATGAGTGATGTCTGTTTGAATTATTGATACTTCAAGGCGATTTGCTTCCAGAATGAAATACAATACCGGCCTCTATGTATGAGGCAAAAAAGACTTTGTGTGCATTGGGGCTAAGTTATGAGAAAATGCACGCATGCCCGATGATTGCATCTTGTATAGGAAGGAGTATGAGGATTTAACTCATTGTCCTACTTGTGGTATCTCAAAGTGGAAGGAAGGCAAAGATTCAATCTTGAAAGAGGGTGTGCCAGCGAAGGTGGTGTGGTATTTTCCTCCAATTCCAAAGTTTAAAAGGATGTTTCGATCACATGAGACCGCTAAGAGTTTGACTTGGCATGCTGCTAGAAAATCAATTGACGGTTATATGTCTCATCCGGCGGATTCCCCGTCTTGGAAACTTCTTGATGATAAATGGCCCGAGTTTGGTAATGAGCCGAGAAACTTGAGATTGGCTCTTTCATCTGATGGATTCAATCCCCACAGTTCTCTAAGTAGCAGATATAGTTGCTGGCCAGTTATCTTAGTTACATATAATCTCCCTCCATGGCTGTGCATGAAACGAAAGTTCATAATGTTGACCTTATTGATTTCCGGTCCTAAACAGCCCGGAAATGATATAGATGTCTACTTGGAGCCTTTGATTGATGATTTAACATCTTTGTGGGATGGGATTGGAGGAGTGTATGATGCACATAATAGAGAATACTTTACACTCAGAGCTGCATTAATGTGGACAATTAATGATTTCCCCGCCTATGGAAACTTATTTGGTTGTGTTGTTAAAGGATATAAAGCTTGTCCAATATGCGGCGATGATACACCTAGTCACAGGTTGAAAAATGGCCACAAAATTTGTTACATTGAGCATAGAAAATGGTTACCAATCAATCATCCATATAGGAGGCAACGTGCAGCTTTTAATGGGAAACCTGAATATGGCACGCCTCTGAGCCATTAACCGGAGAAGAAGTGCTGCATATGGTTGAAGATGGTGACAGAGTTTGTTGGAAGAAGAAATCAATATTCTTTGATCTCGAGTATTGGAAATACCTTCCTGTGAGGCATGTCCTAGATGTTATGCACATTGAGAAGAATGTTTGCGATAGTATCATTGGTACATTGCTGGAGATCCCTGGAAAAAATAAAGATGGGATTGCTGCTCGATTAGATTTATTGAACATGGGGGTCAAAACTGATTTGCAACCCGAGTATGGAGAAAGACGTACTCGTTTGCCTCCCGGGCCTTGGAATTTGTCAAGAGCAGAGAAGAGAGAGGTTTGCAATTCTTTCTATGGTATGAAGGTCCCTGAAGGTTATTCTTCAAATATAAAAAATCTTGTATCTTTACAAGATTCAAGACTTCTTGGCCTTAAATCACATGATTGTCATACCTTAATGCAACAATTGCTCCCTGTGGCAATTCGTTCTGTTTTGGAGAAGCCTGCAAGGTATGCAATAACTCGTTTGTGCTTCTTCTTCAATGCTATATGTGCAAAGACTGTTGATGTTTCCAAGCTAGATAAGTTGGAATAAGATGTAGTAGTTACTTTGTGTTTGCTTGAGAAGTACTTTCCCCCTTCATTCTTTGATATCATGGTTCATCTAGTAGTACATCTTGTTAGAGAAGTTCGTCTATGTGGGCCAGTATATTTTAGATGGATGTATCCGTTTGAAAGATATATGAAAGTGCTAAAGGGGTATGTTTAGAATCGTACTCGTCCCGAAGGTTGCATTGCTGAGCGGTATATAACTGAAGAAGCTGTAGAGTTTTGTACCGAGCATTTATCTGATGTTAGTACAGTTGGAGTGCCTTCAAGCCAAAAGATGGGAGTTTCAAAGCCATTATCAGGTTGCACAGTGAGCGTAGTTGATCGGGACTGTTGCAACCAAGCACATCTATATGTCTTGGAGAATACGGAGGAAGTCCTACCTTATATCGAGTACGTATGAGTTTTATTCTTTAAGTTTCCATTTTAAATTATTTCTTATGTTTATCTTATATGTTTGGGACCGTAATACTTGAATTTTGTGTGTCATGTAGGCAACATATGATCCACATCAAGACCGCTTATCCAAAATTTAGAAAAAGAACAAAGTGGTTGTAGGATAAGCACAATAGCACTTTCATTCAATGGCTACGCTTCAAGATATATGTTATTGAATAACATATTGGACTTTTAATTTTCTTCTTTCTATGTTAGATTGAATTAAGTTATGATTAATTTGCAGGTTCAAAGTGAACTTAATGAAGAAGACAATCATGGCGTGTCAGAAAATTTAAGGTGGCTAGCAGCTGGTCCAAACATGGCAGTGCCATTATATAGGAGCTATCTCATTAAAGGTATTAAATTCAACATCAAGGCACAAGATGATGTGCGGACAACTCAAAATAGTGGAGTTTATTTACTTGCACATACTATGCAAGTTGCTAGTGCCAAGGATAAAAACCCAATTCTCTCAAATATGGGTTTCTATGGTGTCATTCAAGAAATTTGGGACCTTGACTACCAAAAGTTTACAATCCCAGTCTTTAGGTGTGATTGGATTGATAATACTTCTGGTCTTGTAGTGGACGAACTTGGATTTACCCTTGTAGATTTGAGTAAAATTGGACATAGGAATGACCAATTTGTTTTGGCTTCTCAAGTCAAACAAGTATTTTTTGTTGACGACCCGATGCATCGTGGTTGGTCGGTAGTGTTATCAATGCCTAATAGAGAATATAATGATGTTATTGGTGATGATGTCTTAGGTGATGTGAGAATTGAGTGTGAGCCATTTACTATAGGGATGCCAAATGTTAACACATTTGATGAAGTGGTGGTTGAGTTAGGGAGTCAAAATATTCGAGATGAGTGTGAAGATATATGGGTTGAATGATGCTTTATGTAATTGGCAGTGTATGACATTAATTTTGTAATATATTGTAATGTGATTTCTTCACTTTCATTATACAGGTTTTGGCCACAAAACAATCAGTACAAAAATTACTGGTTTCAGATTACAATCACGACGGTTTTGATAAAATGTGAAAAACAAACGTCTGTTCTAATAAATAACGACGTTTTGGAGCATTCAACGACCGCAATATATTTACCGACGTCTTAAAGCAACGTAACAATGAAGAACCACGACGCTATTGTGAAACAGTTATCCAGGATAACACGTCGGACAAGCATAAAGAACCGCCATGTAATTCAAAATAACACGACTCCAATCCCATAATACCGACGTCTAAAAGACAAGAACTTTAACCTGAACGTTACAAAAGACGACGTCGTCATGAATTTACCACGTCGTATGTTCTTTCATAAACGAAGTGGAAAAAGATGAATTCACGACGGTATTTGAAGTCCATTAAATTTGTTGACGTTAAGATATATGAATTAGACGACGTTAATTTTTTTAATGAAGACGTATAAATTATTAAACACGACGGTCTTTTTCATGGTAACGACGTTGTATATAGACGACAACGTCGTCCTTATAAATTACTGTGTCGTAATTAATGACCCCATCATTTTTTCCACGTCGTTTATTTTCAAAATATGACGTATAAATTCTGTAATACGGCTCTCATTTATTTGGAACCGACGTTGTTTATTCATTTCAACGTCGTCTCTGTAAATACATGCGTCGTAAGTAATGACCCTGACATCTATTTCCACGTCATAATTCATAGAAAAATCGAAGTGGAAAATTTATTTTACGACGGTATTTGAAGTCCATTAAATTTGTCGACATTAAGATATATGAATTAGACGACGTTAATTTTTTTAATGAAGACGTATAAATTATTAAACACGACGGTCTTTTTCATGGTAACGACGTTGTATATAGACGACAACGTCGTCCTTATAAATTACTGTGTCGTAATTAATGACCTCATCATTTTTTCCACGTCGTTTATTTTCAAAATATGACGTATAAATTCTGTAATACGGCTCTCATTTATTTGGAACCAACGTTGTTTATTCATTTCAACGTCGTCTCTGTAAATACATGTGTCGTAAGTAATGACCCTGACATCTATTTCCACGTCATAATTCATAGAAAAATCGAAGTGAAAAATTTATTTTATGACGGTTAAGTTTTAGTTCTCGTCGTTGTATGTTTATCTTGCGGCCATATTCTGTTAATATATGTCATATGTTTCCTTTTTAACGACGTTTTTTTGTTGGAGTTGGTCGTCTATTCTCATCCTCGATGTTTTTTTATGTCTTTTTGCAGCACAAAGACGTCGGTTTTGATTTTTTGGTGACGTTTTTTGTTTTAACAACGACGGTTATTCACCGTCGTGGTTTTGTTATGGAAAAGATGTCGGTGGATTCCACGACCATTTGAAAACAGAATACACGACGGTGAATTCCCGTCGTGTTTTTCCTTTTTTGTAGTAGTGCTTGGATTTGAATCTGTGGCATGGGCTTGGACCTCTGAGGTTTGACTGGCATCTGGTGAAACATTGTAACATCCGGAATTATAGTATTGATTGAAAATAATCTTCCGATATTGAGTGACTTGAAAACCCAATGACTCTACCCGTATCCTTAAGGTTAATTAAGATATATATATATATATATATATATATTGTTTGGGCCTAGTTGAAATTTGATCAGGTCAGGCCCGAGATCCGACAATTAAATTAATTGTGAGCCCAAGCTATATTCCAATGGGCCTAATCAATAAGGTTGGATAGAAGCCCAAAATCATAAATGTGGCAAAATATCTACACGTGGTGGAATATATCAATCTAGCCAAACACATCAATATGGCCGAGAGCATAAAAGTGCTCAAGAGCCTATATGCGGCCGAAAGTGTAGATACGGTGGAATGACTAAAGGCAGCTGAATACATAAAATCAGACAATGCTTAAATAAGGAGAGAGAGATAATCCGTAGGAGGATTTTCTCATTGGTTACAATTCAAATATAGGAGGAATTATGCCAACTTGATGGTCAACCGAAGTTATTGTGGGAGAGCTCAAGATGGAAGGAAAATCAAATCAAATATTATTATTCAAAATTAAATCACCTGCATGAGACAAGGGATTGAAGACATTCTGGAGCAATTATGATTGATTAATTTGAAGGCTAATGGACGACCGACCAAGTTGAGGCGCACCGAAGCCCCTATAAATGCTAAGCTTATGAAAGAGATGAAGAAACCCCTGAAACAACATACAACTTGTCATTTTACATTCTCTTCAATTGCTATCGTAGGAGTAGCATAATGTAGCCCTAGCCTAGTTCTTATTTTTTTTGCTCTAGTCTCCGTAGATTTCAATTATCCCTTTACATTCTTGTTCTTATTTTTCAATTCTATTTTAATTACAATAACTTCAATTCATGTTATCTTTATTGTTCTTCGTAATCTAGTTTACTTTCCGCCCTTTATTTTACGCACTCGCATTTCAATTATTTAATTTATGCAAAATGAACAATTGATGACACGTATCGACTTTGCACCAATAGAAATCAACAAAACCGGAGTTTCTATGTTCTCCATTGCTTTATTTTGGCTATTTCTCATATCGGGTATGTTGGTCACATCTGACGGAACTACGCTTATCTTTGGCACAGAGCATTTTGATCTCACAGCTGATCCACCAACATGCTCCCCAAGCAATTTTGATGCAGACCAATTCTCAACACCTGGCATATACCTAAGTGATCATTAGACAATTAGCTAGTCTTGTATAAGAGCAACTCCACCCATTTGCCCTTAGCCATGGCAAGGGGGGGAGCTAGGGCTGCCACTATTCACGCGAATAGTGGTTGCCCTTGCAAAATCCGAATTTTGTGTTTCCACCCGTTGCCCTTGCTAAGGGCAGTTACTATTCATTTTTTTGTTTTATTCACAACTTTTTTTACCTCAATAATTAATTTGGATAATATTTTCGGATAAGATTTTCGGGTTCCTACGTGTCAATACTATTCATATCTCATAATCGGATAAAATTTTCAATTTCAAATTTCAGATAAATTATTATAAAAAAAAAGGCTGGTATTTATAGAAAAAAATTCATTAATTTTTGGGTATTTTTAAAAAAATTTCCGAATTTTTTCCAGTATTTTATTGCAAAAAATTGGCTGCCGTTGGATTGGAGGAAAAATCGATCGGAGAGCCAGACGACGCCACGTGGCAACAGGAAAAAATCAAATCGCCGAGTCGTGGCGTTCTTGTAGCGATCTTGTAGCGTTCATCAGAGTGCATCAGAAGCGCTGATAACCCCCTCGCTTTGGACCTCGGGTAAGACTTGCCTTGGGCGGCCAGGAGGTGGGTCCCACACCCCCGGGCTGCTCCGAAAGCCATTTTTTCCCCTAGCCTTGGGTCAGAGTGGAACCGCTCTAAGCACTGATAAATCACACAGATGCCACCCAGGCGGTTCATATGTTAAATAAATATCATGCATATATTCATTTTTATGTAGGCTACAACGTATATGTATACTGTCAACTCAGTTCCCAAGGTTAACAAAAGTGTAAATACATTCAACTATTTTTTCCTTTTCAAAAATATACAAAAAGATGATGATTTTCACAGATAATTTACAATTAAATACCCAAATATTTTAACCCTAAATCAAATTAGTGGTATAGAAATTGAATTTTCAAAAAACATATAAAATAATTCTAAGAGAAGGAATGACAGTTGTTACCTATGGAATGGAGGAAGGGAGGCTCTCATGGACAGAGAGCGTGACCGAGAGAGAGAGAGAGAGAGAGAGTCGTCGAGGCCAAAACTAGTCAACAGAAAAACAGATCACGATCCCAAACAATAACAAACGCTGAAATATCCCACACTACTCAATAAAAATTGTCCACACGAAGGATTTCTTTCCGCATAAATGCATTACGCACAAAAACACCTGCACATCATCAGGAAATAGACTGAACCAAACAAGTTCACTAATAATTAATAAACAAAACTACTAACATACATTCATTTTTATGTAGGCTACAACGTTTATTTATACTGTCAGCTCAGTTCTCAAGGTTAACAAAAGTGTAAATACATTCAATTATATTATACAATAAATTCAACTATTTTTCCCTTTTCAAAAATATAAAAAAAGATGATGATTTTCACAGATAATTTACCCAAATATTTTAACTCTAAATCAAATTAGGGATATAGAATTGAATTTTCAAAAAACATATAAAATAATTATAAGAGAAGAAAGGACAGTTGTGTAAGACCCGTGTCTTGGGGAAACAAGAACGGTGAGCAATCCCACATCGCTCGGGGAGGGAAAGGTGATGTGCTTAAATGTGTGGGCACTTCTCTTCCTAGCACGAGGCCTTTTGGGAGCTCACGGCATTCTTAGGAACTCCGGTTAAGCGAGTTGGAGGCTAGAGCAATCCCGGATGGGTGACCCCGGAAGTTGCTCGTGAGCTCCCGAAACAAAATCGTGCGGGCTGGTGAGAATGTAGCCAGCCCAGAGCGGACAATATCGTGCTAGGGGAGTCGGGCCGTGACAAGTTGTTACCTATGGAATGGAGGAAGGGAGGCTCTCATGGACAGAGAGCATGAGACCGAGCGAGCCAATGTGTGTGTGTGTGTGTGTGTGTGTGAGAGAGAGAGAGAGAGAGAGAGAGAGAGAGAGAGACAACAAGAGATAGAGCGAGAGAGAGCCGTCGAGGCCAAAACTAGTCAATGGAAAAACATATCACAATCCCAAACAACAACAAACGCTGAAATTTTAAATTCTGTCATTTATAAATTCCTTTGTACTTTTAAATGTCATCATCCAAACGCATTGTAAATCAAACTATACTTAAATGCGTATAGAAGAAAGAGATTCCAATCTAGACCACCTTATTATTAGAATGTTGCTAAACGAACCTTAAAATTAACTGAGTACACCATATAATCTAAGTTAACCCTAATATTTTAATCAAAATGTAAAATTAACTAAGTACACCCTATTTAACTACCAAAAATAGCCCTAGGTACAACACCCTAATACCAATCATAAACCAGGTTTCTCTTTTTACATGAATTTGTGCTCTCTTTTTCAGATTTTGGGTTTCATCAAAATCTTTAATTTCGTAATACCAATCCTAAACTAGTACTGGCTGTGTTATTTGTGAGCACCAAACAATATGAATACGTCTGATAAGGGTTGAATATAGTGAGCAAGGTGTACTTATTAAAATTTTATTTGTTTCACAATTCAATATATCTTTTTTGGTCATTTTATATTAGGGTAAATTAGTAATTCAATAAATAGTTTGGTAGTAGGGTGCACTCAGTTAATTATAGGGTTCGTTTAGTAGCACTCTATTATTATGAATTTTAGAAGTTAAATCATAAAAATAATAATAATAAATTGAAGAAAATGACATGCGATAGCATATGAAAGGCACTCCGTCAGGGTTTATCACGTCTGGCCTTATAAGATAGGGACATGTTCATTTATATTTTTTTATCTTACAAAATTTAGAAAATAAATAAATAAAATCAGGAAAAAAAAACATTGAATGGGAAAAGAATGACGCGTTTGCATAATATTTAGGCTTAAGTGCTACAATGCCCAAACATTGGTCAATTCTCACTTTACCCCTGGAAGTTAAAGTGACTCACTTTGCCTCCTTGACCAAGGTTTGATGTTCCACAATGCTCCCTACCACAATTCCATCCAAAAATCATTAAGTTTGATGACGTGGCAGGGGTGTTTTAGTAATTTTGTATACCTAAGTTTTTTATTCAAATTTGAGTGGGTAATGTGGCAAAGTGGAGCCCACCTCCATCATGGATAAAAAAAATTAATAAAAAATTAAAATACAAACATAAAATTTAAAACTTTAAAAAATTGATCTCTCTCTCTCTCTCTCTCTCTCTTGAAAGCTGATTAATGGGTATGGAGTTTGGGGTTTTGTGGGAGTGGGGTAGAAAAAACAAAGGGAGGGATTTTTGGGATGGATGGGTTGTTTTGATTTTTGGGTTGTTGTTTTAATTTTTGCCGAAGGGTGGGTTTTTGATTTTTGGGTTGTTTTCATTTTTGCTGAGGTTCTGTCCAGGGAGAATGGGTTACTGGGGGCGATGGGTTTTTGAGTTCTACGAAGGGAGGGGGTGGGTTGCAGGTTCTCACCCGCTTCCCGTGTAATCTCTCTCTCTCTGTGAAATAATTGGGCAAAAATAAAACTAAATGCATACGAAACTCCAATTCTCAATTTGTGCATTGATCCTTCTTATCTTTTTGGCTGCAGAGGGTGCAACTTGAGAGTGGAAAATTCAATGTTTTCCAACTCCTCCTTTAGGCCACAGGTTACAAATTGTTGTCATTTCTCAGTGTGTTTTTTTAGCTTTCTTCCCAATTTGGTTTTAATTATAAACATTTTGCAGGTAACTTCCGGAATGCAAAAAATGGCAGTAGTTGGCGAATGTAGTGCCGAAGGAAATTGGTACGAAAGAGAAAACTCCAATTGACTGCTTGCGTAATCTTTCTTGTTAATAGTGTGAATTATATGACAAAACAAAGAAATTTAATTTGGGAACCCAATTTTAGAGTTTTCACATGTCTAAATTGAAGTGTTTTTGTAAGTGAAAGCTCATCATGAAAAAGGTATAGAGTTATGTAAGTTATCGTAAACTCATGTTTTCATACTCTCTCTCTCCCTAAACCCAGCTTTTGGATGCACAGTTCTGCTTCTAATTGAAGCTTAATATGATTTGGAAATTAGATTCTTTAAAGTGGGTTTTTCTTCAGGGTATTCTGAAAGCAAAACCCAACAATCTCAGCTACATTTTTTTGAAAGAATTACATAAATTGGTGGTATGTTTCTGCTATTGAGTCAAATTTTGTTTTTGGTTTTTCCTAGTAGGTAGTAGTTTCTATGACGTGGCTCTTTTGCTATGCAATCATCACGCTTCTGGTTTGTAATCTTGAATACTCCATGATTTTAATTAACATTGGCAATTGGAAAAACTGGCTATGGTTTTCTTGTGCAATCGTTTTAGGAAGGTGAATTCCCAATGTGGTTTTTTCAAGGGCTTTCAAGAGACCAACTCAATCACTTGAAAAGCTAATGGATGTTATGAGGGAAAAGCTTCCTAACACAATGGTTGCTGTTCGTATATCCGGGATGGAGCTCAGTGTCTTGGGTTGACATTACCATTTCAAAGATTGTATTGCTAAATCTGTAAGTGTATGGTTCAAATGCGATTGGTATTGGTTGCTATGATTGCCATAACTGCTATATATTGGTTGCTCTGGCTAAGGATTCAGGAAAAGAGAAATTAAGAAAAGTGCATTTTTGTTACACTGAAATATGTGTTTTGAGATACCATCACAGTGTTTAAATAATCTCTCTCTACCTCCCTCGCATTTGCAGGAAGGGGTATGCTCACTTGGACTTTTCATGCATACTTGGTGAGATTCTCACCTTCTTCTGAGAGCCTAATATTTAGGGGCTAACATTTGTGTACTCGACAAGTTAAAATTGAGCTAAACGTATTACAAAATATTTTAGGTAAAGTGTTTTCCTTGCTTATGTTTCTTTTTTGAGATCTTATTTCTTATTTATGTGACATGTAGTCTTGGTTAGAGAAAATAGATGATATGACATTTAATTTTCTATAGCTTTTAGGTACTAGTAGATTATCCGTATTGTCATGCAAATGAACATACACACAAAAGAGGCCCTCTAGCCAAAAAGAGGAAATTTGGTGATCTTTGCATACATTATAAGAGTGTGAGCCAATGAGCCTTCTAGTAAAAACAACAAAGTTAAAAACCAAAAGAAGGGCGGAATGCAATTGCATATTGTAAACTAAGAATTGCAAACAGACATTACGAAATTGCATAAATATATATATGAAATTGCATATTGTAAAATGAGAATTGCACATAGATGCTACAAAATTGCATACAAGTATATGCATATGCATATTATAAACTGAGAATTGCACACATGTGCTATCAAATATGCGATATATGCCCAAAAACCATTAAACATGGCTAAATTGTTGATTTAGTCCTTGAACTTGTACTCAATTTTCAATTTATCTCATGACATTTTTTTATAAAATTAAGGATATGAATTTGTCTTTATCGCCAATATCTTCCCTGCCGTTTAATTACCTAATATTTTGTCCAATATGTCACTAAATATGAGGGCAAATTGGTCATTTCATACGTTAAACATAATTGAATTATGTAAAATAAAATAATATGAAAGGATGTTAAATATATGCCCTAAAGCCAAACATGTGATGTTGCTTTCTTTTCTGGATATTTCACCATCATTTATGGGTAAAATCGTTGTTTTCAACTATGATATTTAGTCTAAAATCATAATAGCACAACAATCATTGGAATATGGTTCGTATCAGGGCTATGCAATGAGACTCGATATAAGAAGACTTCTCATACTTCCACTTCATGTCATAAACATTCATGATCATATATTATCAATTGGGCATTGATCATAATCGAAAAAGTCCAATTTTCTTTTTCGTCAATTCAATGTGGCTTAATCAATCGACCATTAAGTAATAATTTTTGTTGAAAGTTTTTAAATTTATATTTGTATCAACAATCATATGTTTGATATTATTGATTTTTTTTCAATTAACAATATAGTAATAATTGGAGACAATCAACAAAGTTCAATTTTATTCCCAATAGTTCATTGGGTTAAATTAGTAGTAAATCACGAAAGTTATATTGAGTAATTTATGCCAACAAACCTACCTAAAGAAAGCTAAGCAACTCGTTCGTTGGGTAAATGATGTTGCCCATTGACCACATTACCCAACGAACTCCATGATTTACTCAACAAACATGGTATTTTACTTTGAGGAAGTAAGGAGTGCGTTCGTTGAATAAAATTGGCCATTCCTCATGAAATTGGACCCAACTAACTTACTTTTTCAAACAAATGGGCTATTTGTTCACGCGAACGCAAGGGTTGCGTTCATTGAGTAAAGTTGACCGTTCTCCAGAAAAATGAGTCTAACTAACTTACTTTTTAAACAAACGGGCTATTTGTTCTTGTGTTTGTTGACTAAAGTTGCCCGTTCTTCGGAAAAATGGGCCCCACTAACTTACTTTTTCAAACAAACGGGATATATCTTCACGCAAACGCAAAGATTGTGTTCGTTGAGTAAAGTTGCTCGTTCCCTGAAAAAATAGACCAAACTAACTTACTTTATCAAACAAACGGGCTATTTGTTCACGCGAATGCAGGGGTTGCGTTCGTTGAGTAAAGTTGCTCGTTTCCCGAAAAAATGGGCTCAATTAACTTACTTTTTCAAACAAACGGGCTATTTGTTCACGTGAACGCAATGGGCTTCGTTTGTTGAGTAAAGTTGCTTATTCCCCGGAAAAATGGGCCCAACTAACTTACTTTTTCAAACAAACGGGCTATTTGTTCATGCAAACGCATGAGTTGTGTTGTTGAGTAAAGTTGCCCGTTCTCTGGAAAAAAAGGCCCAACTAACTTACTTTTTCAAACAAACGGACTATTTATTCACGTCAACGCAGAGGTTATGTTCGTTGAGTAAAGTTGCCCGTTCCTCGAAAAAATGGTCCCAACTAACTTACTTTTTCAAACAAACGGGCAATTTGTTCACGCGAATGCAAGAGTTGCGTTCGTTGAGTAAAATTTCCTGTTCTTCGGAAAAATGGGCCCAACTAACTTACTTTTTCAAACAAGCGAGCTATTTGTTCATGCAAATGCAGAGACTGCGTTCGTTGAGTAAAGTTGCCCGTTCCACGGAAAAATAGACCCAACTAACTTACTTTTTCAAACAAACGGGCTAAAATACCCCTGCCACGTCATCAAACTTAACAGACTTTTGAATGGAGTTAACGGTAGGGGCAATGTGGAACATCCAACCTTGGTCAAGGGGGCAAAGTGGGTCATTTTAACTTTCAGAGGATAAAGTGAGAATTGACCAATGTTTCAAGGGGGGCACTGTAGCACTTAAGCCTAATATTTATCGGAACTTCAATACTATAATCTTGTGTCATATGGACTTTTCTCGGATATTTTCACTTTTCCTCCTTGGATTTTCTTTCGTACACGTCAGTCCCACTGCCATGGCAGGAGGAATTCAGAATCATTATTGAAAAGCAATTCAGATGCATTAGTGTTTCGGTTGCCCACCCCTACCTAACGTTAAGAGTTTGTTACAACATTTTCAACGGCATTAGTTATGTCATGTGGTCGGTATGGGTGCATAATTCAAATGACAGGAGGTTTCTTTTCTGGTGTTGGAAGGACAATATTTGCATTTGATTATGTTTAGTTGAAAGTATTTTTTTGGAACTCAAAAACTGAAAAAAAATAGAGATATATTTATGTTATACTTATCTCCTATTTCTTCGGGTGAATATCTAATATTTATCTAATGTAAACAGAAAATCCTTTGTGACCAAGCAGCTGGTGAATATATAACCACCCTTCTATTCCTCACTAAAGATCAAGAGAAAGTGTTGAATTTGAATTAGAGGAATATTAGCGATGAAGAAATCAATGTCAGTGCAAGTATGTTTCACTTTCATCAGGGTTCTGAAAGTCTTGTCTCCTCCTACTCCTCCTCCGCTTCCACTGCTCGCAAGAAGATTCATGGCTTCCAACTCCAAGGGTGACAATGACATGGCCAAGAACATCTCCTCCATCTCCCCTATTTCCTACGGTGATCCCTGCCATGATCTGTTCTTCCACGTGAAATCACCAGACAACGTCGTACGACTGTGTCTCCTACCACCAGATCCCAGTGATGAAGAGCGGGAGCAGCAGAACAAGGCCACCATAAACTATCTGAAGCAACTGCTGCCGGTGGCCTGGTCCCACAATTCCCTAACCACCCTCAAGCTCATCTTCAATCTCAACTCTCTCAAGAGTCCTGGCGAAAAATATTTTCCGGCAGCCTTCTACGCGGCCACAATCTGGCTCCACCACAACCACCCCAAGACGCTATTATGCAACATCCCCTCCTTTGCCGGCTCCGGCTCCTTCTACCTCTCGATAGCTCGTTTGTGGGACCTTGTCGAGATTCTCTACGGCCTTCTTCTAGAACAAGGAGAAGAAGACTCTGCGGCGCAGAGGCTCCACCGTGACGCGCACTATAAGTTGTTGCACGACCGGGTTATGGAGGTCTTGGCGGAGGAGTTGAAGTCTGATATTGACAAATTGAAGCAGCACAGGCTGGGGATGGAATTGGAATCTGAAGATAATGATAAAGAAGATGGTACTGCTCTGCTTCTCGTTAGCCAGGCTGCAGAATGTTGCACTCCCAGCAGCCCTGAACAAGTCCGGGCTACCCGCACCGTTTTGTTGTTTGAAAGCCTTGGGAGGAGGCTTTTCCCGCCAGAATCAGATCAATCAGAAGAATGGGAACGGCTTAGGAAGGAGTTTTTGGAGCCCTTGACGGAGTATAGTCGTCAACGCATGCATCTTTATATCAATGATATGCCCTGTGTGATCAAGAAGTACTTGGAGGAGGTGAAAGCAGGCGGCAGCATCATAAAGTCGGATGCATTGCTTCCAAATGATATCGTAAGTTATGTAAAAGATAAGGATGTTGGGGAAGCAGCTGAGATTCAATGGAAGGCAATGATGGAGAACATATACCAGGGGGAGGAGAACAAATTTAAGAACTGCTTGGCAGTTTGTAACATCACCTACGCCATGAGCGCAGCACCAACCACAGAATTGGCGGCAAGTTTGGGAATTTTGGTGTCTGAATTGAGTGAAGAGCCGGCATGGAAAGGAAAGGTGATCACTCTGGGTCCATTGCCTGATAAGCTGCCGCTGCTGCATTGGATACAAGGCAATGATCTCAAGTCCAGGTACGACTTTGTGGTCAGGACATGCAGCAACAGCGAGAGCCAGGGTGTTGATTTTGATCAGGTGTGTGATTTGATTCTGGAAGTGGCTGTGAATAATAACTTGAAGGCGGAGCAGATGATCAAGAAGGTGTTTGTGTTCACCGACTCCGTAAGATTTGGTGGCTGCAGCACATCCTGGAAGACTCTGTATGAGGCAAAACGCAGCAAGTTTAAGGAGCAAGGTTACGGGGATGATGCGATGCCACACATTTTGTTTTGGAATATTTGGGACATAGCGGGGTTTATGCATCGTGTAGAAGAACCTCATCCAGGAGTGACCCTCTTGAGAGGAAACTCGAAGACATTGATCAAGTCCTTCTTGGATAACGGTGGGGAAATTGGCCGGCATCAGATCCTGGAAGCAGCCATTGCCAACAAAGAGTATCAAACTCTCTCTGTGATCGACTGAACGTAAACTGAGATTGATTGAGATCAAGATCAAGATCACATCCATTTTGGAGGAATAGGACTTGGTGATGTGATAGTTTTAGTAATCTTTTAATGTTATTTGCTTTATGCCTGTCTGTCTTACCCTAGCCTATGCTTAGCTACTAGATTTGGATTCTGTTTAACAAAATGGTTATCTGGCAACAGAGGCACTGTTTTTTTCAATAAAAATTTAAAATTAGACCTACTGTAATTCTGTACCAGTTTTGTGTTGGCGCATAGTTTCACTTGAATTGGTCGTCTTGTCTTACAATTTACAAAAGATATTTTTTGCACTGCATAATATATTCTCCCCCCTGCCATGTTTTTTGTACAAAAGATGCAGCTTTTCAGTCATAAAAAGCTACAGTCCTGAGTTGTTGTTTTTTTTTTTTTTTTTGGGGTCAAAACAGTCCTGAGTTGATTGTACACTCAAATTTAGAAGAATCATACAGTGTTAGGTGATTTATTTTTCAAAACAATTCCTTATGTTTATTTTTCAGAAGACCCATTTCTCTTCTGGTTAGTTTTTTGTTTGTGCAGTTATATTACGTGAGGAGCTGTCTTAGGCTAGTTTATAGTGCTTGGTTATGACATATACTAAACATCTTCATCATTTTGATATCTTGTATGATGCACGACTATATGGTATTGTGCTTATAATTCCAAAATATTTGTGCAATTACTAACTCATGCAAAGAGGTAAACTGCTTAATCTATACTTCATCTCAGCATAAAATATTAAGAAGTTATTGGTTGAGAAGTTAATAAAAATGTTTTACAAGTACATACTTGTCATAGCCAGTAAATATCAAAATCATCTTGGCTTGCATTCACTAAATGGTTTTGTGTTTTAGCATCTATACATGCAGCTATGGAAGATCAAAGCTCACTATTCTGCATGCGTGGGGGGCCGTCGATTTTCGTTTGGGAAGGCGCGCTGCAAATCCAGCCGCCCTTTTGGTCTTTTGTTCCTACTTATCTTGCGTTCCCTTTTTTTGACTTCAGTTAAATTGGACATTTTAAGAACTATTTTCTTCACATAATTATGTTTATCACATGTCACATCCACCCATTGGTCTCTGCAAGGGTCTGAACTCATGTTCCAACCCCATTTGACATCTCTCACTGAATTTCCTGGTGAAAGTTTGTCCATGAATTGCACCAACACTTGCTTGAGTTGCTTTAAGTCTTGATCTTCTGAATTAGCCATTGGAAAGATGAGAAATATCAAAATGGCCAGTACCCAAGTGGGAAAACGATTCATTTTTTCTTATTTTTATGTACAAGTAGAGTTTTTCGTGGACAATGGTTACGTGGTTTTGGTTTCCGCTTTATGAAGTGGGCTTCATTGATGGAAGTTGCAAAACAAGAAGAAAGTAGCAATGTTGAAGTTTGTTTCTGGAATATGACTTGGTGCCAATTGGCTGATACAGACACAGAGTTTGAAGTATTCTTTATGGTTAAGGTTATAACTTATGTACCATGGGGAGCTTGCAGAATGAGCCTCACACCGCACTATAGCCTGTAACAATTCTGAAAAAATAAGTGGAGCCATTGGGAATTTGCGTGTGGTTATAGATTTTCTGTGTGGCTGATTTTTTATTTTTTATTTTTTTTGTTCTGTTCGTAATTATCTTGCCTTCCCTTTTCGGAGAGCAAGTAAGACTCTGTGCCTATTTGTTGAAGGTGGCTTGTCCTTGAATATGGGTACCAGATCTTATGATTTAGTTTCTTTAGTCTTCAAAACTCACTAGCATTGTTGTCACTTGCTTTGTTGACATTTTTTTTTCCATTTATTTGTGCAAGTGTATCTACAACGATGATCCTAACACCTGGACCTGTCATTGATTTTCTAATAACCAACTAGGATGTACGAGAAGCTCGCTACATTGACTGGGTTAAGGTAAAAAAGAAAACTGCTAAATTATATAGGGAAATGTCCCCCACTACCACCCATTTGCTAATATTAACTAAAAATACCACCCCTTCCCAATTTTTGTAAAACTAAAACCTATAAATATGAAATTATTGTCCTCCTATTGCTGATTTATCACAAGTTCATCAATTTTGGTCTCTCTTAGCTCACGCAGCTCTCTCTCTCTCTCTCTCTCTCTCTCTGCACAGCTCTCTTTCTCTTTGGTATATGTCTATCGCAGCTCTCTGTCTCTCTTGGCTCTCTCTCTCTGTAGCACAACTCTCTGTCTCTGTCTTTGCTCTCTTTCTCATACCGCAGCTCTTTCTCTCTCTAGATTCGTTATGTCTGTTTCTCCCCATATTCGGTCTTGCTCTCTGTTTGGAATCGCGAACCCCTACCTTTAGGTATGTCTTCTGAATAGCTGCTTGCAACCGTGAAGCTCTAGTGGATTGCCGACCTCGAAAAGGTAGTGTTGATGGTTATTTTCTTTTAATATCAGTGGGATTATGTGAAATGGGTTACATTTTGATTGTTTGGGTTTGTGTTAAATTTGTTTTGGCTTTAATTGCTTTGGGTTAGGTTTTGTTGAATATCCATGCTGATTCATCTGGGTTTGTACCAATTGCACTTAGATTGGTCTGGATATGTGAATCTTGAAACTTGGGATTTTCCATTTGATGTAGTAGATCTGTATAGTGTGATTCTGATGTGTTACACCAGTGTTCCTCTTATTTTACTGTCGTATTGTTGTTATGTTGCTGTTATATTGCCATTATATTGCTGTTATATTGCGGTTATATTGCTGCTATATTGTATGGTTATTGTGGTTATATTGCTGTTATATTGTATGGTTATTGTGGTTATATTGTGTTAATGAACTGTTGTTTTGTCATGGTCAGAAATGGAGACAATTGTTATTCTCGTGTGCTACAATGGAAAATGGGTCACCTCGAAGAAGATGTGCAAATACGAAGGGGGTGACTCAAAAGGCTTAATAGTTCCACGGACCATCAAATTTGCTGAACTGTTGGACCGTGTGCATCAAATTGGTAATACAAACAGCAGGGAAGACAAGGTTTGCTTAAAATTCTCAGTTTTGGTGGCCTCGAATGAGTGGAAGCACATAAAGATTGAGGATGATGATGATGTCAATTTTTTTATGAAGTACAATTCTGAGGTAACACCTTCAAAACTAGCTCCCTTACTCGTGAGTATAGAAGATAAAGGACTCACAAATGATGTAGTTGATAGTATGCATATCACGACAAATAGTAGTCGGATGGGTCGTTCTTCAGTCGCCATTGTTGAAAGCAATGAAGTAAGTTGGAATAATACAAATGGCAATGATGTGGGAGGTGAAGTAGGGACAGATTTTATGGATATGATTGATTTTAGCGAGGTGGAGGACATGCATGGTGGTGATAATGGTACTGAAAGAAATGAAGTGTCAGTGTACTCTGCCCCTCCTATTTTGGGCTGCTTGAACACATCTGCCCAACTGCCAATAATGCGTTTAGGAGGAGAATCTGAACCCATTCGTGAACATTATTGGAATCAAATAGGTGAACAGAACCGGTACAATGAAGCCGGTGTAAATGATGGGGAAGCATATTTGGATAGCGGGTGTTCGCGAAGTGATTGGAATCCGAAAATTACAGTTGGGCAAATTTTCTCTAGTAAGAAAGCATTGTTGACGGAGTTACAGTTGACGGCAATAAGAGGCCACTTCGAATTTAAGGTGCAATTCTCCTGCACAAAGAGGTTGCTTGTGGTTTGTTGTCAACGTCCATGCCCATGGCGGGTCCGAGCATCGAGATTTGGAGAATACAGCTTCATGATTGTGAGGTGTACAACTGTCCATGAATGTGATTTGAGGTTCATAAGTGACAACCATCGTCAAGCAACCGCAGCACTTGTAGCCACTTCATGTAAAAGGAAGTTGAAGGATTCTCGGACAATATACACACCAAGTGACATTATGAGAGATGTGAAACACAACTTTGGTTTAAGAATCCATTATTCGAAAGCTTGGAAAGCAAGGGAGTTAGCTCTATTGTCCATTAGAGGATCAGCGGAGGAGGCATATTATATTCTTCCAGCTTATTGCTATGAATTGGAGCGTATGAATCCCGGCACAAAAACACACATCCAAACTGATGAGAACAATCACTTTGTGTATTTATTTATGGCGGTTGGCGCATGTATTAGAGGGTTTTGTTCTTCCATGCGCCCAGTGATAGCTGTGGATGCCACTCATTTAAAATCCAAGTACAAGGGTGTTATGTTTGTAGCAAATGCATTCGATGGTAATCGAAATATATATCCTCTTGCTTTTGGGATCGGGGATTTGGAGACGGATGCATCATGGCATTGGTTTTTCACTAAACTTCATGAAGCCATTGGTGAGTGTCCCAATCTTGTTATTATTTCTGATCGAAATGTTAGCATACAGAATGTGTGGAACAAAGTTTTTCCAACTGCGCAACATGGCATATGCTTTTATCATATGAAGGGGAACATGAAACGCACTTGCAAGTTGAAAAAGCGTGATCCAATACTTATGCACTTTGAGCAGGCTGCGAAATCTTATTCCATTGCTGAATTTGATTGTCATTTTCGCAAGATCAAGCGAAAGGAACATGTTGCTCAATATCTTGAAGAGGCAGGGTTACATAAGTGGTCTAGAGCTCACATGGATGGACGCCGCTACAATGTAATGACAACAAATATTGCGGAGTCAATCAACTCAGTCCTTAGGTTTGCAAGGACACTGCCAGTGGTTCATTTGATAGGGGAAATTATGAATCTCCTTGTCAAATGGTTCACCGAACGTCGTGAGTTGGCTTTGAAGTGCACAACAACATTGTGCCCCAATTTTGGAGAGAAGAAGTTGAGGAACAGGTTGGAGGATGCTGCAACGATGAATGTGGTTAAAGTGAATAATGCACAGTTTAATGTTTTGGACGGTCATATGGATGGCCTCGTAGATTTGACGAACAACACTTGCAGTTGTAGAAAGTTTCAGCTTGAGCAGCTACCTTGCAAGCATGTAGTTGCAGTTTGCCGCTTCTTGAAAGTAAATGTATACTCAAAGGCTTCTCGGTATTACACTCGGAAAACCTGGATGGATGCTTATTCGGATAGCATCTACCCGATACAGCCTCACGGAATGTGGGATATTCCTGAAGATGTTCGAAGTCGAGTTGTGCTGCCTCCCATTGCAAGGGTCATGCCAGGCAGATGAAAGAAGATAAGAATTCCCTCGCAAGGAGAGGGCACCATTAGAAGAAAGTGCTCAAGGTGTGGTTCCGCAGGCCACAATAAAAGCACCTGTAAAAACACTATTCCAGTGCGCAATGTATCTTAGACAATATGATTTCTGTTGCTTTGGTAGATCATGTCAACTTTACTTTTATTTGTGGTGGGTTTCGTGTTATGTTGAATGGGAATTCTTTTACATTTGCATAATTTGGGTTGCATTGCTACAGCATGCTGTATTGCGTCCAGATTGCCATTATATTGTACTTTTATTGCAATGGTATTACTTCCATATTGCTATTATAATTTGAGTGCGAAATTAAAGGGCCTGGAATGTAATTCCAAATGGATCCAAAACATTCAAGTTCTTTGAATTCCTTTATGACACAGTTACCGTGATACTCCGACTATACCTTCTTTTGTGATTACAAATTCGGCCGATGCATAGGCCACATGTGGGGCAAATACAAGGTGAAATGTCCTATGTGTTTGACTACATATCGTTGTTGAAGGAGCATTACGAATGTTAACCCCAATAGATTGCTCATGTCCAATGGATAATTTAGGGGTTGAAAGAGGAAGGAGCACGAGGTTTTGGGGTTGTCATGTTTCTGTAATTTAGGGGATGTGATGGTGCTACAAGGCATGCATTATATATATAGAGTTCATTTTGAAGGTCTGTAATGTAGGTCATATGTCTTTTAAGGGATGTATAATTCATCCTTTTTCCAGGTTGTAATTACTTTTATTTTTTGTATTTTTGTATTTTTTTGGACCAAATAATTTTAAAAACATTCTGATGACTACGTACTGTAATATGATCATATTGTAACCCTATCACTACTCTATTGCACCCTTATTGACATAATATTGCCATTATACGCATGTTTATTGCATAGTTATTGCTGCTATATCGCCACTCAACTGGACACCGATAAACTGTATACGCACAAAAACAAAAAGAGGCATCATCATTCCATAAAATCCTATTTCCAAACTTACATAATACAACAACATTCGACCAAAAAAAAACATAATACAACAACAGGCCACCCCATCGTTACATAATACAAAAAGAGGCGACCTCATAGTTTCATTTCCCTGCTATTGACAAATTCGAAGTTGCATACTCTTCAAGTGCGGCGACCACGAACCCATGAAATTCATGACCCCGGCCACAGTCATGTTGTCCCAGTTTCCTGCGGATCCACTATTTTTGCAAACTTACGAAATAGTTCGAATCAACTTGGCCATTTCTTCTGATTCCTTGAATACCATAATTGCAGTGGCAGGGGCAATTTCAATTTTTCCTTTCATTGCCTTTATATGTAGGAGATGCATGCGGGCATGATAACGAGAGCGAATTGTGCGGTTTTTTATGACACCCCATCTAGCTTGGCCCTCCACAATTTTTGAAACTATGTCTGCATGGAGATTTTTCCAAAACATTGTATTGCCTCGACATTGCTGCATGCCATGGACCAAGTCTGCAGTGAGTGAATTGGGTGACTTGCCTTCTGTTTCAATCTTCCCTCCTTCAGTAATTGAAAGCGTTTGGTTTGGTGTGAGGTTATGATCCATGGTCTTCGATATTTATTGTAGGCTGCTGTATGACTTAATTGGAAATAAAGGGGTCTCAATGCGATGGAAGTGAGGCTGATGGGGAAGGTAATGGCTGCAGTTAATGTGATGGAAGTTTTCACCTTCCATTCAGCTAGGTTGATTAATATAGGCAGCCTTTTCAGCATGGAGTAATTGACAGAGTTATTGGCGGGAGGAATGAGGGGGAGTAATTGGCGGGAGGGATTGGCGGGAGGGATTGGAGGGATTGGCGGGAGTCTTAGGCGGGATAGTCTTGGCGGGAGTTATTACCCAGTTCACTGTATGACTTTTTCTAATATATTTCTATTTTGGATGTTCCGAACTTGGTAATTTTCCCATTATGTAATTCAAATAAGGGATTTGCCTATTTGCCTAATTGACCAACTCATTCAAATTGACCAATATGGTTATTGTCTTATTTCTCATTTCAGCAATCTCAATTCGTTTCCATGTTTCCATTTTTCATATTTTCCTATTTTCCATGTGTCATCCAATTTTTCATTATTTTTGCCTATTTTTCCTATTTCCCATTTTCGTATTTTGCAATTTCCCAAGTTTCCTTTTATACTATTTCCAGTTTTCCAATCTTTTCAATGTTCCTATTTTCCCATTATGTAATTAAAATAAGTTGCCTACTTTGCCTAATTGAGAAAGTAAATAAAATTGTCCAATATGGTAATTGTTTTATTTCCCATTTCCACAATTTCAATTCGTTTCCAATTTGCCTATTTTCCACGTGTCCCTGTTTCCTATTTCCATTTATCCAATTTTCAGTTTTTGTCCAATTATCCAATTTGCTTGTTTCCAATTGCCCTATTTTCTAAGTTTCCTTTTTTTCCTATTTCCAATTTTCCAATTTGCTAACTTTCCTTTTGTTCTATTTCCAATTTTGCTATTTTCAAAGTTGCCTTATTTCCTAATTTCCAATTATCCAGTTATCCAATAGTCCAATTTTCCAATTATCCAATTTTCAATTTTCCAATTTGCGAATTTGCCTATTTTCCAAGTGTCCTTTTTTCCTATTTCCTATTTCGATTTTTCGAATTTTCCTTTTTTCGAATTTTCATGTTTTCAGAGTTTCCTTTTTTGCCTTTTGCCTATTTTCCAAGTTTCCTTTTGTTCAATTTCCAATTTTCCAATTTTCCAAGAGTCTTTATTTTCCAATGACCCAATTTTTGAAGTGTCCTTTTTGGCTTTTTCCAAATTTCCAAGTGTCCTTTTATCCTATTTCCTAGTTTCCTGTTTCTAATTTTCCTTTTTTCCTATTTCCACTTTTCCAAAATTCCAAGCTTCCATTTTTTTGTATTTTCGTATTTTCATATTTCCGATTTTCCAAATTTCCAAATTTCCAAATTTCCAAATTTCCAAATTTCCAAATTCCCAATTTTCCAATTTTCCTTTTGTTCTATTTCCAATTTTCCAAGTTTCCTTATTTCTCATTTTCCAAGTTTGCACTTTTGCTAATTTGCTATTTTGCTATGTTCCAATTTTCTTTTCTGAAATTCGCAATAAATGCTTAGTTACATAGTCCTAGTTTGGGTTCAAATCCACACTTTCCAATTTCCCATGAAGGTTAGCTTTTTTCCGTTTGTCAGCCCATTTAATTGTTGTTAATGTAATGCTTTGTACTCTGTGAATTACAGCCAACGAGTTAATTGTCTCCTTTGCAATCCCATCAATTGAATGCACCACCTAAATACCGAATGTACTTAATATCAATTCCTACATATAACTCAAGCTTCCTATCAATAATTGCAACTTAGCCAACTTCTTCAACCTCAGAAAGGTAATGAGTCGTACTCAAATGCAAACATTCAGTCGCCAGGTGTGAATTGTCCCCATCAATAGTTCAAGATGTCGGATGTACGCCCTCCAAACGAGCATGGCAGTTACCCGGGGGACCAGCCATGGCATGTGCCATTCCCATCTCCACCTCCGACTCCCAATCATGATCCCACTTCATCTGGAAGTGAGGCTGAGAGCAGTGATCCGCTTGACAAAATCTCAGCCGTCAAGCACGACCTCCAATATTTGTCTAAGGCAACAGATTGGTGGGAGACTAAATGTGATATTCATGGCCAAGTTATGGGAAATTTGGCCAACAAGTTGAACAAAGCATATGCTGGAGAAGTGAAGCAAACTTTAAAAGCAAACAGTCGGAGCAAAGAGTTAGAGTCGTTGAAGTTGAAATTGGAAGAGATAAAGAAAAATGCCGTCGATAAATTCACCAAATCTGAAGAATATAACCATGAAATGGTTGAATGTTTCAACAACGGCTTCGAAATGTTCCGAGATTATGCGTCGGTCATCTCACCAGACTACAATTGGAGTGAAATTGATGTACCTGTGTTTGGCAGTCTTGAATATGGGTGCTTTGAGGGAATGGCTCATCATAGCCTCGTGCATGCAGCGAGGAGAAAGCCCAAAGACATTGATCTTTTCATGGACCTGTAGTAAGGGTAAGTGCTGCTGCAGTTCATCTCACCCGAGTACATGGATCTTTTGGTGCCTTCGTTTTTCCTTCGCGGAATAGGATTGTTAAGGTTCGGATGCGATTTGGTTTGCATGTGTCAAATGTAGTCGTACTTTTTGGATGTGTGTGTATTGTATGTAGATTCACTTCATATTGCTGTTATATTGCGTGTATATTGCTTAATATTGCCTTCGTATTGTATACATATTGCATGTATATTGTTTAATATTGCCTTCATATTGTATACATATTGTATGTATATTGCCACCCTATGAGAAGTATATTGTGATCATATCCATATGGTATTGTACTTATATTGCTTTAATATTGCCTCTACAGTGAAGTATATTGGCCTAATATTGCTATTACATCGTATGTCAATGCCATTTGGTCTAATAACAGTCTCCATTTCGTTCAAAGTAATCCTCAATTCAAATATCACGGACAGGACAATTGTTATCCATCCTTATATTACCATGAATTGATGTTTCCTTTTGAAATGATAGTTGGAGTTGCACATCGATTCATATTCAAAAGGAAAGTAATTCTCTCCCTCAATGAATCGTCCTTCAAAAGAAGGCAGCTTTGAAATATTGGGTAAAAAATGCAAGAGCCACGGTAAATTCATTGGGCTCAAACCACATCTTACAAAACCAGGATGATTTTTGGCATGCTTGAAAAGAAGGGTCAAATACAATAGAAAAGAAAATCCATTCAAGCTTGGCCAATGGAATGCACAATAACCCTTTTACATCTCCTTCCAACACCAGTGTTTTGCCTGCTTTAGGGTGCCATAAACATGTTTTCTTCCCCTGACTTTAACTAAATGAACTTTAGTTTAATTACTTGTAAGCTCCAGCTAGGTCCTTCTGTTTTCTCTTCTTCCTCTTCTTCTTCTCATGACTCTTAAGAGGCAGTTTGATGTAAAGAAATCCTAAGATTTCCATGTGATGCACACGCAATTGGAATAAATAAACAATAACAAATAAAGGGATCAGTTCATTAGTGGTTACATTTAATCTTATCTATGACAAATGTAAGAAGAAAAATACAAATTTTTTTCAAGTCTCATCGGATGGTACCGTAGACCTCTAGCTCCATGCGGAATTTGACAGAAGAAAACTGATTCCGAATCTTTCATATTTGTAACCACTTTGCTTCTTCTCCGAGCAGGAAACAAAAATAATAATAATAATAATAATAATAATAATAAACGGTGTGATTTCAATTATTTCAAAACATGTATGTCAAAACCGTTTGTTTGACATTATAAGGGCATCTCTCACAGAATTAAGGCCATAAAAGAAACTAAACATGCTATAAAGTCCACATTAATATTTACTTCATCTCCATAATCATAATATTGGGGGAAAAAACCACGGACAAATACATGAAATGTAAACCAACTCGGTACTGACTCTGAGATTGTGTACATACAACTTGGAACACCCAAACCAATTCAAGCTAAGCCATCTCATACGTATGCCTACATCAAATAACAGTGTATGGTCATCTTCTTTAGAATATTGCAATCAACACTTGGTTCAGACGGACCTGCAAAAACAACTGGCACACACATATGACACACATAGATAGAGTTTATGAATGGGAGTTCCAGAATTAAGACCTCTGTTAATTTGTAACTGCCACCGAGTCTGTTCATAGTGCCAAATGCAGCTATCTTGCACACAGATATGACAAGCCAAAAGAAAACAAGCAAAGTAACAAAGAAAATAGAGGATGGTGACTACAACAACAGGGTTGGTACAAGCATTAAACAAAAACAAATAACTGAAAACCAAAAATAGGCACTGCAATGGAACTACTGTCTCAAACAAACTCAGTCATCCAATTGTTGGATATAATCAAAGAAATTACTCAAAGTTTCTCCTCAAACTCGGATAGTGGGGTCATTTGCTCCTTCAAACCCTTCCTCTTACGGATATCTGTCACAAGTTCTGAAGCCTGGGATCCAGCTTCCAATGGATCGACATCATCATCTACCAATGATCAAAGACACATTGTGGGAAGGCCTGCCAAGTCGAAGCCCTCATTGACCAGAGAACCCAAAACATGCAATGACGGGTAGGTATGCCTTCATATTGTATGCAGTGGAGTACCAGGCCTCTGCATTTCAAACACGTGCCCACGTTTCGATTAAGAACACCGTAGATACCACTAACGATGCTCTGGAGCTTGATTTCAACAAGATATACTGAGTTCAAGGAGGCTTGGCTTGGCAGGTGGTGGGAAGCATAGATGAGTGTCCTAGCGGTGGGAATGACCTGACCACCTCCTCTGTGGATGGCATCAGCATGAAGAACCACATCACACACTTCAAAGCAAATACCCCTCATGAAGACATTTACCTCATAAATATGCCTCCCCCTTAACCCCTCTATTGCAAGCTTCAGTCGGTAATATTTGATCTTCGGTCAATTTTATGCACCGAAAGCCCAGGAGATGCTCGATGAATTGAACGGTCATGATTCCGCAAGACGTACTGTGAGGCCAATAAGTTGGGAAATTACAACTGCATTTATGTAAAATTTTGAAAAAATGAACTAAATTCACAATTCTTACCCATCTCGTTGTTGTGGCACACCTCCAATGATGCAAACTGAGAAAGGCGTAAACCTCGACATCTGCAGCCCCTTTTGCTTCACCTCTTCAACCTCAGAATCTTCATAAAACTTCATATTGTACAGCACTCGTGCAAGCGTATCGCTAACAGGTTGCGAAGTGTAACCACTTCGAAGATTTGGTATAATCAACATATGAGTCATACATTGCAGTATGTCGGACGAAATCAATTTCGATTGCAACCCAATGGGACTCTCGAAGATTATATGGAAAATACACTTTGCGGACTTTTTTCCAAGCTTGGGCATACCCGTGTTGCCACGTACCGTGCACAAAGTGATGTACATTCTTCAGCTTGTTGGCTGGAAGGTCACTGGTGTTTGAAGCTGCTGCCTTCTTCGATCCACGTGTCTTGCCAGTCGCTTTTAACGGCTCTAGAAATTGCTGCAGACATTGAAATGAAACCATATGACATAATGACGAAGGAAAGCAAATGAAGCAGTGAATGTAACATGGTAAAAAGTGTACCTGCAAGGCATAATCTGCCGTTGTCCAGATCGGTTCCAAATAGCAACGGATGAGAGAGTTGCCGTTTCCGGATAAGAAAGGTTGCCATTTCAGTGCTGATTGACATATAATATCAGCACATTTTCAGACAATTGTACACTTAAAAAAGGTGAGAAAACAATTGAATGATCATAATAAAGTAGAGATTTGTGTATTCTTACCCTTGAGCTAATCCATGCCGTTTCATCGATGAGTTTGTAGAAAAAATCAGCGCCCACTGAAAATGCTTCAAGCTGCACCTGCACACTAGAAAAGGCAAACTTGGAACGGTTACGTTTGTACTCATCTCATAAATCTGACTTTGTTGATGACAAATATACACATGCATATTAATAGGATGACAATTGGATTTCGAAGGTCAAGAATGCGAACCTGATATCGTTTTTCCAGGCAGTGCAAAAATCTATTACTGCCTTCACATCTTCAATGGGCAGCGGTTTTGATGGATCAAAACATGGCGGGGTTGCAGTCGCATCCGACACACTCATTGTCCTCTTCTTCCTCAAAGGATCAGTAAATGGACTTAATAATGTCCGGGCGGGCGCTCTCTGACAGCTTTACCTTCCACTTCTTTTTTTTCAACACTCAAACTACCTTCTTCATCAGCAGCCATACTAATTGTAGGTATACTTGGAGGATTCATCGGACCTCCCGATGGCACTCTGTCAGCTATTTTCCAATCTTCTAACAAAAACATAAGTATTTGGCAGATTTCGTCACACCCGGCCACATCTTCCGGGGTAGGCAGCTTCTCGGATTGTGCATGCGCAGCTTCATGCACTTGTAAGTCAGGAACTGGAGTGACCATGGCTGCGGAAGGTTCGGCTCCATCACTGGGGACTTGTGTTGCCATTGCTGCCGATTTTGTGGGCGGAGTGACATTGTCATGTAATGGCGACAATTCATTGTCACCTCCTTCATTCATATGAGGAGTATCGAGGTCCTCATGTCCTTCCCCAGCTTCTTTCACCCCACCATCTTGTTTTCGCAGCTGCTCTAGCTCCAGCTTAAAATAATGCTCCATTGATGCCACTGTGTTGCGCAAATCCTCCACACACTTGTTATTTCTTTCAACTTTGGATGACTCCCTCCGTACCATTTCTTCCAACTCATGCACTCTGTTGTGAAGCGCTCGATTTGAACTGGCAACTTTGGCGAATTCATCCTTCATCCTTTCAAAGTCACGCTTCAAAGTGCGTAACTCAGTGGACGCCATTTTACCCTGCATTCAGTTATAATGCAAGTGTTACAATATTTCCAAAATATATCGGAACAAAACAACAGTTCATTTCCTATTGTATTATGACATATATATTGGAATATTGGAAAATAGGTAATGCTTGCCTTAGAAGACGACGGAAGGCTAGCAGTTTCTTCAATGTCCTCATCTTTTTCTTCTACAGAGGCAGACGTGCTGGTTTTTTGTTCAGCGTCATCGCCAACCAACTCAACAAGTTCTTGATGTTATCAACACTGTCACCCCAAGTCCAATACGCTTGCTGCTTGTCAATTACAGATGGCCGGATAAGTTGCACATCAACCTGCAATTTACGCAGACAATAGAAATATCAGTAAACTTATAAAATTATATTTTCATATGCCTAAGATTATCATTACAAACTGAACTAACCTCACGGTTTTCGAAGACTTGGCTCATGAGCTCATAAAAACGCGGCAAAGTGTTGCTCCTCCAATGTAGTATACGAGGGATGTAGGCATTATGTTCGTGCACCACCAAATGTAGTGCAGCCAACGCTGGAAATACCTCATAAGCCCAAATCTGGTTTGAGGAAGAAAAGCCTTAGAGATCACATGCTATAACCTTAAATAGGGCATGAAAAGCCAAGAATACAATAAAGAGAAATAATTAGCATGTATTAATTGCAGTCTAAACCTTGCCCTATGATTGACAAAAGTTAAACGAAATACAGCCATCTAGAGATGCATAGAGGCTAAAAGTGGTTCGGGCCACATTAGTCATTAGTCTAAGAGCATTCAACACAAATCAGGAAAAACAGATTATTTCCTAATATCCAATATCCCCCACTTACATAAAGGGGTGAAAATGTAAACTTGTTTTTCTGACAACTTATTTCTATAATGAGGTCATTAGTGTTAACTTAGGGTTGTTGATAGAAAAACACGGGGCTCATCATCAATATTAATGATATAATATTCAGCAAAAACAGAATAATATTACTAATTAAATAAAATAAAACCTTCTGTCCATTTTCTATTCTTGAATTCCCTTCTACCCCTGACCCCCTCCCTTGAATGTTTCTCCCCTTTCCCATCAATTTTTTAACTTTGCAAATTATTATATTTCTTTGTAGAATTCTTTTTTTAAATACCACAGCCGCCCAGAACAGCCACCCAATTTGCTCTCTCTCTCTCTCTCTCTCTCTCTCTCTCTCTCTCTCTCTCTCTCTCACACAAAATATCTATCAACACACACACACACACAAACACAATATCATTAGTCAAAAGAATCTATCAAAAAACAATAACAGTGGACAGAGTTCCTTTTATTCGTCTTCATCCTTCAACAACTAAACCAATCAATCCCCCAAATAAGTAATAATTACAGAAAATAAACATGAACAAATGATGTTTTAGCTCCTCCAATGCAGCTCTCAATTTCTCTCTCTCTCTCTCTCTCTCTCTCTCTCTCTCTCTCTCTCTCTCTCTCCATTACTGTTTTAGAACCCATTACTGTAAACAAATGATATTTAACTTCAACAGGAATCGAAATGTGCTCACCTGAAGTGCAAAGGCAAAACCCTTTAGGTGGTACTCTCTTGGTCTACCGGTTGCCGTTGTCTTTACTTGCTTTTCAGATTTTTTGTTTTCGAAGCTTTTTTGGGCCCTTTCACTCACTGTAATCTGCACACAGTGCCCTCAGTGATGGCGCATTTGTCTTCGCATAAGACACAGCACCCCATGGATATTTACCAAAATCTTCAAGGTCTTCCGCCAACTTCAAATATCGCATGTCAATGTGGACATGTTTTTCACTGCCCAACAGCACAAACACAGCGAAGTATACAAAGCCGAGCTTCAATGCATCATCCGCATCAGCGCATCGCGGAAGGCTTTTTCTAATTCCAACAGGCTCACTGTTTTATTGTTGCCAAAATACTTCCTTTTCAATGAGCAGTTGTCATTACTGGGAATCGGAATAAAGGGAAGGTTTCCAAACCTTAGCCCTGTGACGACGCAAAATTGCTGGGGTGTGAATTGGATCACCTTATTGCCAACAATGAATTTGATCCCGTTCACTTGGGAAACAGTCTTCGGATCAGCTTTCCTCAGCAACAATCCGTGTACAATTGGCGACGTCCACTTCAGGTCCTCGATGAGTAGGAGATGCCCAAAACAACTCTGTTCGAAGGTTCGTAGCTGTTGCTCACTGAATTTCTCTTTTATCGTACTTATTGCACTCTTTGTATGGGATAGCGCCAATGCTTTTCCTTGGAACTTTTCTTCCTCTCCAATCATCAACTTAATTGGCGAAACCATGTTTCCCTGCACGGCATTATTATTAAAAAAAATTCAGTCCGTTGCAATCTGGACAATAACAAGCAATACACAATTCAACGGCCTATTATAGGATATTAAGTGAAAATTAAACACAAATTACAGCACATGAACCACAATAAATTCCCACACTAAATATGCATCATAAAATGAAACTGAAAACACGCATCACAAACGAACCAATCCTACATGACAAATAGCAACTTGAGGCACTTCGTCATCCATAGCATGAAAATCAATCAGACCAATAGAAGTTTCATCCAAGCATGAAGTAATTCACAGTTAAAATACAGAAATTTGCAATCTCTCTAATTACTAAACTTCACAAAATCAGTCACAGGTTAGTGAAATTATCCTTTTCAAATGAAAACCGTACAAAAAGACAAACTAGTCAATAACAAATACAAAACCTACCTTAGAATCACTCGTTTTGCACACAGACCCGAATTGGAAATCGCAGAAACACCTAAACAAAAGCTGGAATTCATGCTGTGAGAGGATTGAGAATGAGGAGGAAGTATGTGAAAAAGTCGAACCGAAACCAAGAATTTGGGTTTTGAGGCCCTGAAAGAGCAGAGAAGAAGAGAAAGGCGTCCATTGAAAACATGAAAAGAGAGGGAACGAGAGATTGTTGAAGGGAGAGAGCATTTAACGAAGCAACCCTCTCTTTCACCTTCAAGAACCCCCTCAACAAACCCTAACATTGACTACAAAGAGAGAAAGAGAGAGTGCCATTATATTTTCCCACTTCCTTCTTTTATATTTTCTCTTCACAAGGCTTCCTAAAAAATGCCATTAAACTACTTGTCTCTCACTCAGTTTTTCATGTGTCCTTCAAATTACTTGTCTCTCACTCCAATTTCTGTCTCACAAGGATTTAAGTCTTTACCTTACATGATCATTGACAATTAACTAAATATCTACACACACATCTCCAAACACCAGATAATCATCACAGCTGAAGCTACAATAGGAATGTGCAGTAGCAGAAGCCTAATTCAGAACAATTCAACAAGAAGACATCAGGAAACAATTTATTGACTTCAACGTATAATGTCATGGAACATCCTATCAATTAGTGGCAACCACAATCATGACTCCAATATGCCCTCCTTTCAAATGTAAGGAAATTAATGAAATTGGCACCATCCCTTCAGTTTTTCCTTAACAAAATCAGAGGTTTGTATGTATTGTATGTGTTATCAATATCAAAGATAAATGAATAAATAAACCATCAAAACTGTAAAAAATGTTTCTTACACATGTACAATTCAAAAATTAAAAGTTCACCTCATAAACAGAGTTGTCTAACTATCCATACACAAAAAAGACAAGCAAAAGCTTAAAGAGTTAGCTTATAGCAAAATCCATGGCCCCATTTCTCTAAACCACACCTGCTGGTGGCATGTTCCCATCTTCACTCATTTCCCACTTTGTTTTAAGCATACAATGATCAAGCACAAAACAGCAAACTTTTAAAGAACTCATATTACACCACATATGGTTCCTTGCCCTTTGTTTAGACATTGAATATTCATCCCCAAACTGAAATTCCAAATAATCACAAGAGAATATGAAAAACATAGAGAACTTATCCAATATGCAAGCCCTTAAGTTAGCAAACAGAGTTAAAGCAAAACCAATTTTAGTGAAACCCCTAAACCCTATACCCATTTCAGAAAACCCACTAAACCAATTTCAGAGAAACCCCCAAACCCTAAACCAATTTCAAACAACCCCGTCAACCAATTTCAAACAACCCCGTCAACCAATTTCAAACAAACCCATAAACCCTAAGCCGTAAAAGAATTCGATGAGCGATGCACATTTCTTTGTGAATGATGGCGTTGTTCTTGATGCACTGATTTATTTGGGAGAGGAAGGCAGACGACGAGAGATGAGAGAGTTAGAGTGAGAGGCGAGAGAGTTAGAGTGAGAGGCGAGAGAGTGAGAGCAGAGTGACCAGAGAGTGAAGATGAAGAGACTGAGCGACGGAGAGCTGATGGGCGGGAGGTCAATTTCAGAAAATGTGTTAGGAGAGCAATAAGGGTACAATAATTTTCTATTTATAGTTGATAGTTATAAAAAAAATTGGGAAGGGATGGTATTTTTAGTTAAACTTATTAAAGGGGTGGCACTGAGGGTCATTTCCCAATTATATATATACTAAAATTGAGTCCACGAATTCACTGTTCATAGACTGTAGCTTAGGAATAGTGAAGTGACGATTTTGCCCTTTATTGAATTTTTCCTTATGTTCCCTTTTTGCCCCTTTCCATTTGCATCTCTTTCAATTAGAACATTTCGTTCGCTCTCAGCTTTCCAGTCCGTTTCGAACCAGTTGGTTGGGGGCAGCCATGGAAGATCAGAGCTCACTGTTCTGCATGCGTGGGGGGCCGTCGATTTAGGTTTGGGGAGGCGCACTGCAAATCCAGCCGCCCTTTTGGTCTTTATCTCATCGGTTCTTCTCTCAGATGTTGCGTTCGTGTGTTGCCGTTCCAGATGCGCTTCATTCTTCTTCTCATCGCACGGGTTTAGCTCAAAGGATTTCTGGGTTTCATAAAAAAAAAAGGTTGGTTTTAACGTTCTTTTGGTTTTCTAGGTTGGTTTATTCATTTGTCATGTCGAAAATTGAGAAGTAAATCAGGAATTGAGTTTGGTTTGTTGTTACAGGGAGGAAGATCTAAGGAAAAAGAACTGGAGTAATCAATATGAGAACCCCCAGTATGCTCATCAATCTGGTAATTGATGTCTGTGTGGTTGATATTCTGTTTGCGTGTGGTTATAGACTCCTCCTTTTTTTTTCTTTTTTTCTTTTTATGACTCCAAATCAGAATTATAACTCTAATAGATGTTATAGATTTTCTGTTTGCGTGTGTGGTTATAGATTTTCTGTTTCAATAGTACTCTGATATATATATTTTTTTATGTTTAACTACGAGTTTGTCATACATATGTGTGTTTAATGTCATGAAGAGGTCTTTGCAAGTAAGACTTTGTAATTATTTGTTGAATGTTATGTTTCTTCTCTTGCTTGGCCTCTCCTTTAGAAGTAGTTTATGGGCACAAACCACCAAAGCTTAGTTACTGTGTTATTGGGTCAAGCTCTATACCACAGGTTGACAAGAGCTAAGGAATTGATTCCATTTTAAAGTAGTTGTGTCACAATTACATGAAGCTCAAGGCACATGAAATTTTGCAGATAAGAAGCGGTGAGATAGCATTTTTCTGGTTGGAGATTAGGTCTATTTCTCTGCCTACACCCACATAGAGATAGCATTTTTCTGGTTGGAGATTAGGTCTATTTCTCTGCCTACACCCACATAGCCAATGCTGTTACGCTTTCACCTTGAGGTTACAGCCCTTTTTAGATTTTGGAAAGAATTGGAGCACTGGCTTACAAACTAAAAATTCCTGCTTCAACCAAACTAAAGACTGTTTGAGGGTGAGATATGCAATTGCAACTGTGGGTTTCATTGTTACTTATTATTAACTATACAAATCAAGGAAACAAATAAGTTTTCAGCATCTGTTATTTCCATTGCCATGTAGTCTAATACGAATTAAACTGTAGTTACGCATATTATTTATTATATATTTCATACTATTCATATATGACCATGCCTAATTGGATTCATGGATACATATTGTTCATCGTTTAAGGATGGATATTATTATCATTTAAGTTCTTCAACTCTATAGGCTATATGATGAACAATAATCTAATTGATTTGAAGGTAAATTGTTAGGATATAGAAATTTTCTGGTGTAATATCTATATAAATTGTTAGTTTTAAAGGTACTGCACTCCTTCCCCAACTCTCTTGTGTATCGTCATATATAAAATCACCGGCTTATTTGAGTTGCTTTACCTATTTATCCTATGATTGTGCCCCCTTTTTTTTAAAATTAAAAAAAAGAAAAACCTGGCTTCTTGAACTGAACTATGGGAATTTTTTTTTTAATAAATTTTTTTTCCAGAGTAGTGCTGAAGTCTGTTTTTTGACATGGTTCCTTAACTTCAAATGCAATGAAATTTTGATGTGATGAAGTTTTATGTTTCTATTTCTGATCTGGAAAGTTTCGCACTATTTTGACTCACACTGAATTTTTAGTGAATTTCCCAAGTTGAAGTGTTCCTGCCCAAACTGTTTAACAAAATATTTATTTGGTCATCTTTGATTAACTGGAAAACTACTTCATACCCTTTTTGTTGAATTGTGTTTTATGCTTAGCAATGGTTGAAGACCAAATTGAAGTGCCTCGAAAATTATCTTCAAGACTTCTAGTTTTTCACTAGGATCATCCTCTGTTAGCTTGTGTTTTCACTTTTAAAGAATTTTTCATGTTATTTTATTTCAATTCAATCCTCTTTTTCTACATTTAGATCTCTTTTTATTTCAATTCTTCATTGTATTCTAGTGGCACTTGGTAATGTTTATGCAGGCATGTGATCTAAATTCCATTTTCCTTTTATGAAATTCAGGGTTTATTATGATGGGGTTTCTAAATATAGTTTGGATGATGCAACTGTTTCTTTCACAAGATGCAAAGATTTTCTTTATGGCTGGAAATGCCATGAATGTAGGTATGTTTTCCCAATGAGCGCGAGGGGTTGATAATTCTGATCTTGTTTTGATGTTCTTTTCCTAATTAGATTAGATCTTGCTGTTAGTTAAAGTTGCAAGCTCTGAGTTTGGTATCATCTTTTGACCATATAGTTTTTGGTTAGGGGTGGTTTGCATTCTTTCCTTGTTATTGCATTCTTGATACCCTCAGGTTCAGACATACTACAGCAGGTTGAGGCTACTAAGCTATAGAGGTGCAGACATACTATTACTACAGCAGATCTGTAAACACCTAGATGGCAGCTGAATGTGGAGACCAAGTACAAATTGTGGAAGGTACAACTATAGGTTAATGCTTTGGATATGGTATTTTGTAATTATAGGTTAATGCTATGGATATGGTATTTTGTATGGATATAGTAGGAATCAAGATTGGTAAACAATGTAATTACTTTTGAATCTTCAAGTTTTATGATATAAACTATTATGGTTGTTTTTCTAGTTAAAATCGTTGTAGAGCTGTTGAAAACTAAAAAAAAAAAACGAAGGGTCAATAATATTTGTAGAAAGTCAAACTATTTGTTGGCTTTTCACTTCAGCATAAGCACAAAAAACGAATGCGTAAACCATAATTTGCAACAGCAATGGCATATTTTTTGAAGTGGTAAGTCAGAACACGCTTTAGTATAAACAAAACTATTGATGCTATAATTAGTATTTAGCATCAGTTTTAATATATTCCCTGATGCTATTCAAGGTTTAAGGCATCGGAGGTCAACGCTTTTTTGGCACATGGTAACAACTTACGCATCGGTGATTATAAAATACTGAAGTTGTAAATAATCTTTAGCGACGGATAATATCCGAAGCGTATGACTATACCTTTTGCATCGGGTCCCAATACTTCGGTTTTGGGGTACCTTTATCAACGGATATTATCTGAAGCTAAAGGTCAATTTTCACGTAGTGTAGGTTAGACTGAGTTGAATGACAAAGTCGGCCTTTTTTTAGTTGTGTTACATTCTTAATTTTGAATTATAAATTATTTTTTATAGAGAGTAGCATAATATGTATAGATTGGTTTGAGGCCCTAGGCGGTTGCTTGCCTGCTTATGCCCAAGGCCTTCTGTGGCATTATCTCTTCGTTTGCTGAGGGTTCGTCCATTCCTCAATTATCAAGTTTTTCTCTCATCTCAATGGTCATGGGTTTTCTTTTTCATTTTAATTTTGATGGGTGAGGCTGGATTTATTAGTAGGGTCTCAATTTTACATCGCTTCCTTGTCAAGGCTGGATTTATTAGTAGGGTTTCATTGTTACTTATTATTAACTATACAAATCAAGGAAACAAATAAGTTTTCAGCATCTGTAATTTCCATTGCCCTGTAGTCTAATACGAATTAAACTGTAGTTACTCATATTATTTATTATATATTTCATACTATTCATATATGACCATGCCTAATTGGATTCATGGATACATATTGTTCATCGTTTAAGGATGGATATTATTGTCATTTAAGTTCTTCAACTCTATAGGCTATATGATGAAGAATAATATAATTGGTTTGAGTAGGAACCCATCCACAAAAGAGCGTTTACTTCCTATTTGTAAGGTTTCTCATTTTCTTATATAAAAACAAAACTGCTATATTTCTAGTCCGCGGATACTTTTAACGAAAATTCTGTGGTGCATCGGCTGTACTGGTGCAGCCAGTTATCCAAGGGCCAGTATTGCATTTTAAAAATGAAGGGCTAAGATTGAATGACCTGAAGACTTGTTGTGCCCTTTGTTATTAAATTTCACGTGACATACACGTGACTGAGAAAACAAGTAAAAGGCTTCAACGAAAGCGTGGAAGCCCTCGCATGCACTGGAGCTGCTTATCTCTTCAATCCATCTCTCTCTCTTGGAAATCCAATCCTCATCTATGTCCCCAAATCAGAATCTGGGAGTCTCACCTCTGCCGACGCCGAGATGCAACAGTCATCGGACATCCACGCAAGGTTTGCCGGCTTAGTTGTCTTCTTTTTCCATCGGTTCAATTCAGAAGATTACTCGGTTTTTGTCTTTGAAGAATCTTTATCAAGAAGCTTGGAAGCAATTGGGTTTTGGGGTTGATACATCTGGCAGATCACCACATGCTCTCCATTTGTTTGCTGAAATGTCACACTCATGTTGGGTATGCAATGGCGGTACTGCACTTCTTGATTTTGATCTTGGCTGCCATATGGGCATTCGAGACAATGGTGGTGGTGAGTTTCTCACGAGTTGCTTCATTGGAGGGTTCATGACAGAGAGCTTCGCCAGGACTTGTACTTGCTTTGTTTTGTTCCTGTTCAAGAAGCCTCTACGCCAACTCAAAAATTGCTCAAGGTTATGGTGATACAGGGCTTTGTCAAGAATTGTTCAGTTGTCATTTTCCTTGATTCTGGTAGTTCACGAAATTTCATTGGTTTGGCACTATTCAAGTGGTTAGGGTCCAGGATTATGATTTTGTCCACACTGTTTTTACTCTTCCGTTGGGTAATTGCATTCTTGATTTTGACCTTGGCTACCGTCCGGGCATACGTGACCAAGGTGGTGGATTTGAAGTTGATAATGGGCATACTGGAAAAGAAGAAAATTTCTGCAAGGTTTATGGCTATGAGCTTGAGTCGTTGAGAGCTTTACTTCTTTCTCCCAGGGCTCATTCCAAAGGACTTGGAGCCATTGATGTGTTAGTGAGCTTTCCAATAATTGGGGAGTTTTATGTGGGTGGGCTGCCAATCCAGCAGCAGTGAGACCATGAGTATTGTTTGGTTCAGCATCTTTGTAATTGCATGCTCTGATGGTGGCCTTGTTCAAGCCAACCAGTTGATATATTGCTACAACAATATGAGTTCAATGGCACACATCCATCACTGAAATGGCAGCAACTTGTTGGTTCGAATTCCAGAATTTCATCCTTGAGGACAAGGATTGTTTTTGTGGGGAGGGTAGATAGGAATCTCTATATAAGCTGGAACTAGGGTTAGTTGTTAACCATTAGTTAGGCTATGTTTAGTTGACAGTTGGTTAGGTTAACTCTATATTAACTAAGTGAGTCTGTATTTGAGGGAGTTAGTTGAGAAATTGTATCTTGTTCTTTGTGAAAGAAATAATATCATTGTTCTTGAGATATTGAGTTAAGGTAGAAGGCAGGTACTATCAATTTATACCTAAACCTAAACCTAAGATCGAAGTGGAGGATAACGCAGGGGCCAACGCACAACGATGGCTTCCTGCACACTAGGCTTCACTTTCTCACCTGCTTCCCGTGTAATCTCTCTCTCTCTGTGAAATAATTGGGCAAAAATAAAACTAAATGCATACGAAACTCCAATTCTCAATTTGTGCATTGATCCTTCTTATCTTTTTGGCTGCAGAGGGTGCAACTTGAGAGTGGAAAATTCAATGTTTTCCAACTCCTCCTTTAGGCCACAGGTTACAAATTGTTGTCATTTCTCAGTGTGTTTTTTTAGCTTTCTTCCCAATTTGGTTTTAATTATAAACATTTTGCAGGTAACTTCCGGAATGCAAAAAATGGCAGTAGTTGGCGAATGTAGTGCCGAAGGAAATTGGTACGAAAGAGAAAACTCCAATTGACTGCTTGCGTAATCTTTCTTGTTAATAGTGTGAATTATATGACAAAACAAAGAAATTTAATTTGGGAACCCAATTTTAGAGTTTTCACATGTCTAAATTGAAGTGTTTTTGTAAGTGAAAGCTCATCATGAAAAAGGTATAGAGTTATGTAAGTTATCGTAAACTCATGTTTTCATACTCTCTCTCTCCCTAAACCCAGCTTTTGGATGCACAGTTCTGCTTCTAATTGAAGCTTAATATGATTTGGAAATTAGATTCTTTAAAGTGGGTTTTTCTTCAGGGTATTCTGAAAGCAAAACCCAACAATCTCAGCTACATTTTTTTGAAAGAATTACATAAATTGGTGGTATGTTTCTGCTATTGAGTCAAATTTTGTTTTTGGTTTTTCCTAGTAGGTAGTAGTTTCTATGACGTGGCTCTTTTGCTATGCAATCATCACGCTTCTGGTTTGTAATCTTGAATACTCCATGATTTTAATTAACATTGGCAATTGGAAAAACTGGCTATGGTTTTCTTGTGCAATCGTTTTAGGAAGGTGAATTCCCAATGTGGTTTTTTCAAGGGCTTTCAAGAGACCAACTCAATCACTTGAAAAGCTAATGGATGTTATGAGGGAAAAGCTTCCTAACACAATGGTTGCTGTTCGTATATCCGGGATGGAGCTCAGTGTCTTGGGTTGACATTACCATTTCAAAGATTGTATTGCTAAATCTGTAAGTGTATGGTTCAAATGCGATTGGTATTGGTTGCTATGATTGCCATAACTGCTATATATTGGTTGCTCTGGCTAAGGATTCAGGAAAAGAGAAATTAAGAAAAGTGCATTTTTGTTACACTGAAATATGTGTTTTGAGATACCATCACAGTGTTTAAATAATCTCTCTCTACCTCCCTCGCATTTGCAGGAAGGGGTATGCTCACTTGGACTTTTCATGCATACTTGGTGAGATTCTCACCTTCTTCTGAGAGCCTAATATTTAGGGGCTAACATTTGTGTACTCGACAAGTTAAAATTGAGCTAAACGTATTACAAAATATTTTAGGTAAAGTGTTTTCCTTGCTTATGTTTCTTTTTTGAGATCTTATTTCTTATTTATGTGACATGTAGTCTTGGTTAGAGAAAATAGATGATATGACATTTAATTTTCTATAGCTTTTAGGTACTAGTAGATTATCCGTATTGTCATGCAAATGAACATACACACAAAAGAGGCCCTCTAGCCAAAAAGAGGAAATTTGGTGATCTTTGCATACATTATAAGAGTGTGAGCCAATGAGCCTTCTAGTAAAAACAACAAAGTTAAAAACCAAAAGAAGGGCGGAATGCAATTGCATATTGTAAACTAAGAATTGCAAACAGACATTACGAAATTGCATAAATATATATATGAAATTGCATATTGTAAAATGAGAATTGCACATAGATGCTACAAAATTGCATACAAGTATATGCATATGCATATTATAAACTGAGAATTGCACACATGTGCTATCAAATATGCGATATATGCCCAAAAACCATTAAACATGGCTAAATTGTTGATTTAGTCCTTGAACTTGTACTCAATTTTCAATTTATCTCATGACATTTTTTTATAAAATTAAGGATATGAATTTGTCTTTATCGCCAATATCTTCCCTGCCGTTTAATTACCTAATATTTTGTCCAATATGTCACTAAATATGAGGGCAAATTGGTCATTTCATACGTTAAACATAATTGAATTATGTAAAATAAAATAATATGAAAGGATGTTAAATATATGCCCTAAAGCCAAACATGTGATGTTGCTTTCTTTTCTGGATATTTCACCATCATTTATGGGTAAAATCGTTGTTTTCAACTATGATATTTAGTCTAAAATCATAATAGCACAACAATCATTGGAATATGGTTCGTATCAGGGCTATGCAATGAGACTCGATATAAGAAGACTTCTCATACTTCCACTTCATGTCATAAACATTCATGATCATATATTATCAATTGGGCATTGATCATAATCGAAAAAGTCCAATTTTCTTTTTCGTCAATTCAATGTGGCTTAATCAATCGACCATTAAGTAATAATTTTTGTTGAAAGTTTTTAAATTTATATTTGTATCAACAATCATATGTTTGATATTATTGATTTTTTTTCAATTAACAATATAGTAATAATTGGAGACAATCAACAAAGTTCAATTTTATTCCCAATAGTTCATTGGGTTAAATTAGTAGTAAATCACGAAAGTTATATTGAGTAATTTATGCCAACAAACCTACCTAAAGAAAGCTAAGCAACTCGTTCGTTGGGTAAATGATGTTGCCCATTGACCACATTACCCAACGAACTCCATGATTTACTCAACAAACATGGTATTTTACTTTGAGGAAGTAAGGAGTGCGTTCGTTGAATAAAATTGGCCATTCCTCATGAAATTGGACCCAACTAACTTACTTTTTCAAACAAATGGGCTATTTGTTCACGCGAACGCAAGGGTTGCGTTCATTGAGTAAAGTTGACCGTTCTCCAGAAAAATGAGTCTAACTAACTTACTTTTTAAACAAACGGGCTATTTGTTCTTGTGTTTGTTGACTAAAGTTGCCCGTTCTTCGGAAAAATGGGCCCCACTAACTTACTTTTTCAAACAAACGGGATATATCTTCACGCAAACGCAAAGATTGTGTTCGTTGAGTAAAGTTGCTCGTTCCCTGAAAAAATAGACCAAACTAACTTACTTTATCAAACAAACGGGCTATTTGTTCACGCGAATGCAGGGGTTGCGTTCGTTGAGTAAAGTTGCTCGTTTCCCGAAAAAATGGGCTCAATTAACTTACTTTTTCAAACAAACGGGCTATTTGTTCACGTGAACGCAATGGGCTTCGTTTGTTGAGTAAAGTTGCTTATTCCCCGGAAAAATGGGCCCAACTAACTTACTTTTTCAAACAAACGGGCTATTTGTTCATGCAAACGCATGAGTTGTGTTGTTGAGTAAAGTTGCCCGTTCTCTGGAAAAAAAGGCCCAACTAACTTACTTTTTCAAACAAACGGACTATTTATTCACGTCAACGCAGAGGTTATGTTCGTTGAGTAAAGTTGCCCGTTCCTCGAAAAAATGGTCCCAACTAACTTACTTTTTCAAACAAACGGGCAATTTGTTCACGCGAATGCAAGAGTTGCGTTCGTTGAGTAAAATTTCCTGTTCTTCGGAAAAATGGGCCCAACTAACTTACTTTTTCAAACAAGCGAGCTATTTGTTCATGCAAATGCAGAGACTGCGTTCGTTGAGTAAAGTTGCCCGTTCCACGGAAAAATAGACCCAACTAACTTACTTTTTCAAACAAACGGGCTAAAATACCCCTGCCACGTCATCAAACTTAACAGACTTTTGAATGGAGTTAACGGTAGGGGCAATGTGGAACATCCAACCTTGGTCAAGGGGGCAAAGTGGGTCATTTTAACTTTCAGAGGATAAAGTGAGAATTGACCAATGTTTCAAGGGGGGCACTGTAGCACTTAAGCCTAATATTTATCGGAACTTCAATACTATAATCTTGTGTCATATGGACTTTTCTCGGATATTTTCACTTTTCCTCCTTGGATTTTCTTTCGTACACGTCAGTCCCACTGCCATGGCAGGAGGAATTCAGAATCATTATTGAAAAGCAATTCAGATGCATTAGTGTTTCGGTTGCCCACCCCTACCTAACGTTAAGAGTTTGTTACAACATTTTCAACGGCATTAGTTATGTCATGTGGTCGGTATGGGTGCATAATTCAAATGACAGGAGGTTTCTTTTCTGGTGTTGGAAGGACAATATTTGCATTTGATTATGTTTAGTTGAAAGTATTTTTTTGGAACTCAAAAACTGAAAAAAAATAGAGATATATTTATGTTATACTTATCTCCTATTTCTTCGGGTGAATATCTAATATTTATCTAATGTAAACAGAAAATCCTTTGTGACCAAGCAGCTGGTGAATATATAACCACCCTTCTATTCCTCACTAAAGATCAAGAGAAAGTGTTGAATTTGAATTAGAGGAATATTAGCGATGAAGAAATCAATGTCAGTGCAAGTATGTTTCACTTTCATCAGGGTTCTGAAAGTCTTGTCTCCTCCTACTCCTCCTCCGCTTCCACTGCTCGCAAGAAGATTCATGGCTTCCAACTCCAAGGGTGACAATGACATGGCCAAGAACATCTCCTCCATCTCCCCTATTTCCTACGGTGATCCCTGCCATGATCTGTTCTTCCACGTGAAATCACCAGACAACGTCGTACGACTGTGTCTCCTACCACCAGATCCCAGTGATGAAGAGCGGGAGCAGCAGAACAAGGCCACCATAAACTATCTGAAGCAACTGCTGCCGGTGGCCTGGTCCCACAATTCCCTAACCACCCTCAAGCTCATCTTCAATCTCAACTCTCTCAAGAGTCCTGGCGAAAAATATTTTCCGGCAGCCTTCTACGCGGCCACAATCTGGCTCCACCACAACCACCCCAAGACGCTATTATGCAACATCCCCTCCTTTGCCGGCTCCGGCTCCTTCTACCTCTCGATAGCTCGTTTGTGGGACCTTGTCGAGATTCTCTACGGCCTTCTTCTAGAACAAGGAGAAGAAGACTCTGCGGCGCAGAGGCTCCACCGTGACGCGCACTATAAGTTGTTGCACGACCGGGTTATGGAGGTCTTGGCGGAGGAGTTGAAGTCTGATATTGACAAATTGAAGCAGCACAGGCTGGGGATGGAATTGGAATCTGAAGATAATGATAAAGAAGATGGTACTGCTCTGCTTCTCGTTAGCCAGGCTGCAGAATGTTGCACTCCCAGCAGCCCTGAACAAGTCCGGGCTACCCGCACCGTTTTGTTGTTTGAAAGCCTTGGGAGGAGGCTTTTCCCGCCAGAATCAGATCAATCAGAAGAATGGGAACGGCTTAGGAAGGAGTTTTTGGAGCCCTTGACGGAGTATAGTCGTCAACGCATGCATCTTTATATCAATGATATGCCCTGTGTGATCAAGAAGTACTTGGAGGAGGTGAAAGCAGGCGGCAGCATCATAAAGTCGGATGCATTGCTTCCAAATGATATCGTAAGTTATGTAAAAGATAAGGATGTTGGGGAAGCAGCTGAGATTCAATGGAAGGCAATGATGGAGAACATATACCAGGGGGAGGAGAACAAATTTAAGAACTGCTTGGCAGTTTGTAACATCACCTACGCCATGAGCGCAGCACCAACCACAGAATTGGCGGCAAGTTTGGGAATTTTGGTGTCTGAATTGAGTGAAGAGCCGGCATGGAAAGGAAAGGTGATCACTCTGGGTCCATTGCCTGATAAGCTGCCGCTGCTGCATTGGATACAAGGCAATGATCTCAAGTCCAGGTACGACTTTGTGGTCAGGACATGCAGCAACAGCGAGAGCCAGGGTGTTGATTTTGATCAGGTGTGTGATTTGATTCTGGAAGTGGCTGTGAATAATAACTTGAAGGCGGAGCAGATGATCAAGAAGGTGTTTGTGTTCACCGACTCCGTAAGATTTGGTGGCTGCAGCACATCCTGGAAGACTCTGTATGAGGCAAAACGCAGCAAGTTTAAGGAGCAAGGTTACGGGGATGATGCGATGCCACACATTTTGTTTTGGAATATTTGGGACATAGCGGGGTTTATGCATCGTGTAGAAGAACCTCATCCAGGAGTGACCCTCTTGAGAGGAAACTCGAAGACATTGATCAAGTCCTTCTTGGATAACGGTGGGGAAATTGGCCGGCATCAGATCCTGGAAGCAGCCATTGCCAACAAAGAGTATCAAACTCTCTCTGTGATCGACTGAACGTAAACTGAGATTGATTGAGATCAAGATCAAGATCACATCCATTTTGGAGGAATAGGACTTGGTGATGTGATAGTTTTAGTAATCTTTTAATGTTATTTGCTTTATGCCTGTCTGTCTTACCCTAGCCTATGCTTAGCTACTAGATTTGGATTCTGTTTAACAAAATGGTTATCTGGCAACAGAGGCACTGTTTTTTTCAATAAAAATTTAAAATTAGACCTACTGTAATTCTGTACCAGTTTTGTGTTGGCGCATAGTTTCACTTGAATTGGTCGTCTTGTCTTACAATTTACAAAAGATATTTTTTGCACTGCATAATATATTCTCCCCCCTGCCATGTTTTTTGTACAAAAGATGCAGCTTTTCAGTCATAAAAAGCTACAGTCCTGAGTTGTTGTTTTTTTTTTTTTTTTTTTTTTTTTGGGGTCAAAACAGTCCTGAGTTGATTGTACACTCAAATTTAGAAGAATCATACAGTGTTAGGTGATTTATTTTTCAAAACAATTCCTTATGTTTATTTTTCAGAAGACCCATTTCTCTTCTGGTTAGTTTTTTGTTTGTGCAGTTATATTACGTGAGGAGCTGTCTTAGGCTAGTTTATAGTGCTTGGTTATGACATATACTAAACATCTTCATCATTTTGATATCTTGTATGATGCACGACTATATGGTATTGTGCTTATAATTCCAAAATATTTGTGCAATTACTAACTCATGCAAAGAGGTAAACTGCTTAATCTATACTTCATCTCAGCATAAAATATTAAGAAGTTATTGGTTGAGAAGTTAATAAAAATGTTTTACAAGTACATACTTGTCATAGCCAGTAAATATCAAAATCATCTTGGCTTGCATTCACTAAATGGTTTTGTGTTTTAGCATCTATACATGCAGCTATGGAAGATCAAAGCTCACTATTCTGCATGCGTGGGGGGCCGTCGATTTTCGTTTGGGAAGGCGCGCTGCAAATCCAGCCGCCCTTTTGGTCTTTTGTTCCTACTTATCTTGCGTTCCCTTTTTTTGACTTCAGTTAAATTGGACATTTTAAGAACTATTTTCTTCACATAATTATGTTTATCACATGTCACATCCACCCATTGGTCTCTGCAAGGGTCTGAACTCATGTTCCAACCCCATTTGACATCTCTCACTGAATTTCCTGGTGAAAGTTTGTCCATGAATTGCACCAACACTTGCTTGAGTTGCTTTAAGTCTTGATCTTCTGAATTAGCCATTGGAAAGATGAGAAATATCAAAATGGCCAGTACCCAAGTGGGAAAACGATTCATTTTTTCTTATTTTTATGTACAAGTAGAGTTTTTCGTGGACAATGGTTACGTGGTTTTGGTTTCCGCTTTATGAAGTGGGCTTCATTGATGGAAGTTGCAAAACAAGAAGAAAGTAGCAATGTTGAAGTTTGTTTCTGGAATATGACTTGGTGCCAATTGGCTGATACAGACACAGAGTTTGAAGTATTCTTTATGGTTAAGGTTATAACTTATGTACCATGGGGAGCTTGCAGAATGAGCCTCACACCGCACTATAGCCTGTAACAATTCTGAAAAAATAAGTGGAGCCATTGGGAATTTGCGTGTGGTTATAGATTTTCTGTGTGGCTGATTTTTTATTTTTTATTTTTTTTGTTCTGTTCGTAATTATCTTGCCTTCCCTTTTCGGAGAGCAAGTAAGACTCTGTGCCTATTTGTTGAAGGTGGCTTGTCCTTGAATATGGGTACCAGATCTTATGATTTAGTTTCTTTAGTCTTCAAAACTCACTAGCATTGTTGTCACTTGCTTTGTTGACATTTTTTTTTCCATTTATTTGTGCAAGTGTATCTACAACGATGATCCTAACACCTGGACCTGTCATTGATTTTCTAATAACCAACTAGGATGTACGAGAAGCTCGCTACATTGACTGGGTTAAGGTAAAAAAGAAAACTGCTAAATTATATAGGGAAATGTCCCCCACTACCACCCATTTGCTAATATTAACTAAAAATACCACCCCTTCCCAATTTTTGTAAAACTAAAACCTATAAATATGAAATTATTGTCCTCCTATTGCTGATTTATCACAAGTTCATCAATTTTGGTCTCTCTTAGCTCACGCAGCTCTCTCTCTCTCTCTCTCTCTCTCTCTGCACAGCTCTCTTTCTCTTTGGTATATGTCTATCGCAGCTCTCTGTCTCTCTTGGCTCTCTCTCTCTGTAGCACAACTCTCTGTCTCTGTCTTTGCTCTCTTTCTCATACCGCAGCTCTTTCTCTCTCTAGATTCGTTATGTCTGTTTCTCCCCATATTCGGTCTTGCTCTCTGTTTGGAATCGCGAACCCCTACCTTTAGGTATGTCTTCTGAATAGCTGCTTGCAACCGTGAAGCTCTAGTGGATTGCCGACCTCGAAAAGGTAGTGTTGATGGTTATTTTCTTTTAATATCAGTGGGATTATGTGAAATGGGTTACATTTTGATTGTTTGGGTTTGTGTTAAATTTGTTTTGGCTTTAATTGCTTTGGGTTAGGTTTTGTTGAATATCCATGCTGATTCATCTGGGTTTGTACCAATTGCACTTAGATTGGTCTGGATATGTGAATCTTGAAACTTGGGATTTTCCATTTGATGTAGTAGATCTGTATAGTGTGATTCTGATGTGTTACACCAGTGTTCCTCTTATTTTACTGTCGTATTGTTGTTATGTTGCTGTTATATTGCCATTATATTGCTGTTATATTGCGGTTATATTGCTGCTATATTGTATGGTTATTGTGGTTATATTGCTGTTATATTGTATGGTTATTGTGGTTATATTGTGTTAATGAACTGTTGTTTTGTCATGGTCAGAAATGGAGACAATTGTTATTCTCGTGTGCTACAATGGAAAATGGGTCACCTCGAAGAAGATGTGCAAATACGAAGGGGGTGACTCAAAAGGCTTAATAGTTCCACGGACCATCAAATTTGCTGAACTGTTGGACCGTGTGCATCAAATTGGTAATACAAACAGCAGGGAAGACAAGGTTTGCTTAAAATTCTCAGTTTTGGTGGCCTCGAATGAGTGGAAGCACATAAAGATTGAGGATGATGATGATGTCAATTTTTTTATGAAGTACAATTCTGAGGTAACACCTTCAAAACTAGCTCCCTTACTCGTGAGTATAGAAGATAAAGGACTCACAAATGATGTAGTTGATAGTATGCATATCACGACAAATAGTAGTCGGATGGGTCGTTCTTCAGTCGCCATTGTTGAAAGCAATGAAGTAAGTTGGAATAATACAAATGGCAATGATGTGGGAGGTGAAGTAGGGACAGATTTTATGGATATGATTGATTTTAGCGAGGTGGAGGACATGCATGGTGGTGATAATGGTACTGAAAGAAATGAAGTGTCAGTGTACTCTGCCCCTCCTATTTTGGGCTGCTTGAACACATCTGCCCAACTGCCAATAATGCGTTTAGGAGGAGAATCTGAACCCATTCGTGAACATTATTGGAATCAAATAGGTGAACAGAACCGGTACAATGAAGCCGGTGTAAATGATGGGGAAGCATATTTGGATAGCGGGTGTTCGCGAAGTGATTGGAATCCGAAAATTACAGTTGGGCAAATTTTCTCTAGTAAGAAAGCATTGTTGACGGAGTTACAGTTGACGGCAATAAGAGGCCACTTCGAATTTAAGGTGCAATTCTCCTGCACAAAGAGGTTGCTTGTGGTTTGTTGTCAACGTCCATGCCCATGGCGGGTCCGAGCATCGAGATTTGGAGAATACAGCTTCATGATTGTGAGGTGTACAACTGTCCATGAATGTGATTTGAGGTTCATAAGTGACAACCATCGTCAAGCAACCGCAGCACTTGTAGCCACTTCATGTAAAAGGAAGTTGAAGGATTCTCGGACAATATACACACCAAGTGACATTATGAGAGATGTGAAACACAACTTTGGTTTAAGAATCCATTATTCGAAAGCTTGGAAAGCAAGGGAGTTAGCTCTATTGTCCATTAGAGGATCAGCGGAGGAGGCATATTATATTCTTCCAGCTTATTGCTATGAATTGGAGCGTATGAATCCCGGCACAAAAACACACATCCAAACTGATGAGAACAATCACTTTGTGTATTTATTTATGGCGGTTGGCGCATGTATTAGAGGGTTTTGTTCTTCCATGCGCCCAGTGATAGCTGTGGATGCCACTCATTTAAAATCCAAGTACAAGGGTGTTATGTTTGTAGCAAATGCATTCGATGGTAATCGAAATATATATCCTCTTGCTTTTGGGATCGGGGATTTGGAGACGGATGCATCATGGCATTGGTTTTTCACTAAACTTCATGAAGCCATTGGTGAGTGTCCCAATCTTGTTATTATTTCTGATCGAAATGTTAGCATACAGAATGTGTGGAACAAAGTTTTTCCAACTGCGCAACATGGCATATGCTTTTATCATATGAAGGGGAACATGAAACGCACTTGCAAGTTGAAAAAGCGTGATCCAATACTTATGCACTTTGAGCAGGCTGCGAAATCTTATTCCATTGCTGAATTTGATTGTCATTTTCGCAAGATCAAGCGAAAGGAACATGTTGCTCAATATCTTGAAGAGGCAGGGTTACATAAGTGGTCTAGAGCTCACATGGATGGACGCCGCTACAATGTAATGACAACAAATATTGCGGAGTCAATCAACTCAGTCCTTAGGTTTGCAAGGACACTGCCAGTGGTTCATTTGATAGGGGAAATTATGAATCTCCTTGTCAAATGGTTCACCGAACGTCGTGAGTTGGCTTTGAAGTGCACAACAACATTGTGCCCCAATTTTGGAGAGAAGAAGTTGAGGAACAGGTTGGAGGATGCTGCAACGATGAATGTGGTTAAAGTGAATAATGCACAGTTTAATGTTTTGGACGGTCATATGGATGGCCTCGTAGATTTGACGAACAACACTTGCAGTTGTAGAAAGTTTCAGCTTGAGCAGCTACCTTGCAAGCATGTAGTTGCAGTTTGCCGCTTCTTGAAAGTAAATGTATACTCAAAGGCTTCTCGGTATTACACTCGGAAAACCTGGATGGATGCTTATTCGGATAGCATCTACCCGATACAGCCTCACGGAATGTGGGATATTCCTGAAGATGTTCGAAGTCGAGTTGTGCTGCCTCCCATTGCAAGGGTCATGCCAGGCAGATGAAAGAAGATAAGAATTCCCTCGCAAGGAGAGGGCACCATTAGAAGAAAGTGCTCAAGGTGTGGTTCCGCAGGCCACAATAAAAGCACCTGTAAAAACACTATTCCAGTGCGCAATGTATCTTAGACAATATGATTTCTGTTGCTTTGGTAGATCATGTCAACTTTACTTTTATTTGTGGTGGGTTTCGTGTTATGTTGAATGGGAATTCTTTTACATTTGCATAATTTGGGTTGCATTGCTACAGCATGCTGTATTAAATCGTCCAGATTGCCATTATATTGTACTTTTATTGCAATGGTATTACTTCCATATTGCTATTATAATTTGAGTGCGAAATTAAAGGGCCTGGAATGTAATTCCAAATGGATCCAAAACATTCAAGTTCTTTGAATTCCTTTATGACACAGTTACCGTGATACTCCGACTATACCTTCTTTTGTGATTACAAATTCGGCCGATGCATAGGCCACATGTGGGGCAAATACAAGGTGAAATGTCCTATGTGTTTGACTACATATCGTTGTTGAAGGAGCATTACGAATGTTAACCCCAATAGATTGCTCATGTCCAATGGATAATTTAGGGGTTGAAAGAGGAAGGAGCACGAGGTTTTGGGGTGTCGTGTTTCTGTAATTTAGGGGATGTGATGGTGCTACAAGGCATGCATTATATATATAGAGTTCATTTTGAAGGTCTGTAATGTAGGTCATATGTCTTTTAAGGGATGTATAATTCATCCTTTTTCCAGGTTGTAATTACTTTTATTTTTTGTATTTTTGTATTTTTTTGGACCAAATAATTTTAAAAACATTCTGATGACTACGTACTGTAATATGATCATATTGTAACCCTATCACTACTCTATTGCACCCTTATTGACATAATATTGCCATTATACGCATGTTTATTGCATAGTTATTGCTGCTATATCGCCACTCAACTGGACACCGATAAACTGTATACGCACAAAAACAAAAAGAGGCATCATCATTCCATAAAATCCTATTTCCAAACTTACATAATACAACAACATTCGACCAAAAAAAAAAACATAATACAACAACAGGCCACCCCATCGTTACATAATACAAAAAGAGGCGACCTCATAGTTTCATTTCCCTGCTATTGACAAATTCGAAGTTGCATACTCTTCAAGTGCGGCGACCACAACCCATGAAATTCATGACCCCGGCCACAGTCATGTTGTCCCAGTTTCCTGCCGGATCCACTATTTTTGCAAACTTACGAAATAGTTCGAATCCGCTTTCCACTTCTTGTTGCTTCAACTTGGCCATTTCTTCTGATTCCTTGAATACCATAATTGCAGTGGCAGGGGCAATTTCAATTTTTCCTTTCATTGCCTTTATATGTAGGAGATGCATGCGGGCATGATAACGAGAGCGAATTGTGCGGTTTTTTATGACACCTCATCTAGCTTGGCCCTCCACAATTTTTGAAACTATGTCTGCATGGAGATTTTTCCAAAACATTGTATTGCCTCGACATTGCTGCATGCCATGGACCAAGTCTGCAGTGAGTGAATTGGGTGACTTGCCTTCTGTTTCAATCTTCCCTCCTTCAGTAATTGAAAGCGTTTGGTTTGGTGTGAGGTTATGATCCATGGTCTTCGATATTTATTGTAGGCTGCTGTATGACTTAATTGGAAATAAAGGGGTCTCAATGCGATGGAAGTGAGGCTGATGGGGAAGGTAATGGCTGCAGTTAATGTGATGGAAGTTTTCACCTTCCATTCAGCTAGGTTGATTAATATAGGCAGCCTTTTCAGCATGGAGTAATTGACAGAGTTATTGGCGGGAGGAATGAGGGGGAGTAATTGGCGGGAGGGATTGGCGGGAGTCTTAGGCGGGATAGTCTTGGGCGGGAGTTATTACCCAGTTCACTGTATGACTTTTTCTAATATATTTCTATTTTGGATGTTCCGAACTTGGTAATTTTCCCATTATGTAATTCAAATAAGGGATTTGCCTATTTGCCTAATTGACCAACTCATTCAAATTGACCAATATGGTTATTGTCTTATTTCTCATTTCAGCAATCTCAATTCGTTTCCATGTTTCCATTTTTCATATTTTCCTATTTTCCATGTGTCATCCAATTTTTCATTATTTTTGCCTATTTTTCCTATTTCCCATTTTCGTATTTTGCAATTTCCCAAGTTTCCTTTTATACTATTTCCAGTTTTCCAATCTTTTCAATGTTCCTATTTTCCCATTATGTAATTAAAATAAGTTGCCTACTTTGCCTAATTGAGAAAGTAAATAAAATTGTCCAATATGGTAATTGTTTTATTTCCCATTTCCACAATTTCAATTCGTTTCCAATTTGCCTATTTTCCACGTGTCCCTGTTTCCTATTTCCATTTATCCAATTTTCAGTTTTTGTCCAATTATCCAATTTGCTTGTTTCCAATTGCCCTATTTTCTAAGTTTCCTTTTTTTCCTATTTCCAATTTTCCAATTTGCTAACTTTCCTTTTGTTCTATTTCCAATTTTGCTATTTTCAAAGTTGCCTTATTTCCTAATTTCCAATTATCCAGTTATCCAATAGTCCAATTTTCCAATTATCCAATTTTCAATTTTCCAATTTGCGAATTTGCCTATTTTCCAAGTGTCCTTTTTTCCTATTTCCTATTTCGATTTTTTGATTTTTCGAATTTTCCTTTTTTCGAATTTTCATGTTTTCAGAGTTTCCTTTTTTGCCTTTTGCCTATTTTCCAAGTTTCCTTTTGTTCAATTTCCAATTTTCCAATTTTCCAAGAGTCTTTATTTTCCAATGACCCAATTTTTGAAGTGTCCTTTTTGGCTTTTTCCAAATTTCCAAGTGTCCTTTTATCCTATTTCCTAGTTTCCTGTTTCTAATTTTCCTTTTTTCCTATTTCCACTTTTCCAAAATTCCAAGCTTCCATTTTTTTGTATTTTCGTATTTTCATATTTCCGATTTTCCAAATTTCCAAATTCCCAATTTTCCAATTTTCCTTTTGTTCTATTTCCAATTTTCCAAGTTTCCTTATTTCTCATTTTCCAAGTTTGCACTTTTGCTAATTTGCTATTTTGCTATGTTCCAATTTTCTTTTCTGAAATTCGCAATAAATGCTTAGTTACATAGTCCTAGTTTGGGTTCAAATCCACACTTTCCAATTTCCCATGAAGGTTAGCTTTTTTCCGTTTGTCAGCCCATTTAATTGTTGTTAATGTAATCTTTGTCTTCTGTGAATTACAGCCAACGAGTTAATTGTCTCCTTTGCAATCCCATCAATTGAATGCACCACCTAAATACCGAATGTACTTAATATCAATTCCTACATATAACTCAAGCTTCCTATCAATAATTGCAACTTAGCCAACTTCTTCAACCTCAGAAAGGTAATGAGTCGTACTCAAATGCAAACATTCAGTCGCCAGGTGTGAATTGTCCCCATCAATAGTTCAAGATGTCGGATGTACGCCCTCCAAACGAGCATGGCAGTTACCCGGGGGACCAGCCATGGCATGTGCCATTCCCATCTCCACCTCCGACTCCCAATCATGATCCCACTTCATCTGGAAGTGAGGTGAGAGCGAGTGATCCGCTTGACAAAATCTCAGCCGTCAAGCACGACCTCCAATATTTGTCTAAGGCAACAGATTGGTGGGAGACTAAATGTGATATTCATGGCCAAGTTATGGGAAATTTGGCCAACAAGTTGAACAAAGCATATGCTGGAGAAGTGAAGCAAACTTTAAAAGCAAACAGTCGGAGCAAAGAGTTAGAGTCGTTGAAGTTGAAATTGGAAGAGATAAAGAAAAATGCCGTCGATAAATTCACCAAATCTGAAGAATATAACCATGAAATGGTTGAATGTTTCAACAACGGCTTCGAAATGTTCCGAGATTATGCGTCGGTCATCTCACCATACTACAATTGGAGTGAAATTGATGTACCAGGTGTCCGCAGGTGCTGAATATGGGTCTTGAGGGAATGGCTCATCATAGCCTCGTGCATGCAGCGAGGAGAAAGCCCAAAGACATTGATCTTTTCATGGACCTGTAGTAAGGGTAAGTGCTGCTGCAGTTCATCTCACCCGAGTACATGGATCTTTTGGTGCCTTCGTTTTTCCTTCGCGGAATAGGATTGTTAAGGTTCGGATGCGATTTGGTTTGCATGTGTCAAATGTAGTCGTACTTTTTGGATGTGTGTGTATTGTATGTAGATTCACTTCATATTGCTGTTATATTGCGTGTATATTGCTTAATATTGCCTTGGTATTGTAGACATATTGCATGTATATTGCTTAATATTGCCTTCGTATTGTATACATATTGCATGTATATTGTTTAATATTGCCTTCGTATTGTATACATATTGTATGTATATTGCCACCCTATGAGAAGTATATTGTGATCATATCCCTATGGTATTGTACTTATATTGCTTTAATATTGCCTCTACAGTGAAGTATATTGGCCTGATATTGCTATTACATCGTATGTCAATGCCATTTGGTCTAATAACAGTCTCCATTTCGTTCAAAGTAATCCTCAATTCAAATATCACGGACAGGACAATTGTTATCCATCCTTATATTACCATGAATTGATGTTTCCTTTTGAAATGATAGTTGGAGTTGCACATCGATTCATATTCAAAAGGAAAGTAATTCTCTCCCTCAATGAATCGTCCTTCAAAAGAAGGCAGCTTTGAAATATTGGGTAAAAAATGCAAGAGCCACGGTAAATTCATTGGGCTCAAACCACATCTTACAAAACCAGGATGATTTTTGGCATGCTTGAAAAGAAGGGTCAAATACAATAGAAAAGAAAATCCATTCAAGCTTGGCCAATGGAATGCACAATAACCCTTTTACATCTCCTTCCAACACCAGTGTTTTGCCTGCTTTAGGGTGCCATAAACATGTTTTCTTCCCCTGACTTTAACTAAATGAACTTTAGTTTAATTACTTGTAAGCTCCAGCTAGGTCCTTCTTTTTCTCTTCTTCCTCTTCTTCTTCTCATGACTCTTAAGAGGCAGTTTGATGTAAAGAAATCCTAAGATTTCCATGTGATGCACACGCAATTGGAATAAATAAACAATAACAAATAAAGGGATCAGTTCATTAGTGGTTACATTTAATCTTATCTATGACAAATGTAAGAAGAAAAATACAAAAAAAATTTCAAGTCTCATCGGATGGTACCGTAGACCTCTAGCTCCATGCGGAATTTGACAGAAGAAAACTGATTCCGAATCTTTCATATTTGTAACCACTTTGCTTCTTCTCCGAGCAGGAAACAAAAATAATAATAATAATAATAATAATAATAATAAACGGTGTGATTTCAATTATTTCAAAACATGTATGTCAAAACCGTTTGTTTGACATTATAAGGGCATCTCTCACAGAATTAAGGCCATAAAAGAAACTAAACATGCTATAAAGTCCACATTAATATTTACTTCATCTCCATAATCATAATATTGGGGGAAAAAACCACGGACAAATACATGAAATGTAAACCAACTCGGTACTGACTCTGAGATTGTGTACATACAACTTGGAACACCCAAACCAATTCAAGCTAAGCCATCTCATACGTATGCCTACATCAAATAACAGTGTATGGTCATCTTCTTTAGAATATTGCAATCAACACTTGGTTGAGACGGACCTGCAAAAACAACTGGCACACACATATGACACACATAGATAGAGTTTATGAATGGGAGTTCCAGAATTAAGACCTCTGTTAATTTGTAACTGCCACCGAGTCTGTTCATAGTGCCAAATGCAGCTATCTTGCACACAGATATGACAAGCCAAAAGAAAACAAGCAAAGTAACAAAGAAAATAGAGGATGGTGACTACAACAACAGGGTTGGTACAAGCATTAAACAAAAACAAATAACTGAAAACCAAAAATAGGCACTGCAATGGAACTACTGTCTCAAACAAACTCAGTCATCCAATTGTTGGATATAATCAAAGAAATTACTCAAAGTTTCTCCTCAAACTCGGATAGTGGGGTCATTTGCTCCTTCAAACCCTTCCTCTTACGGATATCTATCACAAGTTCTGAAGCACTGGGATCCAGCTTCCAATGGATCGACATCATCATCTACCAATGATCAAAGACACATTGTGGGAAGGCACTGCCCTGAAGTCGAAGCCCTCATTGACCAGAGAACCCAAAACATGCAATGACGGGTAGGTATGCCTTCATATTGTATGCAGTGGAGTACCAGGCCTCTGCATTTCCTGAAACACGTGCCCACGTTTCGATTAAGAACACCGTAGATACCACTAACCTGCTCTGGAGCTTGATTTCAACAAGATATACTGAGTTCAAGGAGGCTTGGCTTGGCAGTGGTGGGAAGCATAGATGAGTGTCCTAGCGGTGGGAATGACCTGACCACCTCCTCTGTGGATGGCATCAGCATGAAGAACCACATCACACACTTCAAAGCAAATACCCCTCATGAAGACATTTACCTCATAAATATGCCTCCCCCTTAACCCCTCTATTGCAAGCTTCAGTCGGTAATATTTGATCTTCGACTGGTCAATTTTATGCACAAAGCCCGGCGAGATGCTCGATGAATTGAACGGTCATGATTCCGCAAGACGTACTGTGAGGCCAATAAGTTGGGAAATTACAACTGCATTTATGTAAAATTTTGAAAAAATGAACTAAATTCACAATTCTTACCCATCTCGTTGTTGTGGCACACCTCCAATGATGCAAACTGAGAAAGGCGTAAACCTCGACATCTGCAGCCCCTTTTGCTTCACCTCTTCAACCTCAGAATCTTCATAAAACTTCATATTGTACAGCACTCGTGCAAGCGTATCGCTAACAGGTTGCAGAAGTGTAACCAGCCGAAGATTTGGTATAATCAACATATGAGTCATACACAGTTGCAGTATGTCGGACGAAATCAATTTCGATTGCAACCCAATGGGACTCTCGAAGATTATATGGAAAATACACTTTGCGGACTTTTTTCCAAGCTTGGGCATACCCGTGTTGCCACGTACCGTGCACAAAGTGATGTACATTCTTCAGCTTGTTGGTGGAAGGTCACGGTGTTTGAAGCTGCTGCCTTCTTCGATCCACGTGTCTTGCCAGTCGCTTTTAACGGCTCTAGAAATTGCTGCAGACATTGAAATGAAACCATATGACATAATGACGAAGGAAAGCAAATGAAGCAGTGAATGTAACATGGTAAAAAGTGTACCTGCAAGGCATAATCTGCCGTTGTCCAGTCGGTTCCAAATAGCAACGGATGAGAGAGTTGCCGTTTCCGGATAAGAAAGGTTGCCATTTCAGTCTTGACAGTTGACATATAATATCAGCACATTTTCAGACAATTGTACACTTAAAAAAGGTGAGAAAACAATTGAATGATCATAATAAAGTAGAGATTTGTGTATTCTTACCCTTGAGCTAATCCATGCCGTTTCATCGATGAGTTTGTAGAAAAAATCAGCGCCCACTGAAAATGCTTCAAGCTGCACCTGCACACTAGAAAAGGCAAACTTGGAACGGTTACGTTTGTACTCATCTCATAAATCTGACTTTGTTGATGACAAATATACACATGCATATTAATAGGATGACAATTGGATTTCGAAGGTCAAGAATGCGAACCTGATATCGTTTTTCCAGGCAGTGCAAAAATCTATTACTGCCTTCACATCTTCAATGGGCAGCGGTTTTGATGGATCAAAACATGGCGGGGTTGCAGTCGCATCCGACACACTCATTGTCCTCTTCTTCCTCAAAGGATCAGTAAATGGACTTAATAATGTCCGGGCGGGCGCTCATCTCTGACCTTTACCTTCCACTTCTTTTTTTTCAACACTCAAACTACCTTCTTCATCAGCAGCCATACTAATTGTAGGTATACTTGGAGGATTCATCGGACCTCCCGATGGCACTCTGTCAGCTATTTTCCAATCTTCTAACAAAAACATAAGTATTTGGCAGATTTCGTCACACCCGGCCACATCTTCCGGGGTAGGCAGCTTCTCGGATTGTGCATGCGCAGCTGCTTCATGCACTTGTAAGTCAGGAACTGGAGTGACCATGGCTGCGGAAGGTTCGGCTCCATCACTGGGGACTTGTGTTGCCATTGCTGCCGATTTTGTGGGCGGAGTGACATTGTCATGTAATGGCGACAATTCATTGTCACCTCCTTCATTCATATGAGGAGTATCGAGGTCCTCATGTCCTTCCCCAGCTTCTTTCACCCCACCATCTTGTTTTCGCAGCTGCTCTAGCTCCAGCTTAAAATAATGCTCCATTGATGCCACTGTGTTGCGCAAATCCTCCACACACTTGTTATTTCTTTCAACTTTGGATGACTCCCTCCGTACCATTTCTTCCAACTCATGCACTCTGTTGTGAAGCGCTCGATTTGAACTGGCAACTTTGGCGAATTCATCCTTCATCCTTTCAAAGTCACGCTTCAAAGTGCGTAACTCAGTGGACGCCATTTTACCCTGCATTCAGTTATAATGCAAGTGTTACAATATTTCCAAAATATATCGGAACAAAACAACAGTTCATTTCCTATTGTATTATGACATATATATTGGAATATTGGAAAATAGGTAATGCTTGCCTTAGAAGACGACGGAAGGCTAGCAGTTTCTTCAATGTCCTCATCTTTTTCTTCTACAGAGGCAGACGTGCTGGTTTTTTGTTCAGCGTCATCGCCAACCAACTCAACAAGTTCTTGATGTTATCAACACTTTGTCACCCCAAGTCAATCGCTGCTGCTTGTCAATTACAGATGGCCGGATAAGTTGCACATCAACCTGCAATTTACGCAGACAATAGAAATATCAGTAAACTTATAAAATTATATTTTCATATGCCTAAGATTATCATTACAAACTGAACTAACCTCACGGTTTTCGAAGACTTGGCTCATGAGCTCATAAAAACGCGGCAAAGTGTTGCTCCTCCAATGTAGTATACGAGGGATGTAGGCATTATGTTCGTGCACCACCAAATGTAGTGCAGCCAACGCTGGAAATACCTCATAAGCCCAAATCTGGTTTGAGGAAGAAAAGCCTTAGAGATCACATGCTATAACCTTAAATAGGGCATGAAAAGCCAAGAATACAATAAAGAGAAATAATTAGCATGTATTAATTGCAGTCTAAACCTTGCCCTATGATTGACAAAAGTTAAACGAAATACAGCCATCTAGAGATGCATAGAGGCTAAAAGTGGTTCGGGCCACATTAGTCATTAGTCTAAGAGCATTCAACACAAATCAGGAAAAACAGATTATTTCCTAATATCCAATATCCCCCACTTACATAAAGGGGTGAAAATGTAAACTTGTTTTTCTGACAACTTATTTCTATAATGAGGTCATTAGTGTTAACTTAGGGTTGTTGATAGAAAAACACGGGGCTCATCATCAATATTAATGATATAATATTCAGCAAAAACAGAATAATATTACTAATTAAATAAAATAAAACCTTCTGTCCATTTTCTATTCTTGAATTCCCTTCTACCCCTGACCCCCTCCCTTGAATGTTTCTCCCCTTTCCCATCAATTTTTTAACTTTGCAAATTATTATATTTCTTTGTAGAATTCTTTTTTTAAATACCACAGCCGCCCAGAACAGCCACCCAATTTGCTCTCTCTCTCTCTCTCTCTCTCTCTCTCTCACACAAAATATCTATCAACACACACACACACACAAACACAATATCATTAGTCAAAAGAATCTATCAAAAAACAATAACAGTGGACAGAGTTCCTTTTATTCGTCTTCATCCTTCAACAACTAAACCAATCAATCCCCCAAATAAGTAATAATTACAGAAAATAAACATGAACAAATGATGTTTTAGCTCCTCCAATGCAGCTCTCAATTTCTCTCTCTCTCTCTCTCTCTCTCTCCCCCATTACTGTTTTAGAACCCATTACTGTAAACAAATGATATTTAACTTCAACAGGAATCGAAATGTGCTCACCTGAAGTGCAAAGGCAAAACCCTTTAGGTGGTACTCTCTTGGTCTACCGGTTGCCGTTGTCTTTACTTGCTTTTCAGATTTTTTTGTTTTCGAAGCTTTTTGGGCCCTTTCACTCACTGTAATCTGCACACAGTGCCCTCAGTGATGGCGCATTTGTCTTCGCATAAGACACAGCACCCCATGGATATTTACCAAAATCTTCAAGGTCTTCCGCCAACTTCAAATATCGCATGTCAATGTGGACATGTTTTTCACTGCCCAACAGCACAAACACAAAGTATACAAAGCCGAGCTTCAATGCATCATCCGCATCAGCGCGATCGCGGAAGGCTTTTTCTAATTCCAACAGGCTCACTGTTTTATTGTTGCCAAAATACTTCCTTTTCAATGAGCAGATTGTCATTCTGGGAATCGGAATAAAGGGAAGGTTTCCAAACCTTAGCCCTGTGACGACGCAAAATTGCTGGGGTGTGAATTGGATCACCTTATTGCCAACAATGAATTTGATCCCGTTCACTTGGGAAACAGTCTTCGGATCAGCTTTCCTCAGCAACAATCCGTGTACAATTGGCGACGTCCACTTCAGGTCCTCGATGAGTAGGAGATGCCCAAAACAACTCTGTTCGAAGGTTCGTAGCTGTTGCTCACTGAATTTCTCTTTTATCGTACTTATTGCACTCTTTGTATGGGATAGCGCCAATGCTTTTCCTTGGAACTTTTCTTCCTCTCCAATCATCAACTTAATTGGCGAAACCATGTTTCCCTGCACGGCATTATTATTAAAAAAAATTCAGTCCGTTGCAATCTGGACAATAACAAGCAATACACAATTCAACGGCCTATTATAGGATATTAAGTGAAAATTAAACACAAATTACAGCACATGAACCACAATAAATTCCCACACTAAATATGCATCATAAAATGAAACTGAAAACACGCATCACAAACGAACCAATCCTACATGACAAATAGCAACTTGAGGCACTTCGTCATCCATAGCATGAAAATCAATCAGACCAATAGAAGTTTCATCCAAGCATGAAGTAATTCACAGTTAAAATACAGAAATTTGCAATCTCTCTAATTACTAAACTTCACAAAATCAGTCACAGGTTAGTGAAATTATCCTTTTCAAATGAAAACCGTACAAAAAGACAAACTAGTCAATAACAAATACAAAACCTACCTTAGAATCACTCGTTTTGCACACAGACCCGAATTGGAAATCGCAGAAACACCTAAACAAAAGCTGGAATTCATGCGTGAGAGGATTGAGAATGAGGAGGAAGTATGTGAAAAAGTCGAACCGAAACCAAGAATTTGGGTTTTGAGGCCCTGAAAGAGCAGAGAAGAAGAGAAAGGCGTCCATTGAAAACATGAAAAGAGAGGGAACGAGAGATTGTTGAAGGGAGAGAGCATTTAACGAAGCAACCCTCTCTTTCACCTTCAAGAACCCCCTCAACAAACCCTAACATTGACTACAAAGAGAGAAAGAGAGAGTGCCATTATATTTTCCCACTTCCTTCTTTTATATTTTCTCTTCACAAGGCTTCCTAAAAAATGCCATTAAACTACTTGTCTCTCACTCAGTTTTTCATGTGTCCTTCAAATTACTTGTCTCTCACTCCAATTTCTGTCTCACAAGGATTTAAGTCTTTACCTTACATGATCATTGACAATTAACTAAATATCTACACACACATCTCCAAACACCAGATAATCATCACAGCTGAAGCTACAATAGGAATGTGCAGTAGCAGAAGCCTAATTCAGAACAATTCAACAAGAAGACATCAGGAAACAATTTATTGACTTCAACGTATAATGTCATGGAACATCCTATCAATTAGTGGCAACCACAATCATGACTCCAATATGCCCTCCTTTCAAATGTAAGGAAATTAATGAAATTGGCACCATCCCTTCAGTTTTTCCTTAACAAAATCAGAGGTTTGTATGTATTGTATGTGTTATCAATATCAAAGATAAATGAATAAATAAACCATCAAAACTGTAAAAAATGTTTCTTACACATGTATAATTCAAAAATTAAAAGTTCACCTCATAAACAGAGTTGTCTAACTATCCATACACAAAAAAGACAAGCAAAAGCTTAAAGAGTTAGCTTATAGCAAAATCCATGGCCCCATTTCTCTAAACCACACCTGCTGGTGGCATGTTCCCATCTTCACTCATTTCCCACTTTGTTTTAAGCATACAATGATCAAGCACAAAACAGCAAACTTTTAAAGAACTCATATTACACCACATATGGTTCCTTGCCCTTTGTTTAGACATTGAATATTCATCCCCAAACTGAAATTCCAAATAATCACAAGAGAATATGAAAAACATAGAGAACTTATCCAATATGCAAGCCCTTAAGTTAGCAAACAGAGTTAAAGCAAAACCAATTTTAGTGAAACCCCTAAACCCTATACCCATTTCAGAAAACCCACTAAACCAATTTCAGAGAAACCCCCAAACCCTAAACCAATTTCAAACAACCCCGTCAACCAATTTCAAACAACCCCGTCAACCAATTTCAAACAAACCCATAAACCCTAAGCCGTAAAAGAATTCGATGAGCGATGACATTTCTTTGTGAATGATGGCGTTGTTCTTCGATGCATGATTTATTTGGGAGAGGAAGGCAGACGAGAGATGAGAGAGTTAGAGCTGAGAGACGAGAGAGTTAGAGCTGAGAGACGAGAGAGTGAGAGCGAGTGACCAGAGAGTGAAGATGAAGAGACGAGCGACGGAGAGCTGATGGGCGGGAGGTCAATTTCAGAAAATGTGTTAGGAGAGCAATAAGGGTACAATAATTTTCTATTTATAGTTGATAGTTATAAAAAAATTGGGAAGGGATGGTATTTTTAGTTAAACTTATTAAAGGGGTGGCACTGAGGGTCATTTCCCAATTATATATATACTAAAATTGAGTCCACGAATTCACTGTTCATAGACTGTAGCTTAGGAATAGTGAAGTGACGATTTTGCCCTTTATTGAATTTTTCCTTATGTTCCCTTTTTGCCCCTTTCCATTTGCATCTCTTTCAATTAGAACATTTCGTTCGCTCTCAGCTTTCCAGTCCGTTTCGAACCAGTTGGTTGGGGGCAGCCATGGAAGATCAGAGCTCACTGTTCTGCATGCGTGGGGGGCCGTCGATTTAGGTTTGGGGAGGCGCACTGCAAATCCAGCCGCCCTTTTGGTCTTTATCTCATCGGTTCTTCTCTCAGATGTTGCGTTCGTGTGTTGCCGTTCCAGATGCGCTTCATTCTTCTTCTCATCGCACGGGTTTAGCTCAAAGGATTTCTGGGTTTCATAAAAAAAAAAGGTTGGTTTTAACGTTCTTTTGGTTTTCTAGGTTGGTTTATTCATTTGTCATGTCGAAAATTGAGAAGTAAATCAGGAATTGAGTTTGGTTTGTTGTTACAGGGAGGAAGATCTAAGGAAAAAGAACTGGAGTAATCAATATGAGAACCCCCAGTATGCTCATCAATCTGGTAATTGATGTCTGTGTGGTTGATATTCTGTTTGCGTGTGGTTATAGACTCCTCCTTTTTTTTTCTTTTTTTCTTTTTATGACTCCAAATCAGAATTATAACTCTAATAGATGTTATAGATTTTCTGTTTGCGTGTGTGGTTATAGATTTTCTGTTTCAATAGTACTCTGATATATATATTTTTTTATGTTTAACTACGAGTTTGTCATACATATGTGTGTTTAATGTCATGAAGAGGTCTTTGCAAGTAAGACTTTGTAATTATTTGTTGAATGTTATGTTTCTTCTCTTGCTTGGCCTCTCCTTTAGAAGTAGTTTATGGGCACAAACCACCAAAGCTTAGTTACTGTGTTATTGGGTCAAGCTCTATACCACAGGTTGACAAGAGCTAAGGAATTGATTCCATTTTAAAGTAGTTGTGTCACAATTACATGAAGCTCAAGGCACATGAAATTTTGCAGATAAGAAGCGGTGAGATAGCGTTTTTCTGGTTGGAGATTAGGTCTATTTCTCTGCCTACACCCACATAGCCAATGCTGTTACGCTTTCACCTTGAGGTTACAGCCCTTTTTAGATTTTGGAAAGAATTGGAGCACTGGCTTACAAACTAAAAATTCCTGCTTCAACCAAACTAAAGACTGTTTGAGGGTGAGATATGCAATTGCAACTGTGGGTTTCATTGTTACTTATTATTAACTATACAAATCAAGGAAACAAATAAGTTTTCAGCATCTGTTATTTCCATTGCCATGTAGTCTAATACGAATTAAACTGTAGTTACGCATATTATTTATTATATATTTCATACTATTCATATATGACCATGCCTAATTGGATTCATGGATACATATTGTTCATCGTTTAAGGATGGATATTATTATCATTTAAGTTCTTCAACTCTATAGGCTATATGATGAACAATAATCTAATTGATTTGAAGGTAAATTGTTAGGATATAGAAATTTTCTGGTGTAATATCTATATAAATTGTTAGTTTTAAAGGTACTGCACTCCTTCCCCAACTCTCTTGTGTATCGTCATATATAAAATCACCGGCTTATTTGAGTTGCTTTACCTATTTATCCTATGATTGTGCCCCCTTTTTTTTAAAATTAAAAAAAAGAAAAACCTGGCTTCTTGAACTGAACTATGGGAATTTTTTTTTTAATAAATTTTTTTTCCAGAGTAGTGCTGAAGTCTGTTTTTTGACATGGTTCCTTAACTTCAAATGCAATGAAATTTTGATGTGATGAAGTTTTATGTTTCTATTTCTGATCTGGAAAGTTTCGCACTATTTTGACTCACACTGAATTTTTAGTGAATTTCCCAAGTTGAAGTGTTCCTGCCCAAACTGTTTAACAAAATATTTATTTGGTCATCTTTGATTAACTGGAAAACTACTTCATACCCTTTTTGTTGAATTGTGTTTTATGCTTAGCAATGGTTGAAGACCAAATTGAAGTGCCTCGAAAATTATCTTCAAGACTTCTAGTTTTTCACTAGGATCATCCTCTGTTAGCTTGTGTTTTCACTTTTAAAGAATTTTTCATGTTATTTTATTTCAATTCAATCCTCTTTTTCTACATTTAGATCTCTTTTTATTTCAATTCTTCATTGTATTCTAGTGGCACTTGGTAATGTTTATGCAGGCATGTGATCTAAATTCCATTTTCCTTTTATGAAATTCAGGGTTTATTATGATGGGGTTTCTAAATATAGTTTGGATGATGCAACTGTTTCTTTCACAAGATGCAAAGATTTTCTTTATGGCTGGAAATGCCATGAATGTAGGTATGTTTTCCCAATGAGCGCGAGGGGTTGATAATTCTGATCTTGTTTTGATGTTCTTTTCCTAATTAGATTAGATCTTGCTGTTAGCTAAAGTTGCAAGCTCTGAGTTTGGTATCATCTTTTGACCATATAGTTTTTGGTTAGGGGTGGTTTGCATTCTTTCCTTGTTATTGCATTCTTGATACCCTCAGGTTCAGACATACTACAGCAGGTTGAGGCTACTAAGCTATAGAGGTGCAGACATACTATTACTACAGCAGATCTGTAAACACCTAGATGGCAGCTGAATGTGGAGACCAAGTACAAATTGTGGAAGGTACAACTATAGGTTAATGCTTTGGATATGGTATTTTGTAATTATAGGTTAATGCTATGGATATGGTATTTTGTATGGATATAGTAGGAATCAAGATTGGTAAACAATGTAATTACTTTTGAATCTTCAAGTTTTATGATATAAACTATTATGGTTGTTTTTCTAGTTAAAATCGTTGTAGAGCTGTTGAAAACTAAAAAAAAAAAACGAAGGGTCAATAATATTTGTAGAAAGTCAAACTATTTGTTGGCTTTTCACTTCAGCATAAGCACAAAAAACGAATGCGTAAACCATAATTTGCAACAGCAATGGCATATTTTTTGAAGTGGTAAGTCAGAACACGCTTTAGTATAAACAAAACTATTGATGCTATAATTAGTATTTAGCATCAGTTTTAATATATTCCCTGATGCTATTCAAGGTTTAAGGCATCGGAGGTCAACGCTTTTTTGGCACATGGTAACAACTTACGCATCGGTGATTATAAAATACTGAAGTTGTAAATAATCTTTAGCGACGGATAATATCCGAAGCGTATGACTATACCTTTTGCATCGGGTCCCAATACTTCGGTTTTGGGGTACCTTTATCAACGGATATTATCTGAAGCTAAAGGTCAATTTTCACGTAGTGTAGGTTAGACTGAGTTGAATGACAAAGTCGGCCTTTTTTTAGTTGTGTTACATTCTTAATTTTGAATTATAAATTATTTTTTATAGAGAGTAGCATAATATGTATAGATTGGTTTGAGGCCCTAGGCGGTTGCTTGCCTGCTTATGCCCAAGGCCTTCTGTGGCATTATCTCTTCGTTTGCTGAGGGTTCGTCCATTCCTCAATTATCAAGTTTTTCTCTCATCTCAATGGTCATGGGTTTTCTTTTTCATTTTAATTTTGATGGGTGAGGCTGGATTTATTAGTAGGGTCTCAATTTTACATCGCTTCCTTGTCAAGGCTGGATTTATTAGTAGGGTTTCATTGTTACTTATTATTAACTATACAAATCAAGGAAACAAATAAGTTTTCAGCATCTGTAATTTCCATTGCCCTGTAGTCTAATACGAATTAAACTGTAGTTACTCATATTATTTATTATATATTTCATACTATTCATATATGACCATGCCTAATTGGATTCATGGATACATATTGTTCATCGTTTAAGGATGGATATTATTGTCATTTAAGTTCTTCAACTCTATAGGCTATATGATGAAGAATAATATAATTGGTTTGAGTAGGAACCCATCCACAAAAGAGCGTTTACTTCCTATTTGTAAGGTTTCTCATTTTCTTATATAAAAACAAAACTGCTATATTTCTAGTCCGCAGATACTTTTAACGAAAATTCTGTGGTGCATCGGCTGTACTGGTGCAGCCAGTTATCCAAGGGCCAGTATTGCATTTTAAAAATGAAGGGCTAAGATTGAATGACCTGAAGACTTGTTGTGCCCTTTGTTATTAAATTTCACGTGACATACACGTGACTGAGAAAACAAGTAAAAGGCTTCAACGAAAGCGTGGAAGCCCTCGCATGCACTGGAGCTGCTTATCTCTTCAATCCATCTCTCTCTCTTGGAAATCCAATCCTCATCTATGTCCCCAAATCAGAATCTGGGAGTCTCACCTCTGCCGACGCCGAGATGCAACAGTCATCGGACATCCACGCAAGGTTTGCCGGCTTAGTTGTCTTCTTTTTCCATCGGTTCAATTCAGAAGATTACTCGGTTTTTGTCTTTGAAGAATCTTTATCAAGAAGCTTGGAAGCAATTGGGTTTTGGGGTTGATACATCTGGCAGATCACCACATGCTCTCCATTTGTTTGCTGAAATGTCACACTCATGTTGGGTATGCAATGGCGGTACTGCACTTCTTGATTTTGATCTTGGCTGCCATATGGGCATTCGAGACAATGGTGGTGGTGAGTTTCTCACGAGTTGCTTCATTGGAGGGTTCATGACAGAGAGCTTCGCCAGGACTTGTACTTGCTTTGTTTTGTTCCTGTTCAAGAAGCCTCTACGCCAACTCAAAAATTGCTCAAGGTTATGGTGATACAGGGCTTTGTCAAGAATTGTTCAGTTGTCATTTTCCTTGATTCTGGTAGTTCACGAAATTTCATTGGTTTGGCACTATTCAAGTGGTTAGGGTCCAGGATTATGATTTTGTCCACACTGTTTTTACTCTTCCGTTGGGTAATTGCATTCTTGATTTTGACCTTGGCTACCGTCCGGGCATACGTGACCAAGGTGGTGGATTTGAAGTTGATAATGGGCATACTGGAAAAGAAGAAAATTTCTGCAAGGTTTATGGCTATGAGCTTGAGTCGTTGAGAGCTTTACTTCTTTCTCCCAGGGCTCATTCCAAAGGACTTGGAGCCATTGATGTGTTAGTGAGCTTTCCAATAATTGGGGAGTTTTATGTGGGTGGGCTGCCAATCCAGCAGCAGTGAGACCATGAGTATTGTTTGGTTCAGCATCTTTGTAATTGCATGCTCTGATGGTGGCCTTGTTCAAGCCAACCAGTTGATATATTGCTACAACAATATGAGTTCAATGGCACACATCCATCACTGAAATGGCAGCAACTTGTTGGTTCGAATTCCAGAATTTCATCCTTGAGGACAAGGATTGTTTTTGTGGGGAGGGTAGATAGGAATCTCTATATAAGCTGGAACTAGGGTTAGTTGTTAACCATTAGTTAGGCTATGTTTAGTTGACAGTTGGTTAGGTTAACTCTATATTAACTAAGTGAGTCTGTATTTGAGGGAGTTAGTTGAGAAATTGTATCTTGTTCTTTGTGAAAGAAATAATATCATTGTTCTTGAGATATTGAGTTAAGGTAGAAGGCAGGTACTATCAATTTATACCTAAACCTAAACCTAAGATCGAAGTGGAGGATAACGCAGGGGCCAACGCACAACGATGGCTTCCTGCACACTAGGCTTCACTTTCTCACCTGCTTCCCGTGTAATCTCTCTCTCTCTGTGAAATAATTGGGCAAAAATAAAACTAAATGCATACGAAACTCCAATTCTCAATTTGTGCATTGATCCTTCTTATCTTTTTGGCTGCAGAGGGTGCAACTTGAGAGTGGAAAATTCAATGTTTTCCAACTCCTCCTTTAGGCCACAGGTTACAAATTGTTGTCATTTCTCAGTGTGTTTTTTTAGCTTTCTTCCCAATTTGGTTTTAATTATAAACATTTTGCAGGTAACTTCCGGAATGCAAAAAATGGCAGTAGTTGGCGAATGTAGTGCCGAAGGAAATTGGTACGAAAGAGAAAACTCCAATTGACTGCTTGCGTAATCTTTCTTGTTAATAGTGTGAATTATATGACAAAACAAAGAAATTTAATTTGGGAACCCAATTTTAGAGTTTTCACATGTCTAAATTGAAGTGTTTTTGTAAGTGAAAGCTCATCATGAAAAAGGTATAGAGTTATGTAAGTTATCGTAAACTCATGTTTTCATACTCTCTCTCTCCCTAAACCCAGCTTTTGGATGCACAGTTCTGCTTCTAATTGAAGCTTAATATGATTTGGAAATTAGATTCTTTAAAGTGGGTTTTTCTTCAGGGTATTCTGAAAGCAAAACCCAACAATCTCAGCTACATTTTTTTGAAAGAATTACATAAATTGGTGGTATGTTTCTGCTATTGAGTCAAATTTTGTTTTTGGTTTTTCCTAGTAGGTAGTAGTTTCTATGACGTGGCTCTTTTGCTATGCAATCATCACGCTTCTGGTTTGTAATCTTGAATACTCCATGATTTTAATTAACATTGGCAATTGGAAAAACTGGCTATGGTTTTCTTGTGCAATCGTTTTAGGAAGGTGAATTCCCAATGTGGTTTTTTCAAGGGCTTTCAAGAGACCAACTCAATCACTTGAAAAGCTAATGGATGTTATGAGGGAAAAGCTTCCTAACACAATGGTTGCTGTTCGTATATCCGGGATGGAGCTCAGTGTCTTGGGTTGACATTACCATTTCAAAGATTGTATTGCTAAATCTGTAAGTGTATGGTTCAAATGCGATTGGTATTGGTTGCTATGATTGCCATAACTGCTATATATTGGTTGCTCTGGCTAAGGATTCAGGAAAAGAGAAATTAAGAAAAGTGCATTTTTGTTACACTGAAATATGTGTTTTGAGATACCATCACAGTGTTTAAATAATCTCTCTCTACCTCCCTCGCATTTGCAGGAAGGGGTATGCTCACTTGGACTTTTCATGCATACTTGGTGAGATTCTCACCTTCTTCTGAGAGCCTAATATTTAGGGGCTAACATTTGTGTACTCGACAAGTTAAAATTGAGCTAAACGTATTACAAAATATTTTAGGTAAAGTGTTTTCCTTGCTTATGTTTCTTTTTTGAGATCTTATTTCTTATTTATGTGACATGTAGTCTTGGTTAGAGAAAATAGATGATATGACATTTAATTTTCTATAGCTTTTAGGTACTAGTAGATTATCCGTATTGTCATGCAAATGAACATACACACAAAAGAGGCCCTCTAGCCAAAAAGAGGAAATTTGGTGATCTTTGCATACATTATAAGAGTGTGAGCCAATGAGCCTTCTAGTAAAAACAACAAAGTTAAAAACCAAAAGAAGGGCGGAATGCAATTGCATATTGTAAACTAAGAATTGCAAACAGACATTACGAAATTGCATAAATATATATATGAAATTGCATATTGTAAAATGAGAATTGCACATAGATGCTACAAAATTGCATACAAGTATATGCATATGCATATTATAAACTGAGAATTGCACACATGTGCTATCAAATATGCGATATATGCCCAAAAACCATTAAACATGGCTAAATTGTTGATTTAGTCCTTGAACTTGTACTCAATTTTCAATTTATCTCATGACATTTTTTTATAAAATTAAGGATATGAATTTGTCTTTATCGCCAATATCTTCCCTGCCGTTTAATTACCTAATATTTTGTCCAATATGTCACTAAATATGAGGGCAAATTGGTCATTTCATACGTTAAACATAATTGAATTATGTAAAATAAAATAATATGAAAGGATGTTAAATATATGCCCTAAAGCCAAACATGTGATGGTGCTTTCTTTTCTGGATATTTCACCATCATTTATGGGTAAAATCGTTGTTTTCAACTATGATATTTAGTCTAAAATCATAATAGCACAACAATCATTGGAATATGGTTCGTATCAGGGCTATGCAATGAGACTCGATATAAGAAGACTTCTCATACTTCCACTTCATGTCATAAACATTCATGATCATATATTATCAATTGGGCATTGATCATAATCGAAAAAGTCCAATTTTCTTTTTCGTCAATTCAATGTGGCTTAATCAATCGACCATTAAGTAATAATTTTTGTTGAAAGTTTTTAAATTTATATTTGTATCAACAATCATATGTTTGATATTATTGATTTTTTTTCAATTAACAATATAGTAATAATTGGAGACAATCAACAAAGTTCAATTTTATTCCCAATAGTTCATTGGGTTAAATTAGTAGTAAATCACGAAAGTTATATTGAGTAATTTATGCCAACAAACCTACCTAAAGAAAGCTAAGCAACTCGTTCGTTGGGTAAATGATGTTGCCCATTGACCACATTACCCAACGAACTCCATGATTTACTCAACAAACATGGTATTTTACTTTGAGGAAGTAAGGAGTGCGTTCGTTGAATAAAATTGGCCATTTCTCATGAAATTGGACCCAACTAACTTACTTTTTCAAACAAATGGGCTATTTGTTCACGCGAACGCAAGGGTTGCGTTCATTGAGTAAAGTTGACCGTTCTCCAGAAAAATGAGTCTAACTAACTTACTTTTTAAACAAACGGGCTATTTGTTCTTGTGTTTGTTGACTAAAGTTGCCCGTTCTTCGGAAAAATGGGCCCCACTAACTTACTTTTTCAAACAAACGGGATATATCTTCACGCAAACGCAAAGATTGTGTTCGTTGAGTAAAGTTGCTCGTTCCCTGAAAAAATAGACCAAACTAACTTACTTTATCAAACAAACGGGCTATTTGTTCACGCGAATGCAGGGGTTGCGTTCGTTGAGTAAAGTTGCTCGTTTCCCGAAAAAATGGGCTCAATTAACTTACTTTTTCAAACAAGCGGGCTATTTGTTCACGTGAACGCAATGGGCTTCGTTTGTTGAGTAAAGTTGCTTATTCCCCGGAAAAATGGGCCCAACTAACTTACTTTTTCAAACAAACGGGCTATTTGTTCATGCAAACGCATGAGTTGTGTTGTTGAGTAAAGTTGCCCGTTCTCTGGAAAAAAAGGCCCAACTAACTTACTTTTTCAAACAAACGGACTATTTATTCACGTCAACGCAGAGGTTATGTTCGTTGAGTAAAGTTGCCCGTTCCTCGAAAAAATGGTCCCAACTAACTTACTTTTTCAAACAAACGGGCAATTTGTTCACGCGAATGCAAGAGTTGCGTTCGTTGAGTAAAATTTCCTGTTCTTCGGAAAAATGGGCCCAACTAACTTACTTTTTCAAACAAGCGAGCTATTTGTTCATGCAAATGCAGAGACTGCGTTCGTTGAGTAAAGTTGCCCGTTCCACGGAAAAATAGACCCAACTAACTTACTTTTTCAAACAAACGGGCTAAAATACCCCTGCCACGTCATCAAACTTAACAGACTTTTGAATGGAGTTAACGGTAGGGGCAATGTGGAACATCCAACCTTGGTCAAGGGGGCAAAGTGGGTCATTTTAACTTTCAGAGGATAAAGTGAGAATTGACCAATGTTTCAAGGGGGGCACTGTAGCACTTAAGCCTAATATTTATCGGAACTTCAATACTATAATCTTGTGTCATATGGACTTTTCTCGGATATTTTCACTTTTCCTCCTTGGATTTTCTTTCGTACACGTCAGTCCCACTGCCATGGCAGGAGGAATTCAGAATCATTATTGAAAAGCAATTCAGATGCATTAGTGTTTCGGTTGCCCACCCCTACCTAACGTTAAGAGTTTGTTACAACATTTTCAACGGCATTAGTTATGTCATGTGGTCGGTATGGGTGCATAATTCAAATGACAGGAGGTTTCTTTTCTGGTGTTGGAAGGACAATATTTGCATTTGATTATGTTTAGTTGAAAGTATTTTTTTGGAACTCAAAAACTGAAAAAAAATAGAGATATATTTATGTTATACTTATCTCCTATTTCTTCGGGTGAATATCTAATATTTATCTAATGTAAACAGAAAATCCTTTGTGACCAAGCAGCTGGTGAATATATAACCACCCTTCTATTCCTCACTAAAGATCAAGAGAAAGTGTTGAATTTGAATTAGAGGAATATTAGCGATGAAGAAATCAATGTCAGTGCAAGTATGTTTCACTTTCATCAGGGTTCTGAAAGTCTTGTCTCCTCCTACTCCTCCTCCGCTTCCACTGCTCGCAAGAAGATTCATGGCTTCCAACTCCAAGGGTGACAATGACATGGCCAAGAACATCTCCTCCATCTCCCCTATTTCCTACGGTGATCCCTGCCATGATCTGTTCTTCCACGTGAAATCACCAGACAACGTCGTACGACTGTGTCTCCTACCACCAGATCCCAGTGATGAAGAGCGGGAGCAGCAGAACAAGGCCACCATAAACTATCTGAAGCAACTGCTGCCGGTGGCCTGGTCCCACAATTCCCTAACCACCCTCAAGCTCATCTTCAATCTCAACTCTCTCAAGAGTCCTGGCGAAAAATATTTTCCGGCAGCCTTCTACGCGGCCACAATCTGGCTCCACCACAACCACCCCAAGACGCTATTATGCAACATCCCCTCCTTTGCCGGCTCCGGCTCCTTCTACCTCTCGATAGCTCGTTTGTGGGACCTTGTCGAGATTCTCTACGGCCTTCTTCTAGAACAAGGAGAAGAAGACTCTGCGGCGCAGAGGCTCCACCGTGACGCGCACTATAAGTTGTTGCACGACCGGGTTATGGAGGTCTTGGCGGAGGAGTTGAAGTCTGATATTGACAAATTGAAGCAGCACAGGCTGGGGATGGAATTGGAATCTGAAGATAATGATAAAGAAGATGGTACTGCTCTGCTTCTCGTTAGCCAGGCTGCAGAATGTTGCACTCCCAGCAGCCCTGAACAAGTCCGGGCTACCCGCACCGTTTTGTTGTTTGAAAGCCTTGGGAGGAGGCTTTTCCCGCCAGAATCAGATCAATCAGAAGAATGGGAACGGCTTAGGAAGGAGTTTTTGGAGCCCTTGACGGAGTATAGTCGTCAACGCATGCATCTTTATATCAATGATATGCCCTGTGTGATCAAGAAGTACTTGGAGGAGGTGAAAGCAGGCGGCAGCATCATAAAGTCGGATGCATTGCTTCCAAATGATATCGTAAGTTATGTAAAAGATAAGGATGTTGGGGAAGCAGCTGAGATTCAATGGAAGGCAATGATGGAGAACATATACCAGGGGGAGGAGAACAAATTTAAGAACTGCTTGGCAGTTTGTAACATCACCTACGCCATGAGCGCAGCACCAACCACAGAATTGGCGGCAAGTTTGGGAATTTTGGTGTCTGAATTGAGTGAAGAGCCGGCATGGAAAGGAAAGGTGATCACTCTGGGTCCATTGCCTGATAAGCTGCCGCTGCTGCATTGGATACAAGGCAATGATCTCAAGTCCAGGTACGACTTTGTGGTCAGGACATGCAGCAACAGCGAGAGCCAGGGTGTTGATTTTGATCAGGTGTGTGATTTGATTCTGGAAGTGGCTGTGAATAATAACTTGAAGGCGGAGCAGATGATCAAGAAGGTGTTTGTGTTCACCGACTCCGTAAGATTTGGTGGCTGCAGCACATCCTGGAAGACTCTGTATGAGGCAAAACGCAGCAAGTTTAAGGAGCAAGGTTACGGGGATGATGCGATGCCACACATTTTGTTTTGGAATATTTGGGACATAGCGGGGTTTATGCATCGTGTAGAAGAACCTCATCCAGGAGTGACCCTCTTGAGAGGAAACTCGAAGACATTGATCAAGTCCTTCTTGGATAACGGTGGGGAAATTGGCCGGCATCAGATCCTGGAAGCAGCCATTGCCAACAAAGAGTATCAAACTCTCTCTGTGATCGACTGAACGTAAACTGAGATTGATTGAGATCAAGATCAAGATCACATCCATTTTGGAGGAATAGGACTTGGTGATGTGATAGTTTTAGTAATCTTTTAATGTTATTTGCTTTATGCCTGTCTGTCTTACCCTAGCCTATGCTTAGCTACTAGATTTGGATTCTGTTTAACAAAATGGTTATCTGGCAACAGAGGCACTGTTTTTTTCAATAAAAATTTAAAATTAGACCTACTGTAATTCTGTACCAGTTTTGTGTTGGCGCATAGTTTCACTTGAATTGGTCGTCTTGTCTTACAATTTACAAAAGATATTTTTTGCACTGCATAATATATTCTCCCCCCTGCCATGTTTTTTGTACAAAAGATGCAGCTTTTCAGTCATAAAAAGCTACAGTCCTGAGTTGTTGTTTTTTTTTTTTTTTTTTGGGGTCAAAACAGTCCTGAGTTGATTGTACACTCAAATTTAGAAGAATCATACAGTGTTAGGTGATTTATTTTTCAAAACAATTCCTTATGTTTATTTTTCAGAAGACCCATTTCTCTTCTGGTTAGTTTTTTGTTTGTGCAGTTATATTACGTGAGGAGCTGTCTTAGGCTAGTTTATAGTGCTTGGTTATGACATATACTAAACATCTTCATCATTTTGATATCTTGTATGATGCACGACTATATGGTATTGTGCTTATAATTCCAAAATATTTGTGCAATTACTAACTCATGCAAAGAGGTAAACTGCTTAATCTATACTTCATCTCAGCATAAAATATTAAGAAGTTATTGGTTGAGAAGTTAATAAAAATGTTTTACAAGTACATACTTGTCATAGCCAGTAAATATCAAAATCATCTTGGCTTGCATTCACTAAATGGTTTTGTGTTTTAGCATCTATACATGCAGCTATGGAAGATCAAAGCTCACTATTCTGCATGCGTGGGGGGCCGTCGATTTTCGTTTGGGAAGGCGCGCTGCAAATCCAGCCGCCCTTTTGGTCTTTTGTTCCTACTTATCTTGCGTTCCCTTTTTTTGACTTCAGTTAAATTGGACATTTTAAGAACTATTTTCTTCACATAATTATGTTTATCACATGTCACATCCACCCATTGGTCTCTGCAAGGGTCTGAACTCATGTTCCAACCCCATTTGACATCTCTCACTGAATTTCCTGGTGAAAGTTTGTCCATGAATTGCACCAACACTTGCTTGAGTTGCTTTAAGTCTTGATCTTCTGAATTAGCCATTGGAAAGATGAGAAATATCAAAATGGCCAGTACCCAAGTGGGAAAACGATTCATTTTTTCTTATTTTTATGTACAAGTAGAGTTTTTCGTGGACAATGGTTACGTGGTTTTGGTTTCCGCTTTATGAAGTGGGCTTCATTGATGGAAGTTGCAAAACAAGAAGAAAGTAGCAATGTTGAAGTTTGTTTCTGGAATATGACTTGGTGCCAATTGGCTCATACAGACACAGAGTTTGAAGTATTCTTTATGGTTAAGGTTATAACTTATACTCCTCATAACATTTTATACTCCTTCTCACAACATTACATACTAAAAAGTTAGAGTAACAAGTAAACCTGACATACATTTGATTGAAAATTCATACTAGTCCATACATTTTCTTCCAAGGGGCAGCTCATCTTGGGACACTTTTCCATACCACGGAGAGTTGTATAGTAAAACAAAGTTTGAAGTCAATACCTGGCTTTGAACCAGATAACAATTTCATAACAAAAACAAGTAATCAACCAACCAAGAACCTCAGTAAAACTTGAAAAAGAAGAACAAAAAACATTCAGAAATACAAATGAACCACGATCAAATTCCAGAGGAACTGTTTTTTTCAATCAAAAAAATTAGACCAACTGTAATTCCATGGCTTCTCATTCAATTTTGCAAACAAAATATCTTCGTATAATATAAGTCAAAACATTAAATTCAATATATTTCTTATAAATATGATGGCCACAAGTCCAAAGATATTGATATATGGCATTAACAGGTCCTCATTGCTCCGTGGGAATTCTTTAGGGCCTGTTTGGTATTCAACTTGAATCCAACTTTTTAAACTCAAAAACAGAATTTGAGTCCAAAACAAAGAAAACCTGTTTGGTAGTCCTATTTTTAAAAACTCAAACTCAAGAACAACTAAAAACACCCTAAGTATTAAAAACAAAACAAAAAATTTTATGGCAGAGCCCTCAGTATTACATTTCCCTTGTAGGGTTGTAGACACAGTTCGGGTGAACTAAGCGAGTATATTTCATAAATCGAGCTCATTCTCTCCAGCTTGCTCTCCGACAGGTGGAGATGGTAAAGGTGGAGGTGGTGATAGGGTTGGAGATGGTGGTGGAGATGGAGGTGGTGGATTTGCCCCCCATCTCGAAACGCGACCTCTCATCCTAACACGTTGAGGAGGCATGATTCTATACGAAGGAAACAATAGAACCTCGATACCAAGTGATAGGACCATGAATTCTCTCGGAATCCGGACGAATCCGTCATATTTCCGACATCTTATCGATGCCGGGCCCACTTAATTTATAATCAAATATATTGATACACAATTTTTGTTTAATATATTTATACAGTACTCACTCATCAATTAAACAATGGTCTTTATTATACTGCTACTTTTTTTTTTAGAAATTCTAGGATTGCATTCATAATTCAGCCAAAAAAGCCATTAGCCACAAGGGGCCAAAACAAACTAGCCACAAAGGGCAATTACAATAACAGAGCGGTCGAACAACAAAATTAAGACAATCTGGTGCGCCTCCACTAACGATCATGCAGGATCGAATAAATCTGTAGCATAGGCATCCCAACTAAGATTGCAAACTCAGAATAATCAAAAATAGACAAAGCTTGAAAAAACCAAGCCATAACAATACAAATAAAACTCTCACAAATGAGAGATAAAAAGCTCTCACAAAAGAGAGGTGAAAAGCTCTCACAAAAGGAGAGATGAAAACTCACAGAGAACCTACAGAGTCTCTGTGACTTATTCCGAACATAAAGAAACCGCAAAAAAGATGGTGGTAGAGATCCAACGTCAAAACGCAGGTAGAGATCCAACGCTGAGACGCAATCGCCTATGATAGTTGGAGGAAAATCAGAACAAAACTTTGTGACTGATGATACAATCTTGCTACTTAGGTACAATCTTGTTTGATTGTCCATGATAATAAAACTTTGTGATAAATAAAAAAATCAAATAGAAACTAGAATCTTTATATTTATATGAATTCATCACGTTTGTTAATTGTATATTAATAAACGATTGTAGACTGGACTCCAACAGATACACTACGTTAATTAGCTAAAGTACAATGCCAAAAGCCTTCCTTGACGTTGTGAGCTTGTGAAAAGCTAATCTTCAGGGAAACAGCAGTTATATTAGGGAGACGGACACTGAAGCAAGTATTATGAAAGTGTAACGTTCACGTTTCAACATTTTAAATAAGTTTGGTCCCGAAACGCTAAAAGAGGTACCAAGTTTGAATCTCCTCTATCCCATAAATAAATAAATAAGGAGTTTGATGCTGAAGAATGTAAGTCATCTTTAGCTATAAAATCTTTTTTTTTTTGGTTTTGTTTTTATGTTCAAGGACTGATGAAAAAAGTCATTTTCCAGCTCTCGCAAAGTTATTACTCATACAGTACCAGGAATGGTTTTAGTACAGATTTAATTCACATTTAATTTACAGCAAAAACAGATGGAAGTGGTGAAACTGACGTGTGCAAAGCTTAAATTGTCAGGGAGTTTAGTGTACATTGCGATTGATTAAGCCTTCGAATATAGCATATAAATCCTTGTTATCTGGGCCAAATATCTCATCAGCCTTCTGCAGAGTCTCCTGAAATTTTGCAAGTTTACAGATAACATGTAAATAGCAAACCAAATCATCGACACCGAGGGAGAGAGGGAGGGAGGAGGGAAGGGAACACAAACCTCCTTTGTTTGCTTGTGGCCATTTAGCTCCTTAACATTAGCCAGAAATGCACCAAACTGCTCGTAAGACAAACGACTCCTGAGGGCAACAAAGAGAAAAAAAAAAATCGGACAGTGGGAATTTTAGTCCTTAAGATTTGCTAGAACTCACCAAATTTCTCATAAGACAAATGATTTCTGATGCCAATAAGAGGGAAAACAAAATAACCAGACAACAAAATTTCTTATTCAACTAGCCGGGAAATTAATTTTTAACTTGGATGCAGGCAATAATCGGATTTTCTATATATGGTTCTTTCCATCAGACCCAGATTCCAAACTCAATAAGTGTCTTTACCTGACTTGGCGGAAAAATTCTTTCCCGTCCACCCGAGTTCTTCCTAAAACAATTCAAGAGAGAATTAAGAACATTAGAAGAACACACATCGAATAACAGGAGCAGTTCTCAATAACGGCAGTTTCTGCTTTCTAAGTGAAATGTGACTAAACATTTTCTACAAAGGGTCTCTCGAGCTAACCATATTCAGAGCTGTGATGGCTTGAAGGCATAGAAGATCTGTCATCAAACATGCCTCTTGAGGTGGCGAATGACATGGAGTGCCGCTTAGGGGACACAGGTTTCGATGTTCTTGTTGGGGATGTGGATGCAGAATAGACTGGAGGAGAACCAGGAGGAGTGAGCCGAGGTGTGCTAGTTTGGGATGCTAACAGGAGGCCCGGTGATATGCGAGGTCTTTCAGCTGCCATTGCAATGATAAGAAGCAACAAATACAACAATGTTAAAAATTGGCATGCCAAGTTGAAGGTTTAATAATGCGTTCTCTAGCTTAACAATTCACACTTATGGCTAAAGAAGCTTCCTCACTATATGGCATACATGGAAGCATTTTCTATGACTAAGATTTGTATTCGAATCATACCTTCTGTGTCACGATTCTCCGAAAATATGCTTCCTGTTTCAGAGTACTGGCTACGGATTGAAGATGCCCTCGAAGGTGGCAATGTGGCAAATGTGGCATCACCTTCTGAAACTACTATCACATTATGATTTTATTTTGCATTGGCATTTAAGTGAGAAACCAAAACATAGAGCATAAGCAGTTGGCCGAAAAGAAAAATCAAAACCATATGCTAAAGGCTAAGATAGTAAGATGAGGTCACATTCAACAAGTAACGAACAACAAAGTTCTACTGCGCACATTACTTATAATGAGAAATGTTCGGCCTATTAGCCATCTTGATTTATAGTCTAACAATATAACATGTCATGCCGTGGTACAAAAATTAATTAATCTACTTATGAAAATTGAAAATTATAAAATAAAATTAGCTTAGCAAACCTCCAACTTCAGCTTGTGGTTTAGAAGATAAGTTCTCTTGGGTTTGTATCTTAGGCTTAGCAACAGCCTCCGCAGCTCCGGTCTGTTCCAATGTGTGCCACAAATTCAATCCAAGTTATCAAATTAATTAACAACAAAAGTGTAATCCAAGTCTCAGAGAATCAGCCTCGCAAAACAAAATTACTCACAGAATTTTCGTCCTCCTCTTCAAGTGATCGCATAAGCGTCTTTCTGAACACCTCCAACTGCGCACATTAGCAACCACACTAAGCTTAGCCAAAACGACACCGTTTTAGCTTCCCCAACGTGAATTTCAAAATTGAGTTACCTTTGAGACATCTCTGTTCAGCTTCCTCACAGTGTTGGCGAGCAAGGCCTTCTCTTTCACCAAGCCCTCCTGCAATTCCAGAACCAAGTCAATACGAATTGATTAAAATTGAACCGGGTTGAGATTCATGGGCCGGGTCGGACCTTCTCCTGGCCGGCGAGGGCGAGTTTATCGGCGGTCTCGGAGAGCGAGGCGTGGAGGGACTCAACCTGCGCCTGGAGCTCGGCGATGAGCTGGTCCTTCTCGGCGAGCTTGGCGCGCAGAGCGTACGACTCTGATTCCAGGGCAGAGACGCGTGTCGAGAGCGCAACGGAAGTGATTTTGCGGGCCACATCGAGCTGCTCGAAAGGATCCGACGGCAGTACTTGCAACACTTCCTCGGGGAGATCGAAGTTCGAACCACCCGATTCCTTCGCAAGCATTTCTCGCCTTTCTCTCTCTTGGTTTTCCTTCTTTTTTTTTTTCCCCCTTTTTTTGTATTTAATTTTTTTCAACCTTTTTTGGTTTTTTATTCAGAGGTTGTTATACTCTACGGCATATAACCAAAATGCTTTTTTTTTTCCTTTTTTTTTCTTTTTTTTTTTGGTTGGTATATTTTCTGATTGGAAGGAAACATGTGGCTTGTGATTGGATAGGATTTTGAGAAAAAAAAAAAGACAAACAACAGCAGAATCTGGACAAGGCCTAGTGGTTTTGGGCCTAATGGTACAAACCCATTTTTGAAACAAGTAATGGGCCTTTGTGAGGCAAAGCTAAGCGTCGTCGTTTTATGTGGTGGTGATGGAAGGGAAAGGGAACAGGTGGATGTGAATTGTGATTGATTACAGGCCAACCAAATTCAGATTATTCTTGTGGTCTGGTGCTATAAAAATTAGATAATGAAGATGGTGAAATTTGGCCATACTTTGTCGGCTTCCTCGTATTTGGTCAATTGCCTTGTATAAAGGGGTTGGTGACATTTAGAGGTCGGTGCCAAAAACTATACGTGAAATTCTACAATATGCCCTAATTAAAAATGATGTGATATGGGGAAGATGAAGTATTTTTAAAATATATAGTTAGATATGTTGAGTTACTTGGGTATAAATGCTCTTGTTCGCAAGGTGATAATACAGTGACTCGTCATTAATCATTAAAGTGTTAATCGTGAATACATGTAACAAGAATATCTATGGAAGTGCCTAAATAGATACAACACACATTTCAATTAGGAAAATTTTAGGTGATCAGGACCAAGTAAGATCGAGACTGAGTACAATTCCACCCTTAAGAAAGGGTTTGTTATATCTAATATATTGAACAATTTTCCAATTTAATGAGTTTAACGTTGTTATATTCGTTAAACACAAGACATTATAGTTAGTTCAGTATAATAGATCATTTCATGTCTAGTATCAAACCGTCAAACAAGGTCAAAAGGACTGTGAATCCTTCAAAAGAAAAGTAAAAAACAAAGAAAACGGTTCGTGCTTGAATAGGAAGATAGAAAACAGACAATGGCCAGCCACTTTTGACTGCAACGCGTTCCTTCCTACCGACCTTCACAAAACTCTATCAGAAGCCACAAAATAATAATGGTTGTGTTGAAATGTTATAAAATTCAAAGTCATGAAGCGAGTCAGAGGTCACTGAAAGTGACCAGAGAAACAATAAATTAAGTTAACCCAAGGGAGGGGACAGACATATATATAATTGGCTGATCAATCAAGTTAGGTCAACTGTTCAACTCCCATGGTGGAAGGAAGCAACATGACCAAGACTCCAAAGCAGCAGTTCCATTTCTCAGGTGTGACCAAACCATCTTTGAATGAAAAGCAATGAATTTGATTTTCATTTTCATTTTGGGAAGATGTTTCCACTACAATTTCCCAAATGGTATAACAAACGGTGTAAAATTATTTGAGAGCTTTGCTTTGAGCTGCGCAAATTAATTTATAATCCAATATGTTGTTACACAAATTTTGTTTAATACATTTATACAGTACTCACTCATCATTAAACTTCCCGAGCTCCAAAAGTGAGATGTATTGTTATGCCATCTTGATGTACAATGTGCTCGCTGGCCTGAAAGTACCATTAACATCCATACAAGCTTTAGTTTTTTAAACGAGCACGGCCTAATTTGCAAAGCAATGCAGGTTCATACTTTAGCGGGAATATGTTGAATCTCCCCATTCAAAAGCATAAGTAATTTTAACAAGATTTATAAATCTTTATCAGATTAAATAACATGTATGTGTATAATACATCTTTATTAGAACCTATTCGAATGCATTCTAATGTTTCCAAAACATAAATACCCGTTATGTATGGCTAAAAAATACAAACTACACAACTATTAATATGTAGAAAAGAAAATGTCACATAAGTGTCTGGTAAAAATCCATTTCATTTCCAGTAAATATCTATTTAGTTTCCTCCAACATCTTATATAAGTAATTAATAGTGCGTGCTAAATATTTTCAGATGCTTAAAACTTCTTCATTTATGGTTCATTATCATTGTAAATCAGACATGTTCATTCCAAATTAAAGCTAAAAGAAATGAGATTTATGCTCATAACAAATCATGAAAAATAGCTGCTTATCTTATACATATTCAAATATTCCTATGTCATTTCTTTGGAATGAGCCCGGGACCCTTCTTTTGTTTGGTTACACAAGAATCTTGTGTACGGGGTCATACATAATTTCTCCATGATGTTCAAATATTTGTTTAATCTTTAACACCTAATACCTACTATGATTATGTGCAACAGATTTTCTAATTTGAAGGGTTAGGTGTTTTAATTTTTACTGGCTTCTATGTTCCTTGGTATTTTTCCTATTAATTGCTAACTCATGTTTCGTGGTGCCCTATGTAGATAAAACTATCATTGACAACAAAATCTTGTGAGACTTCTCTTGACATTCAGAATGATGACTGTACAAAAGCTATACATAGCTAGTCCATGTGGAAGTCAATTAGGTCCCGTTTGGTTTATGGAAAAGGAGACTTGGGGATGGAAAATCAATTGCTTTCCCTTGTTGGGTAAATCTTGGCATGGAAAATCATTGCCTTGCACATGGGAAAGTAGGAGGGAAGTGAAGCCCTCCTCCCCCCTTGGGTTTTGTTTTCCTCATCATGGAAAAGTTTGGGAAAATGAGCCAACATTAAATACCCATTTTTCATGACCATATTGTCCCCATTAACAATTTAGAATTACAATATAGCATTAAATGCAATTTTTTTTTTCCATATAAGTATAATTGGAAAATTAAACAAATTTTGTTTTACATTCCTACACAAACCAAACATGTGAAAGGAAATAAAGTGGTATTTCTTGATTACTTTCCTATAATTACTAAACATGGTAAAGGAATCTTAATTTCCCTTCCCTTGGGAAATGACTAGGGAAGTGATTTCCCCTCAAATTTGTTCCGTGAACCAAACGGAGCCTACAAATAATGATTTAGCATATATCATCCATGGTGATCATCGATCCTGAATGTAAAATACTATGCATTTATCAGTATTTCATTAACCATTCAAATAATTTAACCGGTTAGAATATGGCACGTTAAATCTATTTAAAATTGTTTTGTCTATATAAAACAATATTGGAGAAGGGAGAGATTCGAACATTGAACCTCGTGTGTATATAGGTAATTGTTCTTAACCAATTAAGTTACAAACCCCTTACATAAAGAAACTTTAATTTGCACTCCTATGGAGGAAGCAACATGACCAAGACACATCCAAAGCAGTTCCATTTCTCGGGTATGACCAAACCATCTCTAAACTGAATGAAAGCGATGAACACATGAACGTGTAAAATCTTCCATGATTCTTCAGGTAACCTTTAGCTTTATGAAATAAAACAAAAAACTTTAATTGTAGTTTATGTATGATTTTCATTTTGCGAAATTACTAAAATGAAAACAATATAGTTTTATTTCAATAACAAACAGTCTAAAATAATAATTTTATTTGAAAGAATTTATATAATTTTTTTTATAAAAAAAGAGTACACATATTGGAGACATTGGACATGATAGCATGATTGCTCCCTTGCACTTCTTTATGAAAATAATATTTAAATTTTGACCCCACAATTAAAAAAGCTTCCCTTCTTTTTCTTTTTCTTCTTCTTTTCTTTTAGTGGATAATTATTATACCAGAAAAATCAATTGCACAAACACAGCAATTGGCAGGGGAAAAAGAAAAAGGTACAAAAAACAAACAGTAATTAAAGTCATGGATGAAAGCTTGATGGGATGGTAAAGTTTTTGAGATATTATTGCAGGTAGGAGGAGAGATAATGGTGTATTTTGTTGGCAGGCACTGAAACTAAGAATCATTCAAATCTAACCTCAAGATTTCCTAATTATTCTTTATTATCTTAACACAGAGTTTTTTAGTAATTAAACACAAGCTGATTACATGTCTCAGTTGGAGTAGCAGGACAGAGATGTGGTAGAATCCTTGACTGAATCAATACATAATAATATCATAAAATAAAAATATATATTTTATTATTTTTATTATAAAGAAAACAAAATCTGATGCAGATTCTTTGATGATTTATCACTTTAAAAAAGAAAGAATGCCTTTATTTAAGGTGCTGATTAAAATAGATAAATGCCATGTTAGTGGGGTTTAAAATAATCATGGAGGTGGCAAAGGGAATTGTTGTTTACAATGTTCTAGAAATAATAAATAATAAAAAAACAAATAATTATCATAATACCATGAACAATGCCATGTGGAGCGTTCTAATTATTATTCAGTACAGAGTACAAACTCTGAGTTTAGAGCATTTGCTTTGCAAAATTCCTTAATTTATTATTGTATTTGGGGTGGGGGGACAATTTTGATTCTTTATCAGTCTCTCAACTACCCAAATTGTGAGGAGTTGTTTGTTTATGAAATATAATTTAATTAATTTCTCCATGACACAATTGGAACTAAAATAACTCTACAAAATGTAGCAAAAACCAATGTTGTTTTCTTCAAGGATTATGCACTATATAAGTATACCACATTTATTGATCATCTCTATAATATGGGTGAGTCCCGTATATATTGGTGGGGTGCACCTATATTAGAGAGGTGGTCAGTTAAAATAGTACAAATAGCATTATTGATAGGTTTATTGAGATAATTTAATACACTTTCAATCAACCTCGTGATTTACACCTTTATTGTTTAGTGAGATAAGATTCTTAGCATTCCCATTTAATGTATTCTCACAGGTTAATTTATGACATAAGGAGCATGGTTGGGAAATTAAGAGGTTGGTTAAAGCAATTAAGGTGTAAATCACGATGTTGATGAAAGGGATTATATAAGGGAACAAAATATGTTTAGCTTTCTATGCTTAAGACAAAATTCGAAGGAACAAATCTCAAGAGATTAAAGGTCAGATTTCACATCTTAATCATATATAGTTAATATTCTAACAATGTTGTAATACTACATGAGGTGATATTGATATATTTTTTATTCATTCAGGAGACGAGAGAACAATAACTGAACTCTAACTATAACAGTTAAAAATAAGTGCTCGAATAAAATATTTAGTAATAGTACAATTTTGATTAATAGTTGAGAGCAAAAATATTACACGTGGCATCCTTAGTGCAACATTATTTATTTAAACTATGTGTTTTCCTTTCATAGTTTTATTTATTTATATATATTATAAATAGTTTACTTTTATTATGTCACCATTCTTCCTATTCATGTTTATCATCAATTTGTTGAGTTATTGTTCTGTGTTTCTCTATAATCTTTGCTTATTTGGTAAGGTTATTCAACTTGGATGCTTCGCTTAGTCATTGTCATTGTCATCTTAGTTGAACCAAAATTTGGGATCAACAACGATGTTATAACTTATATGTTCATATAAAACAATAGGTGTTTTTAAAACCACATTCCTTTTTCTTTTCCGTTCCATAATACACCCTTGAATTATATTAAAAAAATCAAAATTTTCTCTCAACAACTTTTTCTGGTTGCCAAAGTTATAAATGGAGGGGGGTTTCTTCACACACACGAAGCAAAAAAGCTATAAGAATTTGAATATAAAATCATTGGTTTACAAGTCAATGCCCTTTTTCATTATGTTAAATTCCGTATAATTTTGGTCAACAAAAACAAACATGCCTCTTCAATCTTCAATTTTCATTACACCTTCCTTACTAGCTCCTGCGTGTAAAACAAGAAGGAAATGATAATCAAACTCTTTGAATGATTACACCTTTAAAAATAAAAAAATCATCCAACTAACCCAAACCCAAATAAAATACGTAACCAATCACAAGACCTAAACAACTTTATAAACAAAACTAGCCTCTCTTCATGCGCCTCCGTGCATGCGAGAGACTTTTTTTTAATAAAATTTTTAAATTTATTTTAGAATTAAAAAAGATAATGGATAGTTGTGTTCTATAAAAATAAGATCCATTATCTGATTTTTATTTTAATATGAAAAAGTGTGAATTTACCATATTATCCTAATTTAATTAATAATTTCAATTCTTAATGTTTGCATTAACCAAGGGTATTTTATGGTATTTTAAATGTTTCATCATTTTCTACATTTTGTTTTATATATACTAGTCTCTCCACATGCGCTTCTGCGCATGCAAGAGGCTTTATTTTTATTTTTATTTTAAATTTGTTTTAAAATTAAAAAAGATAATATGTAGTTGTGTTTCATGAAAATAGGATCTATTATCTGATTTGTCTTTTTAATTTTAATTTTTTAATATGAAAAACTGTGAATTTACCATATTATCCTCATTTAATTAATAATTTTAATTCTTAATGTTTACATTAACTAAAAATATTTTATAGTATTTTAAATATTTCATTATTCTTTACCTTTTACTTTATATATATAGATGTATATATAAATTAACGAATAATAACAATAATAATGCCATCATCTCCAAGAGTCCAAAACAATACATTTTTTAAATCAGACATTAACATTTCGCTTTTATGACACTCACAAGGCAACCACAAAAAAAAAATCTCGGTCCACACCATAACCGTGACGCCGTTACCGATAACGGAAACCAGACAAGGAAACCTAACGACTCTGTTAAAACAGACATTGATTGGGTCCCACTTCGGGGTGGGCCGAAAGACCTAGTCAGCTTTTCAGCCGAATGACTTTGAAAATGAAAACGTGGCGGCCTCACGCGTTGAGTAGCGAAGGTGGGTAGGACCTTTCGCTCGCTCGTTATCTTCGTCTTTGCTTGTATATAAACACCCCCTCCATTTCTCACAACACCCACGAAACACAAGAAACGGATTTAGAGAGGGGAAATTTCCAACAGTGCGGAAAACACCAAAAAAACACAACCTCCTTCTTCTCCCCCCCATGTGAGGTAGAAGAAGAGGCCAAAAAAGAAAAAAAAACAAAAAAAAAACTAGCGTTTTTCTCTTTCGTTTTTTCAATTTTAGGGATTTTGATTTTTTTGATTTTTAGTTATTATGGGGACTGAGATATTGAGGCCTCAGGATTGTCTGATCGAACGGATCAGAGTCCCTCCGGCGTCGTTTGTGCGCCGGAAGAGTTATTATGGCAACCCCGTACCTAACCAGAATTACGTTTCTAACCCTAGACCTAGAAAACAGGTGGTGCGCTCCGACCCGAGGAGGATCCACGTGCAGCCGGCGGTGGTCTCCAAGAGATCCAGCTCCGAAGACCTTCGGGGCTTCAAGATGGAGAAAGTCACGATCTTGAGGCGCGGCGAGTCGCTGGATTCGAAGAGGAAAGGAAATAACGGTGGATTGGTCGTGACCGGGACCGAGAGGTTGGGACCCGACCCAGAAATGGTGCCGAAGCAGGTGCGGATCGTGGATCTGAAGTCTCCGGTGGAGGGAAAGACCGACATGTACGCCGGATCGGCGTTCGCGGTGTCGCCGGAGCCCAGTGAGCTCCCGCTGCCGTCGTTTTCGAAGAAGAAGCAGGTATCGAAGGTCGTCGACGGTGACTCGGCGACTCGAGACCTGCGGCGGTTGCTCCGGTTGGATTGAAAAGAGAAGATCCGGATCCGAGGGCCCGAAGAAGGCCCCGACTGGATCTGGATCCGAAAAACGGTTCTGTCCTTTGTCGTCTCAGTTTTCGAGGTAGGATCTGTCCGTGATTTTTTTAAACGGCGGTTGATCTTGAAATCTGGAAGAAGACGGGGGCGAATTAGTAATTTATCTAAAGTTTGTCACTTGGTTGGTGTAGCTAATCTTATCAGCTTGTTATGGGAAATATTGTGGGGTTGTTAATGAAGAATTATGTGGTATATTGGTAAATTTAAAGTTAGGATGGGGTGGAAAAGGGGAGATGGAAGAAGAAAAAAAGGTGGGAAATGATGGGGGGTTTGATTTGTTATATTTGGGAATTGGGATGGTTTGGTGTTATTTAGTGAGTTTGATGTGATTTGTAGGTTGGGCGGTAAAATGTTGAATGTTTTTCTGCTCTGTTGGGAATTTGTTCAGTGGGTTTTATGTATAATGTATTGTAAAGAGAGATAAAATTTGGGCAGAAGAAGAATTCTTAATTTTATCTTTTCATTTTAAACTTGTGTTTTTCCAATTTTTTTGGCCCTGCAACTACTTTGAGTTCCTCACAAAACAGACTAGAAACCCGAAATCCCAAACATAAAGATCATATTTTAAAGAAGACAAGGGAGATCATTACAGCAAAGTCACAGATTCCATTGAGTAGGGACTCTTTTTCTTGTTTTTTTTAATAGGCTAAATTAGTTTCTGTGAATTAATCTAATCTACGAAGAGAGAGATCATAACTTGGGTCTAGGGGACAAGACTCGGACTCACTGCTCTAATTATTCTCGTCAATTGGTTTAATTCACATCTGATTGTTCTGGTCAATTGGTCTAATCCATATCTGCTATGCAATGGACTCTTGAATGAAATAGTCGATTGGTCTAATCTGATTGTTCTAGTCGATTGGTCTAATCCACATATGCTATGCAATGGACTCTTGAATGAAATAGTCGATTGGTCTAATCCACATATGATTGTTCTGGTCGATAGGTCTAATCCACATCTGCTCTGCAATGGACTCTTGAATGAAATAGAAGGAAAAGAAGGAAACTTGGGGGCCATGAGAGCCACATCTTCCAAATATCAGAATCTGAAGTCAAAGTCCACATCCATTGCCCAGGCAAACTTTTCCAGGAGGGATTTGTTGAATATCTGTGCCAATTGAAAATGGTCACGCATATAGCATGAACCAGCTTATACAAACCAAACCAATTAGCAAATCTTTTAACAAAACCCTACCTTCTCAAGTGGAACTTCATGTCGCTTGCACCATGCAACAGTGATTCTGGGGTCAAGATAGTTGGTCTTGGACGTTCCTAATGCCACTGTTTTCAGATCCTCTTTGGTTCTCATGTCTACTTCCATTTTTTCAATCTTTTCTGTCGTTTTAGCTATCTTCTTCTCCAACCTGTGTCAATCAAAAAATACCATGAAAGGCCATATCCAGACATGATGAAAACGAAGCAGACAAATGAAGTAAACTTACGCTTCCGGGGTCAAGTTTCTCTTTCGCTTCCCATCGGCATCTTCCAGCGGAGGCTTTCCCTTTCTGGCCCTGTCCAAATCTGTTTTCAGCTCTTTCAGGGTGCCCTACAACCCCGAAAAGAGAATGAGTTCCAGAGCAAGAAATAGGCATGCATTTCAAATACCATGAGTTTATAAACCTACTCAGTTTAGGTGATTACCTGAAGGCCACCAATCTTCCCCATTAACTTAGACATCTGTGCACCGTGAGACTTTGAGACAGTACGTTGATGATTACAAATGATGGCAACCTGCAACGAAAATTATAGATTGCACTTAGTCAAAAGGAGCATTACTCTCATTAAAAAAAAAGGAGCATTACTATAAACTTAGTACAAATTCTCAAGGGATTGACTGCTATACCTCTTTGTTTGCGTGCTGATAAACAACAAGTTTCTCTGAAACATCTCCCTCTTTGGTTTCCTTGTTCAACTGCCGTCAGGCCAAGAAAAAATATAAGGAAAAAAAATCATCATAAAAGGAAATGGAAACAGAGAGAGGGGCAGGAGATTAACTTACTATGTTATCCAATGTGATCTATGCATTGTAGGTACGGAAAACTTTGGCTGTAAGGCCAGGCATCAGTTCTTTCAGATGGGGGTTCAATTTACTGGTATCCAACTTGTCAAAAAGATCATCATTGCCACGCTTCCCTAAAGCAAATAGAAAACAGAACAAAGTCGAACACATTCATAGGCTTCAATTACCAGAAAAAGAAGAAGGAAATAGGCTGAAATTATAATGCCACCAACTCACCAGCCTGGAACTGTATGATTGCTTTGTAAACAGGAACCTCAACTTCAACAGTATTTTCATATCTGATTGAATCTTTACCAAGGAAGTTGAACTGAGATTATAAACAACAGAGTTGACTGGTTATTTACTGGTGATAAATACATTGACAGACTACCTGCAATGACTTAAAAAATTTCTATAACAGCAGCAAGGCATTACCTCCAAGGAGTTAGGGGCAATTGCTTTTACATTCTCTACTTTTAAAGTGCAGCAACCAACAGTATCGGCTTCATCATCCTCCTGCAGTAGATCGATCAATAAAAAACAATCATAAACAGTCCTGTCCACTTCTTTGTGGACAAATGGTTCGAAACTTTGAATTGCATGCTTGCTCTACCTTTTCATTGCCGGCCCTGAGAGCAAGTTTATCGATGAGATAGGTAGCAACTGCTATCTGCCGCTTTGCGCCATCTTTACTTGTAAAATCCTTAGTGTATGCAGCCCTGATGTTTCCTATGTAGTCCTGCACTCAAAATAGCAGGGTTTTCATCAATATGATGGCAAGCATCTTCTATGTTATCCGAAAAAACTACTATCTTCAAAAGTTTAAGGGCATGTTCCCATCTAAAACACCTTCAGCATCCTTGCTTTCTCATATTTCTCCTTGTCACTTTGCCCCTTCAAGGAACTACTAGGTGACAGAAACACGTATTTGAATAACTTTTGGTTGATTGGATCGTTCCAGAATGCTAACCATGTAACCATATTGTCATGCCTTACTTCTTTCCAGCTGCATCGATCAAATGCATTGATTTAAACTCCAAATCAGTTAATGAAAAGAAAAAACTATCATAACTTTGGAAGTAAATGAGTTCTGTTGTTTTAACAAAACCTTCCACCAGAGATGGGACATTCTGGAATCGGGGCATCCTTTCCTATATTGATCGTAACATCGCTTGGACGAATCCGCCTTTTCAGCTTTCCCAACTGATACCATATATAACAAGAATTAACGGCAACATATGCAAAGAAAACTCAGAATCAGTGTAAACACTTCAACAGATAGCCACCACCTATCAAACTATCTCATCATCGACAAAACTGAAATCTGTATCACAGAGAGAAAAAAGAAGAAGTTATCAAACAACCTTTGGATGCTCCCCACGGCCTCAGAATAATCCAGGTGGTTCAACTCTGAAGTTTCCAACCTGTATTAAGATTGACACCAGAAATCACAAGGCAAACTACTCATTTAATGATAAAATGCAAAGAACAGAGCTAAGCTACTATCATTTAAACAACATATTAATTGACATAGCATATCTACCATATTCACAATCATCAGAAAAGCGCCATAAAATTGGTAGATAATTGCAGATGGGCTAACCAGATTGCAAACTAGGTTACAGGGGAAAAAGCAATCAAAAAGCTAGAGATAACCTTCTCTTTTACACCATCAACAATAGCCCACATATACTTCTCCTCTTGTTTCAGTTTCTCTTCCTGCAAGGCCTTCTTGTCCTGCATCAACACATACTCCTTAAAAATTTTGCAACAACAAGGAGGTATAAGGAAAAACAATGAATTAGAGCTAGCTACCAACTTACTTCCTTACTCAGCTGTTTCTTTTTCTCCTTTTCATTCTGATACCAATCATATATTGGGGTAAAATCACAAGCATCCAATTTCTGAATTACATGCCTCTTCCCAAGCAACTTTTGCCAATCATTCCAGAAATTGTTTCTGAATGTTTTTTTCTGCACATATTCTGTGTCCTTCATCACGGCATACATCGTCGCAACCTGCACTTATAAACTTAAATCATCAAGAAATTAGAACATACAACAAAGCAAGTATATATAGATCGTTGAGAGAGTGAGACAGGGACCTCCTCTTGTTCAGGAGTCAAGTTGACTGGCTTCCCATTGTAGAGCATCTTTACACCATGAGGCTTGTATGGAGGTGGGAAGATGACACCATTGTGAACTAAAGTAGCCCATTTTTCCTGCCCATCATTGGAGCTTGGCACCACGTTTGTCGATTTAGAATACTTAGAAAAATTCAACCTTTTTTGTCCTTCTTGATCGTTTTCTTGATTGAAGATGAACCCACTTTTGTTACCTTTTTTGGCTTTGTCAATGCCACAGATGATTTATTATCTGACCTGACTTTCTTAGCTCGATCGGCAATTGTAATGAAGTCATCATCCTCCTCTTCCTTCGCTTCTTTTTTGGCTGACACCTGCTTGTTCTTTGCAGAAGTAGAAGAATCCGGAACTTTTGGTCTTTTAACTGAAGACTGCTCAGAGACATTGGCCTCATCTAGAGGCCTCTTACCAGAGACCGGAGAAGAAGTTTTCTTCTGAGGTTTCGGCTTCATTCGAAGCCTTGATGATAACGGTTTGTCATCCTCTTCCGAATCAATAGAAGTCTTACTTTCTTCTTCAGCAGTGGCAGGCTTAATCTGTTCTGATAGCTGTTCTGACTGACCCTCTAATGCAGCTGATGCTTTTGAATTGGATACTGGTGAGGTCCTGGCAGATGAAGTTGAAGCTTCTGGGCTTGATAATGGAGATTTTACTGGTGATGATTTGGTTGATGGTACCATCTTACCCTTTTGCAACACTTGAGTTTGGACCTTGTCTATTTAGATGCATGCAATCCTTGTTGTCTTCTGTATAAGTTTTCTTTATATTATCAAAAATTCAATTTGATATATATATATATATATATATACAGAATTGAGGATCAAATAATTTTATTTGAGTTTATAATTTTTTCCAATTATCCAAACCATCTATCGTTTAGGTCTTCATTCATAGATCATCCTTACAAAAATTAGACAAATGAAACCGTTTGACATCCAATTGTGTCATACAAAATCAATGAACATTCTTCAAGAAAGTACTAAAATTTCAATAACTCAATTGAATGGTCAAATGATATCGGATTCAAGTGATTTTTGTAGAGATGATCTTTGAATGTGTATCTACAAAATAGACGGTTTGGATTAGTGAAATACAATCCTAAACTTATTTGAGGATCCTCAAAATATATATATATATATATAGAAAGAGACTGCGTAGATAACGAGATCAGATAAATGTTGCAGGGAATGTAACCCTAAATTCCAAACACCATAATCGTAAGAGAATCAGAGAGGATATCATAAGCATATAATGGAATGCACAGAGATCAAACCCTAATGGGGCAAAAGCAAAAGAAAGAGTCCTAAGGAAAGGCGTACTTGTTTGTCAAGGAATAAATTGAACTTGCAGCTTCTGATCTCTAAAGTTCAGCACAAATATGAAAGTAGGGTGTGAATATTGAACAAGGATAAAAGACAGCATTAACAATTTATCAAATTAAAACCGTTACTTAAAACACACATACAACAACAGGAAACATAAATTAAATGTTCTCCTACTTTCTGAAAAAAAAGAAAAAAAAAATTGGTTTCCTATTTTTAAGGGAGTCCCATGTTTACTTTTTTTAAAATAATTAAAAAGAAAAAATGGTAAAGCAGAACGGGGGTTTCAACTTGAGACTATTGGTCTGCAAGTCAGGACCTTTTTATTGGATTAGACCCGGTTGAAAAAAAGAGTTAAAACAATAATAGTAACTAACTGAAAAAATTAGAGCAAGTTAGGATTGGGCCATAGAGCCTAGGTAACGGTTTTTAGGTTAGGTTGGGCTTATGTTTACAAACCTACTTGTAAAATACAAATTCTATTATTTCAAATTCATCTATGATATAAGTCAAAGAGTCACAAATGGTCCGTGCGATTTGAGGAAACTGTAACTCTAGGTATTGCAATTTGAATTTTGTTGATTTTACTCATGTTATTTACTTTCGTTACTGATTTAAGACAAATATCCCATTTCCGCCGATTTTTATAACTTGGGTGACTTGTAGTCCGTGCAACCAACTCCCGCATCATGCATCAACAGACCTAAACATGTGAATTTTCAATGTGCAACCACGCATTAAGCTCAATCACATGAATACGTCATATTAGATTCAGAGCATGCAAACCCCAAAATTAATTGACCATTAATAAAGAGGCTCAATATATTGTTATGTGAGGCTTAGAATTCTAGATATGAGATTCTCTGCTCTCAAAACAAAGGATACACATAGCCCAAATTAGTCTAAGAGCATCCACAATCATGCTCTTTATTTTTTAGTTAAATTTTAGCTAAAAACATATAAAAGTTATTTTAGGAGCTCTCTATAAAATTTAAACTTCAATTATGTTCTCTAGTTTAGGAAGTCATAAATGCTATAACTTTTTTTTGATTGGTCAATCTCTATTAAAAAATAAAATAAAAAATAGTTAGCATTAAATAAGAGTTTGAAATACTCATTAAATAAAGCAGCATTAAATTATAGGAAGCCACTAGGAGTCTTTTCTCTCTCCTCAAATTTAGGAGCTCCTAGAGGTCTTCCTATTTTAGGAGGTGGATAAGGAGCATGGTTGGAGTTGTATTTTTACAATTCCTCCTTAAAATTTATCTAAGGAGGTGGTTTAAGGAACCCATTATGGATGCTCTAACTAGCTTAAGTAAACATCAGCAACAGTAGTCCATCTGATTAGTCTAAGTGACATCACTTGATAATAATTGGGAGAAATGTACCAAATTTAGCAACTTCCTTATGGGCCTAAAGTTCATAGGCAAGCAAAAAAGTGGGTAATTTTAACCGAATTTAATTTTGGCTTCCTGCTTACTCCAAAACCCGTAAGTTTGCATTTTGCTAGTCTAACAACAACATTAGTCGAGCATTACTTCATGCACTGCCCAAAAAGGATAAAATATATTAAATTAAATCATCACGAAAATGAGTAAAGTTCTAACACAAGGAGAGAAACTTATTTATGTGTTGGTATTCCTAGTCAATCACATATGATCATTTATTTTAAGCTTATTTACTGTAGTCTCCTTGAATTGCTTCAACAAAATTTCCATTTAGATAGCCTTCAAAACTGTTTCCTTTGCCCTAGCCTCAATCCTTTTGGTTTCTTCTCTCACTGCCTCCATAATACTTTCCTTAAATTTGTCAATAAATTTTACTCTTTGCTATCTCGGCAAATTGAAGAATTGAGTTGGGGAAACCCCAACTCCAACACCTTTGACTCTCTCACCATGCTCAGGGGTTCCCAAAGTCAAGGTCAAAATATCGTTGCTCCTATAGACAGTCAGAGTGCCCTCGGAGACTTGTTTTTTTAAATCATCCTATAAGAGAGAGAGAGAGAGAGAGAGAGAGAGAGAGAGAGAGAGAGAGAGAGAGAGAGATGTTAGTGAGTGAACAGATCGTATAACAAATAAAATAAACAACTAAATAAAAAATACTAACCGACGTGGTAAATCAGTGAAGACGACGAGTTATTTAAAAAACTGATGCAGTAATTCATTTTACAAGTCGGTAATAAATTACCGTCGTTGTGTATGCATTCTAACGTCAGTGCATGAAAAAACCGTTGTATAATTGACATCCAGAGAAAAAAAAAATATTAACCAAAATATTCATGGATTTCCAGAAATAGTGTACAAATCAATTGCACAGAGAGAGAGAGAGAGAAACTGTCGTGCTAATTCAATACAGACGTCGGTTTTGAAAAATACTACCGTCATATCAATTTTAAAATGGTAGTAAATAAAAATCGTCGTGGTGTTTCATGTCTAACGACGGTTACTAAAACGAATGACGTCTAAATGAATATGAAGAAAGTTTAAAACTTTAATTTAAAATGTTAACTCAGAAATATAAATTGTCATGATAATTCAATACAGACATCGGTTTCATAAAAATACTTACGCGTTATATCATTTTTAAACGGCGGTAAATACAAACCGCCATGGTGTTTTATGTCTAACGACGGTTACTAAAACGAACGACGTCTAAATGAAAAATAAAACCTCTGTTTTACAAATTTAGAAAAGAGTCAGTGAGACTTACGATTAATTTTGTCTTCTCTGCAACCTTTGGATTAGGGATGTTTCCCTATTTATCTTCTCTTGCCTTCTTCCATAGTACATAACGATCGATTTCTTCATCGGGTATGATTTCTTTCAATTGGTCCTCCAAACCAACATACCCTTTTCGAGACAACCTATGGTTGTACTCGCATTTTTCCTTTCTCTGTGACTGCTTAGAATGCACAGCCTCAAAATCTGAGGATAACCTTGAAGTTGTAAAAGCATCCCATTGCGATTTCTCTATGAAGTTATAAAGCTGATGAGGTTTTTTTAACTTCTAATTCTCATTTGTGAATGAAAGGATAAACTGGCTAGTTAAGTTTGAAATCATTCCATTTTTTGGCGGCAGACGACATCACCATCTTCTTGCCCCATTCCTTAACAACATAAACCATTTGAACAGCTTCCCAAATCTGCTCGTTCAGGTCCTTGGGCAATTGAGTCCATTTCTTGCCTATAAGAGGGACTCTGGTGCGTGCCAAAACACCAATGTAACTTTGCATCTCACAAGAGGGACTCGGTTTTGTCTTGTATGTCATTCTCACACCACGTCAAATACAAGACAAAACCGTTGTCCTCACACGACATGATACTGAGGGACTAGTTATTTTATTCAAACCAGTGAAAGATTTTGTCCTTTTGAAAGGAGTCTTGTTTCCAGACTCGTTCTTAAAAAAAAAAAAAAACTTCAAATGATATTGAAAATAGAAAAAGAGAGTGAGAAAATACATTTGGCTTGCAAAGAAAGTTTTCTTTGGAAGTAAACTTTGGAGTTTTGGAGATGAAGACGAGGAAGATGAAGAGAGAATTAGACATGCAGCTTTTTGGAAATGAGAGGAAAACTGGTGGAAAACTGAAATTTTTTATCAGTTAGAGAGCATAAAATTTTAGGTTAGGTGACGAAAAAGTTTTTATATTGTTCCAAAGATCAATACAACGACGGTTCTGACAAAAACCACTCTAGTATGTTCTTACCACGACGTTATGGTAGTAGAAACCGACGTGGTTAGTAATAAAGCCAATTGACTTTTTGTATTCCGAAAACGACGTGGTCCTCTAGGCACTACATGTCAAAAGTTTACTTTTGAAGAAGTGATATTATAAGTTACCACGTCATCATTTTATGCATAATCGACGTTGTTTGTTATAAAGTCGATGAATTTAGTTACCAAACCAATGTGGTTATTTTATTTATACGACCACAATTTATTACTCACTGACGTGAATTATTTTAATTAGATGTCACTACTTGTAATAGAACCGACGTGGATAGTGAAGATTATTTGTATAAATATGGTTTTTTCACACGTTCTTTCACTTTCAGTTTTCAATTAGGGTTCCAACTTCTTCTTGCCCTTGGCTCTGTCTCGCATTTTGGGAGGCAATAGTTTGGATGTTGATGTGTGTGCGCGTTTGTGTATCTAAAAGACACAAACACACACACATATCATCAACTTCTAAAAAATTGTCTTTCTGAAAGCAAATGTTTTGGATGTTGATGTGTGGCTGCCATCTTCAAGTTTTAGAGGCAAATTTTTTGGATTTTGACGTGTATGTGCCTTTGTGTATCTCAAAGACACAAAGATACATACATCGTCTACTTCTAAAAAATTGTCTCTCTCACATTAGTGATTCGATTATGATGAGGAACAGAATTCCCAATGGTAAGATTTCATTCTAATTTTCTTGTTAAGATGGGTTTCTATATAAACGGTCATGGTTTTTACAATTCTTGTCATTCTGTTGATCTACCGTCATAGGCTACACAAAACCTAGAAATAAATCTTTAAAAAGAAATAAAAATTTAGACGTCGATTTACAGATAAGGTCACACGTATAAAGCAAATAAATACGACAATATTTTTAAGTTCACGACGTGGTAAAATAATATTATACGTCGTTAATTGAATAAAACGACATGGTTAGTACAATTGACCCGGATAGTAGAGTAATAGATACCTTCATAGTACACTTCGAATAAAATGTCGATAAATTTATCTTTACTGTTGTGGTACATTGACTTAATACGCCGACATTTTGTAATATACTGATGTGGATTTCTTTGAAATTATACGACACTGGCTAAGAATATTTGGTCGTGTTTATTTAGGAGTAAACATGGCGGTTGTTGTTGAAAACCGTCGTCTTTACCTTCGTTGGTGGCTTCATAGCTGTTGTCGTTGTTTTTGGACTCAGAGTTTAACTCTGAAGAAAACCTTTTCAATAAGACGATGCTTTTTTAATTTGGTGCGTTGTTTTTTAAAAACATCCATGCGAATCTCCATTTTTTAGGTGTTTAAGTTATTCATCCACGACGGTTTTATATTACCGTTGTCTTTTCAAACACAACGACGGTTTTTTGACCTACCATCATTGTTTTCTGATCGTCTTTTTCACTTTTTGTAATAGTGTTTATTTTAATTTTATCACATGATAGTATATAATTAGTTGATTAGTTTAGAATACAACCTTGGTGGTGTCCCGTTACATATAAATTGTTCTAATCTGTCTCTATATGCACGGCATTAACCCAAAAAAGAAAAGTATCTCCATGCCACGGCATGATATTGTGATTCCACACATGTGCAACATCTAAAATATGTTGATTCCGTACTAAAAAAGATAATACACATATGTTGATTCGTTGCCCAAACAAAGAGTTTTTATTTTATTTTTTTAAGACGACCATGGCATGGTTGTTCCGGACTTGTTTAAGACGAAATATGTTGATTCCGGACTTGTTTAAGACGACCATGGCATGGTTGTTCAACTTTTTTTTTTCTTCCTTAATTTATTTATTGTAGTAGATAGTATACATACATCACTCTATATTTTATATTAGGAGGAATATTAACGTACGTTGATTCCTTGCCCAAAGAAACAAAGTTTTTTTTTTGTTTTTGAAATATTGGATTAAGACTGACCATGGCATGATTGTTCAACATTTTTTTCCTTTATTTGTTTATTATATTCTATATCAGGAGGTTAGGTGAGTGTCAACAATAGATTTATGTAGATCCCACAAGTCCATGGAAAAGTCTTGGGTTATTGCATGAGGCAACAAACTCATTAGACCATCTCCAACCATGAGGGCCAAACCCAAATTTTAGGATTATAGCCCCAAAAACCTTCTCCAACCATGTATAATGAGGGGTGGTAATTTGGGTCAGACTGAAATCTTGGGTGGAATTTGGCCCAACTTTCCAGTCCGGGTGGAATTTCTGTGGGCCCCAAGTCGGAGCCAACTTGTGCAGCATGTGAAGGAATGACAAGACAGAGCAAATTTGCTGGACACGTGGAAGGCTCACATCAAAGGGACGTTGGAATCCAACAGCTCCCTTTGAAAACCAATTATGCATCTACTTGTTCTTTTTTTAATTCTTTATATAATCTTTTGGTGCCACCAAATGCAATGGTCACACCTCTTGTGAGGACTATGCGGTAGCGTTACTTATAATTTTCTCCCGCTCACATGCCGACCATTTATGTAATAGTCACTCGCGATTGATAAACGTTTGATCCGTGACATAATTCGTTATGTTAGTCAGTTAACCCTACCAAAGTGTTTGAATTGTAATTCATTTCTACAGTTGATTAGTGATCTGACTAATGGCAACTTGCATTGGTGCGATTAATAGTATATAGGTTTATTGTATAGTTTGACACGTTTAATTATTGTCAATAAGCCATATGCATGCATTACAATATCAAATAATGTATTGTTTATTAAGAGCTCGTTTGTGACTTCTTTTTTAGGAAGCACTTCTGCTCATAAGCGCTTCTAACAAAAGCGTTTTTATTATAAAGTTGTTGAAAATTTCATAAAAAATTGACGTGCTTCTTGAAAAAGCACTTGGGAGTGCTTCTTGAAGAAGTACATGGCAGATGTTTTTCTAGAAAGCGTTTCTATGGCCCAGAAGAACTAAATTTTTCCGTCAAATGCCATTAGAAGCGCTTTGGGTTGTTAGAAAGCGCTTTTAGTCCTTCCAGAAGCACTCTCAAATGTGTCCTAAGCAAATAATCCTACTCTTACCACATTTATATATCACATTTCTATACCACATTATATAACAGATAAAGTGGACACCACATCAATTAAAATTAATTTAACATTTTCTTTTCTTTTATGATTTATTGATACTTTTTAATTGATATGGTTGTCTACTTCATCTGCCACATAAGATGGTATGAGAATGTAGTATACAAATGTGATAAAAGTAATATTACTCTTATTAAACAGCCGTTGTATCTAGATCATATATGATTAGAGGCCATTGATAATAAATCAAATCTCTTATATAAAGAGTTCGTTAAAAAGTAGATTGTCTTTTGTTATAATACGATTTCGTAGGATTGAAACATAGACAATACAACTTAATTTCTCTATAGATATGACATGTTATGCATGCTAATTACATGCATTAATCATCCGATTTTGCGATTATTATTATACAAAGATCATTGTGAAATAAAAGGAAATTTTTTTGGCAAAAAAAAAAAAAAAAGTAAAAGGAAAATTTAAGGAGTAAATGTGTACCATTACTAATTTTCCAAATACAGTTATGCTTTTTGTGAAATAATTACATGAGGCATATATAAGGGATTATGTATTATAATATATATAGGTACATAAAATCCTCAATGTTTTAGCCCTCCTCCTAAGAAAAAACCTCTCTAGCCACACATACCTTGACCACCCCTCTCCTCTCTTTGATGCACAAATCCCCCTCCCCTCTTCTACTTTTATCTCATTCCCACAAGAAAGACTTTCATGAAACGGGAATAACACTATTTTGCTATCCTCAACCAATAACACTATGACACGCGTTGAAACTAAGTTTTTCTCCCATCCCTCACCTCCTCTCCCTTCTTACTTGCCCCTCTCTTACATCCCTCTCCTTTTTAATTTTACACACACACATATATATATATATATATTATATGTTGTAGACATAGGGTTCTAGCTTTTGATTTGTTTGTGGATGACGTGGCTACCTTTGTTGGTTGTTTTGTAAATCTCAGGTTCCAGCTTTTGATTTACTTAATGTGTTAATAATTTTTGTTTGTAATAAGTACATCAACTCTTTTTGAGTTTGTTTAGTATATTATTGCTTCTCTCAATAGAAAAGGTCCTTAAAAAAAAAAACACAAAAATGGAGTAGTAGTTTTGTGAGTTGTGGTCTATGCTGGACTTTTGCAGGCTTGCGAGTTTTTTGTCAGAATTTATTTGGCCCTCTATGGCAATTTGTGGAGGTACACTTGTGTGCATTTTGTTGGTGGAGTCTTTTGTATTTGGATTAACCATTTGTGGTAATTGCGCTTATGTATTTATAATAACCTTAAGTTGTTATCTGACTATTGTGGTTGATGACCTTTGTACCTAAATTATAAATACAATCTATCGTCTTTATTTTAAAAAATAAAAAATAAAATCCTCAATTTATGATTCACTACACACGTTTTATTAAAACATATATTTGTACTTATCTTGCTGATGGTCTTTCTTTTATCATGGTCTTTGGAGTACCAGCCAATTCAACAATATGTTATGTTCCTCTAAGCTTTGTATTAGAAACGAAGTCCGCCCTTTCTAAAATAAAGCGACTTGAAAGCAAGTGCTCTCTTCCCTCACATAAACAAACCAATTCCCTCACTTTCTCTATAAATACAAGACATATTTTTTATACAAGAACCACAACACACAACACAAAAAGAAAACTTTTAAACTCCCTCAAGAACACATTAATTCCCAAATGAGGGATTCTACAACCAACAAGAAAACTGCAAGCGACACAGCATTTACAGGAGCAGGCAACCTCATCAAGGTTGAAATTCACTAGAATGGCCAACTGATCTGTTTCTTAATACTCAAACACCACGGCAGGATTAAAATAATGTAACAATCCTGTAAGCAAAAATTTCAGAATACGCAGCAGAATAAATTCAAATAAAAATGCAAACAATTGCACAAGGGACACACGATATGTTGACGTAGTTAAAAACCTCAAGATGAGGAAAACAACTGCGGGCACTATGCCGGAGAACAAATCACTATGAGAAAGAATACAAAAAGGTCTTACAAGTCTCAACTCACAAGACTAACACTCACAAGGCAGACTTGCCTACTCGCCTTTGCTACTCAACCCAACCAGCGATCTTGTCTTCCTTCGTCAACAAGAGATGACACAACTCTGGTCTCGGCTGCTCACACCTTAAGGCACGATTGTTGATCACCAACATGCATAATGCTCATGAACTCACACATATATGAAAAGAAGATTATTTAATCACTCATGGAGGCTAACAAGGAACAGCCACACTTGAGTTTTCAATATGAACTCTCAAAAACCTCTCTACAAATATTTTGTCGTTCTTTCTCTTTTCAACGTTGCAGACCACCAAACAAAACGACTAAGTTCCTTTCTTGTATTACATGCTTAAAACTAGGTCAGAGACCGAAAAAGGCTTTAGCAAAAATGGGCTTTTTAACAGATAAATTATTTCTTTAAAATAAATAAAGCCACTTAATTAAAAACCCAGCCGTAAAGACAAAAGAACCCTTTTGCTTAAATAAGCACCAAACTAAAGAATATAAAACCATCATTAAAAACTCACTTATGTCTGGTGCTGGATTATGTAAGACTGAAATCATATATCAGTCTTATAATCTGACAGCCACTTTTGATGATCTTGTAAATATGCAAATATGAATGCATGGATGCAAAACATACCTTGGCATTTTCTCTGAGCCACACTGATCCAGGATAGCAGAATGTCACTTGAAAACTGTAGGTTACACTCAAAGACCTACTCTATGTTTTTGTAACAGGAAATTGCCAATATATCAAAAATTGGTCCTAACAAAGGTCCTCCCGACTGGCACCGTCTTCTTCTTCCAGTTCCTCAACCCTATCTTGACCAACAATGGCCACTGCGCCGTCTTCAACAAATCCCTAAGCGCCATTCTCATCGCCATTTCCGGCTTGTCTTGCTTTTTTGCTTCCTTCACTGATAGTTACCCTGGCAGTGATGGAAAAACCCACTATGGGTTTGCAACAAGAACGGGTATTTGGCCCTCAAAAAATTCTGACTATGTGGACTTGCCTACTTATAAGCTTGTCCTTGATTGTGTTTGCAGTTGTATCACTTTTGGACACCAACAGTGTCAGGTGCTTCTATCCAGTGGTTTGAGTCCAGGGAGAAGGTTTTGCTGCAGGCGTTACTCTTGTCATCGGTGCAGTTTCCAGTGCTATTTTTGTTATGTTCCCTTGTAGTCGCCATGGAATTGGATACCCCTCCTCAAGTTCTACTTCTTCACAAGACTTAGAGAAATCCTGAAGGAATTGAAGTATCTGTGCTTCTTGTTGAATTATAAGTCTGTATCTGATTAGTATTAGTGTAATAAGATGAACTTTATGTGTGTATTCACTTGAGCATATCTGCCAAGTGTGAGGTCAAAATAGTCATATGTGGTGACTTTAGTTTTTGGTAAGATGGATAGCTGAGATCCATTCTTACATACAGACAAAATATATACAAATCGTCTTGCACACAGACTTGGTGTGTAAGCAGAGTACTTTTCTCATTCTATCTGATTCTTCTATTATTCTCTTACAAAACCATTCGCAAAAACCCAAAGCAAGAATACTGAAACTCTAACATGGCCTCAGAGCTAGGTTCGATCATCCGAGCTTGGGCGTAAATCTGTGAACCTATTGAGCTGAATTGAAGCTCGATGGAAGCTGCCAGAGACCTATTATCATCTGAGAAGAGGAATCAACCCATTCAGACCAAAGATGTCCGGATCCGGAGGCTCCGAAGTGAGAACTCCAATTTTCTTCGGTAAGAACTACGAGTTCTCTAGAATCAAGATGATGACGATTTTCAAATCCCATGGGTTGTGAAATTTGGTAGATAAGGGAGTTAAAACTTCTGATTCAGAGAAGAAGAAGGTCTGAAGAATCATCGGAGGATGATGTTGATGGAAAAATGGCTGCTGTGTTGATGCAAGGCGCAAAGGCTTTGGGAATCATTCGAATGCAGTCTTGGATCAAATCTTCCCTCGAATCGCCAATGCTGAGTCAGCGAAGATGGCATGGGATTTGTTGTACGGAGAATATCACGGTGGTGATCAGGTACGATCTGTGAAATTGCAAAATCTGAGACACGAATTCAAATATGCTAGAATGCGTGATGATGAAACCTTGTCTGGGTGTCTTACTAGCCTAAATGAGTTGATAAATCAGATGAAAACGTTTGGTGAAATTCTGCCTAATGCAAGACTTGTGCAGAAAGTTCTGATTAGTCTTAGTAATCCATATGATCCTATCTGTCTTGTAATTGAGAATACGAAGAATATAGAGACTGTTGAATTACAGGAGATCCTTGCTATCCTTAAAAGCCAGGAACAACGTTTTGATATGCACATTGTTGATGCTAATGATAAGGCATTTGCCTCATTCTCTGTGAGCTCAAAAGGACAACAAAACAGGAGAAATTCTCAGTCCAGTGGCTGAAGTCTCAAAGAATTGGAATCCTAAGGGGAAACCATGGGAGTTAAAAGGAAAGACACATCGAATAACACTGCACTATATCACAGCTTCAATTCATCACACCAGCAAATCAAGAAGTGTAAGCCTCAATGCAAAGTGTGCTCAAAGTACCATTTTGGAGAATGCAGATAAAAAGGCAAGCCAAAGTGCTACAATTGTGACAGATTTGGTCACTTGGCTAGAGAATGTACTGCAGCTAAAACAGTGCAAAAGGCAAACAATGCTAGTCAATTGGAGAGTTTCACTAAAACACCCAAAATGGGGTCTGAAATTATAAAAAAACCCAAGCACTATTTAAACATATAAACACACCCAAAACCCATCATTACACACACTCAAAACCCATTTATAAACACACCCAAAAAGTTGACTTTGGGGTTGATTTTGGGTGTGTTTCTATGTTTAAATAGTGCTTGGGTTTTTTTATAAATACATGTCTAAGATTGAGTTTATTTATAAATTTGTATTTATTTTATGCAAATAGCACAGTCACATGACTAAGGGTGAATGGAGAATGGTACATCGATAGTGGTTGTAGCAATCACATGACAGGGAATATAGAATTGCTTGTTGATGTAAGAACCAACATAGCTGGCAAAGTTCAAATGCTGACTGGAGATCTTGTGAATGTAGCTGGAATGGGCTCATTGGTGATTGATACAAATAAGGGCAGAAAGTATGTTAGAAAAGTAATGTATCTGCCTGGTTTAAAAGAAAATTTGCTAAGTGTAGGTCAAATGGATGAGCATGGATATTTCTTGGTGTTTGGTGGTGGAATGTGCAATGTGTATGATGGTCCATCACTGGAAAGCTTGGTTATGAAAGTGAAGAAAAAAGTGAATAGATGCTATCCATTGGCTTTATTATCTGAGAACCAAGTGGTTTTAAAAGCTAGTGTCACTCATTCTACTGAGACTTGGCACAAGAGACTTGGACGCTTACACTTTGGTGGTCTCAAACAATTGAGGGACAAGGAAATGGTGCATGGGTTGCCTCACTACAATAGAGTATGCGAAGGCTGCCAATTTGGAAAACAACATAGATAAGAATTTCCAAGAAATCAAGCGTAAAGAGCAACTGCTCCACTTGAACTGGTTCACGTTGATCTATGTGGACCTATGAGGAATGATTCAATTGCTGAAAATAAGTATTTCATGCTGTTGATAGATGATTTCTCCAGAATGACTTGGGTTTATTTTCTGAGATATAAGTATGATGCATTCAATTGTTTTAGGAAATTCAAAGCTATGACAGAGTTACGAAGTGGATTCAAGATTAAGTGTCTGCGAAGTGATAGAGGAGGGGAGTTCAAGTCGTCTGAATTCGATCTATTCTGTGAAAAGGAAGGAATACAAAGGCAATTCACTCTTGCATATACTCCACAACAAAATGGAGTAGTGGAGAGGAAGAACAGAACGGTGATTGAGATGGCTAAATCCATGTTGCATGAGAAGAAAATGCCATATTTTCTCTGGGCAGAGGCAGTGCATACGTCAGTGTACATTTTAAATAGGTGTCCCACAAAGGCCTTGAACAACACCACACCTATTGAAGCCTATTCTGGAAGAAAACCAGGAATAGCACATCTGAAAGTATTTGGCTCACTATGCTATGTTCATATTCCAGTTGAATGCAGACATAAGCTTGAGCCTAAAAGCTTCAAGGGAGTATTTGTGGGTTATGCAACTTGTGAAAATGGCTATAGGGTATTTGATCCACTATCCAAGAAACTATTCTTGTCAAGAGACATTGTATTTGATGAAGAAGCTGCCTGGAATTGGGAAGAGAACTCAGAGTCAATATCCCCCAATGCTGGAAGCTTTATTCATGGTGACATAAGTACAGGAAGCAGTGATAGAATGGTGTTGTCTCCTACATCATCTACATTATCTCCACCTAGGAGAGTTCTTAGTATTGAAGACTCTGAAGTTCAATTCAAGTCACCTATCTCAGGTGAATCTGCAAGCATGTCAAACTTAAGTGAAGGGCATAATCAAGCATTTGATCATAAACCTTTGAAGTGGCGGAATCTGAATGAAGTGTTAGCTCAATGCAATATGTGCATTATGGATCCAGAGAAGTATGAGGATGCCAAACAAGACAAGTCTTGGTTAAAAGCTTTGGAGGATGAGCTGTTTATGATTGAAAAAAATGGCACATGGACACTTGTTGACAGACCAACTGAAAAACCTATAATAGGGTTCAAATGGGTCTACAAAACCAAGTTAAATCTTGATGGCACAGTGTTGAAGAATAAAGCAAGGCTGGTTGCAAAGGGCTATGCACAAAAGCCTGGTTTGGACTACAATGAGACTTATGCACCGGTTGCTAGGTTGGATACCATTAGAACCTTAATAGCCTTGGCTGCACAAAAGAGCTGGAAACTGTATCAGTTGGATGTGAAATCAGCTTTCTTGAATGGAGTTCTACAAGAAGAGGTTTATGTTGAGCAGCCGAAAGGTTTTGTAGTCAAAGGCAAGGAGGAAAAGGTGTACAAGCTTCATAAGGCTCTCTATGGCCTAAAACAAGCTCCGAGGGCTTGGTATGGAGAGATTGACAATTATTTCTCACAGCGTGGTTTCAAGAAGAGCTTGAGTGAACCAACTCTATACATAAAAGCAAGGGGAGAAGATATCTTGATTGTTTCTATCTATGTGGACGATATAGTCTACACTGGCAATTGCAAATCAATGCTGGAAGAGTTTAAGGAAGACATGAAAATGAAATATAAGATGACAGACTTGGGACTTCTTCACCACTTCCTCGGAATGGGAGTGATTCAAACTAACTCTAGCATCTTCATTCATCAGAAGAAGTATGCAAGTTCTTTACTGAGTCAGTTTGGATTAAATGAAGCAAAGACTGTCACAACTCCACTTGTAGCTACTGAGAAGTTATCTAAAGATGATGGAAGTGGATCTGCAAGTGAGGAAAAGTATAGAAGCATTGTGGGAAGTCTTCTATATCTCACTGCTACAAGGTTATTGGCAAGATTCATGCATTGCCCTACCAATAAACACTATGAAACTGCAAAAAGAGTACTCAGATACATCAAGGGAACTCTGGATTATGGCCTGGAGTATGTGAAGGGAAGGAAAGCTTGTTTAATAGGCTTTTGTGACAGCTATTGGGGTGGCTCATTGGAGGACAGCAAGAGTACATCAGGATATGCATTCTCATTTGGGAGTGGGGTGTTTTCTTGGGCTTAAGTCAAGCAAAACTGTGTTGCACTTTCAACTGCAGAAGCTGAATATATAAGCGCTTCAGAAGCCACAACTCAAGCAATATGGCTGAGGTTCGTTTTGGAAGATTTTGGAGAAATACAAACTGAAGCTACTCCTCTTCACTGTGATAACACTTCTGCCATTGCTATTACAAAGAATTCTGTGTTCCATCAAAAGACCAAGCACATTGACAGAAGGTATCATTTTATTAAGGATGCATTGCAGGAAGGAACCATTGATTTGGTGTATTGTCCCACTAAAGAGCAGGTAGCAGATATCTTCACAAAACCTTTGGCTAAGGATCGCTTCAGCTATCTCAGGAGTATGCTCGGAGTGAAATCAGCTCAAGACTTAAAGGGGAGTGTTGAATTATAAGTCTGTAGCTGATTAGTATTAGTGTAATAAGATGAACTTTATGTGTGTATTCACTTGAGCATATCTGCCAAGTGTGAGGTCAAAAGTGGTCATATGTGGTGACTTTAGTTTTTGGTCAGATGGATGGCTGAGATCCATTCTTACATACATACAAAATATATACAAATCGTCTTGCACACAGACTTGGTGTGTAAGCAGAGCACTTTTCTCATTCTATCTGATTCTTCTATTCTTCTATTACAAAACCATTCGCAAAAACCCAGCAAGAATACCAGAAACTCTAACACTTCTTTGTTTAATAAGTAGTCCTAATTTAGGACTCCTAAATATGACACTAGTGCTTGCTCACGCAAGTTTATGCTTTTCATTGTTTGTTTAGTTGTTTGTCTAAGTTTTTTTTTGGTAGTGATTTCAATTTTCGGAGCCTCTGCAATGGATGGCAAGGACGTGCACTTTTCAAGTAAGTGCACCTACCTCTGTCTCAATCTAGGTTTCAACAAAATAGATTGAGGATGTGGAAGGGGGTGGATTTATGGTATTGAGGAATCAATTGAATCCTCTATGGTCATGTAAGCCCAGAAAATATATGTTTTATTTCAGACAAAAGGGGGTATATTCAATTAAGAGTTTAAAATAGTTCAAAAGTCTAGATGTATTCAATTAAGATTTTAAAAAAGTTTGTAAAAATTTGGGTGTATTCAATTCAGATTTCTAGTAATTTTAAAAAAGTACATCGAAATCTAAGTGTATTTAATTATGACTTTTTAGAAGTCAAACAAAGTTTAGATGTATTCAAAAAGTTATTTATTTTGAAGGAATTAATGAGTTACTCGATTTTGTTAGAATTTAAAGTGAGTAAGTATAAAGAGAAACAGCCATGACAAATCTTATTTCAACCCTAAAAACGTGCTCTACGCTTTCCAGAATGTGTGTGCTTGTTAAGTGGAGATGAAAAAATTCTTCTTCTTTTTCTACGGTTTCATGTGTATGATCTTTGATACCCCTCTTCTTGCAATCGTATGGTTGATAGTCTTTCAATAGTTGTTGTACATAATACATCTATGTACAGAAGCATCCCAATTATTTTTTCTTCTTTTTTTTTGTTTTTTATTTCAGTTGTGGGTAACCATAGCGTCGTTTTCTGTACAGTATACACATGATGGCAAACCATAGCTAGATATATAGGTAACTAATTAAATATTTACTAGCTCCAGGATTAGATATATATTGTAAGCAAACCATAGCGTCGTTTTCCATGGCGTCGTTTTCCGTACATAATATCATATGCATATATAGTAAGCATTCCTTGTTTTTGGTTATGTACTTTCCTTCTTTATTTGTCTATTAGTTGTTGTTATTCGGTTTTGTTTATGTACAATATATATGTGTGATGTCAACAAATATATATAACAATGCATATATATATATATATATATATATATATATCTAGTCCACACCAAAACAAAAGGAAAAAAATAAGACACCTCCATTTCCAATTGGACTTGGTTAGATATATTTAATTAACTTTAACGAATGCCCTTTCATTTCTATATAAGACAATTTTCTCTACACACGCTTCAGTAAATTCAACAATATGCATGTTCCTCTAAGCTTTGTATTAGAATCGAAGTCCGCCCTTTATAAAATAAAGCAACTTGAAAGCAAGTGCTCTCTTCCATCACATAAACAAACCAATTCCCTCACTTTCTCTTTAAATACAAGAACCACAACAAAAGAACCACAACACACAACACAACAAAAGAACACTTTTAAACTCCCTCAAAAACACATTAATTCCCAAATGGTTGATTCTACTAGCTCTTCCTCCAGGAAAACTGTCAACGACAGAACATTAACAGGAGCAGGCAACCTCATCAAGGTCCTCCCGACCGGCACCGTCTTCTTGTTCCAGTTCCTCAACCCTGTCTTGACCAACAATGGCCGCTGCGCCGTCCTCAACAAATCCCTAAGCGCCATTCTCATCGCCATTTCCGGCTTCTCTTGCTTTTTTGCTTCCTTCACTGACAGTTACACTGGCAGTGATGGAAAAACCCACTATGGGGTTGCAACAACTAAGGGTCTTTGGCCCTCAACAAATTCCAACTCTGTGGACTTGTCTGCTTATAAGCTTAGGTTTGGGGACTTCGTGCATGCCTTCTTTTCCTTGATTGTGTTTGCAGTTGTATCACTTTTGGACGCGAACAGTGTCAGGTGCTTCTATCCAGGGTTTGAGTCCAGTGAGAAGGTTTTGCTGCAGGCGTTGCCTCCTGTCATCGGTGCAGTTGCCAGTGCGGTTTTCGTTGTGTTCCCTAATAGTCGCCATGGAATCGGATACCCCTCCTCAAGTTCTGATTCTTCACAAGACTCAGAGAAATCCTGAAGGAATTGAAGTATCTGTGCTTCTTTGTTTAACAAGTAGTCCTAAATATGACACCAGTGCTTGCTCACGCAAGTTTATGCTTTTCATTGTTTGTTTAGTAGTTTGCCAAGGTTTGACTAATTTCTTCTGTATTGATCCATTTGGAATGTATGTAACAAGTTTCTATTGTTCACTAAAATTTCCATTTATGAATTCTCAAGTACTTTAATAGGAAAGGCACACAAGGTTTTAATTTCTTCCTCTTGTTGAGGAGTTAAGTTGACTGGTTCCCCATTGTAGAGCATCTTTACCCCATGAGGCTTGTATGAAGGTGGGAAGATGACACCATTTGTGAACTAAAGTAGACCATATTTCCTGCTCATCATTAGAGCTTGGTGCCACGTTGGTCGATTTACAATACTTCAAAAACTTTGCCCTTCTTGATCGTTTTCTTGATTGAAGATGAACCCACTTTTGTTACCTTCTTTTGCTTTGACCTGACTTTTCTTAGCTCAAGCGGCAATCGTAATGAAGTCGTCATCCTCTTCTTCCTTCCTTACCTTACCTTTGCTTCTTTTTTGGCTGACACCTGCTTGTTCTTTGCAGAAGTAGAACCTAAGACAACCATTTTAACCTTTGAGTGCTTTGTAGAACGACAAACCAAAGCATCCCACCATGCAATATTTCAACTTTCTGAGCCTCTGCAATGGATGGCAGGGACGTGCACTTTTCAAGTGAGTGCACCTACCCTCTCTCTCTCAATCCAGGGCTCAACGAAATAGATTGAGGATGTGGAAGGGGGTGGATTTATGGTATTGAGGAATCAATTGAATCCTCTATGGTCCTGTACGCTCAGAAAATATAGGTTTCATTTCAGACAAAGTTTTTAAGGAATCTGATACAATTCCATGGCAGGCAGTATAGGAGTGGGGTTTTTGACATTGAGGCAGATTGTTGCTGGGCATTTTATTTTTCATTTTCTAAGTTTTTTCTTTTTTAAAATTTGTTTTTAAATATAAAAAGGGGTGTTAAATCTATTTGTAAAAAGAATGTATACATGACAAATATACATGACAAATTTTGAGCTGAAGTATCACAATCTGGCGTGGCGATAACTTACCATTATATATATAATTTCTCCTACTTTCTTGAAAGCAATGTATGGTCTCCTTTTTTTGAAGGGAGACCATGTTTACTCTAATTTTTTAAATAAAACATTTGTCAAGCAGGAAACTCAAATAGAAATTGATAAATATTTATATATAAAAAATTTATGCAATAAAAAACAGGAACCTCTTTTGTCACACCCCAATTATTTATTTATTTATTTTATTTGGGAATGTGAGGTAAAAGAAAAACTAAAACTAAAAATTTAATTATCAAGAAACATGAAGATTGAACGTAGACTTCCATTTAAATCAAAATAATTTACATTGTATTATTACAAGCAAAATAACAAGAAAGTAACAAACTTTCAACAAAACACTCAAAACCATAATCCGTTCTTCTTGTTTCCTAAGCAAAAACTACACTTCAGTTTCAAAGCCTGCAATAGATTCAATAAGGGGTGAGCATTACATGCTCAGTAGAGGTCCTATGTCTTATGTGATTAGTGAGATTTATAATATACAATTTATACAATGCATGAATGAACTTCAATTCTACCCAACCCGTTAATCTATATAATAGGGCAAGCAAATCTGCATGTCCCATACCATGCATTTTATCACTGTGATTCCGAATGTCCCATTATATAAAATAACACCCATTTCAATCATCCCATAATTCCCCTTTTGCTAGTCATCTTGTCTACACCATTGATCTCCAAGCCCAAATCATCCAATCGACAATTATACCGCCGATTTCTTAATCTACTGTGCACACGGGCTCGCTTGAACTTGGTCCCTACAATGGTTAGACTCAACTACACAAAAGATACTTCCCATTATCCTTTTTCCATAATTTCTTTATCAACCCAAAAATTCCAACCACCACCGACAACATATGAATATGTCAAAATTCATCAAATTATAATGATAATTGACAACATGTATATATCTAATATCAAGGATAACAATCAAACAATATAACCAAGCATAACAATAATCAAATATTATCAAGCCTAATGTAGTATTTACAATATTTAATTAACTCAATGTATGCAAAACAAAACCTCCCCAAGAAAAACCCCTACCTCAAATCCAAAGCTATTGTATAACTCCCAATTGTAAGTCCAAACACTTTGAGCTTCTCCAAAATCTCACCACACTTCACTCTTTCTTTCTTCTGTCTATGATTTTTAGGAGACTAACACACTTGAAGTACCCATGATCAAAGAACTATTGAGTAGACCTATTTACAGTAAGCTAGAGTCGGTTAGATGAAGCTTATTGTTGTGCCACCTAATTAGTCTATAGGTTCCTAGACTCTCAAATAGCCTTTTGTGTTGGCTTTGTAGAGTGCTTAGTGAGCACTCTCCTATCAAGTTTATATATATAGGAATAACTATCATTCTTACACCTCATGCTTTAATTGGTTTTGAGGACACTACATTGCAACACGTCAGTCTTCAACAATGCTTAGTAAGCATAAATGTCTTTCTAACAGTTTTTGTAAAGTAAGTATATATATATATATATATATATATATATAATAATAATAAAAAATGCTGAAATGAATTGAAATAATTAAAGCCATGCAATAACATTTGATAGGTATAGCTAACTTCACGTAACTTGCCATACAATTTATATTTATATATATAGATATATTATTAATTATATAGTTTTGAAGACTAATAATTGTAAATATTTAATTTTATGAAATATTAATATACGTATTTAAAAATATGGGGTTTCACATCTTTTTAGACTAACGTAAAAAGAGTTATTTACACTAACATCCCCTGAGGTTTTTGATATTTTCAAAAAATCCCCTGATGTTTCAAAAATTACACGTACACCCCCTAAGGTTTTAAATTATTTTTACAAAACGCATTTTTGTTGATTTTGCTTCCAAGATTGATGATTTTGTATAAAAAAAAATTCTTCAAATTACAAAGTTACCCTATGATATTATATTGCACATACATTCATTGAGCTTAATTTTGTCATTCGCATAAGTTTTTATTATATGAAATCATCAATATTTGGACGAACAATCAACAAATACAGGTTTTGTGAAAACAATTTGAAATCTTAGGGAGTGTTCGTATAATTTTTGAAACCTCAAGGGGTTTTGTGAAAACACTAAAAATCTGAAGGATGCTAGTGTAAATAAAATTTTCTTTTCTTTATGGTTTATTGCTACTTTTTAATTGATGTGGTTGTCTACTTCATCTGCAACATAAGATGGTATGAGAACGTAATATACATATGTAATAAGAGTAATATTATTCTTATTAAACAGCGGTTGTATCTAGATCATATATGATTAGAGGCCATTGATAATAAATCAAATCTCTTATATAAAGAGTTGGTTAAAAAGTAGATTGTCTTTTGTTAAAATACGATTTCGTAGGATTGAAACATAGACAATACAACTTAATTTCTCTATAGATATGACATGTTATGCATGCTAATTACATGCATTAATCATCCGATTTTGCGATTATTATTATACAAAGATCATTAGAGTGATTGAGTGATATAAGAGACAAATCATATATATTGTGAAATAAAAGGAAATTTTTTTGGCAAAAAAAAAAAGTAAAATGAAAATTTAAGGAGTAAATGTGTACCATTACTAATTTTCCAAATACAGTTATGCTTTTTGTGAAATAATTACATGAGGCATATATAAGGGATTATGTATTATAATATATATAGGTACATAAAATCCTCAATGTTTTAGCCCTCCTCCTAAGAAAAAACCTCTCTAGCCACACATACCTTGACCACCCCTCTCCTCTCTTTGATGCACAAAACCTGCCCCTCTCCTACTTTTCCTTCTTTTGTCCTTTTATCTCATTTCCACGAGAAAGACTTTCATGAAACGGAAATAACACTATTTTGCTATTCTAAACCAATAATGATATGACACGCGTTGAAACTAAGTTTTTCTCCCATCCCTAACCTCATCTCCCTTCTTACTAGCCCCTCTCTTACATCCCTCTCCTTTTTAATTTTACATATATATATATATGTATATATATATATATATATATATATGTTGCAGACATAGGGTTCTAGCTTTTGATTTGTTTGTGGATGACTACCTTTGTTAGTTGTTTTGCAAATCTCGGGTTCCAGCTTTTGATTTACTTAATGTGTTAATAATTTTTGTTTGTAATAACTAATAAGTACATCAACTCTTTTTGAGTTTGTTTAGTATATTATTGCTTCTCTCAATAGGAAAGGTCCTCCAAAAAAAAAAAAAAAAACTGGAGTAGTAGTTTTGTGAGTTGTGGTCTATGCTGGACTTTTGCAGGCTTGCGAGTTTTATGTCAGAATTTATTTGGCCCTCTATGACAATTTGTGGAGGTACACTTGTGTGCATGTTGTCGGTGGAGTCTTTCGTATTTGGATTAATCATTTGTGATTATTGCGCTTCTATATTTATATTAACCTTAATTAGGTCGTTATCTGACTATTGTGGTTGATTCGCTACACACGTTTAGCTCGATCGGCTAAACAATCAATGCCACAGATGATTTATTATCTGACCTGACTTTCTTAGCTCGATCGGCAATTGTAATGAGGTCATCCTCCTCCTCTTCCTTTGCTTCTTTTTTGGCTGACACCTGCTTGTTCTTTGCAGAAGTAGAAGAATCCGAAACTTTTGGCCTTTTAACCTAAGACTGCTCAGAGACATTGGCCTCATCTAGAGGCCTCTTAACAGAGACCAGAGAAGAAGTTTTCTTCTGACGTTTCGGCTTCATTCGAAGCCTTGATGATTTGTAATCCTCTTCCGAATCAATAGAAGTCTCACTTTCTTCTTCAACAGCGGTTCTGACTGTCCCTCTAATGAAGCTGATGCTTTTGAATTGGATACTGGTGAGGTTCTGGCAGATGAAGTTGAAGCTTCTGGTTAGTGAGAGAAATGTACCGAATTTAGCAACTCCCTTATGGGCCTAAAGTTCATGCAAGCAAAAAAGTTGGTAATTTTAACCGAAACCCATAAGTTTGCATTTTTCTAGTCTAACAACAACATTAGTCGAGCATACTTGATGCACTGCCCAAAAAGGAGAAAATATATGAAATTAAATCATCACCGAAATTAGTAAAGTTCTAACACAAGGAGAGAAACTTATTTATGTGCCGGTATTCCTAGTCAATGACATATGATCATTTATTTTAACTTTATCACAAAGACAAAAAGTATAGTCTAGGGAAATTGAGGGGTGGGAATAGCCAAAATGCATATCAGATACAGTACAAATGACAATGTATGATTAGTTGATTAGTTTAGAATACGATCACCACGGTGGTATCCCATTATTGCATAGAAATTATTCTCCTAACATGTACGGCATGATATTGGAATTCCACACATGTGCAACATCTAATATGTTGATTCCTTGCCCAAACAAACAAAGTTTATTTTATTTTACTTTGAAATATCGGCCTTGTTTAAGACGACCTTGGCATGGTTGTTCGACTTTTTTTTCTTCCCTTTATTTATTGTTAGTAGATAATATACACATATCACTCTATATTCTATATTCTATATTAGGAGGAATTTTAAGGTATGTTGATTCCTTGCCGAAACAAACAAAGTTTATTTTATTTTGTTTTGAAACTCACAAGGGACGGGCGTCGCCAAATGCAATGGTCACACCTCTTGTGAGGATGTTGCCCTATGCGTTAGCGTTACTTAACAGTATATAGGTTTATTGTATAGTTTGACACGCTTAATTATCGTCAATTTTCTCTACACACACTTCATTAAAACATATATTTGTACTAATCTTGTTGATATTAGAGCCTAAACTTGTTATTAGAATCGAAGTCCGCCCTTAAAATAAAGCAACTTGAAAGCAAGTGCTCTCTTCCATCACATAAACAAACCAATTCCCTCACTTTCTCTATAAATACAAGACATATTTGTTCATACAAGAACCACAACACACAACACAACAAAAGAACACTTTTAAACTCCCTCAAGAACACATTAATTCCCAAATGGGGGATTCTACTAGCTCTTCCTCCAAGAAAACTTTCAACGACAGAACATTTACAGGAGCAGGCAACCTCATCAAGGTCCTCCCGACCGGCACCGTCTTCTTGTTCCAGTTCCTCAACCCTGTCTTGACCAACAATGGCCACTGCGCTGTCCTCAACAAATTCCTAAGCGCCATTCTCATCGCCATTTCCGGCTTCTCTTGCTTGTTTGCTTCCTTCACTGACAGTTACACTGGCAGTGACGGAAAAACCCACTATGGGGTTGCAACAACTAAGGGTCTTTGGCCCTCAACAAATTCCAACTCTGTGGACTTGTCTGCTTATAAGCTTAGGTTTGGGGACTTCGTGCATGCCTTCTTTTCCTTGATTGTGTTTGCAGTTGTATCACTTTTAGACACCAACAGTGTCAGGTGCTTCTATCCAGGGTTTGAGTCCAGTGAGAAGGTTTTGCTGCAGGCGTTGCCTCCTGTCATCGGTGCAGTTGCCAGTGCTGTTTTCGTTATGTTCCCTAATAGTCGCCATGGAATCGGATACCCCTCCTCAAGTTCTGATTCTTCACAAGACTCAGAGAAATCCTGAAGGAATTGAAGTATCTGTGCTTCTTTGTTTAACAAGTAGTCCTAAATATGACACCAGTGCTTGCTCACGCAAGTTCATGCTTTTCATTGTTTGTTTAGTAGTTTGCCAAGGTTTGATTAATTTCTTCTGTATCGATCCATTTGGAATGTATGTAACAAGTTTCTATTGTTCACTAAAATTTCCATTTATGAATTCTCAAGTAATTTAATAGGAAAGGCACACAATGTTTTAATTTCTTCCTCTTGTTGAGGAGTTAAGTTGACTGGTTCCCCATTGTAGAGCATCTTTACCCCATGAGGCTTGTATGAAGGTGGGAAGATGACACCATTTGTGAACTAAAGTAGACCATATTTCCTGCTCATCATTAGAGCTTGGTGCCACGTTTGTCGATTTACAGTACCTACAAAAACTTTGCCCTTCTTGATCGTTTTCTTGATTGAAGATGAACCCACTTTTGTTACCTTCTTTTGCTTTGACCTGACTTTTCTTAGCTCGAGCGGCAATCGTAATGAAGTCGTCATCCTCTTCTTCCTTCCTTACCTTACCTTTGCTTCTTTTTTAGCTGACACCTGCTTGTTCTTTGCAGAAGTAGAAGAACCTAAGACAACCATTTTAACCTTTGAGTGCTTTGTAGAACGACAAACCAAAGCATCCCACCATGCAATATTTCAACTTTCTGAGCCTCTGCAATGGATGGCAGGGACGTGCACTTTTCAAGTGAGTGCACCTACCTCTCTCTCTCTCAATCCAGGGCTCAACGAAATAGATTGAGGATGTGGAAGGGGGTGGATTTATGGTATTGAGGAATCAATTGAATCCTCTATGGTCTTGTAAGCCCAGAAAATATAGGTTTCATTTCAGACAAAGTTTTTAAGGAATCTGATACAATTCCATGGCAGGCAGTATAGGAGTGGGGTTTTTGACATTGAGGCAGATTGTTGCTGGGCATTTTATTTTTCATTTTCTAAGTTTTTTCATTTTTAAAATTTGTTTTTAAATATAAAAAAGGGTGTTAAATCTATTTGTAAAAAGATTGTACACATGACAAATTTTGAATGGAGGTATCACCATTTGGCGTGGCGATAACGTACCATTATATATATAATTTCTCCTACTTTCTTGAAAGCAATGTATGGTCTCCTATTTTTAAGGGAGACCATGTTTACTCTATTTTTTTAAATAAAACATTTGTCAAGCAGGAAACTCAAATAGAAATTGATAAATATTTATATAAAAAAAATTTATGCAATAAAAAACAGGAACCTCTTTTTAGACTAATGTAAAAAGAGTTATTTACACTAACATCTCCTGAGGTTTTTGATATTTTCAAAAAATCCCCTGATGTTTCAAAAATTACACGTACACCCCCTAAGGTTTTAAATTATTTTTACAAAACACATTTTTGTTGATTTTGCTTCCAAGATTGATGATTTTATATAAAAAAAATTTCTTCAAATTACAAAGTTACCCTATGATATTATATTGCACATACATTCATTGAGCTTAATTTTGTCATTCGCATAAGTTTTTATTATATGAAATCATCAATATTTGGACGAACAATCAACAAATACAGGTTTTCTGAAAACAATTTGAAATCTTAGGGAGTGTTTGTATAATTTTTGAAACCTCAAGGGGTTTTGTGAAAACACTAAAAATCTGAAGGATGCTAGTGTAAATAAAATTTCGAAGATATTTTAAAAGTGAAAAACAATAAGAGTAACCACAAGGTGTGAATGCAGTAAACTCACCTCCAAATTTGCTACCTAAGGCCTCAATGGCAAGGGTTTGAAATTTGTTAGAAACACTTTGTGGCCAAGGGCAAGTCAAACTCCAATCGGGGATTAATCCCACACTTTCAAGTGTGGGGACACCTCATGGTATTTATCCAAAAAAAAAAAATTAAAATAAGAGCAAGCTTGGATCGGGCCATATAGAACCTAGGTAGCGAGTTTTAGGGTGGGCCTTCAAGCTTTGGGCCAATTTGTACATACCTACTTGCAAATAAAAATTCTATTAGCTCAAATTCATATGTGATATAAAGCGAAAAGTCACAAATCGTCCATGCAATTTAAGGGAATTGTAACTTTAGGTACTGGGTTTGAATACTTTCGTTACCCATTTCAATCGAATATTCCATTTCTGCAATTTTTTTTTAATTTATAAAAACCTTGGGTGACCTATAGTATGTGCAACCCATTCCCACATCGCGCGCATTCAACGAACCTAGCATGTGAATCGTCAATGTGCAACCACATATTAAGCTTAGTGCATGGATAAATCGCTTGCTCTGATATCACATTAGAATTAGAGCATCCAACTCAAAACTAATTAATTATGAATAAACAGGCTCAATATATTGTTATGTAAGGCTTAGAATTTTAGATATGAGACTCTATGTTCTCAAACAAAAGGATACGGTTGACCCAAAAAAACAAAAGGATACATTGCCCAAATTACTCGTAGTAGCTAAAGTAGACCTGAACAACAGTAGCTCACCTGATTAAGAAAAAGACTCAGAGTAGCCCAAACAAACCTCAACAGCCCAAATATACAATAAATAATATAACAAAGTTTTTGGTCAAGAAAACTTCTTCCCATGAATACAAACCTATCTCATGTCATCTTCCTGCGTACTCCAAAACCCATAAAGTTCGCATGTTGCAAGTCCAACAAGAACATTGGTCGGTCGAGAACTATTCATGCACTGCCGAAAAAGGAAAAAAAAAAGAAATTAAAATCACCACCGAAATGAGTAAAACTTCTCTACCAGCCTAAGAACAGGTGAGAAAAACCAACCTACCCCACTGAGATACCACCACAAAGTTACTTACGTATTGTCATTTGATTTCACTTTTGTATAAGATAGTACTTGATTGATTTGAAATATCGATGGCATTCTGATTGTTTAAAAATTATTCTTCAATATCATGTACGTCATTGACCCGAAAAAAGAAAACTGCATACCACCAACTATGATATTGTAAGTCCAATCATGTGCAACATCGATATGTGTTGATTACTTGCTTGCCCAAACAAATGAGTTTAATTTCCTTGAAATATCGGACTGTTGTCATGGCATGGTTTTTCAACATTTTCAAAATTTATTTATTGCTAGTAGATAATACACATACATCACTCTATATGCTATATTAGGAGGAATATAAGGAAAGTCGTCGGAGCGTGGGTAGGCAATTGTGAACAGTAAACTTATGTAGATCCCACAATCGATTCTATCCACAAAATAGCCTTGGGTAGAGTTATTGTAGGGGGTAAGAAACTCACAAGGGGTGAACTCATGTGACACCAAATGCAAGGGTCCTACCTCTTGTGAGTACGTTGCCCTAGGCGGCAATCCTACTAATGATTTTCTTGTTGCCCACACTTCGATTGATGGATTATAATCGTTGGATCATACAAACGTGAATAAATGTTAATTTGTGACATAATTCATTAATATATTTGTATGTCAGTTAACCCTACCAAAGTTTTTTATTATTTACTATTCTTCATTTGTACAGTTTTTTTTACTATTCTTCATTTGACTAGCAACTTGCATGCGTATTATATTGGTTTATTATATCTTTGAGTTTGACACACTTAATATGTACCCATATGCATATATTACGTACAACTCAAACGTTGATTGTTTATTCAATCCTCCTTGTATCCGGGTCATGATGCCATTAATGGATGATGAATGAATCAAATCTCTATGACATGAGGGGTTCATATTGCAAGTTTGTTGTGGATAAGAGTTCATTAAAAAGTAGATTGTCATATACAATTCACTTAATTTCTCTATAAATATGACATGTTATGCATGCTAATTACATGCATTAGTCATCAAATTTCGCGATAATTATTTTACGGCGTCATTAGAGAAAGTGAGTGAGTGATATGTCAGAGAAATCATAAATGCATGCTATTCGTACTTTGTGAAATAAAAGACAATTTAATAAAGATTAAGAGTAAATGTATACATTATTAAGTCTCCAAATACAATTTATTCCAAGTGCATTAAGCCTTTTTGTACGCGCTTTCATATATGCGAGACGTCTTTTTTCAATTACAGGTGCTACATGGGACTTATCATACTTTTTATTTATTTTTTATGCGGAGGGATTGAGAGAGGTAACCTTAAACCGTATATTAGCCTATTTGAAAAGAAGACTTGTGCGTCTATTTCTAGGGAGAATAAATTATTATAAATAATAATAATTAAAAAAGAAGATAATTAATGTTACATTAAAAATCAATCATTTCAACCTAATCTTCATCATCATATGTACTAAATCTTATAAATAAATATATATAAAAAAATTAATTTCACATGCATGCATCACCACCACTTACTATCTACTTCTTTGGACTTCATCTTCCATCATTCATTCATATTATATTTGATACTTGGCATGCGGTATTCTTCTGGCTATGAAATCTTAATTGATAACTGCACAATGCAATTGGACTACCTTTGTTGCTCCCTTTTATCGTGAGTTACAAAATAGCAACAACACTTCTCCCATAGCCGTTATTCCATCTTCCCCGACCTGTTTCCCTCTTAGTCGTCAATCCCTGCTCCTTCATCCATAGGAAGCCTCACCATCTCAGAACAGCGTTGTTTTGAACAACTTTGTTGTGTTGGTCTGTAGCTCCCTGACTTCGGTAGTTGGAATGGTGGATGGATGAGTCTTTCTGATGACTCATTCACAATGACTGTCCCATCCACAGGAACTTTAAAAAAAATCTTGCTTACAAAATTGAAAGGCATAGTGGGAGAATTAGATATTATATATTGAAATTGAGTTGTTAATGTGTAGAAAATCCAAGCAGGGGATCCGCATCTTTATCCTGTTCCTCTAAGCTTGAATTAGAAACGAAGTCCGGCCTTTCTAAAAGTAAAAGCCACCTTTCCAAATCAATACGACAAAACCATTTTTCAATTAACGTGAAAGCAAGTGCTCTCTTTCATCACATAAACAACCCAATTCCCTCATTTTCTCTATAAATATATATACGACATATTTTTATATCAAAGAACCACAACACAAAGAACACTTCCAATAACTCCCTCAAGAACACATTAGTTCCCAAATGGGGGGTTCTACTAGCACTTCCTCCAATACAGTGTCATTGTTAACAACCAAAAAGAAAACTTTCAAAGACAAAACATTCACAGCAGCAGGCAACCTCATCAAGCTCCTCCCAACTGGCACCGTCTTCTTGTTCCAGTTCCTCAACCCTGTCTTGTCCAACACTGGCCACTGCGCCACCATCAACAAATTCCTAAGCGCCATTCTCATCGCCATTTCCGGTTTCTCTTGCTGTTTTGCTTCCTTCACTGATAGTTACACCGGCAGTGATGGAAAAACCCACTATGGGGTTGCAACAGCTAAGGGTCTTTGGCCCTCAAGAAATTCCAACTCCGTGGACTTGTCTGCTTACAAGCTTAGGTTTGGGGACTTTGTGCATGCCTTCTTTTCCTTGATTGTGTTTGCAGTTGTGTCACTTTTGGACACCAACAGTGTCAGGTGCTTCTATCCAGGGTTTGAGTCCACTGAGAAGGTTTTGCTGCAGGTGTTGCCTCCTGTCATCGGTGTAATTGCCTGTACTGTTTTCTGTGTGTTCCCTAATAAACGCCATGGAATCGGATACCCCTCCTCAAGTTCTGATTCGTCACAAGACTCGGACAAATCCTGAAGGAATTGAAGTATCTGTGCTTCTTGTTTAAATAAGGCATTAGTGTTTGCTTAATTTCTTCTGTATATCGATCCCTTTGGAATGCATGTAACAAGTTTCTATTGTGCACTAAATTTTCCATTTATGAATTATAACTTGATCTCAATTCTCAAGTAGTTTGATAAGAAAGGCACACATGTTTTATGCCATTAGATAAGTATTGGACGTTGAAATTAACAACAAAAACTTAAAATACATTACATAGGTACCAAGTCTAACAGTAACTCTAAACACATTCTTCAAATTATAATCCTTGCCACTAACAATACGTTCTACAAGAAATTGGATCTTCTACATACTGCAGATCATACATATAATTAAACCCATTTTCGTGTAAATGTCAACGCCATAGGTATTTTATTCTTACATCAGCAAACAATCTATCTAGAAGGTTAGAAGATGAATTTGAAAGAATAGGAACGTATGGGGTAAAGCCTCAATCATCATGAGGGCATATTGTATTGATTTATATAGTATTACAGATAGAGTCCTATATCAAGTATGATAAGAATACAATGTAATCAGATAACCAAGAGGAATCCCACATGGGATAAACGTAAATACAAGATAGAGTCCTGAGGACAATAGTCATCTAATAGAATTCTCATTCTCATCAAAGAAACCATTAGAAGCATGTTCTTTTCTGCACGAAAAAACTTCATCTTGTCTGTTTTACAGGTTTGTCTGCCACAATAAACTTGTTCGACTCCTATCATGGGTGGGGAATTTCATAAGTTGTGCACGAGAAGGATCATAAAAGTTGTGCAAAATTACACCTCTACAAGTGGTGGGCATAAAAGAAAATATTCTCTAATTTCGCTAGGGTGTTGGTTATCAGGTTAAATCACTTTCTGTTGAAGAGTAAAATAATCAATTTGGAAAGAAAGAAAAGAGTTTGTCTTGCATCAATACTAAAATCTTATACTGGTATGCCAGTCAAAGTTCAAACAATTTGGTCATCAAGGAAAGTTAAATAATCTTATTAACTGATACTTGTTCTAATTTTAAGACTTCAAAACTAAAGGCCTACCTAATCCCACTTTTGCCCTCTTCAGTTGAGCTAAGGCCTAGTGGACACCAGAAAAAGTGACACCATAAGACTCCAAGAATTTATATTGAGTGATGGAGAAAATTCATGATGAGGATTAAGGAGACAAGAAGGAAGGGCACACAAAACATCCTAAGATGGATTTTAGAAGAAGGGAAAAGTGATGTCCAACCGAGATTCTAGAAGAAGGATACATTTCGGTTTTAATACTTATTGACAATATGCTCCTCTTTTATACATTCTTCAATACTTTAAAATTATTTCCAAAATATATGGATTTGTGTTTTATGAGATACACATAGTCCAATCAAGAGTAATCATCAGTGAATGCTGTGAAACGAAAGAAGCCTCACTTTGATGTAGTAGACATCAAACTGAATTTACCTCTACAATTTTGTAACTATTTATGGCTTTAGGGCATATTTCCGAAAACCGGAGCTTTGAACATGCGGGGGAACTTATACAGTGGCTGGCTTTTGGCCTATGGAGGATTCGGAAGTGTAGGAATGAGGCGATTTTTTAGGGGAAATCAATTGATCCCCAAGATGTTGCCTTATGGTCGAAGCAAGTTCCAGAGTTCGGGGAGATGCAAGCGTTGAAAAAATTACAACAATGTGACATGGGCCATGGACAATGAAGCAACGAGGTCAATGATCAGGGGTGGAGGAAACAAGCGGATGGGATGGTCAAACTGAACTGCGCTGGGGCGTGTGGTTAGCGCATACTTTGAGAGGAGGTGTGGGTTGGGTGTGACGTTCTCAATATGGTTTGCTAATTGAGGCTGGGGCGTTGGAGACTTACATTGTTAATCTGCACCGACGGTGGAGGCTCTTGCGATCAGGGAGGCTATGACCAGATGTGCGGCTAGTGGCATTAACAATTTAGAAGTGGTATCTGATTCTCAATCTATCATCGCAATGTTGAACTGAATGGGAAGGTGGCGGTTGAGGCTGCTTTGGATGGGATTGGGTTTGACATTAGGGAACTGGGCCGACAATTAGGAAAGGTGAGATGAGGTTTATGTATGCACCACGGACATGTAACCAAGCTCCTTATTTGGTGGCATGTAATGACACTGCACCAAATTACAGATGTTACGATTTGATATTTACGGCACGTTTTTTTGTGCATGTCGTTAATAACTGATATTTACGGCATATGATAAAGAACGCCTTAAAAAGATAATAAAGCGTGTTGTTAATAACTTACATTTACGGCATATGAAAACATGCCTTAAAAGGGTAATTTATGTGTATTTTAACACCGTTATTTTAAATACGCCGAGAATGCAAATTAGATATATATTATGACGCGCGACTGAGTACGCCGTAATTTGTAATTCAATTTTGTTTTTGCTGAAACCCCCCAATATATTTGCAATTCGCTAAAAATATAAGAATTTTTTTTTATAATTTCCCTCGTTTTATTTTTCATTTAGACGTGAACGTTCAAGCGAAGCTGTGAAAGACTATAGATCCACTTCTCTCTTCATCTCCCTCTCTCTCACAGTTAATCAAGAGCTCTAGTTCCCCGTTTGCTAGAAGACTATTGCTCGAGCAAAGCTGAATTCTCAGTGACAGTTCGTAAGGTTCTATTTTTGAAATCCCTAACCTCCATGCTTGATATTGAGTTTTTGTTCCGTTCTAGATGTCATTCGCTTGCTTTTATCATGGATTCTATGTGAAAGTTTGTTTTTAATTGATTGAATTTGGATTCTATATGTACGATTTATTATTGAATCCAAGATGCTACTTGGATTTCTGATTTTGTTTGATCGAATTTGGGTTCTAGATTTATGGATCCACTTAAAATCAGCCTCACCATCGCCCTAGGTTGCCAGTGAAGATGTAGAAAAGCCTGATATGTATAGAACGTATAGAGATGCTTATTTCCAAGATGATGGTGTTGTGGAACCAACACATAAAAGAGATAGAAGAGCCAAGTTTTACAAGTTTGTTGGAAGATGCTGAAATTGCTTTATTTCCTGGTTGTATGAATTACATGAAGATGTCTGCAGTTGTTGTCTTGTCCAAGTTTAAAGCTATGCTTGAAATTTTGCGTGACATGCTGCCAGATGGGAACACACTTCCTGATTCTTTTGTATTCAACAAAAACTTTACTAAAGACATTTGATCTAGGTTATGAAAAAGATAGATACATGTGTGAATGACTGCTGTTTATTTTGGAATTACCTTGAGCATATGGATACATGTCCAAAGTGTGATGCTTCAAGATGGAAAACTAATGAGCGCTCTAATAAGATTCACAAGGGAATCTCTGTTAAGGTCTTGCGCTATTTTCCTATAGTACCCAAACTTAAGAGGTCTTGCGCTATTCACCTGAAAAGGTTGAACAGTTACTATGGCATTCCAATCATAAAAGTCAGGATGACAAGATGAGACATCCGGTTGATTCACTTGCATGGCAACAAATAGATCGTAAGTATCCTAGTTTTGCATCGGATCCACACAATCTTAGATTGGCCCTTTCAACTGATGGGTTAAATCTCATTGGTGATCTTAGTTCTAGATATAGTTGTTGGCCGGTGATGCTAATTATTTACAATCTTCCCCCTTGGTTATGCATGTCGAAGGATAATATGGTATTGTCATTATTAATCTCATGCCCCAAGTAGCTAGGAAATTATATAGCTGTATATTTAGAGCCACTAATTCATGATTTAAACGAGCTTTGGAACAATAATGGGATTGAGGCGTACGATTTATTTAGTAACTGATGCATGAAGTCTTCAGAAATATCTTTCCAATTCTCTAATTTTATAGGCACCAACTCCCTTGTTGTGGCACCAAAGAAATAAGCTCCTAGTTGAATTCAATCCTCGAGGCCACCCACATGGGGAAAATGCAGCTAAGTTTGCTTTTCTCCTTGGTGCCACAGCAAAGGAGTTGGTGCCTATAACATTAGAGAATTGGAAAGCATGCTCAAGTAATTTCAATTAGCTATGTTTTCCTTATGTTTTTGTTGTCTAAATTAACTATGTTTCTATTTCTAATAATTTCAATTTTTCTGTTTTAGACTATTGCTCCAGCAAAGCTTAACTGCCCCTTATTGATACACCAAATTTATTTATTTTCTTGTTCCAATTTTTACAAAGTCAAAAATCACCTTGTAATGTTAAACTATCCTATGGCTCCTGAGTATAATCAACAAAATAAACTTCGATGTGAATCCATCAAATATGGGATTTGTACAAAGGATTTCATTGCAACTCAATGGCATAATTCGAGTTTTGGGATCCTGCCTTTGAAACTGGAAAGCCCACCTGTTCGCCCATAAAACAAAGAACAATTTTGCTATGGGGATTATATGATCCAAGGTTGTCCTCGCATTTGTTTCTTGATTAATTTGGTTATCTAGTGGTCTAGACTTTAGAGTGGTGAGGACCAACGCAGTGGGAGGTAGGCACAATGGAAGGAGGATTGGTGGTGGTAAAACACGAGTGTTCTGAAGTGGTGGCTTTTAGGTTAACTTATAATTTAGTTTTTAAATTTTTGTGTCAAAATAAACAAATTGATGCTTAGCATATGTGTAAAATATAATTGAAAATCTGATGATATGGCTGATGCCATCTCATTTGGACTCAAATTTGGTGTTCCTACCATTATTGATATAACAAACAAAAAAAGTAAATTTAGGTTTTAGTCACAAAAAACATTTCACTTTTGGAAAAAGTCAAAACTTTTATTAAAAAACAGAAAAACCTCTCAACTTTCAAACTAAAGACAAGCAAATGTAAAAGATTCCTTAGAAAATCCAAAAACAAATAAGGGCAATTTTGTCCAATGAAACTATTGATAAACGTATACTAAAAGAAATTTATGCAATAAAAACAGAAACCTCCATTTTATTATTATTATTATTTTACAAAAATGATATTCTGAACTATTCTATAATATACGGAAAAAAAAGTTCAAACTCAGATGCAAAACGCGGGCACATTGTCCTAACCCACTTGCAAACTACCTTTGAATTTACGAAAAATATATATATATATAGTTTTTAGATATTTTAAAAGTGAAAAATATTCATAGTAACTAACTGACAAAAACAAAAGCAAGCTTCAATCGGGCCATAGAACCTAGGTAACGGTTTTTAGGTTGCGCCTTCAAGCTTTGGGCCTATTTGTGAAATAAAAATTATATTAATTCAAATTCTTCTGTGATATAAACCAATAAGTCATAAATGATCCATGCGAGATAAGGGAATTGTAACTTTAGGTGCTGGGGTTTGAATTTTTTTGATCTTAGAGCACTTTCATTTGCCCAAGTAAGACCATCTCCAATCATGTTGGGGCTAAATTTAAATTTCCACCCTCCAAAATACAAATATTCATGTATTTTTCAGGACTCAAATTTTTTTTTTCCTCTAATCTTGTAGACTCATAATTTAAGTCCGCAACTTTATTAAATTGTTTAAGAATGAATAACCCCTAATTTTTTTTTTCTTGTTAATTTTTCTTGACATTATTTTTATTTCAATACTCGTGATTTAATTTTCTAAACATTTTAATCTAAAAAAATTAAAATTCCAAAACATAATAGAATTTCACTTAAAAATAAAAACAAGTACACCACCATACATATGCCTAGAATAATTCGAACCCTTTATTGAAGCTATTGCCATAATTTCTTCCATTTTTACTTTTACTTTTATTACATTGGATTCTTTTATCCTCGTTCAATAATGTTTTGAACTTTTGCCCACCTCCACTTGTGTTCTTCAATTATTTTCTGAACTCTTTCTCAATCCTTGTTGTCTTGTTTCAATCATGTTCTGAACCATTGCTCAACTTTGTCCATCTCACTTTATTGGATTCCCTTATCTTTCCATATATTTTCCTATCTTCATTCAATTATTTTCTGAACCATTTCCCATCTTATCTTGTTTCAATCACGTTCTGAACCATTGCTCATCTTTGTTCATCTCACTTTATTGGATTCCCTTATCTTTCCCTATCTTTTCCTATCTTCATTCAATTATTTTCAAACATGTAGGTCATCTCATTCTCTTGTCTATTTAAGAAGTGTTATTCTACTGAATTGACTACACAATCTCCTTCAATTCTCATTCTTACAATGAATTCACGTGGGAAGGCTATACAAAATTTCTTCAATGATGATTCTGATGATGATGACCTTCATCAACAGAGGGTTGCAATGGTTGTTCAACACCATACGTTTTTGTTGGAGCAATATACTCAACAATCCAAACATGGTGGTTCTGTTGTAGGCCGTGAATACAAGAATCGGAATAAAGAAAAACATCATAAGAGTCTCATGGAGGACTACTTCTGTGAAAGACCACTTTATCCCCTAGTGGACTTTCGCAGGCGGTTCCACATGAGAAGAAAGCTTTTCTATCGCATCTTGAATGATGTTGTTGCACATGAGCCATACTTTACCCAGAAGATAGACGCTTTGTGGACGACAAAGTCTATCCCGAGTAGAAGCTAACACCGCGAATGCTCGCATATGGATGCTCGCAGACTTCACGACGAGCATCAGATTGGGTGAATCTACAGCCCTTGAATGGTTGCAAAAGTTTTGTTCTTATTAAAGCCGTGTATGGTCGGGTACTCCGTTCCCCAAATCCGCGGACCTTTACGTGCTCTTGCACAAGGCTAGTCCTAGAGGATTCCCGGGCATGTTAGGCGATTGATTGCATGCATTGGGAATGGAAGAACTGCCCACTACTTGAGCAGCGCCAGTTTATCGGCGTTGCCAGATCGAACAACGATATCAACGTTCTAGCTCGTTCCCCGTTGTTCAATGATGTAGTGAATGGAGTGTCTTCCCATATCTAATATGTTGTCAATGGAAATGAATATAATTTGGGTTATTACTTGGCTAATGATATCTACCTCGTTGGGCTACATTGGTTAAGACGATTTCTCAACCGAATACTCTAAAAAAAAAGACTATTTGCCCAAAAACAAGAGGCTTATAAGAAGGATGTCGAAAAAGCCTTCGGAATACTTCAGGCTCAATGGGCAATTTTTAGGGGACCTGCATGTATGTGGCGCGAAGAACAACTTCATTCAATCATGATGACATGCATAATATTACACAACATAATTGTTGAGGATGAATATGAGGATCTATATGCAGAATCTGATGATGAAGATAATTATCCACGAACATCTAAAAGAGCAAGAGCAAGACTTGCTTATGAGCTTGAGTCAACTATCACGTACGATATAAACCGAGACAGACAAACTATCTTAGACTACATGGTCCGTCATAATAGAGTTCGTGCTTTACAAGTGCATCACAGTCTAAGAAATAATTTGATCAACCACATTTGGAGATGCGAAGGAGAGGGACAATGAGCTATGTTGTATGTTTAAATTATGTTGTGTATTAAATTATATAAGTGTGTTTAAATTATGTTGTGTGTTTAAATTATAAAAGTGGTTGTGTGATTTTAATGAATTATATGGTTTATCATTGAATTAGAAAAAAACTAATCATAGAAAAATAAACGACAATCATAAAAAAAAAAAAAAAAAAAGATAAACGATAATTATAAATAAAGATAAACAACAATTACAAATAAAGATAAACGATAATTAAAAATAATGCTAAATGATAATTAGAAATAAAGATAAACGACAATTATAAATAAAGATAAACAACAATTACAAATAAACGTAAATTAATAACCACTATGTGAAGGGCTTGGATAATAGTCTCCAGAGTTGTCTTATGGATTGTAGGGGGAACTTGTGTTCATCTGGGCCTCAATAATTTCTTCTTGCTTATTCCCCTAATACTTCTTCTTTCTTGGAGTAAATTTGGATAGGTCCATGGACATTATCCTTTGTTCATTGGCCTCCTTATCTTGTTGGATTTGATATGAATGTTGCTCTTGTAGGAGCTCTAACTTTCGCCGCCTATCCTCTTTTGCCTCATTTCATTGTTGAACCAATTTAGACAAGAACTTACCACTTTGGTTGAGATAACTTTCAACACATTTCCCTTTCTTTTTTTCATCCTTCTGTTTATCTCTTCCCAATGGCCTTGGAGTGGGCATGACCACATCATCTTCATCTTCCTCCAAATTGACTGTATTGCCACTATGAGAAGAATCTTTGAATGATTGTGTGGGAGATTCACATAGGTCGTTTCATTTTGGGCAGTCTTTTAAGATTTGCCAAGCATGATACAACTTGAAAGGCATATTTGGAGGTTTATTATCATTCAAGAAAATTGTTTTTGCATTTATTTCCCACCCATGAAATAAAATAAAAATCAAGTTAATAATTGAAAACAATTAAAATTATAAATTTAAGCATTGAAAAAAATGGGTACTCACCACATCTTCAAGATTCGAGCCACTCACATGCCTTGCATTGACCTTTGTTATACATGCCTTCCAAAGAGAACATTGTTGGTTGATGATCTTGAACCAAGAAGCTCAACATAAGAAGTGTCGAAGATCATCCTGTGACAGAAGTTGAGTTACGAAGAAGTTGGTAAAAATTATCTAGAATGTGTCTAGGATAAGTGTGTGAGTACTACTTGTAATCATCGTTTTATAGTGGATTTGTGTTGGACTGAAGAGTTCCGTGGATTTTCCCCAGATATGGGGTTTTAGCACGTAAAATAATTCTTTGCGTGTTCCTTTATTTTATACTTATCTATGTAACCAGCTCTTGTAATTTGTTTATAAATACAACTCTCCATCACATTGATGGATCATTCAGCCAAACTTGCTTTCTTGAGTAAACATAAATCTTACATGGTATCAGAGCCACCTGTCGTATGACACAGCTTTAGTTTTTTTTTTCTCTCCCAAAATTTTCCTTCTCATAGCCAACGTTAATGATGCCTCTGCTACCCCAACCACCACTTCACCTATCCTTTCTTCTATGAACCCTCTCACTCCTACCATAGTTGCTGCTGTCTCCATTAAGTTGGATTGAACCAACTATTCTCTTAGGCTGGCACAATTTCTACCCATTCTCGAAGCCGAGACCTTATTGTTGAAATATAATCCTGTTCGCCTGATTTCTTAGAGCAGAAGTCATGTTCACTGCCTGATTTCTTAGGCGAAGTCATTTTCTATTTTCTGTTCTGTCTATTTTAAATGATGTAATGAGAACCATTAGATCATAGTCTAGGTGGATTCTCTAGCTTAGATTTGGTATGACACGTGTAAGCACCTAATAGGGTGACAGTTGTAATTCTGTTAGAAGAGAATCACATTTCTCTCTCTGTCAGACACACTATGTAAGCTCGCAGATTGTAAGAATTCAATAGAACAGTGCCTTCCTCATTTCTCTTCATTCTCTCTAGCTGAAATCTCCAGAAAATACATCTCTTCCTAATCTGAAAATACATATACAAACTAAGAATTCTAACACTTATGGGCTTTGTGGATGGCTCTTATGAATGTCCTCCAAAACATCTCTCCGGTAGTACAATAGTCAATCTCGCCTACACAACATGGATTTAGCAGGACCAACTTATCTTAAGTTGGATCAACAACTCCTTATCCCAGTCAGTGCTCTCCATAGTTTCACGTAATCGACTTCTCATTCCACTTGGCTAGCTCTCGAACGTCGATATGCCTCGACATCACAAAACAGGATTTTGCATTTGCGCAATGAGCTGATGCACACCATGAAAGGAGACTTGTCTGTCTCGGATTATCTTGACAAGATGAATATGATTGCTAACAACCTTGCACTTGCTGGACAACAGGTTCCTGATGATGAACTTGTGCAGATTATCATGAATAATCTTGGCCCTGCGTATGAAATGGTGGCGAGTGCTGCTCAAGCTTGTGATACCCCATTACATATCCCACACTTGAGTCTCTTCTGCGACTACCAAAGGAGAATGAATGATCATGTTTCTTCTCTCACCGAGTCCGCTCGTAGCTGCCTTTATCGCTAACCGAGGACGTGGTGGTGGCCGTTCTCGGGAATTGGACGTGGTGGTGTTCCGCAATCGTGGAACTGCTCCAAATTCACGAGGTGGTACTGCTCGTGGATCCTCTACCAACCAGCGAAGCTATCAACAAGTTGGTGAAGCATCGTCCTCTATGAACACACGGTTAGTGTGTCAAATCTGTGGCAAGCGGGGTCATCCGGCTTTGGACTGTTATCAAAGGATGAACCTAGCGTATGAAGGTCGAATTCCAGCAAAACGTCTTACTGCCATGGCCACCTCTCCTACTACCATGACTCGATAGAACAATGGCACATGGCTTCTTGACACAGGTGCAAATGCTCATGTTACTCCTGAACTTCAGAATTTGGTCAACCCCAAGGAATATACTGGTAATGACAATGTTGGAGGTGTAGGTAATGATTCCAGACTATTTATTTCTCATTTTGGATCAAGCACTATTAACACTGATTCTTGTTCCTTTCACCTAAATGATGTCTTACATTGTCCCTCTGCTTCAACCAATTTAATTTTTGTCCATCGTTTCACTTCCGACAACAATTGCTACATCCTAATTTTTCCTGATTCTTTTTTTGTTAAGGACCTCAAGACACGGAAGAGGCTTTTTCAAGGGAGATGTGAGAATAGATTGTATCCATTTCATTCTGGCAGTGGATTTTCCAATCAACATTTTCAAGCTTTTGTAGGAGCTCGTGTTACAATTCAAAAATGGCACTCTCGTCTTGGCCATCCAACTAGTCCAATAATGAAGAATATGGTTTCTAATAAAAAAGTTGAAAATACCTGCAGGATGACTCAAAATGCCTAGAGGAGGGTGAATAGGCCAATTTAAGATTCTAATCAAATAAATAAAAATAAACTTCGGTAGCAGGATTGATATGGTTTATCAATCCTGTAACGTCTTTGGGCATAAAATAAAAGAACACGCAGAGAATTATTTTACGTGGCAAAACCCCACCTCTGGGAAAATCCACGGGACTCCTCAGTCCAACACAAATCCACTATAGAACGATGATTACAAGAAGTACTCACACACTTATCCTAGACACATTCTAGATAATGTTTACCGACTTCTTCGTAACTCAACTTCTGTCACGGGATGATCTTCGACACTCCTTATGTTGAACGCAATACTGGCCACGATTGCTTCAAGCTCACCGAGGAAAACCGCCATCACGGTCTTGGTGCCCTCAACCGTATGAGTCACCGACATGCATATGAATGCAATATGAATGATTAAAGTGTTTGATAAATCACCAAGTAAACATTGAACACTTGATGATTTATCTCAAATATACGCACAGCAGCTTTTCTTAGAATTCTATATGCTCAAAACAAATATCTCAAAAGCTGTACAAATAAAAGAATGGCACATGATCTTTTATACAAGACTTGTTCTCTCTCATGGGAGAGAAACCCAATAGGCCACGAATATTAAACCTCCTATTGCACCACAACCTATCATCAATAAGAGATTTGATTCACCTTGGACTCAAAGTAATGACGCCTCTCTTTAAACCAAATTAACTAAGAGGTAAGCAACGTGCAAAGTCACAATAGGAAAAGATAATATTCTAACTTCAATTAAAATAGAGTTGAACTAGGAAAGTAATCTCAAGAGATAAAATCTAATCTTATTAGAAATAAGATTAACATAAAAATACTTGAGTGAAAATAACTCCAACTAGGAATCCTATAATGAATGCTTGATTATGTCATGATTTACCTGAGGTCAAGATTCTCATATGGTCAGGGCATGCCTCGGAAGTGTGGAGTTGAAAGAGTAGTGACAAAGCGTTCAATAACAATTCCTCACAAACTAATTTTCACCCTATACTAAAGTCTAGGAAATGCTAATACGAATTTCATACTAACAAAAGTGCCGATTACACGGCTCTTCTGACGTGGGATTTTGTTCTTCCTGTCCTTTAGGTAAAAGCAAAAAATTACCTTTTTCAAAATCAGATTATGTTTCTTCTTCTCCATTGGAGCTTGCACACTCCGATGTTTGGAGTTCACCTATTGTTTCAGTTAATGGTTATCGATATTATTTGCTTTTTGTTGATGATTTTTCCTGCTACACATGGATATTCCCTATGAAACACAAATTCGAGGTTTACGATGTGTTTGTTAAATTTAAGAAACAAGTTGAGAACATATTAAATGTTTCGATCAAAACTTTTCAATGTGATGAAGGAGGTGAATATACCAAACTTGAGTTTCAAAATTATTTAGCAAATCAAGGTATCCATCAACGTTTTTCATGCCCTAAACATCCTGAACAAAATGGATTAGTAGAACGAAAACATCGTCATCTTGTTGAAACTACCATTGTCATGCTTTCTCATGCTCATATCCCTTCCTCTTATTGGTTTGAAGTGTGTCAAACAGCTACCTATCTCATAAACAAGTTACCTACAAAAGTCCTTCACAATCTGTCACCATTCGAAAAGTTGTTTCACAAACCTCCTACTTATCATATGCTTAGGATTTTTGGGTGGAGATGTTTTCCCTGGCTTACTCTGTATACAAAACATAAATTACAACAAAAATCAAAAGCGTGTGTTTTTCTAGTATTTTCTTTAAACCATCAAGGATATAATTTTTGACCAAAAAAAAAAAAAAACATCAAGGATATAAATGTTTGGATTTATCCACGAGACGGATTTACTTGTCTCGCCATGTCCTATTCAATGATGACACTTTTCATTTTCATGATCTCACATCTTCGGAGGGGGGCGTCTCCACCACAGGTAAACAATCTCATCCTAATGTCTTGTTTACCTTCCCTGAGTTGACTAATTCAATTGGTTCTTTGCCTAGTAATAATCTTCCAGCCCAATCTTTTATTTCTCCTAATAATGACCATGTTGTCATGCCTCACGATCCATCTCCTCCACATCATATGCCTATCTTGCCTTCAACAGAACAAGAATCAGTGCAACACAATGATCATGCATCGGATGAACCTGATATATCCTCCAAGGCTGTCCAATGTTCCCACGCATCTTATGGTGACTCGATCACGGTTGGGAGTTCAAAAACTCAATCCTAAATATGCGTTGAATTTTATTGTTGATACTAAATTACTGGAACCCACTTGTTTTAGCCATGCTTTGAAGCAAGAGGAGTGGAGACAAGCAATGGCACATGAATTCAATGCCTTATAGCGCAGTGGCACATGGCGACTAGTTCCGTTTCGGTACAATATGAACTTGCTACCAAATAAATGGGTTTTTAAAATTAAAAGGAGAGCAGATGGGTCCAATGAACGCTATAAAGCAAGACTTGTCGCCAATGGTTTTCATGAGAAGCAAGGTGTCGACTATAGTAAGACATTCAGTTCAGTGGTCAAGCATAACACCATCCGCTTGGTAAGGTCTTGCAGTCACTAATAAATGGCCAGTCAGACAACTTGATGCGCAAAATGCATTTTTGCATTGTTATTTAAGTGAGGAGGTTTACATGAAACAACCGGCGGGGTTTGTTGATCCGCAATTTCCTAATCATGTCTGTTGATTGCAAAGAAGTCTGTATGGTTTGAAGCAAGCACCACGCGTTTGGTTTGATAAGTTCTCTTATTATCTCTTACAACTTGGCTTTCAAGAGTCTAAGTGTGATTATTCACTTTTTGTCTACAACCAGCAGGGTGTCTACTTAATCTTACTTATTTACGTTGATGATATTTTGCTTATCGGCAATGATCCAGTCCAAGTTTCTCATCTCATTCGTCGTTTGAGTACTCTTTTCTCTATGAAAGATTTGGGCAAACTTCACTATTTTTTGGGCATTGAAGTTACCTATGCTGGTGACTCTATGCATCTCACACAATCCAAGTACGCTCTTGATCTTCTTCAACGTACTAAGTTTCTGGATGCAAAGCCAATTTCTGCACCAGTTTCCAGTGGGCAAAAATTGAGTGCTTATGTTGGGGAACCGCATACTAATCCTGAGACCTATAGAAGCATTGTGGGAGCTTTGTAGTATCTAACAATCACACGCCCAGATTTATCTTATGCTGTAAACCAAGTTTGCCAATTTATGCATTTTCCAAAGACTCCCCATTGGCTAGTAGTCAAGCCCATCCTGCATTATCTTAAATCCTCTTATGATTGTGGTATTGTTTACAAGCTAGGCGGTTTGCAAGTTAGTGCTTTCTCGGATGCGGACTATATATGCTGGTGATCCGGATTCTCGACACTCAACCGGTGGATATTGTGTTTATGTTGGTACCAATTTGGTGTCATGGAGCTCTAAAAAGCAGAAAACAGTATCCCGGTCAAGCATAGAAGCTGAGCACCGTCAACTGGCGTATACTGCAGCTGAATTGTCATGGCTTCGCTCATTGTTTCGTGATTTGCAGCTGCCTTTATCCAGACCCATTATTTGGTGTGATAATATCTCCTCGATTGCTCTTGCTTCTAATCCCTTGTTTCGCGCTCGCACCAAACATCTTGAGGTGGACTATCATTATGTTAGGGAAAAGGTCATTCGAGGTGAGCTTGCTGTTAATTTCATTTGTTCTCTGGACCAGTTGGCTGATTTGTTTACCAAAGGCTTGTCCTCTGCTCGTTTCAAATTGTCGGTGTCCAAGCTTCCAGTTGTGTCTCGTGCTGTCAGCTTGCAGGGGGATGTTAGACAGAGGCTATCGTCATATTTGAACTCAAACTCATGATATTGTTTGTACGTTTTCACAGTTTGAAAGTTTGTTGTATTTGTATTTTAAATTCTGATACAAGGATTGCCTTATCAAGGAGGAGTCCTATCTTACCTATGTAACCAGCTCTTGTAATTTGTTTATAAATACAACTCTCCATCACACTAATGGATCATTCAGCCAAACCTGCTTTCTTGAGTAAACATAAATCTTACACTCCCTCCCCTCTTTAGGCATTCTTAGTCATCATACAGGTAATTTCAATGTCGTTTGATTGTAATTGGGAGCAATATGCCAAATTTAACAACTCTTTCTATGGGCGTAAAGTTCAAAGCAAGCAAGCAGGAAAGTTGCTAATGTATAACCGAATTTAATTAACATTGGTCGAGCACTTCTTCATGCACTGCCGAAAAATGGAAAAATATATGAAATTAAATCACCACCGAAACGAGTAAAACTCTTTTAACAGTTTCAGAATAGGTGAGAAAAACCCACCTATACTCCCAAGTGGATTACGTATTGTCATTTTTATTTAATTTTTTCACGAAACAATATTTGATTGATTTAAAATACCATTATAATGACATTTCTGCTACGTGAAAGTTGTACTTTCTTGAGATTATGAATATGCTAATCTAAATGTCTATATCATGTACGTCGTCATTGACCAAATAGAGAAAACTGATGCTCTCCATACCACAGCATGATGCATGATATTGTAAGTCCAAACACGTGCCACATCTAATATGAGTTGATTCCTTGCTTGCCCAAACAAACAAAGTTGAATTTCCTCTTGTTTAAGACTGGGCATGGCATGGTTGTTCAACATTTTTAAAATTTATGAATTGCTAGTAGATAATACATACATCACTCTATATTAAGAAGAATGTTAAGGAAAGTCGTTCGAGCGTGGGTAGGCGATTGTCAACAGTAAATTTATGTAGATCCCACGACAAGAAGGTCTTGGGTAGGGTTACTGTAGGAGGTAAGAAACTCATAAGGGGTGAGCTTGAGTGACGTCAAATGCATGGGTCACACCTCTTGTGAGGATGTTGCCCTAGGCAGCAACCCTACCCATAAGGGGTCACACCTCTTGTGACGTCAAATGCATGGGTCACACGCTGTTTGTTGTATTACAATCGCTCATGCGAGCGTGAATAAATGTTAATTCGTGACATAACTCATTATGTATGTAATTCTGTAACCCTACCAGAGCTTTCACATTAGTCTTCATTTCTACAGTTGATTAGTAGACTAATCTGACCTAATGGCAACTTGCATTCGTGTGCTTAATATTATATTGTTTATTATATCTTTGAGTATGTAATTCTGTAACCCTACCAGAGCTTTCGCATTAGTCTTCATTTCTACAGTTGATTAGTAGACTAATCTGACCTAATGGCAACTTGCATTCGTGTGCTTAATATTATGTTGGTTTATTATATCTTTGAGTTTGACACGCTTAATAATCGTCAATAACCCATATGCATATACAATTCAAAGATTGATTGTTTATTAAACCCTTTGTATCTGGATAATGATTAGAGGCCAGTCAATAGATGATGAATCAAATCTCTTATATAACGAGGGGTAGAGATTGTCTTTTGTTAGAATACGATTTGGACGACTGGAACAGGTCTTTGTCACCACTTAATTTCTCAATATAATTTTGACATGTTATGCATCTAATTACATGTGTTAATAATCTGGTTTCGGGATAATTATTTTACATGAAAAATTAAAATATTACAGTAATACTTCATATATACATCTTGTACACGTGTTATAATATAAATTTTTCCTCTTTAAGGGAATAGACATATACATATTTATCTTGCTGATGGGTTTTTTTTATTTTTATATATTTATATATTTATATATTTATATATTTATATATTTATATTTGTCTTGGTCTTGGGAGTACCAGCAAATTCAACAATATGTTCCTCCAAGCTTGGATTAGAAACGAAGCCCGCCCTTTTCTAAAAGTAAAAGCCACCTTTCCAACTCAACACGACAACGCGAATTTTCAATTAACGTGAAAGCAAGTGCTCTCTTCCATCACAAAAACAAACCAATTCCCTCACTTTCTCTATATAAATACACGACATATTTTTTATACAAGAACCACAACACAACACAGAGAACACTTCCAAACTCCCTCAAGAACGCATTAATTCCCAAATGGGGTTTTTTTCTATCTCTTCCTCCAAGACAACCACCAAAAACAAAACTGCCAAAGACAAAACATTAACAGGAGCAGGCAATCTTATCAAGCTCCTCCCCACCGGCACTGTCTTCTTGTTCCAATTCCTCAACCCTGTCTTTACCAACAATGGCCACTGCTCCACCGTCAACAAATACCTAAGCGCCATTCTCATCGGCATTTCCGGTTTCTCTTGCTGTTTTGCTTCCTTCACTGATAGTTACACGGGCAGTGATGGACAAACTCACTATGGGGTTGTAACAGCTAGGGTCTTTGGCCCTCAACAAATTCCAACTCTGTGGACTTGTCTGCTTATAAACTTAGGCTTGGGGACTTTGTGCATGCCTTGTTTTCCTTGATTGTGTTTGCAGTTGTATCACTTTTGGACACCAACAGTGTCCGGTGCTTCTATCCAGGGTTTGAGTCCACTGAGAAGGTTTTGCTTCAGGTGTTGCCTCCTGTCATCGGTGCAATTGCCAGTACTGTTTTCGTTATGTTCCCTAATAATCGCCATGGAATTGGATACCCCTCCTCAAGTTCTGATTCTTCACAAGACTCAGAGAAATCCTGAAGGAATTGAAGTGTCTATGCTTCTTGTTTAACAAGCCCTAAACAAGTACTAGTGTTTGCTCACGCAAGTTTATGCTTTTCTTTGTTTGTATAGTAGTTTGCCTAAGTTTGATTAATTTCTTCGGTATAACTTTGATTAATTTCTTCCGTATCGATCCCGTTGGAATGTATGTAACAAGTTTCTATTGTTCGCTAAAATTTCCATTTATGAATTATAACTTGATCTCAATTCTCAAGTACTTAAATAGGAAAGGCACACAATGTTTTATGCCATTGGATAAATATTGGACGTTGAAATCAACAACAAAAACTTAGAATACATAGCTGCAAAGGTCCATAGGTTTTCACACCTTCCCCGATTAGTTTGAGGCTCAAAGGCTCACAGCCCCACACGTTTCTTATTGGTGCAAATTTTCATCTCCACGAAAAGTAATAAAAGTCCATTCAACATTGAATAAAATAAAATAAAATAAGGTCTACAAGTGGAAAATGAAATCCATGCCATACATACCCTTATATTTTGCGTCAAGCACAAACCAAAGCAGACTTCTAATAGTTGAGTTTACGTCTGTGGTCATCATACAAATTGCAACAAAGTCTAACAGTAACTCTAAACACATTCCTTCAAATTATAATACTTTGAACAAAATCCTCGCCACTAACAATACATTCTACAAGAAAATGAGTCTTCTGCATATTGCGGATCATACATAAAGTCAGAAACTGTTCCTTTTGTTTTGTTTGCAACAGTTGAGGAGTGTATACTAGCAATCCATACCATTTTCAGCGTAAATGATGCCAAAGGTATTATAATCTTACATCAGCAAACAATCCATCTAGAAGGTTAGAAGATGAATTCTCATTTCCACTCTCATCAAAGAAACCATTAGAAGCATGTTCTTTTCTACATTTTCGCTCTTCAATTACGGAATCTGCTGTTTCTGCACAAAAACTTCGTCTTGTCTGTTTTACTGGTTTCTCTGCCACAATAAACTTGTTCCCATCACGACTTCTCTCAGGGAAGCCAGCCCAGACTGAAAGACAACCATGGGTGGGGAATTTCATAAGTCGTGCACAAGAAGGATAATTAAAGTTTTGCAAAATTACACCGATATGTGGTGGGGATAGTTCAAAAGAAAAGATTCTCTATTTTCGGTAGGGTGTTGGTTATCAGGAACTTAAAATCACTTTCTATTCAAGAGTGAAATAATCAATTTGGAAAGAAAGGAATCGTTGTCTTGTTCAATACTAAATCACTTTCTATTCGTTGTCTTGTCAAAGCAAAAACAATTTTGGTTATTCAGGAAAGTTAAGTAATCTTATTGACTGATACTTGTAATAATTTTCTGCTTAGTTAAGACTTCAAACTAAGGGCCTGCTAACTCCACTTTTTCCCTTACCAGGTGAAGTGACCCGATAAGACTCCAAGAATTTATGTTGGGTGCTGGAGAAAATTCATGATCATGAGGACCAGGGAAGAGAAGAAGGAAGGGCACACAAACAGCCTAAGATGGATTCAAGAAGAAGGATAAATGATGTCTCATGATTGAACATAAAAAATGAAACTTAGGATGATAAAATTTACACACCAACTAAATGGCAAGACAATAACCAAAATAAGTCATATCATCCAAATGTTGTTAATCTTTTTTGCTTACACAGTGAACCATCACATAAAAGAACATAAACCACATGGCAGTAAAAGAAGAGAAGAAACACAAAAGGCATGAGCTCATTTTTTATAGTTACCTCCAAACTGATGCAACACAATAGAAGCTGCCACTGTGACATTCAAGGAAGCGGTACCACCTCCATACTGTGGAATATACACAAAGAAGTCACATATCTCCAATTCTTTGGCAGAAAGGCCTGTTCCCTACAAACAACAAGCAGAAAAATATAAATGTATCACCCAATGGGGCTTATTTGCAAATGCCTAATGATTGCAAATTGAAGTTTAACTTTAACTCAAAACTGAAAAACAAAACATCAGATTGTCAAATTCCAGTAGAAAATCCCTCTCACAAACTACCAACACATATCAAACAAGCCCACCAATCAAATACCCAAGAATCCATTATTGAAAAGTAAATTACTTGACTGTCAAATAAATTCTCATTGAATCAATAATTACAGAGCAAAGAACCCATATGGGCAATTGTGAAAAACGAAGATTACCTCATTGCCAAGAAGAAAAGCGGTGCTCTTGGTAAAAGGGTGGTGATTGACAGGCAGAGCATCATCAGTGATCTCAACGCCGCAAATATCACAATCTCTCTCCTAACCGACATACAGAAACGAAAACAGAGTAAGCCCCATAGCCAGAAAAAGAGAAAGGAAGACGAAATCAAAGAGAAAGAGAGGACCTTGAGAAAGAGACGAGCGTCTTGGAGGGAGTGGAAGTGGCGAAAGCGAAGGTGCGAGGTGGAGCCATGGCTGCCGAAGGCGTTGAACTCTCTGCGGCCGACCAAGATGAGCTCAGAGACACCGAAGGCGGTGGCGCTTCGGGCGAGTGTACCGACGTTGTGCCTCTTGGCTATGTTGTGCACCACCACATAGCTCTCTACCGCCATTTCCCTCTTTCGCTGATTTCAGTTCTTCAGACGCTCTCAGTCGCCGCCAAGTCCTACCATAACAAAACGTCGAAACCAACCCAAAACGACCTCGTTTTGAAGAAAAGGGTTCCATTTTATTACTTCTGGTTTTTGAGCAAAAGGTGCTAAGAAAGAGGTCATTTTGTTTACTTTTTTCTTTTGAAATGGAAAATTATAATATTTTTTTTTATGCGGATAGAAAATTATAATTTTGGTTATAAAACTTATAATGTATAATGTTTTTCTCTTTGGTCCTAATTTCAATTCTAAAGCTAAAAGTGAAAAGGTTCATAATTCTATTGCACTCATATATTAGTTTTAGTGACAACTTTACTTGCTCTCTTTGATGTTTCAATAAAGAAATAGATCCAATGAAACACCCTCAAGGGGAGGGGAAGTATCCATGAGTTGTTCTTCCTTATACAAGAGATAATGAGGGAGGAGGGATTCGAACACAGTACCTCATATACATGAATAACTGCTTTTAACTAATTGAGCTACAAGCCCTTTATATCCATCAGAGTTTAAGAAAATTGAATTGTTTGGATTACGTCCTGTGTTACTCCGTCTCCTTCTATGGCAGAGTGTGTGAGAGTGCAATGTGGAGCTCCTAAAGACACTACATAGTAACTAATGCTTATAGTAATTATGTATATATATGATCAATGCAAGAAGAGGAATGCAACTTGTTCAGTTGTACCACCAAGTGACAAGTTGTTCAATATAACAAACAACTTATGCCAAATATTGAAGCTTAAGAATTATTCACATTTGCCTACTTTATTTGTTCCCTGTTTTGGTTTCTATAATGATCATGGCATTGTATGAATTACAAGTTAACCGCATTTATTTACAATCGCACAGTCACCAACCATGCAATCTTTCTCAGACAGCAACTTGAGCTGCTGCTAGCCTAGCAATAGGTACCCTGCAAAAAGAACTTGGAATAAGGAATTTGATCTAGCCATAAAATTAGTCTTAAGGAACTCAACTTACAGAAGACAAATGAAAGAAATGCAAACCTGAATGGAGAACACGAAACATAGTCTAGTCTCGCCTCTGCGAAAAATGCAACAGAAGAAGGCTCCCCACCATGCTCTCCACAAATTCCAACCTGTTTGTTTATAATCACCATCCAAAAATATCAGAAGAAGAATGGAATAACAAAAATCTTGTTAATATATGGCCATTATCCCTGTTAAGTTGACACTACAATTTGTGATAAAATGCTTAATAGCTATGCATTGCCCGTTACCTTCAAGCTAGGCCTTGCAGCACGACCCTTTTCGGTGGCCATCTTGATGAGCTGCCCTACACCTCTTTGATCAAGTACCTGAAAGCAGTGCATTTGGACTGTTAGTGTCAAGAAATCAGCTTGAATTATTTTTCCTTCCCTTACAAGATTATTTACTCTGGTACTATCGGGGAAAGTGCTATCTGCAATGAAGCCTGTATGGACTCGCAGGAAATATGACTTACCTCAAATGGATCATTTTGAAGAAGGCCTTTGGACAGGTAAATGGGTAGAAACTTTCCCACATCATCCCTGCTGTATCCAAAGGTCATTTGCGTGAGATCATTGGTCCCGAAGGAGAAGAACTCAGCTTCCTTCGCAATCTATGATGTTGATCAGCAGATTATGAACAATATGTTCTTCCTTTTACACTGTTAAGTATAAATTTTAAAGGACAATAAAAAAGAAACATATCAACTTAGCCTACCTCATCTGCAACCAGAGCAGCTCTAGGGATCTCAATCATAGTGCCAACTTTATAGCTCAAGGTAGTTCCAATCTCAGAGAACACTTTATTTGCAACACTTCGAATTAGGCTCACTTGATGCCGTAGTTCCTGCATGACATTGACATGCAAAAATGTCAATGTTTTCATGAAGATGGAACTTTGCATGCTCATGAAAGGAGAAAGGGAGGAATAAGAATGCAGGATCATGCCTGAGGTGTTCCAACAAGGGGAACCATTATCTCAGGGAAAACTTTGACACCCTGGTTGTTCATTGAGACTGCAGCCTGAAAGATGGCACGAGCCTGCATTTCAGTGAGTTCTGGGTACGATATCCCTAGCCTGTTGACACACCAAAAGAACCTTTTTCATCAACAAAAAAATAGATGATCTTTCTACATGTCACAGTGAGATATCAAACTTTTACTATGGCCAATTGATTCAAAATGTTAGGCAACTAAGTTCATTATTATGTACATTCATCAAGTTGTTAAATTTAAGCAGGGGAAAGCTTGTTTAACGAATGAAATCAAACATCAAATGCTGAATAGACAAGAAATGATGCCTGTGTGTGAAGCTAATGAACCAAGTGACTGAAGTTAATCAGTTACAAAACTTTCTGAGAACAAAAATTTGAGTATCTTTAGATAGAGAGCTCATATGGAAATTGAAGAGCCATCAAACCTGCAGCCTCGGAAACCAAGCATGGGGTTTACTTCTGATAATTTCTCAATTCTTGAGAAAACTTCATCCTCAGTCATGCCAGTCTCGGCAGTTAGTTCGCCGACAATCTGGTCTAAGTCACCTTCTGGAAGAAATTCATGAAGTGGAGGATCTAACAGGCGGATTGTTACTGGAAGACCTGGAATTTCATAAATTTATCTAATAGCTAAGTTACAGCTACAAATTTATAGCAAAAGATAGACAAAATCTTAAACATATAGACTTAGAGCTTCACAATCCAATGTACTGAGATTCTAAGGCATTTTGAAAAATACCATCCATTGCACGAAAAATTCCTTCAAAGTCAGATCTTTGATACGGTAGTAAGAGGTTCAATGCTGCCTTCCTCTGTTCAGTCGTAGCCGCCATGATCATTCTTCTTACCGCCTTAATTCTGTCATCTGAAGCAAAGAACTGAAACACACACAAAAAAAAAAGAGAACCAAAAGAGCTCCATAACCAGACATCATTGTTAACATCACATAGCATTGCAAGCAAGCAAGCAAAACTACAACATTGATCAAACTTGCAACAAGCCATAGAACATCACACATTCAGCAAAACATTTGTAGCAGCTAAAACTTATTTTGATAGGAGCAATGGTTACCATGTGCTCTGTCCTGCATAGTCCAATCCCTTGGGCACCATTATTTCTTGCTGTGAGTGCATCTTCAGGTGTGTCAGCGTTTGCCATAACCTGTTACAGAATTACAACAAATATTTTGAGATGAACCCGATTGGTACTGGTCCAAATGAAAAATATATAGCAAGAAAATATGGCACCTTGAGGCGCCTGACTTTATCAGCCCAAGACATAAAGGTTTCCAAATCACCACTTAAAGCTGGAGGAGAAAGTGGCTGTTTTCCCAATATGACTTCACCGGTGGATCCATTGAGTGAAAGCCATTCTCCTTCGTTAATGACCATGTTCCCGATCACAGCCACCTGTATCATCAATGAACAACCCCCATTTATGCCATTTTCTCTGTAAACTTTACTGCAACAGATGTTGTTTACAAAAGGAAACTATTAAAACCACCTTCTCAGTGTCATTGACTCTGACGTCAGAGCAGCCAGAAACACAACATTTACCCCATCCCCGGGCCACAACAGCTGCATGAGATGTCATGCCACCTCTAGCTGTCAAGATCCCAGCAGCTGCATGCATACCTCCAACATCTTCTGGACTGGTTTCTGTCCTTACCTATAGTTATAACAGTTCTCAATCATGAAACCAAAAATGACTCCAATATTTGAATAACATATCAAGATCAATTCCACATCCCTTGATGTATTATTCTATCTGTTCATTTAAGCCATCACTGCGGATTTATCAAGAGTAAGTATAAACTTTCTGTGTGGTTTGAACCAAATTATCATCTAGGGAAGAAAAAAAGTTAAAAGAGAGAAAGATGAACTTAAATATTAGTTTACCAAGATGACACTCTTTCCTTGTGAATGCCATGTTTCAGCATCATCAGCACTAAACACGACTGTCCCTACTGCTGCTCCCGGAGATGCAGGCAAGCCAGTGGCAATCACTTTGTCTTTGTAAGCTTTTGGATCCTCAAACTGACAAGAAAAAATTATACATAAGGAAGTCATAAACTATGAATGTGGATACATTAACAAATGCATATGCATGTCAAAGGGCATATTATACCAAACTAAAAATTTTCCAGTGATATGTTGTGAACCTATAGGCAGATATATTCATTATTACTAAACAATATAACATTCACTTTTCTCTCTGCCCTCACCCCATCTCCCCCTCCCCCTCCTCTTTGTTAGAAATGAGAATAAATACCTGAGGGTGAAGAAGTTGGTCAAGGTGCTGTGGTTCCACCATCTTGATTGCAGCACGCTGATCCACAAGCCCTTCATTAGTCATGTCTACAGCTATCTTAACCGCACCTTTACCAGTACGCTTTCCAGTGCGGCATTGTAACATCCACAACCTATTTTCTTGGACTGTGAACTCGATGTCCTGTGTTTCAGGTTTTAAAGATAAAAAATAAAACCAAGAACAATATGTTCCCATAAATTAAAATATGTGTATGTAACACTGATTGGAAAATCATATATGGGAATGATAACTATTACCATCATATCTTTGTAATGTTTTTCCAGAATTTCACAGTTCTCCACAAGCTCCTTGTAAGCTTCTGGCATACAACTTTTCATAGTATCCAAGTCTTCTGGTGTCCTAATACCGGCAACTACATCTTCTCCCTATTCAAAGCCATTCTACTCTCATAAAACCATAACCAAATACTACTATCGGCTTAGAAAGAGAAGTTTGGTCAAAAGCAAGATAGAGATAAAGCTTAATAGTGGTATAAAAAAACCTGAGCATTGATTAGAAACTCGCCATAAAGCTTCCTTTCACCAGTGCTGGGATTCCTGGTGAATAGAACACCTGTCCCTGAAGTATTTCCCATGTTCCCAAAAACCATGCATTGAATGTTAACTGCAGTTCCCTTTAAACCGGTTATCTGATTGATGCTCCGGTACTTGTTGGCCCTTGGGCTGTCCCAAGAATCAAAAACTGCTTTAACAGCCAAAAGTAGCTGTTGTTTTGGATCTGCAGATATGTATGGCAAAAGGACATGTTAACATACAGAACTGTACTAGGAAAGAGGTGGAACATATGAAGAAGTTGTTGGTGTTTTAATTGGTACCTGAAGGGAATTTTTCACCCTTAATTTCCAGATAGACATTTTTGTACTGTTCTACCAGCTCTTTAAGATCAGAGGTTGTTAGCTTTGTATCAAGTTCAACTCCTTTTATACTTTTTAATTTCTCCAACTTCTCCTCAAATGATGAGTGTGGGATGCCCATAACCTTCAAATGGAAAACGAATGACTCCCAATAAATTCAGATTGCATTTTGAATCCAGAGAAGAAAAAGTGTCTTTGTCATGCCATATTGAGAAAAATACAAGTTTGGACACATATTATGCTGATCAAATGCTGCTAGTTTGATGGCTAGCTTCAGACATTTTTTAGTGCTTAAAACAGAGAGAATGAGCAGATGGTTGATAAGCACTGAAGGTCAATTAACATACACCAAAAACTATGAAATGCATCATCAATAAAACCACTTACAACATCTCCAAACATGTCTAGAAAACGTCGGTACGAGTCATAAGCAAAGCGTTCTCCACTTTTTGTAGCCAAACCAGCAACCACCTCATCATTGAGTCCAAGGTTGAGGACAGTGTCCATCATGCCAGGCATTGAAATCTATGTATATAGCGTGAAAATCAGTTGGTTCACGAAATAAATTAGTTCTTGTTGAACAGACTGAGCTTGATTGTGACATTGTTTAGAATAAGTGCTTCTCCATATGTAGAATGTCATATACTTTCTGGGAGAGCCTAACTAATGGTGGCATCAAGATAAGTTGTAATTCCTTGCTAATAAGTTTCTAATTTTTACATCATGAGGAAGGCTCTGCATTAATTATGAAGATTTAAAGTTAAACAAGCCTAGAAAAATTGGAATTGAAAGAACTCTTACCGCAGCACCAGAGCGAACAGAAAGGAGGAGAGGCTTGGAAGGGTCCCCAAGAATAGCACCCATGTCCTTCTGCACACTATCCAAGCCTTCTAATATCTCCTCCCACAAACCTTTTGGTAACTCCTTGCCATTCTCCTGATACTCTTGGCATGCTTCTGTTGATATAGTAAGTCCAGGAGGGACAGATAGCCCAATGCTAGCCATTTCTGCCAGGTTTGCACCTTTCCCTCCCAACTACAATGCACAGGCATAATGAACACAGCTATCAGATTGTATGATTAAGTTTAAGACTTGCAGCCCCGGTTGATCATTAAATTCTATTAACATTTGGACAATGAGACTTACTTGAACATGGAAATTAATGGGTAGATTCAAATTGAACGATTCCATTAAAACGACAAACTTATGTTCCACTGAGATAAAAGTAAAAATCCTCATTCAAAAACTGGGCCCTATAAAAAATGGTAGCATTTCCATTTCTCTTACTGGTCAATTAATTTGGTGTCCAATTAATACATGCCCTTAACTTGAATCAGATCTCATGGTTTCTTTTTCAAATGGAAAGTAAAAGTAAAGCTTACCAATGACTTCATGCCCTTGTTGCCTTCACTCTTTCCTTTTCCAAAAGTAAATACTCTCTGTATAAACACAAGAGAAAAAGGCTTTCAGGGAACCTGCTATGTAACAGATTACATATCATTATAATACCATGTCAAAACCAGAGAGCACAATATGAGTACCTTTTTGGTTGTGGGTGTAGTTGAATCTACAACTGGGGATAGAATGGCTTTTGCTTTGTTGTGCCCTGGCTCATACTTGTTGGGGTTTGGGTTTGTGATCCCATTTACTATATGCATACTCTGTCGGCTATGGCGTGCGTGGCCAACTCGACCTGGCCAGTTGAGGCCATGGAAGGAAGGGTTTTCTTGTCTAACAAGATCAAATTGATACACATATTTCCCCTTGAACAACCTCTGCCTATAAACCTCTGGTGCGGTCCTTATGAGCATGCCTTTCACCGTGGATGACATTTCCTATACCCCTTGCTTCAAAAACCCAAGTGTTACAATGTACAGTCCTCAGCCCTGTCACTTGCAAAATGCATACAAATTATGCAATCGTGTTTAACTGATCAGTACAAACAATCTTCCAAGCAATATATAATACTGGAATCTTAATACAAACTATATGCTAAATTGATTATAAGAGAGAGAGAGAGAGAGAGAGAGAGAGAGAGAGAGAGAATGGTTATGTGTAGAAGTTATATTTGATAGGAAGAAACCATAACCAACAAAGAGCAAAACAGAATTCAAGATCATTTGATTGCGAACTTGTTGAGATGGTGATCAAATATGTGGTGTGCATATTTCATACCTGCAGAAGACTGAGGTGCTTTTTTTGATCAGAAGATGGAGGTATTAGCTGGGTCTTGAGGCCTTGATGAGCTTCTTCAGCAAACCAAAAATGGCGGTTGGTGCCTTCTCTGTTTTGTCTGTAATGCTGTGATGAGTAGTGACATGAGTGGACCAAATTACAGTTATATAGCGCTAAGTCGTGCTTCTAACTGAACTTTGAACCCCTTCACTTTGATTCATAATTTACAAAATGGCAAGAAACAACATGCTGACAAGTGGCATATGTTGATGACATGTCACATAATGATTGGCTAGCCATTGTAATTAGTATGTTTAATATTACAGACCTGATTTTCTCACTCCTCTTTTCCACTTACAATCCATTGGTTAGAAATTGTGTGTTCCCACTCTTTTTTTGTCCATGTACACCTCATTTTTTTTTTTTTGGTTAGACCCAAGGGTGTCCACCGCCGACAGCAGTGACTAATCCCTTTCGCTGCGGGAGCTCTCCCAAAGGAGGTAAACAGCTGGCCACGAAATGTGCTCCATTCCCATGGGCATGTACACCTCATTTTTTGTTATAGTAAAAACTATTAAAAAACAAAAGAGAGTATAAGTGGTCAAAGGAAAGTGGGAAAATCATCACCCTAACGTTAATTACTTGTTTATTTACATAGGATGAGTATTTGAATTATTCTGCATTCTGAAGAGCTCTTTTTGTTGATGATTATTAATTTTTTTTCTCATCATTAATTTGTTTTATAATTATTGGTGGCACCTTTAAGAACAATAATAATGGTGGCAAATAAAAATGGATTAATCCCTGGAAAAAAAATTAAATCAAATAAAAAGAGTTAATATTATCTAGAAAAGTAATATGAAAATATGGCACACATTTTAATAACCATATCTTTCTTTTTCTTTTTCTTTTTTGAGAATTTCAATAACCATATCTTTTAAGAGAAACATGATTGGAGGTTATTTTGGGTATTTCAAGTCAGCAAATGAGGGGCGAAAAAAAAGGAGGCAAAAGTCTGTTATTATGGTTGACGCTGTCTTGCTGAGGGCTGATGATGACTCGGCAAACTCCTGAGTCCAAGCAGTTATAATATAATTTGTGACTCAAAAAAGGGCGGCAGATTACGGTGGGGCCCGTCACCCCTTCACCCAGAATAAAATCTGAGTCCAAAGAGCTCGTGCCACGTGGCTCGCTGGTGGACAATCATCACCATGGAATCCTGCTTTCTCTTTTCTTATCCACATATATATGCCACTCCCCACCCAATCAAATTCTCCTTCAAATGATCAAAATTTAAAAGAAAAAAAAGGAGGAAAAGAGGCATTCTTTAAAATGTAAGACACTCTTCGAGGTATTAAAACAAAAGGGGAAGATGTATATGAAGGTATTATGTTTGTGTTGTCGGACTATCGATGCATAATTCATTTCCGACTCATTTATAATCGTGTTGTGTTTTTGTTCACTATCGATTCATTTCCAACTTACATATAATCGGTATTGTGTTCAAGTTGTAAACAAAAGCTATGAACAAGAATTTATCTTTTCAGATATGCATATGTATAACTTCAGTTGCTAACCTTTTTTTTTTTTTTGGGTTTGGTACAAGATTCTTCAAATAATTTAATCGAATATGTGAGAACAAAATTTAGAGCTATCTGCAGATAGCCCTGTAGATTTCAAACTAGTACATTGTTGAGAAAATGATGTGTAAATTGTCAAACCACCCAGAGGATCAAACCTCAGAATACAAGGCAACTTAACTGTCAAAACTCCCAGAGGGAGTGATCCAAATGCATTTATTCAGTTCATAGGAGTCCCACAATCTTTATTCAGAACACTCCACTCGATTCTACGAACTTTACTAAGAACGAGCATAACGTACAGAAATCCGCCACTGTATGGGGCTCCTACAAGAAGGGCAATCCTTCATACCCTGTTTCTCATGGAGCTCATTGCATGTTCTGCAAACCACTTGGTGCGCACATGGGAGGAACACCACAGACATCTCCTCTGAAAGGCACATCACACACTCACGTTCCCGTTTCACCCCTCCTGTCTCAGAGTAGTCATGAAAATCCTTCACTACTTCTGAGATATATGGCATCCGGGACCCCTTTTGATCTATGCCATTTTCGATGTCTGTTACTTTGCTGGCATAGCTTCCATCAATGCCCCTCCGAAGCGCAGCAATCTTTGAAGAATCACTCTTGAGTCTCAATTGGGAGATTTCTTTTTCGAGCTTCTGAATATCATCTTTGTACTTCTGCAGATTGTTCTCTGCTTTCAGTTTGATCATATCCTCCTTGGATTTTGTTGAGGCCTCAATTTGTTCTCTTTCTTTTCTTACTGAACTGGCCTGCTCAAGTAGTTCGTCTTTTGATGTCTCCTCCTGCTGCCATCTAGCCTGCGACATACTTTCCCTTTTAGTGAGAAGAAGCTCAGAACTAAAACCTATTAAAGAAAGTAGGAAGGAAAATAGTGTAAAACGAACAACAGAACATTTTCAAGATTTTATCAGAATGAGTTGTACAACAACGCTATTGACATGCTCTTTCATAAAGTTCATACCATACCATCCATGTGTGACTGAAAATTTTAAGGTACCAAATTGTTTGTTTGCACATGTGCACAGTGTGTATGATTATAATGATAAGCTCCAAAAGAAGAAAGCAAATTGAGTATATTAATAGCTTAGATCTAAATAGCAAAAGTACAACACAATTGAATCGCCTTCATTACATCACATGCAGTACCATTTAATTTGAAACGACTGCAAAATGTGCCATCCCAAAGAAATAGCATGTTATACTTATAAGACATGAAAATGGCACAGTAGTCTGGGTCAAAGGGATATATTGATAGCAGACAATTTTAGATTCATTTGGAAAATCCTATGCAACCACCTGATTTATGTTTTTAACAACCCCCTCTATAATTTAATTTCTATATCCCCATGCATTAATTGTCAATTTGGAGAACTTGGAAATAAAGTATTTAAAACACACCTCCAATTGTTCTTGGAGATCTTTGGCTTGCTCTACTTCCTGTAGCAGCTGTTTGAACTTGCGTTTTTCAGTCACAAGTTCTTCATTGAGCAACACCTTCTGCTTCTCCCATGACTGAATCTTCATCAGTGTCTTCTTCTCCCTCTTTGATACCTCCTGGCAGCTTGCAGCTGACTCTGCAGCACGTACTTTAGCAGCCTCCATCTCCTGCCTCAAAGCAGCATTCTCCGCCTCAAGCCTCCGGACGGCAGAATTTGCTCGTTCAACCTGGCCACTAGCCTTGCACAAAGCATTTTCCATCTCAGAAAGCTTCTTCATGGTGTTTTCCTCTAGAGTTTGCTTCTCTTTCTTCAGCCGTTCAACTTCTTCTTTCTCTTGCCTCAATGACTTAAGTTCAGCCTTGTCCTTACTCAACCTACGAGCAGCCTGCATAACCTTCTGATTGGCCCACTCTGTCCACTCTTGGAGCTGATTTTGTAGGTCTCGCACCCTTGGAACCAACTTCAAAATCATTTCATCTTTCTTGTCCCGAGGGACCCACTGCCCCGAGGGCTTATCATATGGTATTCCAGAAAAAATAGAATTAGTTGCATCAGACTTACAGCTAAGGGACACTGAACTGGAGTTGTTTTTTGTAGGCAGAGAGAGAGAAAGCTCAGTATCAGCAACTGATAATGCAGGTGGAGTATTGGCTACAGGTAATGGTGTAGAAGTATTGACAGCAGGTAATGGTGTTGAAGTATTGACAGCAGGTAATGCTGTTGATGTACTGACAGCAGGTAGTGGATTTGAAGTATTGACAGGAGGTAATATGGATGGGACATTGTTCTGCGGCAAAACAGAAGCAGTATTGTCAGCATCCAGGTTAAATGCTCTAGGCGAAGAAGGTCCAGCATTGGAAGAAAGATTGTGGTTTCCATTTTCTTGAGGCACATCAACTCCCATAGCCTTGCTTATCTTCAAGGAAGCGTTCTTTAAATTAACAGCGGTAGAGTCTGACACAGACTTTAGTTTCTTATCCAAGATTAAACCACCCAAACCACTCAGCTTCCCTGCTCTTGAAGATCCTTTACATCCATAAGTCCGGTAATTTTTCTCCAAATGAAGTGGCTTCTGCCGAAGCATGTATTCTCTCTTGGTACTAACAGAATGGACCTTTCTACTACTTAAAAGTTTTTCCTCTACTGCAGAAGATTGAGATGTTCCAGAAACACCAAAAGATTTATCCCCATTATGCGATGTGGAATTTGTGACCTCTTTCTCAGAGAATGATCCACTTTGAACAAGGGAATTTTTTGGTTTAGCTATGTTGGGAACCCCTCCTGCAATGGCAGGTGTCTCATACTGTGAACTATGAGAACCAGGAATTGAAGGAACTGGCTTAGAAGGGCTCAGAAGATTCAATTCAACACTTTTGGCTTCTATTTTTGACTGGGGTTGATTCGGCATGGAGGAACTTCCATTTGAAGCGCCATCACTCATGAAACTATTCAAGGGATCACCATCCATTGCGCAAGCATGAGAGACATTCATGTCACAAATCAACAAGCACCACATTGCATCACCCGTACTGAAGAAAGGCCTTACCTCTCGAAGAACGCAGACTAGTTCTGCCAATATGTACTTCTCCAGCTGCTGTAGATCTTCAAAACAGTGCTCCCTCGAAGGATCAATTTCTTGGCCACTTCTAAGAAAATTTAAAGTATTATCCACTATATTAGACACAGTGTCTTTACACCCATAACAAAGGCCAGACCGCAAAACAGCCTTTGTAGCAACTTCTTCTGCACAACCACAAGCAACAATCTTTTTTATTGCACTCTTGAAAATTGTGTCCAAATTGCTAAGTACAAGTTCTTCAAGTTGGGTTTCTGTGAGGTCACTCCAATCAGCATCTTGGAACTCATCTGCTTCTAATTCCTCTCTGGGCCGGCTTGGCCCAACCTCAGATGAACCTACAGTACTGGACAATCCGAGGTCAAGTTTCAACCCATCAGAATGGTCTTTATTAACAGTACACAGGTCACAGACGCCGATTTGTCCATGACCTTGCGTGATTTCAAACTTTTCAGCTGAAAATTCATAACTTGTGCATTCAGTTTGAGGTAAAGGAATTATCTTATTCGGGTCACCTAAAGGCGGATCAGCCCGGAATTTCCTCTTATTCCTACTTCCCTTTTCTTGAACAGTTATTGAGGGAGATACTTGGGTGCTACAACTACTACTGCCCTTGGCGACCATTGATGCCATTTCAGCTGCATAAAACAATCTATTTCAATATATACATATCAATATGCATCAAGTATCATCTATCAGTTCCTAATGCCATACCAATATACCAATTGATAATTTCTACCAAAACTGCAATCAAACAACAAATTACAAATATCAACATTGATAACTGCAATCAAGAATCCAGCTCACAAGATCATCTACTGGTCAATCAAAATAAACCAATTAAAACCAGATTACTAAAAGCATATTGCGTTCGACAAGGACTGGACCAACACATATAAATCTCAGTATCTGAATTAAAGGTTGCCAACATTTTAGAACCAAACTCAATCAAACACGTCAATCAAAGATATAGAAAAGACTACCCAGAAGCAAAAACTGAACAATCAATCCGTTTGAAACATACCCACTTGATTACACATGATAAATATGAGCTAGCAATGTGAAACTCGATAGAAATCTAAAATCAAAACCAACCCATTAGATCAAAACAAGAATCAAGGAAAAAAATTCAAGAATCTGGTAAGTGGGTGTTCGTGTAATTAAAGATCCCCAATACAAATATAAGAATTTGAGGTTCATAATCAGAGAATAGACGATCGAGACGCACCCGATTCCAGCTATTGTTCGAGCAATCAAAGGTACGACCAGTCTCAGAACATCAGAGAATCAGAAAGAGAATTTATAGTTGTTTTATTTTCTTATTTTCTTAATAATTATTAGTCTAAAGAGAAATAGAGAATAGAACGTCTGTCTCTCTCAAAAGTTTTGGGTGTAATTTTATTTCTTTTTGTTTTTATTTTTATTTTTCCTGATAACCAGACCAAGTAACCAAGGTTAATTGAATTTGCCTTTTCTATACTAACCATGGTTAAGAAATATTACCCACCTACTCATATACATGAGTTATTTCATAATAAATATCAATTTCAACAATAATAAAATCATCTACACTAATGATTCAACATAAATAATTTCTTGGGCCAAAAGAAAGAAAATGTTACAATTAATATCACGAATTTTAATATTTTTTTAAAATATTAAGTTTGATAACCCATGAATTTGTGTACAATATATATATATATATATATTTTGGTAAAAATATTCTTCTTTTTATATATGGTGATTTTTGAGAATATGCATAGAATTAATGACTTAAATCTACAATGAAACGAATTATCATGTTACCATCTTATCAAAGAAATGCCCATATCATACCAATTCGGATTATATGCACTAGGTACATACACAATGTAAGCAAAGTGCCAAGTATGAAATTTTTTTTTTTTTTTAGTTTGTTTACTACTTACTCGCATTTGTTGGTTACATGTGCAATATGTGCATGTCAAGGATACACATCGTATAGGTGATGTATTCCCATCACATATACAATATATGACATGTATATAGATGAGTTACGCTTGGAATATGCTCTACAGTTTTTCTCGTCATTTTAAAATTGATATTTCTTTTTTCTTTTTATTTTAGTTCAAGTGATATGGAGAAGGAGGTTTACACAAAATATTCAGTCAGTGTCTGGGGGTTTCGAACCTTTGCCCATAGGAGTGAAGGTGGAAAAACTCAATCAACTAAGTTATATCTTACTGACTCAAAACTGATGTAATGATTAACTTCTTTTCAATATTCTAATTCAAGAATTATATATATTGGTAAAGCCCATAACTTCAATGAGGGGTCTATAAAAAAATGTAATTGCCAAATTGACATATGCAAATTTGGAAAGAAAAACAACAGAAATAAATAAAAGAAGGTGGGGTATGGACCATATGGTTTCTTTAGTTGGGAAGTTGGGAAAGCTAGGCCTAGAACCCTCTTACTCTTGGTGGCTGTTAGGCTAATGTGGGGGATGCAGTGATGCCACATGCAAAGTGAAGCAAGCACCTAACCTTCCGAAATGGTTCAGTCATTTTCATTTACCAAATATTTAGTAATTTTTCACAAAATCATTTTTTATTGTATTAAAAAACAAAAACAAAAACTATTTAATAATAAATTGTAATTTTTCATATAATCAGTGGTATTAATATTTGGTGGGTAAGTTAGGGCTTGGTTTGGTAGAAGTCAAAAATGAGCCAACCCCTAACCCAACCGAACCCAGAAGGCAGCGACCAGTCACAGCAGCCACCACCTCCTATCCACACAGAAGTAGAAGATGATGATGAGAATGTAAAACAACTCAAAGATTGCTCTGTTATCTACCTATCCTTACAGGTAATATTTCCGTATTTTCTATTGAATTTTATATTCCTAAACCCTAAACCCTGAAAATCATGAAAAACCCATCTGATCTGTGGTTTGCAGGATTGCCTTGTTAAGACTGACAGGAATTGGAAATCTTGTCAAGTGGGTATGCATTTTTGTTCTCACTCTTTTTTCTCTTTCAGTTTTCTTTTTCCTGGGTTTTGCTCTTTTTTCATTTGGTGTTCCTGCAGGCTTGTATTTTGGGTTGTTGTTTTAATTAATTAATAATTACCTTCTTCTTCTTCTTTTTTTTTTCTTTTTTTTTTTCTGTGAACAACATTTCATCAGAAGTCCAGGCCTTGAAGGCATGCAATGAGAGGAGGAATAATGGCAGAGGAAAGTGAGATCATAGCAAAGATGAGCTTCAATTAGGATTTCTAATATGTATGAATTTTTTATGAACTAATATGTATGATTTTTGGGTTTTATTATTTGACTGATTCTTTAAATGAAATGGTGACCATTTCTTGGTTGTTTTGCATACAATTTTTTGTAAACAAAACCCGCAAGTCATGTTTCTCTTCTCTCCACAAGTCATCAAATGCATTTTGTTCTAGAGTAAAGCAGAGTTATAAAGAAGCCTTTCTCTGTTTTTGCTGAGAAACAGAAGCAGAGATGCTTTGGAATTAGACAGCCTTTACACAGAAGTAATGCAGAATTCTCAGGAGGAACCTAAGTTATATTGAGAATTCCTTTCATCTGAAAAGATAATCCGGCCGAAAAAAGAAGAAGAAAAATATCGTTGAGCAAAAGGAGACGGTAACGATAACCATCAGCTTGATTCAGGAAACAGAAAATGATATGATAGCCAAAAGATGGGCACAGAGAAATAAATAGACATATGAAATGTGGTAGACTTGTGGAATTCTGGCGCTAGATCCTCTTCCAAAGCAGTTCGACCTTGGCATTTTGTTTTAACGAAACAAACAAGTCATCATCCGCATTTTGTTCTATAGAAGTAGAGTTACTGTCTGATGGCTAAACAACAAAAAGATGAGGTTTCTGTGTTTGCTGATCATGAGGAAAAGCAGCTGAGTTGCTTTTGGCATTCTGACAACCTTTTCACACGAGTAATTGAAGAACTCCTAGCAGGAACTTGTGTCGAAACATTGTTGACACATTGAGAACCCTAAGCCTCTGAAAAATAACCCAACTGCTCACCGCACATAGCGCATGCAGTCTCAATTGTCGGAGTCAATTTAAGCTGAAAAGGAGAAATCTTGTTGAGCAAAAGGAGATGGTAACAATAACCATGAGCCAGATTTAAGAAGATAGATGGATATACGGTAGGTTCGTGAATGCAGAAAAGGAAATACAGATAAAGCAATTAAAGAAACTTCATATTTCATTCATAATCCCTCTGTACCAGCTATTAGGTACTTTATACATGATTTTGGATGATGCCATATGGCAAGCATACCGAGAGAAAAGGATAACCATTTCCTAGTTTTTCAGGAAATAGAAACTAAGCTATGCAATGAAATAGAAGGGTGATATGGATAGTACAAGGTGATGTAGTGTGGGTGACGGTCCTATCAATCCTGCCCTGATGAAAACAGACTTGTCCTCAGGTCTGGAATTGAGGAAAACGACGCTCAATGTTTGTAGCATCCTCCCAAGTGGCATCCTCCTCAGGTAAACCAGACCACTGAATCAGCCAACGAACAACAGGCTGGTTATGGCATTTGAAAAGCCTGCGATTTAGAATTTTGGCTGGGGTCCATTGCACAGAGCTATCAGGGCGCAAGGGAGGAAGTGTTAGGGATGAAGTGAGGTGAGAACCAATTTTCTTCTTGAGCAGTGAGACTTGAAAGACACTATGAATTTTTGAGCCAGGTGGTAAGGCAAGCTTGTAGGCCACTGCTCCAATCTTAGCAAGGATTTGGTATGGACCATAAAACCGTGGAGACAGTTTGGGGCAGTTAGTACTACCCATGGTTTTCAAGAAAACCCAATCACCCACAGCAAAATGGCATTCAGAACGTTTGTGATTTGCAAAAAATGTCATGCGCTCCTAAGCAGCTTGCATATTCTGTCGGAGTCGTTGCAATAAGGAGTCATGTTCACGCAAGGCAAGATCAACAGCTTGTACAACAGTTGAACCTGGAGTATAAAATTCTACCGAGGGAGGGGGTTGGCCATAAACTGCTTGATATGGAGTCATCTTGATGGCGGAGTGATAGGTGGTGTTATACCACCATTCGGCCCATGGTAACCAAGAAACCCAGGACGTGGGTTTGTCCCCCACAAAACAACGAAGGTAGTGTTCCAAAGTGTGATTGAGAACTTCATTGTGGGTGGTATGCAAAACTATGGCAGAGTTTAGTGCCCTGGCGTGCAAAGAAAGATGTCTAGAATTGGCCTGTAAATGTTGGGTCCCTGTCACTCACAATGGTCTGTGGCATCCCATGGAGCTTAAAAACTTCACAGATAAACAAATCTGCAACCTGTGAAGCTGTATACGGATGTTTGATGGGAATAAAATGCCCATAGTTTGACAAGCGATCAACGACGACAAGGATGGCGTTCTTCCTTTTGACTGAGGGTAATCCCTCAACGAAATCCATGGCAATATCTTGCCAAATGGAATCAAGCATGGGCAATGGCTGGAGCAACCCGGGTGGATGTAAAGCTTCATAATTTTGGCGTTGGCAAGTGTCGCAAGCTGCCACAAATGCTTGCATATCTTTCCTCAACCCCGCCAACGAAAATTATGGAGTATGCGCTTGTATGTGCGTAGTTGTCCCCGAGTGTCCCCTCATTGGAGTGGAGTGAAATTCCTCCAAGATCATGGTACGCCATTTAGAAGAAGCAGGGACAAAGATGCGCTCTTTGTAATAGAGGCAATTATTCTGCCATGAATAATGGGGTTTGGCAGTAGGATCAGCTTGGAGGAGGCTAATAAGTTGCTGAGCTTCATTGTCGAAAGTATAATCTTGTTGAATATGTGGGATGCAATCAAAAATAGGAGTAGATAAACCCATAATAGCCAATAATTCTGACTCCCTGGACAAAGCATCAGGGCCAACATTTTTGCACCTAGCACGATATTCGATTTCATAGGAGCAGCCATTTTTCTTGAATGGGGGTGGATATGCGTTGTTCCAAGAAGTGCTTGATGGTTTGGTGATCTGTGACAATTTTAAATTGCCAACCCAACAAGTATGGTCGCCATTGTTCCACTGCCAGCATCTCCTTGTCATAAACTGATAAAGAGCGATGCTTTTCGGAAAAAGATTTGCTAAGATATGCTATCGGTCGCTGCTCTTGGGACAAAATGGCACCAACCCCATTGTTCGAGGCATCAGATTCCACGATAAATTGTTTGGGAGACGAAGGATAGGGGTGGTTGTCAAGGCAGTTTTGAGGGTCTGGAAGGCAGACTCTACCGCTGGGTTCCAATGGAAGTTGTCTTTGCGCAAAAGATCTGTTAGGGGCTTGGAAATTGTACCAAAGTGATGAACGAATTTGTGGTAATAACCCGCCAACCCCAGAAAACCATGCAATCCTTTTACTGTCTCAGGCCTTGGCCAATTATCAATGCACTGAATTTTCTTTTTATCCACTGATACTCCTGCTTTAGATATAGTGTGACCCAAATAATCGACAGTGAGCTGAGCAAATGTGCATTTAGAAGCCTTCACGTTGAGCTGAGCAACCCTTAACACCTCAAACACAGTGGTTAAGTGATGGACATGTTTCTTCAAAGTTTGACTATATACCAATATATCGTCAAAAAACACAAGGACAAACTTACGCAGATAAAGGTGGAAGATGTCGTTCATGAGTGCCTAAAATGTGGATGGAGCATTGGATAAGCCGAATGGCATCACCAGGAATTCGTAGCACCCTTTGTGTGTCCTAAATGTCGTCTTCGGGATGTCAGCGTCCCACATACGAATTTGATGGTACTCGAAACGCAAATCTAGTTTGGAGAACCAAGCTGCACCATTTAATTCGTCTGGCATTTCGTCAATGACTGGTATTGGAAATTTATCCTTGACTGTCACATGATTTAGAGCGCGATAATCAACACAGAACCTCCAAGTCCCTTATTTCTTGATGACCAGTAGTAACAAGGAGGAGAAAGGACTCTCACTTCTCCTAATTATCTCAGTTTGCAGCATAGCATTCACTTGAGACTCAATTTCAGCTTTTTGCCAATGTGGGTATCGATATGGCCTGACATTAATAGGTCCAATACCTGGTAGCAATGGAATACGGTGATCAATGGCGCTAGAGGGTGGCAACCCCAGAGATTCCTCAAACAAATCAAAAAATTGCTTTAATAAGCCTTGAACACTCAGTGGAGTGGTACACATGATCCCGTGGGTTGCTAGGGCATGTAGAAATTGCTCACAGCTAATATTACAGATTTTGGTGGGCTGGCATAGCTCTCATTACCCTGTTGCCTAGCAAACGATAATTGTTGCCATCCGCTGTAAATTCCATGATTTTATCTCTGAAATGCCAGCCAATGAGTCCCAATGTCTCTAACCATTCAACCCCCAAAACTAAATCACATCTAGAGACAGAGAGGAGGCAAAAATCACCTTGGAATTCATAGGCCTGGAGTTTTACTTGCACAGCATAAACCATACCTTTCGTGCTATAAACTGACACGTGGCAACCACTATTTTTTCTGTCTTCTTAGCATCAATGGTTCCCTTCAGTTGTGTGGCGATTTTGGGGTTAAGAAAATTACGATCTGCCCCAGAATCGATGAACACCCTTATCAGAATACCCTCAATAGAACCTTGTAATCGCATTGCCCTTTCGCGGGTCCGTTTCCTATTTGCTAGCGCATGGAGGTGTATGGTGGTGTCCTTAATGACTCAAAATCTATCAGAGTGACAGCTCTGAGGGGTTCACTCCTAAGTCCATAGGCCATTGATCATAGTGTTAGTCACTGACAAGAAAATTTCCTGATCCTTGTAGCAGTAAATAATAGGCGTTGAACTTGTTAGGTCTTGTGTACGTAGGTTCATATGAAGGAGCTTGATAACACGGTTTGATGATGACATGCTAACCTAAACGAAACAAAACGGCTCTGTAATGCTCTGCTTCCTCAAAATTCTTCAAGATGTGTTTTGATTATCAATATAGCATGAAGGAGATAATTCAATAAACGAAACAAGAAGGCTCTATAACGCTCAGCATTGCCGCAAGACACACTCACATACAGATACTAACAAGCTGAACTCATATTTAACCAAAGAAAGTCTGATACCACTTGATTTTGGTGAGAAAGAAACCCAACCGTAACGCAACCATAAAATTCCGGCTTAAGTTTAGGCTCCATGACACACAACACCACCACATCCTCAAACCTGATGAGAAGTTGAGATTGTATACCATTATTTTCCATGCTTCCTTATGCAATATTAAGGGAGGTAAGCAGAACTCAGGATTGAAAATATTTCTGCATGAATGCAATACAGAACAACAACTTACACAAATAAAAGGAAAAGCTAAACTAATAACATAGGAATGCAACTATATATTCTGCATGTATATCTTTGAAATATAATTAGTGACAGGACGCATCTTTCATGTACAAGTCTTCAATAACAAGAAGATTCTTGGACACCGTAATCTTTCATAACCCACATGTCAAGTTCCCTGGAAGCACAACCACCAAACACACATAAAATAAAACAAGACAACCTCCTACCCAACTTTAAAAGATCATGAAATTCTCTCTCTACTCTTCCATAGTTGCTAGGCAAGGGTAGTGATCGAAATTGCTCGGTTTCAAAGCTGAAAGAATGTATGCATTCAGCACTTTCAACAGCAAGGGAGACCCAATGAAGAGCTCCATGGAGAAGAGCACTGAAGGGAAACTTAAGAAAGTCACTACGAGCATTTCCAATGCTTCTCCAAACTCCCGTTCCTATGGTGTATATCTCAACCTCAAGGTAGTCGATTGAGCGACACTCTGGATCGACCATCGGATAAAAAGATTGCAACATCTTGTACTGATTCGTCTCAACGCTAAAACCAAATCCATCAAGAGGGGCCCTGTACCTGGCCTTGTCGTTCGGTGGGATGGTGATGAACTCACCCAAAATTGGATTGCACACATACAAAGGGTCATCTCTACTTTCTCCAGACAGACAAAGTAAACCATTACAAGAGTTTACCATACGAAATTCTAAAATGGGTAGGCTGGTTTTGGGAGCAAATGCAAACCTCATTTTCTCGAGCCTCATATCAGAACCAGAAAATTCTACTATCTGGGTGAATTTAATTTTTGAATTTTTTACGAAGGAATGGCTCTTGATCAAGATGCCAAGATGTAACCTTGAGGCTCGGAGATGAGCAAATTGAGGGTCACAAATTATAGAAAGCCAATCTTTGCAAACGCGCCTTGCAGTTGAAGAGGGTTTTTATGGACAGCCTTTGAGAGAATTTCCATGACCGTAGCCAAAGGAAGCTGTTGGAATTTGGAGGGATCTAGATTTGCTACCATCTTCCTCTGTTTCATTTTGCGGGTTTCCATAGTTTCTCCTCAGCCTATAGACGGGGACCGGGATGGGGTTTAAATTTCCGGAGGAAGGAATACCGGCGAGCTCAAAAGAGCGTTTGTGTTTCTTGCTGCTTTTATAGGGAGGATGGAACCGCAGTTGCTAGTGGAAGAGGTTTTGGCGGGAAATTTTTGCCTTAATTCATTCGAAAATATTATTTTTATAATTAAAGTAAATTTGTTAAATAACACATTTTTATTAATTTTGCATACATGTGGCTCCTACGTGGCATGCCACATGACAGTAAGATGCGAAAAGTGAATTTTGGGAACAAGGTTTTTTTTTTTTTTGGTTGTGAAAGTTAGGAAGAAAATGAGGGTTTTCTCACACATACCAAATATCATGGAGATCCGAATATGATATTAACTGATCTTCAAGTTAATGCTATTTTTCACTCGCTAGACCTAATTGGCAAATTTAGGGAACAAGTTTGAGTCAAGGTAACTTTTGGACGACATAGTGGGATTGAGACATCATTCAAGTTACACTAGACTAATTAAGTCTAAAATTAATGATGATTTTAAGTAGATTGCTTTGAGCATTATTGAATTAGACAATCCGATAACAATATTATGGGAGCAATAATATTGAATGAGACAATCAAATAACATTGCTTTAGATCCCTTCCCTCTAGAAAGATTGCCCAAGTGAAAGTGCCCAAAACAAAAGTTGCACGTGATCTCAGGTCTTTTCCCATCTGGGTTCGGCTGGAACACGAAATCTTGTCAAATGTGCATGCATTTTGTTTTCTCACAATTTCTTCTTTGGTTCCTCTTCCTTGTGTGATTTTAATCACTGTTTTCAAATTCAGGTTCTTTGAGGCCTTGATAGAGGAGGAAGAATGACATGGTAAACTGAGATCATATGAAAGATGAGCTTAAAACGATTGCCACTATCTGCTCTCTGGTTTTTATTTTATTTTCTATTTATAATTTGACTAAATCTATAAAAGAAATTAGCCTTCAACAATTTCCTGTAACCATAAGGATAATCTCAAAGGACCCAAAAAAGAGATTGTAACTAGGCACTTTAGACATTCATAAAAAGGTCACAAAACAAATCTTACTATCATTATGTTGTATAGAAGCAGAGTTACTGTCTGATGGCGAAGTAACAAAGAGAAGCCATTTTCTAACTTGGCTGATAGTTGCTTTGGGGATTAGAACAACCTTGAAACTAAAAAGCAATTCAAGAATTCTCAGCATGAACTTGTGTTTCGTAACATTATCGACACATTCAGAACCCCTTGCGTTTGAAAACATAACCCAAGTCCCTACCACATATATCCCAAGTCCCTACCTCGAAGTGAAATCCAGCTGAAATTGTTCAGCAAAAAGGAGACAGCAACAACCATTTGGTATTCAAGAAAACAGAAGATGGTCACAAGAAAACAGGCTGGCCATAACCTCAGTTAAGTTTTGTGCACTTGTAGGGTGGCATCCCAGAACCAACACAATCAGAACTCCCCACAGCAAGCAGCTTGTCAGATTTATTCCCGGTTCTTACCCTGCATATCATACGGTACACATGCCAAATGAGTTGCCATAATCAGTAACCAATGCCTCACCCCCCTGCTCAAAGGGCTAAACATCATTGCACAGTTAAACAAATGTTTGGACAAACTAAAAAATCTATCATAATGATCATAGTCTTAGCAAGTGACAAGCAAATTTTCTGAATAGCTGGAGCCTTGTATTGGTAAGTAATAGGCATTGAATTGAACTTGTTAGATCTCGTGAGCTTACACATATGCAGGATCCTTATAACAATATTGCCTACAAAATATCTACTTCCAGAAATAAAATCAAAATAGAAGTTGTAGCAGAGAAATATATGTTTGTGCATGTATATTTTTTAAGTAAAATTTTAGTACCTCTTCACCTCCTCTCCTCTTGAAGCATCGTAGAGTGAAACAAAGGATGGACTGTAAGCAATTGCATCGAATGAGAATAACGACTGAGTCCCAGTAATTCTGATTTCCCTGAAACTCTTTTTTTCTTTATTATAACAAACAACATTCCAATTGTTGTGCACCATCAAGATTTCCCCATTACTCAAAAACATGATAGGTTCATGCAAACTCAAGAAAGGTGTCCTTTGAAATAAGTTTTCGACGATGACAAGAAATTTAGTCCAAGACTCTTGGACACCATAATCCTTCATAACCCACATGCCAATTTTGCTAGATTCATCATCAAATACAGATAAAAGGAGGCAACCTCCTAACACTCCCAACTTAAAAGACTCTGAAGATTGCTTCTTTCTTTGTCCAAAGCAGCAAGGTGAGGGTAGTCGTTGGAATTGCTCTGTTCCATAGTTGAAAGTGTTTATAAGCATAGACATATTACCACCATAGGAAACCCAATGAAGAGCTCCTCGCAGATAAGAATTGAATGGTAACTCCGGGAAGTCCATAGGAGCATTTCCAATGCTTCTCCAAAGCCCTGTACCAATGGTGTATATCTCAGCCTCAGCCTTGCAGAAGTTGTCAGATAAGCTCGTTTGCAACACCTTGTACTCATTCGTCCTGACGCTAAAACCAAACCCAACAAAACTGCACCAGCCCCTACCTTTCTGGGTAGGTGGAATGATGATGAATTCACCCAAAATTGGATTACAAACATAACATGGGTCATATTTATGAGGTCCAGACAAACAAACTAAACCATTGCATGAGTTTACCAAACCGAATTCGGAAATGGGTACATTGTCGGTAAAGTTCATAGTGTCTACCCACAAATCAGATTCAGCACATTCCTCTACATGGGTCAACTCAGGTTTCCATGATTTCAGATTATGGGGATACTTCTTGATCAAGATGCCAATTCTTGATCTTGATAGGTGGAGATGAATAAACTGAGGGTCAGAAATTAGAGAAAGCCACTCTTTGCAAACGCACCTGCAGTTGAAGAGGGTTTTCATGGAGAGCCTTAAGAGAATCTCCATGGCTATAGCCTGTGGGAGTTGCTGGAAGTTGGTGCAGGGACAAGGACTTCTGGGTTGCTGCCATTTTTCTCCTAATCGCTCTCTGTCTTTGCTGCAAGTCGCTGCTCTATTTGCTGCTCTTTTGCTTGGATTCATATCATTCATTTTGGGGTTTCTTTGTTTTCTTTTTTCTTGGAGTGTCAGGGGGAGACTCATCAGCAGTCAAAATCGTTGGAGAAATACCAGAAGAGCATTGAAATGGGCTTTTGGCGGCAAGAGCGTACTTTACGTTTTTGGGTTGTCCCACTTGTCACTCTTGTAGTGGGCTAGGGGGTCACCTCTCAATGGACCAACCGAATTTTAATTCGAATCTGGTCTGGTCCAGTCTTCTAGTTATACTTTAAAATATTATCCAAAGTGATATTATATTGGATTAATACATGACAAAATATTAAATGTAATTACAAGAGCATCCGCATAATGTATTTACAACAATGAACTTCTCTAATAAAGATTTTAGTTAAGGATCGTTTTAAGAGTTCTAATCTCAGTTATCTACTAGATACGGTAGGTAGGTTAAATAAGAGTAGAAGTCGTAGACCAATCCTTAACATAAAGTCATTAGATATGTTAGTGGGTTAATTATTATTATTATTTTTAATAATATACCGTACATGCAATTCAATGACTAAATTACAAGTCATTAACCAATCCTTAACATAAAGTTCTTAATGGAGCCAAACCATTTACGTTAGGAACTTCTCCAATAAGGATTTTTGTTAATGATTAGTTAAGGAGTTCTAATCTTAGCCCATCCATTATATTTGTTAGTGTGTTAAATAATTTTTTAATATATACCATGCATGCAATCCATTGAATAATGGTAGGAATTTTTAACCAAACTTAAACATAGAAGTTTTGGATTAGTCAAGGAGTTCTAATCCCAGTCATTCATTATATATGTTAGTAGATTAAATAATTTTTTAAAATATACGTTATATGCAATCCAATAACTAAAATTAAACCTCCTTAACCAATCCTTACCATCAAAATCATAATGGAGCCAAAACCCTTTCTGACTGATTTGATTTGAGTTTAAAAAAACAATTATGACTACCAACTGAGACTACAGTTCATTTGTAAAATCTCTCAGTTCTTTTGTAAAATCAGAAGGATAAAATCCCACTTTTGATGCAGGTATAGATCGTAAGAAACGAAAACAAACAGCCAAGATCACTTAAGACTACATGAATGTGTTACGCTAATGTAACTGTCACATTGAAAAGTTTCTTGTGTTGGTTGAATTGATCAAGAAACATTAATGTCATTTTTATTAGGGAGTTTCACTAAAACACCCAAAATAGAGGTTGAAATTATAAAAAAACCCAACACCCAAAACACTTTATAAACACACCCAAAACCCATCATTACACACACTCAAAACCCATTTATAAACACACCCAAAAAGTTGACTTTGGAGTTGATTTTGGGTGTGTTTCTATGTTTAAATAATAAATACATGTCTAGATTGAGTTTATTTATAAATTTGTATTTTTATTATTCCGTAATCAGAATTAAAATAAGGATTTGATTTAGTAATTTAGTAAACAACTTATAAGGAATCAGTACCACTCCTATCCCGATTCCATATTGTTTAATAAACAACTTCAATATGAATCTGGATTCTGACTCTCCTCAATCCAACTCCTCTTCAATTCAATTCAATTCATTCTCATCCGATTACGGATAAGTAAACAAACATGCCGTAAAAGAGAAGAATTGGCGAGATGGGCCGGTGCTGAATAAGGTTGTAAATAGGCACTTGGACATTGATACAAAGTTTTACAGAAGTTTCAACCAGGTTTTTGTCTAGACAAGTCATCACTTGCAGATTGATCTATAGGTGCAGAGTTACTATAATAGCTATACAACAAAATGCTGCCTTTTTCTGTCTATTCTGAAGAACAAAAGGAGAGCTACTTGGGTATTACAAAAACCTATATACAAGCAATCGAGAAGCTCTCATGAGGAACCGGTGTCGTCAAAAGACTCGAAACATTGTTGGCACATTGGGAACCTTAACCTCTTAAAACATAACCCAAGTGGCCACCGCATAGAGTGAATGCAGTCCTTATCCTCCGAGTTAAATCCAGCTGAAAACAAATGAAATTATTCAGCAACACACTAGCACAAGAGAACAGATGGATAATAAGAACTACGACAACTCACAGAGGATTTATGGCTCAAGGAAGACCCTCCTCAAAAGCAGGGCATCCATAGCCTGAGTTAAGTTTTGTCGACTTGCGGGGTGGCATACCAAAGCCGGCACACTCATAACTCCCTTCCAAAAGCAGCTTTCCAGATTTCTTACCCAATTTCTTACTGCGTCGTACCCTTCATATCATACACAGTAAGCATGCTAAAATGAGTTGATCAGTGACCAATGTCTCAGCCACTTACTAAAGCATCCGTGTTATTGTTCAAATTCCTAGTTAACAAAATTCTTGAACAAACTCAACCTATCATGGTAACAAACCTGAGGGGTTCACTCCCTATTAATAGCAAATGATCATAGCATTGGCAAGTGACAAGTATTTTTTTAGTAACTGTAGCCTTATTAATCATTCTATCAACAGATCTTAAGCATTGAACTTGTTACATGTGTATGAGCTATATGAATAATTCCAGACTTTCATATGCAATGTTAAGGAAAATTAGAAGAGCCTAGGAAACAAAAAGTTTGTGCAAGTTTTGAAATGCAATACCTTGATTGCATTTTCGGTCAAACATGAACTTCCACAAATATAAACCAAAACATAAAAGTTGTGGCAGAGAAATGTAAGTAAATGAAAGCACGTATATCTTTGAAATATATAGGATTTTAGTACCTCTTCACCTCTTCACCTTTTGAAACGTTGTAGAGGGAAACAAAGGATGGACTGTAAGCAATTGCCTCAAATGGTGACCGAGTCCAAGTAATTCTTATTTCCCTGAAACTCTTTGTTTCTTGATTATAACAAACAACAGCACAATTATTGAACAACAGAAGGATTTCCCCATTCCTCAAAAACATAATTGGTTCATACACATGACAGATTCGTTCCTCTGGACACTCATACAAGTTTCCAAAAACAAGAACTTTAGTCCAAGACTCTTGAACACCATACTCCTTCATAACCCACATGTCGAATTTGCTATAATCATCATCAAACACAGATAAACAGAGACACCCACCTACCACTTCCAGTATATAACAATCTGAAAATCGATTTCCCAGTAAGCTAGGCACAGGCAGTGGTCGAAATTGTTCTCTTTCGAAGTGGAAAGAATGTATAAAATCAGGAACTGTGCTACTATAGGATACCCAATGAAGAGCTCCATGCAGAAAAGGATTGAAGGGTAACTGATCAATATCCCCAGGAGCATTTCCAACACTTCTCCACACTCCTGTACCAATGGTGTATATCTCAGCCTCAGTGCCATTGGTCATTTGCAACAATTTGTACTCATTGGTCCCATTGCTAAAACCAAGTCCAACAAAAAAGCACTTGTTTCTACTTAGATTGGTAGGAGGGATGCTGATGTGCTCACCCAAAATTGGATTGCACACAAAACATGGGTAATCTCTATTGGGTCCAGACAAACAGAGCAGACCATTACATGAGTTTATCAAACGAAATTCAGGCATGGCCCCAATGGGTAGGCTGTTTTGGGGATTAAACCTTATTTTCTCAAGCAGCAAATCAGAACCGGCACAATCTTCTATATGGGTAAAATCAAGTTTCCTTGATTTTCTTATAGGGGGGTAGGTCTTGATCAAGATGCCAACGGGTGATCTTGAAGAGTGGAGCTTAGTAAATTGAGGGTCAGAAATTATAGAAAGCCAGTCTTTGCACACGCACCTACAATTCAAGAGGGTCTTGATGGAGAGGCTTGAGAGGATTTCCAAGACCAAAGCCTGTGGAAGTTGTTGGAATTTGCTGCAAGGAGCTTTGGGTTGGCATTGTTCTCCTGATTGCTCTTTGTTTTTGCTGCTCATAGCTGCTCTAGTTGCCACTTTTTTTCTTGGATTCATAGGATTTCCTTTCGTTTCTCTTGCCATTCTGTAGGTTTGGGAAAGTTCAAGAGCTAGCTGATGAGGGTGCCTTTTGAGAACTAGCTGATGCTTTCTTTTGAAAAATATTCAGAGCTAAAATGGCACGTATAAACTGGCATGTTTTGGGCAAGGGACAAATGTCAAATGAAAATTAAGGAAGGAAGAAATCATATGTTACGTGTACAACACCCGTCTTTACTTTTCTGATTTGGGATATTATCTTCTTAATTTATTTAAAGTCATTTTCGGTTCCTGTATTTTACCACTTTATCACTAACGTCTCTATTGTTTCAATTTGATAAATTTTGTCTCTGTAATTTCAATTCCAAGCAATTCAAGCACAATTCTCGATATTTCGGCCAAGTATTGTAGCCCCTCCCTAATTACTTCCACAACCCTTTATTGTAAATTTTCTTATGCTTTTAAGTCTCAAAGTCACTTACCTTGGGTTCATGAAGAGGGATTTTGGGCAATGCATGAAATTAGATTCGGAGTTTGATGTGTGTTTGTGTGTGTGTGTGTGTGTGTGTGTGTGTGTGTGTGTGTGTGAGTGTGAGAGAGAGAGAGATGTGATTGCGAAAGGAGGGGAGCATAATATTGGGTCGACGGTTGGAAGAGTGAGGGTATAAGGTGGATGTTGGGGTGGTTGGGTCATGGCTGTAAGGTGTGGAGCAGGTTGAGTTAGGAGGAGGAGGTTGTTGGGAGGGGGAGGAGGGATGGGAGAAGGTGGTTGGGTTGGTGCTATAAGATTGGATTGAAATGCCCGTTACTCTGCCGAATTACTTACTCACTCATATTTAGCTAAGAATGTCTTACCCTTGCACTTTCCTTTTGTAGATCCTCCAAACCTTGCTGAAGGGAATCACCTACCGAAGGCAAGCCACCCCTAAGTTCATCTCCATAGTGGTCATCCATTTTCAGGCACTTACATATTGAGCGATTCCAATAACTAGACCCTCGGTCACCCTTGGAACTTCGATCATCTAAAGTACTACTTCAAGTAAAGAAGCTTGCCATTTTGCATCACCATTTTATGTTTCAGATTATGTAACGCTCTTGGCTTCGACAATTGCTCATGCATGTATTGTGCCCATGGCACCTATATCTTATACAAGGCCAAAAAGGTACATTTTGAAAAATACAAAAACCAAGTCCACATACATTCAGTAAAATGCAAATAATCTTCACAAAAAGATGCATTAAATGTATGCCATAATAAATAAAAGACTAAAAGATATATTCTAAATTCCTTTCAGCACATTTTTCAACAAAAATCAAAACGTCAAAATTGTTAGTGTATAAGCTGTGAGCTGATTAAAGCTTAGCATAAATATGCCTTGTAGTTAATTGTGTATTCACTTTGGTAATTAAACCAAGTGTAGGGCCTTTATTGTAATTTGTGTGATCCATTAGTTTAGCATGATGGATGGCTGAGATTCATTGATGAGTGTGTGAATCCAGCTCAGAGCTAATGGTCTTGTACATGCCATATGAGCTCATTTTCTTACAGATGAATATATACAAAAACACTGCTCACATACTCTGTGAGCAAGCAGAGCAGTTATACAAAAGCACTCAGAATTTCTTCTTTTCTCTCTAACCAATACACAAACCCAGCTTGAATAGCTAAACATTAACATGGCTTCAGAGCCAAGTTCGATAGATTAAGATCTGGGCGTAAGAAATTGAGCTCCACTCAAGTTTGGTTGAGCTCAGGCAAAGTTACAGAACGTTCACAAAATCAGTTTTCGACTTGTGATTCATTTCATCTGAGCTAAAAGATGGCTAGATCTGGAAGTTCTAAAGTAAGAACTTTGATCTTCTTCAACGAGAATTAGGAATTATGGAGAATCAGAATGACGACAATCTTCAAGTCGCACGGGTTATGGAAACTGGTTGAAAAGGGGATTTCGATCTCAGACTCAAAGAAGAAGGTTGAAGGAGGCTCAAAAGAGGAAGTTGATGAGAAAACAGCAGTTGTCTATATGCAAGATGCTAAGGCCCTGGGCATTATTCAGATTGCATTTTCAGATCAAATTTTCCCACAAATAGCTAATGCTGAAACATCAAAAATGGCTTGGGATTTGTTGTATGGAGAGTACTATGGTGGTGATCAGGTAAGGTCTGTAAAATTACAAAATCTGAGGCGTGAATTTGAGTATGCTAGGATGAGAGATGATGAAACCTTATCTGGCTATTTGACTAGGCTAAATGATTTGATAAACCAAATGAAAACATTTGGTGAGATTCTGACTAATGAGAGACTTGTTCAGAAAGTGTTGATTAGCCTTAGCAAGCCATATGACCCTATTTGTCTGGTTATTGAAAATACCAAAAGCTTGGAGACTGTGGAATTGCAAGAAGTTGTAGCTATTTTGAAAAGTCAAGAACAAAGGTTTGATCTACATAATGTGAATACCACTGAAAGGGCATTTGCCTATCTTTCTGTGAATTCAAATGGGCAACAAAGCAAGAATCATTCTAAGTCTCAAAAGAATTGGAATCCTAAGGGAAAACCATGGGAATCGAAAGGAAAGTCTCAGCAGAACAATTATGCACCAAATCACAGTTTTGGTTCACCACAACAAACAACTCAAGATGCTACTAAACCACAGTGCAAGGTGTGCTCCAAATTTCACTTTGGTAAGTGTAGATATAAGGGGAAGCCTAAATGTTTTAACTGTGATAGGTTTGGACATTTGGCTAGGGAATGCACCATAGGTAAGGCTACTCAAAAGGCCAACTGTGTCAATCAAACTGAGATGACTGGAAACCTATTCTTTGCCAATAGTGTCATTTCTGATGTGAAAATAAATGGAAACTGGTATATTGACAGTGGCTGTAGCAACCACATGACTGGAAGTGCAGAATTGCTTGTTGATATAAGGACAAATGTTTGTGGAAAGGTGCAGATGCCTACTGGAAATTTGCTGGATGTTGTAGGCATAGGCTCAATAGTGATTAAAACTAGTGTTGGCAAGAAATACATTAGAGAAGTCATGTTTCTACCTGGATTAAAGGAGAATTTGTTGAGCATTGGTCAAATGGATGAACATGGGTATCATTTGCTATTTGGTGGAGGCATGTGCTGCATCTTTGATGGCCCCTCACTTGACAAGTTGGTTATCAAGGTCAAGATGAAAAATAATAGGTGTTATCCTTTATCTTTAATGCAAAATGATCATATTGCTTTAAGGGCTAGTGTGACTGAATGTACTTGGATCTGGCATAAGAGGTTAGGCCACTTAAACCTCATAAGTCTCAAACAGTTGAGAGACCAAAGTATGGTTTATGGTCTTCCATATCTGGAAGAAATTAATGGTGAATGTGAGGGATGTCAATTGGGCAAGCAACGTAGGGACTGGTTTCCTAAAGGGCAGGCTTGGAGAGCAAGAAATCCTCTTGGAACTGATACATACAAATCTATGTGGTCCAATGCAGATGAATCTATAGCTGGAAACATATATCTTATGCTACTTATTGATGATTGCACAAGGATGACTTGGGTATACTTTCTAAGGTATAAATCAGATGCAATAACCTGTTTTAGAAAGTTTAAATCCATGGTAGAACTGCAAAGTGGTTTCAAAGTGAAGTGTGTGAGAAGTGATAGAAGAGGTGAATTCACATCTAGTGAATTCAACAAATTATGTGAAGAATGTGGCATTCAAAGACAACTAACCACAGCCTATACTCCACAACAAAATGGAGTGGTGGAGAGGAAAAATAGAACTGTGGTGGAAATGGCCAAGGCAATGCTTCATGAGAAGCATATGCCTTACTCTCTATGGGCAGAAGCTGTTCACACAGCTGTGTATCTCCTAAATCGTTCACCCACCAAGGCACTAGAAAATATCACTCTATTTGAAGCATATAGTGGCAGAAAACTAGGTATTGGTCATCTCAAAGTGTTTGGATCACTTTGTTATGTACATGTACCAACAGAAACAAGGTAGAAACTAGATGCTAAGAGTGTCAAGGGGTTTTTTGTTGGATATGCTGTTTGTGAAAAGGGGTACATGGTATTTGATCCTTTCACTAAGAAGTTGATTTTGTTAAGAGATGTTGTGTTTGATGAAAGTATGACTTGGAACTGGAAAGCACAGATAGAAATACCTACTGCAGTGACAAATACTCAAGATCAATCTAAAACTCAGATTGATTCCAGTCTACATGAAGTAACAGAAGTAGACAACAATTGTGCTAGTCCTTGCAGCTCTTCTCAAGCTAAAGAACAAGAGAGAAATATCCATGAAATTGCTGAGATCACTAAACCTTATGATCATACACCAGTCAAGTGGAGAAGCATAAATGATATTCTGGCACAATGCAATCTTTGCATTGTGGAACCAAAGAAGTATGAAGAAGCTGCACAGGATTAGTCATGGATAAAAGCAATGAAGGATGAACTATCTATGATTGAGAAAAATGGAACTTGGGAACTTGTGAACAAACCAAGTGACAAACAAGTTATTGGAGTGAAATGGGTGTTCAAGACCAAATTGAATCTAGATGGTTCAGTGCAAAAGAACAAGGCAAGATTGGTTGCTAAGGGATATGTGCAGAAACCAGGAATTGACTATAATGAAACTTTTGCTCCAGTTGCTAGATTGGACACAATCAGGACCTTAATTGCTCTTGCTGCACAAAAGGGCTGGAAGTTATATCAACTAGATGTCAAGTCAGCATTCTTGAATGGAAAGCTGCAAGAAGAAGTGTATGTTGAGCAACCTGAGGGATTTGTGGTTCAACGCAAAGAAGATAAAGTTTATAGACTGCACAAGGCTTTTTATGGGTTAAAACAGGCACCTAGAGCCTGGTATGGAGAAATTGACAGTTACTTTGCTGAGTGTGGGTTTGAGAAAAGCTTGAGTGAAGCCACTCTTTATACCAAGACAAGGGGAGAAAATGATATACCAATTGTATCCATCTATGTGGATGATATAGTGTACACAGGAAGCAATCAAGGAATGTTGAATGAGTTCAAGAAAGACATGAAAGAGAAGTATGAAATGACAGACTTGGGACTTCTCCATCACTTTCTAGGAATGGGGGTGATTCAGACAGATTCAAGCATCTTTATTCACCAAATGAAGTATGCATCTCCATTTGTTGAATAAATTTGGCTTAACTGACTATAAGCCTGTGTCTACTCCTCTTGTAGCCACAGAAAAGTTAATCAAGGATGATGGAAGTGGTGCTGCTGATGAAGAGAATTATAGAAAGCTTGTAGGAAGCTTACTGTACCTTACTACTACAAGACCAGATGTGATGTATGCTGCAAGTTTGCTAGCTAGATATATGCATGGTCTTTCTAATAAGCACTATGGAACAGCTAAGAGGGTGCTAAGGTATGTTAAAGGAACATTAGACTATGGTTTGATGTATAAGAAATGCAAGAAGGCAGTGTTGGTTGGATACTGTGACAGTGATTGGGGAGGCTCTATTGAAGATAGCAAAAGTACATATGGTTATGTATTCTCGTTTGGAAGTGGAGTCTTTTCATGGGCTTCTGTCAAGAAAAGTTGTGTTGCTCTCTCAACTGCAGAAACAGAATATGTTAGTGCTTCAGAAGCTACAACTCAAGCTATATGGCTTAGGTTTGTCTTAGGAGGATTTTGGTGAACTACAAACAGAAGCTACTCCTATGAAATGTGACAACACATCTGCAATCTCAATCACAAAGAATCCAATTTTTCATCAAAGGACAAAGCACATTGACAGGAGGTATCATTTCATTAAGGATGCTCTACAACAAGGTATTATTGATTTGATTTATTGTCCTACTAAAGATCAAGTGGCAAACATTTTTACCAAGTCTTTACCAAAGGAGAGATTCAACTATCTTAGAGACAAGCTTGGAGTTGTATCAGCTCAAAACTTAAAGGGGAGTGTTAGTGTATAAGTTGTGAGCTGATTAAAGCTTAGCATAAATATGCCTTGTAGTTAATTGTATATTCACTTTGGTAATTAAACCAAGTGTAGGGCCTTTATTGTAATTTGTGTGATCCATTAGTTTAGCATGATGGATGGCTGAGATTCACTGATGAGTGTGTGAATCCAGCTCAGAGCTAACGGTCTTGTACATGCCGTATGAGCTCATTTTCTTACAGATGAATATATACAAAAACACTGCTCACATACTCCGTGAACAAGCAGAGCAGTTATACAAAAGCACTCAAAATTTCTTATTTTCTCTCTAACCAATACACAAACCCATCTTGAATAGCTAAACATTAACAAAAATTATAGAATACAAGAAGGAAATAAAGCACCAGCCAAAATCATTGTGCAGCAACATTGCTGTCCTCATTGCCACCATCTTCATTCTCCTGAACTTCCTTCATCTCCACATCTGGAATCATCGCTTCAGTCACACCTTCTAGAAGTGGGGAAAGGTCTTTCTTGAAGTCAAGTTTTAGCTTATGGTCGAAGTTGTATCACGTCACGTTCCAAAGCAGCTTCTGGCTAAGAGTGCCGACCTCTTTATCCAACTCCTTTTTATAAGTCACTGCACCAAAAAAAAAAAAATCACACACACACACAAAAGGGTCACTACATTTGGCAAATATGTATATATATACAAGGCAACTACCCAACGGTAGGGTATAACTTATTGTCGCCAATGAGCTTGACCCAAGTTAGATTCGACATTGAAAGAAAAATCCTCCACTCTCAATTGATGATCGGAATTAGACTCCTCACTTTCTCACAAAGGACTTCGTCCTCCTTTAAGTGAGCACATTGCTTCTGCTTCCCTGAAAATAAAAACAACTCATAAGTACACGCAGATTTGACATCAGCAAATGCAAACAATTGAATACATTGTCAAACGACACCTACTACGTACCGACGGTTTGGAAGTGGGTAGGTATATGCCGCTCAATCGATTTTTTGGGATTGACAACCTCCCAATTGTTAAAGGCATAACATTGTCGTTCTCTTAATGACTTCTATGACAAAGGCATATCAACGACGAAGTAGCCCTTTTGCTTCGTGCATCGGCAATTGGTTTGCACCCAACCACCCTTATCCTTATCTAAAGCATTGGCCTTGGAGATGTTGTACAGATAGGAGGCATGCTCTTCTTCTCTAGCCAGGCGAAAGGCAATACAAGTTCCCAACAAAGTAATCTAGAAGTTGGGATTGAATTAGGCTGGTGCGTAGCCTATCCTTGCCAGCATCTTTGGAACCTAAGGGCATAAGGGTAACTGAAGCCCCAACAGGAAGATGTCTGTGAATATAGTCATGTGACCATCCGGTGGGGAGCTCAACGATTCCTTTGCCATTAGAATCCATAGACCTATAGAATCAGGAATCTGATACCCCTCCCTAAATTGGATTAGTTCCTCCTCTTTAAGCTTATTTTCTTCCCAATCGTCAACGTCAAAGTATGGAACAAAGGACATCGTTGTCGATACCCTTACACCAACCCTAGGATAAGGTGCCTAAGTTGCTTTTCCTATGTGTGCAAGCTTGGATTCATACAAGTTTGTGCTAAATTCATCCAACACTCAAACAAAAGAACATGTTTGATCTAAAAAATGAGGAATTATCAAGGCATACCTTGCCTAGAAATCACGTCGCTCAAGAAAAGCCGTCGCCTACAAAACCTCTCAAATTTTATCTCAAACGGTAAGTCTTTTCTCAAATGCTAGCAAATCCCTTCTTATACTATGCGAACTCAATGAATATTTCACAAATAAGCCGTTATTACATCATCATGTGCACCAACTACGCAAGACGTGTGGCATAAAAGTCGACAACTAACAATGCCACACTTGCACAAAAGTCGAAGCAACAACATACGGGCTTTGCGCAACTACAACTCTGCACATACAACTGATAATCGCATTAGAACGCTTACCTATGGATCTGTAAGCATACCTCTAGCTAAGGTGACAACCTTACCTACTGATCGGTAAGCCTACATCTAGCTTAAGTGACAACCTCACCTATCGATTGGTAAGCATGCATCTAACTAAGGTGATAAGCTCTCATACTAATCCGTAGGCATGACTATGGCAAAGTTGACAAACTCACCTACCATTCGGCAACCTCACCTACCATGTACGAAAGGGGAATCATTTCACACTTCCTAGCCTACCGTTTGGCAAACGGTTATGCATGGAAGGAGTACCCCTCATTGTTGTTGTCGAATTCAGCTGCGTCAAAATTGATTCAGCTACATCCTCAACTTGTGATACTTGCAAGTGCACGAGTCATTCGGTAATATAGCATATATAAGTGCGAGGGCGATCCCACGAGGATGGATGAAAGATTGGTTCAATTTATTCCCTGCAAAAAACAACAAAACAAGAAAGAAAGAACATAAAACAAGAAAGAAAGAAAAGAACTAACTCAAGCAAATTAGTTATTCCCTAATTAGATCCTTGTTGTCGAACCTAAATTAAGCATTAGAAATCCATTAAGCATAGAAGAAGGTTTTAAACAACCAAGTATGTATCTAATCCCTATTGTCGAATGTCCATACTCTTCCTATTCACAATTCAATTCGAATTAAAGCATATGGTGTCTACCCTTAATTCCAACCAAGATAGCTAACATACAAGTTTAAATGGTGATCAAACATTCAAACAAGCATATCAACTTATAAGCATAATGAATAAGAACAATAACTAAAATTGAAACTTGAAAACTTAAAATAAGAAATTACATGATAATGAAAAATAAATTACAACTAAGAAAAACATAAAGGAAAATTTAGCAAAAGGGTTTTGTTACAACAGTTGAGAACTTAGAGAATTTGAGAAAGAGAATGGAGAGGAGCTCAAGAGAGGTGTTTGAGAGCTTAGGGAACCTCATTATTTATAGGCCTAAGGGAAGTAAAAATCTGAATTGAGTATTGCTTCCACTTACAACACCCACTTCACCACCTTTACCTGACTTCCCTACCAAAAATAATTAGCTCATCCATAGGTCATGCATGACAATGCATTGTAGTCTGCTTGTAGGCTCGTTTTGGGCTTGTTCCTCCATTGATACAATTCTGTAAAAATATGAGTCTTGAAGCTCTTTGTCTTATCTTTCCAACTATATGTAGCCCAGCTCAAAAAAAAAATGGAAAGGCCTTCAAATATCATTTTTGGCACAGTAACGCAGATGCTGCGGAATTTCAACTTAAGTTGCCAAAATTGGCATAACTTCCTCTAGAAGACTCGGAATCATGAACCGTAAAGTACTCCAAATACTAGACTTCTACATCTTTTCAATGATGTATGGAGCGTTATCTGATTCTTTCTGAGCACGTACATTCCAATTCATGAAGTTGACTTATCTGCAGACACAATTTTGAGCTAACTTGACTCCAAAATGCATTAAATGAGTCCCAAAGCTTAATACACTTAAACAAACAAAAAAAGAGATTAAAAGCACAAGTTTAACTCAAAAACATAACGAAATCATAAGTTAAAAGAGTATAAAATTATATATAATTATGCATTGATCACTCATTCAACGCAAGTCGAAGGCCAAAGAAACTTGCAAACAATCACCTTACCAAATGGAACCATTGGCCAAGTCCCCTCATTCCAAGTACCTTCTTAATTGGGGACTTGGAGGACTAGGGACTACTATCGGCTGGAATCGAGAACTACCGAAGAATTCACTAGTCTGATACCGAAAAGCACGTTAACAAGTCCCCAACCAAGAAGTCCATTCTGAATCGAGAACCTAGGGGACCCTTGTTTATACCATATATGACCAGCCACTTCGCCTTTTTGTTCCAGCAGCTCTAGGTGGACTTGGGTCATTGTAAAGAGAGAGTGAAGTTGACCCTTTTGCCTGGGTTAAAAACTAGGCCCCAAAATACTCCGAAAGAATGTTGAATCTTTGGGAGTACTCTAGTTTTTCTCACCAAGCAGATAATGATTATTGTGAACTGAGATTTTGGCTTGGCTTGAGTGGCTTGTGGCGTGGGAGCTAAGTCTCCATGAGTTTAGCGAGAGCATCTGCTTGAGTTGAAACAGGGTTTTGGATGAAGGCTATTTTAGGGCATGGAATGGTTTCTAATTTCTGTGAATAAGGTAGGTGATGGTTTCTAGAAAAAGAGAGAGAGATAAAGGATTAGGAGAATGTATTATTTGATTGATAGGTATGTATGTGGCTTGAGCCCACTTAAACTCATCGGGTGGTTTAGCATAGGATACTGCATTATTTGTTTGGCATGACATATACAGTATTTCTATATTTATTTCATGAATTAATTCCCAAAATACAACTTGGATTAAAGCATAACCAACATTGTATGTTTATATTGGGCTTGAAATATCGTTGAATTTCTTGTGACATTTTGGGCCCTAACACCACCAATACTATTTAAACCTTATTGCATTCTTAAAAAGCCAATAATGTGTTGCCACGTATATTTGTATTTAAATAATAAATTATTTTAAATTTTCAGTTGGATATAGGTTTTCACGATATAGGATTGTTCCCGTTCTTTTAACTAAAATTTTCAGTTCATAACAGTACGGTAGAATTTAAATATAAAATAATAATTTAACCAAATCAAATCAAACCATCAATACGATACAATCGATACACGAAATTTTTCAGATAAAATGGCCACCCCTACTTGTAGGTAAGTTATTAACAATATACCTCCTATTCTGATAAAAATGTCACAAAGCACATCACAAGTTAGGATCCGGATCCTCTGCTCGGATTTTCTCTGCCATGATCTGTTTTATTTTTGTTCTTCATATGCCACCTCATTAAAATTTAATCCAAGGAATTTAAAAAGAGATTTTCTATTTAAACCTCACACTTCTCTTAGTTCACCCCATGTTCTAAGTTCATCCCAACTTTTAATTTAAATTCTCACAATTTCTAAGTAAACCTCACTATCTTCCCAAACTACCCTTACATACACCCCAAGCTGAAAAAATAAGAAATAAAAGAGATTTTCTATTTAAATCCCACAAGCTACCTTTAGAGCCATGTCAATAAACTCTACAGTCCACACTAACACGGTAAAACAACTCCAGAGATAAATTCATTTGACTCTTCCCTTAGAAATTGGGACTGGTGTCTAATCTTTTTATTCAGCTCCACAAATCTTTTGCATCATGGGTTGGTGAGAATATGTATAATTTCTGGCGTAATGGGTGTTATGGAATTGATTTTAATTTCCTCTTATGCCTGGGTTTATCTGCATTGAGATCTTTATGATTGGAGAATGAATATTTTTTTGTCTTTGTTTAGATATGCATCAAGTCAATATAACCAGTGTTTATTTCTTCTTTTGTCAATCTTCTAAATTGTTTCCCTTCAATGCGTTCTTATCATAATATCGCTGTCTTCTGCAGGTAATTAGTGTTCTAGATGTAAGTAGAAGTAAGGAGAAGGGATATGAGACGATTGTAAAAGATGATTTCTGTGATGAGGTTTGGCATAAGTCCCAAATTCCCATTCTTAATTGTCAAATCAGAATGCTTATTTCCCTTGTGCATCATCTCATCATTGTTGTTCTTGTTGTTTTTAATTTTCTTTTTTACATTTTGTTGTTTTTAAAATAGAAAAGCAATCTGGCATAGGATGTAGAAGAGTTTGTATTTTTTTTAAACTTAATTTGAAGAGTTGTGTGTGTGTGTGTTGTGTGTGTATAGATGTATTAGGGTTAAGTATTAAGTTGAATGACCTTTTTTGTCTTTTTACACAATAATAAAACTTACAACTTAATGATTTAAATATAACTTTTTTAAATAGAAAACATCTTTAAAAATTGACACATCAACCTAAAATCAAAAGTCCAATTTAGTCCTAATTAAAAAAGAAAAGAAAATCACTAACGGTATAGTAAAGTCCAGAGCTTTCTCTTACTCCTTCCTGCTTCACACGTTCTGTCGTCTTCCTCTTTTATTATTTTTTTCTTCTTCCTGCTTCACGTTCTGGCTTTTTGTTTTTCCTTCTTCATGGCTCTGGCCATATCCATTGTTTGATGAGTGTGGTTCCAGAGAAAAAATTCCATTTCTGATGAGCATGCCCATATCCATTGCATTCGTGAGACAAGCCAGGTAGCTGAGAGAAACCATTTTTCAAGTATGGAGCAGGGATGCTAACTTCAAAGAGACTTGAATTGGTCCCTGCTATGGATTTATCTACCCAAAAGTCTCAAAGGCCAGTGCTCCAGAAGGACTCCTCTCAATTACCTAAACCAAGAGGAAACTCCCGGATTCAAAAGGAGTTCCTAGGAATTTTGACCAAATACAGAACAAAATCCGGATGAAGAAGGGGTTGTTTCTGTTTCCCGATTTACAGGAAAATACGGATATTTCAGTAGTTGTTAAATTCATGAAGATTAAGCTGACAAATCTGAGTTCAAGACCAAATACATAGAAAACCATATTTCAATACAAATCAAGATATTCAAGAAAGTAAGCATATAACTAATCAATCAAGAAACCTTACAAAACAAAGCCGAAATGCATTTCTTCAAATATGATTTCTTTTTTAATCCAGGAAATCGACATGAACAGAAAAAGGAATCTTTTCTCTGAAACCACACTCATCAAACAATGGATATGGGCAGAGACATCATGAAGAAAAAAAGAAAAAAAAAGCTAGAACGTAAGGAAGAGCAAAACAGAGAAGAAGACATAACGTTAAGCATGAAGGAGGGAAAAAAAAGCTATGGAAGTTAACTATCCCGTTAGTTGGGTGTTAGGGTTTTCTTTTCTTTTTTAATTAGGAGTAAATTGGAATTTTGTTTTTAGGTTTGATGTGTCAACCTTTAAATCCCTTAAATTAAATTTTAATGAGATGACACATAGAGAACAAAAGTAAAGCAGATAATCAAAGGTCAAGGTATTGAATTATCTTACCCGATTGATAGGTACATAAGTAAAAAAATTGTCAAATTGGAGTCAATGTGCACACAAATAACTCACGTGCAAAACCATGAATACAACCAAATCAAACAATGAGACATGAAGAGCATCATCAATATGCTACAACTAATACTGCAACCAAAAATATTATACCAATTGTATGTATACTACCTTTCGCAATTATTAATAACAAACTTCTAAACACAAATATGGTATAAATGATAATACTTCCATAGCCAAAAGGACAAATTATATGCAACTTCAAAAAGGATAAATGATAACCATTAGAAAAGACTTGTACGATTGTAACTAGAATTTTAGACACTAATTAAAATCAAAAGTTTTAACAAAGGGTTTCAATCACTTTGTTCTAGATAAGCCATCAAAGGCATTTTGGTCTACAGACGCAGAGTTTCCCCTGATGGCTAAACCCAAGTAACAAAAAGAAGCCTCCCTTTTTCCTCTGAAGAAATCATGCAGTCCCAATCCTCCGATTCAAATCCAGCTGAAAATAAAAAAAGAAAATTAGAAAATGGAGATAGTAGTAGTAGTGGCAACCACTAGATAGAATCAAGAGAGCAGAAAATGAATGCATAACAACCAACAAACAGGCACAAGAAAATAGACAGATAGATAAGCTATGAAAACTTACAGAGGAATTTTTGGCTTTAGGAAGAGCCTCTTCAAAAGCAGTACAATCATAACTCGATTCATCAAACAGGCAGCTTGTTATATCTCTTACTGCGGCCAACCCTGGATAAAAAGTGGTAACAGATAAATTAAGCTCATTTTTATGCATGAAATCTGAGGAATTATTTTACATAAAAACTCTGTTACCACTTGATTTTAGTGAAAAAGAAACTCATGGTTTATGCAACCCCAGAAAGTTTACCAAACCCACATAGTAAACCAAAATTTCAATCTAAGTTTAGGATCTGTGGCATTTCGCTGCGACCTTCAAGACTGATGAAGCATACAGATTGTATACCATAATTTCAAACTTCTATGCAGTATTAGAGAAGATTAGGCAACTTCAGACACTTTTTACATGTCTGCAAAATACAACATATTGGTCACATTTGCTTTAAAGCATCAACTTGCAAAAATCAAAATGAAGAAAGCAAAGTTGTGGCAGAGAATTAATCTAACTAAGTTTATGCAACCAATTTTAGAAATATAATTTTAGTACCTCTTCACGTCCTCTGCCTTTGCAATATCGTATAGCGAAAGAAAGGATGGACTGTAAGCAATTGGCTGAAATGACCACTTTTTAGTCGAAGGAATCTTTATTTTTCTGAAGCTCTTTTGTTCTTGATTATAACAAACTACACGCTCAAAGTTGTAGAACATCAGGATTTCCCCATTGCTCAAAAACATAATTGGATTATACCTATCACAGATCCGTTCCGTCCAAAGACCAAACAGGTTTTCAAAAGTAAGAATTTTAGTCCAAGACTCTTGGACACCATACTCCTTCATAACCCACATGTCCAGTTTGCTAGCATCATCCTCAAGCACACATAGATGGAGACAACCTCCTATCACTTCCAATGTCAAACTATACAGAAATTCATTCTGTGCTAGCAAACTAGGTAGTGATAATGGCCGAAATTGTTCTCTTTCAAAGTCAAAAGATTGTATAACCTTGGAACTTGTACTTCTGCCACCATAGGGAATCCAATGAACAGCTCCATGAAGAAAATTATTGAACGATAAGTTATTAAAATCCCCAGGAGGAGGAGGTCCAATGCTTCTCCATGCCCCTCCTGCGCCAATGGTGTAAATCTCAGCCTCAGTGTCCGGGTTGTTCAACTGAAACACCTTGTACACATTGGTCCTGATGCTAAAACCAAGTCCAACAATAAGCCACTTGTTGTTTCTATTAGCAGGAGGAATGGTGATGTACTCACCCAAAACAGGGTTGCACACATACAGGGGAAAGCCTTCATTAGCTCCAAAACAAAGCAGACCATTACATGAGTTTATCAAGCAAAATTCGGGCATGGCGGCGTCAACTGGTGGTAGAGTATTTCCGGGAGAAAACGTTATTTCCTCGAGCTGCAAATCTGAACCAGGAGCAGCACATGCTTCTACTTCAAGATGGGTAAAATAAAGTTCCATTGGTTTTGTCAGAGGGGGAAGGGGGGAAGGTCTCGATCAAGATGCCAAAGGGTGATCTTGAAGCATGGAGATGAGTAAACTGAGGGTCAGAGATCATAGAAAGCCACGCTTTGCACACGCACCTGCAGTTGAAGAGGGTCTTGACAGAGAGCCTTGAGAGGATGTCCATGACTATAGCCTGTGGAAGTTGCAGGTACCTTTGGGACACAATTTTTGCATTTCTGCAAAATGCAACATATTGGTCACATTTGCTTTAAAGCGTCAACTTACAAAAATAAAAAGGAAGAAAGCAAAGTTGTGGCAGAAATAAAATGTAGCTAAGTTTATGCAACCACAGTTTAGAAATATAATTTTAGTACCTCTTCACGTCCTCTACTTTTGCAACATCGTATAGCGAAAGAAAGGATGGACTGTAAGCAATTGGCTGAAATGACCACTTTTTAGTCGAAGGAATCTTTATTTTTCTGAAGCTCTTTTGTTCTTGATTATAACAAACTACACGCTCAAAGTTGTAGAACATCAGGATTTCCCCATTGCTCAAAAACATAATTGGATTATACCTATCACAGATTCGTTCCGTCCAAAGACCAAAGAGATTTTCGAAAGCAAGAATTTTAGTCCAAGACTCTTGGACACCATACTCCTTCATAACCCACATGTCCAGTTTGCTAGCATCATCCTCGACCACACATAGATAGAGACAACCTTCTATCACTTCCAATGTCAAACTATACAGAAATTCATTCTGTGCTAGCAAACTAGGTAGTGACAATGGCCGAAATTGTTCTCTTTCAAAGTCGAAAGATTGTATAACCTTGGAACTTGTACTTCTGCCACCATAGGGAATCCAATGAACAGCTCCATGAAGAAAATTATTGAACGATAAGTTATTAAAATCCCCAGGAGGAGGAGGTCCAATGCTTCTCCATGCCCCTCCTGCGCCAATGGTGTAAATCTCAGCCTCAGTGTCCGGGTTGTTCAACTGAAACACCTTGAACACATTGGTCCTGATGCTAAAACCAAGTCCAACAATAAGCCACTTGTTGTTTCTATTAGCAGTTGGAATGGTGATGTACTCGCCCAAAACAGGGTTGCACACATACAGGGGAAAGCCTTCATTAGCTCCAAAACAAAGCAGACCATTACATGAGTTTATCAAGCGAAATTCGGGCATGGCGGCGTCAACTGGTGGTAGAGTATTTCCGGGAGAAAACGTTATTTCCTCGAGCTGCAAATCTGAACCAGGAGCAGCACATGCTTCTACTTCCAGAAGGGTAAAATAAAGTTCCATTGGTTTTGTTAGATGGGGAGGGGGGAAGGTCTCGATCAAGATGCCAAAGGGTGATCTTGAAGCGTGGAGATGAGTAAACTGAGGGTCAGAGATTATAGAAAGCCACGCTTTGCACACGCACCTGCAGTTGAAAAGGGTCTTGACAGAGAGCCTTGAGAGGATGTCCATGGTTATAGCCTGTGGAAGTTGCAGGAACCGTTGGGTTGCCATTCTACTGATTGCTCTTTCTTGCTGATCGCTCTTCTTCTCCTTGGACTAATTTTGCCAGTCTGGCCAGAAAAGAAGCACAGATTTTGGTAGAGAGATGCAAATAGAAAAGGTTTGTTGTTAAATTTGACTTCAAATTAAGAGGAGAAATACTTTAATATAGAGATGGGTTGGCTTGGGATGATCCAAGAAAGATTGGATTGGATTTGAAGTTGCAAACTTGCAATTGCTAAAAATTGCAGAATTTGGAGATCTGATGAAATGTGAATGGGTTAGGGTTTTTGCAGACAACATATATGAGTCAAAAGAGAACAAGAGTTTTCTGGAGACTAGAAGAGTGAAAAGTGGTGTTTCGATGGCACTTGGAGATGACGAGACTGCGGCGGCGAACGAGAGACAGGGGGGAGGTGCTCGCTGAGAGGACTTCACTGGATTTTTCAAAGAGGAAATTGCCCTACACGGTGTAGGACAAGGAATTAAACTGTGCGGGAGACAAAACCGGGCCCAAAAACAATTGTGGGAGACAAATAGTAAATTAATTTTAGTGGAATGAATGGCCCTTGGCTTGGCAATATCTGCCTAGTTTATATTAGTTCTTTCTACATGCTTTTGTTTTGGTTGGCTATTTCTGTGTGGGGCTCCGACGCCGAGCCATTCCCTTTTGTGGCCCAATAATAACTTAATTGTTTTTTTAATCATAAATTATAGGAACTTAACTGTTTAGTGCCTATATATTTAGTAAGATCCTTGATAATAAAACATGTATATTTAGTAAGATAAAATCAAATCAAATGAAATATATATTATATTAAATCGGATTGGATTATAACAAATTCAAATCCATTCTATTAACTTAACGGACTAACGGATTCAAAACATAATCGGATTAGCGAATTATACCACAAGATCTATCTCCTATTAATTACATTGGATTTGGATCAAAATATGATCCATTGATACACCCCACGAACTAAAAAGTTGTAACGTATAAGATTATGCACCTCAACGGCGGACCTATTAAGGTGCAAGGAGGAGCTGCACTCCTCACAAAAAAAAACCAATGTAAGTACTTCAAATTGCCCCTCTGTTCAAGTTGGTGACGGTGCACTCTAAATGTTCGACAGAATGACTCAGCCAAACTATATTTGTTGTGCACAGGCAGGCAACGGCCGTGCAAAGTTTTTTTGTTTTTTATTTTAAGTCCTGGGCTTTTCAACAAGGCTTGCATTTTGTGGGCTTTAAACAATGATTCTTTCTTAAAACAATTCTTTATGTGGGCTTTAAAGAACAATTCTTTAAACAACGCAAGATTTCGTGGCTTTAAGCAATTCTTTCTTAATGTATGAGATTTTCATGATATGAAACCTCGTCAACAATTGTAGGTTAATTGAATTGCTATTTTTTTTTCTATGACTTATGAATGACATTGGAATTGTTTAAATTATAAGGATATTTGGTTGTCATTTTTTTATTATAAAGCTTTTAGCCTTTTAAAATTACACCTCAGCTAATGATGTAGCTAATAACTTTGTTATATGGTATAACTTACCTTTTCACCTCCTCTCCTTTGGCAACATCACAGAGTGAAACAAGGCATGAGCTGTAAGCAATTGCAACAAACTCCTGCCAAGGCAAAGTAACTCTAGTTTTCTCGAGTCTCTTTATTTCTTTATCATAACAAACCACCAGCTGACCATTACGACATAAGGATTTTGCCATTGCTCAAAAACACTAGTGGTTCATACAAATAATACCTATCCCTCGGATACAAGTTTTCAAGGACAAGAATTTTAGTCCAAGAGTCTTGGACACCGTAATCCTTCATAACCCACATGTCAATTTTGGTATGATAATCCCCAAACACACATAAAAGGAAACAACCTTGTAACACTCCCAACTTCAACCAATTTCAAAATAGCTTCTCTCTTGGGGGGATTAGGTACGTAATGCTGCATTGGGGAGATTGTATATCTCGTAGGATAAACTGGCAACAGAATTGACAATGGTGGAAACACTCGATCGTAAGCTTGCAGTTCTTATATATGAATTTTTGTATTCTGGTTTTAATGATTGTGTCATATATAAGGATAGTTACTGCAGACTCTAAAGCTTTAGTATAATTATCAGCTTAGGTTGATGAGGGATGAATTGATTTTAATTAACATTTGTCTATATGAACACTGTCTTCTCAACTTTTATTTTTGTTTGTATGAACTTTCAGTTTTTAATGTTTTACCAACACTTTGGCTTTACAGGCAATGATTGTCAGAGGTTTTACGGGAAGTGTTATCAGATCCAGTGGCGGACGGATTAAGGGACAAATGGGGTCACACGACCCCATGAAATGACCGAGTTATGGCTGTGGACAGCCTATGGAGGTCTGAGCAGACCTCATGAAAAGCGGCGAGGTGACCCTAAGATGCACACAAGATGCTCGACGAAATGCAACAGCGAAGCCTGGGCTTTGCACAGAGCGCGCCCAATATTTTTTAAAATCGTTTTGGTCCAAGCCATTTCAAATTTTTTTAGTGACCTGGCATCAAAACGACGTCGTTTTGAGCCCGGCTTTTGAAAAAAAAATTAAACCCGACGTTGTTCTGGCATCTCCCCCTTCTTCCACCCGACCTTTTTATATTTTTGTTGTTGTTAATTGATATTGTTATATTTTTGTTTAATTGATATTGTTTTTTTTTTATATTTTTTTTAATTGATATTGTTATATTTTTCTTTTTTCTTTCTTTTTTATAATTAAGTGGGTCTAAGTGGAAAGCCAGAAAACATAGGTGTGTAACTTGAGGTGAAAAGCTAGAAAATATGGGTGTTGGGAAGAAGGGATAAGATCCCGACATGCTTTCGTTATTCAAGGACTCTGTCTGATGCTTTCCTTATCATTTAAACCAGGACGTCCTTCAATCTAAAAACAAAAGCAAACTAGAGAGAAAACATAAGCAAAAATCAATCAAAAATGGAGTTCTCTTCGATTCTTGAAACCTCAACAGATTTGAATTTATCCTTTGATCCTTCTTCAAACCAGAAAACAATACATGAAAATGTTGTCTTTCCACACTCCAATTTTCACATTGATTTTACTTCTATGCAAGCTACAAATATGCACAATTAAATCTCAGCAACTATGAACATGCTTACACCATATGCGAACTTGATAATGACAAAGAGGTCTAATAAGACTGCAGTGGAAGAGACTAATTTTTTTAATGCTCACCATACTACATCGGTAACAAATGTAGGATTGCATCTGCTAACAAGGAACCAAGAGTGTGCTTGATTGACTGCTCTAGTCGCATCCTTAAAGGCTGAAGTTGCTGAATTGCATGGGCAACTCAAACAATCAAACTAACATATAGAAGCACTAAAAAAAGAAAAATCGTTTCCTAGTTTAATCAAAAGTAAACTTAACAAAATTATTTTGATTGGACACAATTTTTACAATTTGAACTGTACATACGACCCTCTTTAAAAGTAGGCCAGCAACAACTTGTTTAACAAAAGTTGCGTCACATTTATATATCACCCTAAAGGTCTGCGGGGCATGGTCTTGATCAAGATCGTATTTTGCCCCCCAAAAAAAAAGGTCTTGATCAAGATCCCAATGGGTGATCTTGCAGAGTTGGGCTCAGCAAATTGAGGGTCAGAAATTATAGAGAGCGAGGCCTTGCAAACGCACTTGCAGCTAAAGAGTCTTTATGGGGAGAAATTATTGTATGGTATTGTAATACGGCATCGCATATAGCTAAAGACGGTGGTATATTCATCGCATTTCATATTAAACAAAAGATTAACACTAGTCAAGATTATAGGTTAGCTTTAACACTAGTAAAATCATTAGAAAACTATAGGACAGAAAAAAGCCATAAAACCCCTTCCGCCAACAAAATTAAATTATATTAAAATAAAATAAAAACTTATAAGTATATAACTAGGCACGTCGACATTCACAAAAGGTTTTAACCAAAAAAAGTTACATCTTGCATTTTAGTCTAAGGAAGCGGAGCTATCCTGAAGAATTCTCAGGAGGAACCTGCGTTGGAGCATCGTTGACACAATGGGAACCCCTTACCTCTGAAAACATGGCCCAAGTGCTCACCACATCGAGCACATGGGAACCCCATTGCGGCAAAATCCGACTGAAAAGAGATTGTCTAGCAAAGAGACACAAAGAGACACAGTAACAACCATCAGATGGATTCAATAAAACAAAAATTGATCACAAGAAAATAGATACATACAAGAACTATGACAACTCACCGTCGCAGAGGAATTCATGGAGTTAGGAAGACCTTCTTCAAAGGCAGGCCAGGCATAGCCTGAATTAAGTTTTGTGGACTTGTGGTGTGGCATCCCAGAGCCAGCATAATCAAAACTCCCTTCAGCAGACAACTTGTCACAATTCTTAGAGCCTTGCACCCTGCATATCATATATTGAGCATTCCAAAATGAGTTGATATATTCATTGGCCGATGTCACAACCTTCCTTCAGAATATCCATATATTGAACAAATTTATAGAGTAATAATAATTGTTTACCGTAGCATCCTAACCATTGACAATATATATATATATATATATATATTTTTTTCAATCCATAAAGATTTTCAAAGATGTGTTTTGAGTATTACTTTAGAATCAAGGAGACAATCCAACAAACAAAATTCAAAGGCTCAAAGTAGACAATCTGTCACCAATTGACTTTTGTGAAAAATAAACTCATCTAATTTAACCCCAAAAAAGAAAATTTGAACAAACCACATAATTCAAAAAAAGGATTTTGCATACACCAGTATTCTGATCAGTCATATAGATTGGATATCGTATCAAAAATTTCATACGCAATTTCATGGGAGATTGGCAGAATTTAAGATACCATAGATTTCTGTATTTGAAACATGCAATACATAATTTCCCTACATTGACATCAACTTCCACAAATAGAGAGCAAAACAAGAAGTTGTAACAGAGAAATGGAACTAAATTATGCATGTATATTGTTGAAGAATAATTTCAGTACCTTTTCACCTCCTCTGCCTTCGAAATATCATAGAGTGAAACAAAGCATGGGCTGTAACCAATTGCATGAAACTCAGATCGAGTCCGAGTAATTCTAGTTTCCCTGAAACTCATCCTTTTCTGATTATAGCAAACAACAACCCAATCATTGTAGGACATTACGATTTCTCCATTGCTCAAAAACAGCATCGGTTCATACAAATCACAGCTAAGTTCTCTTGGATACAAGTTTTCAATAACAAAAGTTTTAGTCCAAGACTCTTGGACACCATAATCCTTCATAACCCACATGACAAATTTGCTAGAATCATCCCCAAACACACACAAAACGAGGCAACCTTCCCACACTCCCAACTTCAAACAGTCTGAAAATTGCTTCTGTAGTGGTCCAAAGTAGCTAGGTGGGGGCATTGCCTGAAATTCTTCTGTTTCAAAGTTGAAAGAATTTATAAGCTCAGGAACATCCCCAAAACAGGAAATCCAATGAAGAGCTCCATGAAGATAAGCATTGAAGGGTAACTGAGGACCAAGGCTCCAAGAAGCCTTTCCAATGCTTCTCCAAAATCCTGTACCAATGGTGTATATCTCTGCCTCATAGTTGTAATTTGTGACCGGTTCACTCGACGGAAGAAAAGTTTGCAACACCTTATACTCACCGGTTCCGACGCTAAAACCAAGTCCAACACAATTGAAAGATGGCCTACCCTTACCAGAGCGTTCAATGGTGATGAACTCACCCAAAACTGGATTGCACACATACAAAAGGTCACCTCTTTCGGGTCCAGACAAACAAATTAAACCATTGCACGAGTTCATTAGATTAAATTCAGAAATGGGTAGGCTAGTTTTGGGGGTAAACCTCATTTTCTCGAGCCGCCAGCGAGAATCAGCAGATTCCTCTATCTGGGCAAAGTCAAGTCTCCTAGTTATGCTTTTAGGGGGAAAGGTCTTGATCAATATGCCAATGGGTGATCTTGAAATGCAGAGATGGGCAAATTGAGGGTCAGAAATTAGAGAAAGCCAGGCTTTGCAAACGCACCTGCAGTTGAAGAGGGTGTTGATGGTGAGCCTTGAGAGAATGTCCATGACCAAAGCCCGCTGAAGTTGTAGAAATTTGCAAGGACCATTGGCTTGCCATTGTTCTTGCTGTTTGCTGCTGATGGGTGGTGTTTGTGCTACTCTCTTCTTTGAGTTCATAGGGTTTTTCCCTTTCTTTTCTCTCGGCATCATAGAAGGGCTTTTGATTTGCCTTGGAAATGAGAGGGAAACGTCCGCGAATTTCGTGTTTTTCAGGAAATTCCAGAATCAAAGCCGAAGGGTGGAGGAGAGCTTGTGTTTTTGGGCTGGTATCTTTCTTCCTTTGGTGGGCTCAGTCACCTCTTGGACTGATGATGTAGTCTTGTACACTTCATGGACTTTCTGAGCCAGCCATGTACTATTGCTCTGCTCAATGTTTTTTTTTGGTTGCTTTTTTCAATGTTAAAAGAGAGCTCAATTTGCAGTAATCATCCTTGAAATTTACTCAAGTTTTCACTTCAGTCCTTGTAATTTTTTTTTAAAGTTTCGTGATGGAGACTTGGTTTGACTCTTTCATATTCATATAGCTTGGCTAAGCACCAACCTCCCAATAATCAACAATGGGTTAATGATCTCTAATTAAAGGATGAGAGCAGGTTGGTTTAGTTTTTTTGTGTTACTTTTCTAATTTTATTTTTTATACATTTGATTTTAAAATTTTAACTTTATTAATTTTAATTGTTTATAAAATAATACAAATTTTTTATTGTTTATTGGTGTACGTGGTGCAAATTCAGTAGTCAACATGGAGCTATGAATGCCATGTTATCATTTAATGGAATAACTTAACAGTCAAACTAATGAAGGTACGAAAGTGATAGTAAAATCAAGATGAAAAAAATTTACAAATTTATAAATAAACCCAATTCTAGACATGTATTTATAAAAAAAGACTATTTAAACATAGAAACACACCCAAAATCAACCTCAAAGTCAACTTTTTGGGTGTGTTTATAAATGAGTTTTGAGTGTGTGTAATGATGGGTTTTGGGTGTGTTTATAAAGTGTTTTGGGTGTTGAGTTTTTTTATAATTTCAACCTCCATTTTGGGTGTTTTAGTGAAACTCCCAAAAAAATTCTTGTAGCCAAGTCTGAATTTTGAAAACTTCCGGGTAAAGTGAAAGTTTTTTATATTTGGTTAATGGCCCAACGACTACTAATTTGCCAGAGCAGGCCATAAACAAAAACTAAACACAAAGAGGTTTTATTGTCACTTTAGTAAAATTATAACACATCATTCATCGCTCTCCCTCGACTTACTGACAATCACTGCATATCAGATTATCAATCTTGGTCTTCAAGCAAGGCAAGAACCACACTAAGGTTTTAAGTGTACAAAACAAACTTGATCTGAGGACTTCAGAGTGTAGACTTCCCTGGAACAAGCTTGACCGAAACGCTGTTGACACAATGGCGTTCATCGGTCGGCACCTTGTGCCCCTCCCCTTTAAAAACATGGCCCAAGTGACCACCACAAGCTGCACATGTGATCTCAGTTCTCCTCCCATCAGGGTCAGGCTGAAACACAGAGTTGCTTCAGTTTAATAAAATTTCAGCAAAATGCATAGGACAATAACTTTAACAAACAACTTATACATTATTATTAGCAACAGAAAGTTAGAGGCTTACAGAGCGGTTTATGGCTCCAGGCAGACCCTCATAGAATGCAGGCCAACCGCATCCAGAGTCGAACTTGGTAGTTGACTTATAGAGTGGTGTTCCACAACCAGCACAATTGTAAACCCCTTCTTCAAAAACCTTGTCATATTCCCCAGTGAATTTTGGCCTGTATGTCATCAAACTCCAATGATAAGCAAGTCTCATTTAACCTATTCATTTGTATGTATCTTTTGCATTTGTGCAACTGCTTGTCCCCAAATTCTGGTTAAGGAACTAGATAGCAATTGTTCACTGGGATAGGTAAAACACTGAAACCCATCCCATAAAGCCTTCTGCCAATTGATCACTGACGCTATGGTTGTGTAGGTAACAAACTATCAGACTTTGGAACTCTGCTACAATCTTTGCATTACATATACTAAGAATTAAAACAAGGAAATAAAATTCTATTTCAACAAAAGAAAGGAAAATAAAAGTCAAATGGGACATATTTGTGCAGTGAGTACAAAAATGCAAAGATAAAAACTTTACTCTCTCAAAATTAATGAAAGGTTCACAAAATCTCTGTAAGCAATCAGACTAATCACAAAAGCCAAAAAGAGCTCAAACCCATGAAAGGCCACAAATCATGTGAGACATAACTAAATAAATCATAGCATATATGATGAAAAAAAATCTTTTTAAGGAAGGAAAAAAGAAAGAGTAGGAATTACTCTGTCCCCTTCTCGCGTAGAATCCTAAACTGTTCAGGGGAGAGAACAGCGCGCCATTCTTCCTCGGATTTCTGAACTGACCCTGGTGCAGCCATTGCCCACTGTCCGCACTCAATGATTGAGATGGGTTTTCTGGGAAAGCTCTGATATAGATTTCCGGGAAAATGAATATGGACGCAAAATCAACCACGTGGGCTTTTTCGCTTCGAACAGGATAAGGATTTATCCATGTGATGTGATGTGATGTAGGCCTGTATAATTGGAGGCCCAATACTCACAGATGGTTTTGAGTTGGGCTTGAATATAAGACGACGGCGTTTCTTTGCGTTTCGTGCTCCAAAGCTCAAAAATCTTCTGGCTTTCTTTTTTTGCGAATTGAAAATTTTGAAACAAGAAAAGAAAGAGCAAAAAATTATCAAGAAGACACTCTGAAACACCAATGTACTCGGGGTTTGGGAAGGCGTCAGGGCCAACTGAACCGCCGAAAGCACAACCATCTTTCGGAAATTTTAGTGGTCGACCTCCTTCACCCTCTCCACCGACCACCCCTCTTTTTTCCGCCTCTGCACCACTTCGATCACCTCCCAGGTTCGCTCTCTCGATCTTTCATGATTTTTGCTGACATGGGTTTGTGTTGGATACTAGAAAAGAATGCAAAGTATCGATCTTTTTGGATTTTGTATTTTCTCAATCCCTTTTAGAATTTCAGATATTAAATTTGCCTTTTCTGAGTTTAAGCATACTACAGAAGTTTGGCTAAAGGCTCAGAGTTTTGTGCCCAACTATGTGCTAGGTTTTAAAGGAATGTATGAATAGAAGAGTAAAGAAAAAGAATGTACTGTTATGATCAAATTTGTATTCTAGGATGCTTGTTGAATCAAATTCTGTAAAAACAGCTCATGGCAACTTTTTAAATCTGTATACTGCATCTTTGGGTTTGAGGGTCATGTGCAAGTCTGGATTAATGTCAAGAGCTGTGTAAAAGCCTGTGCTTGAATAGTCATTGAGCATTTGGGTTTTGGTTTTGTATTACAAACTGATGGTTTTCCTTTGATAATAGGGGACCCGAAGCTCTAGGAAAGCTGCATTCACCGTTTTTGGCCTTTGAAGGTGCTCGTCCTGCTCCAAGTCATCCTTACCCATCTGCGGGAGTCCATAGGTAACAGCGGCCCTTATAATTGTAAACCTTTAAATTCATTCATCGGTGTTTCTCTTAGTGTTATATGCTTTTTTTCTTTGTTATCTGTCTCAATTCTGTCACAAAATCCTTTTCGTGTATGTTTTATTTATATGCATATGTCACAGTAAATGTGATGCTGTGGTAAATCATTTATGTACGAATGTGCTCAGTTATGCATAAAAACCAATTTTGAGTACATAATTATAATCGCAGCAATATTTTATTGTACCTTCACAAGGATGCTCCATTCACAAATGTGGGAGTACCTTTACTCCATAAATGTAGCTCCTCCTGTTTCATCTCTTCAACTTTTCAGATTATTCGAGAAAACCAATTAGCATCTCTTATACTATTGGTTAGTAGGTTTTGCATGTGGTTTTAAAGCGGTGAGTGCCTGGGGCGTATGCGCATTTAATATTTGGGTTTAACGTGTCAAGACAATAGTTACCCACTTAGAAGTTTACTGTAGTTCAAAACCATGGGAATGTATACATATTTTTGCGTTTTGGCTACATAGTGTACAAAAAATTAGTTTTCTTTTTCCCTTTTCTTCTGAAAGATATATTAGTTAAGGAGGTGAACAAGCAGGAGAAATTGACACATCATGCAATAATTTGATTAGAAATTAAACCTAGAATCTGAGCTAATGGTTGTTTAGATGCTGTATAACTCTATTAAACAAATGCCCACCTAAACCCTAAACCCAAGTCCTGAAAATGCAGTCTTGCAAGGTCCAGGTGCACCGTAATTATACTGGTCCTCATTTATATATATTTATCTGTTATATATGTTTAGCGATACTGATTTTTGGCTTTGCATTTCCATACATGCATTTGTTATCATGTAATTTGTCATTTGTGTTTAATGTGACTCCTGTGTTTTACGGTACCTGGTCACTGCTCCTGTTAAATCATAAAATGTCATAACTCATATTGGCAGCTACTTTTTGCTCCCAGGTCCACGGAATCTCTTCCGAGTTGGGATGATGGGCAGAGATCCTTTTTCAAAAATTATGATACCCAGGCTCAAGAAAGGCCATCTGCAGTCACATCATTTGTTGTTTCTCGTAATTCTGGAACTAGTGTTACGGCCAAGATTGCTAGGTTCCAAGACACAAAAGGGGCCAGATCTCCTCCCTTTATGTCTAAAGATGAAAATATAAGAAATTCCACTCAAGGTGTCCCTAGGAGGTAAGTCCTTTCTTTCTTGGTAGGTTTGTCATTTTGTTCTCTGTATATGTTGAATTTACACTTATTTTCATTTGAAAATTGCATTGCTTCAACCTACCTACTCTAGCTGTCAAACTGTGTTTCTGTAGCTGCAAATAAACTTGTGTTATATGACTGCAATCTTTACTTTGGTCCAGGCCATTAACTTTAACGATATGAACTGTGTTGATTATACTGTTCATAATGATGCTAATTTATGTTTTCTACCTTTCTTGTGGTCATGTATGCAATTACCATCGAGATCATAACAGAAGAGATTTACTTTTTATTTTGCTTTTATACTTGAGTTTAAATAGTTTCCATGAGGATTTGTGATGTAGGATATAGGTGAATTGTAGATTTAGGTAGATTAGTGGAAGCAAAAACAATGAAAAACAGAAAATTAGATGAATAAAGAGAGAGGTCTGGAATCACTCCAGGGGGGATTCACACCAGAATTCCAATCTCTGGAAACTAAACTTTAATTCAATAACTCAACTATCTTCCAATGAACTACATGGGCTGTAATTATAGTAAACTAAACCTAGAGACAATAGGAATAAAATCCTTCACTAAATAGAAATCCTAATCCACAAAGGAATAGGAAAACAAACCATTCCTAATAAATCAGGAAACTTAGAAATCTAGAAAACTAGAAAACTAGAAATCCTACTGAAACTAACAAATAAATTAGGAAACTAACAATAAAGGAAATCTGCTCCAGACTCTATTAAAGGGAAGTTTCAGTGATGTCCTCATCAATATGCTCCTGGTGTTTTGGTAATGTCACCAATATGCTACTTGAATTGTTGATATGGGTGAATTGTAGATTTAGGCAGATTAGCGGAATGAAAACAATGAAAAACAGAAAATTAGATGAATAAAGAGATAGGTCTGGAATCACTCCAGGGGCTTCACACCCGTTCTTGGCTTCACACCAGAATTCCAATCTCTGGAAACTAAACTTTAATTCAATAACTCAACTATCTTCCAATGAACTACATGGGCTGTAATTATAGTAAACTAAACCTAGAGACAATAGGAATAAAATCCCTTACTAGAACAGATATCCTAATCCACAAAGGAATAGGAAAACAAACCAATCGTAAATAAATCAGGAAACTTCGATTTCTATAAAACTAGAAATCCTACGAAACTAACAAATAAATTAGGAAACTAACAACAAAAAAGGAAATCTGCTCCAGACTCTATTAAAAGGAAGTTTCAATGATGTCTGCATCAATATGCTCCTTGAAAGAATGCTTTGATTTTCCTTTTCTTTCTAGCCTTATTAGTTCTGCTTTAATTTGCTTAATCTAGTAGCCCCTCAGATTTGCCTGTAAATTTGTGCAGTCACTTAGTTACTCCAAGAATACGATCGCCTTCCTTGGTCTCTTATGAGGATTTGCATCCTTTTGTTGGAGTAGAAGGGTAAGTTCCAAGTTCAACTCTGTGTGTGTGTGTGTGTATGTTAAATGGTCTGGTGAGTTCTAAACTATTAATCTTTGGGAAATCATCTTTTGTATGCTTTTGCAACACTTTTATGTACGGTACTTGGGAAACTATGTTTTGGGTGGAGACTTTGATGCAAGAACATAATAGTTTGGCTACGTTATCTCCAAAAAAACTGGTCGCTTTATGTTTTCATGTCTGCTCATTGCTATGGAATCATCATAGAAAAGAAAAGTCATTGCAGTCTGAACATCTTTTTTCTCCCTGATAGTTACATTCTTCATCTTTTATTAATGGTGAAATGCATGGTTGCCTTATGTGTGTCACTTTTCTACATGGCTTTAATCTGTAAGATAACTTTATTCAATACCACACTTTTTGTTCATAGTGATCTTTCTTTGATTAGGCTGTTGTTTTCTATATAGGCGTGCATTTTCCTCCTCTGGAATGGAAAATCAGCCAAAGTTGCTAGAAGATCATGCTGAGTTGCAGGCTCATCAAGGACCTTCTCTAGTATCACATTTTGAGGGCTCTTTTGCGTCTGGTAGAAATTTTCCTGTCAAACATGACGATGTTCAAGTCCCAAAACGAACAAGGTTCCCATTTTTACTCCCTACCAAGTACTAATGAAGTTGTCCATGAATACTCTCATTTTCCTAAAAATGACTAAAAGTTATATGAGCTAATATTAGTAGACACCTTAATATCTACAATTTATGAAGACAAATTAGGGTGTACTTTCTGTAGTGCTGGGCAGCCACAAAAAAGATTAAGATGTATTGTTCAATGCATAAGGAGAGAAGTAAAGGAGTTCTTATTATCTTCTTCTCGTATAAAAGGAACAATTTGTTTATACAAACAATGCATCTAAGAGGTTATTTCCTTTGAAGTGATAGTGGAACTTTAGGAATGAGAAATTGAATGAAATTTTAGGCACTTACAAAATATGTTACTTTTCTTATGGAATTTATATGGGCATATAGCCTTTTGCATCCCCAAAACAAGGGAAGAAAAATCTGAGTGAGGCTAGTATGTGCTTCCCTTTCCAGGCCTTCTATATCACCTGTTATGTTGAATAATGGATCAAATGCCAGTTTTAGTACTCATGATTCTCGGGTACATCAAAGATCTTTGGAATTTCCAAGCAATACTATTTCAGAAGCTGCTCCAAGCAATTTGACGAGCATCCCAGTTGCCAAAAGAACGAGGTCACCTCCTTTACTTCCTGAGGATCAAGTCTTTAACGGGAACTCTTATGCCACTGAAGATGGTACTGAACGGTAAAATCTTAGGTGTGTTGGTTATATTTTTACATACTTTCCCAAGTATGAGGTTTTCTAATTTTTTTTTCCTTGATTTAATTTGCAGAGAAATGCAGGCCAAGGCAAAGCGGTTAGCCCGGTTCAGGGTTGAATTAACAAAAACTCTTCCAAACAATCCTGACATTGTAGAGCAGGGGGTTTCTGCGAATAGACATGAGCAATCTAATGTTGATAAGAACAAATTGGTTGCATATAATTCTACTGAAATGGCTATGGATGGTACTGATGGCAATGCTTTATCAGAGAATGAAGGTGTGGAATTGTCTGGTGTCATCATTGGGCTATGCCCAGATATGTGTCCAGGTATGCCTCTCAACCAAGATACTAAGTATTAGTGTCAACTGAAATACCGAGGGTTCATAAGCAAGGAAATATGAACAAAAATGCTAACAACCCAGATTTGTAGTAATTTATATCATTGACTTTCTTCTTTTATGCTAGAAGAGTACGAGACTTTCTGTCCTGACCAAGAATTTTCCTTAATGTTTCAGAGTCAGAAAGGGCAGAACGAGAAAGGAAAGGGGACCTTGATCAGTATGAGCGCTTGGACGGGGATAGAAATCAAACGAGCATGTCCCTTGCTGTTAAAAAGGTATTCTTTGTGCTGCTACTTCCATCTCCCCAAAAAATATAAAATATATGTATGAGGGAGCTTCAATTGAGGGAGGCCCTTGTAGGGCCCACAACATATTGTATTTCAATTATTCAACTGTCTATTTTTCAAGTTTTCAAAGATGACCTATGAATAATCAACTGTTTGGATAGTTGAAATACAATAATCAACTGTTTGGATAGTTGAAATACAATGCCAAGTGGGTCCTCAAATAAGCTTATTGGAGGGATCCCTCATATATGATTATATTATTTATATTTTTCTCTTTGAGGCCATTGTCCTTTTGCCCCTAGAAATTACTTTGTTGATAAGATGAAGTATGATGGATGTTCACATGTCATTCATACACAGTATAACAGAACAGCTGAGCGAGATGCAAACTTGATAAGACCGATGCCGATCCTGCAGAAGACAATTGATTATTTGCTCAATTTGCTCGATCAGCCTTACAATAATAGGTTTCTTAGCATATATAACTTCTTATGGGATAGGATGCGAGCAATCCGAATGGATTTGAGAATGCAACACATTTTTAACCAAGAGGCTATTACTATGCTGGAGCAAATGGTGAGTCCTCTTTACTTTTCTCCATGTTTGTATGATCTGCTGTTGCTATTTACATAATTACATCATCATAACTTTGTGAACATGAAAGGAATATGCGTAGGTCAGAATGGTAGGATGGACAAGCAATTCACTAATTCTTATGGCTTTTCCATATAGTTTTCTCAGGTCCATTTTCATAGGCTGCCCATGCTGTATTTGAATACCAGTTAAATTATTCTCATATACTTCTGTTTTTCTTTCTTTCTTTTTTTTTTTTTTTTCTTTATATAAGTAACTCAGAAACTCCTTTAAACCTTCTATCTATTTCAACTAATTATTATCTTGACAATGGAAGTTTTCCATCAAATAGGTTTTTTTTCATTCTCCTTCATGATATATGCAAACCTCTGTTTGACTGATATCTGATAGTTACATATTGGGTTTCAGATAAGACTTCATATAATTGCCATGCATGAATTATGTGAATACTCAAGAGGAGAGGGCTTTGCGGAGGGGTTTGACGCACACCTCAATATTGAACAGATGAATAAAACATCTGTTGAATTGTTCCAATTGTATGATGATCACAGAAAGAAAGGAATAAACATTCCTACGGAAAAAGAGTTTCGAGGTTACTATGCCCTTCTCAAGCTGGACAAACATCCTGGGTATATGGTAAGTCTCCTGCAGTAGTCACTCCATTGTACATGTTTCAATTTGTTATCTGAAAATAATGGATTCCTGCTAGGTTGAACCTGCAGAGCTCTCCCTCGATCTTGCAAAGATGACCCCAGAAATAAGACAAACTTCAGAGGTTCTATTTGCACGTGATGTAGCAAGGTTCTCACTTCCCTTCAAATGTATTTTCTGGTTTTGTTGTAGACTGGAATATAAACATCAAATTCATTTCCTCTTGCAGAGCTTGCAGAACTGGTAATTTTATTGCCTTCTTTCGACTTGCAAGGAAAGCAAGTTACCTCCAAGCATGCCTAATGCATGCTCACTTCTCAAAGGTATGAATAAATTTTTCTCACAGTTTGTGTTATTGATTCACAATTACATTTAGGAATTTTGACTTCATAAGCAATAAATAGGCCTGCTCTATCTATCAGAGAGGCATTCAGTTGCTACAGCAGCAAGTAGTGGACAATGTAGTATGTGTCTCTGATTTTATAAAAAGTTGAGCTGGATAGAAAGAAACATATTAAAGATTTTGCTCCTTTTGTTCCAGCTATATCAGTCACATATTTGTGTTCATCTGTGACATCCAAGGGAAATGATGCGAACATAATTTTGAACACTGTGTCATAGAGAGTTTAGGGTTAAAAGCATTTCAGCCATTATTCTAGTTGCAATTGTAGAATTTTAGTCTTCTACTAAACCTGTACAGAATTTTAGGGATATTTTTAAAAGAAGGTTTACCTAGGGGTTTTCCGAGTGTTTCCTCGGATCGTAAATTTTTGAGGTGTTTGCTTGGTAGATTTCTGATTCAAGTAGGGAAGAAGTTGCAAAGGAATCACGTTGTACTCAGATGGAAAGCTTTGGTGAATAGAAGTTTGGATTGAGCTTTGAGTTTTTGGGTTAAAGCATGGTAGCATGGTCTCTTTGCTTTCTTCTCTCCCCCTTCTTCTCTTTCACAGCGTCTAGGCTCTAAGGGTCCTCGTAAATAATATGTGGCTAATAGTGAGATTCAGTCATAAGGTCTCCAATAACACCATAATAAGACCACTAATCTTCAGCCCACGTAGTTTGGTTGTTGCTGCTGATGTTAGATCTTTTTGCTGGTACCTTTATCTAACAATGTTTGCCGTTTTGACCAGTTACGAAGCCAGGCACTTGCTTCTGTGCATGCAGGTCTTCAAAATAATCAAGGGATCCCTATTTCCGATATTGCCAAGTGGCTAGCATTGGAGGTACCTTTCTTTGGTTTGATGAGAATTCCATTTTGCACCCTCTGGGGGAAAGAGGAACTGTTTCATTTTATCTTATGCTTGTGCTTTGATGATTGACATTAGGAAGAGGAAATTGAAAGCCTTTCAGAGTATCATGGGTTTGTAATAAAGTCATTTCGAGAGCCATATATGGTGAAGGAGGGCCCATTTCTCAATAGTGATGAGGACTATCCTACCAAGTGTTCTAAGCTTGTTGATATGAAAAAGTCACGAAGCATAATCAAGGATCTTTTGACTTCTACTCAACTCATATCCTTGTCGACTGAAGCAACAAATGAGATTCAGCTTATTAAGAAAAATAAGCCTGAACCAAAAACTGTTTCATATGCTGAAAGGAAAAGTCCTGTCCATGATGTCCCAGCGGTTGGAGTAATAAAATCCTTCCATGAAGTTGATGAAGAAATGCCTAATTTTGAAGCTGTTTCATCCCCAAAAGATGTCAGACAAAAGCAGCAAATGATTCAAACACCTATTTTTTCATCTCCAGAAGTTTACAGACAAAAGCAGCAAACAATTCAAACACCAATTCCTGGTCAATACACTGAACATCCCCAACAGATGGCTGCTGTCCCTCCTTCCCCATGGGCTTTCTCATCATTTAAACCCCAGCCTGATAAAGTTGGTACAATGGAGAAGCCGAACTATGATTCTCTTTTCAGTAACTCTCCAGAGAAAAGCATGCATTCTGGCATGGAAGGAATGCCATTGCATATTGAGTCAAAAACAGCTCTGCAAGACAGATCTCCAGTTGATACATATAGTTACGGTGTGGAACATCCAATCAGAAAAATTCCGGTCATTAATAAGGTGGAAGATGAGGAACCTCCAGATCTTGATCAGGAAGATGAAAATATTGATGATATGGCAACTGATCAACATGAAGAAATTGCTGAGGCAAAACTCAAGTTGATACTAAGGTACTTTAGCTTCTTGTACTTCTCTTGCTGGATGTTGAGGCTATTTTTATCATGTCCCTTCATGTTCCCACTTTTTTTCTCACCAGGTTATGGAAGCGGCGTTCTCTGAAGCTAAGGGAACTGCGAGAGCAAAAGCAGTTAGCAGCAAATGCTGCATTGAATTCTTTATCATTGGGGCCACCAGTTCAACTCAAGACAGATGTAAGCTTTTTCAATTTTTTGAAACTACAGGTTTACCTGTCTGCTTTGTTCTGCAAGTTTGTCTTGTTGATGCTGATTGTGAAGCTGTAGTTAGGTGATTATTGATGTGTAATCAAGCATGCTTCAATGATTTTGTTGGGGAAGGATGATAAAAATTTGTGGCTCTTTAGGGATTGTTTCTTTTTGTTTCTTTTTATACTGTTGTCTTACACTTCTTGTCCACTGATGTACTTTTCTCATCACTTAATAAACCATTTTTTCTTATCAAATGAAGAAAAAGTATTTTGATTTTCTTGTTCACGCCTCAATTTTTTGGGTTCTTTTTCATCTCAAATAGAAATGAGGAGATTTCACTTGTGCATCTCTCCATCTTCACAAAATAGTGTAACACGTGGCTAAGAATTATAGAAAAGTTACCTACTTGAACCCCTTCCTTTTCATCCCAAATGTCTTACTCAGTTACCCAATCTTCCATCATTAAATGCGTGCAGTTTTTATTTTTGCTTGTTTACCTAGAAGAATTGTGTTTACATCTATTGGAACATAGTGTAGGAAAGAAATCTAACTGATGATTTATCTCAGCCTTGACATCTTTTTATTTTCTGTTTTGTAGCAACTGAGCACATCTGGTGAGTTTGACATTGATCTCATTTTGAGGGAGAGATATAAAAAGCAAGGAAAATCATGGTCAAGACTTAATGTTTCAGATGTAATAGCGGATATACTAGGGAGAAGAAACCCAGACACTAGATGCCTCTGTTGGAAAACTGTTGTATGTTCCCAGATGAACAATCTAGAAGGTGAACTGGGACAGAGGAGCCATGTCTTGGGAGCAGCCCCATGGTTGCTTTCAAAGCTTATGCCTTTGGAAAATGATGTGGACGACGATGATGATGATCTCGTAATTTCATCTCCTGGTGTGTCAATATGGAAGAAATGGATTCCTGGCCAATCTGGTTCAGATATGACCTGCTATTTGTCTGTGGTTAAGGATGCAAATTTTGATAATCTAATTGAAACTGTATCTGGTGCAAGTGCTATTTTGTTCCTTACATCTGAAAGCCTCCCTTGGAAATTGCAAAAAATCCAGCTCCATAACCTTCTGACGTCAATACCTTATGGTTCCTGCTTGCCCCTTCTGATCTTAAGCGGCTCATACAACGACATTGCAGATCCTTCTTCCAGTGTTGTTGATAATTTGGGTCTCCATGACTTGGATAAGTCACGAATAAGCAGCTTTCTAGTTGTTCCCCTTGTTGAAAACCAGCAAACAGAACAAGTGGATGGGTTTTTCAGCGACAGGCGACTTAGGGAGGGGCTCAGATGGCTTGCAAGTGAATCACCTCTTCAACCCATTCTTCATCATGTAAAAACACGTGAACTCATTCTTAGCCACTTGAATTCTTCGTTGGATTCACTAGACAAAATGAAAGATTATGAAGTAGGTCCAGACAACTGTATCCTTGCCTTCAATGAAGCCTTGGGTCTGTCACAGAAGGAAATTTCTGCTGCTGTCCAGGAAAATCCTTGCAGTTGGCCTTCCCCTGAGATTGCTTTACTCGAGGAGTTTAGTGATGAGTACAGGGTTGTGAAGTGGTACTTGCCAAGCATAGGATGGAGCGCAGTGCAAAAAGTTGAACCATTAATTTCAGCTCTAGGTGATTCTAGGCTTCCAGATTTTCCTGACAATATTTCGTGGTTGCCCAGATGTTGTAATGCTGGAGAGGAGATTGAAAACCTGATAATTGAACTTGAAAATGGCTTAATCGAATACCTGACACATTCAAGTAAGTTGATGGGGCTTGCACTTGCTATGAAAGAGGCACATGTAATGTTGCAAAGAAGTTGTCGACTTGAGCGCGATGACTCGTGCTGCTACATTGTTCCGAATTGGGTTATGATTTTCAGACGAATCTTCAACTGGCGGTTAATGGGTTTAGCCAGTGGTACCTTTTCATCAGCTTATATCTTGGACTGTCCTCATCTTAACACAGCTTTTGGAAACCTTGGTAAGATGGGGCTTGAAGATAGCGGACCTTCACCTTATTATCTTGATCAGCCATCTCTGGATGAAGTCATTGCAGTTAGCTATAGCCCTCTTTTGTCCCATAGAGATCAGGCTTTGCTAGAAGCTGATCGAACTCTTCCTGAAACATCTTCCAATGGTGAAATTCATGAGACCCCTAACACAAATGACTTGATGGAGATGGAGGATGAAAGACGTTTAATGCATGATGATCAAGCAAGGGTAGATGATGCATCTCGCGTAAATGGGACACTAGAGAATGCTGGCAGAGAAATAGTGATGGCTGGAGAAGTAACAAAGGGGCTGAAAAATTAAGCATGTTGTTAGAACAGTGTAACATATTACAGAATGTGATACACGAGAAGCTGTCCATTTATTTCTGATCTGCTAATAATTTTGTAATAGTAATTTTTTTTCGTAAGAATTTTGTACTAGTAATTTTTTTTCGTAAGAATTTTGTACAACTGTAACAATAGAAATTTGAAGTAAAAGCTGCCTTGCATCTGTCAAACGAGTTTCAGGGTTAAGCTTCAAACTGGATGACATTAAGAGCATCCACAATGGGCTCCTAAACCACCTCCTTAGACAAATTTTAGGGAGGAATGATAAAAATACAACTTCAACCACGCTCCTTATCCACCTCCTAAAATAGGGAGTTCTCTAGGAGCTCCTAAATCTGAGGAGAGAGAAAGGACTCCTAGTGGCTCCCTATAATTTAATGTTGTTTTATTAAATGAGTATTTCAAACTTTTATTTAATGCTAACTATTTTTTATTGTATTTTTTAATAGAGATGGACCAATCAAAAAGAGTTATAGCATTTATGACTCTCCAAATTAGGGAGTATGGTTGGAGTTGAAATTTTTTAGAGAGCTTTTAAAATAGCTTTCCTATATTCTTAGCCAAATTTTAGCTAAGAAATAGAGAGCATCATTGTGGATACTCTAAGAATAGATTAATTCTTGATTAGTGAGAAAGTATTTTCAAACCTACCTTTTCTGATTCAAGCGTCGTCGTTAATTTCCAATGTCATTTCCTCATCTTATGAGCGTTTGACATTTCTATTTGACTTGGTATTGCTAGACTTTTAATCACGGTTTGAGTTCCCTCTATTTGACGTAATCTACAAACAAGTTACAAGTTCAAAGATTAAAATGTCAAGCATTGCTAAATCATGCCAGATGACCCATACCATATCCCGCGTTTTATGATCCTGAGGGGGATTTTGAAGCTCAGGACTGGTATGAAAAACTTAGACAGCATGCATGCCCTTTAGCCATTGACCAAATTTCTATTCTTTTTTGGAAGATGCTAGCATCAGTTGCAAGATGATTACGAATGCCGCCTACGCTCAATCTGATCTCAGCCATTGATAGTTATAGACCCCACATCAAAACCATCACTCATGAACAGCTGAGATTGCATCGCGACTCACCCTAGCACTCATTATTTTTTCCCATCTGCATGCACACTTCCTTTACTCTTTTTCTTCCTTTGGCCAACGCATGGTCCCCAAAAAGGAGGTGAAGCAAGCACGGCACCATCATAGAGCACTTGTTTTCCAGTAATTGGCTAGCAGTGTTGCCCCTACCCTAACTTGTGGACAAAGTAGTCATTGTTTGGATAAGACACGAGGTTACTAAGAAAGGTGAAGACATATATATGTAGGCCACTCTCGATTCGGGGTTTTGTCACCTAATGAGGAAACAACAATCAATAAAGGTCACATTCCATGACAATCTACTACCTCAACATTATTGAACCAAACTGCCTGCCAACATTATTGCTCAAATTCATCATCCAATAACATCACCTCTTTCTGATCTTTAACAAAATTAAACAGCAGGTGTTATTGTCACTGCATCAATATAACAACCTCTTCATTGCTGATTGCAGGGTTTACATCCTTAACCTAAAGCAGTTAAAAATGCAATTTATATGAAGAGGAAATCATTTACAGATAGAGGAGTGAGAGTAACATACACAATATATTATATCTACTGATCATCTTTAAGTTTTATGAGATGAAGAATCACAACCGAAGCTAAAAATTGTAAACGATTAAGTACATGAAGGGTTCGACCATGAATTCCGTGTAAAGGAACCTGCTACTTTCATTTCATCTCCTCCTCTCCATTGCTTGGATTAGCAGATGCAAAGGTTACAGCTGAAGGAATGTTCTCCAGGCATACAATATGGTCAGAAACTGTCATTAGTGAGATTAGCAAGGGAACCTAGAGATTAGCGTTCAGGAACATCTTCATATATATGTATGCAGAACCGACGGCTTCAGCTAATCACTGGATCCACCACTAACCCACATCCTGCAATCAGTAAAATTTGAGTTGGGTATTTCAACGAAGGCATCGGTTAAATACTGGTTCTCCAAACAAAAAAAATGTCTATGATCAAATTTGATGAGAGAAAAACGAAAGTGTCCTCCAGGCAGACACTTGATGGGGATTCTATTTGACACGGAAGATTAAAGGCAACATCAAGCAGAGAAATACCACTAAAGAAAAATAACGAGATGTGTGGCAGCTTCAGTAAGGCCTTCCAGTTCAATCACTGCAGTCAATGGAGGAAAAGTAAATGCTTAGCTGATAGCATAATAGTCACAAAATGATATAAAACAGCTTAAAAGACCTACCAACTCCAAGGGCTCTGACATGCAGGCGACGGAACAACAATAGCTGGGCTCCGATTCATCGAAAGCACAAGCTGACAAGACTGTACTTCTGAGGAATCACTTCTCACTGAAAGGAAAACTTCTGACCCAGTGGTAACAGATGATTCAGAAACTTTTCTCAGCCTTGTTGCTGGTCTATTATTTGTCCCACTTGTTCCATCAGTAACACCACCACCTGACTGTGGGACACACAATAAAAAGTTGGTAAATAAGCCAATGAATAGAGATTGTATATAGGAAAACAATGCCCTCTAAAGCTAATATTGGATTCTGTTTGTGTCATTTGCAAAGGAAGAAGCAGCAGGATAGCAATGAGTAGTTTATCTATTCCTTCAAAATGCAGATAATATCAAGAAGTCAGTCAACTTGTAAATTTAATCCTTTGTCCTGGACATGGGGAATATGTAATCCTATGTCGTGTCTCCCTGCTACATCATATGACTAGAAATTTAGCATTTAAAAAGCCCAATTTTATTATAGAAGTCAAACAACAGAAATAATATTCTTTAACCACTAGTACACTGGTGATTTTACTCAAACAAAGTATAACTTGTAACATGCCCACTGAAATCCCCTCTCGGGAAAACATACCCCACTTCCAAGAACATTTACCATATACCACTGTAGTGACTGACAGAAGTTCTTATCAGAGGGACATTGGGCTCGGCCTAAAGAAAGATGGAAAAACAAATAGTAAAAAATCCAGAAAGTTTACATAATTCATACATTAGACAAGCCTTTGATGTGAACAATGATAATTGTTATATCATCCGTCCGGTTTTCATGCTCCAACCATAATTTGTATGATTCTCCAGCAATGGCAGCACATGCATCCCGAGGATCTGAATATTTTGCCGCCTGTATGAAGAATGGTGCTTGGAAATTCATAAGCAGGAAGAATGGAAACAGAAATAAAAACTAATAAAGAGAAGAAATTGTTCGACATGTTTATTCTTTCGGTGGATTATGAAAGAATAAAGAAATAAACAAGAAGCCAAGGCAATGCTAACCAGTTACACATATAAAGAAACTCACAAATATGCAGGCATGATTAAATCCATCAATAGATTAGTCAATTACCCAAGTAGAAGTGAATGCAGAGTAATAAGATGAGATATGGACACAATAAAGCAACTACCTCAAATGCTAACTGCTAGTAAGCTATAAACTGTAAAAGATCAGAAGACCTAACAGTTACAGATGCTAGAGAGTACAAGCAATTGCTGCTTTTTTATATTCTTACTGTACAAATATGACAGCAGCAGAGCATTAATGATGATGCTAAATGAGAAGCCTAAACCGCAGCCTATCTGGAGATCAGACTCAATAAACACCATAGATATATCAATGAAATAATAGCCTTGTCAACATACCTAAGATGCCAAATAAAAAGTTACTATCTGATGGCAATATAAGTTTCTTCCATACTTTTTTTGCATTTATAGAGCTATCTAATCATAATTGATCATAACCACATATGAACATGAGTATATACAAACAACCATTTGCCTCGGTATTGATAATGTGTAGTAATCAAATTTACAAAACTCTAAAAACAATGAACTAAAGTAAAATACTAAAAGCAGCAAGAGATCATGGTATTCGCATAATCAGGAATTCAACTACAATAGGCCAAAAACAAAATCAATGCCTAAATGAAGACAAACTAAGTTATCAATAAATAAAAAGTTGATACACTTAAAAAGAAGATAAGTAGATCTTTTTGCATTCTATAACGGGTCATGTGAGTATACCATATTAACCACGGCTTGGCTAGAGAGGAACTCAAAAACCCCATCACTTGCGACAACAAAGAAGAGATGATTAGGTGTCAGCTGAAGCACTGACACCTCTGGAGTTGCAACAACACCAATCTTCTCAGCTGTACTATCACCTACACTCCTTGTAAACGCAGTCCCAGGATACATCCCATTTTGAACCCACAGCCTGGGAGGATCACCACCTTCACTCTCTTCATCACCCCAGGTCTGGATATCCGGATCCTTCAGCCCTTCCACTTGATCAACACTCAAAACCCTGGCCCCACAAAGCTTCACTCTCCCATACTCGTCTTTCCTAAATGGTGTTTGGTCATAAGACAAGTCCTCTGCAATAATTCTATTACCATCTTTCACTGCAACCACAGCTCTCGAATCACCCACATTCGCAACATAAAGGGTATTCCCAATAACAAGCACAGTAATTGCCGTGGTTCCACTCATAGTATCATCAATGTCACTATTATGCAACTCATAATTCGTCGTCAAAAAGGCAGAATTATAAGCTTTCACAGGGTCAGCTGACAATGTGGGATCATTTGCTAATATCTCTACTAGCCTGTCCTTAACAAAATTAGAACACTGGGTACCAAATTGGCCATGCCCATCAAACACACCAAAGAAATGGACATTTGGGTTACCTCTGACTTGCGTTCTAACACAGAAACTGTCCTGGTTTTCCTTATCCGGAGAGTCGGGATAGTAACCACGCTGCGTTAGCAGAGAATACTCCAAACGGAAGTCATGTGAAGGAACAGGGACGAGCTCCAATGACCTCTCTGAGAGTATGTGCTTCCTTTGCGCACTGTACGGACCAGCGTCTCTGAAGTCCCGGAGATCACCATCGGAAGACTGGGGGTAACGACCGCAACACTTGCCATGGACACAACCCATGGCTCCTAAAAGGGAGAGAAATGAGAGAGACAGAACCAAGAAATTCAATTCCAGTTCAATTGCAGCCCAGGTGTTTCAGAAAATGCCTAAAAGAAACCGAGCGTTGTCAAGAGCAGAGAGCTACTGAAATGCAATTCTTGGTGGGAATGGTGAAATGGGTATCCTTGAATTTCGACATTGTGGCGCTGGAAGTGGTGATTCTCTGCACAGCTCATGATTCAGAACCGGAATTGAGGCACAATGAACAAAACCCTAAAAGCAAAATGAACTAAGAAATGGAACCTTGTGAGCTGCGACTACAGAGGATTAAGTTTCCCAGACGATAATTGCATGAGTGTATCCTTTTCCACCCTCAAAGAAAGAGGGTTTTCCGGGAAAATTCTCCTCAGAAAAGAACAAATCTCGTCACCACCAAGAAACGATATTCAACACAAAACCCTAAAGCACAAACCCAAATGACCAAAGGAATAAAGTTAAAAAGGTTAAAACTTTTTGGTCTTTCTTTGATCACAACACACACAACGCAATGGGGCTTCACACACAACAGAACGTGAGGTTTTCAGAGAAGAAAAAAACAAATTCTACTTTCTTTCGAGGGCACAAGATCAGGGCTCAAGAAGAGAACAGAGTTTTTTTTTTAAAGATTCAAGAATGCGAAACCCTAAGAAAGCAACAGTCCAAATAAGATGGGGTCTGTGTCTGTGACTCTGCAAAATGGTGACGAAATGGGGTTTCTTTCAAGAGAGAGATAAGGGGAGAGAGAGAGAGAGAAGAATGAGATTCTATGTGTGCATGGGTGGGTTAGTGTGTGTGAAAGAAACCCATGTTCCAAGAAATCGCCAAACCATGTAAGGTAAAGCTACTGACCTTTTTTGTAATTTAATGCATAAAATACACTTTTTTTTTTCAATTCAGAATTCAAATAGTATTTGTTAATACATTGTTATGCTAAGCAAAGAATTTTTGTTCCAATGCTTGCAATTATTTTAAAACAATTTGCCGTCTTGCACACATTTTGGTTGTATTTGTTTGAATTTATCTAACAAAATATGTTCTTCAATAAAATAAAATATAATACCGAATTTGAATTTGAGTCGTTAAAATTGCAGCCTTATAAATTCTTGCCTTGTGCAAACCACCAAATTCAAAAATGCGATTTAATTGAGTTTAAAATTTGGAATAAATCAACGGAAAGCAAACGTTATCAGACGCAATGCATCAAGCAAGCACTAACGCCAACACGTGGGGTTCTGGCATGGAATAATCTTCGCAAAGGTGAGGGAGGAGCTAACCAAGAAAAAGGTTTAAAGAAAGGGTAGGTTGCTTTGCGGAAAGAAAAGAAAAGGGGAAAAAAAGAAAAGAAAAGGGGAAAACGAAAGAAAAATCTGATTTCGTCACCATTTCATATTTAGCAATGACTTTGTACCAAGCGCAGTTAACTTTGCACCTTAAGTTCTGGTTTTGGATTCTCTTTTCCCCAATATCTCTTGTGTTAAAAAAAAAACGTATTACGCATGTTTAAGACAATATCTCGAATTTAAGGTTTTTATTTATTTATTGCAGTCAATATTGACTTCTTTTATTGAAAGTCAAAGTTCCAATATGTGGTGCTATCTCCAAACCTGTTTAGTAATTGCATATCCTTTTAGCATCGTCCTTATCTGTTTAAATTGGAAGTTTCTTCTTCAATTCATATGAGAATACTAATCAAGATGGACAGCCAGGTGCCGCTGTGACTTGTGAGGAAGACCTTGAACCTTGTTGCCAAGGAAAATTCCAAAATTGCTTTTTGGGTTGGGTTGGGTTGGGTTGAGTTGGGTAGAAATTCATTTCAATTTTCAAGATGATTGGGGGACCAAACGCATGTCGCATGACCCATAAAGAGTCCCACTAGATTCTGTCATTCTTATGAGCTTTCGATGTCTAGCTTTTTCTCCATCACAATCTCAGCTTTTGATATTAAAAAACTCTAAAAGTTGATGGGATAAGTTTCTTCTTCCGTGGTTAATTAATCATCTTTATATATATTTTCTTTCTGCCAAACTATGAATTTGGACAATGAATAAAGCTGAATCATATGAAGTTGGACAATGAATAAAGCTGAATTTTACACGAAAACATGTTTCACATTCATAGTCTGTCAGCATAAGTATTTATTATATACACAACCCCTCAATTCATATATGGCAAGACTACGTTTGTTGAAGATAAGGTAAAACAAACATGCCACTTCTTAGATGGGATCCTGTCTTGCAAGACGTAAGACAGTCGGACACCGATTTTACACAATCGGATCATCCGACTGTCTCATGTCCTGCAAAAAGCAGGATGTTAATTTAAAGGCTAGAATGAACAACAGCACACTTGAGTTGAATCTACCATTTAGTCCAGCCCAAAAACTCTCAGTTAGAATTGGGCCTTTGTGATGAAATGGGCAATGGCTTGTAAAAAGTATTACCCATTTACAACATTTCATCAATTTATTTGGTACACGAATGTACGTATATGAAGCAAAAGCAAGGCCAGTTGCCCAAAACAGAAAAGGTAAATTGATAATGAACCCATTTTAAGACAGAAGAAACTTTTAACCCTTGTCTGTATGCAATAATTTCATATCATACGAACCCAGTGAGTAATTGCGAAATTCAATAGTGAGAGTGTCATATATGGACTCCAAATGCGGACTTCATATTAGCCACATGATCATTTCATTAAACTTATCTGAAATTATTATTCTGATAAATCATATAACTAATATGAAAGTTTACATCTATGATCTATATATGACATCTTCACCAAAGAACGACTGGTCGTGAGTAATTATAGCATATTCCACACCTTTCTACCTGTAGCTATTTCATGGCTCCGACAACTTCATAAACTTAATAATTATCACGTGCAAATTATATATGTTTTCTAAAACGTGAAAGCTAAAAAGGAAGAATTTCAAAAAATAAAGAAAACAATAATTATTATTGTTTTGTATGTACATGCGACAAAGAACTATTGGATGACATCATAGTGAGGGGTCGTGACTTCATTCCCCATTCCGCATTATCATGAAGGAGGAATTATTTTGTTCATGAAAAGTTTATCCAACCCCATGCATGCAAACCACGCTTGACTCTCCACGCATTCAAAACATAAAAGAGATTTCAATGGATTTTTCTAGCATGACGTTGTTTTATGGTCCAAACTATGTTAGTCTTTAGGATCCAAGTTGTACAAGATTGAGTAAACTTCATATTAAAGAGTTGAATGAAATTTAAGGTTTAAAACATAAGAAGATGATTCGATATTTAACATGCCTGTTTAGGCGCAAATGTTTGCACCGTACACTTGTCGAAATTCATGAGTCCGCACTTATATTCGACACGTAAAAAGGGATTTGTTCTTTGATGAACTAATTAGCAACAAAACACATGGACAAAGAGACAAGGAGACAAGGGAAGGGAATGAAGGGCAAAGAAAATGGAAGAAGAAAAAAAATCCCCAAAAGGAAGTAGGAAATGAAAGAAAATGAATAGAATAAGAGATGAGAATAGAAGAAAGAAAACTTCCAAGTAAACCTCTCAACAAAGAAACACTTTTAATCCCCACTACCACTACTACCACCACAAACCTCAAAATCTTAGGCGTGACATGCCTAAGTGGGGTGCATTATCATCATGCTACCTCTTACTTATCATACCCCCCAACCCCAAGTAGTAACAAACCCCCCTTTTTCATCCAATGCTTCCACATCATCTCTACTACTTATCCCCACCACATCCCCACTTTTCTCTTTCTACATTTTGATCATCGTCTTCTTCTTCTCGCACCTCCGCCGTCCGATCCCTCTAAAATTTTCACCTAATTTCTAATTAAAATTTTAAAACCCCACTTAATTACGATTTATTATTGTAATTATTACTCCGGCGATCCACGAACGTTTGATACACGACGGTTCCGGCAGCCGGGAACTCATCTGCGGCGCAGCTCCGGCACTTGAACCCCAGCGGCTCCAATGCCCCCGCGACACGTGTCCACACCTCGTAGCTCGCGCAAGTGGTCGACACGGACATTGTCGCCGGCCGGAAGACCTGGACGACCTTCTTCAGCATCCGAACGACGTCTTCGCGGTCGTCGTAGACCGACCCGACGCACTCGAAGCTCGCGTAGCTGTAGCCGTCTTCCGGGGTGACGTGGATCGTGGAGTGGCGATCGCCGTCGATCCCGTTCATGGAATAGCCGCACGGGTCGAATGCGAAGTCGCAGATCAGAGCCCTAGGGTTAATTTGGGAAATCCCCGTGAGCTCCGTCATCTCTTTGCCGGCGGAATCGCCGTTCTTGTCGTCGCCGGGACGGCGGAAGAAGTTGCGGGCGAGGTTGCGGTCGAGCTCGGTCATGCAGATTTCGAGGGTGTACAAATCGTCGTCGTCGCTGTCTCCGAAACGACACGTCGTGTTCTGGGTGGACGCAGAGAACACGTGCCAGGCGTGCGAGGGGGTTTTGGAGGGCATGACGGAGGCCTTGCGGTAGCAGAGAGCAGCGGGGAGAGACTCTTCCAAGTAAACGACCTCGTTTTGGAAGTTGGTGTAGGGAAAAGGCTGGGCTCTGGGGAAGATAAAGTTCCCGCGGGTGTAGCGACAGGAGGAGAGGGTGAGCCCGAGATCGATCGACGCGTGGCGGAGGAGGGGAGGGATGGATTTGAGGAGCTGGGTGGTCCCACAGGTCTTGATGATGATCTTGGTAGGGTAGACGAAGAGGCTGGACTCGGATAACACGTAGGCATCGAAGTAGTGATTGGCTACGGCCGAGACCACGGTGCATTGGACCTCATCCAGGACTTCTTGGATGGAGTCAAAGTCAAGAAGCCTTAGGCCAAGCCCAAGAGTGCCCATATTTTTAGGGTCATCCCCAAAGAAGTGTAGCTCCAAGCGCTTCTCAAACCCTTCAAAACCAGACACAGCCATTTGGGTTGATTTTTTTTTTCTTTTCTTTTTGGCCGCACAGACACAAAAACAAACAAGTACCCAATTGAAAAAGCACCAAAATGAAAGTACCCAAATGAATGAACAAGTGGATAGAAGTAGCAAAAGCTAGTAGGATAGAGAAAAATGGAAAGAGAGAAGAGTTTGTGGATTGAGAGAAGGGTTTGTGGAGTGAGAGAAGTTTGTGAGGAATTGAGAGATGAGAGAGAGAGGTGGGGTGTGTGGAATTTATAGGTAGGTGGGTGTGAGGAGTGAGAGAGTGAGAAAGGAGAGAGAGAGAGAGTGGGATGGATGGAGATTGGAGAAGTTAGCTAGGGGTAGTGAGGTTAGAGGGGCATGCGGGTGAGGCAACCAAGAATCATGATTGCAGGCATTATGAAGTGAATAAGGATGATGATATTGAAATGCCTTGCCTTGCCATTTTTATTTTTTCTGTGCAAAAATCTTTCTCCACAGTACAGCACAGCACAGACAGGTACAACAGGCAACGGAATTTATGCCCACGCCTATTTTTTTTTTATTTCCTTTAGATTTTTGTTCTGTTTTTTTGTGAATTCTCACAACCCTGCACTTCTCCACTTACTTGCAGTCAGCAGACAGTCACTGTTCTCTCCCATAAGTGGTTGCAAATCCAACTATGCATGGCCAGTAAATGATTTCTTGTTTCCACTTTATTTCAAATCCATTTGGATTATACATTCACAAAAACATATTTGATCAAATGAATTGGTTTTTAATATCTCACATGTTGATTTGGTAGCAGAAAATTTGTCTGCAGTTTTCTTGACCATTTTGATTGTGCATGGTCTTTTGCTGTGGCAGAATCCATAGTTTTCATTGCTCTGTGTCCCTTGTTGTCTAAGAAATCAGCAGAAAAAACAGGGGAGGTCCTAGCTGGTAAATTGAATTGATTGTGCTAAGAACTGGGGAAATGAATTGGTTTCTGCTTATTCAGAAGCAGCTTGTGATTAGCCAGCGAATTGTGAATAATGTTGTACAAGGACCATATCATGACCAATTTTGATGAAGATAATAAATATGTTTTTTTTGGGGGGGAAACTTTTAATTGGGTTAATTGTGAGTGTAGATTCAAAATAGGATGGGTCAAAATTCAGCATTCACAATTTGAAGCAATTATATCTAAGTCATAGCTTCATAAAACAGAGACATAATTATAGACTAGAGATAGATATGTTCTTGTTCCTATCCCATGCATGATAATAATTATTACTATTGCTTGCTGCTAAGCTCAATTTGCTTTTTATAGCTTTTTTTCTTGCAAGCTTTATAAACACAAATGTGGGTTATGTCAGTTTGTTAAGGCACTTATGCAGCGTGATTATTGATTGGCTAAACTTTATTCTAAAACATGTAACTTTGGAATCAACCAAGAAGATATGAGAAAATCTCAAGGTTTATTGATAAAATTGGAATAACAAAACATAACCCTAACCACCAGTAAAGTATGCTTAAATCCTCCTAGAAATCCTCGAAATAACAAAGGAATTAAAATAGGATAATAACAAAGTTTCTAAAACTGTAAAAACTTTAAAACTGGATTTCGGGCTACTAAACGATCTTGGATGCCCGAAAAGGCTCATACGTCATGGTAAAGCGATGAATTTTACTCCTGACGCGGTTCTCTTCGAATCGACGGATCATGGGCCTGATTCCTAGCTCGAAGCCCAAATTTGCAGTTACCAACTCCTCTTCAATTGCTTCCGCCATCTGTTTTACATCATACAGTATGTCCATCCTCTTTAACTCGAGTTCAAATACCCACCTCCGTAGAGAACTCTAATAAAAAGACCTCTGATATGAGCACTCCAAATTTGAATATGAGGAGGTAGTGGCAAATGGAAAGGTGAAAAATACAGTATAAGATGAAAACAAACAACGGGTTGATAGGGACAATGCTGCCAATTCCTGAGCAGGATTGAGCAAGCAGATGCTGCTGATAACAAAAGGTAGACGTGCCCAAAATATATTATAAGTTAAAAACAATAATAATTTCGTTCACAAAACCAAAAACAAAAGGAATCAGGCGTGGCTGAAAAATAATGAGAATATCCTTGAATTAGGGGGAGACCAGTACGTTAAATCAAAAACCCATTCCTCACATCATTTTTATTCTCCATGCAAATTCATGTACCCATCTACGGTGGCATTATCATCTTTGTATTTTCACCTTCAAATTAGAAGGGTTTCTTCAAACAAACAACTCATTTACACAGGTTAATTAAAAGCTAAACTCTTTTTAAAACGCTTGATAACGAACTTTTTCTAAGTTATATCAAGATTGTATCATAGTCGAGATCAAGTTAAGACATGAGTTGAAAGCAAAATACAAGATCTCGATACATGTCTCGACTGATATATTCACTCTATATAGATATTTTCAAACAAGTTGGTTTTTCCTTATTATAATTACCCCTCAAATAAATGGATCCTTCCCATCCCATGGCATTGGTATTAAAGCATTAATCCTTTGTTTAGCCTCACTTTGATTAGCAATATCAATACTTATTTCAACTTTGATTAGCCTAAATCTAGCAAAACTGAGGCCCCTATCATTACAAACTGACATACAGCCCAACATTCAAAATAAGTTTGTTGGTTTATAATTTCATTCGTCTACCAAGAGTACTGCCGACAAAAAAGAAAAATTATTTTTCCCATACAATGATTTTCCTGTTAATTTTGGTCAGACATAAAGTTGAAGGGAGGAACAGTAACTCTGAAGGAAAAGGGGGTAATTAGTGCTTTGTGGGCTTTCCAAGGAAGTTTCATAGCCAGCCAGCACAGACTACTTCCTCCATCACATTTCTGGTTCTCCTTGGCTTTTAATTCAAGACTATTACTGAAGATTATATATCAATAATTCCAAATCATGAACTAGCTATGAAGAAGCTTCTCCTCAAATAGGTTTTAGGGTTAGGATTATAGGCACATCAAGAACATTGTCTGGTAATATCTTCCTTATTTAAAAGAGGTTTCATGGTCGAATCTCATTCATCTTTATTTGTTGATGAAATAAGTAGTTTAACGAGTTATGTTGTTAGATTCTAGTCTACACACACTCAAAGTTCAAACAAAAGTTTTATTCGATGAAAAATTGAAATTGACAGTTTGATAACATATGATACTAAACATGGTTGATAATAGAATATTGTCATAGATGACAAGGAAGATAAACATCAATACAAAAGCAACCTTTGTAGGATGGGCACTAAGCTGTATGTATAGAGGTGAAAAATATAATTGAAGAATTTAGAAAGGTTGGGAAAGCAATGATGGAAATATGTGAGTTTAGAATCAAATTTTTCTGTTTTAAGAAGAGGAATGATGCAGGATGTGTATGGCGTCATGAATAAATCTTATGAAAGATCGATGTGGCTGGCAGCCCCCATTATGACCACAATCCCACCTCTTTGTGCTGCACGCGCATCACCAAACTCAAACACTATCTCTCTCAAAGCCCACACCACACACTCTCTCTTTCTTCTGCACGCAATCTTCTTGCTGCTTAGCCCCAACAGACCTACTCGCTCTCTCTCTCTCTCTCTCTCTCAACACATCACCATCCACAAAAATGGTCAACCACTTAGCTTTGTTAGAATCAAATCTTACTTAAAAAGTCTCAACCAAACCAAACTATCAAGTGTCAACAAAGTAAGTCCCCCTATCCAACACCTTTTACATGAGGAAAAGTTGGAACCAAAATCTTTCTCTTTAACTTCAACTTGAGACTAATTCATTCTTTAGAAAAATAAAAATAAAGAACGGTAATTTGAAGGGACAAAGAAAGGCATTTTGAAAGACTTTATCTATAATCCTCATTTGGTCCCACTAACCCACCTTTTAAACTCTATTCCCTCCCCAAAAAGCTCTTTTCTGAGTTTTGTTCCAATTAATACAATGGACGTATGTAACGCTCCTCCCACAATAACTAGTTTCATAATGACATGTGCAAGTATACGATTTTAGGGTTTATATTGATAAGATAACTAATGGTAGTCTAAAATGATGTAGATGTGAACATAAGTTCTCCCAATAACTAATGGCATAATTAGCACATTGGGAATCTTACATTTAGGGCTCGTTCGAAAATATGTGTTTTTTTTAAGTGCTTCTGTTAGAAGAAAGGCAACAAATTTATTGAAAATCCTAGTGTTTCCTGGATTACTAGATGAGCACACCTGCTAGGTGCTTTTCTAGAAAGAGCATTTGTGACCCAGAATCACTTATAAATTTTTCTACTAAACGATATTATAAATGTTTTTGATTGTCAGGAAGTACTTTTAGCCATTTCATAAGTACTTTCAAACATAAATTTACACTTTCAGTGCTAATATGATACTTGTGTCTAAAATGACATTATTTTATAGTTTAGTTAGAGTCAAACATTTTAGGTTTGAGTATGAGCTTTTGTTTGATCCATATGGTTGGAGGTTTAAACTCTACAGTGGTAAGATAACTAAATGGAAGCTTAAATCTAGTACAATATAAGCTTGGACTCAAGTATACAAGAACACAAGCAAAGGATACAAAACATGTACATACACTCATTGTAGAATGCAATATTTTATCTCTCCTCCAACCCAAATCAATGAAATCATGTATAGCAACATCTCAAATCCTATATATAATTGGTCCCAGTCATCGGCCCTGTGCACCCCCCGACAACCACCATGAAAGACCCTACAAAGCTACACATCATCAACCATGTGTCCCAACTCCTTGGCACACTTGGTTGGCTCCCCCACTGCCTAGGCCCTCCATGTATTTCAATTTCAGGGCATGTTGGCCCCACCAGGCCCTCCATGGTCGCTCCATTTGCAATTGGTGGGACCAAAATGAATCATAGAATGAAGAAGAGGGCTTGCTCAGCCGCCATGTCATGAGTCTCATACCATGCTTTCACGCGCACAATATATATTTCCAAACATGTTGTAGAACCAAAGATTTGAGATTGTGTGTTATGAAAAAAAATTCTATCACATCCGTGTTATAATACAAGTGAACAATCAACTTATATTTTTAAATATAGATTTATTATAATATAAATATATTAAGTATCAAATAATAATTTCTCGTGTTGTGACAGGTGAGTATTTATATGGGGTGTTTGTTTTTTTCTTTTAGCACTAAGGAGCATCCGTGAGTGCTACTGTACCATGCGCATAGAATTTGCCTAAATGTATATCATGTATTGTGTGGAGTCCACCACTCTCTCACTTGGAGTGCCATCTGATGACATGTTAAATGTTTTTAGTGCACAGCTGAGCAGTACAAGCCAACAAGGATTGGAATTTAGTTTCTGGTTCAGTTTCATCATGATCAAGTTCATGGGTTTTCACTCTCAAGCTTTTATAAAACTCCTTTTGGTTATGGAGATCAAGTTCATGTACTAAAAAAAAAAGGACTGAAATGGTGTGGTTTGATTAGTCCTATTCATCTTGTTTGACTTTTTTTTTATAAAAAATTAAAATTAAAATTAAAAGTGAGCCTTTACAATTGAATTTTATTTCTACGAAAGATAAGTTCAACATCAATGAATATAGCACATCATATTACTCCAAATGAACGAGTTTGTCTTCTCTTTAGTTAATGCTCACAAAAAATTGCACAATATCCAAATTCCAAGTGGAGTTGTAATGCTATATTTAAAAGTGGTGGAAAACTCTTTTTTTAAAGAACAAACAAGAGTTTTTATTGATAAACAAATAAAAGTATAAAACAATTATGTGCTGAATATGGGTAAATATTCTCCAATGACCAAAGGCAACAACATGTTGAATTGATACGGAGAGAATCACGCACAACCCGAAAATGACTAAAATCGCCATATGTGATAATATTGATTTTCAAAAGGGTTAGAAGTGATTTTAAATTTATGAAAAGTAATCACTAATACAAAGTTACTTCTTTACCTATTAAACTACTGTTAACTTTCAATAATTCACCCATTGTGCATTGAGAATTGTGCCAAATTATTAGCTTAAACCAAGTTTGCAAATAACAAGTCAACCACATGTTAGAAGAACCTTGATGATTAGAGCCTCAAAAGGCCAATCAAATTCTCAAGTGGTGGACATGCCTAACTGTGTTTCTTTTAATATTAGCAAGAGTTATATTAGTTAACTACATTTAAATCTCTATCTAGCTACCTTAGGCAATTTCAAGGGTTTATCCTAGGTTTGAGTATCTATACACATGACCCATAATCAAGGAAGAAGTCACAAATTCTTTTTTGAGGGGGTTTTTTTGTTTTCAAAGTTTGGAAGGAGAGGGGATATGCTATTGGAGTTCAAACATGAAACCACTAGTTTACAAGTAAATGCTCTTACCATTGAGCTATGGACCCGTTGAATTTTTTTGGGTGTTTAATATTATTAAAATTGGATTATAACAATTTTATTAAAACACTTTAATTAAGAGAAAATTAATTGTGATACATCCTAATCTAGTGGAAGTGTGATGGCTCCCACCAAAGAATGACATGATACATCCTAGTAGGTGCTAAAGATTCTGAAGCAAACAAGGCATGTTGGGGAGCTTTTAAGTGGCCATAATCTTCCAAGTCACAAACTGCCCCCACATTCTCACAAAAACAAAGCCCTCACCTCACCCTAGTGACCAAACCAAATTATAACAATAATTTTACTCTTAAACTCTTCCACTCTGTCGCACACACCAGAAGACACAGTCTTCAAGTCCTCGAGCCCTGCCAAACCAAAATGCAAAATCTATCTCGAAGCTTGAGAGAGAGAGAGAGAGAGAGAGAGAGAGAGGAGAGATCGTAATCCTCTATACACGCCACATCATTCCACTCGTGCTTTTTTTTTTGTCCACAAAGCCCTCACATCACAGTTCGAATCTCTCTCAATTGCTCCACGCAAGCATCATTTTGCTGTGTGACTTTGTGACTCGTTTTCTTTCTCTTGCCTTGCCTCTCTGCTGTCTCATTCGCTTACTTTTCCTACCTACAGGCCTCAAGTACATAATCCGCAGCAGTGTATTTTTTGTCCATTTTGCACAGTAGATTCACAAGTTCTTATCCATTTTGCCAGCTCTTAACTAGTAATCCTATTTTGTGTTGAAAAAAAGACTGGGATTGGTTTGGGGCACCGAATATGCGGCGGAAGACCACTTCTTTCAACTCCTCACAGTACATCGATATTATCTCAAACTATATTAAGTGTGTTTCACTATATAGTAACTTTTATTGCATGAGTCTATTTCTCACTATCACAGAATAAGAAAAATAGACACATAATTATATACAATCCGATCTATCTAAGATCGTGCAATCCGGTTCATATTGGACCAACTCGTAGTGAGTCAGTGAAATCCAGTTCAGGAAATTTTGGCAGTAGTGGACCCGTGAGAGAAGGAGAAGTGGGGAGTTTCAAGAGAGATTCATGTAATTGAGTGACTCCATTTCCCATGCCTCTTTTTTTGAATGAAGCCATTGGTAATATGAGTTTCTGTCTCTGAGAGAGAGAGAGAGAGAGAGAGAGAGAGAGAGGCAGGCACTTCAGGCATGGATATGTAAGCATGGAGGCCATCATGTTCCCTCTGCTCCAAACCCTCTGTCCTCTCCAAAAGTTATATAACAATTATTAATAAGTTTTTTTTTAATTTTTGTTAAGCCAACCTACTTTCTACATTTCTGACTCACTCAAACCCTATTTTGGGTTTTTGGATTTCACAAAGACAAATCTAGAAGATGCTTCTATTCTCTCTTTCTTTTTTTTAATTTCTCTCACTTTTCCAATGAGTGAGAATGAAAAGTGTTCTTAGGCTTTTGGCAATGGTGGACCAAAAGATAAAAATGCCGACATCTTGGAACTCTTAATCCTTTGTTTTAATACATGTTTAAAGCAGTAAACAAGATCCTAATTGGACTGTATCACCTATGATTACCTCTTGCATACTTCGAAAAGATATTGTGCTGCGAAGCATCTCATGCCAAACAATTGCTTAATTAATTTTTCTTGCTTTTTTCTTTTCTTTTCTGGAGAACATTTCCTATGGAGAGAGGTGATAATATACTAAACTCACACACAATACAGGAATGCTAGGATCCGAATCCAAAACCTTTCATGAGAAAACAATTGCTTTAAACCACTACACCAGTGAATCCTTTGCAATTTTCTTGCTATTTGTTTGCGTCTATTGCTTCATTTCATTAGAAGAAGGGAAAAAAAAACCAATAGTATTTTTTATGAAAAAAATTCTTATAAGCTGGTCTGCATGGATTGAAAATAAGATTAAGAAAAAGGGAATGTAACACATAATCATTATAATGTTGATATGTTATAAGTGGATTGATTATGTGCCTAACGTGACATGAATAATACAATGTATATCAGCAGCAGCAGGATCTCAATCTCAAGTTCTTAACGTTAATAATATATTAATTAATCACAGACAACTTAGGATTCGTACCAATATAATTTGTCAGATCTTAGACACTCCTGCATGCTAGATTAAAATATTTTATTTTTAAATATTCTACTAATTATAATTTATATTCAGCTCAACTAGCATGCAAAAGTATTATGTCTTTTTGAATTGGAATAAGATAAAGAAAGAAATTGAAATTGAAATCAAAATCAAATTACTTATCATGGCTGAATTGACCCCTTCAAAGTTACTGTTAGGCTTGGGGTAAAACTTGTCTGTAAAAAGTAACAGGTTCGTTGTAATGGGGCCCCTGGCCTATTCAGCCCATTATATCAGTGGGCCCAACACTTGTTGATCACCCACCACAGAATCCAGCCATGACATGCCTCATTCCAACTTGTTGCACATGAGTTGTTCTATAACGAGGGTGTGATATATGGAGTATAGATGTGGAACTTCTTATTAACCAAATAATTCATCTGAATAGTAACTTCACTTAAGTTTAATGAAATGATCATATAGTTAATATGATGATCCACATGAGGAGTATATACGGCACCCTCACTATAGAATTTCGCTGCATTACAAAACAATTCAATTGGTAGAGTGATTCTATAGTGAGGGCCTTAGATGATGTCATATCTCTCAACCGTTGGATCAAACTTACTATATATATATATAGCTTTGCTTTCTCTTACCCAAATTGGTGGAATTCTATAGTGAGATGAGACTCTATATCTTAATCGTTGGATTAAATTGATTAGTTTGATCTAACATTTAAGATAATAGGATCTCATCTAAGGGCGTCATAGAATTCTACCAATTTGGGTAAGAGAAAGCCAAGTTTTCTCTTCTGTTTTTTGAAAGAAAAGTTTTGTCCGCTTTGACATTAGTGTTTCATTACAAGACAAATCAATACTTGGGCCTAAACTGTCTTGAAAGGGGTATTTCCAAAATCTTTTTGGAAATGAAACAAAGAACTATCATGGAAGTAGGGAGGAATTTATATAAGTATATATATAAATTTATTTTTAACTTTAGTATAGAGCTGCATGGCAAGAACACAGTTAGGAAAAAACTAAAAACTAAAAATAAAATAAAAGGCAACAAAAAAAATATCTATAAACAAAAAACCTCTTTTAAACTTTTCGACAACCCAAAATACTCGGAGAAAAAAAGGGCAATAAATCTTTCCCTTGTTCTTTTAGTCTTTTTTTGGCTTCACCAAAAACTCTCAAGTCTTCCTTAGTCTAAGATTTTCCGACCTTTTTTCTCTTCCTCACAATTTATGCTCTCTCTCTCTCTCTCTCTACCTAACGTCCCTACCTCTCTCCCATGCACAACCCGCATTTCGAATGTCAATGGCCTCTCCTGCCTTTGCCCTTAGAAGCCTCGAAGGAATCCCAAAAAATTAATACCAAAAGCCGTGACAGGATGGCGTCCTGGAGTACTTCAACCCCTCTCCCTATACTCCTCGGCCTCCTGCCCATCCTCCTCCTCCACCCCCTCACCACCACCTTCGGCATTCGCCTGGGCATCGTTCACCGTAGCTCCCCTGACCTTCCCATCTTCCGTGAAGCCCCCTCCTTTAAAAACGGGGAGCAATGTGGCTCCGAGAACACAGACGGCATCCACGTGGCCATGACCTTGGATGCCAATTACATCCGGGGCACCATGGCTGCCGTCTTTTCCTTGTTGCAACACTCAACATGCCCTGAAAATCTCTACTTCCACTTTCTCTCAGCGCATATTGCACCAGAGTTCTTTTCAAGTATAAAGTCTACATTCCCTTATCTGAACTTCAAGACTTATGCCTTTGATTCAAACCGGGTTCGTGGGAAGATATCAAAGTCTATAAGACAAGCATTGGATCAGCCTATGAATTATGCAAGAATTTATCTAGCTAATATTCTTCCACCCAACATGGGACGAGTTATTTACTTGGATTCAGACCTCGTTGTGGTGGACGACATTGCCAAGCTATGGAGTGTGGACATGGAAGACAAGGTGGTTGCTGCACCAGAATATTGCCAGGCAAATTTCACACAGTATTTCACCCATACGTTTTGGTCTGACCCTTATTTGTCAAAGACGTTTCAGGGAAGAAACCCATGTTATTTCAACACAGGAGTGATGGTGGTGGATGTGGATAAATGGAGGAAAGGAGGGTACACACAGAAAGTTGAGGAGTGGATGGCATTGCAAAAGAGAATGAGGCTATACAATTTGGGGTCTTTGCCGCCATTTTTGCTGGTTTTGGCTGGAAACATCAAGGCTGTGGATCACAGGTGGAACCAACATGGACTAGGTGGTGACAACTTTGAAGGAGAGTGTAGGAGCCTCCACCCAGGTCCCATTAGTCTTCTGCATTGGAGTGGGAAGGGTAAGCCATGGTTGAGGTTGGACTCCAGGAAGCCATGCACCGTCGATCACCTATGGGCACCGTACGATCTCTACCATTCTTCTAGACACTTTCTGGAAGAATAAAAGAGGAGAGTGAACTGTGAAGGGAGAACATGCAAGTCCATGAGATAAAATGCAGATTAAACTATGCACATAACACATGCCTTGGTTGGCATGTGCTCCGAGGAGGCAGAATCAGATCGGATCTTGGGTTCTTTGCGCCTTCAGTGTCACTATTGTCGGCAGGCTCCGGTAGTGAAGCTGGGGGCCTGGATGGTAGAATTTTTTTGACTCTATGTTAGAATGTTGTTGCCAAGAGTAGACCATCCAATTTGTAAATGTTCATTAAAAGTCTTCTTTTATTGGTTACGAACCTGTCAATTGTAGTGGTTCAGGGACCAAATTTAAAGGAATGACTTGCAAACCAATTGTAATTAAGTACTTAACAGAAACAAGAAAACCATACGAGTTACATGAATGATCTCTTCAGAAACTTCAATGTCTGAAAGCTGTTCCATACGAATCACACCATAAACTTGGCCTTCCATCTTTCAAACACCAACTCCTATCTACGAACGAAGTGTCGGTCCCACTACACTTGGACTTGGAATACTGCTGAAACAGGACGACCCAAAGTTGAAAAAAATTGTCCCACCATAAGCATTGGACTTTAAAACACAAAGAACAAGTCTAGTCAAGATCAGGGTGTGGTCGATTAGACAGAACACGTCGTTGACCCTGAATTTACATTTTAAATTCCCGAGTTGCCATCAATATCAATCCCCTATACTTTCGTTGCTGCAGCAGATGGGCACCTACCCAATGTATTCCACAAAATATAATCCCCAGAAATAACCTGTTTACCAAGTGAAAGACCGACAAGTACACACTCAAATTTCACATTTAAATAATTAATAGTATCAGAAGAAAAGAGAAACCGAGAAGAATTTCTCTTATAGCCTTTGAAAATAACTCTGGTCGAACTAATTAATGAAGATTTGAAAATTATTTGTAGCACTGCCATGATGATATTTAGTCAAGCTTATACATGATACCCAAAAGTCATGCAAGGAAGACGCAAAATTAACTGCAACTACAGCATTCATGTCAGTGCCTCTACCATGCCAACATTTTTTGCAACATAGAAAGTAGAGCTTGAAAATAGAAAAGTCTGAAGAAAAACGTACCTGAGTTGAGAACTCCACTGGTGCTTTGACAGCTGGATAAATGCTTACCTGCATGTAGCACAAACAATTAAGAGAGCCAGCAAACAAGCAAATGCTATGCAGTTTTAACGTGTCAACAGGAAAACGGAAGTGATCGTCAGATTTGGGCATGCTGAGATTTGGAAAAGTGGATAATTCTGATGGAAACTAGAGAGCAATGTATCAACGTGGTAAAAAGAGGACATCTTATTTTCATAATGGGAAACCAAAGGATAGAAGTATATATAGCACCTAAATACAACAACAAAAACTCCTAATGTTACCTATTTCTGGGTTGCTGTAATGAACCAGACCATGAGAGGAGAATTAAGGAAGCAAAACTTACCGATTTTGGATCAATTGATATTCCAGACAAGGAAGCCCCAACAATCTTGAAAGACACCTGCAAACATGAGTCGGAAAATGCCTGGCTCTGTTAGCTCCTCAATAAATGTCTAAACAAGTACAAAATTCCATTTAAACAAATTATGTGCTTGACTGGCTCGGAAAAAAGAAAAAAGAAAAAAAAATTATGCTGGACATATTTTGTAGTTTCGTTACCTTTTTTAGTATGCAATTCATTAAGATAGACATGAGCAAGAGTATGATAACAAAATGCGAACCAAATCTAATTCCTTTCCCAACATTGAACCACTAGAATGGAAACAACATTTCCAATTGCCAACAGACTTTTTTCATAAGACATCATTCTCGGTTGCAAGAACTCCAACTAAATATGAGAAAAACATAGAGGAAGCAAATACCTTGGCGTAATTGTATGCATGCCAGCAAAATGGCTCCTCCAAATCAGCTGGCTGAAGATCCTTGCTCATTTTCTCCATTAGGAATTCATCTATATTTACCATACTATTATTGTTACCATCGGTCTCAATATCGCTATCTTCATCAGCTATGCTTCCAAAGGCCGAACTAGGAGGTAATTTTTTAGGTTTCCATGGTGCAAACTGAACTTTCCCAGGGAAGGTTGCCTCAATACTTTTGGTGAGTCCCCTCCCACCCATTACAATCTTCCATTCCACTGAATGGTCTGTAGTGGAAACTATTCCAACTGATGGAGTGCCATCAAAAGATACAACCCTTCTTGTCGGAAAAGGCATAGTCACAGTACAAAACTCCATAGTGAGAGGAGATTTGTAACCATCCATTAGCCGCAGTTTGAATAAGAAATCACCTTTATCTTCAGAGACCATCGACAATTGGTAAAATCCCTTTATGGGAGGTCCAAGACCACAGACTGCTTCGTAACGCATTAGAACAAAATTGCCTAATGGTGGTGAAAACATCACAGCTTGCTTATCAATACCTTTTTCTGGAACTTGAGCACAAGGATGAAATGATAAAACTTCAATGTGATCTTTCAAGGGGAAGGACACATCAGGCAATCCTTCTAAATCAGCTCGACAATTGATTTGACCAGAAATTGATATACTATCTGGAATCTCGTCTCGGTCATACATAGCAGCATGGACAGTCTCATGAACTGAGAATAGCATTCTCTGCCTTCCTCTGTATAGGTAAGGTTTCCATGCTGGTTGCTTGAGGTCTGCTGGAGGAAGATCTGATTGTGAAAAGCCATTAACCTTAATGGAAATAATATTGGGGAAGCTCAAATCCAACGGTGTTCCTATATGTACGATCAACAAGCACATAAGACACAAACCAGAGACAACTAAATGCAAGGTAATCCACCAAATTGCCACTAGTGATAACGATAGTAAAGAAATCTGAGATGAGAAATACCATAATAAAAAGTACCAACCAAAGGGCATTGAACTACTTATGAAAGTTCGAAGTGCATCTTTATCTAAAGTCCTAGAACCAGTCCTGTGAGCATCTGATGTAACAGTTCCTGTCACAGCACCACTGGAAGGGGTTGAGGATGCAACTGGTGCAGCTACAGGTTTCGCCCTCGAGGAGATGCTTGATATCCCTATACTGCCAGTTAGTGAATCTAACAGCCCACCCACAGATGGAGATGCACTTACAACCACCTCAGGTTCCCCCACATCGCCAGGTTATTATGTCACCAATAGCATGTGCCACCATAAATGCACTAAGGGGAAAAAGAAAAAGAACTGCTTAATGTCTTTGGAGAAAGTCTTACATGCCAATTACAAGTAGAAGTCAGTTTATAAAAATATGCAAGCCCAGCTCCCTTCTGATAAAATGGAGGAAAGACACGTAGTGAAATGCAGAAAAAATGGAATCACTTGCATCCATTAATTGAAGGGAAGAACAAGAAATGTGTATAAGAAGGTTTTTAATTTACACATACATCCGGGACACACTAATCTCATTATGCATTCTAAAAAATTTAATGTGCCCCATAAGTTTAATTCACAGGCACTGCTCATAGGTCAATTTACAAGTTGATTCCGAAATCAGTTTGATGTTGAGGAGAATGAGAAAACAACTAACACTTCTAAGTATGATATTCTTCCTAAACAACATTGCAAGTAACTTACCATACCCTGTGATGGACGGAAGATCAAGCAGAATGGAAGATATACTGTCCTCCACTCCAACAGCAATGCCACAATCAGATCTATTACATAATGTCATGTACGCCTTCAGATGCCTGGGCTCCACCAACGGAAATACAAGGATGACATAATGGCCCTTTGTGTGCAAGATTAAAGGCCATAGCACATTACTATCACCGTCCTCTTCTTTGTTTATATAAATTCCTATTATATGACGTGTAATAGGATCATCAAGCCAAGAATCCGAGCCCTCAGCTGACTGACTCACACGTACCCCAAACCCACGAAGAGACCCCTTCCCTAAACACATTAAAGAAATGGTTAGTAACATTGGAGAATCAGAAACGCAGTAAAGTTACCATAACCAACAAAAATCACTTGTAATACATAACACATTTAAATCAATGAAGTAATATTAGCACATTTTCTTACAATTCAAACGCACCGCCCTCATAGTTCAAGCTGTATAATATTTGTAAACACATTCTCACATGATTCGTACAGCTACAGCCTAAGAAAACAAAACAAGAGAAACAAGAAACAAAGCACAAATGGTTTTCGATTTTCAACTGACCTTCTCTTTCTATCTACAAATGCAGCAGCTAACTCTGAATCACTAGGAAGTGAAGTAAATACTCTGTAATTAAGATCACCCTCGGTAGAGGTCTGTTTTCGCTCTTGCAAGTTCCCCTCCACCGCTTCTCTACCACCGGAAACCTCCTGAGTAGGAAAAAAAAAATTAAGAATAAAAACAAAATTTGTAAGACTCAGATTTCATAAATCCCTGTTTGGCTGCCAAGAAACCCAACCAACCAGAGAGTCCAGTTTCCAATCTTAGCTTTTGCACACCAATGCAGAAACAGATCCTCATCCAAGTGGTTGGCTTTAACTCAATCAAGTTAATAAAATAAACAACTTTTTGTTGCTGGGTTTTCCTCAGAAACCCATCAGAGCCTTGGATTTGAAAAGAATCAATAGCTTGGGTGCTAATTCGATTGGATTTTGGAAATTGAAGCAGAAAATTTGTATCTAAGATTAGCTAAGTTTGTGGTTGTGCAATATATAATGGCAGGAGTATAGGTTAATGTGTGAGGGGAAGACCTGGAGAAAACGACGGCGTCGAGACGGTTGAGGATCCAGATGGCTCTGATGCTACAACCTCCGGTCATGGCTTCGCTCAGCAACTGACTAATCGAGAACTGAGAGAGATAGAGAGACACAGCTCTGCAGGTTCTGGAAATGGTGACAGATCTTCGACGCTCCGTTTTGGAATTCGTTGACAACGGCGTCGTTTCAAGGAAGATAATATTATGCCCCCCAACAAAAGGATGTAAGTAGGAAAAAAAAAAATTCTTGTAACATTGCTATCCCAGCAAATACCACAATGATAGAAAAGTGATATATGTCATTCTGTTATTGGCTAGGAATAGCACTTATTATCTCAGTTACATGAGAGTTTCTCTCCTAATATAGGGGAATTATTCATTTGGTGCGTATAAGGACGTATTTTGTAGTAGTTGGACGATAATGCCCATTTTTTTTTTTTTTTTAGAGTAATGCTATTTAGAGCAAGTGCAGCGCTGTTGGTTTGCCCGGGCAGCATGGGGCTTAGGCCCATCTTTTGGCTCCAGTGCACAAAGGCAAGACTAGGCAATTGATGGGGGCCACAAACTTGGGCAAGCCCAAAGGCAAATCTTGCCTAGGTTTGTTGATGTCATTGACGACGTCAGCAACTAAATTTTTTTAAAAAAAATTGAAAAAAATACCAAAATTTTCAGAAATTTATATATATAAATACCTAGTCCTCTTTTTCACTTCTCATGCCAAAATTAATGGTTTAAATATAAAAAAAATATAATAAATTAAAATAAATAGTAATTGCCCTTGCCCTTGCCATTTGGGTTGGAAATATGTCACGTCACTCACTTGTGTTTTTGTTTTTCCCCTTTCAAATTAAGTAATTTATATTTTCAACTTTTCTTCTTCTTCTTTGTATCCCTTTGGCTGCCCTTCTCCTTTCTTTTTGGCCTTTGGTCATGCTCCTGCGATCTCTAACAACTCTCCCTCCAAAAAGAAAACCAATTCTTTGATTCAACAAACCCAACTGCACAAATCAATTAATCAAGAAAATCCGAATTGATTCTCAAAAATCTAAATGCCTATTTCACTAGCTATCTAGAAAATCCGAATTGATTTTGAGATCTCATATTCTCTGGTCATGTCGCTAGGAATAGGGTATTGCTAGAAAATCTAAATGCCTATTTCGCTAGCTATCTAGAAAATCCAAAAATCCGAAAGAATTTTAAAGCCTTGGTGTGTTGCTAGGAATGGGGTATTAGCTTTCCAATCAAATGGGTAGTATGGTGAAGGATAGAAGCTGAACAATTCCCAAAATATGAACTATTTTTATTTTAAAACTGAATGTTCTTCCGAGATGGATTGATGCGATTTGTCAAGTTTCTCACGTGGCTTGGTGGTGCTTGGAGATGTGGCAAGCAGTGCACCGGTGTTACTGGATTTGATGGAGGGAGTGTTGGGTAGAGAACGAACTGCAGCAGGCTACAACGTGCCACGAACCTGCGTATAATTAATTTAATTTTGTTGTTTTTAAGGATTATTAAAATAAAGAAAATAAAAGTAGAATCTACACAGCAATATTCATTAATTGAAATGGCATGACCACATCAACTGTCACATAAGGTGGTCAGTTAATGTGATCAATCTTGTGTGTCTAAACAACATTACTCTTTTTTTTAAGAACCTTTTCTTTTGAGATGAGTGATAATATACTAAACTCACAAGCATTACACAAGTGGGTCTTTTGCTCTCATTCATTTTTGGCAAAACGTCACTTTTGGTTCATGTGGTTTACCACTTTTACCACTAAGGTCCCTGTGGTTTCAATTTGATCACTTTTGTCCCTGTGGTTTCAATTTAAAGCAATTAGAGGACAATTATTAATTTTTATCAAATTCTTCTAACTTCTGTTACTTATTAAGAGGCAATTTGGTCCAAAAATTATTAACCAATTTCTTCCTTTTTTAAATAAACAATATTAATATAAATTAAAGAAAATTACAATTTTAAAATAAATATATAACCTCTCTCCCCTTCTCCTCCTAACCCGACTGCCCAACTAACCAACACCCAGCCAGCTAACCACCACCTTCCTGTAACCCAACCAACCACCATCACAACCACCCAAGCCCACCCCAAACTAAAATAACCAAATTGTGCCAAAATCAACGAACAATGCTTGCTGGAACTTTGAAATCGTTTAGGATTAAGTTCAAACCAAAATGGGTAAGAAATCGAGGGGGTTTTCTGGGGTTGGCGAGGCTGGGGTTGGTGGGTATGGACTGGAGTTTGGGGTTGGGAGGGATAAGAAATCGAGGGGGTTTCTGGGTTTGTGGGGGGAGGGGTGAAAAACCAGAAGTCTGCAACATTACAGCAAGCATACAGATACACAAGTCTGCAATATTTAGTTTATTATTGTTTGCTACAGAATATACAATGTAATACAAAATAGAAACACTGTCAAACTCAAGCCTCTTCCGATGAGACTTTGCTGTTGCCAGGCTTACCAAACCACCTCGCACAACTATGCCTTGCAAAAATCATCTCCAGAACTCAACTCGATTCGACTCTTTTTTGAACTGTCTTGAGCGAATTATTTCCGTTAACCAAGAGACAGAAAAAGCGGAGAAAGAAGAAGCCAACCAGAGAAGGAACATGTGGAAGTCTTGCAACTCAACCCACCTCATCTTGGTTCTCCTTTACATCTCCAGCCTTGCAGTCCTCACTCCAATCCTTGCGAACTAGGGGGAAGGTTCTCAGGATTTTTTATATTTAAAACTAATTTCCCTAAAAATTTATATTTATATTGTTTATTTAAAAAAGGAAGAGAAGTTAGAAGAATTTGACAGAAATTAAGAATTGTTCTCTAATTGCTTCAAATTGAAACCACAGGGGCAAAAGTGATCAAATTGAAACTACATGGATCTTAATAGTAAAAGTAGTAAACCACAGGGACCAAAAGTGACGTTTTGCTTTCATTTTTCTAGATTGCCTTGGAAGTTTGCTCTTAATTTTGAAATGGTGCGAAGGTAGATTTTCCGTATGGTGACAAATATGATCCTACTTTCTTCTACAAAGTTTGGTACTATGTAGATGATCTCTTCAAGTGAACTGAAGCAGCTACTTTATGATTGCTTAGATGATCTCTTCACATGGACACTGGTGATGCTGCTACTGCTTTTATTATGGTTGCTTATGTTGTTGGGAGATGAGAGATTCTTTTTTATCATATGCTTCCATCATGTTCTGGATATTGTGAATCTCTTCTTATGTTATATTATTCAAGTATGAGATATCATCATCTTGTGCTTCCAAATGATCTATTAATTGATTATACAATACTTCAAAAGCCTCTTCTCTTATTGTGCTCAACTTGAAATTATGTGTTTCATAAAGTCTTCTTGCTAAAATAGGAGAATAGATCTTCATGAAATGGGACTAGTATAATAGGTGCAAATGGATGTCATTGAACAATTGTTGTCGTGCCAGTGATGCTCCTCCGTATCTCTTGATATCTTCATTAATAGGAATATTTGTAGTTTCAAATTATGGGGTCCTTGGGTTTACTTCAGTGGTTGAGGTGCTCCCCCTCCCCTCATGACTCACTTTCGAATCCTCTCGAGTGTGTGCCCCCTCTCCCTTATCGAAGTAACTAGAAAAAAGTAGTAACAAATTCTCGAGGAATAGATAGTTTATTGTGAGAAATAATTATGCCATGTGTTGAGCTTTGATGCTTAGAGGTTTTGGGTTGACGAAATTACCCTTGCACCATTAAAAAAGTTGACGGAAATACTAACTTATTCTTCAATTGCTACAAATATAAAACCACAGCGTTAAAATTGACGGAATTGAAACTACAAGATAAAAAATAATTGAATTGCCAAACTACATCTACATGATTTTTAGCCTATATATTATACTTAAACCATTCTGCATGAATACTTGTGAAACTAGATTGACTCTTCTCCATAGATAGAGATAGAGATAGTAACTTACGACTTTTTTAGTCTGGAAGGACCCCGAAGTCAGAAATAAGTTGACCTAAACTCCCGCTGCTCCCTCTTTTTTAGCCTTCAATAAAACTATCTTTCGCTTTTAATACTCTCTCTCTCTCTGTTCCTATTACGACTTCCAAATTCCAAATTTATTTTTTTTTCGCTCTAAAAGGTTTTCAACCTTCGAGTTAGGTCCTTATAACACATGGTTATAAAAACACAAAAATAATGAGTGAAGATGATTGCCCAATAACTTCTTTTTGCTCAAATAACATTGGTGGAAAAAATTCGAATACAGAGGCTCATGTGTAAGAAAAATTCGAGTCTTCTTGGAAAAAAACAGATTCATGCATATATTTCATTCATGTCAACTGACAACCACTAATAACACTCAAAATAATTACAAACATTTTGTTACAAACATTTATTACAATATTAAAAAAGAAGTTGCCCCCTAAAAAACACAGGCAAAATATTTTGAAAACAAAACCCCAAAAAAAAACATCAGGCATGTGCGGATAACTGGCTTGTAACTTGAGAGAGGCGAGGATTTGGCTCCAGATTTTGCTTTTCAGTACTTTGGTGTTCATGTTCTGAATTCAGTAAGCGCAAAAGATGTACATAAATACAAGTGGAGTTTACAGGTCCACGCAAAGATAGGATATAACAGAGGCAGCCCTCCGTTTGGTCCTCGAGCTAACCTTACACTTCTCGACCAGGACCTTCTTTATGTCAGGGCAACTTGAAACCACAGTGGCTACTCCAGAAGAAGTTATACCCGGACAATACACCATGTGGCAGGATGCAAGCATTGTGCAATGTTTAACCAAATGGTTTATACCAACATCTGTTATTTGACGGCAATGAGACAGCACAATGTCCTTCAGGTTTGGACAGCCTTCTCCCAATTCAGCCATTGCCATATCCCCCAAATTCTTTTCAAAAGAAAATTATGTTAGGTTGAAAGAAGGATTGTTGAACGTGCCAAAGATATTAATACATGTGGAGCACGTGTATAGTCCACAAAGATATTGTGTTTGCATCAATTATACTTGCCAAAAAGATAATATAAGAAGATGCATCTGTTTGTTGGGAAGAATGGGGGGGAAGAGGGGAGAGAGGGAGAGAGAACACACCTGGAGAACACTGACGTCTAGGTAACTAAGTTGTGGGCACCCTCTTGCAATGGCTATCAATCCAGCATCACCAATTTGGTGGCATCCACTGACATTTAGATATTGTAGCGAGCTACACTGAGCAACAGCAATAAGGGCCTCATCCCCCACTCTAGTAGTAAAAGGTAAGGTTAGGAGATGTGAAAAATGATATACAATGTTATAGACATCATGAAGTAATATAGGTTGTAGATTCCGAATGACAAACATTAAAAAAAAGAAGTTAAATGAATGTTTGAAACAGAAAATTCTCAACTGAGCAGACAGAAAAAATAAGGATCTGACTTAGAAAAAGAAAAATAGAAATATTGTGTTAAAAGAAAACTTAAGAGAAACATACACAAGATGTGAAGAAACTTTACCTATCACAAAACCGGAGGCTAAGGTCTGTGAGAGACCTACAATTCTCTCCAACCGCTACAATTCCTGTGTTCCCAATCTACAACAAAGGCAACAGATATACATTGTGATCAATAAATCCAAATAAGTAAATGACTCTAAAAATAAGGAATTTTTGACAGAACATATATAACAAAAGAATATTTTCAACATAATGGAATACATTTCCCAGTATAATATTACATTTCAGAAAAGGGAATATGATTCTACAATCTGACATTCTCTTATTCCTGCAACCTGAAAAATTGTTCTGCATCTAGAGTCCAAGAAGAATATTTTAACCAAGTAAAATTAACCAAGGAAATGTTGAATAACATGAAAATTTTGCAAAAATAACTGGGAACCTTGAGAGAGAGAGAGAGAGAGAGAGAGAGAGAGAGAGAGAGACCTCATAACATCGACGAATGTGAAGTTTCTTCAAATTTCTGCAGCCTGTAGCTATACTGCATATGGCCTCATCTCCAATACTTGAGCAATCTACCAAGTGCAGAGCTTGCAAGAACTGACAGCCCCGTCCAACCTCACTGAGTGCAAAGTTGCCTATCCTTTGGCAGTATAACAGTGCTAACTCAGTAAGACGCCTGTACATTTTCAAAATGTTCAGATTAACTTACCATCGATACACAAATGGATACTTAAAAAGACCGCCTAGTAGGCTATTGACCCCCAAAAAAACCATAGCCATGCAATTTCAGATGAAGCAAAACGTTAGAACCTAAGAAAATATGCAAGAAACATATGATGGAGTCTATGCAACTCCTTAACTACTGGAACGTATGGCATGACATCATACTCAGAAAACAGTGAAACAACTGTTTAGCATGGTGTATTGAAGAACACAATCATCAACTCCCACTACTGACCTAAATGTAAAATTTCCAAGGATACAACTTCTGAACGTACATAATTTTCCACCTACGGTAGAAACTAACTGCTAAACATTCATTTCATCCAAAAAAAAAAACTGCTACACATTCATGCCAATTTTATCCATATAACACATTAAAAGAAAACTAGTGAAAGCATGTCGCTTAATGGAATTCTTCAACAGTTTAGCAACATCTATAACTCAAACATGGCCTCCACTCAATGCATCCACACAGTTACCAGCTAAATTACCAATTTAAGTTAAGCTGAGAGAGCAACATACGGGCAAGATTTGCCAACGGATTCTAGGCCCATTGTTCCAATATTGTGGCACCCATTCACTTCAAGATGTGTAAGTTCCTTGCAGCCAGTTGCAATTGATTCCAAAGCATTGTCACTCAGGAAGTAGCAGTCACTAAGAATAAGATTTTTTAACTTCTTGCATCCATTCCCAATAGCACTTAAACCTCTGAAATGTACCAGACATGAAAACAAAGAGACGGTTATTTAACTTTGTCAGCGGAATTAATGAAATGAAACAGACAAACGCAAAACTTCATATTGTTCTCAGTAATCTTAGAAAATAATGTCTACATGCACAATCTGAAGTTTACACAAGAATCCCATGGATTTGGGTGCATTCAATGTGATACAGTAGAGAAACAAATGCTGAAACTTGAGCAGGTATTCAGTATTCATTCCAAAAAGAAGCTTCGTATTGGAAAGAACTCAAAAAGAAACTACTAGGGATAAAAATAACAGGTTCGTTAAGTATGTAAATGTAATTCCATTACACTAAAAAATAAGTGAAACATCAACATGAGGAATAACGAGTACTAACTTATCAGTAAATCTCTGGAAGCTATACAGAGCCAACACCTCCAGCGACGGACAAGAAGTTCCCACAGCTGACAAAGCTTCATCTGTGACATTAATACATTGTAGCTTCATAGATTTCAAAGCAGGACATCCTTGGGCCACAGCAACCACCCCTTTGTTGTGTATGAACTCTGCATCCAAAGACAAGTTCTTGAGAGATTTGCAGTGCAACCCCACTGCTTCCATTGCAGTATCAGTTATCTTTGCACAAGCAGCGATACCAAGGGACTTCAATGACTTCCCAACGCCAAGCGCTAATTCAACCAAACATACGTCAGTCAATCCCTCGCAAAACCGCAAATTCAAATCTTCAAGCTGCTTGCAAGACTGTCCCACGGCAGCTAGGCCCTGATCTCCAACATAGCAACCCTTTAGAAAAAGAAAATTAAGGTTAGCTGGTGAGTTATGCAGCGGACTTGACATGTATATCAACTACCAAATTTCAATGTGATTCACTTAATGAAAAAGACCCCTCCTTTAATGAAAGCAAGAGTGCAAGCAGCAAAACGGTACCAAAAACAAAAACAAAAACATTGCACCGAAAATGAGAACAAAAGTCCCAATCTACAATGCCCATTGCTGAGCATTAGAATAGACTCTAGAAAAATGGTAATTCGTAGGCAATATAGAGCAATAACCAGAAGAGATTAAAGCTTAATTAACCAAAAGCTCACCTGCAAATCCAATGATTTCAACAATATACACTTTTCGGCGAGCGATATCAATCCGAGACTGGAAACACTAGAGCACCAGATTAAGCTCAACTTTTCGAGCTTCGGAAAGCCTTCACCAATAGCAGTCAACCCAGCATCCGATAAACTGCATGAATCAGACCCAGCATCAGGGGACCCATTTTTCTCGCTGGCACAATGCAGCTTCACCGACGAAACCGCAGCAATATCAGTCCTTCTCCTCCTCCCCTTGAAACACAAAACACAAAAACAATAAGACCGCGTTTGCTTCGATGAATTAGAATTATTCGATTTGCATTGAATTTAGGGATTGATTGATTACAGGGGGCTGACATGGAAGCGAAATGTTCAACCGCTCGTCAATGTGAATGGTACGGACGTTGCGAAAGCGGCCGGCGAGGAGGTCAACGACGAGGTCAGGGCTACCGGTGGCGCAGATGCGGAGGGTGGTGCGGCTAAGCCGCTCGAGTGCGAGCCACCGCTTGCAGACGAGCGAGCATGCGTCGCGGCTGGGCTTGGAGTCTAGCCGCCCGAACATCTCGAGGATGAGCTCGTCAGGAAGAAACGTGTTGATCTGATCATGGCCTCGCATCGCAGAGAAGTTGAGATTTCTGAGGCTCCGAGGATGCCCGAGCTAGAGAGAAGACGAGGTTTGGGGATCGAAGGAAGAAATGAATGAAGAAGGTCTTTGCATTTCTCGGGCGTTTCTTTTCTTTTGTTTTCACAGGTTAGCGGTGGAGTCGGCGGTTAAATTGCGGGGCGGTTTGTGATAAATGCCCCTAGTTGTTGTGTAGACTCTGTAGAGAATGTCCGATCGATATGTCAAAAGTATCACATAGATATTTAACGATTAAAAATAACATTTCACATTAATCCAACCGAATTATCAAAGTTGATGTGGAATGAAGGCTAGAGTTTCAGCTGTTACTTTTGACATCCCAAAAGTAAGATGTCAAATTAATATTTTATTATTTTTAAAAGATAGCTAGCTGTTAATTTCATTTATTATTTTCCTTTTTAATTTTTTTTCATCTTTATCTTAAATGATTTGGCTGTTAACAATAATTATTTATTTGACATATCGAGTGGAGTGTAAAACTGTGTAAATGATAAATTGCCACATTAACCATCAAATTTAAATTTAGTGTTTGGTATATGACATCTCTTTTGGAGATGCTCTTAAGCATCTCCAATCAATATATCAAAAGTGCCATATAGACATTTAACAGCTAGAAATAACATCTTACATCACTCTAACCAAATTGTCAAAGCTAATGTAGAATAAAGGTTAGATGTTTAGCTGTTACTTTTGACATCATTAAAGTAAGATGTCAAATAAATATTTTATTATTTTTTAAAGATAGCTGACTCATTATTTTATTTTTTTATATTTTTTTCCTTCTTTATCTTGAATGATTTGATTATTACAATAATTATTTATTTGACATATCAGATGGGAGTATAAAACTGTGTAAATATCAAATTGTCACATCAGCAATTAAATTTAAATTTGATGTTTGGTATTTGACATCTCCCTTGGAGATGCTTCAATTTATTCTACCTATTTACTAGGTTTGGCATTTTAAACAGAAAAATTGAAAAACCGCAAAAACCAACCGACAATTTACCGCAATAGAACCGCAATTACGGTAAATCGAACCGCATTTGCGGTATGAAGCACCGAACCGCATTTGCGATTGCGGTTAGAGTATTTGATTTTCAAAGCTTGCGGTTACCGAAAACCGCGACTATATTTTTTTTAAAAGAATTGCATTTTGTAGATAGCATTGGTGCTCAAACAACACAACGGGGTCCTTCAAATCCACTCACCACCATCAACACTTAAGTTTGTAACTTTAATTTGTAACATTGGTACATTGCATTTTCCTTTTAATTTGTAACTTTAATTAACTTTGAATTGGATTTTTCCTTTGGGTTGTAACTTTAATTCATTTTGCATTGCATTTTCATTTTAGTTTGTAATTTAAAAGGATTTGGAATTGGAATACTTGAGAAGTTGAGGTTGTGAATGCTTGAGAAGTTTAACTTTAATTGGAATGCTTGGAATTGTAACTTTAATTTTCTTTAGGTTGTGAATGTTTGAGAAGTTGAGGAGGTTGTGAATTTATATATGCTTGAGAAGTTGAGGTTGTGAATTTATATTTTTGGGTTAAATTATGTTTCAAATCAAAAGGCTTCAGAAGAAGCATCAAAATTAGGCCTAAAATGTGGAAGATTTGATTTTTATGACACAAAAAGAACTTGTAATTTTAAACCGTTAATTCACGGTAACTTGTCGGTTTGCGGTTTTAAAAATCACCATACCACAAATAGTAGGTCAATTTATAGTTTAGGCAAAAATTTACGATTACCGAACCGCAACTACCCCTACTATTTACAAGGTAGATTTTTCCCCTAACTCATCATTACACACACTCAAAATCCATTTATAAACACCCCCAAAAAGTTGACTTTAAGGTTGATTTTGAGTGTGTTTCTATGTTTAAATAGTGCTTAGGTTGTTTTATAAATACATGTCTAGGATTGAGTTTATTTATAAATTTGTATATTTTTTTTTGGTAAAGTAGGTGGACATTCTTTCACTTTCATCTTACCATGCCCGGGTTTTATCTCATAATAAAAGCAAAACCATAAATATTTGTATTTGTCGGGAATAAAAAAAGAAAAAATTGAAGCTGCATGTTGATGATGGATCTACACTGAGACAAAAAGACTGGCCTCTTTCTGAATCGTCATCGACTAAGCTTTGCTTTATTTCCGTCAAGTCTTCGACTGAGAGGAGAGATAAATTGATCGGCATCGGTCATGTCGTTCTCGTTCTTCAAGCCTTCGAGGCCCAAAACTCCACAGGAGGTGGCGAAGGCCATCAACGACAGCCTCATGGCCCTCGACACCCAGACCGTCGTCGAAGTTAAAGCCCTCGAGAAGGTCTTGTAATTTTTTTTTCTTCTAGGGTTTTTCGCTATTTTCATCGCCAATTTCATGCTTTCATTCTATGTTTCATCTCAATTTTCCTTTCCAATGTCTAAAGTCACGTTCTTGCTATGAAAATGTTCTCGTTCCTCCATACATTTTCAAATTTTGTTATACTATTGGGGCAAAACGTGTGCTTGCCTTTGCTTTGTGGGTGCTTGTGTGAGCATTATTGTACTTATCAATAGGCAATTGCCAATGGGGTAGTTTTAGATGGTATTAGTGCAAGCAAAACTGTAAGTTTGGAAGTGCTTTTCAAGTCGCGAATTGTGCATGAGTGTGCAAATTTACTGGCTTTCATTTCCCCAACTTTGTCTATAGTGGTACCACTACTTGTGAGATTCATAATCTAGTATGGTTTTTTTAGGTGCTATATTATGAAACTTTTGTTTAGTTAATGATTTGAATTTTTTTCTTCTTTTATAAGATGCTACTTTGCTTATTATAGGCTTTGGAAGAAGTTGAAAAGAATTTTGGGACAATGAAGTGTATGGTTTCTGGAGATGGGGAGACCGAACCAAATATGGACCAAGTTTCGCAGCTGGCTCTTGAAATTTGTAAGGAGGGTGTTCTTGATCTTCTGATCCACAAGTTACCTATACTGGGATGGGAAGTAAGTTATGGTCATTTGTATCATATTATCTGGCAATGAAGCATTGATTGCACTAGATGATGTGGTGTCTTCTATACAGGCAAGGAAAGATTTGGTCCACTGTTGGTCCATATTATTGAAGCAAAAGGTTGACTCTACTTATTGCTGCGCAGAATACATTGAGAACCATTTGGAGTTACTAGACTTTCTTGTCGTGTGGTAAGGTTATTTAATGCTTTCATGAATACTTATGTTTAAAACATAGATCCTTTACTTTTCTCCATTTGGCACAGTTTGGCGCTCTTCGTTTACTGTCATGTTACAATTTTGAACTTACGGACATCATGTTGTTCATCTTTGCAATAAACTACAGTAAGCAGTGGTTTATCAGATGCTACTTAACCTTATACTTCCTGTTTCGTGAGTGCATATGTTTTTCTTCAAATTTTGACTATTATAATCTTTGTTTTTAAAACAATTTGTGCAACTAGAGTGATCTTGTCCAAATTCTTGCTAATTTTGACACTTGCAGTCTCTTTACTTAAATTTGCATGCTTTTTATTGCTTTCAAGTGAATGATGGACTCATGCATGCATCTTAGTGTAAATTTGGCCAGCGGCTATGACCAACAGGAAATTGTCTTAATGGTCTACACATGTCATCATACTTTTTTAACTGATAGATTAGTATTGCATGAAACTTATTGGTTTCTTTTTGTGAGCAGCTATGACAACAAGGAAATTGCCTTGAATTGTGGAAATATGTTGAGGGATTGCATTAGATTCCCTACACTTGCAAAGTAAGACATTCAAACTTCTCATCCTTTTCCCCCTAATTGTTGTTTGTTTGGTAGTGATCTCGCTAAAGTGGATCCTATCTTGTAAAAGGAGCTCTGCTGTTACTTTCCATTACAGAAGATTTTGAATGAATGCAAAAAAGGAAATTTTGAGAAAAACTAATAGAGCTGCTACCTTCTTTTGTTTGCTTTTTTCCACTTCTTTTTCTTTGTTTGGCCAAAGTTAGAAAGGGGGAGGGGGTATTCTCACACGCACACACTGCTAGTGCCAAGGTGCTGTGGTGGTTTGAACCTGAGACCACTGGCCTCAAGTTGAGGCTCTTTCTTTACCACTTGGCTAGACCCCGTTGGTGCTTTTTCCCACTTTTGAATGTTGCTTCTAGCTAGCAAACAGGTTTCTTTTGTTCACTTGTTTGATTTTTGTAGTATTTTTTCAGATACATATTGGAGTCTGCAAGCTTTGTGTTGTTTTTTAAATTTGTGGAATTGCCGAACTTTGATGTTGCTTCTGATGCGTTCTCTACCTTCAAGGTTAGAATCATGAGCTTCTTTGATATTGGTCCTTTCTATATGTTGCTGAACTTTTAAGGCTCTATCTGTTCTTTCATATGTCCCTGAATTTGGCAGGATCTACTAACTAAACATGGAACAGTGGTATCTGAATTTCTGACTGCTCACTATGATGAGGTTTGTTCACTCTTTATCTTACTGTATTTTTCTGTACAAATCCAGTCAGTGGCAATCGTAGCTGCATCACTTTTTGATATGTATATGTTGATTGAATAATTTAAACCTACAAAATCTGCTTGCCGAAGATGCTCTTTGGAGGGCGCTTTTACCATCTGAATATCTGTTGTTTTGGGGACAAAATTAAGTTCTTGTTTTTTTTCCCTGATTTTGTACACCTGCATTGCGCAGGCCGTGAAGAAAGCTTTCTTCACTATTGTATTGGTAGACTTGTAGTGTATATTGTTTTTAGCAATCTGATGAGAAATTGTTGTTTGTTCCAGTTCTTTGATCTATATGAAAAACTCCTGACATCTCCTAATTATGTGACCAGGAGGCAATCTTTAAAGGTTGGTTCTGGTTATCTAACTCTTCGACTTCTGCTGTCTAATGTTCTTGTAATCAATGAGATATGCTAAGGATTATTTGTTTATTGATTTAGCTTCTCTCTGAATTCCTTTTGGAGACTCCAAATTCTCATATAATGAAGCGCTACATTCTAGAAGTTCGGTACTTGAAAGTCATGATGACATTGCTCAAGGTATTGAGTTTCTTGTTGTTGTTACTCTTTAGAACTTTGCTTTATATGACCAACCTATGGGTGCTACTTTGAAATGTGCATACTTAGCTATTGGTTACACACCATTGTATTCGACCAACTTTTGGTGTTTGGTATATACTTGATAAATTGAGAATTGTGTTATTGTTGTTTCTAGGTGCATTTCACCTGTTGTTTACTATTGTTTTTTGTTTTCATATGACTAGGATTCAAGCAAAAACATCCAAATCTCTGCCTTCCACATCTTTAAGGTGCTTTCTTCCCCTACTTTTTTCTCCTTCTCCTTCTCCTTCGCCTGCTCCTGCTCTCTCTGTGTGATGTGTGTGCTTCTTTGTATGTCATTCGAGCATGGAGTGCATTGTGTAGGCTACTATTTGAACCTGCATGCAGCGGGGGGTATTGTGCGCTCAATGCCAAGATGCATGCTATTTAGTGTCCATGAGTTTGTAAAAGTGTTGACTGGCAACCTGACGTTCATGCCATAACTTCTCATTTGTCCACTTCATAAAAGCAATGAATGAGATTGCTTAGGTTTCCTTCCATGGTACTTAATTTTTGTTACTTTTCATATTCATTATTCTGTGTTCTACATGCAGATCTTTGTTGCTAATCCCAATAAGCCACGGGAAGTAAAGGTTATCATGTCTAAAAACCATGAAAAGTTGACAGAGTTGCTTGAGAATCTCTCTGCCGGCAAAGGTGCTTAACTCATTGCTTTTCTGGCCATGTAACTCCTCGCTGGAATTGGCGGGTGAAAGAATGAATTGTGCTTCCAAAAATATTGAAAACTTCATGTCGTTTTCGTCCCTGATGATTTGTAGTGCTTTACCAGGTGATGAAGATGAGCAATTTGAAGAGGAAAAGGAGCTGATCATCGCGGAAATCGAAAGAGTAGCCCAAGTATCTAATTTTTGATACAAGCTCACATCTCCTAGCTGTGTTTGTTCTGAAATCCTGTTTTTGAACTTTCATGCTTTTCAATGATCTTCTGACAAGTTTTCCAAGAAAAGGGTAAAGCAATGCATAGAATATAATGCTTTCAATGCACTAGCAGGGAGTTGGGTGTATCAAGAACTGTATGCCCTTGTAATCTTTGTTGAATTAAAAGAGAAAAACAAGAAATCTTTTGATACACATGTTGTTAGAGAACTGAAAAATTATGTAAAAATGGTTGCCCTTGCTTGATTTATCAAACACCTCCAGTTTGGAGAATTCTACATGGACATGGTGTTGGTAACGTGAGATTGACTTCCTCATTATCTTTTGAAAATATGACTCTTAGAAGAAGCCTTTGCTTCCTGAAGGCATGATGACCTGGAGATGTTCTGAATATTTTTAAGGCTCTTGGAAGAGGTTTTGGCCTTTAGCTGTTATCTTATGCTAACCTTCATGTTATGTAAGGATTAAGCATCTTAATAAATAAAATGTTTGTTAATAATAAGTGCTGTCCACATATAAGGCAATGAAAACTTTACACCTTACAGAGATGAATAATGATTAATAACATCAGATCCTAGATAGATCTACTTTAAAACATGATGTCATACACTTTAAAGACGCATAAATGGACAATTTGAAGATACATGAACCATACTGATTAATTATATATTTTTCTATTTCCTATTAAAATTGTTAGATTCACAATTTTTGAAAATTTTATTTTCATAAGAGGTTTATATCTCAAGTGGTTAAAGAGTATCATCTCTTTCTGCACCGCACCCGAAATCCGAAGTTGGATTCTCCCATTTTCCTATATCGGTTGTATAAAAAATAGAAATCGTTATTTTCATCATAAATCTTTGTAAAAATAGAAAAATATCTATCTACCTCAGGGATCCTATTTTTGCATTTAAAAAGATATATTTCAGATTTTCCTTCCAAAATATTAAAGTAGATGACGTCACAATGCGGCATATCTATTTGTATATTTATTTGATGCTAAGTCGAGAGACCGGTTCATATCGGACTCCGAGTCCGATTAAAAGCCTCGGAGCAAGAATCTCTCAAATATCGCTCTCCCTGTATCGGCAGGCTCTTCCCCTGGTATAATTTCATCCCTAAAACCCCAAACAAGTTTCACCGAAACCCCCAAATCTCCTCTCTTGACGATGGATTTCTTCAAGTCCGTCTTCTCCGACGACCCGCTTCCCTCCGACGATTCACACTCGGACACCCAAAACGACGACGACCCGAACCCGGTACCGGAATCGGACCACAGCCCGCCTCCGAATTCTGGTACCGGGGCGTGGAGTTTCGGAGGTCTGATCACGACTTTGGCCGCGAAATCTGAGTCCGTTATCCAGAACTATCGTCGCGATTTCGAGGAGTTCGGGTCTGGGTTGAAGGAGGAGACGGCGGTGATCCGGCAGGTGGCTTCACGCGCCGTCAAGGACCTTCCGGCTTCTCTCGAGGTCGGTGCGTCGGTGGCTCAGGACTCGCTGGAGTCGGTGGGTCAGGCAATCGATGACATCGGGAGCACTGTGTGGAAATCGACGGCGGAGATCATTTCACACGGTAGGGACGTAATCTTAGCTGATGTTGTCGAATCTGATAATTTGGATGATAATGTCAGTGATAATCGTGAGATTAGTGATAATAAGCGATTGAGTAGCAGTGGTAGTGATTCGAGAAAGTACAGTAGGTTTGAAGCTCAAGTGCGTGCAATTCAGAGTAATATGAATACTTATTTGGAGGAGCCTGAGGATTTGGAAAGCTTTAGGAGTTGGACATCAGGGTTTGTTCTGGATGAGAAAGCAGAGGAGGTTGAGAATTTGATGAGGGAAAATGGAGTGATTGGTGAGATTTATGGGGAAATTGTGCCTGGTAAGGTTGACAATGAGAGCTTTTGGGTTAGGTACTTTTATAGGGTGCATAAGCTGACGGAAGTTGAGGAGGCGAGAGCTAAGCTTGTGAATCGAGCAATTTCCGGGGAGGAAGAGGATTTGAGTTGGGATTTTGATGATGATGAAGATGTGGAGAAGGAAGAGGGTAATGGTTCGGGTTTGAAGGTTGGCACGAGTGGGACTGTGGAGTTGGAGAAGCAAAAGCAAGCTTCTTTTGAAGTTGCAAGGGGTAGTGATGATGTTGAGAGTGTTGAAATTGCTGCAAGGGAATCGGTGAGTAGTGACTGTGGGGATAAGGCAGAGGCAAAATTTGACGAGAATGGAGTGTCAGAGGGGAAGACGGATGGTGGTGATTCTTGCAAAGAGAGCGATGTTTCAATAGTTTCGAGCCAGCCCTCAATGCCTGAGGAAGAGGATCTTGGGTGGGATGAGATTGAAGATATTGGAAGTGGGGATGAAAACAAAGGGGATGCTCCGGGGAGCAGCACTAACAGAGTTGATTTGCAGAAGCGGCTCAGTGCAGCAGAGGAAGAGGAGGATTTGAGCTGGGATATTGAAGATGATGAAGATGCTGCTATTAAATCATGACAAAATTATGGTCTGAAGAAGATCACAAGGGGTCTCAAGATAATTGTTTACTTGGTTGTTATACGTAAATATCTGTTCTTTGAAGTATAAGTGATTACAATCACGTTAATGTCACATTTTATAGTTCACTTCAATCAGAAGCCTGATATTGGTATCCTCTGCTCTATATATCTACTGGAGTTGTTTGGACCCTTCATGATTTTGAGTTTTGGTTTGAGAAAGTTTTGTTGTTTTACCTAAGCTCTTCTTCATCAATCATTCTTCTAACTAGTTACATTTGTTAAACTCCTCCTTCAGGCCTAGGTGAAGTTCAGCACTTAAACTTTGAAACCTTCTAATTTTCTTAGGTTGGTCTTTAGTGGTAGTGGAAATAGCACACTGGTGAATCTTTTCCTCCGTCTTTATGCACATAAATCGCTGCCTCAAGCCATCAAGCATTATAGATGCTGCAGTCCAAGTAAGTTCGTACCTGTGGAGTCATTCTATGGTGAAATTGATCAAACGGTTAACCAATTTGATCCATCGGTTAAGAGATAGGGCCTCATCTAAGGGGGCTTAGATAAGGCTTTTGTTGGTTATGATGAGCATCGCTTTAGACAATAAAAGCATTTTTATATGTGATCTGATTAGGTAAATTACTTCTACCATAAAAACAATTTGAAATTTAAAAAGCTAATCAATCATACACAACCTTGTTAAGGAAATTTATTGCGTAGTTGAATCTTCATCAAGTGAATTTGACAATATACTCTAAGCACAAGTTGAAAATTGAAATTAATTAACATCTTAAGCTTCGTACTTCGTAGCACTTTGTAGACTTGTAACTATCCCAAGATGCTCCACTAAAACTCAAAGGACCTGACTTGACATATTAGCAACCCTTTCCCGGAAAGCAATCACCACGTCAAAACCATGGGTCGTCATTAAACTTGGGAAGCACGGGTTCCTCAAACAGGATACTCTTCGATCCTTGAACAACTGTATTCTGAAAAATGGTTGTGCTCTTGGGGTCTTGGTGAACTGTTGCCCACCCATCCATCGAAGTCACAAGACCAAATCATTGTGAACCAAACCACTAGAACAACCACAACCACTAAGAGCATGTCCAGCGCTTGGGCCTAGCCTGGGCAAAAGGCAGCCTCAGGCTCCAAAACCACCTCCAGCTAGCAAGAGCTGAGTCCCACGGGCAAATTCAGCCGCTGCTGCGAGAATGATGTAATCTTGACGTCATAATGACGTCATCAACTAAAAAAAAGGAAAAAAATTCAGATTTGTAATATTTTTAATAAATACCTAAACATATTCTTTACTTCCCACACCAAAAACTATATACAAATTCATCTCCTCATATCTCATGTGAATAGTATTTGCCATTGCCCTAGCCTTTTGGGGTGAAACTAAAAAAGACAAGACTGCCACTATTCACATGAATAGTGGCAGCCCTTGCCTTGCCTTAGCCTTTTTGGGTGGACTTGCACTATGGTGCAAATACCAGCAGCAACCAACCACCGTTTTGGGTGGAGGAGCAATAGCTTGCTCCAACTAACACCCATTGGTCCCCCTTTATTGATTAAGATTTGGTTCTAGTAGTTCGCTTAAAATTGCCGGGTAGAATCATTGTAAAACAACCGCTTAATTTTTGTTGTCTATTGGTAGCTAGTGGGATAAATTCTTGGCGAGCAGAACAGGGCTTTGCTTTGCCAGCAAGTAGCGGGTTGGGCGAGTGCAAAGAAGAAAATACAGTGTTACAAATCCAAGCTGAGTAACCAAATCCACAAACAGAAAACGAATCGAATAGACCAGAATCATGGGATATAACACTCTTAATTTGGGCAAAAAGTAATAATACTAAGAAATTTGCATAACGTAACGTGCAAGACAGCTCACTCAGCTGTTAGAACTATTTAGAAAGTAAAAAGGAAACATATACTCTACATCCACACTGATTATGTTCAGGCTTGGACTTATATACTATGTCCACAATGATTTTCAGCCAAAACCAGACGGCAGAGAGTTGAGTCAGCCGGCACAACTAATTGTTGCTTTGCCTCAGCATTCGCAATATAGTCAGGAACAGGTTCAGAATGTCAAGATAAAGGGTGATGGAGGCCCAGATGTACTCATCGTAAGTAAAGCGCTTGATCAGGTTGTCAGTGTCATAAACAATGTAACCAGAGAAGATGACAGCACCAATGGCACCATAAACAGCATTAGTTGTAGGGCCGAGAGGGAAGAACATCTGCATAAAAGAACAACATCACAAAGTCAGATAAATACTTGGAGCATTTAGGGTACGGTATTATGTAACATTGAACAGACTATAATAATGGGTTGGCGGACAAATTTATAGCAAGACATCAGACCTGCATGAACCCGGTTACGAGGAGGACAATGAGGCCAGTAAACAAGACTGGTCCGAGGAAGCTGAAGTCCTTGCCCTTCTTAGAAGCCCAGAAGGTGTACGCGGTCAAGGATGCAACCACAGCTGAGGTTAGAACTAAGGCTTCAAGCACAATTGCTCCTGCAAGCACAAACATAATCCGTTAATAGTAATTGCGAGAGCCAAAAATTCCATAAATACGAAAAAGCAGAAACCAAAATAAACCCTATAATCATTAACAGATTCAAAGATATCATTGAAACAATCATAATGTAGGGTCATGAGACCAACCATCTGTATTAGCAACGGCCACACTCACTGTGACACTCAAACACAGAGTGAAAAGTCCAAGGAAGACAAAATTGAGGGGATGCTTCTGCTGATACACATGCAGGGGCCACAACACTGCAGCAAATTCAGATTTAGTTTTAAGATGATGCAGAAAATATCAAAGTCAGAACACAAAAAATGGATAACACAATGTTAAAGAAATTGGGTTGACTTCGACTCAATGTAATGAGAGAAAATCTATCATAAAAAGCAGACATAGTTTAGTTTCATATCAATATGAAACATATTGCCGATGCATAAAATTCCCAATTTTTTTTTCTAAGGATGTAATTGTAACCCTGTAACTGCATCATACATAATGACACCAGGACATTTAAACAATACCCAAGACTAATCTCCATAACAAAAACGTTAGATCGCACCCAGAATAGTCAAATCTGATACATTTTCAAATCCAGTACCAAATAATCACCCATCAAAAAAGCAAACCAAAGAATAAGTCTCGACCTTTGGATCAAAAACCCCAAATCCCAGATCTACAAGCAATATCCATGCACATAAATATCAGATTGATGCTATTAAAAAAAAGGGGGGTTTTGGTATTTGGATACTTACAGATTAAGGGAAGGATGGCGAAGAAGAGGAGAATTCCAGGGCTGCCCTTGAGGAGATCGTTGATCGGAGCATAGAGAACGGTGACGAAGGAGATGAGAGTGGTCAAAACCATCTGAGCGGCTAAGATTCCATAGACCTTGCGAATGAAACCCCATCGGAGCTGGTTCTCGCCTTTGCTTAGCCCTGGGTACAAGGTCTCCCCTGACTCTATGTCTACCTCCACTCCCTTGACGCTGTTCGTGCCCACCTCCGTGTATCCGTGCATCTTGTTCATTTTCTCTCTCTGTCTCTCTCTCTCTCTCACTTTCACGGTGAGGAATTTTCTCTGGAAAATTGGGAGGGGGAGAAGAGAAAGATTGTTAAGAGTATGCGGGTTGGTTTGGTTTCTTGCGGTTGGTGGATAAGAATTAATTAAACAAGAAACATATCGAGAGTTGGCTTTTTCAGCGGTTTCGCTAAAATGACAGGCGGGTATGGTTGGAACTCTGACGCCGTGTTTTAACGCCGTTGGATTTTTATACGCGTTATTCGATTAAGGACGGTGATAAGTGTTAAATATTTTTCTTTTTCTTTCTAATTATTTGTTTTCCTTCTACAATTGTTTTTTTTTTTGGTGACAAGGTGCAAGTCTACTTATTTGGTTTTGTGTAATGGACGAGTATAAAATAGTAATATATCGAAGTGGAATTCAGGCTAAGCTTCCAATGTCAACTCTTGTCCTAAATGGACGACAAGGTGAGGATCTCATAAGCCTGCAAAATGAACAATAAGATGGGCATGAATGCTTGAGATTTATCGTTTAAACAAAGTTGCCTTTGTTTTTTTTTTTGGTCGAAAAGGTGCAATGATCATTGAAATAGCATCCAAATACAGACCACCAATCAAAAGAGGGCAAAAACCCGAACACTCACAGACTGAGAAAGGAAAAGTAAGACAAGACTCAAGGGAGACCATCATGAAGCTTCTCCCCACTCAGACTGAGACCATGCAGAACAATTAACTAGGAGGGCACGGCAGCCCATCCGACACCAAGACATGAACCAAGGATTGCAGTGGCCGGTAGGCCCAACTTTCCAGTTCCACGGACCGAAACCTATCGACGCGCCTTGTGGGCAAGACGATTTGCTTTCCTAGAGACCCACCCATCGGACCTCACGGAAGTTAAGGTGAGCAAACGAATTTCTTCCAAAAGGGGTAAAATACTCCAGGCTTGGCTGCAACCATGGTCATTAACACCATCAAAGAGAACTTTGGAGTCGGTTTCCATCACGATGCCCACCGACCGACTTGAGAAGCAAGTTGGAGCCCCTTGACCGCCGATGCCGCTTTGAGAGCAGAGTTGCCCCAATAAGGACAGCGACCGACAAAAAGACCATCCCAATTCCGAATCACTACACCCAACCTCGCCTTGATGAAGTCGGTTTCAAGAACCGCCCACGCTTGACTTTGGCTAAACCAAGGCTGCGGGGATCTACCTAGTAACCGACTGGGGATGGAGGCACAGGAGGAGGGTAGGGGAGGGCATTAGCATCCAAGAATTCTTTAGCCGCATGGGTCGCCTTGTCCAAAACAGCAAGGGGCTGAGGAGCACCACCTTCGAAGACAGCAGAGCATCTAGCCTTCCAAATTTCCCAAGTAATGAAGCTAACCAATGTGAAAGCCCAGTCCTTCTCAATTAAACTCCATTTCTGAAGGCTAAAAGGATCATTGAACCAGCTAGCAAGGGTTGTAAATCTCTGGAGATCAACTTTGTAGGTGAGGGAAGAGGCAAACCACACCAAATTTGTCCAGGGGCATAAGAATAGTAGATGCTCAATGAACTCCTCATAAATCTCACAGAGAGGATAACAGGGATTGGAAGCACATTTCCTCTTGAAAAGATTCAGCTTGGTTGGGATAGCATTGGAAACAACACGCCAAAGGAACAGTTTTATTTTTGGGAGGGTGCGAATTTTCCATAAAGCCTTCCATACCAAAGCTGGAGTGGAGGCAGAGGAGTGCGAGCTGCCAGAAGGCTCTAACGATTAACAGAGTGAAGAACGTGGTACCCTGATTTAACCGAATATAGACCATTGGAGGTCCAAGGCCAGATGAACTTATCAGGAAAGGTAGAGTGCCCTACAGGCGTAGCAAGAATGGCTTTCGCAGTTTTCACAGTCAATAACGCCAAGAATAGCGTTAATATTCCAAGTATGCCTCACAGGGTCAATGATCTCGCAAACCAACTGAGGTAAAGCCGGCTCAATGTAATATGACGAATGATTCCATTACCTTGAACCCAGTTATCATTCCAAATATTGGTCTCAGCATCAGATAGCACTAGTTTACGGGCATGGCTGAGGATGGAGTCCCTTCCCTCAATCAGACTAGACCATATCCACGAAGGCCGAGAACCAAGCACCGCATCTAAGAAATCACAATCGGAAAGTAACGACCTTTCAGCAACTTGACCCAGAGGGAATTGGGATTCAGAAGAATTCTCCAGCTTTGTTTGGCAAGCAAAGCTAGATTAAAGTCAGCAAGGTCCCGAAAGCCAAGTCCACCATCTCTTTTGGCTAGGCACAGAGCACTCCAAGATTTCTAGTGGATTTGGGAGTCCTTATCAGGGTTGCTCCACCAGAAACGGGTAATGTCCCCATTGATCTCTTTGCACAAAGACAGGGGCAACTTAAAACACATCATCGGATAGGCCGGGACAGCCGTACCAACCGCTTTAATGAGGACTTATTTGCCTGCCTGGGACAAAACTCCATTTTTCCAACCAGCCACCTTTTTCTTTACTCTTTCCCGAATAAAGCTCATGGCATTCTTTTTAGACCTCCCCCACGCAGAAGAGAGGCCCAAGTATGAGCCATGATAGGATGCACATTGAACAACAAAGAGAGAGCCGATGGCTTCTCTGGTCGACGCAGGGGTATTTGTGATGCAACACCAAACTCGATTTCTCAAAGTTGATTAGCTGACCCGAAGCAGAGCAATACTTTTCCAAGGCCACTTTGAGCTTCGCACAATTTGCAACATCAGCCTTAGCAAAAAAATGTGATAGCTTGATCCCTTGTATGTGACCATCCTCGACATGCTTAGACAGGTTGTGCTGGTTGTGCGATAGGACCTCACACACCAAAAGAAATAGGTATGGGGAGATGGGATCGCCCTGCCTTAGACCCCTGGAAGGTGTGAAATGGGGCCCAAGTTTCTCATTCAACAGGACATCAAAAGAAAGTTCATTACAAGTCGGATCCACTCATTGCAGAACCCCAACTTCTCCAACACAGCTTCCAGGAAGTCCCACTCAACTCTGTCATAGGCTTTGTTCATATCCACCTTAAGACCAACTTCAAAATTCTTCCCAGTTTTCTTAAGCTTCAAATAGTGGAAGGCTTCGTGAGCGATAATGATGTTATCTTGAATTTGACGATCCTCAAGAAAGGCATTTTGATGATCAGAAACCAGCAAAGGCATGAGAGTCTTCAGTCTATTAGCAAGGACCTTAGAGAGGATTTTGTAAGAGGTATTGCACAAGCAAATAGGTCTGAACTAGGAGGTTTTCTCAGGCACAGGCACTTTGGGAATTAGAGCTATAAAGATACCATTGAGCTCATGAAGAGAGAGGTTCCCACATGCAAACTCGTTAGTCGTACCAAGAATAATGGATTTGGCAATTAACCAATACCTTTTATAAAACAAAGCCGGGAAACCATCAGGCCCGGGAGCTTTAAGAGCTCATAATTGGTCAGCAGCCTCCTGAATTTCCAACTCCGTAAAAAGGGCCACGAGATTACGGTTCATTTCTAGGCTAACCAGCTGCGGGATGGCATTAAGGATAGTACCTTACTCTCTAAGGCCATCCGAGGAAAAAAGAGTGGTCAAATAGTGGTGGAACTCCACGTGGACCCTTTTCTCTCCAGATAGCCACTCACCATTCTCATTTTTAATTTTGAGCACCATATTTTGTTGTATGCGTTGGATGGTTGAGAGGTGGAAGAATTTGGAGTTCGTGTCACCCACATGCAGCCACTTTAATCTTGACCTTTGACTCTAGTAAAGCGCTTCATTCTTCCAAAGCTGGGCCAACTTACTTTGGATGGCATCAGCATTCACATTAGAGTCCCCAATAGGAAGAACGGACTGAGCATCCTCAAGAGAACCGAGAAGGTGCTTGATACGGACTTTGTTATTAGGATGGCGATCCTTGCTCTACCGGATGAGACCATTTTTGCAGTGAGTCAGATTACGGGACCATTGGCTTAACTATGAGCCAAAGAGATTGCTCCTCCAACAATTAGAAATCACCTCCGAGCAGGTGGGGTCCTTAGCCCATTGAGCCTCAAATTTGAAGAGCTTATGACCTTTGATAAAAACTAGGTTGTTGTCAAGGAGAATAGAACAGTGGTCAGAGCCAAAGCGGGCACAGTAGGAAACACACGAGTTGGGCCATCTTTCCAACCAACGAAGGTCAGCTAGGCCTCTATCTAGCCTTTCCCGAAGATGGGTAACATTATTGACCCTACGCTCCCAGGTAAAGGCTTGGCCCGCAAAGCCGAGGTCCACTAGCCCAAAATGATCCATAAACTCCAATAAATAGCGCCGACGATTAGCATCCCATCCCCGGCCCCCTTCTTTTTCAGACTCCCAGCAAATTTCATTTAAATCACCAATAATGACCAATGATACCTATGGAGTGCAAATTTGCCCAGAAAGAAGGTTTTTCACTACTATATGGTGTACCATATAGCCACGAGCATCTTGCAATCAAGTCATCGGCCTTGACCTTAATCACGGCATCAATCCAAAATTTTGAGGAGTCCAGAATGCTAACCTCAATACTCGGCTTCCACCAAATACTCAAACCACTGGCTAGTCCAACCGGATCCACTGAGAACCCCTTATAGAAACCACAATGACGATGAAGAGCGTTGATTATGTGATGATTCTCTTTGGTCTCCATTAGAAACACCACAGTGGGATTTTTAGAGCTAATAAGCTTTTTCAAATACAGAACTGCCCAGAGAGTCAGATTATCATATCGACGGGCTTGTCTTGGGCCAGCCGCTACCACCTCGGAGAGGGGTAACATCCTCCTTCCTCTTACCCTTTCTCTTTGCTTCCCAAGCTGCCAATTCCTTAGAATGGCTGACTTGACTTCACATAATTCCAAACTCGATCCTTCACTTGGAAGAGCCTGAGTCCCGAGCACCAATCTTTGCCTCATATTGTCGACCCCAACCACCCTTATTATGACTGGCTCCCGCCCCTTCTATTGGATAGAAGGAGGAGCAGCCAGAGTGGGGCTGAAAAGAGCCCTAGTTTTCTTCGAAAGTGGAGCAGTAGATAAGCACTGCTTTTTATTCCGAATCAAGCCAAGGGTTAGGGAGCTTCCTCTTTGGTTGACCCAAGACCACAAGAGGCCCTAGGGAGGAGGACGAATCAGTTTCCTCAAGGACCAGCCCATCCCCTGAAGCAAGCTCACCATTGGGAACATCATCAATTTGAACCGTGGATGAGAGACCCAACCTTACCTCCGTAATCTGAGAGATGTGGGCACAACTTCTTGTCGTGCTCGGTTGGGTGCGGCCCAAATCCAATCCAATATCTGGATTTGAAAATCCCATTGGCCTATTTACTTTTGCCAGGGCCTATGGTGGAACCAAGAGGATCGCACCAATCCCCTTCCAGCGAAAGACCATTTATTGCCACGGACAAAGTGCCATTATAGAACTGGGTCCTAAAGCTCTCGTGATCCCACCTCCTAGCATAGTCACTAAGGTAGGCATGCGTCTCGAGGTGCTGCATGATCAGTCCCATGTTGCAAGATGGCAGTTGTAGGATCTTATCGCTCACCCGCTTGTCTTACCTTGCAGAATGTAGGCTGGGTCCGTGTGCAAACATGGCAAGAATGGATTGTCGAAGACAGAGCCTGCTGACCAAAGGTAAATGCCCATTATGCCTCCATTTCCACGAGTTGGCCACGTCCCAACCTTTTATCCCACCGCCGATTATTCACGATGCTCCACCACTCGTCGAGAAATGCACTTATGGGCGCATGGGATATAGGAGGAGCATGGAGCGATTCATCGTCACGGAGGCCAAGGGAAAGAATCCTCGGGCCAGATTTCCACGACATCCCCTTGAGTGGCCAAAGCGGCCGCAAGCGGCGAAGTCACGACGACCTTCAGATCGGTCGGATGGTACGAGTTTCATGCACGGACACGGCGTACTAAATCCGGTGGCGGGGGTTTTGAAGCATCCAAATCAACCCCGATTTGCATTGCCTCAACCCTATCTCTTCACTTTCTTCATTTTCCAAAGACAAGATCGATCCTCGCCCCAACATGCGAGCGTTCTTGGCAGTACATTGGTTCCTAGGAATTCCATGCGCTTGGACCTGAAAATAGCCCGTCCGGCTGGATATCATCAATGGAATGGTATAGCGGCCAGTGTTTAAGGGTGAAGACGTACCCTTTTAAGAACTAGGGTTGACGTCCCAAAAGCTGCAAGCGACAGCTTCATCACCCACCATAATAGAATAGACATTGGCCTTAGCCTTACAGATTTTGACCACCCCTATATTTGTCCAAAGCACCCTTAAGATCTCCTTCACCGTGGCCAGAGATGGCTCCTGGTCAGCTACCAGCAAACCTACCAGGGCAATTTTATCTTCGATCGTATCATCAGCTCAACTTTGTCCTCAAAGAAAATAGACAGCACTTCATCCACCTTAGCTTTGTCTCCCGAGTAGTAATCCGCCATGAAGGGGGAATAGACTGTAAAGTAGAGTTTGGAAAGATAAGGACACAGAAAACACCGTACCTTGACTCAGGCAGGGTTCACATCAAAGCTCCATAGAGCTCACCACCCTCGATCTTACCCTACCGTACCTTAAGTTGCCTCTGTTTGATGTCCCATTTTGATTTGCATTTCCACTTTTATTTTATTTTGTTTATACAAACAATATTCTACTTTAATCTAATCTAAATTATGAAAATGTGGATTCAAACTCGATGTAGAATGGGTTATATCTGCTCTAGCCAACTTGGCTAAATCTATATCTTCTTACATTCCCACTTCCAATTCCACATTTTTCATCAAATAATATATTGACACTTTTCACTTTTTCCTAAATTAAGGTGTGTATATCATTTCATCACTACATATCATACTAAAATTTCATTTTCAGCAAATAATAATTTCCTTTTTCTTTTTCTCTCTCAATGATTCGAATATCACTAAAAAATTACTCCATAACTCAAAGAATAACAAATAATCATAAGAAAAAGAATTGGGATCGTCATAGAATAATAAATACTTAGAACAAGTAATTCTACTCCTACCATCTCTTTTATGTATAGATGGTTTTTTTTTAAAAAAAAAAAAATCAAAGAAAGATAACTTCATTGAAACAACAATGTCATGATACAAAAACTAAAAATTGGACTTCAGTGATGCAACAAGTATGACATCATTAAAACCTTGCCTTTAAAAACCTCTAAATACAGAAAATCTGGTCAAGGAAAACGAGTACCACAACATCACAACCAATATAAAATAAAATTAAAATTAAGAAAATAACTTGTCATTAAGCAAAACATCAGAAAGCCACAAAGGACAACCCTATAGCCAAAATTGAAATTCCTGAGACAGAAGCGCCTGCTTAGCTAGTAGATGAGCAACTTGATTACACTCCCGATGAGCAAATTGACAAGAAATACGAGCAAAAAGATTAAAAATGCCCCTAGCTTCATCTACTAAGCACCCTCCATCGACTAACTTTGCTCAGAATTTTGAAAACTCATAATAACCTCTTTTGCATCCATTTCCAAAATAACATAGTGATGCTCCATTTGACTTGCAATCTTCAAGCCCAAGATTGCAACATAAATTTCAGTTGCTTTAGGAAAGAACATGCCATGAAGACATTTAGAGGTAGCCAACAATAAATCACCCATACCATCCCGAATAACAACCCCCAAACCCCTAAAACCAAATGGCAAATTAACAGCTCCATAGACATTTAACATCACAAAAGTACCATTAGATGGAGACCAACATCATACAACACTAATTGTTGGAACATGAAAAACTTTAAAGTAATAGCTCGTTGGTATTCCAAAACAAGCTCTCGGGTAGAGCCAAAAGTCAAATAGGTGAAGTACTCCGACCATAATGAAAAAGATCATTACAAGATCTCCATAATCCCCAATTGGAAAAAAATAAAATTAAAGAAGACCAACTCGTCATTGGTCAAAATCAAATAAACATATCGGAAGAACTCCTTAAAAGTACCAACCTATATAGGAACAAACAAGTCTTGAAAAGGTGAATAATGCCAAACTTCCCGTGACAACCGAAAAAATCAAAGAGCTTGTATGCTGAGAACACCGAAAACAAAGAGAATCAAGAATAATATGGCCCTTAAAAAGATTCACCTTGCATGGAAGAATATCGTGTACCGCTTTCCATAAAAACACCTTCAATTTATTAGGGATGCGTAAAGACCAAAAAGAAACCACAACAGATCCACCGAATTACCAGACCCACTCACTCCTTCCAGCCATCTCAAAACCAAACTTTGAGATAACCAATAACCACCCTTTTGACACTATACTTCCCATTCACAGTGTAATGCCAAATAAGATTATTCCGATGAATTAGGAATAAAAGGAATCGATAAAATAGCAACAACCTCTTCTTCCCAAAAGACTACAGTAAGTAAGTCAAAGTTCCAACAACCATTTGGACCAAATAAGAAATGAACAGTAGCATCATCTCCAAAAAAAAATGAGGTAAAGAAGGCTGAAAAGAGGATGGTAGAGGCAGCCAAGGATCTCGATAAATCTTAATTGATAAACCATCTCCTACTCTCTAGTGAAGACCAGCAGCCAATAACTCCCAACCCCAAAGTAAAGATCTCCAAATAAGTGAAGGAGAATTCCCCAAAGGAACACTCAAAAAATCATCATTAGGAAAAATGTGTGTTGTTATTCCCTTACTGCAACTAGGTCACTCGAGGGCGTTATCGCCACATCGTCTCTTCCTGTTCCAAAAAAGTCCAAACGAGACTCTAAAAGTTTAAGGTTGGACAAATAAATGGGAGAAGGAACAGTAGTATGCAAATGAGCAATTTCAACTTTCACATCCCGGATTTGCACTTGCAAATTGCCAAAATGTGTCCAATTCCAACTTTGTAGAGAAACAAATTATGTTCATTTAGGCTCTAAGAAGCCTAAGCATCCGTTCAAAATATCTTCTTCATTTGACCTCTTTTGTTTGTCCGGGCTCTTTTCATATTTCTATTTAATAGTTCCTTAGAGTAACTCCACCCATTTGCCCTTAACCATGACAAGAAGGGAGCTAAGGCAACCACTATTCACGTGAATAGTAGTTGCCCTTACAAATAGTATTTTCCGTTTCCGCCCATTGTCATGGCAAAGGGCAATTACTATTCATTTTTTAATTTTTTTCACAACTTTTTTTTTTTACCATAATAATTAATTTGGATAATATTTTCGGGTTCCTACGTGTCAATACTATTCATATCTCATAATCGGATAAAATTTTCAATTTCAAATTTCAAATAAATTAAAAAAAATGCTGGTATTTATAGAAAAAAATTCATTAATTTTGGGTATTTTTAAAAAAAATTTTAATTTTGTCCAGTATTTTATTGCAAAAATTGGCTGCCGTTGGATTGGAGGAAAAATTAGATCGGAGAGCTCAGACGACGCCACGTGGCAACAGAAAAAATCAAATCAATGGGGGATCAGAAATCAGAGGGTATCAGAAGGCCGACGCCTCATTTTAGACCTCGGCCAGTTGATGGGTCCCACACCTCCCCCTGCCTCTCCGGAACCCATTTTTGGTGAAAAAATCCCCCAGCCCTAGGCAAAGGGGCCTTGCTGGAGTTGCTCTTAGTTCAACATGACAAATGACATTTAAGGCTTTGTCCTAGTTCAATTGGTTTGAAATTCTTTAGCTTAAGACTGATTTGGTGGTCTATGGTTGGGTTTTAGTTTTAGATTTTGGTCAGTTTACGATAGGAAGGTTAGATATATTCTCCATTTAGTCTTAACTCTTGTACTCGCTAAGTACATAGGCTATGCATACGTTTATCTTCACTTTTGGCAGGTCAAGATATATGCTCCTTTCACATACATACATGCAAATCTATAGATTCTAATTAATCTATGAGGTTTGAAGAGATAGCAAGGAATTTAAATAAACAAGGACTCAAAAGTTTATTGGACTGGCTACATACCTAGGCCTTGATATACTTATTTCATATAAAGTACATGCACTTCAAAGTGCATATGCAAATTCATGGATAAGAGGTTTACTTATACAGATTCTCTATTTGCTCCTTGTATTGTGCCATGACTTTGTCCCTTCGTATTTTCATAGTTGGAGTCATTAAACCACTATCAATATGCAATAAAAAGGTACAATTAATCAGCTAGCTAGTCACATATCTAACTAGAATGACAATGCGGGCAATGATATTTTATCGTAAAGGGCTCATCCATAGTCAAGATTGGTCCAATTTGAAACGAACACACTAAACTGGACCGGTTAGGTTAAGTTTACTTATTCATCTATATATAAAATTATTAGTATGCCAAACTAATATTCAATCACATGAGTAACTCCAAGTAACATCTAAACATCTTAGCCCAATTAATTGCTAAAATATGAAAACTATGAGAGAATATTTGTTTGTGGGAATTTTCTATATATTATTTTCCTTGTAGGAGGTCATATTTATAATACAACAAAACCTGAATGGGCAAGTAAATAATAAATTCCTAAATCTATTTACAATAGGAAATCAAGAATTAAAGTAAATCAATTATAATTATAATAGGAATTCTTGGTGTGTAAGGAAAGTAAGTCAATATCCACAAGTCATGCCAACACTCCCCCTCACGTTGGTGCATAGATGTCGTCCAATGCCCAACTGATCCAATGAATTGTGGAATGCTTTACTGGAAATCGCCTTTGTCAAAATATCCGCCAATTGATCCTCGGATTTCACAAAAGGAAACTGAAACACTTTAGCCTCAAGCTTCTGTTTGATGAAGTGTCGATCCACCTCAACATGTTTAGTACGATCATGCTGAACCGGATTCTGTGCAATGGCTATAGCAGCCTTGTTGTCACAAAAGAGATTCATTGTAGATGTAGGTTTATACCCAAGTTCAGTAAGCAACTTTCTTAACCAAAGAAGTTCACAAATCCATTTAGTCATGCCTCTGAACTCGGCTTCTGCATTGGATAAAGCTACTACATTCTGCTTCTTGCTCCTCCATGTCACCAAATTACCTCCCACGAATGTGAAGTAACCCGATGTGGATTTTCTATCTATTACATTACCTGCCCAATCTGCATCTGAATAACCATCTAATATTTAGATGATCCATGCTTTGAGAACATAAGTCATTTTCCAGGTGCAGACTTCAAATATCTAAGTATCCGAAGAACTACATTCATGTGGTCTTCACTTGGAGAGTGCATAAATTGACTGACAACGCTCACCGCATAAGCAATGTCTGGTCGAGTATGTGACAAATAGATCAATCTTCCCACTAACCTTTGGTATCTTTCTTTGTTAGTTGGAACTTGATCCGGATATTCTCCAAGATGATGATTTTGAACAATAGGAGTGTCCGCAGGTTTGCAATCTAGCATTCCTGTGTCTATCAACAAGTCCAAGACATATTTCCTTTGAGAGAGAAATATGCCTTGATGCGATCGAACCACCTTAATTCCCAAGAAATACTTAAGTCCACCTAGATCCTTCATCTCAAACTCTGTAGCCAGATAGTCTTGTAGTTGTGATATTTCCTATTTATCATTCCCAGTAATAATCATATCATCAACATAAATTTTTAATGTTGTTACCTTCCCTTTTCGATGTTTCAAGAACAGAGTATGATTTGAGTTGCACGGTTTGAAACCATTGTTCTTCATTGCCATGGTGAACTGTCTAAACCATGCACATGGTGACTGTTTCAACCCATACAATGCTTTTCGTAACCTGCAAATTGTTCCAGTATGAGAAGTATTATAACCATGGGGAATGTCCATGTACACCTCCTCAGTGAGTTCGCCATGTAGAAAAACATTCTTTACATCAAACTGGTGTAGTGGCCAATCCAAATTAGCTGCAAGGGACAATAAGACTCTGACGGTGTTTAACTTTGCAACTGGAGCAAAGGTTTCTTCATAGTCTATACCATAGGTCTCTGTGTACCATTTTGCCACAAGTCTTGCCTTGCATCGCTTGATAGATCCATCTGCATTGTGTTTTATAGTAAACACCCATCTACATCATATAGTCTTTTTTCTCGTGGTATAGTCTCCAATGTCCAAGTCTGATTTTTCTCAAGAGCTTTCATCTCCTCTTTTATAGCTTGGACCCACTTAGGATCTTTCAATGCTTCAAAGACCTTGGTTGGAATATGAATAGCAGACAACTGAATGCACAAAAGCCTTGAGTGATTCAAACAGCTTCTCAGTGGATACATGATTTGCAATTGAATACTTGGATGTCTTGCCAATATCAGGTGAATAGCGGTTTGGTGGCTTCCCACGATTTTGCCTAAAAGATAATTGATATCCAATAGTTTTATCCTCTAAATGCACAAGTCTAGTAGGAGTAGTTACCTCAAGAATATTCTCAGGAGATTGGTCTGGTACTGTTGAGTTAGAGGGGTCTTCATCTTGTTGTTCTGTATTGTTCAGAGGTGTGAGACTCAGATCAGAAATATCTTCGTATGGATTAGGTGGGTCGGTAATTGATCGCTATGAATGGGCGATTGGTCACTTTTCTACAGAGAGTAATCTTATGCTCCAGACTCGGGATGATCAATCATTTCTGTACATAGGAGAATTTCTTCGCTTTTCAAGTTGCTCCAATTCTACTCTTCACTTCGTATCTCCCCAAGGGTAGAATTGGATGATGGGTCATGGAAGAACAGCTCAGATTCCAGAAAGGTCACATCCAAAGTGACATAGGTATGTCGGGTATGAGGGTGATAACAACGGTAGCCTTTCGATAAGTGATATAACCCACAAAAACACACGAAGCACAGGGATCAAGTTTGCTACGTTGATTTTTGTGGAGATGGAAAGAAAGCCACACATCCAAAGATTCGGGGTGTGAGTACCAAAACAGAGGGTAGAGGTCTATGTTGCGCAACCACCTGTAAGGGAGTTTTAAAGGTCAATACACCAGAAGGCATGCGGTTGATTATGTGAACTACAGTGACAATAGCATCATCCCAGTGATGGCGAGGAACATGAGCGCCAATAAGAAGTGCTCGGGCGGTTTCAAGAAGATGTCGATTCTTTCGTCAAGCAACACCATTTTGTTGCGGTGTCCGAGGACAAGTCGTCTCATGGATAATTCCATGTTGGTGGAAGTAAGTCCGAAAGTCATGATTGACAAATTCTCCACCATTGTCAGAGTGAAGAATCTGGATTTGAGCATTAAACTGAGTTTTCATTTGTTTGTGGAAGGACTGAAAACAGGAAAACACTTCATTTTTATTCTTCAGCAAATAAAGCCATGTCATCCATGTACAATCATCTATGAATGTGACAAACTATCGAACACCAAAAGGAGCAGTGATAGGTGAAGGTCCCCTAGACATCAGAGTGAATTAACGTAAATGGAGTAGTACACTTGTTCGTACTCAGCGAGTAGGGCACACGGTGACTCTTGGCCAAAATAGAAGTATCACATGTGAAGTCGAAGTCCTTGAAACCTGAGAATAAATATGGTATAAGATGATTCATATAACTAAAAGACAGGATGTCCCAATCGACGGTGCCACAACCAGATTTGCTTTTGTTTGCTATCAAAGAGATGCGTCACACTTTAGCCATGTCAGGACTGAAGTCATCGACATAATATAGCCCCATATCTTAGTACCACGACCAAGAATCTCCTTAGTGTGAATATCCTAAAGCAAACAAAAAATCGGGTAAATGAGTACACAATAATTCAATTGTTCAGTAAGCTGACTAACGAACAACAATTTAGTGGATAAAGATGGAACAAGTAAAGTATTAGACAGGTGTGAGAGAGGATGAGAGTGCAACATGCAGCCCCTCACAGGATAAGTAACGCCATTGGCATTTGCAATACAGTTCGTCGAGGTTGTGTAGTATTCAGAAAATCATCAGGATCAAACGTCATATGATCAGTTGCACCGGAATCAATTATCTAACTCCTGGAATCAATCTTATCGGAAGTATGGAATCCATAACCAGTACCATTACTTATCGTATTATATTGTCCTTGATCTTTAAGAGTAGCCCACCAATCGGGGTAGCCATGCAATTTAAAACAAGTCTCACGAGTGTGTCTCGGATCACCACAATATGCTCAATCTAGTCCATGTGTCGGGGTCGTTAGTCGAGAAGTCATAATCTGTGCAGCGGAAGATGCATAGGATACAGTGTTAAGTAGGAATTTGGATCGGATCTGAGCCCGAGTCGGGGCTAGAGTCGGAGTCAAAATCGGGATTGAAGTTTGAATCATACACAAATTCGGGTCGTGGTCATCATCGGAGTTGGAGTCGAGGTCGTCTTCGAGTTAGGTCGGGGCCGCGCTGTCATAGTCGGGGTCGGGTCGGGTCATCAAAATAGGATCCTGATTCCAGATCGGGTTCGGGTCATCAAAATAGGATCCTGATTTAGGATCAAATTCGGGGTCAAAGTCTGCATCTATAGGAGCTGAGCCATTTGGGCACTCAACTCGGCTATGGTTGGTTGAGAATGAGAGAAGGAGTCGGTGGTGCTACCTCCATGAGGGTTGAAAAAATCATCAACCCCCATAACGGCGACGGGGGTTTGAAACTAGAGTCAGCAATTCCAAGATCGCCGCTCTGATACCATGCTAAAATATGAAAACTATAAGAGAATATTTGTTTGTGGGAATTTTCTATATATTATTTTCCTTGTAGGAGGTCACATTTATAATACAACGAAACCTGAATGGGCAAGTAAATAATAAATTCCTAAATCTATTTACAATAGAAAATCAAGAATTAAAGTAAATCAATTATAATTATAATAGGAATTCTTCGTGTGTAAGGAAAGTAAGTCAATATCCACAAGTCACGCCAATTTATATCAAGCGAATGTTCTACTTTTATCTAATCTAAAGTACGAGAGGGGAATTCGAACTCAAATGCAGAGTGGGGATGCACATCCTCTCTAGTCAACTTAGCTAAGCCCTTGTCTGCAACTTCTTTTCTTTTTGGTGAACCATACTCGTTCTTGTTGCGCTTTTGTCTTTCTCTATTTCTCTCTTCCTCTTTCTCTTTTCACCTATTTCTATCTTCTATCTCTTTCTCTCTTATTTTATCTCTTCTACCTCTTTTTCTCTTCTTCACATCTTTATATTTTTATCTTACCAAACCGAAAACCAGCCAAATTGAACTGGAACCGCTCAGTCCAGGTTTGGTTCGGTTCTTCTAAACACTCTCTATGAAAATTGAATCAAACCAAGTCGTGTGTAATTTTCCATTTCGGTTCCAATTTGAGGGAAAAATATCACGCCCGGATCTGGAAATAAGGAATATGCCTAAATTAGGGTGTGTGAATTGAACAAAATAAAATAAAAGGACTGAAAAATTGGTTAAAATACAGTTTTTCTTATAAAAATAAAAATAATCTTACAAGTGTACAAGATATAAATAAAACTTTATAACTCTCAACTAATCCAACTTCTCCAATTTAGTCTTGTCTTGACCATAGTCTAAAATATCGATAATATCGATGAAATATTTTGGATATTATCGTTTTTTTGGAGTTACGGATATTTCAGGACGTATCCATACACATATCACATAAATATATATAATATCAAAAAATATCGATGTCGATAATTTCACTCACACTTCAGCAATATTTTGTCATAATATCGGTATAATATCAAAAATATCGTTGTAATGGAAAAAAGGAAAGGAAAAAAAAACACAAAGCACACACACAAAGGGGATTCAAACCCCTGCCATTTCACTCATCCAACGCCTTAATCACCATGTTGCTTATGTTTTTGTGATAATATGCTAAAATATATTGTTTTGTTTTCAACTATTTTTGCAAGAATTAGATTTTCACATAAGAATATAAGTTTTTAACCTTTTGGGATGGAATCCAGCGGCTCATGGAAAGAATCTGAGACCCAATCTTCAAACGATTTTGCATATAGACAACGTCAACCAATCTCATATCCATATGGGTGACATGTTAACAATTACATGCAAAACTATTTTGGGGATTTATCATTTGATGACTACTCTTTACAATATATATTCAATTAACTCACCACAGAGTCCTTTCAAAAATGGAAAAGAATTTGAAAAATAGGATTAAAAGAAATACCTTTTCTCCTTTTTCTCTTCTTTTCTGTTTTTGGGTAATTTAGGAAAGTTGCAATCTGAAAAATAAATTGTCTTTAAGTTTATTGCCTCCAAGTGGAGACTCTCTCCCCCAAGTCCCAAGTCTTGACCTTTTCCTTGAAGGATTTTTCTAAGTAAAATTTTCACAAAAGTAAAATGGAGAAATTATCTTTCTGGGTCTTTGCTTATGTGACCGTTAACTGAAATACTATATCAAACTTGAAGATTCGATGAGACCAAAAAATAAATAAAAAACATACCCAACTTTGTTCTAGAGGTAAAACAAAAATAGATCTCAGCTTATCCAGCCTCTGGAAAACTCATCACCATGCCACTGCCGTCCGTCTTTGAAAAGTATGAAAAAGTTCTTAAACATGTTTTCGACCAAAAAAAAAAAAGGGCCCGTTGCCATCTCACTAGTCAATCACGTTTTCCCTTTTTCCACAAAAAGAGAAAAAAAAAATCTTTTGAACTTTAAAACGCACTTAGTGCCCGTTTGGCATTACTTATTTAGGGTGATAAGTGATTTTTTAAAAATTTTGGAAAGCTCAGCCTGTTTGGTAAACTATGAGAAAATCATTTATTGTAGAAAATTGTTGTGAGAGAAAGCTATAAGAGAAAGCAGTTAATAAGGTGCTTTCATTTTCTGATTATGTATGAATCAGTTTCGAAGAGGCGCTAGGTTTAATGATTATGCTGGAATCATTTTCTGATTATGTGGGAATTAGTACCACCAACACTTTTAACAAAAAGTTTACCAAACGCCAAACTGTTTTATCTCACAGCTGATTTCTCTCACAAAATCGACAACGATTATTTTCACAGCACATCAATGCAAAATGGCCCTTACTGTCCATTGCATTTGTTTTTTTCCCATTCGATTCATTCAATTCATATGTCGTCCCCACCCCAGGGTTAAGCTGCCATATAGTTTTCGAATAATTTTAATGTTTCCCTTCATCTTTTTCATTAAAAACTGAAGTTTTATTTAATGATTTGTTTCTTAACTTTCTTATTATTTTATCCACATCAGGCAATAAAATTTTATTAGATTAATAGAAGTAATAGTATTAAAGGAGTCATCCCAATAACAATATGACATAGATGAGTAAAACTTACCATGTGACCTAATCCATCGGAAAAGCTGAAACGATCTGGAGAGAATCCACATCTATTTTCACTTTTTTAATACTTTAAACTAGAAATCTATACATAGAGATGCTGAAGATAGTGAAAAATTTAAATCTTATAAGAACTCTATGTGGTACTAAGTCATTCATGTATCTTACTATGAAATGTATAAAGTGTAAAATATCATAGTTAATTATTATATATAAATGATTATGACGTGTTTAATATTCTTTCATGAATTACTACGTAATTTCTACACTCACAGTGCTTGTTAGCTTGCTATATAATCAACTTAAATCAGTTAAACCCATCATGTAATGCATTTCCTTCCAATTTTTTTTGTGATAAACTAATAGATAATTGACTAAATAAACATCCTCCAAAGTTCAATAAAAATTTCCATGGTTTTTATTCAATTTTTATAGATATCGATAATATCTCTATATTTCCATTGAAATTTCCGTGTTTTTGAACTACCGATATTTCCATACTATCGATATTTTAGACCTTGGTCTTGACCACTAATTGATTTGAAAAACAAAATAGGTTAGGGATGAGCAAACCACTGCTGAGTGAATAAATTATGTAATATGCTTGTCAAGTAATGCCATTTTACACACTCTAAAAAATATAATAAAAAGTTACATCATTCAAATCATATCACGTCATTACTTTATATCTTAGTTATCCTTCACAAATTGTACCCAGCACGTGACCCTTATCAGCCTCACTTCCTATGTCTTCGTCTAGTATATTTATCCTTCAGATACCTCGTCATTGAAGTTCTCATGTTCCATGAATAGTACTTACCTCACAAAAACTCCAAATTATATATTTTGTGTGCAATATTGCACATATTAGACATGCTTGATTGAAAATAGAGAGAGATTTGTAAATAGAACAAATCCATGATAATCTATGATTTTCACATTTATCACAAAATAAGAACTTTTAAAACACATTACATAACCCACTCACCATAATAATGATAATTATAAAATCTTGCAAGACAAATCCACACCTTCTTCATCTTGTTTCTTTTTCTTCTTTTTCTTCTTCTTCTTCTTCTTCTTCTTCTTCTTCTTCTCTCTCTCTCTCTCTCTCTCTCTCTCTCTCTCAAAACACTACTACATGATAGAAAAATTCGAAAGAATTGGAATGAATAATTGAAGCAAGGAAGGATGATACGGAGGTAACCAAATAATATTTATATATATTATATTCTAAACCATGAAAAGATAAGATAGAAAACTAAGGGAATAATGTGACTCATCCCGCTTTAACTAATGATATCCTAAAGGAATATGTGACTCATTTATTTAGACCAATGATACCGCAACACCACTTGTTACTAGCATGCAAGATGGCATGGCAATGATGATTTGATTAAGACCAATTCCAAGTCTCTACATGTGGAAAACAAGAATGGTTCCATCTTTCACCTAAAGGAATAATCTTATACTAGGCTTAATAACATGTAGGTCTTCACAATAAATATTAAATAAGAAAAAGTCATATTAATAAATAATGAATATGTAGTATGAATATTTCGTTAAAATAATAATATATATAGTTATAAAAAAAAAAAAAGGATCTCACAAAAATTAGACCAAACTAAATTGCACCCCCACCCTTACTTGTTAGATGGTTTGGCACAACTGGAATGCTTGATATTGTGCGTCATAAGACTATCTCTAACCCAAAGGTGGAATCTCAAATTTTGAGTTTTGAGCCCAAAATCCATCTCCAACACATGTATTTTGAGGGGTGGAATTTTGGCCAATGCAGAATCTTGGGCGGAATTCCAGTCTGGATATTGCATGGACTGGGAATTTTGTGTGGAGCCCAAATATAAGCTATGCAGCCCAAGTGAAAGGAAAAGCCAGCAGGCCTCGCATGATAGAAAGTTGTCAACCACTCCATTGCTTCCGTGTGACAAGTAGCAATCGCTGGTGAAGGAGCTGTTGGAATCCAACGGCTCCATTTGAAAGTTGCAGTTTGGTTATTTATTTATTTATTTAAATTTTATAAAATGTGCAGGCTATATCAGATTAACGTCCATGATTATTGTTAGGCAATCTCAACTGGAAAATTTCACATTCAACGACTGAAATTTAAATCGAACGGTCAAATACTTTTTATAATTAATCTAAATCATATCAAACCCCAAAACTTATCCCAAACTCTATAAAAACCCATTCATTTTTAAATAATCGACCTAAATCATTTATTTTTAAGTAAAATTATATTATGTTTTGGAATTTGAATTTTTAAGGTTAAAATGTTCAGAAAATTAAATCGTGAATATTGAAAAATAATAATGTCAAGAAAAGTTGATGACAAAAAAGAAAAAGAAAAAAGGAATTAACCATTCTTAAACAATTTAATAAAGTTGCAGACTGAAATTATGAGAGCAAGGTTGGTTGGTAAAAACAATTTGAGCCCTGAAAATACATGAATAGTTGTATTTTGGACGATGAAAATTTGAGTTTAGCCTCAACATGGTTGGAAAAAATACAAATTAACGAAAAGTGAGCACTTGAATGTAATTAGTAACAAACGTAAACTAAATAAGTAAAAGTATCAAAATTAAAACCGAAAGTGGCAATTAAAATAAACTAAAAGTACTATTTGTAATTTTTGACTAGCGACAATGAAATAGACATTTTCCGTACATTTAAGGTTAGGGTTTCAAACATCCAACTTCTCTTTTGCTCATTTGATAACTATATACACCAACTACCGAAATTTGGTAAGGAAATTTGTCATCCCCTTGTACATGTTACATATCATATTTACTTGGTTAGGATTTAACTTTATGAAACTCCCTCTCCACTCTTTTGAAGGGAAAGTGACATTACCAACTAAGGATTAGAGTTTTTTGTTTTGTTTATCTTACAAATTACATGTACATGTACACACTACACACTCTTAAATATAGATTCAATCAATACCAGCATTACAAAGTTGGTTCATGTAATTAGAAGATTGTATGTGACCCATAATTTATATATATATTTTTTAAAAAGAAAATATAAATTAGAAACAGATGGATCTGAAACTATATATATATATATATATATATATATATCTCTCTGGAAGATATCATTGCATACAAAAATAAAATAAAGTAAAATTGGCTAATGATGTCAGTGCGTGCCCTAATGAGCTCCAAAATACAATCAATGAGGTCAAACCTGAATTTAGAAGCAAAAGAAGCCAAGCCAGCTGAAGAAGAACCGAACAGGAAACAAGATTGAAGAGCCCAGAGAGGATCCAAACCCAGAACTTCCATTTCATCAGATTCCAGAAGGACGCCCTCTAATTATATTTCCCGCCAAAAATGTAAACGAAATCCCCCAAAATACTGTCGCAAGGTTCAAAATCATCTCTCGCACTTGCAGTGTTCTTCTTCTTCTTCTTCAGAAATGGGCATGGAATCCAGTTCCACCCACTTCACGATTATGAGAAGGTAAATTGAAACTAACCGTTGTTTTCCCATTAATTCGCAATTAAATTTATGGCTTACCCAATCAAACTTTGTGAATTGGGTAGTTTTGATTGTTTGTTGGGTTTTTTTCTTCTTCTTTTTCTCCTTCATCCCATGCTGCTATGTTTGGTTGCTGAGAAATAGGGGGAAAATTGTGATAAATTTATGATTTATTGATCTGATAATTAATTTATGTATTTGTTTCATTATTTTCCTAACCACTGTTCACATTCATGAACTGCTGTGTTGCTGACCATGTTAATAGATTAGTTTCTGTACAAGTTTGCTTTCCATGATCAGTAAATGTTGTTTCAAATTGTTAATCAAATGGTGGCAAAGGTTGAAGTGTTTTTTTAATGTCATTTTTGTTTGGTTTGAACACAGCTCAGATACTGATTCTAAGATTGAAGACAGTGGGAACAACTTAGTATTAAAAGCATACCCGATGCTTCCCCTGAAAATTGTTAATGCAGAGGATGAAGGAGAGTCTAGAGTACTTGAACCATATGTGGGGTTAGAGTTTGATTCAGCAGATGTCGCACGTGACTTTTACAGTCTCTATGCAACCCGGATGGGATTTAGAGTTCGAACTGGTCAGTTGTATCGGTCGAGAACTGATGGTTCAGTTTCTTCTCGGAGATTTGTGTGCTCCAAGGAAGGATTTCAGATTAGTTCACGAACAGGTTGCCCTGCATTGATAAGGGTGCAAAGACGTGATTCAGGGAAGTGGGTTGTAGACCTTTTCCTGAAGGACCACAATCATGGTCTTGGATCCACAGAGGAAAACCATTCTCCGATTTTGCAGAAGAAGACTCTAACACGTAAAAACTCCATTGTTGAATTGTCCCATAGGCCAAAAATCAAATCTATTGAGGAAATTGAGGATGGACGACCTTGCCCATCTGGAATTATTAGTGCCAAACGCTTTAAATGGGATGGAGACGAAATGCAGCCAGAAGTTGAACCGTCTGCAGGTCTAGAGTTCAATTCAGCCAATGAAGCATACCAATTTTATCATGTATATGCAGAAAATACAGGATTTAGAATCAGGATTGGTCAATTATTTCGTTCAAAGCTTGATGGGTCAATTACATCCCGGCGATTTGTGTGCTCAAAGGAAGGTTTTCAGCACCCATCAAGAGTTGGTTGTGGGGCATTTATGAGGATTAAGAGACAAGACTCTGGAAGGTGGGTAGTGGACCGTCTTGATAAAAATCATAACCATGAGCTTGAGTCCCAACTGGAAGTTCAAAAGACAAATCTATTTTCTTCAAAAAAGTTCATAGAGGAGGAGATTGGTGGGCTAGAAAATGAAGATATTGTTGACATAAACAACGGTAACAATGTCAAAAGACGTAGAGAAAATCACATTGGAAGTGATTGGTACCGTGTGCTGTTTGACTATTTTCAGACCAAACAGGCTGAAGATACAGGATTCTTTTATGCAGTAGAGGTTGAAAATGGTAGTTGCATGAGTATTTTCTGGGCTGATGGGAGGTCTAGATTTTCATGCTGTCAGTTTGGTGATGTCATTATTTTGGATACCTCATATCGGAAAGGCATTTATCTGGTGCCATTTGCCACTTTCATTGGAATCAACCACCATAAGCAACCAGTGCTTCTTGGCTGTGCTCTAATTGCTGATGAATCTGAGAAATCTTTTACTTGGTTGTTTCAAACATGGCTTAGGGCAATGTCAGGACGTTGTCCTCTGTCAATAATAGCTGACCAAGACGATGTGATCCAGCATGCCATCATGCAAGTTTTTCCAGGAACCCATCATCGTTTCTCATTGTGGCAGTTTAAGGCAAAAGAAAGTGAGCATCTACGTTTGATGAATACTTCCTTTAAATATGAGTATGAAAAATGCATTTATGAGTGTCAAACAGCCGATGAATTTGATTCCGCATGGAATGCACTCCTCAGCAGGTATGGGTTGAAGGATAATGGTTGGCTGAAAGCAATGTACGCAAAGCGCAAAAGTTGGGTCCCGCTATACTTAAGAGCTACATTCTTTGCAGGCATCCCCTTCAATGAAAGTATAGAATCATTCTTTGGTACACGCTTCAATGCCCAAACACAACTTAAGGAGTTTGTTTCACAATATGAAAGAGGTCTAGAGCGACGTCGTGAAGAAGAAAGAAAAGAAGATTTTAATTCTTTTAACTTGCAAGCCTTCTTGCAGACAAAAGAACCATTAGAAGAGCAATGCAGAAGGCTTTATACACTGAACATATTCAGGATATTTCAGAAAGAACTTCTACAATCCTATAGTTATCTAGGATTTAAGATTTATGAAGAAGGGGCCACCATCAGGTATTTGGTCCGCAAATGTGGGAATGACAATGAGAAATGTGTAGTAACTGTTGGTCCATCCAATCCCAAAGTGATTTGCAGCTGTCGAATGTTTGAATTTGAAGGTGTGCTGTGTCGGCATGTGTTGAGAGTTTTCCAAATCTTGGACCTGAAAGAAGTTCCACCTTGCTATATATTACAGCGTTGGACTAAAAATGCAGAATATGGCATTCCTTGCGATTCTGAATCTGGTGGAAACCCTCAAGAACTCAAGGCCTTGATGGTATGGAGTTTAAGAGAAGCAGCCTGTCAATACATAGAGGCTGGGGCAACATCTCTTGAAAAGCACAGACTTGCCTACGAAATTATGCGAGAGGGTGGAAGAAAACTTTGTTGGCAGAGGTAAGTGTGTGGGAAACAATAGTCAGTCACCTCTGATTCTCTATGGATAAACTTTTGAAGTTTTGGAGCTACATAAGTAGCTAGTCCTTTTTTACAGTGATCCTAGGTTATGTAATCGAAAGATCGATGACTTGCCTTGGATAATCTGCTGTTGATATCAGAGTAATGTAAATATTGTGTTGTGAAGATTACCCTTCATCTGATGATTGAGCTTGAAATCAATATCAAAAGTTTATGAGGTAATAATGAAAGCATGAGGCTGCATTTGGTTTTATCACAAGAACTTAATTAGATGGAAATCAGACCAAGTACATTTTGGCTGAGTTCTTTTTTTATTTTTATTTTAAGAGAACCCTTCCTATTGAGAGGTGCGATAATATACTAAACTCACAAACACACCATGAATGTTAGGACTTCGAACCCAGAACCTTGTCTAAGAGAGTAAATACTAGTGGGTCCAAAGAGGAGAAATTCTTCATGTGCTTATTCGTTGTTCGAATTTGTTATCTGGTAAGAGAGCCAAATCTCACAAACCCTCCCACAACTCATGCAAGCCCTAGGATTTGATCACAAGAGCGAACAGCTAGAACCATAGAGAATGGGTGTTTCACTGTATAAGATTGTGTTTTGTACAGTTTTTTAAAGACGTATACCGTAATTCAAACATTTATAAAACATGTATTTCTGTAATATAGTTTCGAAGTGCCAAAATTTGAGTGCAACATTGATGTAACGTACAATTTGTTCTTTTTATTTATCTCCTTTCAAATTTTATTGAAAATTGCAAGTTGTACCCTTTTTTGATACACCACGATAATCAATCTAATCTAAAGAAACGGAGACTAATGGAGTGGATACATTGTCCTGACCAACTAGCCTAACTCATGTCGTACTCTTAAACTAATATCATCATTTTTATGGCAATGGAACGAAATCAGAAGATTAATGTTGCAATTGAAAAAATTTATTGAAGAAAAAGTTAATAAGATGAGAGCATTGAGAGCATTTAAAGAAGTCGTTGTCCATCTCCACGTATAAGAGAGACTAGAAGTAATTAACTCTGATACTCTCAACCTCAAAATCAAATCTACAAGATTATCATCATAATTAATATCCACTAACATCCTTTAAATAATTATTTTGAAATCAAAATATTTTCCTGGAGTTATTAAGCTTCAAATCTCCACCTAATGGGCTAAACTTATAGGTGACAAGCCAAATAGAAAGTGGGTCAATGCAAGTTCTAATTTGAATGAAAAAATGACCATTAATTTTATACAAATTTATAAATAAACTCAATCCTAGAAAATAAAAAAACCCAAACACTATTTAAACATAGACCCCCAAAATTAATCCAAAATTGATATTTTTTGGGTGTGTTTAATATTTTGATTGAATTATGGATTTTGGGTGTGTTTATAAAGTGTTTTGGGTATTGGGTTTTTTTTATAATTTCATTTTGGGTGTTTTAACTCCCTTAATTTTATGGAATAATTGAGTTAACTAACGCAGTTTTGGAGCATGTAAGACTCAGATTGTGCTTTCTTCTTTTTCTTTTTTACTTTTGCGCAGTGAAATACTGCACAATAATGCCTGCATTCTTGATGAGCAAATTCCACACTACTCTGTAGGAACTGCTGACGAAATATGCTCCGTACATTGCAAAAATCTACAGCCTAATCATACAGTTCCACCAAAATTAACAGCTGGTTCGAACATGTATACGTATATATATGGTACCATATCATCAACAATCTTTTTCCCCTGTCAAACAATTTGATGTGGTCAGAGACACATTCAAACTTATCACCTACAAATAGTGGGATAAAGAAAAGGAGGATTACCAAGGACGACTTGCACTGCATATCATACTAGAAAGTAGTCAGACAAAACGGAAGCACCTATTACAGTAACCAGGCTTAACAAGGAAACGATATCTGATGTTCCAATGGATGGATCTGACAACAAGTAAATCTTATGAGCGTTGCTGTCCCCTCTAAAACCTCTGACAATCATTGCCTGTAAAAGCCATAACATTGGTAAAACATTAAAAACTGGAATTAACTTTTTTCCTTTACGTGACTAATTGGTATGATGCACTTATAAAAGCCACTAGTGCCATAAATATAAGCACTGAACTACTTTTTCCTTAAAAGAATTGCGCAATAACTATGCAAGTAGCATCTATATTGAAGTTAATCCATTGCGTTTTGATAGGGAGGGGGAGGGTTGTGGAATGCCAATGCATTTTAAACAACAGATGTCGCTTGCAACAGCAGACCAATTAAGCAGAGATATAAGCATTTGCAAGTTAAACTGATGCACAAACCTGCGAAATCTGCTCTGCATGGCTAAAGATATTTGTGAAGATCCGACGAAAGTAGGCAAAGAAAACTGCAAAATAAGATCCAAATCATAAAAGGAAATAGGTTTTTAAGGAAAAAGTTTATCCAAAAAAAAGTTGATAAGACGGTGTTCATATAGATACATCAACCAAAGCTGATAACTATACTAAAGCTTTAGAGTTTGACGTAGCTATCCATATATGACAGACAGACTATAAGAAAATAACACTGATATTCTCAACCCACTATGAGATTTATTTTTATAGCTAAAGAAGAGAAACACAATTATTAAAAACAACAATACAAAAATTCATATAAGAACGCAAGCTTACCATCCAGCGTTTCCATCATTGTCAACTGTTCCCAGCTTATCCTACGAGATACAATCCCCAATGCAACATTACGTACCTACCAAATATTTCAAAGCGGTAGATGTCAGCATGAGTAGATTTAAGAACTAAATCATCATTAATCCTCTGTCAAGAAAATCATCTTTAAAATTTTGAAAGAATCGAACACAAATCTTATTGACCAATCCTCCTACCTCATCAAACACGAGATTGATGAACCTCAATGAAAGCATGAGGGTCAGAATTATTTCAGCCACTGGCACACCAAGACGTGTCAAAGGGAGCATAAACCACCGCAAGGCAAATGCAAGTTCTTCTGGGGTTGTGGTTGTCAGGCAAAGGCTTGCACTTTGAAAAACCTTATGACAAAAACACGAACGCTAGATCTCAGAATAAAAAAAAGCTTTTTTGTATTCAAATCACCTACATGTAGTCTGGTAAGCATATTTTCTTATCATCAATTGTATGCTTAGAAGAAATGTAAGCATGCCACTATTGTTTTGAGTTACACCACTCCATTCTAAAAATAAAAAATAAAAAGATTGTGCCTCCTTATGCCACACAAGCTTATAATGTGATTATATCAATGGGCATCCAAACATATCGTTATTAAATAAAAGGCAAATAGTGTACCAAGCAGAGATAGAAGCAACTCACAGTAAAGGTTAAGCAAGCAGCTGTGCTTGCTACAGACAACCCCTTCCTTGTAAAATGTAATGGCCCTAGCTTCATAATTAAATATGAGTAACCTCCCAGAGATGCAGGAAGATTTGATAATCCAATCATTGCAGGAGGTGGGGTTCTTAACTGAACAAGGGGTGGCACACCATCTGAACCCAGCCCCAACGTAATGAATAAAATTCCAGAGATCAAAGACACTCTTCCCAGTTGGTCCTGTAATCAAGAAAATATCACATTGATTATATATTCAGAGGAAGGGAAGAAAGAGAAAAACACTGGATGAATCACTAAGACCTTGTTAATTAAATACTAAAGACCTTAATATTGATGGAATTAAAACCAGCTCCTGACTCATAGGATGGTACTTAGTTACTTACCATCCATGTATGTCTTGGAAGAATCCATATTGACAAAACGGCCAAGTATACTACTAATCCAAAACGCAGTATTATATGTGACCTTGCTGGTAAAACAACTAGAGCCAAAAGCCAAACCTGCAGGATCAAGATGACAAAGTTATAAAGAAAAGATGTAATAAAACAGAATTTACATACTTATATGTGAACGTTTCCATAATCTGCTCATCATGCAAAATTTACCAACACTGAGGAGATGTCAATACACATTTAAGAAAAGATAAACCCTCCAGGATGCAGAATGATATCATTACAAGTAGATTTTTTAAGCCCATTTTGACAAAATAAACAGCCTCGACTTTTACATATTGTACTTTAAAATTTTGGTTTGCCTGAAAAGCTGCCATTTTATATAATGTTTCTACTTTCACTCATTTGCTACTTCATAGTTTAAATAGAAATGTCATCTACAACGTTTGAGAGTCACCACATTTAGTAAAAAATTTGCAACTCAATCATAGTAACTGCCTTGTTGGAGATCCGAGGTGTATGTATATGCATGGAGTTCAACTCCTGTCATTTAATGTTTTAAGGACACTATACAAAGTGGTTCTCCCTAAACTCCCCCAAGAAAACTTGGATGCAAAAGAAACCGTTATGTTGCCTAACCCTCTCTTTAGTAGAGAAAAAGGAACAACAAGAAAAGAACAACTTTCTTCATTTTAAAGTTCCATGTTCTAAAACAATTAAAAAGACCTACAGCTGCACCCAATTAGCCCGTCTTAGATCCCAGAAAATTTAAACTTCCATATTTTTCTGTACATACTCAACTTAAAATTGAAAAGAAGAAAAGAAGAACATTTTGACCAATCTTTTCCGAAACATATACAGATCAAACACAGTAGAAACTCATTAACATGAAAAACAAACTGAAATGCCAAAAACAAAATTAAAATTTGATCTTTACATGTCTTCAACATCTAAACCATACACCATTTCATCCCTTTTCAGCTAAAATTAACAAACCATTACGCCGCCAAAAACACGAAAACTAAATTGCACTAAGCCCACCACATATTATCAAAAACCAACAAACACCCATCCAAATCAAGCATACCAATTTGATTCTGGGGTCCACAGAATGAAGAAACGTGCTGGGTTCCGACACGTACTGGCAAATGGGGCTTGCGGTGGCACCTGAAATCAGCCGAAGAAATTTCTCGGCTCCGAAAGCTTTGGTTGGCAACACGTTCACCCACCACGGGGTTTGACTACTATCGCTTGCTGAGGCTCTAATTTGGTGGCTTAATCTTGGCTTTACTTGTATATGGGTTTTGTTCAGTGAACGCAGGTGAGTGAATTTTGGGGCAATTTGGGTTTTGGGATTAGGGTTTAGTGGGAGACAGGGGAATGTGACCGTTGTGATGGGACGGTACGCGAAGTTCATGGGTGAGGTTGAGAGTGGGAGAAGAGGGAGATGGTCTGGATGTTTTCTGTACAGTTGGTGTGCAGTTCGTTAATTTCCAAAGTGGCGGGAATGTAACGATATGTTTCAGCTTCGGGCTGTTCTCTACTAAGGACCGCTTTCCGTTTTATCTACTTTTCTTTAGCTAAGCTAAATTTAAATCTTGTTGCCAATCGGGTCTACTTCATTGGAAAATGACTTTAATTTATAGATTAGGAGTCTCAGTTTGAATTATCATCGTATTTTAATAATGTGTGTGAAAATTCCGCTTTTTATTTATTTATAATAAACTATCACCTATATTGAAAATAAAAAAAAAACTAAATTCAATGGGTCTGTGCCTGACAAAAAAATACATTTAAACTGACAGAAAAAAAAAATTCAGTTTTATTCATATTAAACTAGGAATCCCCTCTTTTGGTTCTTTACCTTCATATGAAATTTACAATTTTCAGCCCAAACTTTATTTCAAGTGCTAATGTGTAATTTCCTCTTAATTCAGATCATAAGCTTGCAGGGACGACAAATGACTTGATTTCGAATCCTTCTTTAGAGTACTTCCACCTATTTGTCATGGCAAATGGCAAGACAATAATCATACTATTCACGTGAATAGTGAAAGTAAAAGGCTTGTGGTGTTTCCACCTATTGTCATGGCAATCACTGCTCACATGATATATGAGGAGAGGAATTTGTATAGAGTTTTGGTGTGGAAAGTAAAGAATATGACTAAGTATTTATTAAAAAATTATGAAATTCTTAGTATTTTTTTCTTTTTTAAAAAAAATTTTGTTGTCAACATCAACAAACCCAGGCAACAACACAAGCTATTCTTGCCCTTGGGCCAGCTTGTGGAGCCCACCAACCGCCTGACAACATTTGTTCATGAAGCCCTTTGGGCCTAAGCGCCCATTGCCCTTAGACCATCTCCAACCCTTGGGGTGGAAACTCAAATTTTGAGTTTAGCCTCCAAATACCATCTCCAACCCATGTATTTTGAGGGTGGAAATTTGAGAAATCTCAAATCTTGAGTGGAATTTTTAATTTGAAAATCTGTTTTTTTATTATTTTTTTCACTAGATAATTCAAATTATAAACATTAAAAATATAATTAGAGGTAAGAAATGTTGAACTATTTGAAAACATTAATCAATTTTAAATATTCCAACAACTATGATTTGTAATGGCAATAATGTCATGAACTTAATTTTAAGCAAACTTTTCATCTTTAAACAAATTATTTAATGATTGTCGCTTTATTTAAAAATACTTAGATAATTTAAACACACTTACATAATTCAATGAAGAGTTCGAATTATTCCGCAAGTAATGGTATTGTACTTATTTTTATTTTTTAAGTGAAATTCAATTATGTTTTGGAATTTTATTTTTTTTAGGTTAAAATGTTTAGAAAATTAAATCACGAGGGTTGAAACAAAAATAATGTCAAGAAAAATTAACAAGGAACAAAATTTAGGAGTTAATCATTCTTAAACAATTTAATAAAGTTGCGGAATCAAATTATGAGTCTACAAGGTTGAAGGAAAAAAAATTTTGAGTCATGAAAATACATGAATAGTTGTATTTTGGAGGGTGAAAATTTGAGTTTAGCCCCAACATGGTTGGAGATGGTCTTAGAAGACACAAAGAGCTAAGAGGTCTCCAAGAAAGGGCTAAATCCTCATTTGGCTCTTTCACACCTAAACATCTCCGGTAAATGGCTATACGTGCTATGCCACTGGGCCAAATCCAATCAGGGCCAAAAGGGCTCAATACTAGGTCAAATAAGGCACACTTCTTGGGGGGGTTTATATCTTATTTTATTATTCTCTTAGGTGGGCTAGTTATTGTTTTTAAATTAAAGTATTGTTGTTGTTTTTAAATTAATGTTTTAGTTTCTTGGGTGGGTTGTTTTTAAATTAATCCTATCGTATCTGAAAATATTTTTATCTTCTAAAATAAATTTAAATAGGGTCTAAAATAGTACTTTAATTAAATTATCCAATATATTTAAAGAATATACTAAAAACTAATAAAATATTGAGGGGCCTATAATTTAGCCCTACACCACTGAAGACGGTAAAAATATAGCCCAACATTATTCCTTAAAAAATTATAAATGGTGGGTTAAATTTTATGGTATTTATAAAAAAATCCAAACACTATTTAAACATAGTGGACAACATGGGTGTTTTAGTGAAACCACTGCATACAAATGACCTTACAGTTTAATATTGTAGGAGACCATGTTTCCTATTCATGTTGTATGAGGTTTTGGTTGTAAACGCACAAATTATTCAATAAATTCAAAGTTCTTCCAGAATATTTACTAAAAGGAGAACCTCACAACCTCTTCAATGTTCTTCTTCGTTCTCATCTATATTAGTTGATTACATGACATAACACTCTATGCCACAATTATCATGACAAACTATTAGTTTAAACACCAACTTCTAAAGCCGAATAACCTTTTTTTTTTTTTTTTTTTTTTTAAATGTGAGAAAATTGTAAGTAAATTTGACAATGCATTACGTGAAAATTAGCTCAACTCAAATACAACGATCCATTAAGTAACAGGTATCACAACACGACACGATTTATTTTAAGCAAATTAAGTGTGTAGTAGGCTTAGGAAGATGGTATGTTGAATTCAAGTAGTAGATTAGAAAGAGGGAAGAAAGTGTCACATATCTTAAAAATCTCGCACAAAACAAACAATTGGAAAAAAAATGTAGAAATAGAAACAGCACTCAGAATACAAACTGTGTTGTAATGGATTCAACAATAATACATCAACATATGAAGTGTAGAAGATGAACATGGCAGAGATTAAAATCTTCCAGTGCGGCCCCTTTCTCGAACTATAACATCTTCAACCCCAGCATGGATGGCACAAGTAGAAAACAACTGCGTTGCACTCACTATTATTGTTATGGTCTCCAAAGTACGCTGTGCATACACAACATCATGATTAGTCATGTACAACATAATAATGTGTCTTACGACGTGTAATGCTCCTCTCACAATCCATTAATAATGTTCAAATCTGTCCAACCAAGTTCAATAAAGAAAAGAAAAAGGAAATTATACAATAAGAGCATCAGCTTACCAAGTTCGAATCGGTCCAACCAAGTTGAATTTCTTTACAAGCCAATCTGAAACAGAAACAGTGGAGAACAAGTTTATATATATGAACACATTTAAAGAAAAATGGAGATCCAGAAAGTAAAATAGTAGGGGAAAAAGAGAGGCAGAGACCCCATGGCGAGAAGAGTGAGGGAGAAAGTTCCAAGTGAAGAGGCAGCAGCTGTGTGCAAGTTGGGTCTGTCCCATTGGACAACGTTGTGAAGTCCAGTAAGTGAGGTGGCAAAGCCAACAACACCAGCAAGGAGGGAGAAAATCACAAAGAAACCAGTTGCCATGTTCCCAAATGGGAAGTAGATTGGAAATATTCGCGCTGGAATTGTTAAAACAGAAGCTGCATGTGTGCAAAGTAAAAATGATCATAAGTTTAGTTGCATTATTTTTTTATACAAGTGATAGTCCAAACTACTCTAAACGAACAGGCGGATTCGAACTTTTGTGCAAAGGGGCCGACTTACTGCCCTAAACCTTAGCCAACTGGCCTAATCCACGTCTGCATAAGTTTAGTTGCATTATATAATCGATGTTTAATTACCTGTATCACGAGACCTTTGGATGCCATGGTTGACAGCCCAAGAAGCAATCACAATCACAACAAAATACAGAACAAGGTTAACGATCAAGAGAATGGATGCTGCTGATTTTGGCCCTCCAGAAGTCATGGGGCCTTGGAAGTTTGAAGTTTGGAGACAGCAAGAGGAAATTGAATGCTGCTACAATTGTTGTAGAGGTGCAGGTGCAGGATCGGAGAGAGCTATATAGTATATACAAATAGTTTAAGATAAAAATGAGTGCCTTTAATTCAAAGAAACGGCTTATATTCTTTTCCATCATTATTGGGATTGCCTCATGGAAGGGGCAAAGAATCCTTTGTTGGTTTTTATTTATTTATTTAGAGAAGTTCATAATAAATCAGATAAATGGCTTCTTTGCTTATTATCAGTTCTGCACGGCAGCTCTTTTGTGGAATAAAGTTTTGCCTGCCAAGCACACAAAAAATTATGAAGAATAAAGTTTTCCTTTTTCTATGTTTTCATGCTTTTTTGGCTGGCAGGAGTATCATATACATTATTCTTGCCTCAATCTTCATGCCTTCAGTTTCAGGTTTCAGTTATTTTAGAGGCCTAGCTAGAGGCTGCTCTAACTGTACAAAACAATCAACAGAGAGGAAAGGAATTTTCTTTAGCTTCCAATACCTTGTCTTATAACCGATCCTAAAAGTATATATTATCAAGAACAAAAAATTGCAACCGGTAGGCAACGCAAGCAAGCGTCATGTCAACAACAGCTGGTCTGATTCATTATGATCGGATAGTCCAGGTTTTGATTTGTTATACAAAAACAAGATCAAATTGTGCAGGATGTGAACAGTCAATGAAACACCCCATGTAATGTAGTGGACAGTTAAATTAACAGAGTTCATATGCTAAGTGAAATATCCAATCACCTGTCAAATGATTTAATTAAGGCTCTCTGATCTACACGATTTCTTCGATGCAATGAAAACATTCTACAAAGTTGAACATGCCATGAACAATCACTCACATGGGACCTTTATTTACAAAGGATCTTTCTCAAAAGGATTTAAAAGGTGAGGGAAAATGCTTCACACACTAGGCTGCTTTGTCCCAATTGACTGCGTTTTGAGCCCCAGTGGATTATCTTCAACGGATTGGTTTCAGACATTCAATGCAAGCTTTTGAGCGGCAAGAGCTTCAGCCTCAAGTGTTGGCTCCCACAATAATGTAGTTTCTGCCAGCAGTGAGGTCACAATGTAAGGGTCCATGTTTGAAGCTGGGCGCCGATCCTCCAGATAACCTACCACGAGCAAAACAAAATCAAAAGATTCAGTGATGCAGACTGTTAATAGAATGACTTATCAGAAAGCAAATGCTCGTAACAATATAGCTTGAAATACTAGAAACAGGTTTCCAAGAAATATCGAAGTTCCTCACTGGACACATCACAACATTTTCAAGGATACTTTCGTTTTTAACATCTAAACGCTGATAGTCTTTTTATGAGTCATGCATATTTTTGCATACATGGGCTTAGCTAAGTTGGCTAGAGCGGATGTGCTTTCCACTCTGCACCCGAGTTCGAATCCCCCTTCCCCGTAGTTTAGATTAGATTAAAGTAGAATATCGCTTGTATCAAAAAAATAAAAAGAGTCATGCATATTTTCAATATGTTTGGTTTAAGTATTATGTACTTAAGCATAATATATGCTGTGACCTTGGTAAAAAAGTTGGAAACTGTTTTCCTCCCCTTTGGAAAATCATAAGTATAACAGCCAACAGGCCATCTTGGAAGCATAAAAAGAAAGGAGCACATTTCATCAGTCTTGGAAAAAGGCTAAGATAATAATGCTGAAAGTGGTAGTGGTACCTTTTCCTTGCTTCTCAGTTTCACGACCAACACGGATTGAGCAACCACGATTAGCCACTCCCTACAAGTTCAAGTTAATGAGAAATTAATAACAAATTATAATGGCAAAACAATTCTTGCTCTTTAAATAAAAATTCAATAAAAACAGCTAGCAATTTTTTAGGGCATACCCAAGAAAAGGTGTTAATGCTGGCTGTTTCATGCTTTCCTGTCAACCGTCTCTCATTTCCTTCTCCATAGGCACTAATATGATCAGTGTGGCGAAGCGACAGATTCAAAATTGCCTTCTTAATAACTTCAAAGCCACCTTCTTCCCTCATGCTCTTTGTACTGTGAAAGCAATGATTATTCAATATTTTCCTAACAGTTGTAGCATACTACCCAACTATATACATATATGTCCCATTTCATCAAAATATTATATTGTCTAAATAAATACCTGTAATTGGTGTGGCATCCTGCACCATTCCAGTCACCCTGTCATGCAAAATAGACAGGTTCAGTCATCTACACATATACACTGAAAATATTGGTATATGGTAAAAACTATATTACCTCTATTGGTTTTGGATCAAGAGTGAGAACAACACCAGCTTGTTCAGTGATTCTCTGTCAGGGTAGGGGAAAAACAATATTTTAGTAAATCATATGAGCACCAACACACCAACACCAGTTGAACGATACAAAACTGCCACCGAGTTTAGGGATGAGTATAAAGAAATTCCAGTGGGAATTACAAGATGTGCACTGCTGGTACCAAACAAATCTGGTTGAGATAATTGGTAGCCATTGTTTTCCTTCGTCATTGAAGTGAATTTTATAGTCTTTACATGTCCTAGAATAGATTGGGATAAGTTACCTCAAGAATGTATCTTGAAGCCCATATATGATCTCCAGCTTCAATTCCCACACTAGGACCAACTTGATACTCCCACTGCATGATAAAACCAATAATTGTTAATGACGGATGAAGCAAGGTAACTACAATACTTGAATCCAGAACCAAAAGCAGGACAAGATAGAGAAGGGGGAGAGGAAAACCTGGCCAGGCATAACCTCCCCATTGGTCCCACTGATGTTAATTCCAGCATACAGGCAAGCCTTGTAATGAGCATCTGAAATGTCACGGCCAAATGACTTGTCTGCACCAGCACCACAGTAATAGGGACCCTACAGAAATGCATTATTTCTCAGTACTTACTCAAGGTGAATGATTTTATAAGACAATCTATCAATGACTAGTTGCAAACAGAATAACAACCTGAGGACCAGGATAGCCTCCAACTGGCCAACCCAAAGGCCATTTCACATCGGTTTGAAGTAATGTGTACTCTTGCTCTATCCCATACCTGAGAAGAATAGTCAAGATTAGCAGGATTCTCTGAATCCAAATATGTAAATCGTAGATAATGTAATAGGTACAAAATACAAAAGATATACATAAACATATACTAATACAAAAGAGATAAATAAAAAATTAGTTCAAATCACCGAGCAGACACGCAGGCACACACAATAAAACTAAGACTAAATTATTGAAGGAGAAATTACCATGGAACTTCATCTATAACCTTCTGGTTCGCAAAAATCTCAGCAGCCCTAGCGCGTTTGTTTGTTGGGATAGGCTCGCCTTGTGGTGTGTATGCATCACAAATCACCTTTATGAAGCACATAGGATGATGTCAATTAAGTTTATGTGTTTAGTTTCACTGGACAATATGGTACTAATATTTATATACAAAATTTTCTGATTATATTGCAATATTTTTGTAATTGTCAGAACTTGTATGATGCCTACCAATATATTGTTGCCACCACGGAAAGGGTCCTTAAAGATTGCTTGAGGGCTGGAAAATAGAAGTTACATCAATTTCATGGTTTAACAATGAAGAGATACAACCATAAGTGTAATTTGTTTCTCAAGATCTTACTATAAGATTACTTCACTGTCTTCACCCGGTGCTTGCCCGGTACTTGATCCATCATAGTTCCACTTGGGAAGCTCAGACGGATGTTCAACAGGCTTTGATATTGTCTGAAATTTTTAAACGAATATATGCATGAGAATAATCAAACGTCAAAGTTAAAATTTAAAAGTCCATGGAAATTTATCACACCCTTGACTTGCTACGGACATCAACCCCTGAACCGCCAATCCTGTTTCAAAATAGTATTACATCAAAATATGTTTTGGAGGTGAACTGAATGGGAAATTAATGGCAAAAGTGTCACTTATAAGCTATCACCTGCCACGATATCAAAGATTAAACAAAATGACTGCCTAAATAAGCCAACTTTCAAACCAAAACCTAATAATTTAATCATAATCGCTTTCGGTTGTGGTTAGTTTGCAAGTGCTAACGTGCATTATGAATTTCAGATGTTAACAGGGAAGAAGAGACATACCAAATGTACTCAGCAATAATTCTGTCAGTAAATGGAGTAAGGTCCAAATTCAGTAAACCCTCCAGCCTGTTTATGGTATAATCTTCAGACTTCACGGCAAGCACTCGAAACTTAGCAGAGCTCTTGGTTGGTCCTCTCTTGTTCTGTTTCAACAATAGAGAACTCCACATCTTTGCTGTCATAGGACTAGCAGTGGTTGAGCTCTTTGTAATTCTCATCTGCCATTGTGAAGTGGGTGCCAAAATCTGTGCCATTTTGGCCTACTCCTCACTGAAAAATAGGTTAAGACATCAGCAAGGATTTTAAGTTCTAAGAAAATGCATCAAGGCATCTTAACATCAAGATTTAAATAGCTCAAACTAAGAAAACACTAAAGTTTCATGTGTTTCTGCAACAAGAATCAAATGATAAATCTTCATGATATTCAATATTGGCACTTACAATCACTTCATACCTAATCAAACTGCATTTACTATAACCGCAGTTACAGATGGCACATCACTTTATCTTCTTCTAGGATGCAATGTCCCAGATCTTTAAAGCAAGCAACTGGTTGGGTTCAACTTCAAACCCTGCCTCTTATAACAAGGCCAAGTGTTTTCTAGTTATTGTACAATTTAACTATGAAATTCATTGAATCAACCGCCTGATCTCTCCTTTATTTGTTTTTTGGTATGAATATATGACCTATTCTTTCTAAATTACCAACCAATTGTTTTTAGCATGATTAACATCTTGAGGGAATTTTTTTTCTCTCTTTTGGTTGAATGAGTCATGGTTTAATCAAATGCATATTTAATATCCATATCAATTTGGGATATCATATCCACTTGATTCAATGGTATATGGATCAGTTTGTTTTGGACCTTTTGGTTTTAAATGTAACAAAAACAAAATGGAAAAGTTGAAGAAGTCAACTTTGATATTGTTTAGGAGAAGTGGGAAGGAATTATTGCAAGAAAAAATAAGGCACAGTTGACATTGTTCTTTTATTTTATTTTGAAGACATTTCTTATTGGAGGAGTAATAGTATATTAAACTCACACATACTACAAAGATATTAAGACTCGAACATGACCTTTCTCGGAGGAACAATTGCCACACTTTACTTTGGAGTTGACATTGTTAATTAATAATTGGATGGGCAAGTAGAGTGTGGTTATATTGTCCAACCATGACTCGTGTCATGTGGCCCATTTCTTCTTGAGAAACTTAGGGGCACTTGTACTAAATGACGAAAAGGCCCTCAACTCTTTTTCTTTCTCTAAAATGGGAGGTTGGTTCCCTCCACTCCAACTCAACAATTTCAGCAAAAGAAGGAAAATAATCTAATAAGATATTAAGGAAAAAAATACTCAGCTCACCACTTGGTATTTTTAAAAAGATTCAGGAACTACAGGAGAAAAGAACAAACAAAACAGAGAAAGAAAATATACTATATATCAATCTACCCATCTGTCCAAATTTCGCACCGCTGTGTCAGATTCAGGCAAGAGGTTGATCAAATCATCAATTACGTCAGGCATTGTACTTTTGACTGAACGCTTGACTAACCCATCACCCATTAATTAAAAAGTTCACTACTTTATACTTCCCCATTGTTCCCTCATACAAGCAAAAGATACTATGGATGATGAAGTTGGCACAAAAGAGAAAAACTTACCTGATCACTGCTGCAAAATGGATGGAAACAGCAAAGCTGAAACTGGGTTCTGCTGGAACTGCTCAGAGCTGAGTGAGAGGGGAGAGAGAGGGAGAGAGAGAGTAGATGAGGAATTTGGTGTGGGGTTTTTATATAAAATAGTGGGTGATGGGCAAAAGATTTGTTGGCCTTTCCTTAGCAGATAGGGGTGTGGATGTGTGGAGGAAAATAGTTTTTGGTCCCTTTAGAAGCTCCAAGAGAAGCTTGGATTAGTAATATAAGGTTTATAAAATTTCTGTGTCTTTCCTTCTTTCTCCCCCAACTTAGTACAAAGAAAGAGAATATATATATGTGAAATTTATGAGTGCATACATGTAAGGAAATAAACTATGGTTTTAATGCTTAGTCAAGGTAATATAGAACAAGAAAGTCATGGCTTGAATTTCTTCTTTTCTTTTTTTCTTTTCTTACTAATCTGCTCTCCTCTCTTCTGTCAAGATTCTGTCAAAACACAAAAAGATATTACTTTAGACTATGATGGTTCGAAGAAAGTGATCTTGGGGTCTTGCTTCAAAAGAAACATTTTAAAATTGTGTGAAGAAGGTACAACTTGACAATCTTCGATGAAAATAGATGCTAAACTCGTATTTAATTTTTGTACTTTTCATTGCATGGAACGATAATTGAGTTGTAAGATGCATGTTTGATAAATATAGACATTAATAGTAAGATGTAATTATGTGCAACGAATGCTTTGTGGAGAAAAGGACATTATATTGTACTTTTGGGACCACAAGATATGGTGTCTTACGTATAGAGAGATTCCAGAGGCACATTTCAAATGTCATTTGAACAGCTCATTTACTATTCGCTGGCTCAGATTTTCACATGCTCTCCAGCTAAGCTTTGTGTGCAGAATCTCTAAACTAAGCACCTGCATCTCTCAAATGCTCTATAATTTTTGTACAGCATATTTTAAGAGTAGAGAACAGTTCAGAATATGGGGGCTCCTAATAGTTTAACTGAAGTCTTTTTTGCCAATAGTTAGGGACTGGAGGGGAGGGGGTGCAAACTCACACGCACTTTACAATGTCAAGCCTTGAATTCAGGACTATCTGGATGGAGACAAAGTTCCTTGCCACTACACTAATCGGGTATCGGCAATTTAACTAAAGTTTTAGCTCAAATGGTTGTGGATATTGGGCTTTGTTCATGGCATTTTCATTGCAATCCTTTATGTGGACTTTGTTCTGTTTTATATTGTGCTTCTTTTCTTCCATGAAGTATGTTTAACTTTGTAGAAACTTGTGTGAAATGAGGACATCACTATCTGTGCGCCAAGCCAATTATAAATTGTCACATAAAAAAATTATTACGGGTGACATTTCCCACAAGTATGATCTCCTAACTTTGCCCCCCCCCCCCAAAAAAACCCCAAAATGCAAATATGATAAAAGCTAGCATTGCTATGATGTGAGAATGTTCAAGGTTATTGTTCAAATTAAATAACATGCTAAAATTGTAAGGGGCTTGTAGTTCAAGTGGCAAGAGCATTTACTAATGCATTCGAGGTCCTATGTTTGAATTTCTCATTTCCCAATAGTACTTATGTGGAAGCAAAATATCTACGGATCTTAGGTCAAATAATTAAGCCAATCAATTTAGGAATTTGATTCTTATCCTAATTGGGGTTTTTAATCAAATTTGGGAAGAAAAATTCCTTTCCATATGTGGAATTATTCTTCAGAAACCCTAGCCTCCGAGACTCCTATAAAGACATGGTTACACCAGTTAAGGTACATCTAAATTTATGTCTGAAACTCTGCAGAAATCCTCTCTCACAAACCCTATTCGCCGTACTCTTTATCTCTCTCTCACACACATGGCTCCAGCCACCCGATTCCCATCCTAGAGAAATCTCCGTACCCTTTGTTAGCTATTGTTTTTCCTTCAAACACTTGACCTAATTTAGGCATCAGAGGGCCTTTAGCCAACATCCTCAGGTGTGTGATTTTTTCACTCCATATTGTTTTGTAGGGAGAAAGAGAAGTGAATAGGAAGAAGGGATCTTCAGACGAATATTCTTTTGAGACGAAAATCGCTCCCACAATTTATATTAAAAAATAATATACATGATAAAATCAAAATTCCTCATTATAAGAAAAACATTTTGGAAAATCACTATAGTCTAGGTCTAGGCCCAAATTCTTCCATATTATGTGTAAATTTAGTATACCAAAATGTCCAATGGCAGATCTAGTTCCAAATGAACCACACAATGCAGTATGATCACCTTGTTAAAAAAAATAAAGAAAAACTACAAGTCTCATGAATACAAAGGGTACACCTGGCTGCTGTTGTTATCCACCTCTATGGTTGGTTAACTTAAAGCTCATAATAATTAAAGGATGCAAAATTGGACCCTTGTCTTTGTTGGCTTCTTACCTTAAATTGTATCCTCTTCTTGGTGGCTGATACATTATTTGGTTAGTCTCCATGACCCAATGGCAGCAGGTCTTTGAAAAGAAGCAAGTGACTTAACCTAACCTCAGCCTCTCAACAACTTACCTGGCGTCACATTTTATATACAAAAGCTTCATCTGCATAGTCCAATTAAGGATTTGACAAACCCAAGGTTCGAGAATCCAACAAACTAGGTCAATTGATGGGCTACCAAGAAGATTTATTGTTTATGTACATGACATCATTTCAATGCAGCATGATTACAGACAAAACCCATTTCTTAATCTTCTTTTATTATAAGAATTTAATTTTCAAAATTTTTTATTTTCCAGAATAATCAATATGTCAAGCTCAGCTAATGAGTGTCTTATTCACTCTATACTTATTTGTGTGTTCCAATTTATTTATTTATTTAAAATGGGAGAACCCAATACAAAGCACAAATCTTTCTTCTTGTCTGAACATGGACATGAGAATATTTGTATCCCTAATGAAATTGGCATGCCTTCATTTGCTGTATAGGCTTCCTCTTTTGGGAGAGGTGAAGGAATGAAGTCATTAGATTTCTTGTGAATTTGAACAAATGTCATTTTAGGAATTAGTGTGGTTGGTTGCCCATTGCTTAAGGCAAATGAAATGAATGATCCTTATTGTGTTGTTGACACAACTGCAGGTATAATACTAGTGGAACACCATTTGGTAAGGTGGGTGCTGCTTCACATCATGAGTTTCCATGAAAGGTCCATGGTCATTATCATAACCTGTTTTACTTTATCTATTCAACCTTTAATGCAAATGAGAGGCTGCCCTTGAAGCCCACTAACTTGGATTTTTTTTGTTTTGTTTTTTGTTTTGTTTTTTGTTTTGTGTGTGTGTGGCCCTTTTTCTATATGCCATTCACAAATACACAAATATGTTCTCCAATACGCTAGGTTTGTATTTGTCTATTTCCTTTCATTGGGATAGAAATTAGAGGTCCAAGCCATACCACCCTAGCACATAAACATTCCCAATTTGTTCAAATATTATCCTATAAGATAAGATGACATGTGTTGTGCTAAATAAGATATGAAATGGGATGAGATCCAAAATTAGAGTAATGGTTCATGTACATTGTGTTTATTAACAACACATTTCTAATTACATTTCTAGTACAAGTAAATCACATTATTTAAGTGTGGCTTTTATCTATACAATCAGCGTAAAACTATAGTTTAAGAATTATTTAAGAAATACAATCAGCGTAATGTGTTGATTCAATATGCACTATTTTAAGAATTATTATTAATAATTAAAAATAACCCTTATGTATGTCTTTCCATTACCACTTACCCTAGAAGAAAATGAGATAACTATTTTTAAATGTCAATAACAAATTTCATTATTTTATTCTTAAAATTAAAACTCAACACAAAACCAAGTACCATTGGTTTCTATTCATGTATAGTTTTGATGCATTTTATACATATTGGCACCCCAGCCCGAATACAGATCCGTAAACCCGACCTGAGCCCGGTCTAGCTCTGAAATGGAGGCATACACGTAACACGTGCGAAGAGCCAGAGAGGTTGGGCGAAAAAAAGGAAGAAGAGCCAGAGAGGCAAGAGAGAGACATGCGTTGGGACTCGGAAGAAGCAAGCAAATAATAAAATACTCAAGCTTTTGTTCTTGTTTGCAAGGAAACAACACACAAATTCTAGGCACCACCAGCCTTATATTACCACCACCAACAGCATAGGCCGGTCTTTCTTCTTCTTTTTCTTCCTTCTTGTTTCTTATTGGTCTGAGCAATTTGTGATCACCCACCAAGTTCTTTTTCTGGTATTACTTTTGTGTAATTTAATCATTTTATATTATTTATTGTATGAGTATCTGCTGAAAGAAGTTAAATTTGTTGAAGAACAGCTTACAGCTCAGAGGAAGATCAATTTGAATCTATGGAGCAGCTTGTCAACTTTATTATTCGGCCTCCCAGGTAACAATACCCTTTAACCTCTCTTACTTTCTAGCTCTTTCTTTATGTGTGAGATTCTGTTTTTGCTTTTGAGATTGAATTCTTGATGGGTTTTTGTTTATGCTGTGAGAAAGATGAATTGGGAGCTGAAATTTTGAATCTTAGTTACTTTCCCATGTGGGTCTGTAGGAAAATGAAACCCTTTATTTTACTAAGCCCAATTAAACCATTCGTTCAAGTAGAATTCAGCTTTTTTCCAATTTTTTTCCTTAATTTTGTTGAGTATAAAGAATTAGAGTATGAAGCATATGATTGATAGTTGATTTGATTAGTATCTTCTCAAACTAAGCAGAGCAAAATATTGCTTTTTCAGTGGTAGAGCTGGAGTTGAAACTTCTTTTTCTTCCTCATATGTGGGAAAGCAAGACATTTTAATTTCAGTTTTTCTCTTTCCCAGTTTATTCTGGTCTAAATTTTAAATTATGGGCAATTAATTTGTCGAACCTGATACCATACGAAAGTGTTGAAATTTAAATGATTTATTTTCCCTTTAGAGATATAAACTTAAGTAATTGTTAATTATTTGAAGAGATTATGAGTTTATCCATGTTTGGTTTCAGGGCTGAATACGACCCAAAAAATGATTTATTGGATGAAGAGTTCATACTGAAAGGGAAATGGTACCAAAGAAAAGATGTGGAGGTAAGCTTCCATATTTTGTATGTCTGGGAAAGGTAGATTAGTGTTTTATTTTACCTTCTGAATATATAAGCTTTTCTTCCCATTGCTGGAAATGCACTATAGTGCAGAAAAAGCTGGTACAATTGTGGGGTTCAACTCTGGAAATCTTAATTCAGAACATATGCTTAGTTTATTTTATTTTATTTTTATTTTTATAACTTTTTTGTTGAGTAAAATTGAAGAAAGTGTTGTTCAAGGTGTGGTTGGGTGGAAGGTGCAGTGCAGTGCTAAACTTTTGCTACTTATGGCCAAAGCAGATTTTTTTGTCCGGCCCAACCATGGGGTACAGAACTGCCTGTGTGTCAAATACAGGTCTGACAAATTTTGGTCAACCCTAGCTAACTTATCACCTATTTTACGTTGCGAGAAGCGCATCCCATGTAGTGTTCATGAAGCATTGAAAAATGGGGAAATGCTGTTGAGACAGCCATGATCTTTTGTATAAGTAGTTCCTTTTATTTCTTTAATTATTTTGTTCTTGTTCTTTTTCTCCTTTGGAATGCAACATGTAAGAGACGCTTGTCTTAACTTTCTATTAATGAGAAAGTGATTTAAAACCCTACTTTAATTAAGTCAATGCAACTCTGGTGTTTGCTTGTCTTGAAAACTTTTATCTTGCACATTATCTTCTGAGTGATGTTCAATTTATGTCTGCTTATAACTTGATTCCATGTGGTTGTCATCCTTTTGAAAATCCTGCAGGTAAAAAACAGCCGGGGTGATGTCCTCAAGTGCAGTCATTACATGCCCATTGTTAGTCCTGAAGAAAAGCCTTTGCCTTGTGTAATATACTGTCATGGAAACAGGTGAGTATAACTGAAAAATTATGCTTGATGATGTTTGTTGCAAGGGGATTTCATACAGAGTTTACAGTCTTTCTCACATTTCAGAACTTGGAAGAATGAGATTTTAAATTAAAATTGAGTAGTCAACTATAAGATTGTCTACCTTGTGATTTACAGAAATGGATTTCATTTAGGTAACTATTAATGAATCAATTTTTAAATGGCCTTAATTCATCTAAAATAAAAAAAGTCTAAATCAAAATGGCCTTAAGTCTTCTCCGAGAAGGTGGGGTTCCTTGATTGTTAATGGTATCTCAATAATGAAGTAGCGGGCATCATAATTTCAATAATTACTGAAGGCCATTGTTTCCTTTGGTTTCATTTTTTTTTAAAAAAAACCCTAAGGTATGGGAATGATGTCTATTCTTAGTGATCACTGTGGCAGTCTTGCAATTTTCAATGTTTCAAAATGTCATATTATATTAGTGTCTCAAAGAATACGTCCACTCCCCATCTTATTCCTGGAATGATTTACTGTAGAAGAATAAAATAAAAAATTGTGGCATTTTCTTTATTTAGAATCAAGCAAGTATCAAAAAAACTTTTCCTCCGCTTGCTTCTGCTGGAAAAAATTTGGCAAATTATATCATCAAAACAGAAGAAGGTATTTCGATTCTTTTGATGATCAGGCGACACCCGGATTTGAACTGGGCAAAAAAAAGGTTGTATAATTGTATTTACATACAAAAAGAGAAATGCTAGCTGTCTTTAGATAGATAGGCTATAGCATTGGAAGGTCCCCTGGAAATAGCCCTATTGATATTTGTTGCACATGTCCCATGTGTGAATGTGCAATTAAATCTTAATTCTTCGATCATTTGTACTGCCAGTTAAATTTGTAAAAATACTGTCAGAGTTACATGGTAGATATTTGCTGCACATATCCTTTTCCAACCTATATTATTGCAGACCAGTAGATGATCAACCAAAATTTACACTTCCATGGCCACTTCATACTTCATAGCTAGTTATCACTTATGTATATGATAGTTATGTCCCTGTGCTCATCTAAATGATGTTTTATGCCTTTTTTTTCCTCCATAGTTTTTACCTTGACTGACTGCAGCATATTTTGTTGACAGTGGGTGCAGGGCTGACGCCAGTGAAGCAGCTATTATTTTGCTGCCTTCAAATATTACAGTTTTCACACTTGATTTCTCAGGATCCGGACTCTCAGGAGGAGAGCACGTCACGTTAGGGTGGAATGAAGTAAGTGCTCTGTATCTATTGAAGACAAATTCATTATATAAAGACTAGACTACAAATGTGGTATTATGTTCAATCCACATTATCTCCAGCTTGTTTACTTAAACACTCCGTGTACCATCATGTTAATTTGTATCTTTAATAATTGGTCCGGTGATTATCCAAATTCAAGTCAATACATCCATTGAAGGCATTTCCTAAGTTTTTCTCGATTTATCAAAACCACCTACATGAAGATAAATGCCTGAACTTCTTTATCAACAAAAACTTGACATTTTCCCTTCGGCTCCTGATGCACTGGATCACCTATATGCATGTAGTTACTATTATGCATCATGAGAACCGACATCTGACATTCTTAACTGTTTTTCAGAAGGACGACCTGAGGACTGTGGTTGATTATCTGCGAGCAGATGGAAATGTCTCTTTGATTGGCTTGTGGGGCCGTTCAATGGGTGCTGTTACTAGGTTTTGCTCCTTCACTTATAACTCTATGTTAAGTTTGCATATTTTGAATGCAGACGGAGGAGATCTTTCCATTACTTGCATTGAAGGTTAAAAAAACAAATAAAGATCAGTTTTCTATTTTTAGTGTAACTTGGAATTGTTATGTTATCCGTGAGTCATTGGTTCATGTTATTCTAGCAGTCCCATAGTCTCTGATGTTTACTTTACTAAACTCCAATTTTTATTTACTTTTCTAAGACAAAATTTGGTAGACCAGCCATAGTTTTGTTATTGCACTTGGTTGCAAACCAAATATAGGACTCAGAACTAGCCATTCAAGATAGGTTTTGCAGCTTTTGGTTCAAGTGTTCAGTTCCTGTATGGCCCAATAAGTTAGCAAATCTAAAATCTTATGATATGTCTGGTGTCTTCCCCAGAGTTTCTGAGAAGTTTCGCTGTTATGTATTTGCCCACATGCAACCATTGTCTCAAAACCTAAGGAAGCAGGCAGATGTATGATGGTGGATAAAATGTATTAACATATGAACAATATAAGAAAGTAGATGTATGGTCGGCACAAATAATTGGATCTGTGGAGAGTAAGTTATTATTTGAGGATCAAGAAGTTAAGATATGCTCATTACAATGTTCAATTCTTGTGCTTTGTTCATAAACAATTCTGTACTTAATGTATTTATTTACGTGATCAGCTGCTTATTTAGTTCATAGCTTTTGGACCATATATCTGTCGAGCAGACATATGCTTTTGTTTGGTGTGTGCATATAGTTGCTATCTGGTACGCTTTAGAAATCCGTGGCCATGGCAGATGTGAATTCCATATTGTTATTGTGCAGCGCTCTAACTTTTCCTTTGCTGATTTACTTAGCCTCCTGTGGTTGTTTGGCCATGTTTATCTGCCATTAACAATATACATATTTGGCAGTCTTTTGTATGGAGCTGAGGATCCTTCAATAGCAGGAATGGTTCTTGACAGTCCGTTCTCTGATTTGGTTGATTTGATGATGGAACTGGTGGACACCTACAAAATCCGTTTACCAAAGTTCACTGTAAGTAGGGTCCTAATATGTCTGATTATTTGGGATATTGCAGCTGTGTTTTTGGTGCTTACTGGGGAATAAATTGCTACAAATTAGAGCCTTTCTGATGTTCGTGATCAGTTTTTGCCCATATTGAGCAATGAAGTTCTTTTTTTTCAGTTTTGGAGACTACCTTCGTTTTTTTTTTCTTTTGAGTAGGCTATCCAATTGACTGCAAGGAACCCCAGTCGTGACTTATTTTTTTTTGTTTATTTTAGGTGAAGTTTGCAATCCAATACATGCGAAGAGCTATCCAGAAAAAGGCTAAATTTGACATAACGAATCTGAACACCATTAAGGTAAACACATTGGAATAGAAAACACAAATTTATGTTCTTTGTTTCTCGTCATTATGATTTTTCACACAATTGGAGTTTATCTTATACAGCGAAAGTTTCTGGCGACATCCCTGTGTCTATTTTTGCACTGGTTATTATAGTAATTTCAGATGCAGGAAATTGATGTTGGAAAAATGATCAATAATCTCTGTTTTTTTTCATTTTGTAGGTGGCAAACTCTTGCTTTGTTCCATCTTTGTTTGGCCATGCCATTGATGATGATTTTATACAACCCCATCATTCAGATCGTATATTTGAGGCTTATATGGTAAATATCCATGACGCTGTTACAATAATTTTGACATGATATACATGCTGGCATGCATCTAATGGCCAAATGCTGCTTCTCATACAATGTTTGCATGGAATTGAAACAAATAAAAACTTTCAATTCTAGGTGGTGTCTAAGGAGTTTAGTAAGTAAATACTGGGGAAACTCTTTACACACTTTTGAAATTGAGCTTGTTGGTTAATGATTTCCTCCATATATTTTATGAATTGCTTCTTCAATTCAATATGCATGGTCTAGTGGTATTTCTTTTCCCAATGTTGGAAGAAGTTGCAAGTTTGATTCCCCCCTTCCCAATTGATCAAAACGAGATGCCTCCTGCTTCTACTATCCTCTGATTTTCATCATTCGCTTCTGAATATCTTTATATCTTTATGTGAATGACGGCTGTTGCATCTCTCTCAGTTTTTCTGTCTGTTGTCTGGAACTCTAGGTGTCTAATGTTATGTTGGCTTGTCATATGATGTAAACTTTTGCAGGGAGACAAAAATATCATCAAATTTGAGGGAGATCACAATTCTCCACGACCTCAATTCTACTTTGATTCGATAAATATCTTTTTCCACAATGTTTTGCAACCCCCAGAGGATGAGGTTGGGGGAACTTTTTTTGATTCTCTGCACGATAGCTTTGGTAAGGTAAAATAACTGCAATTCATCTGGCCGTAAGTCCCTATTGTATATTGCTAGATTTTACATTCACAGCTCTTCTCGAATGTTGACTGCTTTACCTGCAGGGTAGTTGGAGAAGTGTGCATGAAGTTAATTATGATAATGGACGTTCAACTGCTTCTAAAGGCATGACTAAAGTACCTTATTGTCTCTTTAACTTCTCAAATGCTGATTTGTGACAGGATCTTTATTGGGCAACCTCTTTCTTACTCGATCTCCTATTGATTGTTGTTACCTGCAGAACCAGCAACGAGCGGCAGCCAACAGGATGCCATTAGACAGCTCCGTTCGAGAAGACCCATGAGTCGGACAGAGGTTAGTTATTGGTTGCATTTTATTTTAGTTGCTCAAATGTCAAAATGGTACACAATATAAAAGGAGGTTGCAGACATTTACCACTTTTAAAGAGTGGGAATAACGTAAAATCTTTTAAAGGATGTTTAGTGTATGATACAATGATTGCCCCCTTCCCCTCTCCTGTTGTCAGACACACGCACACGCACATAAATTTAAAAGGGTAATTGGCAGTTTGGGTTCTCCATGTATATTAAATATTTTTCTTTTTCTTTTGGTATTTGATTTCGTCTCAGGTTCCTTCTGGTATTTCATCTAAAGATGACCAATCTGAATCCAAGGTACCTTGCCTTTTCTCTTGTTAAATTGCTTCCAAAGTCCCAAATTTTCTTCCTTGTAATTAACATGAAGTGGTAAGTGGTGTATGCCTGATCGCTTGATCAGTTTTCTGAAATATTTTCTCAAATTAATAATTTAAAATAATAAAAAAACTATGTGGCACCATAGGTGAAACTTGTGAGTTGTGACCGATTGGTACATGATGAGCCCGGTGGGTCACAAATTTTTTGGTGTAATGGTGCCTGAATGGTTCTAAGTCTTCTTGTCTGGTTCAATCTATTTACTAGAAAACTAACAGAATTATATGTCTTGACAATGCATGGTGGTACAGGATGGAAAAGCCAATAATGATCTTTGTCCATCATCTTCTGATATGATTAGCTTTGAATTCTCAAACGGCCATCCTTGTGAACCCCATGTTCCAACCACAATGGACGATGATCAATATGTAGAATACCAACTTGACGACCTGGCAGGTTTTCCGAGTGATGTGGATGAGGAAGAAAGGGTGAGTCATATAATTGGGATGAATTCTAGATCCAGGACTTGTTTGAATGGCTGATGAATTTGTTGCATTAACGTTTAACTTGTCCAAATTTTCAGATGTTCATGGAAGCAGTGATCTTGTCACTAAAAGACTTAGAAATGAGACACCCACAAGCAGAAGAGCAACCACCAGGGGATACCCCTGGTTCAAAGTTGTCCCAAAAGGATGACCGGCTGGATGATGCCTCTCCTGCAGAGCAGCGAGAGCTGTTGGAGACAGAATCCACTTCCACTTCGGTTGGGAACCATGGGTCTTCGAAAACAGAATCTACTTGCACTTCAGTAGTTGAAGCCCATGATTCAAGACCTGAGGATCAAACTCGCACGAAAGTTCCATCTACAGAACCTGCATCGCAAACTCCTCCATCCATAATGGATTTGGGAAGCTCCGGGCCATCTACCCAAAGTGATACACCACCAGCAAGCATCCAAAGCACCTCAGATTCTGACATGTCAGCTAACACAACAGCCACAGTAACGGTTGTAAAAAACCCAGCAAGCAATGTCATGGATGGTTTGATTCGTCGTTGGGATTTTAACTTCTTTAGAAACAACCACAGTCGATAAGATGACTCTTCTTTCCTTCTATTTTTTGCTTCTTTCTTTAGACAATATGATGTATTGGCTTGTAACTAAAGTGTCAGGGTTCATGTTTTGTAAAATGCTCGACTGGAAATGCAAAAAAACAAAGAAAAAAGGAAAAGAATAGAACCAGTGCTGTGAAGTTGTATTTTTAGTTGTAGCAAAAAAGAAAGATGGTTTTTCAGTTGCAGATTCTCTATTCTCTACGTTCAGTGTTCACAACACAGATGAATATATTTTCTGTTCGTGTTATTGATGTCGGAAATGATCTTTCAATATCATCCTATCACATTCCTATGTTTATTTGGTGGTCAAGGAGATGAATTAGATTCCAAATTTCTTTCTCCCTGGATTCTTTCTGTCAGAGATTCAGTTCGAATGCTCCTGGAAATGTCCAAATTTCTCTTACCCAATGTTTTTGTTTCGACTTACAGTTTTAATTTTCCAACTTGCATTTTGATTGTGAAAAAGTCTCATTAAAGATGCTTTTATTCATCCAAGAAGTAAATGACAGTCTTGAGCTAACAATTTGCAAGGAGAAAAAAAAAAAAAAAGGCTATAATATTGTGACAGGGGGCCTAGAAATTTAATGTCAATTGTTCGTATAATATAATCACATTTGTAATATTAACTTAAAAGTAGAAGAACCTTTCTCCAAAAAAAAAAAAAATTATAAAAGAATTTAATTTTGTGTGGACTGATTAACTTGAAGGCAAACACATTTACAGGATTTTTTAATCTCCACCTATGAAATGAATTGTTGCAGTGCTGACTTGGGTTAAATCAACCATATTGCCTGGTTTTTACCCATCAGCTAGCAGCCTCAATGCAGTCTCTACCAGTGAGTGGATTGTTGTGCTGTGCCTGCTCATTCCTACAGCACCAGAGAAAATGTTGAAGCTTTCAAGCTCTGCAGTGGTCTCTAGCACAAACTCCAGCTCCTTCTCCATCCCGAAATCCTTGAAAATTTGAACATTTGTTGTTTTGTCTTCCATCATCCAAATTGCCAGCTCTATGGCAAACCTCCTTATTCTTGGAACTTTAATTGGTGGATGCCTGTACTTCTTCAGAATATGGACTAACTCATTAGCTACCTCTGCTTCGGTAATTTCAGCTTTCTTAAACATGAGGCTTGATTCTTCTGGAGACAAGAATGCTAAAACATGTGCAGCTAGTCCAACCATTACTTCCTGGAGTTTGTGTTCTTCTGACATGATTGCCTTGAGCACCTGCACGGGAGCCAAATGAATAAGAAATGATCAAGAGTTGTCTTCCATAATCATGATCTTGGTGAAGTATGAATAGAAACATAGTCTATAGTGCCTCTTCCTAATCTACATGATGGGAAATCTTCTCTTTGCCCCACAATTTATATCGTCTCACATTGTTGACTTGACAATGTAATATACCAGAGTGTCTGATAAGAAAACATTACTCCTACATAACATAAGTTGGTGAGGAATAAAAATGCAGGTAGGTATTGTGGCAAGAAAGCACTTACTATAGGCGTTGCATTCGTTATCCCTTTTAGCTGGTGGAAACAGTTTGAGCCACTGTAAGTGCACAAATTCCTTAGGATTCTAGCAGCATTCACACGAACCAATCGAACCTCTAGAGCTTGGACAAGGCTTTCCAGTACCCCCAGTTTTAAGATACGCTGACAGTTATTCTTGCTCTCTAATGCCAGCATGGCTAGAGCTTCTCCAGCTTTAGTTATTACTTGTTTATCATTCTCTAGCATTCCCTTGTTAAGGAAAATGTTGAACAACTCCTTAAGAAGTCCACCTGTTCCACCTACTCTCTCAGTTGCATCCTCTTCCAGTGCTAGACCGGTTAAGATTTCAATGCCCAATTGTTGTAGCATTGGCTGTTTCTCCCCATATCTCAGAATATCTCTGATATTGCTGATTGTGAAAACTATCTCCGAAAGATTTCTCCTTAGATTCTTTCCTGTATTGCCTGTTGTGCTTGCAAGCCTCTTCACCAATTGCAGGGAGCGTTTCAGTGTCATTATCTGATCATCTAGTGTACCATGTTCTTCCTTCAGAAACCTCTCTTCAGCATGTGTAAAATCGATGATTTTTGGTAGGAGGCCCCTTGTGCTTCCAATCTTTCCACAGTTGTCGTGGTCACGGGCAAGTTTCTTCAGAATAAGCAATCCTAAATGATTGAATGTCAAGAATCCATAGTGTGCATGGTCAGAAATGATTCTCTTTTCACTGATTTCATCAGATGCACCACTTGAGCTTCTGCAGGTTTGGAGCAGAGATGAAATGGATTCCATCGCACCAGGAACTCCAGCTATTCGGATGGAGTTCTGCTTTTTGCCAGCCAGTTTCGACAATATTTCTGCAGCTGATCGTCGGATTTCCTCTTCTTCTTGATCTGTCCAATTCAGTATCTCAACCAATCTTTCTATCACTGATATATTTATACCAATCTTCTGTAAGGTATCATCTGAATACCGCTGATTCATTGCAAATTGGCGAAGAATTTTAGCTCCTATAAGCTGCTCATCTGAGGAATTTGACGCCAATAAGTCCATGGCGAAAGTAACCATATCCATCTTCAAGCCATCAAAAATGCTTCCATTGACACATCTTGAATAGGCATCATAGAAGAACCTTTTAATTGAAACTACGCCTGAAGGCCCCAAATCACACTCCTTGTTTACCTCATCCAGTAGATTACAATAGCTTATCATAAACTCACTATAAGCTTTCTCCATCAGAAACAACAGAGCTTCTGCCAAGGCCAATGAATAGAAAATGTTCAGAGCAGACTCCCTATTTCTCTTGTCAGTGTCTCCTTTTTCTATCTCACCATAGTTGCGCTTGATGAGCTTCATTAATGAGAGAGCAACACAAGCTGATGCTGAGAGAAGCTGGAGCCAATAGAGCATCTTACTGATATGCCTCGCACGAAAAATCCATTGAGCATATGGTAGCAGAGGGACTTCTGAGCTCGTCCAAGTCCGAACTATCTTCCCTTGAAGATCAGAATTTCTGGAAGTGATTGAATCAATAGTCCTTGCAAAGTCTCTGCTGCGTTGACTTTGCTTCCTAACTGCAAGAATAGGCTTGAAAATTGCTTTTATGTTCTCAATTATGAAGCTTGAGCTGATTTTCAATGCGCGAAAACTGTTGATCCCGGCATCAGCAATAGACCAAGTGGCTTGGTGTTGCCATTCAAGTTCATGGCTTCTGCTGAATATCCTAGTCCCCTCAATCAACAAAATGATTGTGATGAACCAGAAGTCTGTTTGGTCTAAGGTGATGGCAAAACCGCCTAGAAGGACAACTGTTGCCCAGATGAAACCCAGAGTTCCAAGGCCGGTTGCTGCTTTTTCGAGCACAGCTAGCCGGAGAGCGAAAAGGGTTAGCTTCTTTTCTGGTGCAGGAACTGCTGGTGTCGTTGGACCCACAGAAGTCGCAGTGCTACTCTCTCTTTTCTCAGTACTGCTCTGAGGTTGAAAGATTGTGTTGTCTAAACTTCTGGTTTCATTGAGCCTGGGGGGCTCATCAATCTGCAAATGAATGCTTCCTTCACCTTCTGCTGAGTTATTAGGCTGAACCATGTTACTGGATTCAGAGCAGCAGCTTGGAAATGAAACTAGATGTCTCTCTCTCTCTCTCTCTCTCTCTCTCTCTCTCAATCAAATATGACTGTTTGCAGAAGCAGATGAAGACGAAATATGACTGTGTCTCAATCAATTGGCTCAGCTTTTGGAGTTGTGTGGTTGTCTTTGACAGAATGTGGGGTTGGTGGTCTTATAAACTAGGAGGAAAAGGAGCTTGGGGAGCACGTTAGCTCTGTGGAAAAGAAGAGGAAAGAGTAAACGTCATATTGCTTTCGTTCCCCTCATTTTCCTCTCAAGTTCGTTATTTTTTGTTGGAATTTGATTTGCTCCTCCTCCTCCTGTCTTGATTTAATGCATGTTGCTTGCCTCCAAAGCCCATTCATTAGTTTCTTGATAAATCAACTAAAGGCACAAAAGCCTACCTTTTTTTTCTGCTATAACCAAAAGTGTCTTTTATGTTACTTTTCACTTTTTCACTTTTTTCAAATAAGAAAGAAAGGGTGTGTGCTTGCTGAAGAAATTGGTTGGTTTTTCTTCTCTCAACTTTACCACTTTACCACTTTACCATGTATTGTAGCTCGGAGACGAGATTCTGTTTTTCTGTTTTGTTTTTGGACAAGGGGTATATTCTAAACTACTTTAATTTATGGGAGGAGGTTCGAACTTATGTGCAATAAGGAGGGCACACCGTCTTAACCAACTAGCCTAACTTACATTTGCTTGGAGACGAGACATTGACTTCTATTTTTCTTTTTCTTTTTTATCTTGTCCATAGAGATATTGTGTTTTGGTCATTCCTAAGAGACATTGACTTCTGTCTTTTATATATACAAGTAGTTCTTAATCCATAATTTCCTCCTAGTCTCTCTTATTAGATCAACATCCGAATGGAATTACATTATGCCAACTAATCATCTGCAATGTCAAAGATATGGATTGATTTGAATTAAAGGACATAACGTTATCAAATTAAACCACTTGTCCACTGTTAATTATAACATTTAATAAACCAAAATTTGAGTCCTGTCTGTTTTAAAATCCATTTTCAATCATATCCATGCTTAAGCCAGCATAATTCCTGTATATATATAGTATTACATAAAGCATATTCTTTCTCTAGACTTTTTTTATTTATTTTAAAAAAAAAACAGTTCTGACTTGTTCTTCTTTTTATTATTTGTGTGGCTTATTAAAAAAATTCCTTTAATGTGCAGTTTTGGCAAATTAGTTGGTTGTAGCTTGCTGAAACGGATAATATAAGTAGGAGTCCATTTGTGTCAAGTTAAAGGCTCAAGTGGGTCCCTCGCCTTCTCCAATTTCTTTTGAGTGCACGATTATTATTATGAGATTTTTTTAATTTTTAATTTTTTCGATTTTTCCATCCAATCTCTATCAAAGAGTGTATTGAGATGCAACTAAAGACAGTAGCTTCAAGGCAATTAGCTTGCAAGTTGCATTTGAGCTCTGTATTGGCTTTGGCTCTAACTTAACTTGTGTGATTAGGAAATTCCCTGTGCTTATTGGGTCCAACTTGATTCCTTTAATACAGATCAATATACGCGCAAACTTTTTTCATAACATTCTGTTATACTTGGTCTTTAAACATATAAACCCACACTCAAATTGCCTGCAAGGCCTAAAACATTTGTACACATGACATTTGCTATAAAATTTCAGAGAAATGCCAATAGGGTCTAGCGCAGTGGAAAATAGCATTGACTTGCAGACAGTGGTATCAGTTCAAACCTCCTTAGCACATTAGTAGTGTATGTGTGTGAGAAACCCCCTCTCTTTGTAGTTTAGACTATCGCTTCGGAGAAATAAGAATGAAAAGATTATTTGAAGCAACATTTTAAAGTTGGGCATTGAAGGAGCCTACAATTTTAGGTGGGTTTAATATGCTTTTGGATGTTGAATGAGTCCATTGTTTTAGGTGGGTTTAACGATGGTAGTAGGTGCAGGAAGGCAGGTGGGTAGAGTATGATAATTTGGCTTTGCACGCGGAGAAGAACATATTTTAGACAAGTTGATCAAATCCCTCGTAAGCAAGATCACGACCTGATCAAATTCCACGGCTTAGCAATGGCAATGGTGTTCCTGTATATACTGGACAACAGTTTGCGTCCAAGCCTCCTAATAGTAGCACCAAGGATATAGCAACTGTCTAAAGAACTACCAATTCAATTCGCGCATTTCCGATTTCATTGAAACAAATCTGTCTTTTCAAATTCTGATCAACTAAACCCACAAAATGAATCTTCCATTCATACCGACTACCAATGTATTAATTCAATAAATATGTCATTAAAAAATAAAGAATTTCATCTCAAAGTTTTGTAGCATAAATTCAGAATACACCAAGAAAAATTTGTCCTTGGAGTTCCACTAAATCTCTTGACTGTAGGACTTGCAGAAAATTTTGAAGCAGGCAACACTTGATTATGCTTCCATGCCCTCCACCAGAAAACTCAGACAAGACACAAGCTACAAAAACAACTGGATTACCATTTCCATGTCTATCGTTATCATCCAGAAGAGATATAATAGTAGCAATAGTTGTCAACACAAATAAGCAAACAAATAGCAGCATATATACCATTTAATGTATCAATTGATTTGACAACGTTCTCCAGCATTTTCCAAACAAGTACAATAGAGCAAATTGCCAAATTCCTAGAATGTCTCTTATTACATGCTATGATTACTAGGATTTTCAGGTCCCTCTCTTAGCGAAATTCCTGCTCAGAGTAAAAACAACTCAATTGAGCATGGAAGATTATTAAGCTATAGAATGGCTTTTGTATTGTCAGAGTATTTCTACTCAACAGTTTTTGATTGAAGGTGTCTTGGAATGGTAGAGTTAAGATAACAGTTGGACTGATAAGCATAAAGAAATATTAGAGGAAGTGGAAGTCAATGCCAGCGATTCAGCACATGTCAGTTCTCGATCAATAAACATTTAAGACAAACAAAAAGATGACAAAGGGGTAGGATTGAATGATGAACTTAAACATCATCATGAACCATAACCATTTACACATCGCAAAACATAAATGTAATGTATGATGCAGGATCTAATTCCTAGGAAAATCAACTGCTCATCAGTTTGATGTTTGTGATCAGGCAGTGACAGTCTCGAACCATAGCCATTAACAAACCTGACTACAACACACAAGATCCAGACTTCACAAAATCGTGCAGTAACTTTTTGCCCTCCAAATGACAAACAAAACCAAATAGCCCATTAGCTAGAGAACCAATTAAGCTAAAGATGGGCCATAGGTAGGTTGATTGGATGTGGTTTGCCTTTAGTACATACGTGATACCTGATTTCAAGGAGATCAAAACCAGATTTCATTTAGGGCATAAGCGAAGCTAACATAAATTGCCTTCTCTAGTATTCACCTGTATAAATTTTCAGCTAATAAACAAGGACATGATTTCTGTAAAGATTGGCTAAGAGACAAGTCAACTGTTGCAATTGTAATTTGAGCCAGCAGAGGCAGCAGGCAGTGAAACATTTTGGGTAAGAAATGAACACATTGGTTATTAGAGAGTTGTATAGCAAAAAAAAAAATTGTCGTAGCTCAAGTCTAACTTTATCTAGACAATCACTTTTTTATGCTTATCGTATTACAAACTCAGCTTACTAAAAGTTCATCCCATAAGCAACTCCAATAAACCTAATTTTCTCGTACTTGACATACTTTCCATTAATTAATGCATCAAGTCCAACCATATCTCCATGAACTATAGTGAATAGTCCTCTTCTTTACAATAAAGCAATAAGGATATAACTTCAATAAAGTTAATAATGCGTTTCCAATTTCTAGAAAAAAGATCTTTTTAACATGTGGTGTTCAAAAGGACTCGATGAAGAAAATATTATTTATCTTGCTCACTCCAAAACGAGATGTAACACATTGTGAACTGCAACTTCTTAAAGAAGTTGATTCTCCTAGGTCATAAACTTCACATTCAAATTGTTACAAGAAAACAACATCCTACAACCAACAGAACTGAAATTGTTGAACAAGACTAATTCAGTCAAAATTGTAACAATTGCGAGTACAATTCCCAAAAAAATTTAAAAAAATTCAACCCAATACCTCAATTACCGCCAAAGCTATATCACAGAATGCCTCTGCCGGACCTTAGCTTTCTCTGCGTCGATAATGGACTCGACCAACTTAACAGCATTGTCTAACCTCCCCTCTGCATTGACCACAACATAGTCAAAATTGTTAACATGCTTCACCTCCTCCCTGGCAGTGGCAATTCTAACAAGAAGAGACTCCTTAGTCTCAGTTTTCCTATCAATCAACCTCTCCACAAGCTTGGCTTCACTCTCTGCCATCAAAAAGATAAAAACTGCCGAATTCCCAAGAATCCTCCTCAAAGTTTGAGCACCCTGAATGTCAACTCTCAAAACTATGTCATACCCTTTTCCCATATAATCCCTTATCTGCTGTTTTGGTATACCCTTATAGTCTCCATACACCAATGCATATTCCAAAAGCTCATTTCTCTCAACCATTGTAAGAAACTCCTCTTTGCTCACAAAGTAATAATCTTTACCATGAACTTCACCGGGCCGCATTTCCCGGCTCGTCGCCGTGACCACAAAATGCAAATTTTCGTTCAAATCCTTGAAGCTTTTTTATCACAGCGTCCTTGCCCACACCGCTTGGACCGCTTATGACAATAACCAGAGGACTGGGATTGGGCCAGAGTGGCTCAGTGCTAAAAGCTGAGCCAATAGAGGCCTCGAGAGCACGAAGAAGCTCGGCGCGATCGGCTTTTTCGATGTTGGGTATGGGAACCGAACCGGGTCGTCGAGCATCGCTCATTTGGGAGAAGAATCGTGGGTTTGAAGAAAATTGGAGAATGAATTTCGGGTTGGGGCGTGTTTGGATGAGGGAATTGGGGGTTGTGAAGATTTTAGGGTTGAGTGGTTTTCGGTTGAGGAGGAGGGGAGGATTGGTGCGAGAGAGAGAGGTGGTGAGGAATCTACGAAACATTGAGAGGGAGAGAGAAAGAGAAAGGGGAGGGTGCACTATATGAGGTTGGGGAAGCAGGACATGGAATCTCAGCTCTGTGGTTATAGATGGGGTGTGGGTTTTCGCTAATGTTTTCTCCTTTCTTGGATAGAGCTTAACAGTATGTGACAGGGTTTGCATTCTTCCATGATGATGGAGCTTTTGTTTTTTCTGTCGCAAGTGTTTTTTTTTTTTGAACTCGTTGAAATTGAACCAATTTCAAACACCTGATATAAAGCCCAAGAATCTTAACTGTTGGTATTATTAAGACTTAGGTGATTGGGGTGAATGGTAGATCAATAAACACTCGTGTGTGAAAGAGGGGGATAACACTCTTTTGTTATTGTTTGTCAATCAAGGTATGTTATGCGTGATAATTTTTCCATTTGCATATCGTGGTTGGCCGGAGATAGCAAAACAATTTTCTCTTCGTTTCACACAAGCTAATTACCTAACTAGGGATGACAATGGGACGATTCGATGATGGATATGGAAAAGCGAATCAGCGATGGATATGCCATTCTCATCTTCATCCCTTTTTTTTCCCATCTTGCCTTCATACTCCTAATGTTCAAAATTGGGGATTCCCCATCCTCATTACAAAAACATGTATTATTAAATTCAATATATAATATGTGAATATATATTTTGGTGGGAGTTGTGAGATACACCTAGAAGCCACTTAACCTTGGCCGAGTATTTTTATGCATATTATAAGTAAAAAGCTTTGATTTTTAATGTGTCTCACAGCCTAAAGGAATTTGGAGGAGGGGTTGTTGAGGCCCAAAAAATTCAAGGTCGGGCCCAAATATATTTCTAACCCATACAACACCTAGGTTAAAACTCATGCACACGTAAGAGTTAAACTTATGCCTTATGGCTTACAAAAATACAAACACAATCCAAACATAAATGACAAAAGCTTTGAGCAAGCGAGAGGTGAAAAAAATAATTTATATTTCAATAGAGTACTATTGAGCGGATTGTATCAAAATCTTGGTATGAATGATTCACAAGGCACATTGATGGTCCAATGAGTGGAAGTTTTGGGTTGCTTGGGAGCATCAAAACTCAAACTCATTCCTTGAGCCCAAACATATCGGTAAGCATGAGAGAGATAACCCAATAGCCTATCACCTCAAGAAAAGGCCCAAACATCTTAGAAAATATCCAATAGTCATAGGCCACAATACTTGGAAATATCTCACATGAAGTCAAAATATCCAGCACCTTGTCAAAACCAGGGAAACACACGTGAACACAAGTTGCTTCCAGCACCTTGTCAAAACCAAGGCAAACCCATATGCACAGGTTCCTGGAAGTACAATCACCTTTTGACCAGCACTCTTACCCATTTGTTCCTCTACAAGCTTTGGTGAGAAAACAAGAAGGAAAAGTGAGTGGCGCCTCACCCACATAGAGAAGTCTAGCTGCGTGAAGGTCTTAGAACTCTAAAAAGCTTCGTGCATACATGCTCAGGCTGGGAAAGTTTCACCAAATAAGATGGAATGGAAGAAAGTGAAGGAAAATGGGAAAGGGTGGCTTGATAAAATTGAGTGTTCCAGCGCTTATAAAAGGAGGCACATTCTACCTAGCAAATGGACCGATCCAGAGCAAGCAACATCCTTACTCATTGCTGAAAGGTCCAATTTCATGCTTTGTTCTTCCATCTTCTTCCACGAAATGACAAGATGAGGTGCTCCGGGCATCCCCATTTAGAAAGAAGGGTCGAAGGTTTTGGGCCTGTAGCTTTCCCCGTCCCCCTTTCGTCGAGTGGTTGCTTGTATCGTTGACTTTGTCAACCGAGCCTAACCAAAGCGTCACAACAACATCGAAAGGTTTACTTTGTCTCCCATAAACACATCCAGATAGAGCAAGCATCACCTCTCACCTCTAGAACCCTTCAATTTCATGCTATATTCTTCCATCTTCTTTCTTTCTTTCTCATAAACACATCCAGAGAGAGCAAGCATCACTTCTCACCTATGGAATCTTTCAATTTCATGCTATATTCTTCCATCTTCTTCCTTTCTTTCTCATAAACACGTCCAGAAAGAGCAAGCATTACCTCTCACCTATGGAATCTTTCAATTTCATGTTATGTTCTTCCAATCTTCTTCCTTTCTTTCTCATAAACACGTCCAGAAAGAGCAAGCATTACCTCTCACCTCTGGAACCCTTCGATTTCAAGCCATGTTCTTCCATGGCTTCCCTTTTTCTTTTCTGTCAAGCCACCTAGGAGCCTAACGAAGTTTTCGTCAAGCTGCTAGAAATTTGCTAAAGCCACCCATGCTTCCATCTTCCCCCTCTCTTTCCCATAAACACATCCAGGGAGAGCAAGCATCATCTCTCACCTCTAGAACCCTTCGATTTCAAGCCATGTTCTTCCATTGCTTCCCTTTTTCTCTTCTATCAAGCAACTCATGAGCTTGACAAAGTTTTCATCAAGCTGCTAGAAACTTGCTCAAGCCACTCATTCCTCTTCCTTCATTCTTTCCTCCATTCCTTCAACAAATCCTCTCAACATTCCCTCTCCCCTTTACTTCGAGCCGCTGTTTCTCATAGGCAACCCAAGCCTTCTCTCTCTCATGAATGCTCAGCTCCCATGCCACAAGCTTCTCATGCCAAGCCATAATATTTATTTGTAAGCAACTGTTGGTTTTGTTGGTGAAGGAAGCCAAGATATTTCATATGGCTCCACGAACCTTTCGAAGCACTCTTGGGTTCTGATTCTTGAACTCAGACACAAGGGGTAATTTTACCCATTTGCTCTTTACAGCAGTACAGGGCCATCTGTAGCTGCCGAAACGAAAAAGCCCCGGAGTCATTTCATTTTTGAATCTAGAACGAATAGTTTCAAGAATATATATAGTCTCGCTCACTTAAAGACCTAAAAATGAAGTCTTGTGAGGACCAAATTAATTTCAAACAGAAAACTATGTTAAGTTAGATCTGATGCATTAAAACCTTTCGAACTTTAAAATACCCAACTTAGACCCATGTAATTCCATGATCCACTTTTTATAAGAAAATTCTTTTCGCTCTATAGATTATATTTGCCTTTCAAATAAAACTTTGTTGGAAAGCTCAAGACTTGTCCTCCTCTTAGGGACCCTTATTTCGACGTCGTATTTTGTGTTTTTCTTAGAGCTTTACTCATTCTATTTCTGCAAATTTGGGGCAAATCTTTTGAAAATTGGAATTAATTATGGTTCTTCAAAAAGCAAGAGGTGACTTAAATGGGAGAGTTACCTTTGGAAAGAAAATAGATCTCAAAAACAAGAAGAAGAAAAAAATTGTTAGTTTATGGTGAGATCCCGTTTTAAAAAAATGTGAGAAGAGAAGGAAATATGAAGGAGAGGATAAGATGAGTGCAGGAAAAGACATATATATATATATATATATATAAATGGGATGGGTTCAAGTTGGGGATTAGAATTTAGACCAAAAAAAATTTGGGGATTAGAATATCACCCATGTTGCACCCCGAACACTATACTCGAAAATTCCCCCAAACACGTCCTCGTACTCAATTTATATCCTTCACACCTATTAAGGCGAAGCCCCAAGAAGACCCTAACCTGTGGAGAAAATTTCCATCCATAATCCTAATTTTGATTTTTCAATTATTTTTTATTATTTGGAAACTAACAATATAGAGTTCTCAATATTTTCTTAATAAGTTTAGAAGTTTAATATTTTAATTTTATATATGAATCGTTGAGTCCCCGGGCCTAATGGGGAGAGATTTCGAGAAAAAACCAAGGGTGAGTGCCGGGATCTCCGAATTTAAAAATTCTCAGTCGAGTACGGAATAAGAATGGTATTGTTATTCCTATCCCCAAAGCCAACCCAATAATTAATATATTTATTATTAAGTAAATATACATTTTATATAAGTATGTATGGTTGTTATATAATATAATCAATAAATATATAATTTAATATTTATTTAATTTTGTCAATTTGAATTGAGATAATTGTGAATAATTGGGTTGAATTTTATAAGTCAATTAAATTGCGATTGATGGTAGGTGAAATTAGTGTTACAATATAGGATAAGTATTTTTATTAAGAAAATAAAAATAAGATATTTAGGGTTGGTTTGGAAGAAAGCCCCCTTACGATGATAGGGATGGGGACGAGGCAGGAGGGATAGGGAGTGGAGACGATGATTGCATTGCCATATCTGGCCCGAACTATCCCATTGCCATCCCTAATTTGGAGGGCAACATCCACTTCAAGTCAAAGTGTTGCTCCGCTCCTAATCTAGGGATATTAAACATAGTTAATATGTAAATATAATCAAATTCTATTTTCGCCTATTTACTACAGCAACGAAGAATCAAATTATCACATCCAAAAAGAGTAAAGTGAGTATGCAACGGTAATATTTGACATGTAAATTAGTTGTGTTGACACACACAATTCTCTTTATTTAAGAAGTAATTAAAAGAACATTTTTACTCACCATCCTCAATTTATGGTGATCATTATACATGAAAATGTATAAAAGAAAATTAAACTCATCTAAGTCCCCACTCCAATTTTATCCACTTACACTCCTTTTTTAGTTATAAAATAGAGTGTAAATGAATAAAATTGGAGTGATGAAATCACCACTCTAATTAATTAAGGGTAGTGAGAAAAAATATTTGTAGCAACAAAACTATCCTTACCCTTTATTTTCACATCATTCATCTTCACTATTGGGTAAGTTGTGGTCTTTGTTATAATATTCCTAAGCCGTACCTCACTGGAACCTATAAGTTATGAATACCAGTACACAACACAATATTCAGAATAACATTAAAATCACCGCCGTCCTGCACACACCACCCACCGTCAATCGACCACGAACCCAAATCACCACCACCACCATCACCCAAAAACCAATTCAATTCTCTCCCTCCAAACCTTCAAATTCTCAAACTCTTCCCCCACAGAGCAAAAATTTCCCCGCCAAATTAATCCAAAAACCCCCAATTCCCAATTCACCTCCCTTTAATTAAAACCCTAATTTTGAATCCAAACCAAAAACCAATTCAATCAAACCTACTTCACAATTCCCGATCCAGAACATCAAAATCGATCCTTTTCGCGCCGTCGGCCATTAATTGTTGATGGGCACAATCAAGATCTTCAATGGAGCATTGAAACCCAGCTCGTCCCCGCCGCTGCCTCCACCGGTCACGTGCTCTACCTCGTGCACAGAGACTGTTGATGGCTGCCACGAGTTTAAGATCGATGGATACTTCGCTCGCCAAGGGCATGGGAATTGGCAAGTTCGTCGCGTCCGATTCCTTTGTTGTCGGTGGCTATACGTGGGCAATATATTTCTACCCAGATGGCAAGAGCGTTGAGGATAACGCTGCGTTCGTGTCTCTTTTCATAGCTCTGGCGAGCGAGGGCACGGACGTCAGGGCTTTGTTCGAATTGACGCTTTTGGATCAGAGCGAGAAACAACGGCACAAAGTGCATAGCCATTTTCTGAGGAGGCTCGATAGTGGTCCCTATACACTTAAGTACCGCGGAAGCATGTGGTATGCACTGAAAATTTTTATTTGAAAGCATACTTTTGTATAATTTATATGTATATATGTGTGTGTATGTATTGGATTCTGATTGCGAATATTGTGTTTTAAATTGAGGAAGTTAGTGTTGGATTGGTTAGTGAATGATGATATGGTCTGTCTTTGATATGCAATGTTGTAGGTTTGTTGAGTTAATTAAGTATGCTTACAGGATTAAAGGCTTTTTAACTGTTGAACCATTCTAAGTTATGCGTGCCACAATCTTAAAGCACCATAAAATTTGTTTAAATGTAAAGCTAGTAATCAGATCATAAATCTTCTTTGTATAGTGTGGTCTATAACATTCTTGACTTCCAAAATGGATATCTTCTCTCAAATTATGCCTGGCAAATTGATAACTGCTTCATGGCCAGGACACTGTTTACACAGTTTAAAATCTACTCTCACGTGAAGTAGATGCTAGCACAATATTCTTGTGTCTTGGCAAAGCCTTCAGTAGCATTTCTAAGTGAGATCAATGCAAAAAATTCTTGTTGGGACTTGGGGGCCTGGCTTTCTTGGAGCAAATATGTTGTATTTACCTTGTCATTATGGTCTGTACAAGACTCACTTATTGCCTATCATTTTGTGTATTGAAAACCTAACTGAATAGGTTCAACTTTTGGATGTTGCAGGGGTTATAAACGTTTTTTCAAGAGAACTCAATTAGAGACATCAGACTTTCTTAAAGATGATTGCCTTATAATTAGATGTCGTGTTGGTGTTGTTAAGACAAATACTGAAGGACCTAAAATCTATTCTATAGCAGTGCCACCTTCCAATATCAATCAGCATTTCGGTAAGCTTTTAGAAAGTGGAAAGTTGACTGATGTAAGTTTTGAAGTTGATCGTGAAGTATTTTCTGCCCACAAGGTGGTGCTTGCAGCACGATCGCCTGTGTTCAGGGCACAACTCTTTGGTCCGCTGAAAGATAAAAGCACTCATTGCATAAAAGTTGAAGACATTGAGGTTCCTGTTTTCAAGGTTCTCTCTCTCTCTCTCTCTCTCTCTCTCTCTCTCTCCATTCCTCTGCCCCAACATACACACACTCACACACATGCACACAAAACAAAAGCATTAGAAGATGTAAACATCAATGAGATGCCTAATATCTGCTGATTTGCATTTTTACACATATGGCTGAAGAAATGGGAATAATGTAAACAGGTCGGTTGATTTCTGTTATTGAAGTAAATGGGAATAAATGAGCTTACATGATAATAATTCCTCCTCCTTGCTTTGGATGTTTGCAGGCGTTGCTGCACTTCATCTACTGGGATGCTCTACCAGACATGCAAGAGCTTGTTGGGGGCCTAAATTCAAATTGGGCTTCTACAATGATGGCACAACATCTGTTGGCAGCAGCAGATCGTTATGGCCTCGAGAGGCTCAGATTGCTTTGTGAAGCTAAACTTTGCGAGAATGTTGCCATAAACAATGTTGCAACAACATTAGCCTTGGCAGAGCAGCACCACTGTTTCCAGCTTAAAGCTGTATGCCTCAAATTTATTGCAGTGCCTGAAAATTTAAGAGGTAGAGAGCTATTTTTGTAGAGAGTTATTTTTGAAAGTTGAGAAAAATACATGTTGCTTGGTCCTCACTGTTCCTTTGGATATATCTGCAATATCCGTGTTTCCCTTATGGAGAACAGATGTTAGTATCGGAGATAGGATGTTGGGCAATTGTATTTCAGTTCAGAAAAGATTTAAATCCATGGGGAGAGGGAGTTTTGACTTTCATGTTTTGCTTTGAGGGTGAGGGTATACCTTGTTTTGATAAACTTCCTTTCCTTTTTTTTTCCTTCTTTTTTCTTTAATAAAGTATGTTTACTTAATTAAAAATATATTCATTGTTTCTTTGTCAGTTGGGAATATATTGTGCTTATAAAAAAAATTATCATCTGGGTTCATTACTTTTTAATTCATAATCAGTTATTGGAGAGATTTGAAGGAAACTTCTATGATGTTTACGGATTGGTTTTGTATTAAGGAAAATTCCTTTGTTGATGGGAACCTGTCGTGCATATATTTTCTCTACTCATTTATTCAATATATTCAAATAAGTCATGGTAGTAATTTTCTCAGAGGTTCAATGCAGATTGAATGTCTCTGTAGCTGCCCTTTTATTAACTGTATATTGACAAAAAGCTGGTAAATTATTTTCAGCTGTGATTGAAACTGATGGATACAAGTACTTGAGGGAAAGCTGCCCTTCTGTCATCACTGAGCTACTGCATTGTGTTGCAAGTATTGGTGAGCATTCTTTTGTTGCTTGTGGATATGGAAAAGGGACATTATTTGATGGCAGCGATACGAATGGAAGGCGGGTTAAAGCAAGGTTGTATTGATTTGGAAAATAAGCTGCAAGAATAAACAAACGTGGAGAGCTTGCTAGGATACCTTCATGAATTGTGCGCTAACACACGACTAATCCATATGAAGAAAAAGAAAAAAAGAATTGTAGTGGTTCATTTGGTTTTTCTTTGTAATATCTTTGTGTTATAAAGGATTTGTTATACATTTTGTAAACCTCTGGTCTCTGCCGGCTATATTATTTTTGTGTGCAGTTTTGCTTGGTCTAGACTGGGTAATCATTTTATGGTGTCAATAAGAGCAGCACGTTTTCTTATCTGTACCTATTTTTTGGGTCACAGCTGCTGAATATATTATCACCTAATCTTGAATATCTTGTCTTATGGTTTTATGGGATGCAATCGGGTCAAATATACTAGTCCCTCAATCCAGCAGAGTTTGTCTTTTCTTTTTGTCGATCATCACACCTACTGAGATGATTGGAGTGGCGAAGTATGCTGCTGAAGTTCTGAATAAGGTGACCATGAGGACTAAGAAAATGAAATTTTTTCGTTTCAAAAGGGTTAAAAAAACATTGCCAAGTTGAGATTATCCAGGATTGAGTTTTTCTTTTTCCTAATCAAGGGGGTTGAGATAGTTATTAAAGTTAATTGTAAGAGTTTATCTATATATGTTGATGGAAGATGAATCTATTTGCCAATAAAGTTGTAGCTTGGAGGTCTTCGTCTTTCCATTCTGTAACCCTCATTAATGAATGCTCTTATTATAAGGAACCCTATGAATGGGCTGATTAATGAATGTTCTTATTATGTCAACTAAGAACTCTATGAAGGAAATGTGGGTTAGGCAAAAGGAATGTGTCTGCCCTTTGCACCCGAGTTCAATCCCTCTTTCAGTAGATTAGAGTAGTTTAGAATATCACCCTTGTCCACAAAAATAAATAAACTAAGAACTCTATGATCTTTTTTGTCTGAAAATTGTCTCAGGCATGCCATTCCACCAGAGTTGCAACAAGCGAAACTCTTTCTCCATAAAAAAAGATATCATTAAAGCAGGACCAAATTGAAACTAAACATCCCAATGGATTTAAGGATCGACGGCTGGGATATTCAACAAAGAAATAGGCCATATGAATTTCTGCGTTGGGCCATTTGCTTAGTCTAAACTGAGTAATCATTGCGTTCTTATTCCAAGAATTCTATAGTGAACGTCTTAGTCCTTAGGTAAGGTTCTATCTCTTAACCGTTAGATCAAATTGGTTAGTATGATCTAATAATTAAGAAATAGGGTCTCACCTAAGGGCCATATATAAAGCCCTCACTATAAAATGACTCGTGCATATTCATGTAGAATAATGTTGTATTTTTTTGCTCCTGTTATGATCAAAAGACAAAAAAAACTTTACATTAAAACCACTTTCAAACATAATTTTACATGAAAAATAAAATAAAAATAAAAATAATACTACTCTTACCACATTCTCATACCACACCACGTTATATGACATAAGGTGGACAACCATATCAATTAAAATTATTTAATATTTTCTTTTCTTTTATGATTTATTAACACTTAAAAAAACTGTTAATTAAACTATCTTTATTAAAATACACCTCATTGATTTAATTGATATCGACATGCCACATCATGAGATAAAAATGTGGTAAATGTAGCATTACTAAAATAAATAAAAAATGATCAATGATAGGTAAGATAGCTAATTTAATATGATTACAAAGAAATACTAAACAGGTAGAGAATTATGCATATAATTGCCACATATTTCCAAACATATTCGAAAGAAAGTTGCAATCAGAGATCATTATTTCAAGAAGAAAACAATTCAAGGTGATATACAAACCCTGAATGTTATCCCCGAAAGGGTGAAATGAGAAATAACTCAAAAGTTACTCCTGCCAAAAATGTCACATAGAAAGAACTTGGGTAAAGTCAATGCATAGCTTAGTATTCCTTCATTCAAGTTGTCACATGCCCTTTATGTCTTTGTTCTTATCTGAATCAGAGAGTAACGGAACCATTGAGACAGATCATACAACCCCTTCACTTCGAATTAGTGATATAAAGTACAACTATTGCTAAACTTCCTCCGAAATCGACAGGGCTTAATATTTTTCACGCAGATGTGGCAATAACCAATACATATAACTGATATTTGTATCACTTAAATTGATGAAGTTTCAATTAGTGATGGATCAATCCTGGTTAGTATGTGGTGCATGACTGTCCCATCTAACATTGGTTATGGTTAGTGGATTCCACCATATAAACCCACCATGGAGTCAGTACCATTGACCAGATCCACCTTGAGCAGCAGCTACTTTCCTTGGCATGTACTGAGGCTTTGGCTGCAGACCATTGGAACCTTCAACGCCTTCACAATCTCCCCTCTCATTTTTACAGGGTGGATTTCTTCGAGGATATGAACCTGTACTTGTAGCAGTATACTGGGGTTGAGCAGTTGGATTCCTAACCATCCTTCGCTGCTCAAGAGCCTCTGCTGCAGCTGCTGCCCCACAATTATTAAAACGTAATACCGAACCCACAACTTTCCCAGGCCTTGCAGCTCCTGCATCAAGAACTGGTTACAACCACTCAAACTGGAGCATCATAATTAAAGGACAACCCAACAATGACAATTTGTAATAATTATTGAAAACATCTGCACCTTGGATGGTTTGAGGAACTGGAAGCCTTGTTGTAGGGATCCCAGAGCTCCTGTCGATCTGTGGCTTCTCAATTTCTTTGATGCAGCATTTCGAGAGGTCATCTGCGACTTCTGTTGAATGTTGTACTGTATTATCGGAATATAAAACACATGCCCTGCATGCACAAATTTTAGTCAATACAACAATTTCAAAATTAGATAGTGAGCAGCTTGACAAAAACACGGTATTAAAATTTACAGGCGATGCTGCAGAAAACAGCAACTACAAGGGATACCTGGGTAGTGATGCATGTGTTCTTTCAGGCGGAACAACAGTTGCACCATTTCCATAGTGCTCCTCAAGATAGGCAAATTGCTTCTTGAAATGGTCAACAGCACTGTATTGAAAAAGTAAGTAAATTAACAATTATGAAAAAGATTTCTCCAGGGTTAAAGCTTAATTCGATCCTCATGATGTAAACAAAAGAGAAATCATCTATTCCACAGGAAGAGCAGTCAGAATTTTATTTGGAATTTCCTGCAGTCATATATGAGTACAATTAATAAGCATACCTACTCTGAACAGAATTGATGTAATAGTAGGACAATCGAGCCTCTTACATATTCACAACTCAGAGTATTAGTGGCACATAAAATGTTTTCCATAAACATTAACAGTTTTATTAAAATATCAGACAATGTTGACCAGCCACTTTATTTTTTTATGAGAAACACAGAGGAAAATACCTTGGATACACGACTACAAATGCAAAAGGTTTGCAAGAGCATGTATGAGTAGGATGTTTTCTACTAGAATAATAAATATAAGATTTCAAAAGAAAAAACCTTGGATACATGAAGCCCGTTGGTTCTGATCCTTCTAAGTACTCCTTCAACATCTTTGGATGGTACTCAAGAGTCTCACGGTAAATGAGCTCTCTTACATCTTCTTTGGTTATCCTTCGCCTCTCAAATTCAAATTCCATCTTGGTAACTGGTTGAGCAGAAGGTTCTCTCTCCACCTTTGCCAAACCCTTAAAATAGGGATCAGCAAGGGCCTAAAAGAAGCAGAAAATATCTCTATTAGAAAAATAATATGCATAGGGGAAAGTACTGATGAATTTCAATGAACATTTACCTCTTCAGCAGTAGGTCTATCCTTTGGTTCAAATGCCAACATTTTTTCTAATAAACGAAGAGCAAGTGGGTCTGCATTCGGGAATTTATGGGAGAAAGGAATTTGCTTCTTCTTCCGCATACTGCTTAAGTATCTGCGAGCTTTCTCATTGCGTACCTGTTTGATAAAATTAAAAATTAGACTCAGACAATGAACACACTAGAAAATGGGAAATACAAGCGCAAACACACATCCTAACTATGTGAAGACTAAGTTTATTACAGGAAACTGACCCTAGCAATTGCTTCAGCAGATGGTGTCCCCAATAAATCAGTCATCAGATCCAATTGATGGACAACATTTTTGCCAGGAAAAAGAGGCTTTCCAGTTAAAAGCTCTGCAAAAATGCACCCAATGCTCCATACATCTATTGCAGGTGTATACTGAAAATAGAAAACAAGGGATCAATAGACTGATAGTCCCACCTGGAAAAGGAGAAAAAAAAGTAAAGCAAACAAATTTCTTACAGCAGACTAAGATGGCTATTATTGGATGACTGAGTGACATAACTTGCAATGGTTACTGTTCAATGCCATTACAGGAAGTAGAGGTAATCCCATTAGGAAATAGTTGGTAACGTCAACCCCACAGATAATGCAAGGCAAACAAGTATTCGCTTGTCGTAGAAGATAGATAAGGTATGGCTCATTCAACTATTCTATTGTATAAATGAACAGTCTTTCAAATAGAAACCAATTATTTGAAGGGTTACAGATGCTGTCTCACGTCCCAGGCAATGCCAAAATTTTAGAGGAAACAAAATTTTCCAACAAAAGAAAAATAAGCTAAGATAGGCTTGCTAAGATAGATCTAATAATCAGTCAAAAGAAAAAATATGATAACAGTGTTCTAAATCTACTCATAATAAGTTAAGGAGAAAGGACAGGTGCTTAGATCTTCACATCACTAAAGTTCACCACAACATTTCATTTTTAAGAAAATTGGAAAACAGAAGAGATGAGGAAACATTACAATTTACATGTAATGATGCAATATTACAAAAAAAAGAAGTTGGAAAACAATTCAAAGGATCATTGCACACCAGATGAAAAGATCAAATTGCATCCAAGAAAGTGTAAGGGATAATGATTCTTGCACCTTTGAGAAAAATGAACCACACAATTCAGGAGCCCTATACCATCTTGTGGCAACATAGTCCTGCATGTAGAAGACATGGAGTTATAAATGACGAATCTGAACAAAAACTTGCATTTTTAGAAACCATGCATATCGGATACCATGGGGAAAATGAAACTCATTAGTTGTTCACTTAGAAACTTACCGTCCAAAATATAGCAGTAGGGGTATCATTGAAAGCTACTCTTGCAAGACCAAAGTCGCATATCTTGAGTTTGCAGTCAGCATTTGCTAAGATATTTTTGGGTTTTAGATCTCGGTGAAAGACATTTGCTACAAGACCAATATATGAATAAAATCAGAACCTGCATTATCATGATATACTTGGAATTTGAGGTTTAAAAAAAACTGCACTAATGCTAAATCTAATAAAGTAGTGCAAACAGGATCAGAAGTGTCAAAAGTATAAGACTATGACCTGTGTGTATGTACTTCATGCCTCGAAGAAGCTGATAAAGAAAGAACTGATAATGTTCTGGTGTCAAATCATCATTTGCTTTGATAACCTGGTGTAAATCAGATTCCATGAGTTCAAAGACAACATATATGTCTTTGAATTCCCTTCTGGATGGAGGTAACAAGATGTGCTTGATCTCCACAATGTCTGGATGACGCAGGAGCCTAAGAAGTTTAATCTCACGAAGAATGCGTGTGGCATCCGAGACATGTTCAAAGATATCATTTATTTTCTTTATCGCAACCTTTTCTCCAGTATGTGTATCAAATGCAGAGCAAACAACACCATAGCTTCCTTTACCAATTACTTCCTCTATTTTATACCTACTACCCTCACCATATTCTGTGAAGAAGTCCACATCCGCAGATGACTGCATGACCGAAAACATACCATTTCATCATCATGACATCTTAAGTGAAGTTATTATGCAATTGAAGTGATTCACAACATTGGGTGGAAACAGTTGGTCTGAGGACCTTCCAGAATACTACAATGACTAAAAGAGACCAATAAAACTAAATAATTCATATGTTGCAAATTATGTACAAGAAGATGAAAGAATGTCTGGAATTATTTGCCCATCAACAATAATTGAAATGCAAAACAAATCCTCAGTCATAATGAAAGGCAATGCCAATCTAACCTTGTAAATCACAATAAGAACATCACTAAACCAGGGCGAACATCCACTAACTATTTTCTTGAAATATATCTTTCCACATTTTGACTGAAAACTACAAATACTTATTATGATCAAGGAGGTAAACGGCAAGAAAAAGTAAAGAATCATAACAGAAAGTTTGTAAATTATACTGAATGTTTATTGGTTATAGATAAGAGAGATTCCCAGCTATGCCTAAACTAGCGGCTTTGGTCCATGAACTAACCATAAAATGTTTACGACACAAGACAAAAACTAAACAATAACAGCTTTACTTGACAAAAATATTAAAGTGGGCCCTTCCCAGACAACAAAATGCACGGCAGAGAACTGAGACATGAACATGGCACTCTGTTCAATCCCATCCACGTATAGGAATAATACCTTAATACAACAGAAAAATCCACTAAATATGGACCACATACTAATATTAGAGAACCACAATGAGTTTGTGAACATAAAAGTTTGCACCAGCAAGAGATTATCATGAAATAATTAACAAATGCAAAACCATTTCTTCTAATAACATGAACAATAAGGTACCAATATCAGTAAAACATCAGAAGACATCAGACATGTTTTGCATTTCTGCAAGAGTGTATTAAAAGTGACTGAATTTACCTTTTTTCTTGGATCAGGCTGCATCTTAGCAACAAAGCATCAAAAAACTTTCTAAGCAACAATCCAACGGGTGCATCTAACACTTAAGTTGAAACTCAAACCCAGATCACAAAAGCAGCAAAAGATAAGCCAAATCTCTCTCAAATGCAAATACCCAGATGATCAAATCTCCTCAATATCACCAACATCCAAAATCAAAAACTGAAAAGCTTCTATCTGAAGCGCGTTTAGTCTAAAATAAGACAGCTAATAAGGTTGGGGTTGCTTTGGGGCTGAAATAGCAACCCCTTGTATTCAAATGAAATACTTAAACAAAAAGGTAAAGGCGGAAGTATCTAATTTAGTTGGAAACGAAGAGTTTACAGATCACAGAGTGAAAGTGTGAGTTCTGCAAAGTATCTAGCGGAAATAACTAACTTTGGAGGATCTAACAAGGCGGTAATCTCTAATGTTTTCCAAGAAAAACAGGAATATATATGTATATATATATATATATATAAAACTTATAGTGAGAGAAAAGACAGAATCTTTTGGAGAAAAACAGAGTAGAAGTGCTTTTGTTTTGTAGCCGAAATTGGGACTTGAAGTGGCAGATAGTTGCAGATTGAATTAGAAATTTCTGAGTGCAAGTGCTTTTGGATCTCACAGAGAAAACGAAGAGGGAGAGAATCTCAGAACGGCGAACTCCAAGTCGGAGCCTTTGGAGCGAAGAGAGAGACAGAGAAAAACAGAGAGAACAGCAAAATGTTTAAAGATGGGCATTATTTTGCATTATTCTTTTATCTCATAAAATAATATACAGGGTGGGGACTTAAAAATAATAATTTTCTTTTCTTTTCTTTTTTGTGCTGAAATAATTATATTCTTTGTGAAAATACCTCTTTGCCATTCACTTTAGGCTTTTTTTCTAGGTTTTTATTTTTATTTTTGACCTTTGCTTTACTAGAGTAATAAATAGCACATTTGCATCTATGATTTGGAGCTACTTGAGATGACATTGAAGAAATATGAATACCTAGGACCCTAACCAATCTAATTGTCTTTTTGGTTCCCTTATTTTTTGGGTACTTAGGTTTCCTTTCTTTATACCTATGACACACTTGTGATTTGTATGCGATGTAACAAGATTTTAGATTATGAAGTGAGAATGTGAGGATGTGACAGATGAAATGAGAATAAATTGGTCGAAAGCAAAAGAAATTAAGATAAAAGACAAGAAAACGTTATGTAATTATCATATTATTTTTAGCTTTTAGCTTTTTCTAAAAAAACGAAAAACAAAAGTAAAATTACACAGAGGCTCTTCGAAGAAACCGAACATCTTTCAAAATTTGCTAGAGCATCAACTACTATGTTAGCTTCCCTATAAATATGTCGCACCACATGAAGACGAACATCTTTCATGCAATCTTAACATTGTCATTCTAATATTGGATTAGTTTTTAGCTTTATTATTAATGCAATTTTAAATTATATAGAAATATTAATAAAATTTATATATATTTGATTTTTTTTGGGATAATGATATATAAATTTGATTGTTTAAGAAAATAAGAAATTTGAAATAATACTTTCAGTGTTTGGAATCCTTTATTTTCACATGACCAAATTAGCAATTTGTATTGATGTCACGTTTACTTACTTTGTGAATTTGAATGATTTTAATTCATAATGTCATTGTGTTTCCTTACACGCATATATATGAGTCTCACATTACAATTTGTTCTATGATTCTTCTCTTCTCTATTCTTCACCTCCCCGATTCATGACTTCTTTAATTCAAAGTAATTCTTTAACTTGATAATGCTTTTGCATGAAGCACTTATATTCATACACGATTCTATTAGAAAAAAGGTCAAAAAATTTATTGAAAAATTCAAGTGCTTCGAAGTGATTTATGAAGAAGTACATGTGAGGTGTTTCTCCAAAAAGCACTTTTGTGACCTATAAGCACTTATAAGTTTTTATGCCAAACAAAACGTTTATGGTTGTCAAGAAGTTCCTTTAGTCTTTGAGAAGCAACTACAAACACGCCCTAAACATGCAAACTCCAAAGAACATTCCTTATTTTAAATTATAACATCCAATTGAAATTTAGCTATTTTTGACGTACTTATGTAATTATTATTGGAAATTTTAATATTTAATATTAAGATATTTCTTATGGTTGGATGTATAAAATTAGAAAAATTGCCACTGAACGATTGCATCACCTGCAATTTCAAAAGTATTGTATTAGGAAAATTTACATAAATATCATCTAAATTTTTGGGCATGTGAGCTAATATCACCTGAACTTTGAATTTTTATTTTTAACCATCTAAACTTTGTAAAGTGTTGTAATCCACCACCTATATCTAACTCCGTTCAAATTTCGGTTAAGTTTAATGGTCATTCTATCAACTCACTATAACTAAAAATAATATAAATAACATAATTTAGAAATAAATAAAAAATTAACCTAATTGCACCACACCTTCCCTAGCCCTACCCTTTTCCAACGCCAATTCTAAAGATTCAAAACTCATTTTTTTTTTTTTTTATCTTTTCATACAAACTTTAGAAAAAAAAAATCAGAAACTCATCCATCATTTAGACCACGTGTGATATATACCATTTATATTAGATTTAATTTTAATTTAGGTGCATAGGCATAGCCATAGCATGTTGTGTCGATATAATTATTTATTTATTTATTTTATTTGGAAGCTGCTGTGTAATCAGGTTAACTTTTTTTTTTTTTTTTTAATAATAATTATTTTTAGTTAGAGTGAATTGACAAAAATGCTTTTAAATTTAACGGAAGCTTTAACAAAGTTAGACATAGGTGGTGGATTACAACACTCTACAAAGTTCAGGTGGTTAAAAATAAAAATTACAAGTTCATGTGGTATTAGCACACAAACCTAAAAGTCTTAGATGACATTTATGCAAATTTCCCTTTAAAAAAAAATTATTTATAAATTTGTAGCTTTTCATATGGGCATTGAACATTTTTTTTTTCCTTCAAGTTTATATCTTTTTTATTGTTTTGAATTTGCAATCTTAGTTGAGATGCCTATGCCAGAATTTTTTCGATCATGTGTGATTGTTAATGTAGGTGCACAAAATTGTCTTAATTTTGATGTTATTTTAATGTTCCTTTGTGGCTAGTTTGTATGGCCCTTTGTAGCACTAGTGACCAAAATTTCTCAAAAAAATAAAGATAGGCACCTTTGTCATTATATATACATCAAACCATTTAGTAGATTTTTTAATAATATTTTTCTTCATATTATACGTAAATTTGAGAGTTATATTTATGTTTTCATTTTTGTGTTGTGAAAGTTCGAACATAATTTGTGTTCGTTATTCTTGTAAATTATAGCAATTAAAACAAATTTTTTTTTCAACAATAATTGATAAAGACCAAAATAAATATATCTCTACACTCATTAGAGGAGGTAACTTTTGATAACCATTAAAGAAATAAACTTTAGAGAGCTAGGACATCGAAATTAGGTAAGCGTTTTCTAAAAGTGGGTTTGATAACTATTTTATTTTTAATTTTTAATTTTTTTTTTGAAGGAATGAAGAAGGGTGAGAGAGAAATGAAGGACAATATATGAGAACGAAAAATAGAAACCACCTTTAAATTGTTTTAGTTTATAGTTTTCATTTTCTGTACCATTCCATGTGCATTTCTTCTACATCCATTCCACCACCCTTTCTCCATTTTTCTTCATCCCTCATTTCTCCTATGCATTTTCTTTATATCGCCAATAAAAGATAAAAACTAAAAACTAAAAAGAAAATGTTTATTAGCCGAGCCATAAGAATGATTGTGATATAATATAACAAACTATACTATTCACTTCTTGTTGATGCCTAAAAATGGACGAGCATTTTTGGGCCCAACTTAGTGATGTTGTGTCACCTTCGACCTCATTGGCTCTTCGATAGATGAGGCAAATCTTCAAGACAAAGAGCAACGATAAGACCTTGAGCACTGGTGTGGTATCGACCGAAGACTTTCCAATGCTTAAGTTAGCTTAAGGACAGAGTGAAGAGTAATTTGAACAGAGTAAGGGCTAAGTAACCGAATATAACAATTACCTCATTTTGGGGACTTATGTCCCTATTTCTATATCTTGGGAAGTGTGCACCTTGAGTAGGATTTCGATGTGGGACTGTAGGCATTAACTGAGAGGCTACCACTTGTCCTTTGTCCAACTTGGTAAAACATGTGACTTCTTTGGCCGGATCAGCATGATAGGTTGCCGAAGGCTCAACCTGCCGATGATTTGTACGAAGGTAGAGTTGTCGAAGCTTTCCCTATCGATGGTCATTTTATGAGCCTCAATGCTTTGACTGAGCTTTGTGGGCCCTTTTGTGGGTTCCATGTTTCACGTTCCACATGTCACGGAATGATTGACTAGTTAGATATGATATAAATGTTTGTGCAAATTTTTACGGGAGAATATTCGCAAGAGATTCTTCACCCTTCTAGCTTATTTCTCTATCTTCCTCCTCAATCCCTGTGAAATAGACTGGAGTAAATAGACCACACCCAGGGAGTGTTGGCCAAAGGCCCTCTGATGCCTTAGTAAGTTAGATGATCTTGAGAAACGAAAATAACAGAGAAGGTCAGAATTTTCTCTATAATTCAAGAGAACTGGGTGGCCGGAGCAGTGAGAGAGAGAGAGAGAGAGAGAGTGGCTAGAAAGAGAAAGTTTGTAGGGTTTTTTTGGAATTACCTCATGTGTTTGGTGTAGTTATGTATTTATAGTGCTCTTGCCTTCTAGGGTTTTTCAGAGAATAATTCTCATATGAAAGGGAATTATTCTCTCCCTTAAATAGAGAGATTGAATCAATTATAGATTTAATGAAGATCAAATCCCTAATTTACGGTATTATTCATATTTTAAGTCAAAATAATTGACCAATTAAATGGAGCACAATTATTGACCTAGGGAATATTCTCATTGTTCACGTGGTGCCTCATGATTGTTTGCCGAAATATTTGTTCCCACAATAAACACTTCTTATTTCTAGTTTATCACGTAGCGGTGGATGGATGCCAACAAGATCATGGCACTCTACTCATATAAGCTTATCATCCTAGGTCATTTGGACAAGTTTATAGACAAAATATACATGTAAAAAAACAATTATTTTCAATAAAGATGTAAAAAAATTATTTAATTAAGATGATAGCACAATGACAAAAACGATGATATTACCAAATATAAATAATAAAAAGGTGATGCTAACGATAATGTTTTAGAGATTCATCGACGAATAGGTAGGAACTGCATTTAACAATTACTTGGTTAATTAGTAATAGTATTATTTGTTCCAACCTAACTGGTGAACAGTGGACTATTAAAAAAAAACCAAGTAAATAAAGAAATAAATCTGTCAGAATTTCGATGCAAGAATGAGTCGGTATTTATCCATTGGTAACTGGAAATGGAGTATTAAATTATATAAACTCATAATTCACTGAATATAAACATTCACTATGATGCATTGATGCCCAGGTGCATGTGCATCACATGGGATCTCCAAAGGAGAATCTTTTATACTCATGAATTGGGAGTGTTGAAAAATCTCATGCACAACTTTGTCTCGATAGTGTCTCAAATTTAATCACATAGGTTCATACAAATATGATCACGTTCTATAAACCCATTAAAGAGTGATTATTTTTATTTCAAAATGTCTCGATGTGATTAAGAGAGAGCTACAATTATATTAACCTATAATTCCTTAATATATCATATTCGAACTCATATTTATCTCATCCATGTGAGTGTGTTATATAAGAACTTCTCCTGAAAATAAGCCACAATAATATCCAACTTTTTCTTGTTTTCTTCCCTTTTACTTTTGTTAATGTATCTTTAATTAGTGCATTTTTGTAGTTGCATGTTGTGATGTGATGTGGCACACACCACTTGTTATGCTTTAATCATAAAAGGCTTTGAACAAGATGAAACATGAAAACATAATGAGTGCAATACTAATATAATAGGGTATGAAAATGGAGCAAACAAGATACGATGTAGAAAATCAGAACTTGCATGTAAATGTGGAAGGCCAAAATTAGAAACTGATCAAATTCAGCATCGTGGGAGTTCAAACGAATCAAACATTATGATTTGATTGATACAAGAATTGAGATGGAAGTTCGTGTTTTAAACGGTTAAGAACTTTACTTCAATTCATTTCTCTTCTTTACCCAAACAAAAATTCATAAGTTAAATTTCTTAGTTGAAACCTAAACCCAAAAATAATACTAATTCCTAATTTTATTTCCAAAAAATAGAAAAACAACAATGATATAACAAAAGATACTACTTGCCTCCTTATCGGTAAGGAGATACTCTTCTTTCCTGTGAATTACAGTTTGATATACATGCAAAAATAGTTCATAAAAAGCACACACAAAAAAACTATTGTTAGAAATGTAAGGTTAAAAAAGGAAAAAGGAAAAACACAAATGGCAGAATTGTAGTAATTGAAAAAGTAGAGGTGCATTTTAGAGAGAGTACGCGGGAAGCCGGATATGATTAGAAAACAGATAAAAAAATAGTAATTAAAATTGAAAACGTGATGATTCCACGCGCTTTTTCCACGATGTAACAGTGTGACAGTGTCAAAGGGGACCCACAACCAAGAGTCCGCGTTGCGTCGTCTGCTGGCCAAGCGTGTCCTCCACGCTGTTCCTAAGAGCGTCCGCTTTCCTTCTCATCAGGACCACGATAAGCGCAGAACAGAAACTTTTGAATCCAGCTGTGCCCTTTAGTGGCTCCGCTTCCAGGACCGTCCGATTTGGGGACCGCCACCACTTATATTCCATGGAGCGTTTTATTTCTTGCTACGTTCATCTCAAATAATTTCTGTAAATGGGAAATATTTTCCTTTTTCGTTTCTTTTCTGAAGGCATACTTTCGTGCTCGTTTTAATTTTTGATGAACTATTTTTGCGTACTCTTCAGAAAAAAAGTTGGAATCTTCATAACTGTTTTTGGGTGTAGTGATAAAATTTGGGTGGATTTGGCAATCCTGACGTTGTTTATAAAAGCCCAAACCTCAACCTTGAGACCGAACTCATTCAAACAAATTTCAAATGTTTTGGGGAATACATGATGATACTGAAGGCTTGAAAATGGGAGAATGATGATACTGAAGTGCCAAGATTTTCTTGAGGAACCACATTCATCAAGTTCAAAAGAAACTCAGATGCTTCAAAGTCCAATATCAAGTACAATAATACGTTCATCCAGGTTTAGTTCCTCTAAAAACACCAGTTTCAAGTGCAAGGCCAATCGAGAAAATACATTTAATGGAGGATCTATATGAGTCCACTGATGAAGTTGTTATGAGTGCCATTGAACCTCAAAAATTTGAAGATGCTGTAAAAGAAAATATTTGGCAAGATGCAATGGATGAGGAAATAAGAGTTATGAAGAAAAATAGAACATGGGAACTTGTTGATCGACCCAAATCAAAAGATATCATTAAACTTAAATAGGTCTATAAGACAAAGCTTAACGAAGATGGTTCAATCCAAAAGCATAAGGCTCGCTTGGTTGCAAAAGGATACTCTCAACTACTAGGAGTTGATTTTAATAAGACATTTGCTCGGGTAGTTCGAATGGAGACTATAAGGAATGTTTTGACTTTGGCTGCACAACTGAAGACAAAGGTTTATCAATTGGATGTCAAATCTGCATTTTTAAATGGAGAACTTGAAGAAGAGTGATAAGATTTTTAGTGCGCAAACAAGGTTAAAATCACTAAAAATACTTGCAAGAATACAAGGTAATTGTAGTATAAACTCAAGTCGTTGTCCCCAAAGATTGTTTGACTAATCTGTAATTAAACTAACTCTTAATTAATAACTAAAATAGATTTTATCAAAGATTTTAAGTTTATGAATTTGAAAAGATTAAACTAACAGTAAAAGAAATCTGATTTGGAAATAATAACGAAGAAAACGATTTATCAATTTAGCAAGGTCCGTTCTATCAATTACTTAAAGCTTTGAAGGTTAGGTTTTCTTATGCATGTGATGTTCAAGCGCGTTATCTAACATGCAATCCGCACATGCAAAACTCATTAAGCTTTGTGAGAAAAACTGCAACCCTGGATGTTACTTACAATTACTAATCACAAAAGCCCTCCTGATCACTATCAAATTACTTGTCTACATATCCTAATGGTGATCATTAAAATAGATAAATAGTTTTAAACTGATTAATAATTCAAAGCAAACATGCATCCATTCATAAGCTTAATAAAACTACATATTCATGAAGCTTAAGTTAGACACATAATCATAATTGAAATCCATATCATTCGAATGAGTAAGAATAAAACACCTCGAAAATCAAAACCCTAGAAAGAAGAAGTAAAAGGAGATCCTTTAAATTCAAAACCTTAAATACCTCCTAAAACCTAGATTTTAAAGTAAAATAAGACTGAAATAAAGTCCAAATTGGATGCCTAATCTGCCCATGTTAGTCTCAAATGATTCGTTTTAAAGATAAAAATATTCGAACACTCTCCATCACAAGCATCAAATCCAAGGTCACTGGTAGAAGTGAGTTCCTTGGAATTACTCCAAAATTCGTCCATTTGATTATGTTTTGCTCCAGAGGAAGTTGAAAGACCTATATTAGAAATATAATTCAAAGTATCAAAATTCTTCCAAAATATTAACCAAAATATACTAAGAATGAGGTTAAATATATAATATAAAATTGACTCATCAAAGAGGTTTATGCAGAGCAACCTCAAGTTTATGTTGAGAAAGGGAGGGAAGATAACATTTATCGCATCCGTAAAGCCTTATATGGCTTACAAGCATGGAACAATAAAATTGATCACTATTTTATGCAAACTGGATTTACTAGAAGCTTAAGTGAGCCATCACTTTATCTCAAGAAAGAAGGTACACATGATTTTCTGATTTTGTGCCTTTATGTTGATGATTTGATCTATACAAGCACAAATCTAAGGTTGGTAGAAGTTTTCAAGAAGAACATGATGAAGGAATACGAAATGACAGATCTAGGCACTGAGATATTTTCTTGGTATACAGGTTCAATAATCAGATTATTTATTTCTCAAAAGAAGTATGTTGAAAATCTGTTGTAAAAATTCAATATGTTGAAGAGCAAACCAATGGATACTCCAATAACAATTAATTTGAATTTTATAAGTAACGATGGAGCACCTAAGTTTGATGCATCCATATATAGAAGTGTGGTTGGTTCATTAATTTATTTTACAAATACAAGGCCACATATTGTTCATGCCGTAAGTGTGGTATCTAGATTCATGAGTGATCCAAGTAATCATCATTTTGCTGCAGTAAAAAGAATACTCAGGTATATACAAGGAACGAAGGGATATGGTATTAGATATACACAAGAGAAGGAAGCACAGTTAGTTGGCTACACAGACAATGACTGGGCAGGTGCAATTGATGATAGAAAGAGCACCTATGGACATGTGTTTTCTTAGGAAACAAGGCTCTATCATAGTCATCAAAGAAACAAAGTACTGTGGCACTATCATCAGCAGAAGCCGAATACATTTTTGCCACAAGTACAATGTGTGATGCAATTTAGCAAAGAAATTTTTTGGTAGATCTTCATCAAGTTCAAAAATCACCAACTGATAATTGCAATGACAAAGAATCTCGTTTTTCATAGGAGGTCAAAACATATTGAGCTTCGTCATCACTTTATTAGAAAATTAGTTGAAGACAAAGATTGAATTAAAGTTTTGTGGCACTGGTGAATAGATTGCAGATGTTTTCACCAAAGCACTTCCTAGAGAGAAGTTTTATTTATTCCGAGATAAATTAAGTGTGCAGGACAAATGCATTAAGGGGAGTGTTAAAAGTAATGCATCGTCTACAGTTAAATTTAAAAAATAAAATTATTAGTTGTATCTTTTCCTACAAGTTTCTTATGAAGAGTTGTATCTCTTAACTGTATGAGAAGAGTTGCATCTGTATCTCTGGGAATTAATTAAAGAGTTGTGTCTTATTATGTAAAGGTGTAAATGTAATTATAAATAGCCAATGTTATAGGCTGTTGTTGTATCGAAGAAGTTAATAAAATCAGTTTGTCTAATTCTCTGTTTTACAAACACTCTTTGCCTTACTTTATATTTCTATCCTATTCTTCAGTTTTGTGATCATTCTCCCAACATGGAGAACATTCGTTTCAAGCTTAGATAGTAAGTTCAAGTATTAATACGAAAAAATACGAAATTTTTAATGCAAATTGTGTATTTTATCAGTAATTTTTAATGTATATTATTTTGGAAAAAATAACTACACATGAACATTGAATAAATAATTTTGAACCTTCCTATATAATGGCCGAATTTTTCATCGTATATTTTTAAAAATTTTACCGAATAATACACGTATATACTATTATGGTTTCAACAAAGAGCAAAAACATGATAAACCTTGTAATTATATTCCTTTGCCCATGCTGACAATGTATATAACCAAGTCAAACCCGTTGTGACTTAATTTACCACTTTTCTTTTGTTTCTGTTTTGTTTTGCTTACTGCGTTCTCAACAGTGGTATATTGATGCCAAAAGCTGGCTGTAGAACCCTAACTTTAAACAATGCAATGACGCATTTCAACCTTAATATCCCAAGCAGCTGATACTTAAACACACATCTTGGTTTACATAAAAAACCATTATTGATCCAAATAAGCAGTTGATAATAAAGCTCCAGACGGTTCTCATCTTGAGTGATTCACTTGACATGGTTTGAGAACCACTCCAGCAAGTCTTGATGAGCCTCCTCAGCAGACTTAACAGATTTTTCGTCTTCAACATTGTACCTCGTCGTCCATCCATGTTCCACTTCTGGAAATATTTTCACGTAGCTTTTTATCTGTGAATTCCACAAGACCAACACTCATTCAAATCAATTTCAAATGTTAATCTCTGCCAGCTAATTTTAACATCATAGGACTATTTTGATTGTGTTTCTTCTGTTCCCATCATTTCTTAAAAAAAAAAAAACTCAAAACGTTAATTTTAACATCATAGGACTAATGTGATGAAGGATGTAATTCCTATACCTCAGTTTTTGCAATTAAAACCTCTTCCCACTGCTTCAAGACTTCAGGTGGAGTAATGTGGTCAAACTCAGCTCCAAGTACGGCAATGGGAACCTTAACCTCTGAAAGTTGTTCCAGCATTGATCATTAAACTAAGACCGACTTTTTCTGTAAATTCGATCCTCAAATATATCCATACGCGAATATTATATACAGAAATCTTACCTTTGATATCATCCACAGTGGTAAATGCAGGATGTAACAGAACACCAGCATGGATGAAGTCGTGGTCATGCTTTCCAAGTTCGACCGCAACCTTGGCTGTGATCAAAACAGTACAGATGTGAGAATTTTTTGTACCGCAGGTATAAAACTTGTTGTTATTAAAAAGTTCTCATAAAATAAATGAATACATATATTTAAGGCTTATTTTTTGAAATGCCCCTGTGGTTTCCAAATAATCTCAGTTTGCCCCTGATGTTTCAAATGACTCAATTTCCCTCCTGAACTTCTATTCTGTGACCAAAGGTGCCCCATTCCGTTAGTTTTCATAAAAAAACCCGTTAAATCAGCTGACATGGCATGAGTATTTTGATAAATTTAACTAATCAAAATTCAAAATAAATATAAAAAATTGCTTGTAATTATTTAAAATAGAATTAAGATAAAAATAACTACTTTTTTTTTTCTCCCTCAATCTTTAGCCCCCTACACCTTCTCCCTAATCTCAACTAGCCCCATCGCCCAACCAACCCAAGTAACCACCCTTCCCCATTCTTCTGTCAAAACAAAGGTACCCAAAAAAAAAAAAAAAAGCGGAACAACCTTCCTCTCTCTCTATCTCTCTCTCTTCTCAATTCTCTCTCTTTCTTTGGCAGTCACCAAGGGAGATCTGGACTGCCACATATGCGAAATCTGAAATTAATTTAATGATTTGGTTTGTGGGTTTTGAGCCTTTTGACAATTGGGGAGAGCGAGAGAGAGAGAGAAGAGAGACTGTGGGGTGGTTGAGATGAGGGAGCAGGTGGTGGGAGCTGACGATTAGGGATTAAAAAAAGGACATTTTTATCTTTATTTTTTTACCTATTTAAAATATTTTCAAGCAATTTTTATATTAAATTTGAATATTTGAATAGTTAAATTTACTAAAATACTCATGCCATTTCAGCTGATTTAACGGTGTTTATCTGAAAACTAACGGAATAGGGCAACCTTGGTCACATAATGGAAGTTCAAGGTAGGGAGATTGAGTCATTTGAAATGTGAGGGGACAAAATGAGACTATTTGGAAACCACATGGAGCATTTCAACAAATAAACTTAAATTTAATACAAGGAAAAATGAAACAAAGGAACAAAGAAGTTTGCAGAAAAAGAGAACAAGCTCACCTCCCCAGCAGAAGCCTGCAGCACCAATTGCAGAGACGCCTTTACTTTTTAAAGCTTCAATTACTAGCTTTGCATCTTCAAGTCCCTTCTCCTATCCATGCGAAAAACAAGACTTGAGCAGTAATTTTTATTAACAATTGTTGTACCCCGGCGCAGTTGAAAACCATATATAAAGTTCAAAACAACAACAGTAATTAATACTAATAACCAACCGGACTATGATCTTTTAACCACAACAGGTAGACGGTCAAAGGAGCCATCATCTGCCACTACAAAAGGATCTCCATAGAAGAAGTCAGGGACCACAACAAAGTACCCAGCAGCTGCAACTTTGTCTGCAAACTTCCTTCGAATTCACAACAGAAAGCATGTGATATTAGCTACAGAGTGTATATATAAGATGCAAAAAGTAGTGATTCTTCTGCTCTTCCAGTATGCTCCTTTGACACGTAAATTAGCTGTAGAAAAACTGGGAGTATAAGTCATACCTTAATTTTGGAGCTTGAAATCCTGCATGATCTCAAAGCAATACACAGTGAGGCAAATAACCCATACATCATAGAATGAAGAAAAATAACACATAATATTACTAAACTAAAAGGAAAAAGAAAAATAATTTTGAAGTGGTGGGAAAAGTACCAAAAATGTCAGAGAGGAAAAGAACGGCAAGCTTGGAGTGAGGGGAGCCTGTGACATATGAGTCGAGACCACCAAACTTCTCAGCATGGCCGGAGCCACTGGATGGGTTGAGGACTGGTGGGTGTGAGCAGCACTGAGGTCCTGACATTATTTTCTTTTCTCTGAATCAAAAGGTGCACAACAACCACACGCTCTTCCCCGCTACTTAAACAAGTTAGACTAGAAAGATAGAAAGACAGAATTTTCAAAATATATTTATTGAAAAAATTGTCGAAATTAGTTTTTTTTTCGGTCAACGACGAATTTAGTTTTGGAGACTAGTGGAATAGTATTACTTTGCGGGCGGCCATATTCCTAGGCAGGTGCAGCTGTCTCCAGGCCTATACACTAAAACACCCAAAATTTAAATTATAAAAAGACATTTAAACAATAAACACACCCAAAACCCATCATTCACACACTTAAAACCCATTTTAAACACACCCAAAAAGTTGACTTTGGGGTTGATTTTGGATGTGTTTCTATGGTGCATATCATGCCCAATCAATTTCTCCTCTTTTTTTTGGATATATGGTGCATATCATGCCCACTCCACTATTATATTGGTTAAACTTTTGTTCTATATAATCACATATTACTGGTATAAATGGTGCTGATGATGCATTATGGTTCAATCATATGTGGTGTGCAACTTTTTATTTTTATTTTTATTTTTTTTTTGTAAGGGAGCTGATCTTCCCACTCATTTTTTATTTTATTTACACTCTCTTTTATTTTTTAATATTTTTTAATAAATTTTGTTTTTTTTTTCTTATTCTACCCTTATCCTACATTAATTTATTTTTTACTTCACTTTTATATTGTTTCTTTTTCTTTATACTTAATTTTTCAACTTACACTCTAGTTGTAGTTTTTTTATTTCTTTAATTGAGTAAGAATAATTAACATTGTATATTTGTCTAGGCAAAATTACACGGTCCATCTGCAAAAACTCATGCCCCAAGAATAAACCTTGGAGCCATAGTTTTTTTTATATTTTTTATTTTATTAAAGGAAACAAATTTTAGGTGGCCACCAAGAAACAGAAATGCATCTAATTACACATTTTTACATTCCCTTTTTAGAGAAGTTGATATAGATCTAAATTCTATTGAGGAGTTGGGTTTAATCCTCGGATTTGGTGCCACATAAAATTACATTCCTTTTTAAATAATTTATGATGTAATCTTTTTATTATTTTATTTTTAAAATCATTTTTCGTTCCAATATTGCCCCTTATGACTTGAATATGATAATAGTCATTTATGTCATATTTCCTATTGCCTATTGCATAAGTTTTTTCATATTTTCGGCAATGTGTAATAGTATTTTTTTTTACCTTTTTTTTTATAGGTAATATACAATTTTATTTTTTCTATAAATTTGTATTTGACTTATAGGTAGTCTTCTAATTTATGTTCCTAACTTATAGGTAACACGATTTATCACTAAGTATTTTTCGTATATATTAGGAATATTATCAAGGAAAGAATTCAAAATTTAAATTATGGAATTCAATTATAAGGAAATAATGCATTAAATTTAGATTTTCAATGTGTTTTTCTTATTTACCTCAAAGGGTAAAATCGACAAAACAAAACAAAAAAAAATGTCAAAGACCTACATCTAAAACAAAAAACACAAGGAGAAACCTAATGACAGCTAATCGTTTTGGACCTAGATCTCATAATCCCTTTTCTTTTTCCATGTTCTTCTCCCTCTCTTCTCCTTCATAATCATTTGGAAAATATATATTGAATGAAAAAAAATTGATGAACTTGTGGACATGAATTGAGTTCTCAGAATTTCGGAAAATAAAATTGAGTTTGAGACTATGAGTTTCAAATTCACATTAATGGAGTTCTCTTTGTTTCATATGAGATCATTTCATACCTTCATTTTGTTTGGGAACCTTCTTAGAAAGTACAAACATCCAGGAATTGAAGATAAAGAAAAAAAGAAGGGAAAAGAATTGGGCATTCCAAGTCTGTAGGGGAATCCAAAAGCCTGGGTTTTATTGTTGTGTTACAGTGATGATGGAGATATCCAAAAGCCTAAGTTTTTTTTCACTTTCATTGATTGAGTACCCATATCAAAACTTTAATGTAGGGTGATGGTAGAACATGAAAGAGAAAAAACAAAAAAAGAACAAAATTGATTAAAAAAATATTATAAAAAATAAAAAGAAGTGTAAGTGGAGAAAAAGTGAGTTGAAAAATCACCACCCTTTTTTAAAAGACATTTTTCTATTTCTTTTCAAAGCTATTGTTCTGTGTTTATTTTTTTCTTCCCTTTTTTCCCTCTTTTCTTTTTTCCTGTGTGATAAGGACTATTGAAGATATTCAACAATACGCATTTAATGCTGATTTGACAATTTCATGAACCAATATGAACGAAAGGAATTATTGATTGCTTCATTTGCTTTTGTTCCATCATCTGGGTAATAAAATCCATATAACTATAAACAATGCAATGATAAATTTCAAACTATTGCTCCAAACAACTAGCATTTACGTGCATGCATATATATATATATATATATATTAGTTCTTTTTTATTGAGGAATTCTTCAAATAATTTTATTTGAGGGACGCTCTTTAGGATACTCTACAATTTTTTTTCTCAATAATCCAAACTATTTATTTTTTAGATTTTCATTCATAAATCATCCTTATAAAAAATTAGACAAATCGGAAACCTTTTCGACATCTAATTGTGTCTTGCAAAATCAACGAACACGGTACTTCAAGATAGTACTAAAATTTCAATAACTCAATTGAGTGGTCATATGATTTCGGATTCAATTGTAATTTTTTGTAGAGATGATCTTTGAATGAGTATCTACAAAATAACAATTTGAATTAGTGAAATACAATCTAAAGTAGGCCTATACAAGAGGTGTCCATCAAATAAGGTTAATCCTTCAATGTAATGGATATATATATATATATATTGGTTACAGGCAACCACTATATAAACAAATCAGTTGTATATGGGTTAGGCAACCACTATATAAACAAACCAGTTGATAAGACAGGCACTATAAAAGGGGCATCTCCTACCCCTAGAAAATTTCAGATGCTGAAAACTGGAAGCATTAACAAATATAAATAAGTGATGATGGTACAGAGTTGATATGAGGAAAGGGACAACATGAAAATGTGCAAATTCACTCGACATGATTCAAGAACCAGTCCAGCAAGTGTTGATGAGGAGCCTCTGTCAGAAGACTAATTAGTGGATGCTTTGTCTTCAGCATATTACCCAGTGGTCCAACCATGCCCAAGGGAATACATGAGTTTCTCATAAAAAATACATGTCTGCATTTCTCATTCTCATTTTTGTGATTGGCTTATTACAATTTACATGCAAGAAGTGTCTGAGTTACTGACTCATTGCTCGTTCGTGAAGCCTTATCTTAAGTATGTGATTTGAAAAACAAACCTCAAAATGACAGATGTAAGCATATATATTTTTTTTCTATGAAAAACTATGAGTTTTAATAAGCTATTGGAGGAAACTAATCTAGTTAAATTTACTATGTTTGCCCGTTTTGTGTTTATCTTGTGATGGAAGGGCTTCCCCACAGCAGACTCATCAAAATGTAACTTCACTTTGTTTTCTCCCATTTCTTTTCGATTCTAAAATTCTCACAAGAATTGTAATTTAAATCTCATTTTTATAGAGAGATGAAGATTATACAACTGGTACTAAATATGCATATGTGCCAGGTGTTTCTAAAACTTCGTGATTATTTTCATATGTGAAGTTCATTATAGTTTAAGATTATTTGATTGATAAATGACTTGAGTGTATTGACACCAAAAGATCATTCATGTGTGTAGGGTACCCTCAAATTTATAGTAAACTTTTCTTCTCTGAGTAGGGTTTTGCCGATTTCCATCACTAGAAAAGGAACTTCTCTTTCCCACGTTCTGATGGTTAGTTTGATTCCATGTAATTGTATATCTCCTTGGGAAAGAGGTCAATATACATATATAAGCAAAAGAAGGGCTAGACATATAAAGCCTTGAACCAACTCTTGCATTGAATAGTGTATCAGCGAGGGATTCAACAGAGCATTTCAACTCAAACTTGCATTGAATAGTGTGTTCGCCGAGCATCTCAACCTAGACTCAATCAGCAAGGTGATCAATATGATGTTGGTTTATGTGGTCAATTGAGGATTTAATATCTAGAGTATTTATGTTTGGATTTTAGTGCATAGAAATCAACTTTTGTTTTGGATTTAGCTAAGAAGACACATATAAGTCAGAAACAATTATGTTTCTACTTTCAAAGGGAGTCATCTATTGTTGATGTTTCAAAGACCGTGTGTCTCGGTTTAGTGGCTTGAAGTTAGTAGTTTCATGTTGAGGTGTTCACTTCTTGGTTATTCTAGTTGTGTAATAGAAATATAGAGTGATTTAGACATGATGGTGGCATATTTGACGATAGCTAATGCAAAGACTGGATATTTTTGTTAAGGATTTATGTGTGAGCAGTGAGTATAATGGTCAATTTTGTGGAAATAAGGAAGTGATAGCGTGTGAAAAGGGTGAGTCATCTTGTTACACTACACATTGCAACGTCTTTTCGTGGATGTTGGTGCTTGTTCTTTCTGATTTATTTTCGATTTCAGAGAATGAATTTTCATAGCAAAATGGTGAGCGCTTTTTGCGAGATATTTTCAGAGTGAAGTGGGAAGAATGGACTCGGACGTTGTGGAGAAGATGGGTGGAATGGTTAGATGTTGTGGTGTGAATTTCAGCGTGGGCGTGTGGGTGTTTGTTTTGGGCTTGGGTATGTTTAAATGAAATAGCAAAGTTTGGCAGCATTTAATAATGGTATCTTTCGTAAATTTGACATCTTTTCAGTGCATGATTGTAAAATTAGATCCTAATTTTTAAACATTGGCCTTATGCTAATTAGGTGAAATTGTATTCCGCTCTTCTATATTAATAAATTATATCAATGATTTAAAATGAAAGCTCCCAATATTCTTTAGGGAATCTAGTGAAAAACCCAAAACAAACACCCAGCTCTCAAACAAATCCAAAATATTTTCAAACAGATGAAAAAAAAAACCCTTTCTCTTTAGCACCAAAGACATGCAAGTCCTAGGGCTCTTTCCTCCACCGAAGACCAACATGTGAAGATTTTGTCTTGAAGAAACCATACCAACATGTGAAGATTTGTTTTTGTCCAACAGTTGTTACTGGGCAATGATAGTGTCAGTAATAATGTTTTGTTTGTTTGTACATATTTTTTTAGTGCATTTTGTCTTAAAATGCATGTGAATACATTTGTTTTGCATCAATTTGCATGTGAAGTGTTTGTGAAGTGTGTATGTAAGTTCAGAGAGATAGAAAGAAGAGAGGCTTCTCTTTTCATCCTTAGTCATCCTTAGTACAGTCGGTTGCTGTATATAGTGTAGAACTCATGAAGAGAGAAGTATTATACCAGAGAAGAAAAAATCTCAGTACTCTCTTTTAGCTTTCAATCAATTAAGCTCCCTTTGTTCATATACTTTCTCTTATTACACTCTCTTACTCCGACTATTGTTAATACCTCTGACCACTGTTGATACTCGATGATAGCAATTCCAGCAACAAAAGCAATTAAGTAAGTCCCTTTCTCTTTTATTTTTGGTTTTCTAGTAGACCTCTTGTCCAAAACAGGGAAATGCTTTTATAATTATGTTATTATCTTGCTAAACTGATGATCAATACATTGTTTGAGCACGATCATGTTTGATATTTGTCATAACAATAACAGGATGTTTGTTAGGGAACTCTGAGTTCTGCTCCATAGCCCTTTAAGTTGGCCTTTTTGCAGTTCCATGTTATAGGCATGATGTTTGGTTGTTATTTTGGCATTTGGAAACCTTGATCAAGAATAAAGGAAAATTATATATGGTATCATAGTTTTAATTTAGCACCTTAATAATTTGATTATAATAGTAAAGTACCTTGAGGACATAAGACAATCAACACAACTTATATTTAAAAAAAAACATTTTATAACCTGTTAATTTTGTTAATTACCAGAATCACCAATGAACTCTTTGCATGTTTGGCCCGTGGTGGACACCTATTAGAATAAAAGAAAGGTTATAGGACTTAAAAAGACAATAAGTTGAATACCAAAAGGAAACTAGGAATCTAAAAGAATTAATAAAATCACTAGAACTAAGTAAAGAAAATTAGAAGTACAAAATAGCATTATAAGAAACCAGTATCATTTACAAGTTTGTAAATAATCCATAGAAGCATTTCAAGAGCATTTAGGCATCTTAAAAGAAAAATGTATACTTAGATAAATTTTAATTATATGATAAAGTACCTTAATTTAGAAATCAGTGAACAACAAAAGAGAAAGTTAACTTTAGATAATAATACATTAGTTTGTTATTTTCCACACAAAGAACACAAACATCTATTACACAACAGTAACAGTCCATTAGAAAATAGTATTGTTGACCTTTTAATTAGACAGGTAAAAAGTATAAAATTTGAACATAATAAACTTAACAGAATAATTCAACAATTATTAGAATATTTTCAGAAAAATTCCCTAAAAATAATTAGACAAAACTTAGACTATATAACATCTCAATTAGAAGATAATAATACAAATATTCAAAGATTTCCTAGTAAGAAAGTAAAGGGAAGTTGGAAAATCAGCACCCTTTTGTGAAATGACATTTTTCTATTTCTTTTCAAAGCTATTGTTCTGTGTTTATTTTTTTCTTTTCTTTTTTTTCCCTTTTCTTTTTTCCTGTGTGATAAAAAGGACTATTCAAGATATTCAACAATACGCATTTAATGCTGTTGATTTGACAATTTCATGAACCAATATGAACGAAAGGAATTATTGATTCCTTAATTTGCTTTTGTCCATCAGCTGGGTAATAAAATCCATATAACTATAAACAATGCAATGATAAATTTCAAACTTTTGCTCCAAACAACTAGTATTTACTATTTACTACGTGCATGCATGTATATATTGGTTACAGGCAACCACTAAACAAACCAGTTGATAAGATAGGCACTATAAAAGGGGGCATCTCCTACCCCTACAAAATTTCAGATGCTGAAAACTGGAAGCATTAACAAATTTAAATGTAAGTGATGACGGTACAGAGTTGATGTGAGGAAAGGGACAACATGAAAATGTGCAAATTCACTCGATATGATTCAAGAACCAGTCCAGCAAGTGTTGGTGTGGAGCCTCTGTCAGAAGACTAATTAGTGGATGCTTTGTCTTCAGCATATTACCTAGTGGTCCAACCATGCCCAAGGGAATACATGAGTATCTCATAACAAATACATGTCTGCATTTCTCATTCTCATTTTTGTGATTGGCTTATTACAATTTACATGCAAGAAGTGTCTGAGTTACTGACTCATTGCTCGTTCGTGAAGCCTTATCTTAAGTATGTGATTTGAAAAACAAACCTCAAAATGACAGATGTAAGCATATATATTTTTTTCAATGAAAACTATGAGTTCTAATAAGCTATTGGAGGAAACTAATCTAGTTAAATTTACTATGATCTCTGCAGCAAACTCATCAAAATGTAACTTCACTTTGTTTCCATTTTTCGATTCTAAATTCACATTGTACTCATTTTTATAGATTTATACAACTGGTACTAAATATGCATATGTGCCAGTGTTTCTAAAACTTCGTGATTATTTTCATATGTGAAGTTCATTATAGTTTTAGATTATTTATTGGTAAAATTTTAACATTCTAACTTCTCATTGTACCCATTTTTATAGACCTATAAAACTTTGTGATTATTTTCATATGTGAAGTTCATTATAGTCTTAGATTGTTTATTTATTGGTAAAATTTCAACCCCAAAAAATTTGTGTGTAGGATATCAAAAGAAATTACGAATTGAAGCTAAGAAGTGGACAACAATTTTGTGTCCGAAGATGGAAACTAGACTGTGGGAAAATAGGAGGTTGGTAGGACTTGGGCTGTTCGTCGTTCTAGTTGTATTGTTTTTGAAGTATTTGCTGATTTTTCTATGATGGAACATCTTGGGCATTAGGACATGTTCTTGATGTCTTTGGCCAATTGATGGTTTTCCTTATACGCATGTTGTGGCTGCAATTCTAGCAAAGAAAGATTCAGTTTATGATTACGTTGAGTGTTACTACATGTCTGACTTCTTTCGAAAAGCCTATGAGATTCTTATTCTTCCTATTCCAGATATTGGGAAAGGCTTGGGAACCAACGGTTCTGTTGATGCAGATGTGCTTCCGCCAATTACAAAGAGGCCCACTAAAAGACCACCAATGAAGAGGATCAAAGCTTTTGGTGAAGGTACAAGGCCATTGAAATGCAATCAATGCAGTGTTTGCTGGGCACAACAAGAAGACTTGCAAGGCGGTGATATGAACATTCCTTCTCAGTTGATGATTGCTTATATTAGATATGGTTTAGTGAATGTATAGGCAATTTCTGCATTTCAGTTTTTACGAACATTGCATTACAGTTTTTAGTTGCTTATGATTGGCTACACAGCTTCTAATTGAATATTATGGTTTTTTTTTATAAAGTTAATGAAAATTATGCAATTGTTTCATCAGTAGATATTCATTTTTAACTGCCATTCAATGCTTGTTTTCACATTTGAACATATTTTGTTTCACAAACTGCATTGCAGTTTCCGTTTGTTGTAGTTTGTGACAATACTGCAGTTTCTTGTTTCATAATTCGATTTCATAATCATTTTTGCCAGTCCTTGGGAATGTTACAACTGCTCCTGGACTTAAATGTGTTTTGAACTTAGTTTTAGTACTTTGATCATGGCTTTGCCTTTTGGTTTCTTTTCACATTTGAGCAGATGTTTTTTCATAAATTGCAAGGCAGTTTTCGTTTGTTGCGATTTTGACCGAAAATGCAGTGCAGTTTTTATGTTTCATAATTCGATTTCAGAATAATTTTTGCAAGTCTATTGGAATGTTACAATTGCTGATCTACTTAAATATGTTTTGAACTTAGTTCTAGTACTTTGATCATGGCTTTGTCTTTTGGTTTCTTTTCACATTTGAGTATATTTTTTTTTCATAAACTACATTGCAGTTCTCGTTTGTTGTAGGTTTTGACCAGAAACTGCAGTGTAGTTTCTCATTTCCTTTTCCTTTTGTTACATCATGTTCCAATTCAGAGTGAGTTCTTCATTTGTTGACATCTCTTTGGCTACAGGTGTAGGGGGCTCATCCCTTTTCTTCACAAGTTTTGCTATTGTTCTACTTTCTAAGAAAGCTTGTGCTTTAGGTTTCACGTATTCTAGCCACCCTTCAACAACATTAACTTGTTGAAAGAAGAAGAAAAAGAAGAAGAAAGAAAGGGTAATTAGTGCATTGCATGTTATAGTTTTGGTATGAAATTAGGCGGTAGGTATAATGCACTGCATTGCAGTTTGTGTTTGTGCTGAGAAATTAAGATAGGTTCATTCCACTTACAATTTGATGAGCAATGTCAATGGATCTTTCTTCTTTTCTTGATCCCAATGACCTGAGTGGATTGTAGTGTCTCCACTTTTTGTTCTAGTTTATGAAATGCGAGTAGGGTGTAGTGGAACTCGGAGCTTGAAATGATTAGGCCACTTCCAGTAGCCCCCTAGAGCTCGGGCTGGGGGGGTACAAGAGCCCAAAACCATTTTCCAAGCAACAAAGGCTGGCCCGGATAGGGTGCGGTCCACGAGCACTGGCTGGCGAAGGTGGGGAGCTGAGCGCTAGCCCGAAGGCGCGATTGACGTCATTCGATGCTAGTGTGACATCGCAGGGCAATTTCAAATTTTTACCAACGTTAAAAAATTTTTGTTGCACGCACTTTAGCTTTCCTCCAATGGATCTATGCTACGTGGCGCAATCTGGTCCTTCCGATTTCGTCTTGTCATCCAATCCAACGGTCTGGAATTTTTCAAGGCAAAAAATAATGAAAAAAATCATAAATTTTTTTTTAAAAACTCCAATTTTTTTTAAAAACCCCAAAAAATACTGAATTTTTTTTCTATAAATACCAATACCTACTCTTCACTTTTAACAACAAATTCTCATACATCTTCTCCTTCTCAAACTATCATTCACTTTCTACTCTAAATTATTTTCACTTTCAAGTTTAATTTTTCTCTATCATTATGGCGTTTTCTCAAGAAACCAGAGGGGCATGGAGCATCATGGAAGATGTCTTGTTGTGTGAGTGTTGGGTCCAAATTAGTCATGATCCCATATTGGGTAATGAGATGAAATTCAGTAAAATGTGGAAACTATTAAATAAAAAAAACTTCCTTTTTATTCAACCAAAGCATTCTAAATATATAAAAACAAACAAACCACAACCAAAGCATAAAAAAATCCAAACAGAACTAAACATAGAACATAAATATTAAAATCTTAAAAATGTTCTTCACTTCACTTCATTCACCGTCATTGCCTTTCACCGCCCATAAATGCTCCATTAAGTCAACTTGACGGCGTTCATGAATATACGAAGATTGCATCTCTGTATATCGATCAATCATACGGTTCATGAAAAGACCATCTCTAACCAATGGTTCATGCTCCACTGGTACTCCATTTGGCCCTATGGGTTTTTCATAAAATTCTGGTCAAGGCCGTGTTCATGGGATCCGGTTCGTACACCTCTTCAGCTTCGTAATCATACTCATCCTCCACAATCATGTTATGGAAGGATGATGCATGTCATCATTATGCTCCTCAACACCTTCTCATCAAACATACGCACCGCACCCCTAATGATCGCCCACCGAGCTTGGAGGATACCAAAGCACCTCTCCACATCCTTTCTATAACCTCTTGATATGTAGCAAATAATTTTTGCTTCTGGGTTCGGGGATGTGGAAGTGATTTCACAAATGTTGTCCACCTCGGTAGATGCCGTCAGCTAGATAATACCCAGTTTGGGAGACGGTATTATTGACTTCATATGTGATTTTCGGGGCTTCTCCTCTCAAAACATCATTGAACACCGGGGATTGACCTAGGACGTTCAAGTCATTTTGAGATCCAACAACTCCAAAGAAGGCGTGCCAAACCCATGTATCGAAACCTGCAACGGCTTCAAGGATGATGCTTTTTTGGCCTTTCCGATTTCCATAATCTCCCTGCCAAGCGGTTGGACAATTCTTCCATTGTCGGTGCATGCAGATGCTACCAATCATTCAAATCCTCTCCATTCAGCAGAAGTCGTTGCGGTCCACAGGCATGGGTTGGTGCAGTAGTCCGTGTCTGAGTTTCGACTACATCACAAATCTAACCAAACTCTTCAAGGCGTGGACTTTCTCATCCGAGCAATCTCATCTACGATCGCAGATGCACCATACGCTAACATTCATATAACAGTTGTGAACTTTTGTTCGAGAAGCAGTCCCAAAACACTAGCACAATTTCTCTTTTGAACAAAGTATTCATCATAATTGCAAATATCATGCATGATTTTATTGAACAAATGTTGTTGCATTCTATATCGCCCTCGAAAATGAACGTTAGAGTACAAAGATGTTGGGATAAAATAATCTTCCATAAGATTCTTAACCCGATAATGTCCTATGTCTATCAACATTCGGGCCACGACCTACTACTCTGGTTTTCTTCATCAAGCAAAGTCACAGCCATGACAAGTTGCTGATCTAGATCTCTCTGTGCTATTTTGCTTGTAGCTCGTCTACGCCTTTTTTCTCTTATTTCTTGCTCTTGCCTCTCCAAGACCTCCTCCATGTCTGACATTGTGAATGGAATATGAAATATGAAATATGAAATCTAAAATATGAGAAATGAAATTTTTGAGAAGATGTAGTGTGAGAGGTTTGTGAGCTGAGCCTTAGTTTTATAGAAAAATTTAGGTGGATAGACATGACACGTGGCGCAATTTTATAGAGTGAAAATCTTATCCGAAATTTGAAATTCAAATGAAATGTATCTGAAATGTGAAATTCAAATGAAAAGTTGAAATTCAAATGAAAATTTATTTGAAATTTGAAATTCAGATGATACGTAGCGCAATTTTATAAGGTGAAAATCTTATCCGAAATTTGAAACTCGGATGAAATTTATCTGAAATTGAAATTCAAATGAAAAGTTGAAATTCAAATGAAATTGATATGAAATTTGAAATTCAGAATGAAATTTAAATGAAATTGAAAATTTGAAATTTATCTGAAATTTGAAACAAAAATTTATCTTGAAATTTGAAACAGAAAATCTTATATGAAAATCTTATATGAATATTTTATCAGGAAATCTCATCCGAAAATATTGTTCAAATTAATTGTTTAGGTAAACAAATTTGTGAAAAAAAAATAAAATTGAATAGTACTTGCCCTTTGCCATGACAACTGCTGGAAGTGCAACTTACTTTTTGCAAGGGCAGACACTATTCTCGTGAATAGTGTCAGCCCTAGCTTCCCCTTGCCATGGCAAGAGTTTCACTGCTGGAAGTGCCCTTAGGAAGAATAACACATTGCATTTCTCGAGTTTTTCCAACAAGAGTTCATACATGACTCTATGCCAAGCTGGCTCTATGTAGTTTTGCATGTATGTCTGCAAGAATTGAATGGCAATTGGTTAGCATATTTTTTTCAAAAACTGCAATGTAGTTCTGTTTAATCAATTTTGAATTTTGAAAATAATTCTTACCCAAGTGCATGTAGACATGTACTGTGGAGTATCTATCTGCATGGGCCCTATTTTCTCCTTCTCAATTTGTATATAGACTTCAATAACCTGTTTCACATTGATTGGAGAAAAATGGAAATTGTTAATGGGTAATATAGGAGGCACAAATAAGAACTGGAGTGCAGTGTGTATTTAGAATTAGTAATTTAGATTTACATTTTGTGACAATTCCAAGTACCATACAATATCTTTGATATCACAGTTTGTCACTTTCTCATCACGGAGTCCTGACCAAAAGTTATGGCTGTGGATTTGAATTCCTGAAATTCACAAGATTAGTTTCAGTTTAATTCTAATTAAAAGATGAAATAATTGTTCTTTTGGGTTAGAATTATAAAGGAAACTGCATTGGACAAAAGGGAAACTGCATTGCATTAACATAAACTACATTGCATTAACGGAAAATACAGTCCATTAACGGAAATTGCATGTAGCAAACCAAAATATTTGATGCTCTTTCTTTGTCTTTGGTAATTTTTTGGTTTTTAGAGGTTTTGAAACTAAAATAGAACCCAAAACCTAAACTACATTGCAGAATGAAGAATGAACAGTAGGTAAAATCTCTAAAATCCTTATATAAACGAAGGCAAAACCTAAACCAAGAGTAGTTATTAATCCAAAGAGTCATCCATATTTCCAAATGCAGAATGAACATTAGCTAAAATCTCTAGAATCCTTAATCCCTAAAAACGAAGGCAAATGTGTCTTAGAGCGTTCAATTTCTTACGGTTTTATTAATTTTTTATTTTGAGAGAGAGAGAGTGAGAATTGGCTTTGATCGTTGGTGGTCGTCGGTGATGCGAATGGTTTAGCGTTGAACGATCATCTCTAAGTATTTTGGGAATAGTGTGAAGGAAACTGTGGAAAGGCGGTTTCTTGAGGTGAAAGCCAATGCAAATGGGTTAGCATTCAATTTGAGGAGATGTTGTTTCGCGTTAAGTTTTTGGTGTTGTGATGTCGTTTGCTGATCTTTATACATCTATAAATTTTGGTTTAAAATTAAATATTGAAATTTAAAAATAATGGCATAATGGCATATTTTGTAATTTTGATGTTCTTTAATTATATTATGGTAAAAGTAGGTACTATATTTTGGCTTTTGGCTTTATCCTAATTAGCTGAAATTGAATTCCTATTTACCAAATTAGTAAACTATATTGTGTGTTAAAACTAAAACTCCCTTAAATATTCCAATACAACCATGAATTAAATTAAAATATAAAAAGGAAACTTTAAAAAAAAAAAAAAAAAAAAAAACTATAATCAAAATAGGGAATAAAAAGCTATAATCGCCGCCATTACTGAACAAATCTTGGTAAGCTTAAAAAATGGTTGAAACTGTTTTTTATTATTTTATTTTACTATAATCAAAATAGGAAATACTCGCCTATTGTATTAAGATTTGATATTATATGTGAACACAATTTTATTACGCTATAACCGACGGCTGTTTATCCTATGTCCAAGTGTATCCCTATTGATCAAGCAAATACTTGTTTTGAAGTAACCACTACAGGTCAGGGGTATTTGCATAACTCATTTCTAACTTAAGGAGTTTGTAGATCAAATAGTTATGAAGATTTAGCCCTACATTCAAGGTTCTATGTTCTTTTCACCAACATTGCTTGTATAGAAAAAACAACGCATTTCAAACTTTACTCCAAGCGCCTGACAATTACATACAAATATTGATACATAGAAGTGCAGGGCATAATCTACCCATGATACAAAAAGCAACTGACAAGATAATTAAGCTACACCAAACTGTGTTCTTCTGAAGTGTCAACAAAGCATTTCACTGACGATGCCAATCACTTGACATGGCTCAAGAACCACCCCAGCAAGTCTTGATGAGCCTCCTCTGCAGCCTTAACAGCAGTTTCGTCTTCATCGTTGTACCTCAAGGTCCATCCATGTACCACTTTTGGGAATATCTTCACATGGCTTTTAATCTGCAGTTCCATAAAACAGTCATTCCGACAAGTATAAAGTTTTCAACAAAACGAAAAAAAATCAGAAGTCATCCCGAGGACCAAGGAACGTGCATGATTAAAATCATTAAAATTATATAAGACTTTTGATGAAGGATATTTCCCACCTCAGGTTTTGCAGATAAAACCTCTTCAAATTGCTTCAGGACTTCTGGTGGAGACAGCTGATCAATCTCAGCTCCAAGTACAGAAATGGGAACTTTAACAGCTGAAAGCAGTTCCAGGAATGGATCAATAAACTGAGACTAAAATATTGTTAATCTTTCTTGCGAAAATTGAAAAACCACATTTTTTTTCCTCTTCCTCTAATATCTCCACACTTGAACAGTAATTTGAGTGCTTCTATTAAGATCTTTTTTAATGTGAAGAAAATTCTTACCTTTGATATCATCCACAGTGACGAATGAAGGATGGCACAGAACAGCAGCTTGGATAAAGTCATGCTTTGCAAGTTCAACCACACCCTTGCCTGGGAAATAAACCAATGTCAACTGAAACAATATGTGACATATTGGTTGAATCAATGAATTGAGGATGAAAAGTGGAAAACTCATCTAAATGAACTCACCCCCCCAACAGAAACCTACAGCACCAATTGCAGAAACGCCTTTACTTTTTAAAGCTTCGATTACTGGTTTTGCATCTTCGATTGTCTTGTCCTGGCAATATAAAAACAAGAGCTCAGAAGCTACAAGTATTAACAATGCTTGTGCACTCGACAATTCCATATCAACTTTTAAAACACCACAATTTAAGATCCTAGTATATTTTTTTGTCACAATAGGTGGAAACAACCTAGAGTTCAAAACCATATAAAGTTTAAAACAGCAACAATAATGGGACTGCCAAACTGAATCCACGCACATGTTCAACTTCAAGCAGCCCAAAATGAGAATTCCCAGCAAGTATCTAAGTTTTATGTAAATTCAAGAATCACATAGGGTGACATTGTGAAGGTACTTAAATTACAAATAAACAAAATATTTAGAGATCTGCATCAAAACAAAAGAACCAACCACTCCATGAGCTTTTATCCAAACAGGGAGAGAGGCAAGGTTCCCATCAAAAGGGTCTCCGTTGAAGAAGTCAGGGAGCACAACAATGAACCCAGCAGCTGCAATTTTGTCCGCGAGCTTCCTTCAGAAGAGAAGGCAGGTTGCTTTGGTTAAATGGCATATGGTATATGGAAACATGCAAACTAAAGGTGAATAGCACAATTGTTCTTCGAAAATAAAATCTCTGACGTCTTCTAAGCATCAGGAGGTAGGAAGCTGGATAACTGCTGTATCTGATAGACAATCTGAAACTAATGATTGTTCTTCAAAGTTTAGTTTCATATAGACCTATCATGACCCTTAAAATTGTACTTTTCAAGTAAAATATTTCAAAGAATCCAACAAGTCATCAAATTTAATCAGAAAGTTTGATTCAAGGCCCAAAGTTGATATTAGACAATGGACAACATAAGAAAGGTACAGATCCAAGAAAAAGTAATTCAGAGAACAGATATGGGAATAAATCATACCTAGCTTTTGGAGCTTCATATCCTGCATGGCAAAACACCGTGTAATATTAACAAGTAAATAGTAGATTACAAGACGAAGTAAACACACAAAGGAAAAAAATATGAAGCCTTGGCATGTTGCAAATCAGTTACAAATATTCATTTTGATGACCAAATTCAACATTATCAGGGCACAGAAAAGAAAAGATGATCCACACACATAGGCAAAGGAAAAAAAGGGAAAATGACAAAAACTGATTCCTTGATCAGTCAACCAAACATATTCAGAGCACCCATTAAACCAAAAACGCACAAAGACACCTCCAAGACACAGTAAGGCAAATAAACCCAAATCATATATTGAACACAAGATGCAAAGGACTAAAACAAGACAAAAAAGAAAGAGTTTTGAAGTGATGGGTAAGTACCAAAAGCGTCATGGACGAGAAGAATGGCAAGCTTAGAGTCAGGGGAGCCAGTGACATAAGAATTGAAACCACCAAGCTTTTCAACATGGCCGGAGCCACTTGATGGGTTCAGGGCTGGTGGGTTTGAGCAGCACTGAGGGCCTGACATGATTTCTTTCTTATTCTCCGAGTCACAAAGCACAGACTCTTTGTCAGTGTTCAATTGAGCAAGGACGGCAGAGGTGTAATAAAAAGGAAAAGAATTTCTCCGGTCAATAAAAGTTTTGGAAGCTCGGACGTGGCCAACAAATTTATCAGCTTTTGACTTGTGGTGGGAAGTTGAAAGGTCAATGGGTTCAAGCTGCTTGCTTGGAGTCTGTGAGCTTGGCAACGAAGAAGACGTCCTCCTGCTATGGCAAATTGGCAATGTCGCTTGGCTAACCAACGGTTTCTATTTTGAGTTGATTAAGTTGACTCTGCCTTCCTTCTATATGCCAAATTAGAGAAATGGTTTGTTTTGTATAGTTTGATTAAGATTCCCGCTGTCTAACGGCCGGATTCATTTGAGGTCTTTGAACTTTAACCCTGTTTTCACTAACGTTAGCTAATTTCTACTAATTTTTGTTAGACCGCTAAAATGACTTGAATGTTCAACATGTGTAGGGGTTAGGTCTAAATCGAGTCGGTTTCACACGAAAACCACAACCGACCTAATTACAATGAAATGATAAATTTGGTTTGTGGATACATTAAAATATTGTGTACGTTTTTTTTTTATTTATAAAAAAAAAATGTTGTGTGCATAAACATTGGAACTTCTCTATATTTGTTTAGGAGCGGGGCCACTTGAAATGATGTCATCAATGACCTAAGCCTAATGCGAAAAGTCGAAAAGAACAAAACTTCAAACCCATTACAATAATTAAAAAATCATTCTTTATGAGCATAAGTTGGAATCTATCAAAGAATCATACCACTCACCAAAAGCCAAACTTAAGATGCTTCAGAAAATGAGGGTCCGCATCTACAACTTCAACTCCACCATTTCTTGCAAAAATATAAGCGCCACATAGTTCTCATCTTACATGACAGTTTCTTACTTGAATGATGAATATCCCATTTGGTATTCACTTTAAACAATGCATTTCAAACCTATACTCTCCTCCAAGCAACTAAATTTACACATAATGGTACCTAAACTGCAGGCATTATTGTGATCCATAGTAAATAAAGTGCAGTTGATAAAATAAGGTCCAAACTGTTCTCATCTTAAGTGATAATGCAACGCTTCATGGTGATGATAGAATTCACTTGACATGGTTCAAGAACCACTCCAACAAGTCTTGATGAGCCTCTTCAGCAGCCTTAACAGCTGCTTCATCTTCAACATTGTACCTCACAGTCCACCCGTGTGCCACTTTTGGGAAGATCTTCACATGGCATTCAACCTGCGTGTCCATAAAACCAACAGTTATTCTACTAACTTTAAATTTTTATCACTACCAGCTACAACAGTGGTACTTTTTAACCCATCAATAAGGTCTTGAGTTAAATTAAAGCAGGCATTTGTTCTGTTCCCAAAATTTCTCAAAAAATAAAATAAAATGTTGATCATCAGTAATGATAAGGTGGGGAACTCATACAAGATGGTACAAGACTGGTCCGAACAATGCATGACACATCATATAGATAGTCATTTCTCCATCAAGTTGAGATAGCAAATCACATTTTGACTTGTGCCCACTTAAAAGGAAGAATGGTTACTGAAAAACAAAAGTGGGCACAAGTCGAACCGTGGTTTTGAAAGATTTTGTAAGGCCAAGTTCTACCCATAACTTATGAGTCATGACATAATTCTACATATAGCACGATATTAAAGATTGACAAAATCTTAATTCATTTCAAGGACTAAGGGATGTCCATGATTAAAATCAACAAAGACATTAGACTTTCGATTGAGGATATAACCTACCTCAGATTTTGCAGTTAAGGCCTCTTCAAATTGTTTCACGACTTCAGGTGGAGACATCTTATCAATCTCAGCTCCAAGTATCGAAATGGGAATCTTAACCGCTGAAAGCAATTCCAGGAATGGATCAATAAACCGTGACTGAATTGTTTTTACTTTATTTTTTTCAACAATTAGAATGCCAGAGTTCTCTTCATTTAATATCTCCCCAGTCGAAATCAATAACAATTCGAGTGCTCCTATTTTCATTTTTTAGTGTCAAGAAAGTTCTTATTACCAAATAACCCTCAAAGAGATTTACTTAAACATCCCCTCAAACAATTTTTTTTTCTGTGTTTTCTTTGCAGTGCTATTCTCACCAACAATATTATTGGGGTAACAGGGTTTATGTGTAGAAAGGAAAAAAAAAAATCTTATTTTTGCTGGTAGGCACAGAGAGAGCGAGTGCGAAGTGACATTTTAGCTGCAAATAGAAGCACCCTATTGATTATAATTATTACAATATGATTACACTAATTACGTAAATATTTCCTGAATATTAAATACAACAATCTTACCCTTGATATCATCCAGAGTGACAAATGAAGGATGACACAGAACAGCAGCTTGGATAAAGTCATGCTTTGAAAGCTCAACAACAACCTTGGCTGAAAACAGCATAAATAATTCAATGTCAACCGAAACAATATTTCCAATATTGGGTGAATTGAACTAATGAATTAAGAATGAGAAATAATCCAAAAAGGGAAAAGACAACTGCAGAAATATGAGACATTTTGTTAAACCAAAAAAGAAACTAATAAATAAAAAAATTAAGATGACAGAAACGGAAAATGAACTCACCCCCATAACAGAATCCTGCAGCACCAACTGCAGAAACACCTTTACTTTTTAAAACTTCAAGTACTGGCTTTGATTCTTCGAATGCCTTGTCCTGTTCGGAAGCTCAACATTTTAACAATACTCGCACACTCAACAGTTGCATTTTAAAACACCACAAAATCAGATTTTTTTTTTTTTCCTTTTCGTCAAAAAGGTGGAAGCAGCAGTTAAAAACCATATGAACTTCAAAAGAAAATAATTGGACTTCTAAGCTGAACCCACACACATTTTCAACTTAAAGAAAGCCAAAATTAGAACTTCGCAAAAAGTTCTGAAACTTTTGTGTGAATTCAAGAATCACACTGTAAAAGTACTTAAATTATAAATAAACAAAAGAAATCTTGGCCTGCATAATAAGAGAACCCACCGGTCCATGATCTTTTAACCAAGTAGGTAGATTGGCATAGGATCCATCATCTCCAGGTACAAAAGGGTCTCCGTAAAAGAAGTCAGGAACCACAACAAAGAAGCCAGCAGCTGCAACTTTGTCTGCCAGCTTCCTTCACAACAGAAGGCAAGTGGCATTAGTTGTATCTCATATTATGAAATCATACAAATGATATAATGATTGATCAGGTGAATAACACAACTGTTCTCCGAAAAAAATCTCCAATGTTAGAAACTAAAAGGACGAACGATCCTTCATTATGGTACAGTGTCCACACTCAAAATACAGTTGCTACATCTGATACACAGTCTGAAGCTAATGGTTGTAACTATTGTCACAATTTAGTTACACATAAATCTAATATAATCTTTTTAACTTCTCCCTTAACGATTGTACTCTTTAATTAAGTTATTTCGAAGTGTTGACTAAGACATCAAATTTAATCAGCAAAGTGTGGTTGGTGGTCCAGAATTGGTATTAGACAAGGGAAAACATTTAGAAACAAGTTCAAATTCAAGAAAAATCGATTCAGAGAACTTATCTATCACACTATGCAAAAGAAATAAAGTAGCTACAGGAAAACAGATGCGGGAATAAGTCATACCTTAAGTTGGGCGCGTCATATCCTGCATGGAAAATCAACATGTACTATTAGCAAGTGGTGCGGTGTCCTGATAATATATCAAAGCAAGCAATTATAGTAGAGGTATGCCTTGAAGTTGAAGAAAGGAAGAATTGAAACTCAATTATTTTACACTAATACCGCCACTTCCTTCACCCCAGTTTCGGATTCGCAACTGGGAACAAACGGGGAAAGAAGGAAGAAAGAAAGAAACAGAAACTGGGGACACAAGTAAACATACAAAGGCAAAAAATAAAGCTTTCATCACAAAGCAGTTACGAATATCAATTTTTTTTTTTCATGACCAAATTCAGACTAGCAAGATTTTTATTTTTATTTTTAAAGATAATCCAAAGACGAAAGGGGAAAAGGGAAAATTCAGAAAATAATTCCTTCATCAGTCAACCAAACATACTCAGAGGAGCGATTAACAAACACAACTGAAAAACCAGTACCCAATAAACCAAAAACACCAACAGATCACTCAAATACACAGTTAGGCACATGAACTCATATCATATAATGAAGAAACAAATGCAAAATACTGAAACAAATGAAGAAAGATAGATTTTTGAGATTTGGGTGGGAGGAAAAGTACCAAAAATGTCAGAGGCGAGAAGAATAGCAAGCTTGGAGTCAGGGGAGCCAGTGACATAGGTGTCCAGACCACCGAACTTCTCAACATGGCCAGAGCCGCTGGATGGGTTCAGTGTTGGTGGGTTCGAGCAGCACTGAGGGCCTGACATTTGTTTGTTTTTCTCTAGACCCCAAAAATGCACACACACGCTCTCTATGCCTCTCTATTCGAATGAGCTAAAAGGTAACGGATGAAGGCAAAAGGTTAAACTACCACAAAAATGAAAAATGAAAAAAGGTGTGCACGTTTGACTAAATGACAACGACTTTCGACCAAAAAAAAAAAGACAACGACTAGTCAAAGTTTTGGAATTTAAGAAGCCAGGTGGAAATTTATGGGCAGAGAACGTCGAAAGCCTGAGTCCATCTATGGCACAGTCTGTTTCTTTCTTTATCTGGCATTTCTGCTTTATCTTGTATCTTGATTGGTATTTGGCTGTGTTGTATGCGTGCTTGTAGTCCCCCACTAATTGGACTCCTGCTGCTGTATTTACTTGCGCTATCCTTGGTATTGATTTCCAGGTTCCACCAAAAAAAAAAAAAGAAAAAAAAAAGAAAAAAGGTGGAAATTTATGGAGGAATTGAAAAAGTATAACTTCAATGATTCGTATCCACCTCCAATTATAGCAAATATTTTTTCTCACCATTTTAATCCTATTTTCTGTTTAAATAAGAGAAAATAATTTAGAATTTAATTAAAATTTAGAAATATAAAAGAAAAAATTGACAATTTCCTTGTTTGGCAACTTAAGCGCGGAATTTATTAAATGATGTATGGAAAAAATCGTGAAAATTGGAGTATCAAATTCCTGAATTTAATTTCCACCAAAATAGGCATTATTTCACAATTTTCATAGTGTCATTTACAAAATTCTGTCACTTACAGTGTTACACGGTTTGTATGGAAAAAAAAAACATTTATAGTGTTTTATATATATTTTAACTTTACCCATTTTAATAACACTCTATCTTCAATTTTTAATATTTGCAACAAGGCCATGAATTTTGATCGTAGCACATATTTCAAAAAATTGCTTAATATGCATGTAAGGATCCTCAGTGGTATTACCATAATAAGTTGGTAGCTTAAATAGTAAGTATTTCTCTTCACACTTGAGGTCCTAGGTTCAATTTCTCCCTTCTCCTTAATATTGCTTGTATAAAAATAATAAAAAACACTCAAGTCACCACTCTATTGAAGGAAGTCCTAACTTGACAATTCCGTAACACCAAAGTTGGTGAGTTTCTGAAGTGTTGAATGTATCGGCCTCCCTATCCCTTCCACACCAAAAAAACGAAAATGATTGAACTAGAATTCTAAGGTGGAACAAATGTCTTTTTTTTTTATTCAAGGGCATCAATTTATTGCAAAGGACTTAATAGCTTAGGCATTCACCCTGCGCTCGAAGTGCTGAGTTCAAATTCCTCATTCCACAATATTATTTGTTTCCCAAAAAAGATGGCGCATCAATTATTATAAAATTATGATGTCTGTATAACTCTCATTTTTGGCAAGGCATAGGACATTTCCAGTGGTAGATGGATGCGGAGAAACGCAAAGGATCAGGATATGCAGTCGGTGTTTTTTTCTAGCTACACAGAGGCCCAAGCCACAACCAAAAAGTTCTTTAAATACATATATTGTAACATAAAAGTCCAGGTATGGTTCAAGAAACACTACAGTGATGATCTGATTCCCTTGACATGGTTCAAGAACCACTCCAACAAGTTTTGATGAGCCTCCTCAGCACACTTAACAGCTGCTTCGTCTTCAACATTGTACCTAACGGTCCACCCGTGTGCCACTTTCGGGAATATCTTCACATGGCTTTTAACCTGTGATTACATAAAACCAACAGTTGTTTCAACAAATTTGAAATGTTTCTCACTACCAGCTAGCTACCACAGTGGTGCCTCTTTCCCCATCAAGGTCTTGACAGTCTATGAACCCTAATTTGAATGGGGTGTTTTTGGTATCTTCCTATCGTTTCTTAAAGAATAAAGAACAAAAGTAAAATGTTTTTGAAGTTCAAACAAAATGGTATCTGATCTTGTAAGGAAAAGTTCTACCTATAACTATAAGCCATGGCATAATTATACGCCATAATATATAAGAAAAACAAAGGCACTAGTAATGAAGATTGTTTGGATCAAAGATACTCCTACCTCAGACTTTGCAGTTAAAACCTCTTCAAATTGTTTCACGACTTCAGGTGGGGACATATGGTCAATCTCAGCTCCAAGTATAGAAATAGGAACCTTAACAGCTGAAAAAAGTAGTTCCAGGAATAGATCATTAAACTGTGACTGATTTTTACCTTGTTTTATTTATTTATAATCTTCCTCAAATATCTGCACACTTGAAAACAATAATTAGTGAGAGAAGAATATACATATATATATATATATGTTTTTTTTCTTTTCAAAATTTGCTGGTAGGCATAGAGGGAACAGGTGTAGCACCCTAATTGTGATACTTGTTTAAAATGATAATTATACTAACTAGGTAGGAATTTTCTGAATATTACATACAGAAATCTTACCCTTGATATCATCCACAGTGACAAATGAAGGATGACAGAGAACAGCAGCTTGGATAAAATTGTGCTTTGCAAGTTCAACCACAACCTTACCTGAGAACAGGACAAAAATCTATGTCAATCGAACAATATTTTCCATATGGGTTGAACTAATGAAATGAGGGTGTGATAAGTAAAAAGACTTCATAAATTTTAGCACCAAAAAAAAAATCTAAACAGGAGACATTTTTGTTTCAATGCAAGGCAAAATGAAACATAGTGATGAAGATGTTAATGAGAAGGGAAAATTAACTCACCTCCCCAACAGAAGCCTGCAGCACCGACTGCAGAAAAACCTTTCCTTCTTAAAGCTCCAAGAACTGGTTTTGCATCTTCAAATCCCTTGGACTATCAACAAAAATAGATTCAGACGCCAATTTTTTTTACAATACTTGAATAATCCATTATTGATAGCAACTTTTGTAATACCACATTATCAGGGACACATATTTAACATTGTCGCAAAATGTCCCAGCAGTGAACAACTTTAAAAAGTTTAACATAACAACAGTTATTGGACTGCCAAACTTTCTTATGACTGCCAAGCAGAATCCATAAACATAAGAATCTGAAATTTTTATGCAAACTCAATGATACTTGTAAAAGTACAACAAAATAGATAAACATAAAAGTAAAAGTAATAGCAAAAGAACGGACCGGTCCATGATCTTTTATCCAAACAGGTAGAGGTCTATTGGCATCTTCAGGTGCATAAGGGTCTCCGTACAAGAAGTCAGGGACAACAACAAAGAACCCAGCGGCTGCAACTTTGTCAGCAAGCTTCCTTCAAAATGGAAGGCAGGTTGCATTAGTTCAAGAGTGTAGAAGATTATGGAATCATGGAAATGCGATTCTACACACATTTGTCCTTCAAAGAAAATCTTTGATGTCAGTAACTGCGAGGATAAATTTTCATCCTCATATATATTACAGAGTGAACACTCTAAATAAAGGAAGGGATCTTCAAAGCATCAGAAAACCTAAAAAAGGCATGGAATTCGACCGTTGTTATATCTGATAGACAACCTGAAACTAATGGGAGGGAATTCGACCGTTGTTATATCTGATAGACAACCTGAAACTAATGGCTTTGTAACTATTTTTCAAGATTTAGTTACATTATAACCTTTTTTAAACCCTCAATGACTGTACTCTTCAAGCAAATTATTCCAAAGTGCACACCAAGTCATCAAATTTAATCAGCAAGAGTAACTGCTGGCCAGGAGTCGATATTAGAGAAGGGACTGTTCGAACTATATGCACTAACAATAAATACGCTGTAAACAATGTGAAACATATATGAGAATAAGTCCTACCTCAAGTTTGGAGCTTCAAATCCTGCATGACAAAGCAACATGTAATATTAAAAGTAGTGTGGTGATATAACATCACAGCAAACAATTATATAAGATGATTTGGATAATCAGATACAAATGAATAATCGTATTTTAAAAAGAACATTCTTTCTCAATTGACAGAGAAAATAAAAAAAAGATAAGTATCCCACTAAAAGTACACACAAAGGCGAAAATAAAGTTTTGATATCATAAAAGTATTTTCATAACCAAATTGAACATAATTGAAGCTAGATTATCAAACATCATGAAGGACGCAGATAACCCACAAAGGGAAAGGGGAAACGAAAATGACATAAACTGATTCCACCAAACTTCAGCAGTAAACCAAACAAAATCAGAGCATCCATTAACATGCACAGCCTAAAAATCAGTGCCCATTGAACCAAAAACCCATCAAATGCACAATAAGGAAAGAACAACAAAACCCATATCACACAATGAAGTAAAAATGCAAACTATTAAACCAAACGAAAAGAAAAAAACAGAGACAGGTTTTTGAAATGGTGGGCAAGTACCAAAAATGTCAGAGACGAGAAGAATAGCAAGCTTGGAGTCAGGGAAGCCAGTGACATAGGAGTCGAGACCACCAAGCTTTTCAACATGGCCGGAGCCACTTGATGGGTTGATGGTTGGAGGGTTTGAGCAGCACTGAGGGCCTGACATCCTTTCTTCTTCTCTGATCACAAAATGCACAAACACACACCACTGTGTGTCAAAGGCATGAACTTTCTAAGTAATTAGGAACTTGGAAAGGTGTTGTCTTGTTTATTTTTTTTGGGTCAGAATCAAAATCGAACTTTGCAGCTACAACAGCCTAAAATTGGAAATTTTAAGAAGAAAGGTGGTGCCCCATTTGTTTGCATCATCTCAAACGTCACCAAAAAGTTGGAAGTATATGCGTGGCTGAGTTACACGTTTATAGAAACTCGGAAACATGGAACTTGGTCATCAATTTCATGTTTTTGGTCACAAGGCGGGACTAATCCGAAAATAAATAAATAAACTAACAAAGAGCACTTCGGATCAATATTCGGTCTAATCTATCATCATCTAAAATAAAAGCAAAGAAGTGAAGAGGACATCAAAACTGTGCAAACCCAAAGACAAATTGTGCCCCATAACATTTAGATGATAACAACACGAACATGATTGTGCTCCTTATAAACATAAGTTAGGCAACATAACTATATTCCCGATAAAAAGTTAAGTTAAACAGAGTGTGAATTCACAACATCATGAGTGATCATATGAACTGTAACTTGAAAATCACACTCAACAGAAAGAAATTATGAATTCCATTACCTTGAAAAAAGAAATTAAAATTTATTAGTTAAATAGGTAGAAATTTTTTTGGCTCATTCTGAACTTTCCAAATATGATTTTACAAACCAAACCATTTGCTATGTGTGCTAATAGTACAGGCCACTTGCTCAGTCTCAATGTTTCATACACAATCATATACTATTATTCAGTCCAGTCAAACTCTAAGAAATGCCTAGAAAGACTATGTGGATACATCATTTTATTCTCACCCACCTGCCCACATCTTCAAATTTCACCTCTATCATGAAGTAAGAGAGTTTGCCAAGGCCCTTAGGGTTGTGGAGGCTTCAAAAGCTCATCATCTTTATACATGCCACAATAGTTGCAACCCTGTTGCCAATTCTTTTGGGTAGTTTGGTACCAACAATCTTTTTCAATTGACATACTTGGTAAACCAATTTAACATGTCCAAATGAGCCTCTTCAGCACTCTTGACTGCTGATTCATCCTCAGCATTGTACCTTGTTGTCCATCCATGAGCCACTCCAGGAAATATTTTCACAAAGCTATTAAACTGAAAACAATATAAATGATAGAGTGAATTTTGATACCAAAGGTAGAATCTGTAAAAGCCAAAACTAATATGAATATCTGATGTAAAAAGATAACTTCTTTAGTTATAAATATTTATAATAAAAAATAAAAAATAAAAAACTGGCAGAAAGTTTATTTTATTACTTCCACAGAAGTTGGAATTTGAAAGAGATGATTCTATTTTCTTGTTTAACAAAGGCTTTTTGAGTACCAATTTTAAGTCTTGAAACTAAAGGATGCTACCTAGGCTTCATCTAGATGCTGGAAAGGAGAGCCAGCAGTACCATAGTAAATATGAGTAGTTTTTCTGAGGGATTCTTACCTCAGATTTAGTTGATAAAATCTCTCCAAAATGTTTCATTTGTTCCGGGGGTGAAGTTTTGTCAATCTCAGCTCCCAATATTGCAGTTGGAACCTTAACCTCTGTACAAGCATGTTGCTAATTAATTGGTAACGAGTACTTCTGATGATGAGTTTAAAAGCAAGAAACTTACCAACTATTTCCTCATCTGTCAACCGACCAGGGTGCAAAATTACAGCAGCTTGAATGTCATTGGTCTTTGCTAGTTTCACCACCACATTCCCTGAAGCAAATGTGATGCAATGCAAGCCACATTTTATCAGCTAAACCACTCTCTGCTCTCTATAGACAACTAGTTTACCCTAAAGTTAGAAGGCTTAATTACCTCCCCAACAAAAGCCTGCAGCTCCTATGGCAGAAATGCCTTGACTCTTCAGAGCAGCAATCACTAGTTTGGCATCTTCATATCCTTTCTCCTAAAGCAGTCCAAAAGACATAACCAATATATAAACTGTTCCTTTTCTGCTTTGGTTGTAAACCATAAATGTACAATTCATTTTTCTTGATTCTTGTTCCTAAGGATCCTAATTGCCATTTACAAAGATTGTATCTATTTCTATCAAGAAAGAGGCTTACCCTGCTGTGAGCTTTATGCCACGACTCTCGATCAAATTGCGGATTGTCAAGATTAACAGGATCACCATAAAAGAAATCAGGAATTACCACAAAAAATCCAGCTGCAGCAACTTTATCCGCAAGTTTCCTTTCCAGAGCAATCAATGTGAACATTCATTTCATTGAATAAGTAATGACTATGGCTACAGATATCTATCATATCAGGACAAATGAAACCCAACTCAAATGGCAATCTTGATTAAGGGGAGTGATTCAAAGACCCTCATATATATATTGCTTCTCTGTCAAAGCAAGGCACTTTTATGCAGATTGCAGACTAATATAATTCTTTACTAGAAAACAAGAGTAAGTACCAGTCAATTTTATAACTTGTCCCTAAAGAAGCATACTTTTATGAATCTGATCATTTTTATTGATTAATAAAGTAGAACCACTGATCCTGACATAATTGGGGAGAAGAGAACCATACCTTAAATTTAGGTTTTCATACCCTGCAAAAACATAACAAAAACAAGCAAACCAACATGTTGTTAAATTTAAAACCACTAGTATTAAACCCAACTAGCTTTTAATCTGCTATTAGCCCCAGTTATCAACAGAGTTTCTTCTAAACAATTCACTCATAACCCATCATTGTTTTCAAAAACACACTCCCATGTCTTTCCAAATTTAAGCTAAAAAAGAAGAATCAAAATCAACTTGTGTAACAGAGATTAATGAAGAAAATGTTGATGGGTTGGTACCAAAAACATCTGAGACTAGAAGGATGGCATGCTTGGATTCACTTGGGCCAGTGAAGTACGTTTTAAGTCCCCCAAGTTCTAGGAGAGTCCCTGCTCCAGATGTTGGGCCCAGTACTGGTGGGTTCTTGAAGCATTCAGCACTTGACATTTTGGACTTTGAGATATTCACACAGTGTTTCAGTTTCAGACAGTGAGAAGCAGAAGTTGAAGTCAAAAACGTGGAGGGAGGCGAGGTTATATATGTTGAAATATAATCCTGTTCTGCCTGATTTCTTAGAAGCAGAAGTCATGTTCTGCCTGATTTCTTAGGCAGAAGTCATTTTCTATTTTCTGTTCTGTCTATTTTAAATGATGTAATGAGAACCATTAGATCATAGTCTAGGTGGATTCTCTAGCTTAGATTTGGTATGACACGTGTAAGCACCTAATAGGGTGACAGTTGTAATTCTGTTAGAAGAGAATCACATTTCTCTCTCTGTCAGACACACTATGTAAGCTGCAGATTGTAAGAATTCAATAGAACAGTGCCTTCCTCATTTCTCTTCATTCTCTCTAGCTGAAATCTCCAGAAAATACATCTCTTCCTAATCTGAAAATACATATACAAACTAAGAATTCTAACATGGCCTCAGAGCCAGGTTCGATTGTTTGTTGGGCGTGAATCTGTGAAGATCGAGCTGGTGTTTGGCTGGGCTGACGTTGAGCTCACTCAAAATTTCACGAAGCTTTTCTAGCTGCGTCTGATGTCTAACATGGCAGGATCAAGCTCTTCTGAGCTTCGTACACCAGTTTTCAATGGAGAAAACTATGAGTTTTGGAGCATTCGAATGAAGACCATTCTGAAATCTCATGGACTGTGGGATTTGGTTGAAAATGGTTTTGATGCTTCAGATCCAAAGAAAAAAAAAGGAAAGGAAGAAGGATCTAAAGCTGCTGAAGAAGAGAAGTCTATAACGGCTGAGATTTTGATGAAAGATGCTCGTGCACTTGGACTGATCCAAGGTGCAGTCTCAGACCAAATTTTTCCCAGAATAGTGAATGAAGAAACCTCAAAGCGTGCATGGGATATTCTGAAGCGAAGTTTAGAGGCGATAAACAGGTACGAAGTGTGAAGCTACAAGGCTTACGTAGAGAGTTTGAATACACTCGTATGAAGGATAGTGAGTCATTCTCTAGTTATGTTGCTAAACTATTTGATCTAATTAATCAAATGAAAAGTTATGGTGAAGAGTTACCAAGAGAAAGAGTTGTGCAGAAATTACTTATTAGCTTGCCTAGATCTTATGACTCTATATGTTCTGTGATTGAGCATTCAAAGGATCTTGACACTCTTGAAATTCAAGAAGTGGTTGCGTCTCTCAAGAACTTTGAGCTCAGGTTGGATAGGCACACTGAAAATTCCACAGAAAAGGCTTTTACTAGCCTGAACATAGAGAGTAAAAGCTCTAAGAATGGAAGTTCTTCTGGAGGTAACAAGTCTCAGAGGAACTGGAAGGGAAATGGGAAGAATTGGAATAACAAGTCCAATTCTAATCCCAAACCAAATGCATCAAATGATGGAACTAAAACACCTTGCAAGCACTGTGAAAAACTGCACTATGGCAAGTGCTGGTTTGAAGGAAAACCAAAATGCAGAGGATGTGGAAAGTTTGGTCACATGGTTAGAAATTGCCATGAAAATCAACCTGTGCAGAAGGTGAATTATGCCAATCAGGCTGAAGTAACTGGAACATTGTTTTATGCATGCAATGCCGTGACAGATGTGAAATTGAACAATTCTTGGTATGTGGACAGTGGTTGCAGTAACCACATGACTGGAGATGAAAGGCTATTGATAGATATTCGAAGGGATGTAACTTCCAAGGTGAAAATGGGGACTGGAGAGACAGTTCAAGTTGTAGGAAAAGGCACACTTGTGATAGAAACCAAGACAGGCAGAAAACACATTCAAGAAGTGATGTTGGTGCCTGGTTTAGAAGAGAACTTGCTCAGTGTTGGTCAGATGATGGAACATGGGTATTGTTTAGTATTTGGAAAGGGAATGGTGACAATTTTTGATGATTGGTCACTGCAAAATCCTATAGCTAAGGTTCCAATGACTATCAATAGGTGTTTCTCTCTCACAATGGTACCTGCTACTCAGTTGGTGCTGAGAGCAAGTGTGACTCACAGTTTGCAGACTTGGCATAAAAGGTGGGCCATTTAATGATCAAAGCATCGGATGCTGGCAAATCAAGACATGGTTCATGGACTGCCTAGTCTGGAGAAGGATTTTGCAGTTTGTGAAGGCTGCAAGTGGGAAAGCAGACAGAGACTCATTTCTGCAGAATCTACTTGGAGAGCTCGTTTCCACTTGAATTAGTCCACACTGACATCTGTGGTCCTATGCAGATTGCATCAATGTCAGAAAACAGATATTTCATGTTATTCATTGATGACTATACAAGAATGGCTTGGGTTTATCTTCTCAGAAATAAATCCAATGCTTTTGAATGTTTCAAGAAGTTCAAAGCAATGACAGAATTGCAGAGTGGACACAAGGTGAAATCACTTAGAAGTGACAGAGGTGGAGAATTCATGTCAAATGAATTTCTTGCATACTGCAGTGAGGCTGGAATACAAAGGCAGCTGACTGTAGCATATTCCCCTCAACAAAATGGAGTTGTTGAGAGGAAGAACAGGACTGTAATTGAGATGGCAAAGTCTATGCTACATGAAAAGAGACTTCCATATGAGTTTTGGGCAGAAGCTGTTCATACAGCAGTCTATCTTCTCAACAGGTGTCCTTCTAAGTCTCTTAAGAAAATGACACCATTTGAGGCCTTCACAGGAAGAAAGCCAGGTATTGCACACTTGAAAGTGTTTGGATGCCTATGTCATGTGCTTATTCCTTCTGTTTTGAGACACAAGTTGGAAGAAAACAGTCACAAATGCATTTTTGTGGGCTATGGATTGTGTGAAAAAGGCTATAGACTGTATGATCCTAAGGCTAGAAAGATTATCTTGTCTAGGGATGTCTATTTTGATGAAGAAGCCTCATGGACATGGGAGAATCCTAGCAATGCAGATGTGAGAATGCCTATGCCAGATGGAAATCAAGGTACTGCAGAAACTGAACAGAAGGTATTAGATGAACAATCTCAGTTTTTGGATACTCAAATGCAGATGGAAGAAGAAATTGCACCTCAAGGGGAAGAAATGCTTGATGAGACTCAAAGGGTTGATCACACACCTCACAAGTGGAGGAGTATTAATGACATCATGACACAATGCAACATGTGCATTGTAGAACCTGACAGCTTTGAAGAAGCAGATTTGGATGAATCATGGAGAAGTGCAATGGAGGCTGAATTCGAGATGATTAAGAAGAACAATACATGGAAATTAGTTGACAGGCCATTTGACAAACCAGTAATTGGTGTTAAGTGGGTCTACAAGGTCAAACTGAACCTAGATGGTACTGTGCAGAAGAATAAAGCTAGGCTTGTGGCTAAAGGCTATTCACAGAAGCCTGGAATCGACTATAATGAGACATTTGCCCCTGTGGCAAGACTTGACACCATCAGAACCTTGATAGCCCTTGCAGCACAAAAGGAATGGAACCTATTTCAACTGGATGTGAAGTCTGCCTTTCTCAATGGCATTCTAAAGGAGGAAGTTTATGTTGAACAACCTCAAGGATATGTTCAAGAGAGCAAGGAAACCAAGGTGTACAGGTTGAACAAGGCTCTATATGGACTGAAACAAGCCCCAAGGGCCTGGTATGATGAAATAGATGCCTATTTCAACACTGCAGGTTTTAAGAAGAGCTTAAGTGAAGCTACTCTCTATATCAAAACAAGTGACACCTCAGGTATTATCATTGTCTCACTCTATGTAGATGACATTATATATACTGGAAGCTGTCCTAAAATGCTTGAAGAGTTTAAACAAGATATGATGCAACACTATGAGATGACAGACTTGGGTATGTTGCACCATTTTCTTGGCATGGGAGTGGAACAAACTGATAAGCATATTTTCATTCATCAAAAGAAATATGCCATGAAAATTCTTGAGAAGTTTGGAATGAGAGACTGCAAGTCAGTGGCAATTCCATTAGTGGTGAATGAGAAATTGTGTAGAGAAGATGGAAGTGAAGCAGCAGATGAAAATGAATTGACAGATTGTAGAGTCTGCTTTATCTGACTGCCACAAGACCAGATGTCATGTTTGCATCTAGCTTGCTTGCTAGGTTTATGCACAATCCCTCAAAGAAACACATGGGAACTGCTAAAAGGGTGCTGAGATACATACAAGGCACATTAGATTTTGGAATTGAGTTTGCAAAGGGGAAAACAGCTACTCTAATTGGGTATTGTGACAGTGATGGGCTGGGAGTGAGGATGATATGAGGAGCACCTCAGGATATGCCTTCACACTAGGCTCAGGCATGTTCTCTTGGGCTTCCATCAAGCAAAACACAGTTGCTTTATCTACAGCCGAAGCTGAGTATGTGAGCGCTGCAGAAGCAACTTCACAAGCTAAGTGGCTCAGATTTGTGCTTGAAGATTTTGGTGAAGAACAGGTAGAAGGGACTCCAATTCTATGTGACAACACCTCTGCAATTGCAATGGCAAGGAATCCAGTTCATCACCAAAAGACAAGACACATCAGCAGGAAATTTCATTTTATAAGGGAAGCCATTCAAGCAAAAGAAATCGAACTGGTGTACTGCAAGACAGAAGATCAGATAGCAGACATTTTGACTAAGGCTCTGCCTAAGGATCGGTTTGTGAGGTTGAGAAGCTTGCTTGGAGTGAAATCAGCTAAAGGATTAGAAGGGAGTGTTGAAATATAATCATGTTCTGCCTGATTTCTTAGAGCAGAAGTCATGTTCTGCCTGATTTCTTAGGCAGAAGTCATTTTCTATTTTCTGTTCTGTCTATTTTAAATGATGTAATGAGAACCATTAGATCATAGTCTAGGTGGATTCTCTAGCTTAGATTTGGTATGACACGTGTAAGCACCTAATAGGGTGACAGTTGTAATTCTGTTAGAAGAGAATCACATTTCTCTCTTGTCAGACACACTATGTAAGCTGCAGATTGTAAGAATTCAATAGAACAGTGCCTTCCTCATTTCTCTTCATTCTCTCTAGCTGAAATCTTCAGAAAATACATCTCTTCCTAATCTGAAAATACATATACAAACTAAGAATTCTAACAATATAGAGAGCTGATTGAACTGACAAACGTCATTTCTTACGTCACATAGCAGAAGAAACCTGGTTAGTTAAACATGTCCAGCCCAGTTGGCCAATGACGTGGCGGCTTGGCCTATGAAGTACAACAGGTCAATATATGCTAATTTAATGTTAGTAACTCATGAAATCTATAAAAGAGTAGTAAATTCAAATGTTAACAAAATGACTGCTGTGCCAATAAGAAAGCATTGATTTGTAGTTCAGTGGTTTCAGGTTCAAATTTCTTAACACTTTGGTAATGTGTGGGTGAGAAACTTCATCCTTTATAATTTAGATTATTAGTTTGCCATATACTATATATGCAGCCAAATTAAAAAAAACAATTATTTTATAGAAGAGTGTTATTTTAAAGTTTACCTCAGCTTACGAAATCTTAGAATCAACCCTGGTATACATTCAGAATACTCTTCTCATATTTCAAAAAATTTAGGATTTTAGTTGTTGAAAAACCTCCATTTTGGGTCCAAAAAAACACCCCCAAAAATGAAACATATAAAAAGGGTTTTGACACAATCAAAATATAATAATTTTTTTTGAATTTTTTTAAGTGATAGTGCAAATTACTCTAACTTAATCTAATCTATATAAAAGATATTCGAACTTGGATGGAAGAGACCGAACTCACTATCTTAACTAACTAACCCACATTTGAAACATTTTCGGGTACTTAGGGAAAGAGTACACATGCACTGAGCTGAGTTTTGGATCAGAGACCCAAGCTAGTTGGGTTATAAGATTTTATAGTCCAGTTCTCATATTGCAAGCCAGTGGCCCAATCCAACTCAACCCCGCCAAAATATAACCGTCTTCCAATACGTCGTCGTAAAATGTAGAAATGCCGAGCCTGTCGCATAGTCCAACTGAATCCCAAACATTAACCAATAACCACCATGCACACCAAAACGAACAAAAAGAACTAAATAAATAAATAAATAAAAAGTAAATAAAATCTATCCGGAGCATAGGAGACCGGCCTTGTCTGATACGCTATCCCGTCAAATTCAACCTCGTCAGTGTTTCTCCTGTGGAGGTTTTTGTAGGGTTTCTCTCTAAACCCACAGACCCAGCGAAAATGGGTTCTCTGGAAAATGGGATAGAGGGAGCTACAAATGGCAGAGAAGAGCATGAAGAAGAAACAGAGCAAGAGCCAATATTGATGGAGCAATCTGAGAGGTTTTGTATGTTTCCTATTAGGTACAAGCAAATCTGGGAGATGTACAAGAAGGCTATGGCCAGTTTTTGGACTGGTACTTGTTCATTTTTCCTCTTTATATGTCTTTAAAACACAGAAGAAAGATTCTCATATTTCTTCTTAATTTTGGTGTTTTCTTGTTTATCGGTGTGTGTTTTGAAATGGGTATCTGTTTGTTTCTCCAATTTCATTGATATTTGGTTTTTTAATGTGAAAACATGTTCACATGGAATTGTACTTTGAAAACTCGGTTCTTGCCCTGTTTGGATTTTGTTTTTGTGTTTTTGTTTTTCTGGGTTGGAAATGGAGGTATGCTTCCTTGGAATTGAGAGTATAATTCAAAAGAAATCTGAAGTGGGATTTGTTAATTCTTTTATTTTGGTTTCAAAATTCGGTTGGGTTATGCAGTTGTTGGACTTGTTACTGTGGGTTCATGAAAGTAGTGTCTTCTTTTTCCTTTATTGGGTCCCCAACATTACTTTAGACTATACTTGTTGGCGTTTGCTGTGTCTCTCTGAAAGGGAGCACATTTGATGTTTTCTTGTGCTTTATTTCCCTTTGTTCTCTCTCCTAAGAACATTATACATTTGGTTATTTATGGAATCGTGCATGAACCAGAAATAATAAAGCCTTACGTAAATCCAAACCCATTGGCGGCTGCAAATCTCGGCTGCTATATGACCTCTCAAGACCAAGGTATTCTGATGTCAGATAGAGTTAAATGGGTAGCAGTGCTTGTGATTTACTTGGCTTGTGCCCATGGTAAATAGCACTAGCATGTAGTGCCTTGCTCAGAGAATCCTGAATCTACAATCTTGAACATATGAGCTTTTGCAATTCTGCTCGGCATATCTAGTCTTTGGCAGGCGTGGTTGAATTATTGCTTACAATGTGTACTTAAGGCCTATATTTCAGTCACTTGATTTCGTATCTGCTGTTGAGTAGTTTCATTATTATTTTATTTTTATTTTTACCACAGCATGTTCTAATGACATGTTAATTGGCTTACAGCTGAGGAGGTTGATCTCTCCCAGGATGTACATCAGTGGGATGCTTTGTCTGACTCCGAAAAGCACTTTGTAAGTCATGTCCTGGCATTTTTTGCCGCATCTGATGGGATTGTTTTGGAGAATTTGGCTGCAAGATTTCTAAACGATGTTCAGATTCCAGAGGTGATTTGTCTGCTATGATCTGTTCTTTATATGAAGAAGAGTGTTTGAATTTCCCAAAACATTTTCCCTCTCTCCTATTTCAGCCTATAATTTTTGAACTGTTGATGATTTGCCCCATAATTAGACTAAAATCCATTTTTATTTTCTCCTAGTTGACCAACTAACACTAAGGCTTTTCGTTCTTCTCAGGCTCGGGCATTCTATGGATTTCAACTTGCAATGGAGAATATTCATTCTGGTAGAACTTTTAACATGGTTTCTGTTGTTTCCTCTATTTATAATGTATTGAGCCACCTGCCTAAGGGGTTTTCTCTTTGCTCTTTTTTAAATACTGTCTATCATCAGAGATGTACAGCTTGCTTTTGGAGACATATATCAAGGATTCAATGGAGAAACATAGATTGTTCAATGCAATTGAAAGCATTCCTTGCGTCTCTAGGAAGGCTAAGTGGGCGTTGGATTGGATACACAGGTATGTGTGCATTCTTCTTCTGTATTCCTGGTATAAGCAAAGATGGCAAATCTTTGGGTTTGGAGTGCTTTATAATTGCTAATAAAGGAGATTATATTTCCTGTGTGGCTGGACTTATTTGTACTTGATACATGCAATCATGTTTAAATGCGTTTGTAAAATCATGTACTTGATGTGTTAACCTTGAAGTTCTTTAGTACTTTTAAAATTCAACGTTATAATATGGCCTGAGTAGAGAATGGGTTGTTTGTCTTGAGTTGTGTAGGAGGGCCATTTCTATCAAACGGAAATCACATATGCAATAACTTGAACTTCCTCCTGTGTGATATCTATGTTGTGTCTGTAGGTTCAAAGTGTGCATATAGGAGTGACAAAAGTTATACAGCCTACAGTTTTTGAATACAACACTTGGTCTTTCTAACGAGGAGGTTTTGCGCATGGGAAGTGAGATGGGATGGGTGGTGGGGGAGACATCTTTAAAATTATATCTAATTGGGAATTTATATATTTTGACAAAATATTTAGTTTCTAACAAAACTAAGAGCTCTGCTGTATCATATGTAAATATCACATTATATTTGAACTTCATACCATCTACTGCATACTGCATACTGCAACTTTAAAAGTTGTCGTTGTTAAGACCAGCTGATCGTAGTCATCAAGCTTCATTTGTAGTTCATGCATATTCTCTATTTGATTAAAAGCAAGGAACCTGTTGCCTAAAACAATTTCTTGTTCTGCATGATGTGCAGTTCCAATTCATTTGCAGAGAGACTTGTTGCTTTTGCATGTGTTGAAGGAATCTTCTTCTCCGGAAGGTAGCGTGCACTCACATACCCCTTTTTCTTTCTTGGATTTTTGTCATGAGGCTTGATACAACTTTTCTTTTGTTTTCTTCACCTTTTTCCCCTTTGTTTATTGTTCATTTGAGGTTTTCAGCTTCTGTGCCATATTCTGGCTTAAAAAGAGGGGCTTAATGCCAGGTTTGACATTCTCAAATGAGCTTATCTCCAGAGATGAGGGCCTCCATTGTGATTTCGCTTGTCTTCTGTACAGGTAATTCATGTTTTTCTTTATTTTTTAAGGGTTCTTGAATTTCTAGTTTCGCATCTGATTGTAAGAAAAAGATAATAGTTACTTATAGGGAGTTTCTTGCTGAAATCCTTGATTTATTCCTTTTGTCCCCACAGAATCAGGGAATTCAATAAATTTGATAAAATAACAATAAGCAACTGACAGAAAGTTATTTTGTTGCTATTGCCTACAGTTTGTTACGGAAGCAATTACCTTGGCAAAAAGTTCATGGCATTGTACATGAAGCTGTCGAGATTGAGACCGAGTTTGTTTGTGAGGCCCTCCCATGTGCATTGATTGGCATGAACTCAGATCTCATGAGCCAGTACATAAAATTTGTTGCTGATCGACTCTTGGTATATCTCTGATGATTTGTTCCTCCCTTTTTTCTCTTTCTTTAATTCCTAGGGATTTAGGGGAGTTGTGTTTAATTTTTATAGTTATTGTTAGTGTTACATGTCAATATGAATGTGATAGAATATACCCTACCTTCCAGGTTGCATTAGGGTACCAGAGGAAGTACAATGTGGACAATCCTTTTGATTGGATGGAGTTTATTTCTTTGCAGTGAGTATTTCTGAGAATGTGGTTTATGCCTGCTTTAATCTATTCTTAGAACTGGTTTACTGATAATTTACAAGTGAACATCCTGCATGAATATTTCACTGGGTTTGTAAGGTCTTATTTATTTATTTATTTGCTGCTAATGACTGGATTGGTGGGTTATTATGACTGCATTGGATAGGGAAACTTAGAAAGAAACTTTCACTGTTTTTAACTATTCGCCATGTGAAATATAAACTTGGGAAAAACTCCAGGGAACTTAAGCCGCTGGCATCCTATCAAAGTATGTGGGATTGTAGGAATGGTCAGTCATTAGCTTAATGTCATACCACTTAGTTTGGCATCTTGATCTTGATCTTGTTTTTTTTTTTTTTTTTCCCTTTCTGCAGAGGAAAGACGAACTTTTTTGAAAGAAGGGTGGGTGACTATCAAAAAGCATCTGTTATGTCAGGCCTCCAAGATGGTGGAAAGAATTTCATCTTCAAGATGGACGCAGACTTCTAGTCATCAATTTGTTGCAACTTTCTCCAGCATTGTACTGAAATGCCGGATTTGGAATCAAAATTTTGTCACTCTTCTTTGTGCCAGCAATTTGTATGTTGTATTTCAAGGGATATATATGTGTCATAGTCTGACTGAAGTTGTATTAATTTATGCCAAGCCGCCCTTAGCTCGGGGTGGTTGTCATTATCAGTAAAGAATTTTGTTATCTATAATTTAAAATTTCATTATAATCTGGTGGAAAATGTGAAATGTGCATCATATCTCAATCTCATCATTGTGTTTGCAAAATGATGCATGAATCTGCTACTTTCATCAGTGCTGTGATCATTATTAGCATTATGAGTGTGGCATGTGGTGCACCCTTTTGTGTGAATTATGCCTGTATTTGTGTGTGTCTGCAGACACATGGCAGCAACCTTGCCAATTTTTCCCTAAGATTGGTGCCATGAGTTTTTCACCATTGGGATCTGGATTTATGGAGGTTTGCATAGAAAAAAGCGATGTGAAAGCTTCAGTCCCGCATGGGCATGTGATGTATTGCCAACCATTGATGAGTGTGGCACACGCGCGACTAGTGGTAGCATCCTCTTAGAGAACGGAAATTTTTCTATAAAATAAAAAATAAAAAAAGGTGAGAGGAGCATATTGTTGGATCCAGACCATAGGCATAGTTCTGTGAGAGTGACTGATGAAAATGATGTTTATTGTCCTTTGGATTTGGCTAGAGTTGAGTGATGCTTAAACATAATCCACCTCAAGAGTCACAATCTATGCCTAAGCTAATATAAAAGCAATCATATCCACCACAAGCTTATGTTTTCTTCTTTTGGGGTTCTTGATAAGGATCTAAATAATCTATATTGTTGGTTTTGGAAAGGTTGATTTGATTTCACCTTAATGTTATATGCAAGCTAATCCCCCACTAGCATTAGGATGAACTGTTCCTCATTGTCCTGAAATGATGATCAACTTGTCACTAAATTTTCTTGAATTGATCAAAGGAAGATGAGCTAAAGGCACTCAGTTTAAGACACATTGAACACCTAACAACAAACCCTAATGCTCCCAATTAGTCTTTTGTTGCTTTCTCCATGTTACAACTTGGTCTCCATGGCACGCCCAATGGACAGAAAGCAGGCACTCTCTCTCTCTCTCTCTCTCTGAGTTTGGTGTCTGCTTGAGGTCACCAGGGCACTAAAATTAGGTACCAAACAATCCACCTTCTTTTTCCGTTTTTACTTTTTTTTTTTGGTTTGTTTTTTTTGGTATTATCCAAATTTCCTAGTAATTATTAGGTACCCCATCAACATTCATGCACCAAAATTTAAAGAGAAAGTGATGGGTTATTCATTTTAAACAAAAAAGGTTTTATTTGTAGCTCCATAGTTTTATTCCTTTCTTACGTTTGCTTGCCTTGGCCGCTTTGATTTTTTGTTGGTAAGCTAACGTCTTCTGAGAGGCACACTTGGATCAATCTGTATGGTCTATAGAAAAGATGATAATGCCTTTCTCCCTAACAATCCTACATAAATCAAGTTAATTAAGACAAAGAATCAGAATCATGAACTACTCCTTTTAAATAAAGTTAATCAATGTGTTGATTATTTTTAACACCTTGCAATTTACATCATTATCCATGTGGGTGTGGCTTTGTCAATGTTAACCATTACCTGTCCCATTTTACCAGCTTCAAATCCGATCATAACAACTTTGAACCTCCCATGATGCGGTTGCTCAATGACTGGACCATTTCACCTACCTCACCTTTTTTTCTCGTAAGTCATATCTATCCCAATAGAATACCATTGATTGGCTCATAAGTCAGAGAAATAATTTAGTTTTACGAACATTGTCTTATTAATTCATGCATTATAATGTGGGTAGACGACGCAATTGATATCTCATGTACTTATGATATATTATTAATAAATAAATATTCATGTTATAACACAAGTAGAGTAAGTATGGTAGTCATCCAAATATTTTGTTTGGGTTAAAGCCTTTAATGTGACAGTCATCCTAAAAGTTTAAAAATTCCCTAATTAGGTTTTCCTTTTCTCATATTGTGTGCTTTATAAACACGATTAGAGCATCTGAAAGAGTATGAAATGACGTTAATAACTATTTGGTCTAGTGACATTTATTCATCATTTGTCTTAATTGGATTCTCATTAGCCCACGTTTTCCACAACCTATAATCCCATCTCTCCCATGAAGAATTATTCTAGTTAGGATTGTTGTGGGAGGTTGAACCATATTAGTTGAGACTTTGAGATTATCCAAGAACAGCAATGGCCCTAATTATATATCTCATTTCAAAGTGGCTAAACGGCTTTAACTGATGGAGGCACTAGTGCTTACCTACCCATACTAAGATATGCATAACGCATACATAGCAAGAGCTTCCCAATCAATGGAAAAGTAGGAAGAAAGAAGGACCACCCTCTTTACTTTTCCATACCTAAAGCCTGAGCGCAATCTTAATATATACCAATTCTATTTGCCACTTTTGTCACTTGGAGGTGGACCAATTCTAAAGTCTCTAGTGGGGATATTATCATCCTTCTTGTGCTTGTGGCCTTATCCCTCACCTACCCTAACCACTAATGATCCATCATCTACCGATGAAGCATGAAAATATTTAGTATAAAAATAATACTTTTTAAAAATAATTTAGGATCTCCTGGTGTCAACCCATTCTACCTTATGGGTTGGTGATCATTGGTGGCCCAGGTCATGGATGGGTCCATAGTCTCATCATGAGAAAGATCAATAGTAAGATTACATTTTACCCCTTGCTTAGTTCCAACTGAAAAGTTGAGCAGATCCAATACATTGGTGGGACATGAAAGTGCTCTAACATTTGTAAGTACAAGATAATCTTAAAAATGTTAAAATGACAAATTTAACCCTCATCTTATCTAAATGAAACGTGTCAATCTCTGCTAATACAAAAGTAAACACATGACGCAAATGGGGTCTAGCGGTGAAAAAAAGTTTTGACTTAGGGAGTGAAAAAAGATTTTGATAAAAAAAAAAAAGATTTCGACTTGCAAATGAATGGTCTCAAATTTGAAACCTCATGGCACTTTGGTGATGTGTAAGGAACCCCTCTAACACTGTTTAGACTATCACTTCTATTCATTAATTCTCGGGCATCTTCCTATTTATAAGCCACATCTCACAACAAATGGAGATGTTAATGAGAATCTTATGAATAATACTAATTTTATCACATTTTTATATCACAATTTCATACGACATGATGTAACAACTAATGTGTACATACCACATCATGTAAATTACTTATTTATGTTTTTCTAATTTTATTTATTAAAATACATTTCATTCATTTAATTAATGTGGCATATGATATGAAAATAAGACATCATGTAGTATAGAAATATATGATAAAAATGTAATAAATGTGGCATTACTGGAATCTTATTAGATTAATGAAACCACGGCCCCTACATGCCATTGTCATGTATAGAAGGAGAATATTTAATCCCAAGACTACCCCTAGCCCATTTTGACTTTCCCATTTCTAACCATTTATACACAATTTTGCACACCTCAAAAAACCAGAAAAACAAACGCAGTGCAAACAACTCTATTTCTCTCTCACTCAAAGCCACCACCTTTCTGTTGTTCTTCTACCAGACTACCACCAACCCAAAACTAGCAGAAAACCCACATCCAAATCTGGCTCAGACATGGAGGAGTCCGTACCAATCAGTATCTGGGACAGTGTGGTGGAGCTAACCAAAGTGGCACAGCAAAAGGGTAGTGATCCTCTGCTATGGGTTATACAGTTGTCCTCAAACTTGAAATCCAGGGGAGTATCAATGCCCTCAGTCGAGCTTGCCAATGTGTTGGTCTCTTACATTTTCTGGGACAATAACGTGCCCATTACTTGGAAGTTTCTAGAGAAGGCTTTGATGTTGAAAATTGTGCCCCCTATGCTTGTTCTTGCTCTGCTTTCAACAAGGTTTGTTCTTTTGTTTTCTGTTTTGCAGTTTGAAGATTTTGATTTCTGGGTTTTAGTTTTTTTTTTTTGGTGTTTCGGTTATAGTTAGATTCTTTTGATATATTTTCAGTTGGGATCATATAAAGGGTCTCAATTTGTTCAAAGCTTTCATCTTTTATTTTTCCTTGGACTGTTTCGGAAAGGAAAGTAATAACAGAATCTTAATCATGTTGTGTCCTTGTTTTCGACATAAAAGATATCTTGGCCAAACTGGACCGTATTGTTGTGTTTCAGAATTTCAGTTTACTAGTGGAGTAAGTCCTTGTGATTACACATTTTATTTTCTTTAAACCTTAAATTTCAGACCTTTCTTACCTTTTCCCCACATGTTAAAAAATGGTGTGTTGGGCTCACATGTCTCTCTTTGTACTTTGTACTTTGTTCTTTTTTTCTTAGAAAAGAAATTTTTCCTCTCGAATTTCAATGTCCATTTTCTCTGTCCCGGCTAATTCTGTATGGTTGATATTTCTCCGCATTCTTTTTAGAAAGAACAGAAACCACAACATTTGGCTGATCAGAAAACGGAGGAAGAAAGTTAATTGTGGGTCTTCTTCTGAATATCATATTTTCTTTTATGTCTCCCAGAAGCTAATAAATTATAAAAGACCGAGCCAAGTTATTGGAGTAGTGGAGTAGAGTGCTTGAACACGTGACACGTCCTAATGCAATCTTGATTTCCTTGTGAAATCAGTTAAATTCATGCATTACAATGTGCTGTGTTGATGAATGAGTATGGCCTTGATTATAATGTATTTACACAAAATTATCTGAAGAATCAGTTGGCATGCAGATGCAGATTAGATTACTAATATAGGCTGCATTTTGCTTGCCACTAATGTTCTGTTTGTTTCTCCAGATCAAGTTGTGTTTACTTTTTTCTTAACGGTTCTTTTGTGTGTGTGTGTGTGTGTGTGGGGGGGGGGGTTGAAGGTCAGTGTTCATAATGCATTATAATAGCCTCTTATGTTCTCACTTGTGATACACTGCTTGTTTTCTTGCGTTGTAGGGAAATTCTCATGCCCTAGTAATTAATGGTCTTATTGTTGTCTACCACTCTTTCTACAGGGTCATTCCATGTCGGCGCTCCCAGCCGGTGGCATATAGGCTTTACATAGAACTCCTTAAGAGACACATTTTTACCCTGAAGTCTCAGATAAAAGGACCAAATTATCAAATGTAAGTTCTGATATCTAGTACAGATGAGATTATTTGCTTACACTGTACAGAAGATGATGCTAATAAGGATTGATTATTGTATCTCGAATTTCTAACCTGTATAATTCTTACAGAACCATGAAATCGATAGATTCTATTCTTCATCTTTCCTGGATATTTGGTCTGCCAGCAAGTGACCCTGGGATTCTTGTGGTTGAGTTTTTATTTTCAATTGTTTGGCAATTGCTTGATGCATCATTAGATGATGAAGGATTGCTAAACTGTACCCCAGAAAAGAAGTCTAAATGGGCAATTGAACCTCAGGAAATGGAGATAGATTGCCACGATAGTTATTATGAGAAGAGGAACAAACATAATGAGATATTGCAGGAATCAAATACTGTCATGGCCATTGAGATAATTGGGCAATTTCTTCAAAATAAAGTAACTTCAAGAATTCTTTACTTGGCTCACCGAAACTTGTAAGTCCTTGTCCCCTTTAACGATTACTGCTATTCTTTCTCCATTCTCCTTTGAAGTTTTGAAGTAAAATTATTTTGTACGACTTTTGGTTTTCTCAAGCATCAGATGGCCTGTCTTAGTATTCAAGATTAGTAAATCCTCTTAGTATTTAAGATTAGTAAATCCTCTAAAACATCCTGTATATGTACATGACATTTTTTGAATGTTCTCTCAACAGATTTCCTTCTATATAATTTCAGATTCAGTTGTATGGTCTTGTTTTTTTCATTTCATTTGCCAGAAAGTCTTAAAATCAATTACTAAGTTTCCTTTCACCAGTACTTTGATCAGTTTCCTGCTTGATCTTTGCCTTCAGTGCAAGCCATTGTTTAACATTTGATCTCACTTTTTCAGGGCTGCACATTGGACTAGTTTTATTCAGCGATTACAGTTGCTTGGATTGAACTCATTAGCATTAAGAAATTCAAAAATTCTTACCCCAGAGGCTCTTCTACAGTTGACTTCAGATAGTCACATCGTCTTGCCTCAAGAATGCAAAACAGCTTCTTCGCAAAAGTATCATGCAGTTATGGCTTCTGGATCTCTGGCTTCTTCTGCTGGTCTGTGCCATGGGAATAGTCGTTCTGCTTTGTGGCTTCCTCTTGATCTTGTATTAGAAGATGCAATGGATGGATATCAAGTTGACGCAACAAGTTCTGTTGAAACAATTACTGGTAAACACAGAATTTATTATCCCTTGTGCTTGAAATTAAATAGTATTTTAAATTACTATTGGTTCTTATGAGACCAGTTTCTGTTAGGATGAAAAATCAAGGTTTCATTTTGTAGGTTTGGTCAAAACCTTTCAAGCAATAAATGGCACAAGCTGGCATGATACCTTTTTGGGCCTTTGGATAGCAGCTCTTCGTCTTGTACAAAGGGTTCGTATCGGTTTTGAATAAATTTAAAAAATTTCCTTCTGAATGGTTGGTATTGGTCCGGAACATGAACGTCAATAGTTCCTTAAAACATTCTACTAGCTCTCTTCAAGACCAGACCCATATATGTCATAGAAGTTTGAGCAACTTACTTGATTTTGGGTACTTCCGTCAACTTTGATCAGTAACTGGCAGGATTTGTTAGAAAGTTCTACAACTTTAAAAGTTACACATAAATGCTTTTAATGGCTGATTATCTTATTGGTAACCCTAACACATCAAAGTTGCTCCATGATAAATTTGTTGATTTACCATTAATCCCAAGAGCTGCGGATCATCAACAATTGTATCTATATATATGTATATACAGAGAGCTTCCATTGAGGGATCCCTGTTTGAGGGACGTAGGGCCCACTCCGCATTGTATTCCACTAATCCAAACCATCTATTTTTTAGATAATCATTCAAAGATCATCTCTACAAAAAATCACTTGAATCCAATATCATTTGACCACTCAATTGAGTTATTGAAATTTTAGTACTTTCTTGAAGCACCGTGTTTATTGATTTTGTAGGACACAATTGGATGTCGAAACGGTTTCCGATTTGTCTAATTTTTTTGCAAGGATGATCTATGAATGTAGACTTAAAAAATAGATGGTTTGGATCGTTGAAAAAAAAAATCGTAGGGTACCCTAAAGGATGCCCCTCAATAGAAGGGGACTGTATATATATATGTATATTCTAATCTTCTGTTGTCATACCATTGATAAATTTATTGGTTCACTGTTGCTCTAAAAAACTTAAGCTGTTAGGACCAGACTTAATCTGTTCGGTATTGAATGAAGCAAGTGTTATTTTATAGGTTTAAGTGGGAACTGTTATTTCTAAAATTTATATTAGTTATGGCTTCTTGTTGATAGGCTTTTTTTATGTATTGCAGGAAAGGGACCCCATAGAGGGCCCAGTGCCTCGCCTTGACACTCGCTTATGCATGCTATTGTGCATCACAACACTGGTGGTTTCTGATCTGATTGAGGAGGAGGAAATTGCACCAACCAACGAAACAGAATATGGTTCTGTCAATTGCTGGAAAGAAAAAGAGGTTCCGGGAAAGCGCCGCTATGATTTAGTCTCCAGCCTACAGATGCTGGGTGATTATCAGGGTTTGCTGACTCCACCTCAGTCTGTTGTTTCTGCTGCCAATCAGGCTGCTGCAAAAGCAATGCTGATTCTTTCAGGTGTCAGTATTGGGAGTGCATACTTTGAGTGCATCAGTATGAAAGACATGCCTATCAACTTCTGTGAGTAATATCTAGCTCGCATTCATTGTCAATGAGTCTCTGTTCAACATAAAGAAAATTCTATGAGTGTGTCTTGTTATAAAAAGGGAACCAGCACACCAATGAAATAAATGGCCAAATGGCCATTCGGGGGCATGGCAGTGCTGTTCACTTAGTGTATTCCAAAAAATATCTTCTTATTTCCTTTTTCAAATATCTATTGCTCTTTAAAGAAAAGTTACTCTGCTGAATGTTTCTCGGTTATGTTTTTTATTTAATTTAATTAATTTATTTATAGATAAAACCATTGGAACTGTATAGCGCACCGTTGTCCATGGTTGTTCCATTCTTGTATTCTTGTCTTTTTTTTCTTTTAGTCTTGTTTTATTCCCATATTGGTCCTGTTTCTAGTTTTTAATATTGTTCTTTTTGGTTTAGATGTAATGGTCCATCGCATAAGCAACTTCTGTATACTGTTTTGTGGAGTCGGTGTATATCTGTTAGGTATTCTAATCTTAAGTTTATGTGTTTGTTTACAGCTGGAAACTTGCGTCATTTGATAGTTGAGGCCTGTATTGCTAGAAATCTACTGGAAACATCTGCATATTCCTGGCCAGGTTATGTTAATGGACGTATCAACCAGTTACCTCATGGTGTGCCAACTCAAGTGCCTGGTTGGTCATCATTTATGTTGGGGGCTACGCTTACTCCAGTAGTGGTTAATGCTTTGGTTTCAAGTCCTGCTTCAAGGTATGCTAGCTTTTAACTTTCTAAATCTGTTACATTTAGTAAATCATGTTATAATTAAGATGTTGGGACTTCATTTCCACAAGTTTTTAGAGTTTTACCCCTGTGAATCATTTCTGACAAGGTTTTGGTCCCTGCCTCTCTGGCTTGTAGCAATTGTTTATATGGTACATGTATGAAGTTTTTGAATTTATCTGGTATATGTATTCATTCCTTAAATCAGAGATTACCACTTTTCAGAAGGGCCCATCAATAGCCAATTTCTAAATTCTAATTTTTGAGTTCATGCTTAATGCACTAATTAGGATGGAAGTTTACATTTGGCTCACAAGAATTTTGAGAATCTAACCAATTTTGCATACGGATGGTTATACCTTTGGTCATTAGCATTGTATGATCCTTTTGTCCCTTCCAGGCGATCGGAAAATAAAGAAATAGTTAATATATTCAAGATAATTACGTATAAGTAATGCTACACTTACCACATTTTTATCCCACATTTCTATACCACATGATGTGGCATGTCCATATTATATGCCACATCAATTAAATCAATGAAGTGTATTTTTTAATTAAGACAATTAGAAAAACAAATACTGGAATAAATCATAAAATAAAATAAAATATTAAATAATTTTAATTGATGTGGCTGTCCACCTCAGCTGCCGCATAAGATGGTATAGGGATGTGGTAAGAGTAGCATTATTCATTACGTATTTACAAAATACCTATATCTATGGGAGTCATTGTGTGCAAAAATATTAAAGGGGAACTCTTTGTAGATAGATGACTTTTAGATTACCATTTTCTTAACTTCTTTGACTATGGCCTGGTCTTCAGTTACTCCTTTTTCTTTCCTGAAGCCAGGTATATCAGATGCTCTTTTTTGTAAATTTACCCAAAGGTAAAGCTACTGAATTAAGCTCATGGATTTGATGGAAGCTTAGCAGAACTCGAGAAAGTATTCGAGATTGCAGTCAATGGATCAGATGATGAGAAGATATCTGCTGCTACCATATTTTGCGGGGCGTCACTCATTAGGGGATGGAATATACAGGTGAAGAAACAATATTATTATATTTAAACATATTTTGAATTCTTTGCCCCCACTTGCATATTTGAATCCTAAGAGTTCTTTCCATTTTTTCTGAATCACTCAACTTTCTTTTTTAATTTATGGTTCACATTTTATGCAGGAACATACTGCTCATTTTATCATTAGATTATTGTCTCCTCCGGTTCCTGCCGATTATTCTGGGGGTGACAGCCATTTAATAGGTTATGCACCAATGTTGAATGTCCTCATTGTTGGAATAGCATCTGTTGACTGCGTTCAGATTTTCTCTTTACATGGCTTGGTATGTATGTTAAACTTTTACTTAACCAAACACGAAGATTTACAATAATACTGTCAGGGTTTGTCGCATCTTAGGAAGTGATCAAGCACCCTTCTACTTATAGCTAATTCTGTTTCAAGTTAACATTGAGCATTATTAAGTTATCTACCTCAATATTCAGTTTGGCTTTTGAGGTGGATTTTCCATGTTAATTTGAAACCAGTAATTGCATCAAGGACAAGGAGAAGACATTGTAAATTGAAATTGTAGTATAAGACATGATGCTTGTGTTAAGGCTCTGAAAGGAGCACTGTGGCAGCTTTTCTGTTTTAGAATTCCTTGATGCAGACCCAAAAAGTTGTTCAAAGACTTTATTTTGTTGATTTCAGCTGTACATCTTCTTACTTTCCAAAATCAGGAAAATAGAGTGGTTGGTGGTAGATTCTTAGATAGGGAAAAAGATCACTAATGTTTTGTGATCTCATGTTATTTGAGTTTTAATATCAATTGGATTGAATTGGTGCTTTACTGTAATAAACTTCAATAAGTACTTCGAGTAGAAAAAGTGGCAAAATATCCTCTTTGTAAAAAAAGATCAGAAGCCTTTGGGTGATGTTGATAATATATCTGTTTTGTGGTTTGGGAGTGGGGAGATGTGTGTGCTAGTGACAGGAACTTCGTATCAGCTTCAAACTAATGTAATCTAGTTTTCTTTCCAGGTCCCACAACTTGCATGTTCATTGATGCCGATATGTGAGGTGTTCGGCTCATGTGTTCCCAATGTCCCCTGGACTCTAACAACGGGAGAAGAAATCTCTGCCCATGCTGTGTTTTCAAATGCATTTACTCTCCTTTTGAAGCTGTGGAGGTTTAATCATCCTCCTCTTGAGCATGGGGTGGGAGATGTACCCACAGTTGCATCCCGACTTACACCTGAGTATCTCCTATCAGTAAGAAACTCTTACCTAGTATCTTCTGGAAGTGCTCACCAAGATCGAAATAAGAGGAGGCTCTCCACTGTTGCAAGTTCATCATCTCCAGAACCTGTATTTGTGGACTCGTTTCCAAAATTAAAAGTTTGGTATCGGCAGCATCAAGCATGTATAGCCTCAACCCTCTCTGGTCTTGTTCATGGAACCCCTGTCCACCAGATTGTTGATGGGCTTCTTAACATGATGTTCACAAAGATTAGTAGAGGAAGCCAGTCTTTAACTTCTGTTAATTCTCCAAGTAGTAGTTCTTCTGGACCTGGAAATGAAGACAACTCTCTAAGACCTAAATTACCGGCCTGGGATATCTTGGAAGCTGTTCCCTTTGTGGTTGATGCTGCTCTAACAGCCTGTGCTCATGGGAAACTTTCTCCTCGCGAGCTGGCTACAGGTTAGCCTTGTTTTCTCTTCCCATTTGCTGTTGATGTTTTGTTATTTACACACAGCGATACCCAGGAAATTGAATTGATTTTTTTATATAAACTAATCCTGAATGTGTGATTGAGTTAATACTGGCAACCATATCACTGAGTTTGATATAACTGGGTATTTTTAATATTACCTCAAGTCATTTTCATTTGACCTGTAAAATATAAAAGAACCAATTTTTTATTTTTTTAAATTACTAGATGTGGCACTCAACTTTAAGAGAAAGAAAGAAGTCATTATTATACCTTGGTCTAATATGTGAAATAACTGAAGAGTTTTCCCTATTTCAGGGCTTAAAGATTTAGCAGATTTTCTTCCTGCATCTTTGGCAACCATTGTCAGCTACTTTTCTGCTGAAGTTACTCGGGGTATTTGGAAACCAGTTTTTATGAATGGAACAGATTGGCCCAGTCCCGCCGTGAATCTATCCCATGTGGAGGAACAGATCAAGAAAATCCTAGCTGCTACTGGTGTTCATGTCCCTAGCCTTGCTCCAGGTTTTCTCTTGTTACCAACTTATAACTAGAATGAAAAGCTATCTTCCTGACTTTTGTAGCATGGTTGGCTTGTGCATATCGACATATAGTACTTGCCACTAGTCAGTGGTCACCATAGACAGAAGCTTCATGAGACATTCAGACAAACCTGGTCTATATTATTTAATACTTTATGTGGTGTTGAGCATCTATGATCAACATTCATCCTGTACATGCTTGCAGTTGATAATTAAATGAATATAAGCTATTACATTGTTTTGGGAAAGATTTTGTTTTCCATTCTCCCCATATTGCAGAGCTAGTTTATTTATTCCTCCCCTCTCGTATTTTGATTGAGACTTAACTATTGCAGGTGGAAGCTCTCCAGCTACACTTCCATTGCCCCTAGCTGCCTTTGTAAGTCTTACTATTACTTACAAGGTTGACAGAGCATCAGAGCGTTTCCTCAGTTTGGCAGGCCCCACCTTGGAGTGCCTTGCAGCTGGTTGCCCATGGCCTTGTATGGCAATTGTGGCATCCCTTTGGACTCAAAAGGCCAAGCGATGGAGCGACTTCCTTGTCTTTTCTGCATCTCGGACTGTTTTTCTACAGAATGGTGATTCAATGGTTCAGCTTCTTAAAAGCTGCTTTACTGCCACACTAGGCCTGAATGCCACTCCAATCTCGAGCAATGGTGGTGTTGGAGCACTTCTTGGCCATGGATTTGGATCCCATTTCTGTGGTGGGATTTCCCCTGTCGCACCGGGTATTCTTTATTTACGTATGTACCGGTCAATTACAGATATTGTCTTCATGACGGAAGAGATTCTTACTATCTTGATGCATTCTGTAAGAGAGATAGCATGTACTGCTCTTTCTAAAGAGAGATTGCAGAAGTTAAAGACAACAAAAAACGAGATGAGATATGAACAGGTTTCACTTGCTGCTGCAATGTCTCGGGTGAAACTAGCAGCTTCCCTTGGGGCGTCTTTAGTATGGTTAACAGGAGGCTTGTGTCTGGTTCAGTCATTGATCAAAGAAACCCTGCCTTCTTGGTTTATATCCATGCATTGGTCTGAGCAGGGAGAAGGGTCAGAGGGAATGGTTGCCATGCTTGGGGGTTATGCACTTGCATACTTTGCAGTGCTCTGTGGAGCCTTTGCTTGGGGTGTTGACTCATCATCATCGGCATCAAAACGGCGTCCTAAAATCCTAGGTACTCACATGGAATTTCTTGCAAGTGCACTTGATGGGAAGATATCGCTTGGTTGTGATTCGGCAACATGGCGTGCCTACGTGTCGGGGTTTGTAACTCTAATGGTGGGTTGCACACCAAAATGGGTGCTTGAAGTGGATGTACATGTGTTGAAGAGACTAAGCAATGGTCTAAGGCAGTGGAATGAGGAGGAGCTTGCTCTGGCTTTGCTAGGGATTGGTGGGGTTGGTACAATGGGTGCGGCTGCTGAACTCATAGTTGAAAATGAGATGTAAATCCCATCCCCCTCAACCCCAATGGCCCAAAAAGGTTTGAAGGCAAATGTACATGTTAAAAATGGTTGTAGATTAGTTTAATTGCCAGGAACTTGTGCAGCAAACTTATTTTGCAGTGAAAGGTTCAGAGTTTTGTTCCCTAAAAGGAATTTAGAGAGCAAACACTTTTTAAAAACAATTTGACCCAAGTCTCCCTCCCCTCCTAACTTTCATCACATTGCAGACGCATATGCACTCCCTCTGCCTAAATATTTTTTGGTTGGATGTATATGAAATGTTAATGAGAAACCGAGGATGATATGAAAATCTTCGTTCAAATTAGAATTAATTCGTCTCTCATTCGACTTGCTTACCTCTCTTACGCTGTTATTTATCCCCCAACCCTTCTTAAAGAATGACGCATTGAAAAAAAAAACATGAGGAAGATCCAAGATCCTACCACCTAGTAAGGTGCACTGTGCAGAAGTTTTTGTTATCCTTAGAAAGAAAGAAAAATGAATCAGCATGACCCAAGATTTAAAGATCTCTATAAAATTGCTCTAAAATCCCAACGGGTTATTTGTTCTCAACAAGATTGTACCCAAGTGGCAATCTTACAGCCAGTTTTGACTTTCTCCATGTTTGACCGATCATATCGCTCAGTTTCACGAACAAAAAGGCACACATGCACACAATGCAGAGTCACAGAACGTGAACTAAATAAAACCTGAACACAATTTCTGCATATCCTTCTCATTCTGTACAATCCAAATTCCGAAATATCTCTCTGCATGACTGAAAACAACCAGAAAACCTGCCAATGTGATCGAGAAATGGCCGAGTCCGAACAAAGCAGCGTCTGGGACGTTGTCATAAAGCAGACCAAGGAGGCTCAAGAAAAGGGTAGTGATCCTCTTCTCTGGTCAATGCAAGTCTCGTCAAATCTGAGCTCTGCAGGGGTGTGCATACCTTCCATGGAGCTGGCCAACGTGTTGGTCTCATACATTTGTTGGGAAAACAATGTGCCCATTTTGTGGAAGTTTCTTGAGAAGGCCTTGGTTTTGAACATGGTGCCCTCTATGCTTGTTCTTGCTCTGCTTTCCTCCAGGTCTGTGTTTCTGTTTCTGTTTTCCATTTTAAACTTTGTAAATAATTTTTTCTTTTTGGTATTTGATGTTCTTGGTTTTATTCCGATCTTCTTTGAATTTTGTATTAGGATGTATTTAGTTATTGTTTCATGTCAGTTCACTGCTGTGCAATTTTCTTCTTGTTTTTTGTTGGATGAAAATGAAAATTGTTGCGTTTTTCAGGGTTATTCCAAATAGACGTGTGCAGCCAGCAGCATATAGGCTTTACATGGAGCTCCTTAAGAGACATGCTTTTTCACTCAGATCCCAAATTAATGGGCCTGATTATCAAAAGTGAGTTTCTAGTTTCAGTCGTCTATAAGGAAGCTGACTTTGTGTTTTTATGGAATTTTGTTGGTGATCATTAGTAATTGGGGTAAATTCTTTTGCAACTTTTAACCCATCTTCTTCATACAGGGTTATGATATCAATAGATGCTATTCTTAATTTGTCCAAGATATTTGGTCTGCAAACAAGTGAAGCTGGGACTATTGTGGTTGGGTTCATCTTTTCGACCGTGTGGCAATTGCTTGATGCATCGTTAGACGATGAGGGGCTGCTGGAACTTACCCCAGAGAAGAAGTCTAGATGGCCAACTAAACCCCAAGACATGGAGATAGATGGTTCCGATAATCATTGTGAGAAGAGGATTGAACATCTTGAGAGATTACAGAATCATAATACTTCGATGGCTATTGAACTATTCTGGCAATTTCTGCAAAATATATTGACTTCCAAGATTCTTAACTTGGCAAAAAGAAACATGTATGCTGCTTTGTTTCTTCTTTTTCAAGCTTAATGTCCATTCTATGGTATTGTGTCATATGGCGGAAGTGAAAGCAAATGGGACAACTTCAATTTTAGTTCGTTGATTGGAAGTCTTACTCCCAGAAAAGTTTTCTTGTAACCAAGTATTTTGGGCCTTTTAAGTATATACCTTTTATACAAGTACCTTATGATGTTTATTTCTTGGCCTTTTTGTATGGAAGGAGATTTTTGCTTGACATTGTGCTGCCCCTTTCTCAGGCCTATACATTGGGAGGCTTTTATTCAGCAATTACATCTGCTTGCTGAAAATTCATCAGCATTGAAAAACAGCAAAGTTACTAGTCCTGAGGCAATTTTGCAGCTGGCTTCAGATATTTGCATAACCCCACAAAATTCCAAACTGCGTTCAGTACAAAAGTGCCATTCGATTATGGATTCTTCTGAGGGACTAAGCCGTGGAATTGGTCGCTCTACTATATGGCTTCCGCTTGATCTGGTACTCGAAGATGCCATGAATGTTACGCAGGTCAATGCCACAAGTTCTGTTGAGGTTATCACTGGTAAAGTAGATATTGTGGTAGATCACTTCTTTTATCAATTGCTAGCAATGCATGAGAATAAAAGTTTGTTTCTTCTCAGGTTTGATCAAGGTCCTTCAAGCCATAAACTGTGCAACTTGGCATGACACCTTTTTGGGTTTATGGATTGCAGCACTTCGTCTTGTCCAACGGGTTAAAAATTATTACTGCTTGACCATGATACTCTTTGTCTATAGTACTGTCATTTTGAGATATCACACTGATTTCCATTTGTTTACTTTTTTCTCTTTTTATGTTACTTCTTACTAATTTTCAGGAAAGGGATCCTCTTGAGTCCCCTATGCCTCACCTAGACTCTCGCTTATGCATGTTGCTGTCTGTCACCCCTCTTGTGGTTGCTGGTCTCATTGAGGAAGATGAAAGTGGACAAGTAGACAAGAAAGATCATAGCTTTGTCAGTCACTGGAGAAAACAAAAGGTCACGGGGAAGTCTCGAGACGATTTAGTCTCAAGCTTACAGATGCTGGGAAATTTTATAGGACTTCTGGCTCCCCCTCGTTCTGCTGTTTCTGCAGCGAATCAGGCTGCTGTAAAAGCAATGTTCTTTATCTCAGGGACTAAGGTTGAAAGTGCATACTTGGATTACATCAGTACGAAAGACATCTCAAGTGATTGCTGTAAGTAAAACCTGAATTATACATTCAGATTAAGCTTTTTACTAGAGAATCTCCAATTGGCATTGCATTGTAATTCTGACCCTCTGAATGTTCGTCCCTTGGCCCTGAGTTTCTGACACCATACTGTTATTATCCCACTCATTAGCATCTATCACCTCCTACATGAATTTAGGAGGATGTTTACTTCTCCATTTCATGACGGAGGATGCCTACTTCTCCATTTTTATGAGGGACTGCTTTTTTGTGGTATAAATGTATTTCTCTCTAAACTTTGTTCTATGTCCTTATTTCAGCAGGAAACATGCGCCATCTGATAGTTGAGGCTTGTATAGCAAGAAATCTAATAGACACATCAGCATATTTCTGGCCAGGCTATGTGAAAGGATGCATCAATGAAATACCTCGTGAGCCTGCTCAAGTGCCTGGTTGGTCATCGTTAATGCAGGGATTGCCGCTTACTCCATTGTTGACAAATGAATTGGTTTCAACTCCTGCGCCAAGGTATACTTAGATCTTCTTCTTCTTAAATTTTATTAACTAAGTTAAAATGTTTTGCTTTCTTAGTTCCTGGAAGTTTCATTTGAAGGCTTCTATGGTTTTGCCTTAATGATACCATCAATTTTAGTGTGATCATGGATGCTAGTCTTTACATGACACCCTTATTATTCTCAGTGTATAGACGGTGGATGCATGGCCTAACTTTTGTTGTCGCCTCAGGTCCCAAAAATCTCAGGCCAGCCCTACTATATGTTGATTTTGGCCTCATTAAGTAAATGAATGAGTTATTCTTAGCTAAATTTATAGATTTTCTGATTCTGGCCTGGTCTCCATTTTATTCCTGAAGCCAGGTGTACAGATGCTCTTTCTTCTTCTTCTTCTTTGTGTGTGTGTGTGTAAATCTAAACAAGGTAAAGCAATTGAATGTAAGCTCATGGTTTTGGTGGAAGCATAACAGAGCTGGAGAAAATATTTGAGGTAGCCATCAATGGCTCAGATGCAGACAAGATATCAGCAGTTGCCATCCTTTGTGGAGCCTCCCTGATTCAGGGTTGGAATATTCAAGTGATGAATTCTTATCCTTTCCCTTCTCTTTACATTCTCTAATTTTCTTCTTTATCATCATCATTATGATCATTATCGTCATCGAATCTGGTTTCTGCGAAACTAGCTAATCATTCTAATTACATTTAGGTCTACATTTCATGTAGGAACACACTGCTCATTTTGTTATTAGGTTGTTGTCTCCTCCTTGTCCTGCAAATTATTCTGGAAGTGGCAGCCATCTGATAGGTTATGCTCCCCTGCTAAATGCGCTTGTTGCTGGGATATCAAGCATCGATTGTATTAAGATTTTGTCACAACTTGGCATGGTACATGTTCCTTTCATTGAGCCAAAACATCTCCCCATTACTTAAATAAAGTACAATATTGTACTGAGTTTTCTAGGTTCCTTGGATGAGCTAATAATACTCCACATTTAGGTTATTTTATTTCCACAACTTGGGAAAAGGGAAGAAAAATGAAATTATAAATAATGAAGAAAATAGTGGAGTTTTTTTATAAATACATAAATTGGTTTAACTGTAACTATTTGGGAATTAAATCTAGTCAAAATTGAACTTTCGTTTTTAGTACAAGTGATAGTTTAAAGGGAGATTCACTATTATACCCAATATAAAAGCCCAAATTATAAAAACGCCTTATATGAAATAGACTTTAGAAACACACCCAAAGCCCATTTACGACATAACAAAAAGGCTTTAAACTTCTTTTAAATTACAAAACTGCCATTGATTTCTTAAAACAAACACAACCCCAAAATCTCATAAAAATGCACAAAACACTCAATAGGGTATCAAAGTAATTTAATAATCAAAATTTAATTTAATAGGGCTAGCTGTTATTTTTTGGGTTTTTTTGGGTTTGTTTATAGAAATTAAATGATGTAGGATTTATTTATAGTTTTAGTGCTAAGAATGAGTATATGACTAAATATCTTTAGTTGAAACTACAATAAAGGGAGATTTCTCACACACACAACTATGATGTTATGGGGATTCGAACTTGAGACCCCTAGTTTGCAACTCAAGGTCCTTTTCCCCTAAAATGAAGTGACTATGGTGAAAGTTTTGATTCAAAAAATATAATCCAATTGAAAACTAATAATGCCATTTGGTTTTGACTGCTGTTTCCAGGTTCCACAACTAGCATGTTCATTGATGACAATCTGTGAGATTTTTGGGTCATGTGTACCCAGTGACTCATGCAGCAACACAACAGGGACAGAAACCTCTGATCCTCATACTGTGTTTTCTAATGGATTCACACTTCTTCTGAAGCTGTGGAGGTTTAATTATTGCTTTGCAGATCAACCAGGACATGTCTCAACCGTTCGATCTAACATCAGTCCAGAATACCTTCTATTAGTACGAAACTCCCACCTAGCATCCTCGGCAAATGTCCACCAGGATCATAATAAAAGGAGACTTGCAGCAGTTGCAAGCTCATCATCTGCACAACCTATCTTTGTTGATTTGTTTCCAAAGGTAAAAGCCTGGTACATGCAGCACAATGCATGCATAGCTTCAACCCTCTCTGGACTTCCCCGCGGAACCCCCGTTCATCACCATGTTGATGAGCTTTTGAACATGATGTTCAAAGAAAAGGAGCAAGGAAGAAAGTCTGCAGAATCTAATACTTCTGCAAGTGGAAGTTCATCTAAAGAAGCAAATGAACATACCTTTTTAAGTAAATTGCCTGCTTGGGATATTCTGGCAGCTGTTCCGTTCGTAGCTGATGCTGCTTTAACAGCCTGTGCTAATGGGATACTCTCTCCTCGGAAACTGGCTACTGGTAAGTCTAAGCCTCCTCATCTAATTTCCTATAATTGGATTCATGTGTCAACCTGTTTTGATAAAACAGTTGCTCTTCATTATAATTCGGTTCATATGTGCACTACTAAGACCTAGATGTTCTTGTTATCTTTAGGGCTTAAAGTCTTAGTTGATTTTCTTCCTGCATCTGTGGCAACCATCGTAAGCTACTTCTCAGCTGAAGTAACCAGGGGTGTTTGGAAACCAGCTTTTATGAATGGAAAAGATTGGCCCAGCCCTAATGCAAATTTGTCAAATGTTGTGGAAAAGATCAAGGAAATTATAGCTGCCACTGCTGTTGAGGTCTCAAGCGCTGCTGCTTCAGGTTTTTTTTTTTGGTTTTTTTGTTTTTCCCACATCACATAAATGTGTACACATAAAAGATACCCATTTCTCAACTGTTTGATCGTTTAAATCCCAGAAGTCGATATTAAAAGTTCAAATAACATCAGAAATGGTTCCTTCTCACTCTATTCTAGGATCTATTTCTTCAATAACATGGCTAAGGATGGTTGTTGTCACAGATGGAAGCTCTCAAGCTACAATGCCGTTGCCTCTTGCTGCCTTAGTGAGCCTTACTATAACATATAAAACCGACAAAGATTCGAAACGATACCTCGACTTAGCTAAAGTGGCTTTGGCCTCCATTGCAGCAGGTTGCCCATGGCCCTGCATGCCAATTGTTTATTCACTCTGGACCCAGAAAGCAAAGCGTTGGAGTGCCTACTTTGTCTTCTCTGGATCTCGTACTGTCTTCCTCCAACACCGAGATGCTTTTGTCCAGCTTCTTAAGAGCTGCTTCACTGCCACACTTGGCCTACATTCCACTCCTCTCTCATACAACGGAGGTATTGGAGCTCTTCTTGGCCATGGAATTGGATCTCATATCCATGGCAGGGTTTCTCCTGTTGCCCCAGCGATCCTCTATCTACATGCTTATCCATATTTATCAGACATTGTCTTCTTAAACAAAGAGATTGTTTCCCTCTTGATGCATTCTGTGAGAGAGATAACAGGCAGTGGGTTTCCTATAGAGGGATGCAAGAGACTGAAGACGGCCAAGAATGTAATGATACAGGGAAAGTATCTGATGGATTCAAACTTGACTCGGGTTAAACTAGTGGCTTCACTCGCCGCTTCTTTAGTGTGGTTATCTGGAGGCCTAGGTCTGGTTCAGTCATTGTTTAAAGAATTTCTGCCTTCATGGTTTGTATCTGTTCACAGCTCCAGACAAGAGGGAGAACCAAACGGAGTTGCATGGCTAAAGGGATACGTGGTTGCATACTTTGCATCTCTATGTGGAGGCTTTGTATGGGGCGTTGACTCATCATCCTGGGGATCCAAGCGGCGTCCAAAGATTCTTGGAACTCACATGGAATTTCTTGCAAGAGCACTAAATGGCCAGATATCTCTTGGCTGTGATGAGACCACTTGGCGCTCCTATGTCTTGGGATTCATTAGCCTGATGGTGGTTTGCATGCCAACTTGGATGCTGGAAGTGGATGTAGATGTGTTGAAGACAATTAGTAAGAATCTGAGGCAGTGGAATGAGGAGGAGCTTGCTCTGGATTTGCTGGGGATTGGTGGTGTTGATTTCATGGGTGCAGCTGCAGAAATGATAATTCAAAGCGAGCCATAATTTCTTGTGTTTTGGTTACCTTTATTCTTCCTTTAAAAAATTCAGCTTGCCAATTGCAGTGATACATTTGAAATCTCAAATTACTTCACTTCTTTATGGTAAAAAATGAAAGCCTTCATAACAATTGTACGGCAATCCTCAACTTCAAATTGACCAAAACTTTTGAGCGTTTTAGAACCCCAGCACCCTCATCATACAACATCACTATGCCCCGGTGATCTCTTCAGTCTTAGGCTCTGCATTGCTCGCCGTACAGAAAAGGCTTCCTCCCACTTCCCTGCATCTGCGTATATGTTGGATAGGAGAACTCTACCTGGCCCATGAGATGAATCCAACCTTGCCAAATTCTCTGCGGCCATTTCTCCTATTTCCAAATTCCCATGTGTTCTACATGCCGCCAATAACGTGCCCCATATCACTATATCGGCCTTCATGGGCATGCTCCTTATCATTTTCTCAGCATCTTCTACTCGCCCAGCTCGGCCCAGGAGATCCACCAAACAACCATAATGCTTGATATTTGGTTCTATGTTGTAAACGTTCTTCATGCTTTTAAAATACCTCTCCCCAGCCTCCACAAAGCCAGCATGGCAACATGCACTTAGGACTCCGATGAATGTGATTGAATTGAGTTTGACATTACGCCATTGCAAGTCCGAAAATATTTCGAGAGACAATGTTGCATGTCCGTGCATGGCCAACCCACATATAATGGCATTCCATGGTGAGACAGTAGAGGCTTTGTCTCGGATTTGGTAAAACACCTCTAAGGCTGAATGGATACTCCCACATTTGGCATACATATCGATGAGTGCTGCACTTAAATTGTCATTAAGAGGAATGGAGTTCTCAAGTATGTATTCATGGGCCCATCTTCCCTCTTTCAATGTGCCTAATGTAGCAATTGCAGAGAAAACACTCACCATCGTAATTTCATTTGGTTGGATCCCACTAGCTACCATTCTCTGAAAGAGTTCCAGAGCCAATTCCGGTTGTTCACTCTGTGCATAACCAGAAATCATGGAACTCCATGAAAACACATCTCTTTCAGGCATCTCATTAAACAAAAGCCTTGCCTGGTCAATCATTCTGTTTCTTATATATCCTGCAATGAGTGCATTCCAAGACGCAACATGCTGCATGATGCCCTTTTCAAACTGAAGATGAGCAAGGTTCATGCGACCACAAGCTGCATAGAAATTGATGATTGTTGCCTGTATAAAGTCATAGCAGTCAAAACCTTCCTTTACAATTCTCTCATGAAATTGTTCACCTTCATGTATTGCCTCGGAACGCCCACATGCCGAAATCAAATCTACAAGCATAACATCATTTGGTCCCAATCCGGTACGCAGCATTGCTCGATACATTACCATAGCTTCGCTTAGCCAGTCTACTTGCACATACCCATCAATCATTGTACCCCATGAAACCACATCTTTTGTATGAATCTTGTCAAATAACTCTCTGGCCAAATCAACAAGCCCAGCTTTTGCATACCCATTTAACATGACATTCCACGAAACTATATTCCTTTCAGACATCTCATTAAACAAACTTCTTCCTTCCCAAACACTTGAACAACCGCAATACATGTGTAACAAATTCGTAGAAACAAGAACAAACCCCTCAAGCTGCAACTTAACTACCAAAGCATGAAGCATTCGACAATTCCTAATCCCACCCAAATGGGAGCAAGTTGAGATTACAGTCGCCATCGTCACCTCATTCGGAATCACACCCGCAGACCTCATGTCCTTAAAAACCTTAATGGCTTCAGTCCAACACTCATTTTGGGCAAGGCCCATTATCATGGTAGTGTACGAGACACAACCTTTCCTGGGCATTATCTCAAACAGCCGGCGCGCATTGTCCAACTGACCAGATTTCACATACCCAGCAACCATAATATTGCAAGACACCGGGTCTAACTCAGAACAAGAACCGAATAGCGACTCAGCATCGGCGATGAAGCCGCATTTGGCATACATGTTAATCAAGCTGTTGTTGATGAAGGTGTTCGAGTGGAGCCCAGATTTCAGAACAATTGAATGGATTTGTTGGCCTTGGAAGACGGCCACGAGGGATGAGCAGGACTTCAAAACCGAAACCAATGCGAGCTCGTAGTCGGTGTGGGTTTGGTTCGTTCTGCATTTGAAGAACAAACGCAGATGGTCTTCTGGGTTTTGGGTGGTGGCGGTGGAGACCCATTTCAGGCCTAAACGAGAGAGGTTTGGAAAGCCCGGAAACCACTTGGGTCTTAGAGATATGAGCATGGGATGAGACCATAAGACGCTTTGAGTGGGGTTTGATTTGAACTGAAGGAGAAAGAAGGTTTTCGTAAGCTTTGTTGGCACACGTCCTTGAATTTATAATTTTTTTTTTAATAAATGAATTTATGAATTTAAAGTGTGAATTTTGATTAAGCAAACATGAAAGGAAACTTTTTAGAGAGTGCCAACAACATCAGCTCCCAAATACAAATAGAAAGGGTTTAGAAACTTTATTTTTCCTTTTGATACAAGTGATAATCTAAATTATTATAAATTAATTTAATTTATGAAAAAGAGAATTCGAATTTAGGTTTAAGGAGGCAAACTCAATGCCCTATCTAACTGGCAAAAACCATAGACTAAGTCATCTCAATTCTTTATTATTATTATTATTTCTTTTTATATAAACGATATTATATTTTAATATAATCTAAACTATAAGAGAAGGGAATTTGAACTCAAGTGTAGATGGAAAAGCACATCCATTCTAACCAACTCATTAGCTATGTCCATGTGTGCACCTCATCTCGATTCTAAAAGGAAAATGATTATACAAAAGTTCAAAACCATTTAGCTCGGCAAGCATGGTAGAGAGGATGATAGATTTAACGTCAAATAAATATCCAATTGACATTTCATATATTTATTCTCATTAAATTTGTTATATCGTTCCAAATGTGAGAAATCGCTCGAAATGATGCTTCTCTAGACAAGTTTGTTTAAGACATATGCGTGTGCGCCACCAGAATATATGATCAAAGAAAAAGAATTGTTTCGATTGAGGGTGAAGTACAGACAAAAAAAAAGAAAAAAAAAACATCTATAATCTAACAGGTAAATGATAGAACATGTAAAGGGAGCTCTGGTGGCGAAAGCATCCCGAACAATCAGTGATTGTCTCCTCCATTAGGAACCATACTGGCAAGAGCCCTGCAAGACCAGTGAGAGTTTAGATTATAATCGTCCTCAACCTTAAACAATGCAGATGCAGCCATAGATAGCTTGCACGGTTGCATTTCCAAGTAAATCGGCTATAACACTTTCAGGGTTGGGTCATACAATAGTTAAGACACAAACAATACCAGCCTACAAAAGCAATAAGTTCGCCTGCAAAGTAAATAATAGTTCAACAACCCAACAAATACACTGAGGGAGGGGGTGGCTTAGGGCACTATCTTCTAATGATAAAGTGAAACAAACTGCAAATAACTGAAATTTAATCAAGAATCACAATGAACTAACCAATGACAAAACTAAAAACGAAATTAGCACAGAGTCATCAAGCTAATTGTCAAAATCTTTCTAGGATCTAGAACTGAATTGAACCAGAAATGCAGCCCAAAGGACACCCTTAAACTGGACCCATCCTGAATAAGGACAAAGAAAATTGAACCCTAGGAGCCTATGGGTTCTTGCTAAACTATAATGCTGGTTTCTCACTATTTCCTGCACTACCACTCCTGCTCTCATTTGACAGCTGCATTGTAGGTAAGGTTCTAGGAAACGGACCAAACTACTCTCTTCCCCAAACAGCAAATACATTGGTGAAGGCCTCTTATGAGGTGTTACCTTCTTACACAATAATGGCTGGTCAGATAGATCTAGAACCTGCAATGGCTGGGTACTTTAAACCGGGATGGCCCATCATGGCTACAACAATAAAATGAAGTACCCAACAAACATCAAGACAAATACATGAACTTAATCACCATATCATTTTTGAAAAGGAAAACTTAATCATCATATCATCATCCTAACCTGTTAGTTTATACCAAGGACTCAGGTTTGTGTATATACTAATTTTGTGGAGAAAAATCAATATAGAACCATGTTCTGCTCCAGTTTGTCTACCAAGATCATACAAATGCTTCTTCAAATTCTGATTAAAAGCTTCCCACACCAATCGTAAGATAATCTCTACTAGGGAGTACTCTCCTGTTTAATAATCACATGTGCATGCTATCTACACAGATAAATCTAAACACAAGCATAAATCTAACAGTGCACTACCAAAGATATATGTCCAACTGAACTCATATATGCAGCATACACTATTGAACTCCTAGATAATTCAGGCTCCATTGAGCAAACAAATCATTATTCTAGCCTCGATTGTTTGGAAATTCCAGCTCCAATATGCCATAGCTACAAAACAAATCTAGCCAGAGATACAAAATGAAAAGACACATTATCTGCAGTTTATTGTTTCAGTGGTGGACGAATGATGGAAGGGTCAAACTAAAAGCAAAATCTGCCAACACAGAAAGAGTCCTGCTTCCAAAAAACCCTGTGTTCTACCTTCTACAGTATGGACTTGCTGCCATCAATGAAGCATCATTCCATATAGATCACATGACTTGTTGAAGATATTATATGAGAGATATCAAACTTGGAGTTGGAGTCAGACCTACATGTTAAAGTCCTGCAGATGACTATAAACAGGTAACCAGAGCGTACAGTCTGCAACCAGCTCCGAATAATGAGATCTAGGTTCATGCATGGATATCTATCTAATCTCTACCTCTACAGCCCTTTGGAATTCAAGAGAGCTGGCAATACCCTGTAAACATTTTATACGAATTTCCAAAAAAATTAAGCAACCCCTTTAAAGTTCAAATGTTCAATTCATAGCATCCATTAAGTTGCATATATAAACACTTTTCCACTCCAAATTGAAACCTACCCAGATCAATACAAACAAAACATGTACTCAATCCAATTCAAATCCATATAATCGAAGAAGCAACCAAATGCATGCATGACAAAGAGCATGAAAGAACAATATAAATCAAGAAAACACATGATAAACCAACAAAAATTAACATTTCCATGAAAATCTGAAAACTCACTTCTTATGCCGGCGTCCTCGCTTGGGACCCCAACCTTCGAGCTTGGCCACGGGGCACCCGCATCGCGCCCGAAACAGCAGAACGGCGCGGCCATTCGGGGGCGCCATCTTCCTCAGCTCAGACCTGAGACACTCATAATCGGGATTGCCCTCGCTCCCGCCCTTCCACGGCAGCTTATCGATATCTTTCGACCCGGTCTTCACACACTCCTCGGTCTGCAATTGCAAATCGAATTCCATGGCTTTCTTCAAACCCTTGCACCCAGGCCTGTCGCACTTTCTCGATCTAGTGCCACAGCAAAATTCGACTATGAACAGCGCGACGGCAAAAAAAGCGACGAAGCCGACGACATAAGGGACCGGAATGTGGTGGAGGTGAATGCTAGAGTGGGAGAGGAGGAGAGAGAGGGAATTGAAGATGTAGGAGAAGTAGGAGGTGATGAGGAAGGTCCCGGAGAAGAGGACGAGGATGAGGATTAGGAGGTCGAGGGTTGCAGAAGGCGAGTGCTTACAGAGGAGGGTGCAGTTAGGGTTTCCGTTAGAGTTAGGGTTTGAGGATTTGGGTTTGGGGGTTGGGGAGGACGATGACGTGGCGGCGGCTGAGGAGGGCATGGTGGTGGTGATGGTGGCGAATAGCATATGGCGCATGTTAGAGAAACGCAGAACGGGGGTTTCTCTATTTTTGTTTCAAATTTATTTACTGAATTATTATTTATTTATTTAGAATTAAAATGAGGCATTGTGTTGTGTATGTATGAATTTCGGCCTTCGGGGAAATGATGGGGGGAGGGGAGTGGGGGAGAAGAAGGTTGCTGGTGACGGAGGGCTCCTCCGTTCACGCGCCTTTTGGAGCGAGTATACCAAGAACCTCCAAACCTTGTTGCGTTAACTATGTAAAAAGTATATTCCTTTTTCCTTTTCATAACGTATTTATAAACTTCCTATAAGTAATTAGTTTAATAAGGAATATTTAATTGAAAATCTTGTTCAGTAAGGGTTTAGTGGTTTAATATCTAAATCTAAATTACACGAGCGACTCTTAAGTTCGTTTGACATAACATAGTATTTTGATATTTAAATAAGAATCACGTGTAAAAGCTTGAGATTCGAATGAATTGCATCTATTTTCTCGACAATAGATCAAACTTAATCAACTTAGTTAATGACTTTAATAACTCTTTTGAGAAAATAAACAAAAACAGAAGAAAATGAGAGGTTTGGTTTCGGTAAGGCTCACCCTTGTGTCTAGACATTTTACTTGTTTCAACCTATAAAGCTGTTTTTGTTGCCTAACCTCATTGACTATGTTTTAGTTCTCAATGCCGACAAGAACTGATGATGGACTAAGAGTCTGAGACTAATCAAAACGAATTAACGCGAGAACCAAATTTGGCTTTTTGTTTGAGGATTTATAACCACAAGCAAAGTATAAAACGTCAACGTTGTACATGATAGAGCAATGCTCTTGTCATCAGCCTAACAAGAACAAACAAATGGACCAATGATTTGTTTGAAAGTTTTCCCAACAAAAGAAAAGAAACAGGGTAGCTGATTGTTCTGCTCCCTGTATATATGGTCCATAACTTTAGCTGAGAAAGTAAAGAAAAGGAATCAGAACATAAAGAGAGAAGTTGGGTGGTCCATGTATGAATCATATTGAGAGTCCGGATTTCTATTTGTCGCTAGGGTTTTCTTGATTTTTGCTATCCTTAGTCGTTCACGTGTGCATGTGACGAAATCTCACAATTACTATAGAACTTCACATGCATTAACAGTTAAAAATTATTCGTGAAATTACGCACGAGTGCATAAACAATTGACCATAGCATACCTCCAAGTTTTTTTATTTTTAATTTTTATAATACATAGGATTCTCGTGACCGACTCGCAGTTGGCAGCCAATTTGTTCAGTTTGTGGTAGAATGTAGCTTGGTGGTGAAATTAAATAATATGGTATTTGAGTTTTAGTTTTGAGACCCACGAATATTAGTTTGTTGTATAATAGTAGTCGGTAATTTCATTCCCTAACCACTTAAAATATTTAATACATGTTTCATATGAAAAAACAAAGAAAAATTTGGATACATCAGACAAATTCATGTCCAACCAAACTGATTTTCCACCAAAATTAATGTAAGAAAAAGATTTGATCCATTCAATCAGAATATTTAATTCTATATTAAACACAATAAATAATTAAATAAATTTGGGGCCAGGTTCATTTGGTCGACAGAAATTCGATCAGTCTATTGATGCCATGATAGAGAGAACTTTAATTCTACAAGGCAGAAAGAGCTTTCAACAGAACAAATTTAAGATGTACATCTGATTTTATTGCAATGTTTCTTCCATATATGCTACAAAACATGCCTTAAACACCTTGAAATTTCTATGACATATTGATATAACATCGCCGAGCTCAAACTAAACTTTACTTCAGACCCCCAACAATGACTATCTAGAAAGCTCATAAGATAATTACAAGATTAAGATATTGACAGTTCTGGGAACCTCAGAAACAGAGAGAGGGAGGAACCTAGAACTCACGATCAGGGAAAAGAAAAGGAGCCACAAGGGACCAAACATATAGTCCAGCAGTAACCCATTCTGTGCAGATTCGGACCCAAACCGATGTCCAACCAACGTCTATCAGATCTGAGCTCTCCGATGAGTTGGTCCAACCCGAAAGAAGCATTGCTGAATACATGCTAGCCAAGGCAAATATCAGGTGGAAAAAAGTATAGGAATAACTAACAGGTTTTGCTTCTTTTTCCTTGGTTTCTTTCCCTTCTTCCAACTCTTTGCCATCGAGAAGAGGTTTCTTTTCAGCTGCGCCTGTGCCACAAAGTTCAAGTTTGGAAGTACTTAATATGTAATAAACAAGAAGCATAGGAGTAGCTTTCGTGAATTGCAAATTCATCTTTATTGCTTCCATTGAATAAAAAGGATTACAAAAATTAGTTGAGTACCTGCCCTCGGTGAAGATGGTGGTGATAAAAAAGTTGTGGATGATCCAGCACGAAGTGCAGAGTACAAAACTGAAAGAACAGTCGTCACCATCCCAAGAAGAAGGGTACTTACAGAGACTGCTTTGGAATGGTGAAGACCATTGCAAGCATAGCCACGAGGTTCACTGGAAAGAGCTGTGTAGAGCACATAAGCACTATAAACAGATATCACAGAAGCAGGAAGGAGGCTGCCATTAACCTGTTTCAAATTTCCAGGCCAAAATCATCATGCAGGTTAATTCTCAGTATAAACGTGACACTCTCTACCATAAAAAACTACATTTACCAATTTAAATTTTTCAGTAGCAGTATTACATGGTAGAACCAAATATGATGAATCATCTCAAAAACTAAGCACTGTGAGTCCCAGACCATTGAAAGTCTATCCCTTCAGTAAATATAAGTGAGAAAGTTCTTAAACAGTGTAGGTAAACTTGCTATGGAGCCTTGCAATGCTTTATTCCAGTTATGTAATCCAACTTTTGATGCAATTCAGAGTCTTTTAAGTATTGCGCATGATTTGTAACTCTCCATGTGGTCAGTATGTTTCAGTGGGTTTCTGTCCCTAAATCTATAGGGACTTCAAGATCTCATCCATTTCACCTAATTCTTTGAGCAATATGACTAGGTCCTAATGGTTTGCATGATCTGCCTTGGGTCAGCATTGTCACAGACTTTTCTCACGAAAAAATTAATTCTTTTAGATTTGCAATACTGTGATCACTTTAACCTTATTAACCACAGCTAGTTCCTTCAAGAGCATCAGCAAGGCATGGGATTGAAAGTCTATGCCATTTACATAGCTACAGGAATAATCTAATGATTGATAACAAATGGGGCATGCAGGACATATTACATAACATGTGATACAAATGAACGAAGTTGACCATCTTATCTTTACCTTAGGGTGTAATGCAATAACTGCAAATGAAAATGCAAGAACCATGGTCATGACAATAAAGAAGATATTAAGGCCACAGTCTTCGCCAGAGGGGTTGAACCAAATGAACATAATGCCTGAGATCGTAAATGCTGCAAGGTAGCATACAATTGATACAACAAGCAAGGCAATATACCTGGAATATATACATTTATAGAGTGAGAACTCAAATTAAACACGTGAAAGGGAAAATGATATATGAGTACTTAAACCAACCATTTTTGTTCATCTTTCTCCACCCATGCATCATTCCATGAGTGAGTAAAGTCTAGTAAGATAAGCACTTGAACGAGTAAAAATAAGCCAGCCCCAAATTTTGAAAGGACACCTGCAAGCACAGGGAACAATATAAATTTTAGAATTAAAGATGAGAAATGGTGGGGAGATAACCATCCATTGGAATCAGATTCATGACTGGCCCAATAACGTGGAAGTGTCGGTCCCTTGCATCGTATCTAAGATCAGTATATTCATCTTATACCACAAGCCAAGCCCTGAAGTTCTAAAATCCAACCAATAAAAGAATTTGTTGTTATATTCAACTATCTAGTTATTTTCTCAATAGTCTGATGGGTAGATTTTATTTCTTGTAGTAAAACTGAGGCCATGAAAGCAGTTTTCCCTTACTTAAATTGAAATTAATCAACTCTGTGTCAAATAATGAAAGAAAGGAGATGGTTGATTCTAAGATCCCATATGTCCTATTTATATTCCACAGCTCAAAAAGAATAATTCATCCCCTAGTAAACAGCACAAAAGCCATGAATCACAAAAAGCATCCAAATTTCTATATATTTTCAAACACACATATTAGTTATCATATGCCAAGGAAATGCACGATGGAAATTTTAGCTGGAGTGAGAACCGTTAGCATTCAAAGCTTTAATTATTAAATAAGGGCTGAAAAAGAACATTCTTATTTCCAAAAAAATTCAAAATAGCATGTTACTATCCTAGTGCAAAGAACACATTTTCCAGGGAAATTTTAGGGCTATTAGGGCTACAGCATGCAAATTATTGTTTCACATAACGCCAAAAACAGCCAAGACAACTCCAGTAGTTACTTTTCTTTTGAACATCTGAAGCACACACATCAACAAGGCAGAATCACATCATTCTCAATTGCACCCGGTTAAAGAAATGAATCAGACTCAAACTGAATTCAATCAATTGAGAAACAAACTAACCATAGATTGTAATGACAATGTCTGGAAGGAAAAACATGAGAATGACAAGCAAAAGCCAGACCACCATCTTGGCAATCCATCCACCATGATGCCAGGAATCCCGTCTGTCATTTTGATCCTTCACTCCAATCATTAGAAGGGCAAATGTGACGAAAAACAAGAAATTCCCCAAGCTCACACGAAGAACTGCGTCTATTTGATACCACTCCTTGGTGTGAGTCTGAGAAGAGCTTATCCCTGCAAATACCAAAAAGATATCAAAAATCAAATCCGCAACAGTCACAAACAATACTTTGGGCAGTGAAACAAGCTTCCTACTAAATCTCAGTCATACTCATTAAGATTATCAGGAAACGAATGCGTTGATTTTCAATTATGGCATTGCCAGTTTATGATCAGAAAAATGCAACTGAATTTCCCAATTCTTAATCTAAAACAACGCAAAACATCAAGACGATTATATAGTTTACATTTCTTTACATTTAGGGGCAATTAATTGCACCCCATGACCAATCTAAACAAACGAAACCCAACTCATAAAATTCAGACTTGGATGCAATTCAAAAATTAACACGCTTCTGCAACACTAAAAACTGCAAAATCTGATCATTTCTCATATACCCAATTAAAATTAGTTCAAAAAACGAAAAGGGCCAGTGAAGAATGGGACTCACATGGGATTTTCTCTAACAGAGGAGCTCCGACTTCTCTGAGGATCCAAGAAACGATCAAGGAAAGGCCGAAGAGACCACAATAAGCAAGTCTAGCTGATTTCCTGGAAATCCCAGAGGCCACGGAGCCGCACAGGCCGCACGTAGAAGCAGCAATGCAAGGCAAGCAGCACGACATCTCTGGGCCTACTGTCCTGTTCTTGAAAATTCTGGGCTATTAACTGGGAAGGCGTTGAAGGGTAAGAACGGTGTAGGACTGGTAGGTAGCTTGTGGGCTATTCACTGGTTTTGTTTTCCTTCCGCGTTCTCTCGTGTATTCGCGCACGTAATTTCAAATTTTAATGCTCATTGGCCGCTCGGGTCTTCCCCTATGATTTTAGATGGAATATACGAAAGCATAAAAGTAAATTTGCTTCTGATTTTATCAGATTTTATGGGCTCATAGGCCTGCATTGCTTTTCTTAGCCTGGGCCCAAAGAACTTTTCGATGTTCATCGTGTTAGCCCAAACCAAAAAGTTATTATATTTGCACCCAAGACACACCAAAACAGAACAAAATTAAAAAAATTGTTAATGACCCACCCCAGTATTTTTGTTTGAATTTTCTAAGGAGAGGTACTCACATGAATAGTGCATGTCCTGCTCTAGTAATTTTTTTGTTAGTTTTCCATCCATTGTTATGACAATTCAAAGGCAATTACTATTCACATGAGATATGAGGAGAAGAATTTGTATAAAGTTTTGGTATGGGAAGTGAAGAATGTGGTTAGGTATTTATAAAATAAATTTTAAAAAATGAAATTTTGGGTTTTTTTTTCCTTTTTTTTTTCAATTGTTTTGTTATTTAAATTGGTTGCTGACTTAGCATTAAGTCATTTTGCCCAAGCAGTTGCCCAGGCAATGGCAAGCCTTGGCCATTGGAAACAGGATTGGGGGCCTAGGGGGCCCCTTGCCTGGGCTAGCCCTTCCTGTTAGAAATGCTCTTAGGAGAAAAACTTACCTATACCGGGAATTGGGGATACCACTGTGGGATATGCTATCCCGACTCAATTGCCATGTGTTTTAACTTTACAACATGGAAATACGCAATAGATTTAGGATAACGCTACAGGGCATCCCTGTTACATCTAAGTTCTTCTCCTTTATTAAACATGGCTTCAAAAGACAACATGAACTTTATACAAGGAGTTCGCCCAGGACAAGTAAGTTGTATCAAGTTGCATGGCGAAAAACTCCAAAGAAGACTTTCATGTCATGAGACAGATTGAATCACAAGTATCGCGCGCCATTGAACAGAAGTCTCCACCCAAGTTTTTCTCCATTAACCTCTCCTACGAATGAATACACACACCCACCAGCCAAAAGTACAGTTTTTCTCCTTGGTTGCCATTTGCCAAAGAAGTCAGTACAATCTACATGCTCCACCACGACATCTCTCTCAACTGTAGCTGAAGAGTCGCAAAACATGAACCCACCTGGCTGTCACAATCTTTTTGTAGATAAACCTTTTTTTCTCTCTTTCACACTAATTTTAAACGCAGCTCTTTGCGGGCTGTGTTTCTTGAAAGGGAATGTTTTGTGATTGTGGTGTTTCAGTTAGTCACATCCCCAAAACTTAAAATCAAAAGAACACACTTCACTCCACTTCACTTCCCACCTTAATTATTGCAACTTCCCCAAAGACCCAACAAAATGCACCCCCCACCAGCATTGGATTTTTCTTCTTTCTAATCTCTTAAAGTAAAGTAGCTCAACAAACCACTGGCTTTCTAACGTTGTCCCCAAGCTCTGCTTCATCTGCTACAAGTGTCTGCATGAGTCATGACCTCTCATTGAGCTTGTTCATAGGGCCTATCTGGTTTGGACCCAAGTTAGCTAGACATTAGCGGATCATTTTCACTCAGGTCCACAAGGATAGTGCTAGACTTAAAGATCTTATCCTTGATGCCTTCTGCTTGGAGATAAGGTTTATGAACAGTTTGATTTGCCAATCTTTAACAGGGCAGTGAGACATGATTAGACACGTGGAATGGGAAATGCGATTGTGATGTTCTTGGGGGCGCTTGGCAAAGCAAGCACTCTGTCACAGTCTTCGCCTTTTGGAAGCCACTTGGGACTTGGCCTCAGGAGGAGTCACCAAAATTGGCCCAAAGAAGAGAGATACTTATATGGAAACTCACGTAGGTAGAGGTGACAATTCGTGTTCGCGCGTGTCGTGATTCGACCTTGTTTAGGGTATAAATAGAATCAGATGCTTTTGCAAATCACATGCGTAACATAAAATAATACACATAACCCCTATCTTGTAGCTGCTTTTGCCATTGGTGCAGATCTGATTGAAGTAGGTAGAATCAAAGGATATCTCAGACAGGCAAAGTCATTCTATGAGCACTTGTGCCACTTTTATAAGGCTTGCTAAGCCGCCCCGGGATTAAGGACATAGTTCCCTTCCTGGTCTGGGTTAGGGTTCCAAACCTGCCATATCCCCTGAACCAGAGCTCGAGGTCTACTTCTACCTTTATAATAATCAAAATAATTACTTATATTATTGTTTCCAAGTCGTGGTCAAAATTGCCACTCCTAATCTAAAGTCACATGAGGCTGTCCAAAGCAGGATAATAACGTGGGGTTAATTTGCAACATGAATAATAGAAAATAAAGTCCATGTTATAAGTACTTTTAAACTACTTTGAAGTTCAAGAGGGACAAGACAACTATGAATTAATGGCAGGCAAAGTTTATCTGATTAAGACGTTTAAGGCGGATTTAGAGGGAGAGATAGAGTTGTAGAAAGCACGTGACATTGAGGTGGTGTGAAGATACAAGTGGACCCAGTGACTATAAGCACGGAAGGCCATGAAGGTTGAAGCTGTAGTCTTCATGTGGATATAAGATATCTGGCTTGCAGATAAATGCCAAGACAAGACATGCACCTGAGATATATTTGACCCCAATATAAATATAATTATAATTAGTGAAAGTAGCTTAGAGCTAGCTAGCTATGGGAAACTTGGGTAGGAGAATTGCCAAGTGGAAGAGAATGGTGAGGCAACAGAGAGGGAAGCTTTATATTACAAGGGTCTGCATTTCTATGCTTCTTGGTTGCCACAAGTACTCTTGATTTGATTTGTGGCATCCATTTTTCTCGCCCCCCCTTCCATGATGTTAGAACCCTAATTGTTTTTTTCTATGATTATCGACATTTCATCGTATACGTAACAAGTTTGAGGTGCTAATCAGTCCATGCATGCATGCCTGCTGAAGATGGAACTGCTGCCAGACGGTCGTGCATCGATCAGAAGATCATGTCTTTATTTAGGTGGTGAGATTAAATTTGTGGGTCCATGAGACCCATGCAGTCCCAAAATGTATGAATATTAATTTGAGATATATTTATATAGCCAGGTGCTTGCTGTGAATTAAGAAGCATGTCTGAGAGAGAGAGAGAGAGAGAGAGAGACCTAGTTTGCAGTGTAAGGGAAAGGGAAAGGTAAATTAGTTTGTTACTGCTGACTGAGTGTGCTGTAATTTTGTGTTTTCTATACTAGATTGTATATGGTAAGAAAGTTAATTACTGTGTAAAATAATCTTCTTGTTTTGAGTGCAAGGAACCGTCTAACAAATGAATTTCAGATCTGCAGAGCTGTATATACATGAAAAATCCAAGTTTGAGGTATTAATTTATAGTAATAATATAAATGTACAAATTAATGTTGTTAATAAATTTGAATTTTGAACGAATATTCCATCCAAAAGCTTCCTGTAATTCTGGCAGAGCACTGGATTTTGTCAATCTATCCTTCAACCTTCTTCATCTGCACACATACACAGTGGGGACAAATTACAGCTCCTCATAACAGAGACAGGCCTAGGTGGGTTGGCCCTGAGATAAGGATATAAGCGCTCCAAAACCAGTCCTTGAGCAGGGAGGGAGACAAAGCTGATGTGTCTGCCTTGTCATCTTTGTTTCAGCGGGGCCTCTCCATGTTAATAGCTGCCAACACTTGGTCACCCACCCTCTGATGATATTGCCTGATCATTATCTCTCTATAAAAAAAAGCAGCTAGCTGAGCTCAAGTTCCATGAGCAAGTTATCAACCAAAATACAAGTGCCTCTCTGACTGGACTGGACTATAGTCCGGGAACATGAAAGGACGGATGTCCTCTGTTCTGACGCCGAAGCAGCGGTCGTGGGATAAGTGCTCGAGGCTGATGAGGGAGCAGCGGACACGGCTTTATATCATGTGGAGGTGCACTGTCATACTTCTGTGCTGGGATGAGTGACAGGAAGAAGAGGGGTACATACTATACAGGGTTTAATGAAGCTGTAGATATATTGGGGAAGTTAATTAACTGTTGAGGCAAGTATGTGTTTGTGATCTGTTGAGTTTTCTATTCAAATTTCATACAAAAAGTTAACAAGAAAATCTACTGCTGCTGCTGTGGCTGGGATGACTTCTCTTTACCCCTTACTGTTTTTTCTATTTTTTGTAAGTCATGACAACAATTGGAACAAAATCAATGCAATCCTCAACTGTGCCCCACGATCATTTCATCTACTGACATTGGTCTTCATTTTGTTGGAGGAGGTTTCGAGTTCAAATCCCATAATAAACAAGGCAAGACCTGGATTATTTTTTGGTTCTAGAAAAAATCTCTTCGTTCAAACTAAACTAGAACAAGGGAACAAATTCTCTTCATGATTTTTTATTCCTTTTGTAGCTGGGCCATGGAATAAACCATTGTAACCCTCACATTTCAATATTTCAGTGAATTAGTAAGTAGAAAGGAAATAATACTGTGAACTCTTGGAAAACATAACTTATTTACGATTCCAGATACTGTTTTTTACAAAACAAAAAGTAGAGCCAACCTAAGAGGCAGCTCGAACCTAACATATGATATTAACCAAAAAAGAGTTCAAATTAACAAGCTCAATGAGCTAACGAACATAAAATCATATCCTATCCATCTATGTAGAACCCCGCCTCTCCCCCCACCCTCGAAAAACAAAAGGAAGAAAAAAAAAAGATCAGAAAAACTTTTTGGTAGATTGAGGTCAAAGCCACTTCCCTGAGGAGCAAAGGGTTCAGGATATGACAAATCAACTCGATGAATCATCTCTTATTTCAAAGAAGTGGTTCACCAGAAGCTCCTTGTAGCCTTGTGGAGGACAAATCACAAGCCGATATCTTTGGGGCTAATCCTTGCTTACTTTGGCCTGCCGAGGTCATCATCACAACAAGAAGATTATACATTAGTTAGCTTCAACCACTAGACATAACTTGAGTATCAAAAAAACTGAAGTTTAACAGCATAACAGCAGCCCAGCCCCATCATTTGAAGCCATCATCAAAGTTAGGTGTTCAGAATAAGCAAACCAAACATTTGAACGAGGATGCAAGCCAGTCACGAAGTGGAATTATAATCAGGAAATTTACTTGTCATATCAGTCTCTATCTGTATCAATCATTAAGTAACAGGACATAATGCTCCAAAGAAGGCATGCATTACTGTGATGACCTGAATGAGGTGGCTATCGATATCTCATATTATGTAAGTGTTTCATTCTCTATACTTCCTTATGGAATCAACTGCAGCACCATTGTCATCTATATATATAAAGCAAAAGGCCTTGCTTAATGCAAACATTAAGAATTGAAATGATTAATTAAACGAGGGTAATATGGTAAATTCACACTTTTTCATATTAAAAAAATTAAAAATCAAAGAAAAATCAGATAATGGATCCTATTTTTATGGAACGCAACTACCCATTATCTTTTTTAATTCTAACATCAATTTAAAATTTTTTTTAAAAAAGGCTCTCGCAAGTGCGAAAGCACGTGCGGAGAGGCTATATTTTGAGAAACTTGAATGATATGCAATTATATTTAGAAAGGCCGAAAAAACCCATCCCGCAGGCAAACTTAAATTATAAATATAAACGTTGCTTGAATGAGGATTATAAACATAAATGTTGCTTGAATGATGCCCCCTCCCCACCCCCTCAATTTATGTCACCATGCTGACAAATGAAAATAACAGATTGAAAATGGGTAAATTATTCTGTTCACTCACGGGTCCTTTGTGCGCAGTTATCCTCCGAACTGATGGAGCTCGTGCCACTGATGAAGCAGCTGCAGCTGCAGCAACACGTATCCTGCAAAGAAGAAGAAGATCAATCTGCTTTCGTGCAACTCTCATACATAATATCAACCAAATATTTACAGTTGCCACTTTGTGATACCTTTTATGTACATCAACATATTCATCAGTTTCATCCACAATCTCCTCCTGCATTTGTCAACAAAGTCATCACTATAGTATAAAGTCTGCGGTCAATTGAACAATTTTCATCAACTGAAAGGAAGACAATATTAATTGCATGTACTTTACCTGCAGGAGTTCTTCGAATACATCTTCCAGGGTGATGATACCAATAACTTCACCATCCTCGGTATCCTCTGACAACTGGGGAAATCCATTAGTTGCTCCGTCACCATGGGATGCAAAAGTTTCCCTATTGCTATGAGGGGATCTTGGTACCCTGGGTATGTCAACAATGACACTGTCTGGCTTTCCATCTTGCTTGGATAGCAGAGGAGTAGTCAGTTGGGAGTCCGTGTCACTGACTCTGTTGTCTTCTTTCTCTGCATCAATCGGTGGAAGAGCCTTACTTTTCCCTTTAGACTTCACCACAGCAGCCATATGACTGCTGCCCTTTTGAAACTCATTCAATATATCATAGAGTGGCATATCTGCAGGAACTCTGGGAACACAACCCACACATAAGAACAGAATATTCCACACTCAGTACTGGAATTGAAGAAATTGAAAAAACATTAGCATATTTAAAGAAGTTGAAGCACACCGTGGAATTCTTCGGATGGAAACAGCACTGACTGGGGTCTCTGTTTCAGGTCGTACAGTGAGAAGACTTTTCACCTAATCCCCGAACAAAAGAGAATAAGGGGATAAAAACACAAGAATTACAGATCACAGATTTAGTGAGTTTACAATCTAGAATAGATACATAATATGAAACTCCAAAGATTTTAAGTTTTAACACCCACCAGCAGAAGTCCAATAATATTCCTTGAATTCCCAGAATAGACAGGAACTCGACTATGTCCCCGAGCAAGAACTTTCCCCATTGCTTCCCTGAGTAATTAATTTGAAAGAACAGAAATATAGTTACACTATTCATTGTACAATTTCAGCTGCAAATAAACTTGCAAAAAAAAAAGATAGAGAAGTTAATAAACCTAACAGAAATACAATCAAATCACATGTCTAGCATGTTGTATATGAAAGGATACTTATTGATTATCTTAAGTAGAATTTACTAGTAGAAGATGACAAATTGAACATAGCAATGGTTGATGGGTTGTCTTTCTGAAAATAATAGAGCCGGAGCATCATTAACAGTGTCTCCCAACTTTACAGGTTGAATCCTAATTCTCATTTGTTACACTATGCTTATTTTAGATCACGATCATGATACATGCAAAAGGATGTTGGCTGCATAATGCCCATTTGATTCTTACAGGAACCAATGAGACAATTAACTAAGAAGGGTAAATGTGACTTATTCAGGAGCGAAGCTTACCAGTCCAACTTTGAATTGACATCTAAGGAGAAGGTTGACTCAATAGGCGTCATTGCCTCCTCAGCAGTCTGTTGACAAATAAATAAATAAATAAATAAGTTGAGTTTACATGATAGAAAGTGTATCAAGATTTATATCACTTCAAAGCAAAAATGAAATAGGAAAAATAAATACAAAGTAAGCTTCTAAGAGGAAACAATTTCATGCTGATGCAATATGAATAATTTAATATCACAACTTGTCACCCTAAAGCTGCTACTAATTTCTCTAACTCAAATTAAGATTAAGAGAATTCAGACACCTTTAAAATGAAAATGAGATGAAAAGTATTGCTTGATTATTCCACCTCAAAAGAAAGAGTACAATTAATTTTTTTCTATATATTTTGACATTTTCAACTTAAATTAGAAGTTTAATAAACAAGAATGGCTTCCTGTTTGATACATTGGATGGCTGCATTACTAGAAATTGCAAAAAAAGAAAACTACAACAGTTAAGCCTCTAAAATGACATGTGAGTTCCATTATAATGTGTACCTTTTCAGTTAAATCCAGTGCTCCACTAATTATCGTTGTCTCATCGTGTGTAAGTTCACCACCCTTGCCCTCCTATATGTGACAATAACATATTGGAATTTTTAAGAAGAGAAAACAAGTAAAAATGTTATCATATGTTTCACAGTCAGATAATTTTACCCAACTGATAACATATTGATTCTGAAGAGATTCACTTTACCTCCTGGCTGTGGATGGAGACAAGAGCTTTCAACTGCGCTCGCCTAAATAATGCTTCATTATGTCCCAGAACACAGTCCAAGATCTGGAACACATAAACTTCTTGGTGTCAACAAGTCGAAGTCAAATCAAACAGCATCATCAATAATTCGTTATTTGAATGGCAAGGTTATATCAAAGAGAAACTTTCAATTTCTAGTGCATATTAAATTCTGTTCTTTTGTTTTTGTTTCCTTTGGCTAGGCCACTTTCAGATTATATGAGAACTAATATACATCAGAGCTCAATTGCATGACAAACAAGTTTTATTTAACCATTATAAGGAGAAACGAGATGAGATGAACAAAATTTATTCAGGTGGATCAAACAATTACATCATTTGGATGAACATATAAAACAAGCATCCCTCATCATTTGGACGAACATATAAAACAAGCATCCCTTTCTCTGTTTCCTGTCCTTATTAATCAAATATACACGCAAAGATAGTGGAGTTGTAGGAGTACCGTTTAATCGAAATTCAGGATTCCTGACTACGTAAAGTGGGGATCATACCAGAGCAAGCATAAACATTAAGCAATAAAAACTCCTCCGCATATACAATTAACTGAGTAGCGATGACATTACAAAACCAACATTGAAAGCAGGTATCATATCAAATTCATGAAAATATCAACTATCTGCCTGAAAATATACCTTGCCAATTGGATAAGCAATTGGATAGCAAAGAACCATCAACACTCGTACAAGACATACAAAGTTGGAACCAACGGCGAGTCCATATCTAGTGCATATTGCTTGTGGAATAACCTGGAAGAATAAAGGAAACCAGCAAACCAAATTCCAATTCAAACCCATCATGCGTGAGTATAAAGGTTAAAACCAAAGTGCTAAATCATCAAAAAATTCGGAAAACAGCATACCTCTCCAAAAAACAGGACAAAAGTCACGGAGAGGATGATAGCAACATACTGATTGAAAAGTTTATCCAAATATATAGGAAGAGCCTGCAGATTGCAAATATCAAAGTTAAAAGCTGGCATTAATAAGAATACTACTCATATTGAATCTTGAACCTTTTCATTTTCAATCAGACACATTTAGCAGATTCTGGTATCAAGAATCAATTTCATTATCACAAAACCAAATCCAATCCAAGAACAATGGCATTGAGAACCAGAGAGACTGCAATTGATCAAATTACTTACTTCCATAGCAGCCGCATTACACAGAAGCAAAGTAACGAGCAGCTGATGCTGCTTCTGAACCACCGGCAATATAAGAGCTGAGCACAAAAGCACACAAATATGTCAATAACTCCGATAAGTCGGCTATTTACGAGCGAGACGAAACCGAAATTGAACCGAAACGGAAACGAACCTGCTTGTTTTTTCTCGGTGGGAGAGCCACTACGCTGTAAAATCTCAAGGTCGACGAGGCCGAGCGACATGAGTCCTAGGGTTAGGCCGGACATTATACCGGCGAAGAGGACGAAGAAGCACGAGAGCCCCGCGTAAATGAACCACCAGACCGATCCGAAGGGTATGCCGCCAACCTCCGATCCGAGGCCCGAGTTCCGAGTCAGCAGCCGAGTCACCATTATCGCATTTATCGGATGCATAGCTGCTTATGGCTTCTTCTTCTTGGTGATCCAGGTAGCGCCTGCTTCTTCAATCGCTCTCTTTCTCTCCCAGAATGATAGAATCTGAGTGCTGACTGAGTGAGAGGTTTGTTGAAGTTGGGAGTTTGGATTTGGACACTGATTTTATTGGATGGACACGTGGCAGAATCTTAAGGATTTTGTTAGAATCCGTGATCGGGAACGAGGTTTTCTGTTTCTTCTTTTTAATACAAGGTTTTTGTGCTTTTAGTTTACCGCCTTTTTACCTTTTAACCTTTCGGTTTCTCTATTCCAGTTGAAAAGAGAGAGAGAGGGAGGGACAAAAATGGAACAAAAATCGTTGGGTTTTGTCCTGTTTTTAATTAATTGATCTTTTTTCTAACCATTGTTACCATCTTATTAATCCTTTGTTTGTTATCTTCTTATTGCAGGACGCCCAAACAATGAAGGCCAAATGGGGAATGAACAATATATGCCAGAATTGGTAAATTATTAAGTTTTGTCTTGTTTTTCACTTATTTTTTAGGCTTATTTACAGCAATGTCTTTTGAAATTACGGTCAAATCTCATTTTGTCATCCAAACTTAAAATGGCCTACATTCCCCCTTGATCATAGTATGGTGACCCACTTTGCTCCCCACCATCAACTCATTCCAAAACAACCTCCTACTAAAAAGTCCCACACAATTCCACATTTTTAAAAATCCTTTAAAATTAGCAAGTTTTTGAATACAATATGACTTTTTGTTACTTGTTTAAAGTCTTGACTAAATACCACTAGATTTTGACACTCTCTTTTAAAAATCCTAATGGTCTTAATGGAATACTACAAGATTCGTTTAGATTATTTAAAAGTCTTAATTGAATACCACAAGACTTATTTATCTCACAATAGTATGTTAAAATCTCAATTGAACACACATCTTGCTTGGTTGGAATATTTGTATCTAAAGACTCTGCTGGACTAAGCAACTCATCATGAAAAATAATTATACTATGTCATGCTCTATCTGGGTTAAAAATTATCTTTAAACCATTATGGAGGTATACTAGTGAAATCTAATTTTACATTTTTCCAAAGAGGGAAATAAAAATTTATTACTTCTTTTATTTTGGAAGAAAATGAAGATAAGTGATCACTACTTTCAACATAAGGTTGACTTAAGGAACCATACTCGGCTAAGAATCCTAGAGTAATTAAGAAAGTTTTCTGTTTATGTTCTAAATGTAGTTCTCTATATTTTATCATGTTAATACTAGCTAAATAAATAGTATAATGAGAACAACTTTTTGCAATAATTTTGATACTAGGTTGTGGATTATTTTTCAAATTGAAAAGAAATGCTTGGATATATATATAATTGAAGGGTTGCATTTTTCTCATATTCTAATATAATCACTTGACCCTTAAAATCTTCTAGTAGAAATCTATACCTTTCTCAAGCTAGGGTTTGAAGAAAATATGGATTTTTAGTTTTTTGCTCAAGGGAAAATTCTTTATAGTGCTCAAGTAAGTTGGGCTCATTAGCCTATTTTCCTTGTAAAACCATGCTCAAATTTTGACATCTTAAATTAATAATTCTAAAATTTCTTACTATTGCCTCATACTCTTTCTTTTGCTCCTCATGTTTTTCCTACAAAAAAAAACAAAACAAAAACAAAAACAAAAAACTGTGGTTTTTGCTATTTTATAATCATAATTATAAACTAAAATATCTTGCTCAAGGCTTTGATAAGTTTTTCATGCTCTTTTCTCATGCTTTCATTATTAGTTCTAATATTCCAAAAGTTATCCAAAAGAACTTTTTGTTTTTCTGCCAATGATGCTTGGGTATGATATTTTAAAACAAGATTTCTAATTTCCTGCACTGGAATTCCATTATAATAATACGTATTTACTACTGGTCTTGCTTGAATACTTATACTTAATGGATTACCACCTTGTGATGGTGTACCATTATTTTTTCTGTCAGAGGATGGTGCTCCAAAATAATACATACATGTTAATTAATAATATGGGATAAGATGTCTGCTAAAGTATTATCATATCTTTAATATGCTCAAATACTGGTTTAAATCTATTTCATGTAATAGAATCTACAAAACTAACCCAACTTCGGGCTTCTTATTTGTTAGTATTAATTTATTATAATGAGAAACAATATTTTGACAATCTGTTCTAATAGTAAATATTTAACTATGTAAAAATAATGAAAATGCTTCAAAAAAGTTTATAACTCCTAAAATTTATAAATCTGTGGCTAGAAGTCTAGCCTATATATCCCTAAATTTACCTGATGTGTATCTACAAACTTGTTCTTCATATTTAGGTTCTTCTAATATAATTAGAAATAAATTACTCTAGTATTTAATAGATTAACTTGATCCTTGTTGGAATGATACTCTACTAATTTGAGCGATATTTCCACCTGCAATTAATCACATCAAATTTTGGCGCCATTGCCGGGGGTCGACTTAGTCTGTTAATATTAGTGTGCTTTATTTTCTAGTTGTACTTTGAATATTTAATCAGTTAAGTTTTTTTTTCCAGATACTTCTGCAGTCCCATTTGATTCATCACCAAAAAAAAAACACAAAACAAAAGGAGAGAACGTGAGAAGCTTTAGACCACAAACAACAAAAGCAAAAGAAAGATAGCCTAGCATAAAAGAAAGGAGGAAAAGAAAAGGAAACAAGGCCGTGTAAAACAAAGAAGGTTTATGCAGCAATTCCAAATCTGCCACTTGGATCCTGGCAACATATAATTCCCACTTCAAATCAGGATTCCACTTCCTTTTTCAATTCTTCTTCCTTTTCCTTTTAAAATAAAATTTTCTTTCCAATTTTATTTGAGTTTTAAAATTTAAGTTTCTTTCCCTAATTGTGTTTGGGTGTTGTTTCCTTCTTCAATTCTATTTTCTTTCCTTATTTAAACAATCCTTTGTCCTTGTTTGCATGTACAACAACTTCGTTTTTTAGCATACGGTGAATGACTAGTACCCGCTCTTCAATTAGCCAACTAGTTGAATTGGAACCTGAGATTGAACAAAAGCTTCGAGCAATTCGCAGGAGATAGAGAAAAGAAGAATCAACAATGAGAAGAAGAGATGGATCTTGTCCCAAATGAAACACTGGGAGACCTCGATATCCCAACAATTCTGACATCGCCTTCAAACATTGTTCTCCTTGCACCTACCAGGTATTATAAATTGAAAAATATCCACTTAATATGATGCATTCTTTCCATGGATTAAGTTATGAAGATCCTTTAGCTCATATTAGAGATATTTTTAACATAGTTTCTAACATAGCTTTAATAGGGGGAGTCACAGAAGAACATCTCAGGATAAAAGTCTTTCCCTACACATTGAAAGATAAAGCAAAGACGTGGCCAAACTCCTTACGGACTGGATTATTGATTAGCTGGACAGAGGTTCAAAACAAGTTCCTGGAGAAGTTCTTTTTTACTCAGATTATTGATGCACTAAGGGATAAAATCATGCAATTTAGTCAACAGGCCGTTGAGTCATTTTCAGAAGCTTGAGAACAGTTCAATAATATTTTAATACAATGTCCTCACTATGGTTTGCCTATTCTAGTTCTCATGCGTATTTTTTACAAGGCACTAACCGTTTCAAGTAAGGCTGCAGTGAATAACTATGCAGGTGGATCAATTGAATGTCAAACTTTGTTTCATATGATAGAAATTGAAACACAACATTCTGATGCAAGAGGTAAGCATGCCGGAATTTATGAATCTGGTAGTTCTAATGCTTTTGCTTCTAAAGAGCAGGTTGACGATATAACTAGTAAATTGGATGCCTTACTTGCTATGATTGGGAGAGTACCAACACAAGAGATCTGCTCCATTTGTGCTGTTCTCGATCATGCCACCATATTGTGTCCTCATGGAGTTAATTTTCTAGAATTTTTGCAAGAACAAGCCAACATGGTGAATACTTATAGACGTCCCGGCAATGATCCATTCTCCAACACGTATAATCCGGGATGGCAAAGACACCCCAATTTTTCATGGAGCAATACTCAAAATGTACAAAAATCACCACCTAGTTTTCTTCCTCAAGAGAAGAAAATAAATTTGGAAGATACTCTTACTCAGTTAACTATGTCTACCACCCAATTTATGACTAAAACCAAAATCCCAACTTCAGAATCAGAGCCCTTCTATTCGGAACTTAGAGGTGCAAGTAGGCCAAATAGCTAATATATTGAGTGGAAGAAACCAAGGAGTATTGCCAAGCCAACCTGAGATTAATCCAAAAATTCAAGAATATGTGAAGGCAATCACACTTCGAAATGGGAGACCCATCAAAACAGTGGTAGATTTGGACGTACAAAAGCACCACTAGCAGTTGAGAAATACTGAAAAAGCTTATGAAAATAGTCTTTCTACAGCCGGATCATCTCAACTCGCTGCCGTGAGCTCCACAGAAAATTCAGCAAAAACTGAGCAATCAACATCCACAAATCTCACTCCAAAATCCTACATTCCACCAATTTCTTTTCCGCAACGCCTTAAGAAAAATAATAAGGATGTACACCTCTCCAAATTTCTTGAAATTTACAAGAAATTGCAAATTACCATTCCATTTAGCGAATCATTAGAGCAAACGCTGAACTATGGAAAGTTCCTCATGGAAATCTTAGGTAAAAATAAACCTTTGGAAGATACTGAGATGGTGAAATGACGGAGGAGTGTAGCACAGTAATACAAAGGCAACTACCACCTAAGTGAAAGGATCCAAGGAGATTTTTTATTCCTTGCACCATTGACACTATTTCTTTTCAAAGAGAATTGTGTGATCTATGGTCTAGTGTTAATTTAATTACTTTATCTATAGCTAAAAGAATTGGTTTGGGGGAAATTAAGAAAACTACTATTTCTTTGCAGATGACGGATAGATCACTTATATATCCTCACGGCATTCTTGGGGATGTACTGGTGAAGGTGGATCGCTTCATATTCCCAGCTAATTTCATAGTTTTATATATGTAAGAAGATGTTGACAATTTAATTATTTTAAACCACTCATTCCTCATCACTGGAAGAATGATAATTGACATAGAAAAAGGTTTTTGATCCTACGAGAAGCCGATCAAGAGGTGGAATTCAAAGTTTTTGATGCAACTAAGTACCCCATTGATTTGGAGTATTGTTTCTGTTTAGAAGCAGTAGATCATGTTGTTCAACGACAATTCATACTGGACTATCCAATAGATCCTCTAAAAGCAAGTTTGGTTCATAAGATAGAGGTAGGAGGGGAGGCACACATGCTCGAAATGATGAACTCATTGGAAACCAAGGCCATCCCAAGCATTATTGTCTCACCAGCCCTCACTTTGAAAAGATACTTGAAAGAAAATTTCAATCAACAAATGGAGACCTTCGATCTCCATGATCTCGAGTGATAATCATTCCAAAATTCAAGTCGAGAACTATAAACCAAGCGCTTGTTGAGAGGCAACCCAAGTAGGTACCTTTATTCCTTTCTTTGTTATTATTATTTTTCTCTTTAGTTTCCATCCTTCTGTGCATTTACTAATTGTTACATGCATCTACTTTAAACATTGTGGACAAAGCTTAGTTTAGGTTTGGGGGTGTGGAATTTTGTTGTTTTTGTTGTTATTTGAATTTTGAGTCATAAGGAAAACAAGAAAGGGAAAAAAAAGATTTTGGGTTCCAAAGAAAGGATTTTGTGTTTCAAAGAACATATCAAGATTGGTTCTAGCCCTAAGATGATTGCAACATGTTCCAGATCTGTTACAGAAGTTGTTTTGGTCATTAGATGACTTTAAAACCCAGAAAATAGAAAAAGAGGTTATTATGTTCTTAATTTGGTAAAAATCAAATTTTTTTGCCTCTTTTCTTTTTTGATGTTTTTTAGGTAAATTTGAAGCCACCAACATGTTTAGAATGGTTATTGTGATGATTTGAAATAGGTTTGGGGGTCTCAAGTGGTTTACATAACGTTTTAGGAAGATTTGAAGCTAAAAAAGTGGCCTAAAACCCAAAAAAGCCAAGCTGTTGTTTGGCAGAAAATTGAAGATTTTTCGTTGCTAAAGCATTTCAGCAACGGTGTTCATCAGATATTTCGTCGCTAAAGGTCAATTTTCCAAAAAAAAAATTTATTACATTCCAAATCATTTCAGATCCATTCGATTTACGATCATAGATTTCTATGAGTTATTCCAGGTGTGTCCTTTTCCTTTTGATGAAATTTATTTATTCTTAAGCAATTAGGACTCATAAATTCATGCATCTTTGTTTGCAAAATCACAAAATTTCTTTGACTTTGACCTAAAAAAATTTGTTAAAGCTTTTACTTTCTCTTACTAGTAGTGATGTATATGTAATGTTTGATCATATTTCTTAAACTAAAGTGTTGCCATGAAAGTTTATGCATCATAATCATAGCACTTCACATAGTCATGCTTCAAGTATTTTGATGGACAAGGTAGTTATACTTGGATGATTGTGGAGAAATAATGGAGACTACCATTGTGAGAAACTTGAGCCGAATTGTCATTATTGAGAGAACATTTGGGATTATTCTTATTCGCTATTTTCTTCCTTTCTTATTTAGATTGATCTCAATTAGGCTTTTGAATTGAAACCTAAGAACTAATCTCTTTCAAGTGACTGATAACTAATATTTCCTTACCCATTTCACCCTATTTTTAGCCATACCCTATAGCTTGGTTGATGCCATGGCACATGAAGACAAGAAAAAAGGTAGCGTGTACTGAGGAAATATGTGCTTAAAGTTCAAGAAAAATATGAAAAAGATATATATTCAAAAAAAAGTGAAGCATATAAAAACTCCTGGACGCCTTTGTGAAGTAAATTTGAAGAGCCAAGCCATATAACACGATAAATGCCTTGGTATGTCTCAAGTTCGAGTATTTCCTATCTTTTCTATCATAACCCATAACCTAGCCCTACATTACAATCATAGTAAAGCCCTAACGGATATTTGGGGACTTCTTCCTTGGAAGTGGAGATATGTACATTATCTATGGTTCTTAGTATTTGATTTCTTTTCCATGAGATCTATTTTTAGAAATTACCTTTATTCATCTTGGATGCATATGTTTCTTATATTTTGATTTCTTCACCTAACTTCATTAACATATATAGGGTAAGAGTGCAACCTTAAGTTCCGTGAGAAAATTGAGAGTTATATAGTGAGGCCTAGAGTCAAGGCAAATTTGTACACACGCCGAATGTGGTTATCTTTAAGTTCGAATGCTTGGAGTATTGGTTTTACACTTTACACTATGGTGCATTTTATTTGTAGTGGCATAACTTTAGTTTTTGATTTGTAATTGGCATTCATTGGTTATTATTAATTTGTTGGAAGTATTGCTTTAACGAATTTGTTTTGAAATGAGTGTTTATGAGTGTCGTGACTTGTAAACTCTTAGGAGACACAACTCCTCCTACTAGGGACACCTAGAGGTTTAAAGGCTTGTGGCACATACTAAGTGCCATCAAGATTACCTACGAAAGTGGTTTGGTTTAGTTTGTTTGTTTTAAGGTTTTTTTTTTTTTCAGTTTTGCTCGAGCAGCAGCAAAAGATAGGTTTGTGGTATTTGATAAGCCTATATTTTATCTATATTTTATGCCTCCTTTGCTTATTTATTTGTTAATTTCCTTAGATTAAATTGGTTGTTTTAATTTGTTTGTGAGATTTGTGAAAGAATTATGAAATATGAGAAATTGAGGTAAAAATAGGCAATAAGAAGAAGATTGGAGATTAATTAAAAAGAAGCCAAGTCATTCCTTTTGTTGCAAGGAGTGTTGTCAAATTTCCTAGTTCAAGATTATTCAAGTCTTACCAAGTCAAGGAGAAATAAAGAAGACCCTATATTAAAAGGAATCATACTTTTATAATAATTGAAATTATATGTTAGGTGGGTAGGATTTGTAGGAGTATTATAAATAGGGAGTTTAGGTCATCAATCTTTGACACTCATAGCCAAAACATCCAAAGGAGAATACGAAGAGCTTGCGCAACCTTGGCGTTCTACTTGGAGAATTCGGTGCCTTCCTTGTCTTCATCAATCATCACGATTCTCAATAAGCCCTTCATAAACTAATTTCTTTTACTAGAGCTACGATGTAGCCTAGTTATGAATACTCAAATTCTTTGATATTGTTAATTTTATTTATCTATACATGTTGAGTGCTCGTTACCGTTCTTAACACTTTTAATTAATTGGCCACTAATTGTATGATTGGAAGACTTGGGTTGAGACCGGAATGAGATTCCTAATAAAAAGCATCTAGTAACAAGTACCATAAATTACATAGCCGATTCGGAAGATTAGGTTATGGTTTTTGTAATCTTCAATGTTTTCCACAAATCTTAATGGGTTCTTAGCTATTTAAATCCATAACTAGGAATAGAGTATGTTGATGATAAGGAATACAACTAATATAACTCGGAAGAGAGTATTGATGAGGTAAGGGAAAACGATTATCAACATGTTATGAATAAAGAAAATGGTATGAAATACTTCAAAATTATATTGAGTTGATATAATAGTTGTTCCAAATTACTCTTGAGAAGGAACATTTAAAATGCTCCAAATTATTCTTCTGTATTTTTGAGAAAGGTCACTCTTCCACTCAACAGGACTTTCATGAGGTCTTGACCTGCGAAAAATATGTTAAATTAAATCCAATTTTACATGCATATACTCGAGTACCTACGTACTCTACTAAGTATGTAGGTACCATCTACAGCTGGTGTGTGTATCTACATGTGGGCTGATATGTGTGTGTCAACATAATTAATTATAATGGATATACAATCTAGTTTTGCAGTATACTCTTCTTAGTCTCTCTGTACATATGCGCTTGAATCGATTTTGGTCAATAGTGATGTCAAGTTCATTGATGCATTAGTAATTTGTTAGCCAAAATTTATTTCTACAGTGGACCGAATCCCTATCAACCAGAGTCTCCATTGCCAACCAACTATACTTCAGTCCCATGCCATATCTGTCCACTACCATTAACTATAACTTATTAATTAATAGCTTTCAATTTCCATTTTGAATTATGTTTGAGCTTGCGAAAAGAAAAGAAAAAAAACCATCATCATATATTAAAAGCAAGAGATTTTCTCAGCTAAAAGATTTTCTCTTCCATTTACTCTAACATTAGTTTGTGTGGTAGTTGAAGGAGAATTAAAATTTTCATTCAAACTCAAAACGTACGTTGAGACTCATATGTGGTAGAGGGATCAGAGTAGAGGACGGAGGGAGGGAAAGGGCTTGTGGACAAGTCCTAAAAGACGAGTTCAACAATAATGCATGCAGCAATGGTAAAGCCAGACGCTGTAATATTGCAGCAACTTTTTAAGATGTATTTTTTATTTTTAGCTAATCTCTTGGGCTTGGTTATCTTATCACATTTCTTCCTTCTGGTTTCCATTCAAATACATAAACAAAACAAACATATCATTACTATCATACGAATATATTACAATGGGATATATGGATGTGGATTGTAACTAGTGCCACCAACCCAAACCTACATAAACTTAAGGAGAAAAGGAAAATACAAACTTCAGTAGACTGAACACTTAAGCAAATCTAAAGCAACCAAACTAAGCAGACAACTCCTAGTACAAAGGAAGACAAACCTACAACATATTACTCCCCCAAACCCAGTTAAGCTAGCCCACTTACTTCTTGAATGCGTCCACCGTCTTATGTTCCTTGCACTTTATTTTCTTCTCTTTAGCCGCGTCCTCAATATCTGATCTTGTGCTAGCATCCAAGTATTGAAGTATACTATTTCGCCCTGCCATTTCCATTTTCGCCAATCCGGAGTTTTATGTCCTAGTGGGTCATCTTCTTCTTCCTCATCTCCCTCTTCCTCTTTAACTCCCTCTTCCTCTTCCTCTTCCTCTTCATCTTCCTCTTCATTTCCCTCTTCCTCTCCCTCTTCCCTCTCCCTTTTTTTTCCCTTATAGTGACACCAAGCAAGAGCATAAACTTGTTTTTTGGACGTTACATACGCGATGCCCTGATTGGTGAATGTTTTTAAAGCAGCCTTCAGTTGTTGTTCGCTTTCAAATGTCGACCGGGGGTTCACTTCAAATGTCGACAGTTTGGGATTAATTTGAGGATTAGGGCTTCATTGACTTTGGGGATTGCAACACGTGCAACTGCATTTGGGCGCGAATCCGACGTGACAACCTCTAACTTTGAGCCACCATGGTCACCTTTTAAATTGCTCCACATTATCACAACAAAAACAAAAACAAAAAAACCACGTCAATGGGGCCACCTTATCACTTAACGAGGTTCCTAATGGACTGAGTGAAGGAGGATGTTTAATGAAAGGATTCACAAAGTTCATATACTAGTCAAACGGGTTAACAAAGGTTGAGTATGAGTTTGCAATGACCCCTATAGGTTGGGGGGTTTACTTTAGTTAATCCTATTATTTAAGTCTACCTAAGTCTACCTTTTTCTTTTAAGATGCCTAAATGCTCTTGAAATGCTTCTATAGATTCTTTACAAACTTCTAAATGATACTAGTTTCTTATTATGCTATTATGTTCTTCGAGTTTTCTTCTTGGATAATTACTTACTTATGGTCATTTTAATAATTCTTCTAGATTCCTAATTTCTACTTGGTATTCAACTTTTTGACCTTTTTAATTCTTGTCACCTTCATTTTATTCTAATAGATGTCCATCAAGGTCCAAACATGCAAAGGGTTCACCGTTCTTAACTGGTCATTATGGTAATTAACAAAATTTTAACAAGTTATAAAATATTTGTTTTTTTTTTATGCGTTGTATTGGGTGACTATCCTCAAGGTATTTTACCATTATAATATTATATTTCTAAGGAGCTAAACTAATGCTCTGATATCAAATTTTAGTAAGGTCTCGATCAAGATCTCAAAAGGCCAAAATGACAACCAAAACATAGAACTGCAAAGACACCAACTTAAAGGGCTATGGAGCATAACTCAGAGGTTCTCTTATAGACATCTAGTTGTTGTCATGACAAATATCAAACATGATGAAGTTCTCAAACAACGTATGGTTGTTCGATCGTCATTTTAGCAAGATAATAACATCATTACAAAAGTGTTTTCCTATTTTGGACAAGAAGTTTGCTAAGAAAACCAAAAATAAAAGGAGAAAAAAAGTTTATTTAATTGCTTTTGTTACTGGAATTGTTAGCCCTGAGTAGTAACAATACATTTGTAGTCTACGTATTAATAGTTGACGGCATATTAACAGTGGTTAGGGTAAAAGATGTTTGTAATAAGGGAAAATATATGAGCAAATGGAGTTTTATTGATTGAAAGTGTTGAAGGGGAAAGTACTCAAATTTTTTCTTCTCTTATATTATACTTCTTTCTTTAGAGCTTCAAACTATATACACCATTAACCAACTTCACTTCTTGGCTAAGGATGGAGAGCTCACCTTCTCTCTATCTCCCTGAATTTACATATCACACTCTTCACACACCTTCACATGTACATTGATACAACACATACCTCACACTCTTCACACACCTTCACACTCTTCACACTCAATTTGTGGATAATGATCCATGTGTATGAAATTACAAAAACACCCATGCTTCGTCATCAAAGTTAACAAATTTTTTTAAGGAGTTAACGACAAGGGCAAAGTGGGTCACCAAACCTCAATCACGGGATGAAAGTGGGCCATTTTGAGTTATGGGATTTGACTGAAGCTTTAGGGGACATTGGTGTAATTAAGCCTTTTTTATTATTTAGAACAAGTAGAATTTCATTATTAATAAGGTAAATACAATTTATGTAAAAGAACACACCCTAAATAGAGGTTCTTGCATACGATAATCAGGAAAAATAAATCCAGCAAGATAGTGGGTAATAAATATTACATATTCAAGCCCATCTCACTTAGAGTTAACAGATAGATGATCAAGAAGACTCTTTACAGCACAAGTGCTACAGAGAGACCATGAGAACAATTGATTCTGCATGAACAGGAAACCATAAGCACCAAAAGTAAAAGGGCCTTACCGCTAAATATGCACTTGGGCAAAGAAGACTACATCACCTCCAGCATCCCACATGATCTCACAGCACCTAGTATGAAAGATCCACATCATAAAGGATTTTAAAAGCCAGTCCAAAAAGACTCAGGATAAACAAAACCCAGTAAAAATCGGGAAGGAAAATCTCTCCACAACATGATGAGGGAAAGAATCGCCCGGTTTATTAGCCGAAGAGGTTGATTCCAGGGAAAATCCTTGGAACCCAAAGGGGTTGCAGAAAGAAAAACCAAGACGAAACGAATATTGGTGTTTTATCTCTGTTGCTCAATAGCCACCTTAGGTGTGTCTTTTCAATGGTAGGGACTATTAGTGTTGTCTTCTACCATTCTACATCGTTGTCTTTGTGTGGACTAAGAGCATCCCCAATAGTAACTGCAAATTAAAGTTTGTTGACCTATGTGGCGATTTGAAAACGTTTATTTGCTACTTAAATAATTTTTGCTCCAATAGACTTTTCAATTTAATTAATGCAATATTATGGAAAATAATGAAAATATGAAAACATGTGGAAAACATCTATATATTTATTTTGAAAAGGAAAAAAAATAAAGGTTTTTAACATTTTCAAGGTATGTTTTGTTTTTCCAAAGTAAAATTAAATGTTTTGAAGAGCCAATGTCAACTTACCAGTCCTGAAAAGAGAGAAAGATGTTACATCTTTGACGACCGAGTTTGACAAAGGTGTTGGAGAAACGTTTATGATGTGGCTCACTTATTTGAGCATCTCGTAGTTGTTAAAGATGCTATTGGGGATACTATAATACTTGTATAGGTAATTTACTAATTCATACTGCAATGAAGAAGGCAATTAGTCATTTTTTGAGTATTTTGTTTTTGTTCTTTGCTGGTTTGTAGTCGGATTTTTTTTTCAAAAAATATTAGGGTTGCATGTTTTGGATATGTTTGGTGGTAGAGTTGAAATTTTCAGTTATTTTAGACTTGCTTCGATAAAATTGGGCTTGGTGAAAAGCTAACAGGGTTTTTTTCCTAGAGTATGGTAATGGTATTCTACAATTTGGGCCGCTTGTTTTATTAAAAATTAATTTAGAATATATTTTTTTAGGTACATGTCTCTGTAGTAAGTTATTGAACTTGTAAATCTATATATGTGGTTTTGCCCCTTGAACTATGCCATAATGTCAATTTTCCTCCTAGATTTTTTTTTCGGGGTAAATTAAGGATACAAATTATTTAAAAATAGCTAATTTACCTCTCACCGTTAGATTTTCAAATTCCATTCAATTTTTCGTCAATATTATGGGCAAATTCATAATTAAAAAATGCACCTTATTAAATATGCCAAATTGTAGCAATGGTCCATGGACTATACCCCAACTTTACTTTGCGTCCCTCCTTTTGATAAATTGTTACCGTCATACGTTAATTATGCCTCCAGTTGTAGAAACCGTCCTTGCCGTCATCTCTATCAAATTTTCCGTTTAATTTGATGAGGTAGCATGGACAAGTCCTACTTGGCATGGGCAAAAAAGTATTTTCGACATTAAAATGATTCAGCCAATGTTGAAAATGAAACCTTGTCATGTTTTGCGATTTTGAAACTGAAAGTTCACTTCAAACAGAGGAAAAAGCAAGCGAAAGGGGAAAAGGGTAAAATGGGGTAGGGTTTCTTGATTGTAATGTTTCAAAGTACAATTTGTGGTCGAAAGTGCCATGTTTGAAAGGGAGACGGTGTTGATTAAAGTATTAGTGCATTATTGAAGATTCGAGGGTTCTATTTTGGGACAATCGAAAGTGACAGTGTTTCAGTGTTTACAAAGTGTTTGCAGAGATACTTCACATGGGGACAAGGTTTATGTGGTCTGGAGACCATCCAAAGTATGGTAAGTAACTATAACTTAGTGCGTTTGATATTTTATAGGTTTAGGCTTTGTCTGCATATATGTCGTCCTGTGTTGTCCTTGGTTTGGCTATATGTGTGGTCATGTGTTGTTGTCTTTGGTTTGGCTATATGTGTGGCCCTATGTCGTTGTCCTTGGTTTGAGGCAAGAAAATGTGGTTTCAAAGTTGTCAAAATATTATTTTCCTGTCAGATGTTATAACCAAAGTAATGTTGTTTTTTATGTTAGATAAACTCGAGCTACGCACTTTAGAACTTCACCATTTTGGTTTGTTGGAAAATGGAGTATATAGGGGTGGGAAGGTGTGCTTTGCAGACAACTGTGTGGATGACTATTTGTCACTGTTGCTACCATTCCATCAAATAGAAGAGTTGTATTGTATTTTCATGATCCAACTGACCAGAACACACTTGGCAATCAAAAAGAAGTGGTATGGCCATCGTTGGATTTTGAGGAGTATGCAAATGTGGCTAAAGAAGAACATGTGGAAGTTGATTCATAAGGTAATGAAGCAAACAATGAAGAGGAAAATGTGGAAGTCAAATCTGATAGTAGTGAATTTGAAAATGAAGAAAAATAGGAGGATGAAGAGTTAAAGGACAGTGATTATGAATACATTGATGATGAGATGCCAAATATTGATCCTAGAATGACAGCAAAAAAAAGAGCAAATGTTCCACCAGATGTGGGTGAAGAGGAACCAACCATTAATCCTCAAATAGTGCCTCCTAATGAATGTACAGGGGCTATCTCAGATGATGGTGAAGACACTGATGCACTCTCTCGGGAGGTGAAAGTTCCGAGGATGGTCAAGGAAATGAAGAAAACTCTAAGAAGTCAAAGAAGAGAAAGAAGATAAAATTACCAAACTTTAAACAATTTAGAAGAGAAACTAACCTCAGAAATGCTCAGTTTAGGTTAGGAATGCAGTTTGACAGAGAAGAAATGAAAGAATCTATTAAGGAGTACGCAATTGTGGAAAGCAAATCTATAAAGTTTGTGAAGAATGATAATTTTCGGGTCAGAGCAAAATGTGCTGGGCACAAGTATTGCCCATTTGTTGTGTTGGCTTCAAGGATAGATAGGAATCAGCCTACTTTTGAAATCAAGACTCTTTCTTTGAAAACATGAGTGCACTAGAGTTAACAGGTTGGGGTATTGCAATGCAAGATAGCTATCCATTAGGTTTGCAGACAAAATTAGGAAAAATCTCAACTAGGATGTAGCAGCAATGCAGGCAAAAGTGCGAGAACAGTATGTTATGAATGTAAGCAAACATCAAATATAGAGAGCCAAGAGGTTGTCAAGAGTGGTCATTGAAGGTAGCTACCTAGAGCAATACGCAAGGTTATGGGCTTATGCTGAACAGTCGAAATCCTTCTAACAAGGGTAGCACAGCTGTAATTAAGATTAACATGGTTGAGGGTGAACCTGTTTTTCAGAGAATTTAAGGGTGCTTGGCATGTTGTAAGAAATGATTTTTAGAGGGATGTAGATCTGTCATTGGCGTGGATGGGTGCCATTTGACAGGACCATACACAGGAGAAGTTTTAACAGCTGTGGAATGTTCTCCATTGCCTATGTTGTAGTTGAAGCTGAAAATAAGATTTCTTGAATGTGGTTTCTTGAGTTGTTGGTAGTTGATTTAAAAATAGAGAATGGGGTTACTTGGGTGTTCATAAGTGACAAGCAAAAGGGTCTTCTTCTAGCCATTGAAACTGTTGTGCTTACAACTCAACATAGAATGTGTGTGAGGCACCTTTATAGCAACTTCATAGGGCAACATTCTGAGCTCTTTTAAAAGAACATATTGTGGGCAGCAGTAAGAGCCACCACTGTTCCATAGTATGAAGCAAAGATGGAGAAGATGAAGGTGCAAGATAATGAAGCTTACAAGTGGCTTTTAAGAAAGCCACCAAAGAATTGAAGCAGATCTCATTTTGATGAACACTTTAAGTGTGACATCTTATTGAACAATCTTCGTGAGAACATTCAACTCATGCATACTTAGAAGCAAGAGACAAGGTCCATCTTAACACGCCTTGAAAGAATTAAAACTTATCTAATGTTGAGGATGTGTGAAAGAAGAATTGCTGGCAGGGTTTGGAAACATCCTGTTGGGCCTAGAATAGTGAAGATCATTGAGAATAACAAGATGGGAGCACATCAATGTATTCCCAGACTAGCAGGTGAGAAGAAATACCAAGTGTCTCATATGTATGGGGGTGAGTTTGTTGTGGATCTAAGAGCAAAGACTTGCTCTTGCAGGAAGATGGGATTTGTGTGGGATCCTATGCTCACATGCAATTTCTTGTATTTTCCACAAACAAGAAAATGTGTTTGACTATGCACATGAGTGTTATAGCCAAACTACTTACCTCTCCTCATATGATCCAATGGTCCACCCTGTGCCATTCATAGATAAATGGAAGAAGATAAATTTGCCTCCAATTAGACCTTCTCCTTACAAGACCCAACCTAGAAGACCCAAGAAATCAAGAAACAAAGACCCTTCTAAGGTTGAAGTACGTGCTCAGTCCCTCCAAATCCTATACCACCTAATTACATTCCACCCCCTGCAAAATTGAGAAGGGTTTTTACCAAGATCAGGTGTTCTATTTGTGGCCAGGAAGGACACAATAAAATAGGACACTTTAAACAAGGAGATTTTGCCAATTCTAGCAACCAAAGGGTAACTGAGATAGTTGAGGTAGCTTTATGTATTAGGGTTACTATGCAATTTGTATTGAGCCCAATAACTGACACCTTGTTTTTTTCATGGTAGGACCAATCTAATGGGCCAAGAAGGCCTACAAGAGGCAGAGGAAGGGGTATACATAGAGGTGTAATAAGGGGTGGTGGTAGAGGAAGGGGCAAACAACCTAGCTCTTCATCAATAAGTGTGACATCTTATTGACTGTTTTATAACTTCGTGTTTTCAAAATTATGTTTTTAATATTGTTTTGTTATATGTTGTTGAAGGTTGGAGATGAGAATGAAAAAAGGAAAACACTAGTTGTTTCACAGCCCCTCCCAAACAATGGAGATTCATCCTTTTCATCACCATCAAACAATGTGCAATCATCATCTCAACTATTTTTAAGACCACCAAACACTGACCAATCTTCACCTCAGCCATTTTCAAGCCCACATAGAAGATTTAAATCTTCTGCAAAAAGGATTAGACCACCCAAAACTGGCCAATCTTCACCTTAGCCAGTTTCAAGCCACGATATCATATATAAATCTCCTGCAAAGAAGGCTAGACCTTGAAGACCATGATTATGTTCCTAAATCCAAACATCATGATGTGTAATTGCTAGACTTTTTGGTTAGGTTGGAGTTTTTGATGTGTAATTGCTTGAGTTTTTGGTTAGGTAGGAATTTGAAAGTGATGTTTTGAATAATTTGGTGTTTTGCTATCCAAGGCTAGCATTGGATATTGGTTGGAACTTTGTATTTGGAGGGCATATTTTGAGCATGAACTCTGATTGAAATTTGGTTATGTATTTGGAGTATGCAATTAGAACTAATGTAAGCTTTGGAATCAAGTTATGCAATTGTCAAATTATATCTTATCTTAAGGGATGTTCTTATACACTTGCACATTACAATGACACAAATGGAAGAAATGTACCAAACATTGGATTCAAGTTATGCAAATGGCATAAATGTACCCAACTTTGGATTGAAGTTATGCAATGGCACAAATGTACCAAACTCATTACATTACACATTTCACTATTTGATCATCAAATTCTCTAGAATTTTTTCAGACAAATTTAGGATATTAATCATCAACATTGCAACCATGACACCAAGAACCCACGCCATAAACAGACCCACCCACATTAGTTTCCCTTTATGTCGATATGCCATAATTTTCTCATCCATCTTCATTCTCTGTCTTCCAACTGTTGCTGTCAATTCCTTGTTTTCTTTCTCAATTGCTATAAGTTTATCTCTCAGTCCTTCATTATCTTCTTCTATTTCATTCAGCTCCTGCTCCATACCTCTCATTCTTCTTAGCAACCCAGGAAGAACTTCCTTTCCTCGTGGGCATATCTCTTCGTCCACCCACTCCCTATAATGACCTTTGCCTTTGTTCTTCTAAAGAATTTTCCATATCCAAGGTTAGATCTAAAACCCATGGACCAAAAACCACAAAATTCCAGAGAAAAAACACAAAATGCCAGACAAAGTGACTTACCCGATTATTCTTACAAGCCTCAAATCTTCTCCCCGGATTCGAATATGTCCATGAAGTCTATCTTTTAATAGCTCCCCCACACTCGCAAAGCTTCCATGTGTTACGGCTGCCTGAACCTTGTGACATCTTCTTCTTCTCCTTTCCCTCTATAATTTTTTTTCGCTAGATGCCTTAATATTTTTAGAAATGGCTGACATGGCATTAAGGTTCAAATTTAGCGCTATAAGTTTGAGAAGTTGCTGATATGGACATGCCTTTATTCAATCCACCACTTGAAAAGATAAATATGCCCTCAAATTAAACGGAAAATTTGACAAAGATGATGGCAAGGAAGATTTCTGCAACTGGAAGCATAATTAACGTACGACGGTAAGAATTTATCAAAAGGAGGGACGAAAGTAAAGTTGGGGTATAGTCCAGGGACCATTACTACAATTTGGCCTATTAAATAATAATGATAATAAGGATTTTTTGTAGCAATGGTCCCTTAACTATACTCGGAGTTACATTTTGGTCACTTAACTCCAAAAATAGTTATAGATGTCACTCAATTAAGTGTTGTGTTGCACCATTAGTCCCTACCATCAAGTTTCTCTAACGGTAAGGACTAATGGTGCAACATAACACCTACTGATGCAAAGGTTGACTAATCATACGAAGGAAAGATGACTAATCATAATCTTCAGAAATTTAGTGAATGCAATGTAGTGCAATGCAGAATTTACCTATGTCAAAACACATTGTTGTCCACCAAAATGTAGCCAGATAAGAACACCTAAAGAAGTAATTCTTAATCTAAACTTAGAGCCTGAGAAATTACAATGATTGTCCTATTACAAAATTGTCAAGGGAAGCCAAAATAAAATCACAAAATGCATATACTTACACAAGCCCCCTCAGCTCACGTATAAAATCAACAATACCGTCTACTAGTGGGTACAACTTAGCAGATGGAATTTACTCAAAGTGGATGACATTCGTCAAAAGAATTATGCATCTCCAATAGGAGAAGGAAAAATATTTTGCTGCATATCAAAAGGGTTATAGGAAATATGGGGAAAGGTGTTTTGGTATCCTCCAAGCTCAGTGGGCAATCATTAGGGGAGATGCTTGTATGTTTGATGAAGAGGTGCTTCGGAGCATTATGATGACGCGCATCATCCTCCATAACATAATTGTGGAGGATGAGTGTGATTATGATGAACCAGAGATGTTCAAACCCGATCCCATGAACACGGCATTGACAAGAATTTATGAAAGACCCGTGGGAGCAAATGGACAACCATTGGAGCACGAATTGTTGACTACAGACGGTCGTTACAACAAGAGTATGATTGATCGCTATACGAAATGCAATCTTCTTATGTTCACAAAAACGTCAAGTTGACTTGATAGAGCACTTATGGGCGTTGAGAGACAATCACGGTCAATAAAGTCAAGTTTAATGCTTAGTTTTGAATTTTGCTTTGTTTTGACTTATGCTTTGTTTTGAATTATGCTTTGTTTGTGTTTTATTTTGAATTATGATTTGTTTGTGTCTTATTTTGAATTATGCTTTGTTCGTATTTTGTTTTCAACATTGCTTTGTTTGTGCTGAATTATGCTTTGTTTGTGTTTTGTAATGAATTATGCTTCGTTTTGATGTATGCAATGTTTTATATAAATAGCTATATTATTGAATGTTATGTTTTAATAAAAGAAAAGCAATACAACTAATTAATAAGTGCCAACTCTATCAATACAACCTAATGGTTTTCATCATTTAACCGATATGTGTTGCCAGGTCCATCGTCACGGAAAAGTCTTCTTCTCATAACATCCCTTTGTTCTAGCTTCCAAAATGACTTTGTTTCATTAGACATATCACTCGTATCCATAGCCATGGTTTCCCGATCCTTCATATCCATGTCGTGTTTGTGTGCATACTCCTTCTCTCTTGTAAATGCTTCATCCCTTGCCTTGTCATCCGCATCTCTTTTCATGTCTCTCTTAATTCTCATTGCGCAGTTGAGAGCAATTTGCTCCAAAATTTTTGTACATTCATTGATCGAATTACTCCCTCTCTTAGCATTTGCCGCCTTTCTCCCAATAGGCCTCGGCTCCCTTTGGATTGGTAAATCTTTATTCATTGGGGACCCCAACAGAGAATCTGATGCCGATGAATCGTGGAACGGTGTCTCATTCAACACAACGGTCAGACCTGTGATAATAATTTTGAATCCCGAACAATTTTTCACAACCTCCCAACATTGGTGATTGTTGAAAGATTTTTTGCCTTTGCCAATGGCACCGAACCACATTTGTGTTTGTATAATCTATAATATTTAAATATTTAAAAAATTGGAAATATAAGAAATATAAGAAATTTTCAAAAAATAGGACATTCAATTTAATAAAACGGCAATTACAAATAATTTACCTCGTTGCCAAGATTTTAGTCACTTTGAACGTTGTCCCTCACTTTTGCCAACGCATCTCTCCATTTCCCTAACTCTTTATTCAAAATTTTCCACCTACTAGCCAAGGTCATTTCCGTACGAGCCGAATTTTTCTCCACATATAAGAGAACTTCATCTCATTACCCGTGATCGGGTAATGATCAACTTGGAACCAACACTCACACAACAAAACATCTTCCATGGTTGTCCATGACCCTGCGGCTTCGATGGAAGAGGCTATTTGTGTAACATCCCACATCGATCAACCGAGATGGAGTGATGTGCCTTATATGTACATGTCCACCTCTATCTAGCGTGAGGCCTTTTGGAAGCTCACTGGCTTCGAGTCATGAGAATTCGAAATTAAGCGAGTTTGGACTAGAGCAATCTCAAGATGGGTGATCCACTGGGAAGTTGCTTGTGAGTTCCCATAAACAAAATCTTGAGGGCATGGGGGGCATGAGTTCCCAGAAACAAAATTTTGAAATTTTGTTTACCGTTGGCACGTGTACACCATGCTCCTATTGTAAAAAAATTTCAAACCCGTGCGCTGACACCAGCATCAAACCTTTAGGCAAGAGCACGGACTCGATCTACCTTTGGGCTTGCCTGTTTTGATGGCCCCCACCATTTGCACATCATTTGCCCGAGCTGCAAATGCCCGCTGAAAGTGTGAAAGGGGCCTCAAGCTCTTTCTTGCCCAGGCTGACCTGTTCCGCTGAAAATGCTCTAAGGGCTTGTACAAGCGTCACATAGGAGAGGTCCAACGCAGAGGTCCCCATTTGATTGATATTTACATCTGTTCCTTTCCTATTTCTCAACCACTCAAATTTCAATTTTCGAATAAGCCATTTTTTTATGCTTTTGGCTGCATTATATAGCTTCTACTTTTATATAGCTTAACCGATTTCCAGATTCAACAAAATAAGAAAGGTAAAAACTATGTAGATTAAGTTACTATATAGGGTAATATGCGGTTTTGCCCCTTGAACTATGCCATAATTATCAAAGTGATATATAAATTGTTTCTTTTATATAGCTTTTGCTGTATTTCTAAAGAATAATAGTAAATTAACAATTTATCGAGGGACATCGGTAAAGTTATATAAAAGTAATTAAAATTTTCAAATATACTTTTTTTTTATTCTTCTATCTCATGGAATAATAAACCCTTGAAGATAAATTTTGATACTAGCCAACTTGAAAAGAATAATAATAGATAGAACTTACTCAAAATTCTTACTAACCATCTTGTCGAGAATATTCTTATCTGGATAAGATAAAATAGTTGAAATTGAAACACACCAACTAATGAAAAGCAGGTTTTGTTTGTTTAGTGTATGGACTGCATGTGCATCTTGTGTTTGGGATTTAAAAATTGTTCTGGTTCATGAAAATCTATCACCTTAATTGTAATGTATTCAGAATGCCAAGAAGCTCAACTCAAATCCCCCATAAATATTGGGGCCAAATCTATTTGAGATTTCAGATAATCTAGTCTAAACTTATCACGACATGATGATGATTTGAGAGAACTCAAATATCCCATAAACATTGGGATCAAATCTATTTGAGATCATTTCAAATGACTGCCTCTCTCATTGTCCTTGAGGATTTCAGATGACAATCTAGTCTTCAGCTTATATCAAATCTAGTTAGTGCACAAGCAAAAGATTTTCTTGTTATTTTTTTTATAGATTTTTTATCATCAAACTGGTGTGTGATTTCGTCCTCTGAGTTGAGCTTCCAGATAGAGCAGACCCACTTACAAGAATCTCAACCTCCCACCTCCCCCATATATTGGATCAGACGAATATATATGCAGCAATTAGTTGACTTTTCATTCTCATCTTTGGACTTTGGAGCCATAATATATAAATATGTATATCTCTACCCGTGAGGATTGACCTTTAATCACTTTCACCATGGTTCTTAATTATGATTACGTACGAATCTACTTAAGAAATATAGATGCTTTCTTTTCATTTTTTCTAAGATGTTTCCCATGAGGCGAGAATAATACATACGAGATTCATTTTTTATTGATGTAGGGTAATGTTCTTATAACACTTGTGTTTTCACACAATCCTTAATATATTGTTAAATTGTGAATTTGAACCACACATTCGAATAAAAAGCAAGATAAACCGTCTGACAGAAAAAATGAATTTGTGAATCTCTTGACCGGTCTTTGTTTGTTTGAATAATACTCAATGGCATCACTAGTTATGTGTATCCTTCAACAATTATTGAACCAAGATTAATAGGTATTGAGCATGACCAATGAGCTATGCAAAAGATTAAGATATATTAATAGATATATATAGAAGTGGTTATGAAAATCCCGACATCCCTCGCCAAAACCGTGTTTTGCTCTCTCATTCGATCGTGGCTACGCGTTTCTGAGTTGTACACAAGCTTGCACATCACCTGCTAACGACAGCAGTGAGCTCAACCCCCAAAAATTCTAAAAATACTTACAAGACTACAAGAAACTGGTGCTCAAGCCCTAAAAACAAACATAAAAAGCAAAACAAAAAACCGCCAGCAGACAACACGAAGACCAGACAAATGACCAAAGTTTCCAAGAAACTGCGCATTGAAACAGAAGTAGAAACAAGTTGCCAAGAAGAACTAAAAGACTAGTGCAAGAGGGGTTTATAGATATTTTTTTTTGTTTTTTGGAATAGATTGATTAATTCAAGTTGACCACGACAGCATTCTTGGCAGGCAGCTTTTCCATTTCTTTGTAGACGTACACTTGCAATTGCTTTTTGTTCGCATTTGAAGCTTTATCTTATTTTGACATAGGAACTTACGGTTGGCATTGCATTTTCAATCGAAAAGTGCCCATTTCTTCGAATGTGCAATGCTTAGAAATTATTGGAAAGAGTGTGCATGCATGGTTCACTAATAATTGTCTAGTACTTTAAAGGACAATGGATATGATATTTTGTTTTTTTTAGGCCTACCACTTAATCAAGAAAATGAAGAAAGAACCAAAAATAAATAAAGACAATTGAAGACCATACGTGTTATAACTCAAGCCAAGTTCGATTAACTAACTGTTAGTTTACTGGTATATCTATCTTTCCGGTGTTTAAAGAGGTCATAGGCAACATTTAAGTAGAATGATTCAAGTGATATTTCCAACACTCAAATCAAACATATATATATTGTGGTTCATTGTACTTGCAACTTGCAAGTTCAAACAAAACTTGTTGATTGATAAAATGGACAGAGACCGTTAAATGTGGAAGGCACCAAGAAGCTTAATTGTGACAGCAATAGCATGTGTTGTACTAGTATAAGCACTATGATAGAAATTACAACCTCCACAATACCGTAGAGTGGACTGTCCTTTTTCATGTGTATCCGACTAGAAGACAACTAGAGATTCTAAAGAGTTGGCTTTTCTTTTGGTCGAATTCTAAAGAGAATTAGCTAGTTGTATCCTTTGCCTGTTCTCGCATATCATGTTATACCATACATTCTCAATCACAACGACGACGTTTGATGAAAAGTTTGATCTTTATTTTGTCCTTGCTCAGTACGAATTAAGGTATGAGTTGAATGGACGGTGCTAGGCGTCGTTAGAGACAATCGGAATTGTTTCCCATTCCAATCAAACTTGATTTTTTTTCCCCTCCTTTAGTAATCGATCAAGGATAACAAGACAGTGAAATGACAAGGAATACTTCTACTTTCACAACCCATCTTGTCTTGTGGCTAGCCTCTTGTCTCATTTCACATAATCGTGGACATTCACCAAAGATATCGCTTGTTAAAAATAGTTTGTACGTACGTAAGAAGAAGGAAAAAAGTCAATTATATTTTAGAGTCGCCTAGATCAGAGCACCCAATAGAAGAAAATTACAAATTGTTGCCAACCTTCTATTTAACTATCAACTTAACTGATATTTTGAAGCGTGGCACTCAGTAGGTCTTCAAGTTCAAATTAACCGATGTTATAGGTCTTCAATTTGTAATTAACCGTAATAAGAGCTTTTTAAGTGGCCTGGCTTCCTCGATATCCTCTTCTTTCCTACCAATAAGCTAAATACATTTGCCGCTCTCATATGAAAATCAATCCCTAAACTCTCCTTTAATAAAGTTGATTTTGACCCCTTAATGTAACGTTTCTTAGAAATGCCATGAAGCTTAAGAACACAAGATGTTTTTCTTTTTTATTTCCTTTCTTGTGTTCTCGAGTTGGTCCACATATTATATATACCTTTTAACATCAGAGGTGGTGGTGAGTGCTTGAGTGGGTATAAAGGGTACCCACATGATTATAAAATTTATAGTTGGAACTTGGAATCATTTGGCATGAAAACGATAAGGGATCTTGGATAGACGACCCTACCAATTACAGCAGCTTTCCTTTTGGTCCCCTTAATTTCAAAGATTCCCATTGTAATTCAGCAATAGGTAAGTTCCAGAAATCTAATCACAGCCTATAGAAGCTAGCTGTTAAAAAACTATTGTCAATTACAGCATATTCACTTCCATCAAATCCCTAGGCTTATGTCCCTCCCACGTTGCAGGTTCTTTCACCTTTCGATGTTGTCCAAGAACGTGATTGATCTTTATTTGTACTTGAAATTTGATCAATAAAAAGGGCTCCCCGCGTTGATTATGTGTGACGAATTTTATATACATAAACAACTGTTCACGCAATATAACACATCAAGTTCAATTTAACTCAAAATTTAAAATCAACATGTTTATCAGTGAGTCGTTCTTCTTGTTAAAACTCAATCTAATCTGATATTTCAAATTCGATCTTCAAATCGAAATATCTTTGGTTCCTTAAGTTTTCATTCTTCATGTCAAACCTAATTCCATTCAATAAACTTTGATTATATTTCAACTCTTTCCTTCTGAATTTGTTCGCATTGGTACTCAACTTTAGAATCGAAGCTAAATGCGCACACACATTTGGAAATTCCCAAATCCCCAATCTCATATATACCATAGCAAATTAGCAATATACATTTGAAAAAGAAAAGGGGAGAGAGAGAAGGGAAGAGCTCATGTCAAAAAGACGTACGGCACACAATGAAAAAGGCCAAAAAAAAAGAAAGAAAAACCACCTCTCTCTCTGCTGACTCATATACATTACACAAGAAATGGGGCCCAAAGCTTATTGGACGACTCTCACTCACATATATGGATGGACCCCAACAGTCTCTTTTTACTATTACCATCACTTCTCATGATTGATTATTGATGATTGATGATTGATTTGCAGGCGCGCCTCACAGCGCGGTACGGACGGACTCCACAGAAAGGTGAAAGGAAGAAGGCCTAGCGAGAGCGTGCAAGCAGAGAACCTTTTCCAACTTTTTAAAGCAGCAGCCACCCAGCGCGGATTTCTAAAATGCTTCCAACTGTACGGCCACCCAAGTAAAAAGGCGAACTTAACCACCTGACAACGACCTCTCACCGTTTCTTTTTGTTCTTTTTCTGATTTCTCTTTTGTTTTTTTTTTTTTTTTTACCATAGAGTCACAGCCGATGATAAAGATGAGAACAAATTGAGAAAGAAAGAAATATAAAAAAGCTGCAGCCTGCCACGTGGGATCATGTCGAATGGAGCAGAGCATACTCCCTCTATCTAACGGGTTGCGGTGGCCACGGCGGGTATAGATGTGGCAAGAACGGTCGTGGTGGTAGTGGTGGTGGCGGTGGAAAGAGCGTCGGATGGAAGAATTGTGGGCATTGGGTCTACAAGGAAGTTACCAACCATCCTCTTGGCGGGTCTTGCCACATGTTTTTCCCATGCTTGATCCGCCTCCACGCGGTGCTTTAAGAATACTTCTGTGGCGTCGAGGCGATGCATGTTCCAGTTTCGTCGGCTGCAGAGCCGACGAATCTTTTGCAATTGGCGGTGTGCCAAAATGCAAGTGTTTTCTTTAATTTTAGAAATAGCTGTTTGAAGAAGCCTCTCTTGCGTTTCCTCATCGTTGATACCAGAAGCCTCGCCCCGCAAATACTGATCCATTTCAGGCATGCCTATAGCCTTCCGGATTCCGTGCGTATATTCTGCTTCAGCAGTGGAATCGAACATTCTCCTCACCTCATCCACCAAACCCGCCTTCACCATCCGATCCACTCTCTCGGATACAAAAGAGTTGAGCACTGGCAGCGCCACATCTACCCATATAAAGCAACACTCGTACTTCATTCTGAACTCGGGGTGGTCGTCCACCAGAGCTTCGATGTAGGAATTCGAGCCACCGGCGATGATGGGGAGCCTGTCGCGCTCCAAGATCGATTCGATAGCCAAGGATGCATGCTGCTTGAAATCATTGGCTGTGAAGTTGAAGTTTGGATCGATTTTTCCAAGCAAGTGATGAGGTATGCCTCTACACTCCTCTTCAGTGACTTTGTTGGTGACGATGTCCAATCCCTTGTAGACTTGCATTTTGTCTGAGTTTATAATCTCAGCACGGTAAAGGGTTGCGAGGTCTATGGCAAGCCTGGACTTGCCAGTCCCGGTGGCTCCCATTACAAAAACAACCTTATCTTTTCGCCGGAAAAATGGATCCATGTTGATGCTGGGCAAGCCAGGAGGGCCTTGGAAGCTCAACATAGGCTGTACTTGCTTGCAGGCAGGCATGGAAATTTTCATTGTAATTAATAGAAACCTGCCAGGTTGACCCAAAAACACAGGTAAGATTTCAACTCTGTGGAAAATTAATTTATACACAAAATTACACATGGAAGCAAAGCATGCCTCATCACATGATTTTTTGGACCACTGTACCTTTAAAAAAACGCGGCGACTTGGTGATATAAAAATGGCCTGGCACTGGCAGGCACAAGAGCTTCTTGCTGTAGAGAAAGAGAGGAGAGAAAAACCAGAGACAGAGAGATGCTGGCTAGCAAAAAGTTAAAAAGAATTGTGAGATGGGTTTTGTCTCTAGGTATATATGCAAAGTATTTACACCTGGCGGAAAAAGAAGAAAAAAACACTGTTCGGTTTGTGAGAAAATGATTTATGACGTCAAGTGGATTGGTTTGATCTGCTCGTCCAGCTTGAAGTTTTTGAACCTGAATGGTCACTGCCTGATCGCAAAAGAGATGAGAGCTTGGTATTTATGGTGGTGGGAAAAGGCTAAGGCAACCGAGGGTGGTATAGGGTTGTCTTGTGATTTCAATTGATCGCAAGACACATGTATATTTTTGGATGAAATATTTTGGGCGTAGAATCAATGTTTTATAGTGTGAAGCTAAAGGTTAGGTCAAGGGACTAAAGTGAGTCTGATTTAGTGTTTGAATATACTTAAATTGGAATAATAATAATAATTATTATTATTATTATCTTACAGGGACCACACAGAAAGTGTTGATCGGCACAACACAATATTTTCTGGGTTACATGTACCAAAAATTGACGGGGTCTGTTAATTTGGTGAAAAGGGAAAGCTAGCTACCTACCTACAAAACGGCCATTTTAATGGGTTATGGAGCTGCCTGTATATTAATTTAAATTAAAATACTATTTTATGTGAGTCAACTCAAAGTAGGAAGAGTGATGTGGTTCACAGTATGATTCCCTTTTTTTCGAATAAAGCGATAATTCAATGTCATTTTTCATCGAGTTAGAGCCTTAACGAGTATAATTCTTTCGCACATGTACTATTTATTTAGTCATGTAACTTTTTTTAATTTGGGTTTAGGTTGTCTTTATTCCCCATTAAAAAAAATTAAGAACACGTACGAACGATGAAAATTTGGTGGGAATGGAATGGCATAGTTGTTTTAAAGAAAGCAGTGGGCAAAAAGAATTTCCCTTTTTTCATGGTTTTGATACCTAAATAAATAAAAGTATATATATTTGGTGAAGGGACAAGCTAGGTAAAGTTGTAGCCCATTTGTTTCTGATAGTTCACTCCTTATCCAAAGGCCTTTGAATTGATGCCTGGTAAATTATAATTATTCATTAAAGAAACATCGATCGTTCCACAAATTCAGAAAAGGAAAAAAAAAGTTGAGAAGAAGACGATAAAATATACGTAGGTATTGCATACAAGATGCGCATAATTGCCTCCGTCAAGATGAGCAAGAAAGTTGCTCAAGCTTAATCAAATCAAACAACTTCAGTTAATTTTCTTTTTGCTCATTTGAGTTGGAATGGATATGAAGCATTTGGAAAACCAATTTAATTTGATTGGTCGGTTATTAGTTTTTAGAGAACCGACCAAAAAAATAAATGTCTCCAATTACATTTTTTTAAATGGAAACAAAAATTGCTATATATGTCACAAGTTTAGCGTAGCACGAGCTGTTATTTGGATTTTTAAAATTGTATTTTTTTTACTTTTGGTTTTCTGCGGTTTTCCTCCTGAACTATTTGCATATTGTCAATTTAGCCCCTCAACAATTTTATCAATAAATTAAGGACTCTAATTATTTAAAAATTGCCAATTGAGGGCCTACCGTCAATTTTTTCAAATTCAATCCAAATTTCCTTCCAAATTAAGGGTAAATTCATAATTTTATAAATTAAAAAAAAATCCCAAAAAAAAAAAAAATTTAAGACCCATACAACCCCATCCCCACCAACTCAGAACCCTCTAATCTCTCAACATCCCAACCTCCAAAGACCCCGCCCTTCCGCCACCTCCTCTCGCCGCCTCGCCAACGACTCTGACGACGTCCCTTTGTCCTCTACTGCTCTCAAGTCCCTCTCCACCCTCCACTCCTTCCAGTTTTTCAACTGCCCAATAAAATGAAAACAAAAAAGAAAGAAAACTTATTCTTTAGAGCGATAACAAACCCCAACCCTAATTTGTTTAAAGACGGAGGGGGAAGAAGATTAGGTAGGTGAGGTTTTTATTTTCTCTTTTTTAATTTTTTTATATAAAATTACAAATTTACTCTTTCTTTGGACTGAAATTCGGATGGAATTTGAAAAAATTGACGGTAGGCCCTCAATTGGCTATTTTTGAACAATTGGAGTCCTTAGTTTACCCAAAAATTTGTTAAGGGGCTAAATTGACAATATGCAAATTATTCAAGGAGCAAAACTGCAGAAAACCCAAAAAAAAAAAATTATATTTGCACCATGAAATTGAGTGGAGTTAAAATGATGTTGAACCAAAAAACCAAAAATATAAAATTCAATTCTCAATTGGAATTGGTTTGTATTGGGTAACGGTTGTGGAACATACAAACTGATGCAATTCAACTCGATTAAATATAGGCTTATTTATACCAATGCTCTCTGAAATTACAATCAAATCTCACGTTGTCCCCCCAAACATAAAGTGACCCACTTACCCCGTTTGACTCTGATTTGGTGACCCACTTTGCCCCTTATCGTCAACTCCGTCCAAAAGTCTATTAAATATGATGACGTGGTAGGGGTGCTTTTGTAATTTCGTACACATGATCATTATTCACAATTGAAAGGTGATGTGGCAAGTAGAGCCCACCTATACATATATAAGAATATTATTAAAACTAAAAAATTAAGTAAAACAGTAATAAAATACCATTTAAAAAAACTCTATCCTTCTCTCCTCCCTTCCCAACCTACCCATGAGCCACCCCCCTTAGCAACCTCAGCCACCTCAATCTAAGAAAGCCAATCATGTATGAGATTAAAACAATTATGGAGGCAATATCAATGAGCATTGCAGGATTGGAAGGTCTGTATAAGGAGCCATAATTGATGGGCAGTTAGCTGTAAAGAACACCAAGGAAGATGTCACAAAGGAACTAAATATTCTATATAAGGTAAATCATGCAAATCTAGTGAAACTAATGGGCATCTTGTAACATCCCACATCGACCAACGAAGAGGGGGTGATGTGCCTTATATGTACATGCCCACCTCCATTTAGCACGAGATCTTTTGGGAGCTCACTAGTATCGGAGTCATGGGAACTCCGAAGTTAAGTGAGTTGGGGCTAGAGCAATTCTAGGATGGGTGACCCTGACCCATTGGGAAGTTGCTCGTGAGTTCCCAGTAACAAAACCGTGAGGGTAGAAAGGGGGCCTAAAGAGGACAATATCATGCTACGGCGGAGTTGATCATGGGATGTGACAATTTGGTATCAAAATCACTCTGTCGTGTGGTGCAAGTGTGCTGAAGAGGGCTTCGGGCCCCTAAGGGGGGTGGATTGTAACATCGCACATCGACCAACGGAGAGGGGGTGATGTGTCTTATATGTACATGTCTACCTCCATCTAGCACGAGGCCTTTTAGGAGCTTACTGGCTTCAAAGTCATGAGAACTCCGAAGTTAAGCGAGTTGGGGCTAAAGCAATCCCAGGATGGGTGACCCTGACCCACTGGGAAGTTGTTCATAAGTTCCCAGAAACAAAACCGTAAGGGTAGAGAGGGGGGGTCCAAAGCGGACAATATCATGCTACGGCGAAGCCAATCCCGGGATGTGACACATCTCGTCTGACCATTTAGAGGCCTTTGGTTTTCCCATGCCTCACTTTGTCACACCACCTTCTTTAAAACTCATTTTCCCAAATCAACAATGAAATGACAAAACCCTAACCCTCACCTACCCACCCCATCCTTAAGGATTAGATCCAATGGTGATGGTGATACGATTGAGAGCACAACCATGGTGTAGGAGGCAAGGATGAGGTTGGATATGGGTGGCTTGAGGAAGGGAGGTTATGGCTACAAGGAAAGGTTCGGGTAAAGAGAGAGAGACAGAGGGAGGGAAATATATATTTTTTTTAGTTCTAAAAATTTTAAAGTTTTATTTTAATTTTTAAATTAGTTTTAATCATTAGAATATTTAATTATATTTTTATCTATGTGGAGGTGGACTCCACTTGACATATCACCCCTCAATTGGTGAATAATGAATCATGAGTAAAAAATTACACAAACAACATTGCCACGTCATCATAGTTTACGAATTTTTGGACAGAGTTGACGCCAAACCACGATCAAGAGGGGTAAGTGGACCACTTTAAGTTTGGGGAGGCAAAGTGAAATTTGACCGTAATTTCAAGGAGCATTGGTGTAATTGAGCCCTAAATATACTTTCTTTTAAGAAAACAGCCATTTATTAATAATTAAAAAAGAAAAGAAAAAAAGTACAATCTTCGAAAACAACATATAGAAAATCAGGAGGCTTCTCAAACTAAGTGCAACATTCTCTAAGTAAATCAAGCTAAATGATGAGCTACATTATTAGCATCACATATGTTGGATTAAATATATCTCTTAACTTGATGAGCTTTAAACTCATGAAAACTATGATTAGTCCTAATCTACTATATAGAGCTCCCCATCACATTAGAAAGCCAAAAGCTTGTATGACATGTAGTCTTAGAGTTTAATGGTCCATCTGATAAAGTATTTGTTCCTTGTTTTTGGTTTTTTCCCCTTAAATAAAGAGTACTGTAATTGTAATGCACAATATGAGTCAATTCCAATGAAGAAAAGTAAAGAAAACAAAATGGTTCAAAATTTCCAATAAAGCACACAAACAAGGAAAATTATGTTCAAATATCAAATATGGCATTAAAAAAGAAGAAGAAAGGTGTATTGTAATTTCTTGTTTTTTTTTTTTTTTTTTTTTTACAAGCGATTGGAGGAGAGGGTTTAGACATATAGTCATTGAGCTTTCAAACCTTCTCTGCTCACATGATTAGAGGTGGAAGAGCTCAACCAACTAAGCTATACTCCACTACCGTTTCTTGTTTATTTTTAATTTTAGAATAAGTCTTCTATTAGGATATATATTCCTAATATGGCTATTTCCTTTTATTTCTTTTTATTTTATATTTTTTTATTCTGTCAAAGTTAAGAAGGAAGAGGGGGGAAACTCACACACACAAGTACCACAGAAGTTTAGGAGTTTAATATATTTTTCTTGTCAGTTGAGTTTTGAGAATACCTTGCAACTTTCGGTTTCCTAGGCTTAATTTATATATTTTCTATTTAAGCCAAGTTATGGAATTCCGTTCATCAGTTTATTCATGCTTTCAACAAAATTCGGAAACTTTTATATTTATTTTTTAGTGGATTCCAGTTCTTCTTTTAGGATTTGACGTTTGTGAATCATTTTTATCGCGTTTTCGTCAAAGAGAGAGAAATCCATGAGACATATATGGAAGGAGGAGGAGAAGAAACTGTACAACTATTCCTAGTTTGTTTATATTTTTTTTTCTTTTCACCGGCTGTGATATATATGTATATATATATTTGTGGGTACGCGAAGCAGCATCTTTAGGAGTCATGAGGTGATGAAAAAGTAGGAGAATAATACTCATCATTTGGTGCAAAAGAAAAAGGAAAGAAGGGGATAGATCTTTTGGTGTAAAGGTTTCATTTCATGGAATCTAAAAGCTGTGAATTTGATTGACCATTATTCCACAAGCTTAAAAAGAAGAAGAAGAACAAAAAAAATTAATTAAATAAATAAATCCTAGATAAAAAGAAAAACGGCAGAACATTTGTACTAAAAGCTGTGAATTTGATTGACCAATATCATCATTTTTGGTAGTCACTGGTTGAAATGCACTTTGATTGAGTGTTGGATGTGTTGCCAATATATATATATATATATATATATATATATATATATATATATAGCTGGATCGACATAGGGTATATGCCCCCCTTTAGCTTTTAACTCATGCAACTCATCAAGTAAATATTATTCAATTGTAATAATCATAGATACACTTGTTCCTCATTTAGTACCCATTTTGGGTCCCTTTGCTTTTTTAGTGGAGCACCATACTGGTTTTTCTCTTCTTGGTGGAGTACATATATTGCCAAAATATATATGTCCTTTCAAGTCTTCAACAAGCATGTAGTTTTTATATAAATACTACGAGAAAATTTTCTCTTATTATAAATTGATACGCAATATATGTGTGAGGCTGTTAACTAGAACCGTTGATTAGATGAATTGTTACTTTGAAAGGTATAATCCAAATTAACAACATAACGCAACTAAATATGTAATAATACAAAAGTATGATCGTATATTTCATATTTGTGTGTGAAAGATAGTATATATATACAGATGTTCTCTTATGCGAACGTTCGGACGTTATATATTTTCTACTATCCATCCATGTTTTTCTCCCTATTTACAATGGCACACGTACGCTAATAACGTCTGTACGCTCGCATAGGAGAAGAACTGTATATATGACTATAGAAATTGGCTTTGTGTACACGTGCTTCCACTTAATCTCTGTAGTATTGTAGTAAAATCAAGAAGTCCATTGTGTACATCCAAAATATTAGCACTCAAACCAATAGGACATGATACAACATTAATAATGATAGCAAGAGAATAATCAACATTATCTGAGGTACCAACTTGTTGCATAATCCAGCAGTACTAAAGAATGTCAAAGTAATTGTCAAGGTAATCAATTAAGCTTCAATCCCGATGAGAATTGAAGGTTGATCGAGAGCATGAGAATTTGTACAAGCAAATATAGTTATTTTTTTCTTCTCATGATCGCTTGATCACTGATTCACTATGATGGGTTTAGTGTTCGTGGGATGCAAAGCTGCTTTAAAATAACAAATTCAAATGGTGGTGGCACTAAATCTATATATATAATGAGCACAAGATAAAAAGGACTTCACAATCATACTTTTTTTTCTCTAAGCCTAAAAACCTTTTGATGGTCTTCCATTTCTGCCAATATTCAAACTGATCAACATACAAAAGCTAATCATTAATTCCTCAACTTTACTCAAGCGTGACTAATAGTTTACCCTTTTGCTTTCCATCAATAGCTAGCGCGATTTCAAACTTTGAATCTTCTGTTATATTTTATGCGTTGATATTGTGTTTATATCTCTAAAATTACGTTATTTTTTAGGCTGTTATGATTTTAATCTTGGCCGTAAGTACTATGTCAACACCCAAAAAAAAAAAAAAAAAAAAAGAATAAATTCTCGATGTGATTTCCTTCATCGTTTTCGTTAAAAATGATAGTTTGTTTGTCGCCCTCAAGCACCATGTATTTGCATGTGCAATACAAATGACCATATCTTTCATTCTACATCCATCAAAAGACAATGTCACGTTGAGTAATTGACTTTTGAGTTTGAGTAATAGTTGCTATATCTTTTGAGGAATCACGCTAGGTCTTGCACTCAAGAGATATGAAGAGACTCGGAAGCAATCATAAGCAAGTCAATATATAATGGCTTTACACAATACGAATTTATAATAGAATCCACATGACCTACATTATAATATCCTTGAAGGACCATCCCCCGTGCGCTGAAGCCCATGACTATGATTAATAATCTAATAGTCTCAAGACTTTAAGAGGGCACACATATATTCATTTCCATGTCAAGTTACCAATTAATATCTTAATATAATCAAGGGTCGTTTCATCCTTTGAGCCCACCTTCTTTTGATTCTAACTGACCACTACTTCCATTCAATTCAATGCACTAGTGATATACTAGTCCCTAACTCCAATCAATGATGCACACCCTCTCTTTTGCAATTCCATTCTTCAAGTGGAAAGACATAAAGATGCATATATGGAATATGGGATTGGGAAGTTTCGAGCTCATAACATCCTAGAATTATAGCTCTGATATCATGTTAAATAAGAGAAATGTTAACCGGCTTTTTTCAAAAGAGAGTTTCTACGTGAACTTGCTGTTACCTTATGTAGATCAAGCTTAAAATTAATTCTTGAATCAAAACAATATATAAAGTGGCAGCAAGTCCGTGTAGTGACTCTCGAGCAAGATCATGTAGAGATTCAAAGTTTATTATGTATCATTGAGTTTCATTTGTAATAATGAATATCTTAAAAGTTCTACATGAAAACTCTTGAATGTGTAATAGTGAGCTCATCTAAGAATTTCATACCTCATAATCATTTGCACTTTTCTTTCATAGCAATCATTGACAAGTATGATTACGGAATTTGAACTTGACATTACATGGATCCATGGTCCATCATATGATATCTAAGTAGTATAATTAAGGTGGTAATTATTAGATAAGTAGTTGAGTGGGACTTGCTCCCAACTTGACTTGAGCTCCAAAACCAAAACCATATATTTAAAGCAACTCGATCATATTAACTGTGTCAAGTGATCTCCATCCACAAATATTGGTGGGTTGAATTTCAAGGCAAATCTTTGAATCTATTTCTATGATCAATATACACCAGTTATCCATATGATCATATGGCAGCACAAATCTTGACAAATTATGGCTACAATTTAGTTTCAAAATTACATAATTACGCTTGCCATTTTGGTGGGAAAAACTTTTAAAGCCTTCTTTAGTAGGAGAACTTAGACTCTTAAGGTGTCATAGTCAATATTATATCTTATGTATATATTTGTCAAAACCAGGTTGGGAAAAAGTGGGTTGACAAGATTAATGCAATTAGTTATGTGATGCCCAAAATTAAACGATTTGACCTTTGTGTATGCATCACTACTAGTGTGGATTTTGGTTTTGTTCTTAATCTTATTGGTGGCCTTGTGCATAGCCTCTACATAAGCGGTTTTTCTTCGGTGCTTCGATGCATTAAGTGCGAATGCGAACATTAGTGAATATTAGAGTGGTAGTTAGGGGAGGCCCTAAGCATAGGTGGGTAAGACGGTCGCCTAGGGGCTCCAAATTGAGAATTTGGGAGGGCCAACAATTTTGATAAACCTTTATATATACATATGTATGTTACTGTAAAATATATATATATACTATATTGTTATTATATTATGCCCAAATATTGTTTTAAAGAAAGTCTAATTATTTACTCTAAAACTAAAAAGAGGAAACTCAATAAAGGATCTTCTTTTTTTTAATAGAAACCAGGAAATGAATTAAAAAATAAGTAAAGTATTTATAGCTCTCCAAATTAGGGAGTATGGTTGGAGTTGAATTTTTTTAGAGAGCTCCTAAAATAGTTTTTTTTGGTGAATTTAAATAAATTTTAGCTAAAAATCCAGGAGCATGATTTTGGATGCTCTAACCTAGTATCATTAGCATATACCCTACCAAAAAAACAAAAACAAAAATCTAGCAGCATAAAGGAAATTATGGTATGCTCGACAAAAGAAGAAAAAAAGCAGTTTATTGAATATCTACTCCCAAAGGTAGCGCTCTTGGAGGATGAACAATAAGGTAAAAACCCACAAGCCTATTGCTTATATTTTCTATTGAGAAAAACATGGTAGAAAAACTTGATTATTCAAAGTGAAGTGATACTTTTGCATCGAAAAAGTCAAGACGAGTGATATTTAGGTAATGTTTTGATGCATTTTATAAAATTATTATATGGATTACATTTTGTTTGTTTCTTTTTAGGTTACAATTGTGATGACTTTGAGCTCTGCTCTATTTTTTCCTTTTTACTTATAAAAAAATCACATAAATATACATAAAAGATAGAAGGCCAAAACCTTAGGACCGCCACTGGTGGTAGTTTGGAATGATATTGTACCAAGCTATAGCTACTACTCCGGATGAACAATGTACTAGTTAGACGATGTGAGTCGTGAGTGTGGTTCAAAATGTTAGGTCTAACCTGCCTAAGCTATAACTTGTCCACTGAACAAAGATGCTATACATGTAGGTTGGTAAAGAATAGGCAGGTAAAAGTCAATTTTTGTTTTTTGGGGATTGTTGTAAGAAGTAATTTATGAATGTGCGTTGAAATCTGGTTTTTGAAATAATTTCGATTGATTGGGAATCAGTCTCCCTCAAGTGAAGTTGGGTTTTGATATTGGCTTTGTGCTACACCCTGTTTTCCACTCTAGTGGAAAATGGAATCTTCCCATTTTTTGCAATATCTATTTGACTGACTGTGTGCATTTGCAGGCATGAATTCATCCAGTCGACCAGGTAGTGCGCCCATCTCTTTGCCCTCGAATTTATTTTAAGATATCATTTTGTCAAATAAATAATCAAATTGATCAGCTTTCATTTTATACATGTTGCCAGCTTCCAAACGGGGCTGCTCCAGGATGAAACTTTTGGGCCAACCTTGATGGAAATGAAGGTATCGGTTTCCCAATCTTGGACCACAATGTAGAGTATAAAAGTCCAATGCAACTAACGGGTAAGGATAAGTAAGCCGGAATTGTAAAATGGGTGAAATTTTGAAGTGTAACCATCAACATTATCACCTTATGCTATAATACGAGTAGATTGATAATACTAGGTGACGATATGACTATCATACTAAAAAATTACTCATAAAAGAGATAACCTATTTTTCAATATTTTGGATAAGATTGGTTATATTGGTACTTTAACCCACATCTATGCATAAATAGGTGAGGGCGGAGTTCGTCCGGGAGGCGAGGCTTCGGCCGTTATTAAAGACTGAGGACCTTGCCGATCTCCACACTGGAAGTATGCCCTTTATGTTTATTGATTATTTTACAATTTCTTCAATTTTAAATAGATTATAAATAAAAGAAAACTAATTCTTAAGATTAGGGTTTTGTGATATTTCCAATTTGGTTGGGTGTAGTGAGCAAATAATTTATTTTCAAAATTGCGAGTAATTGATCATACCAGACGCCCATACCCAAAGCACCAAAAACAATTAGCTGGGCCAACTCCAATCCAATCCAACATAGGGCTTTCCAAACCCACATGGCATCTTTAGGCCAAACTGAACAAAGAAAAAACAACAAAAAAATATCTTTATTCATCACTTTTGACAATATATATATATATATATATATATATGTAACAAAAAGATTTACAATACTTTTTTAAAAGTCCCCGCCCGGGCCAAGCCCTTTGAAACCTCGACCCGACCTTAAAAAAACACGTAAAGCTTGATTGGAACCCAATAATGTAACCTTGACCATCTCTCTCTCTCTCTCTCTCTCTCTCTCTCTCTCTCTCTCAAGTTTGATGCAGATTTGCAAACGATCACATTTCATACCAAATCATCACCTGATATTTTCATTCATATCCAATAAATAAATAATAGTAATAATGGCATTGAATCGGAGCTTTTGACATGAATCTCTGGTGGTCCTTGTCTGCTTCTTTGTCTTCTTCGACTGGTTCTCGGTCCTCGTTTGTTTTGGAGAATTAGTTTGGCCTTTTATCCATCAAAATTTGCGATTGGTTCATTTGAGATGGGGCCTTATATACGTAATGTAATGCATGCAGTTGCCTTAAAACTGGGCCAACCTTTGCTCTCTTAGGCCATCCCCGATGAGGTATCTATTTGGGACACAATCACCATAGAGCTCTCATATATGCAACCCAAGGCCGAAAAGGCATCCCCAATGGGAGAGATTCTGGGCTCTAAATGCTGAAGACTCGTTGGAGCTATCCTCAAATGTGTGGACTCGGATGCAGCCCCTATAGATGATTCACTTTTTTCTCTCCTTAATCGCCCAGGACGTGCACTTGCCCTCTTACTCGCCTACCAAACCACATGTACATGGGGCCTGCTAGCATATAAAATGAATAAAAAACTTGATTCTTGTGCTCTTTCTACCCTTTTTTTTTTTTTCAAAATAAAAATCTTTTTTTAAGGGAAAATAAATAGCTAGTTTTTTTCTTCACTCTAATCACTTTTTTTTAAATATAAATCTTGTCCATTTTTTTATTTATTTTTTTGAAATGTTCACCAAAAAAAAAAACTAACATAATATAAACATACATTAAAACAAAATAAGTTTAAAAAAACACATAAATCAAATTTCATCATTAAAAAAAATAAATATAGAGTCTTCCATTATAGAAGAGATATCTTTAGAGCCCTAAAGATTCCATCGGAGCTCTAAATAGGGCTCTATCAATCTCTTTTAGAGCCCCAACCATTGGGATGACCTTAGGCATCCCCGATCATAGTCTCTAAATGGAGCGCTAAAAATGGTGGATAGAGCCTCATTTAGAGCTCCGACGAAATATTCCGCGCTTTAAAGGTATCTTTCTCACAATGGGGGGCTCTATATTTGAATTTTTATGATGTATTTTGATTAATGCTATGTTGTTGATTAACTTATTTTCTGTTCATGTATTTTATGTGATTTTGTTGTTGTTATTGTTGTTGTTGTCATTTATGATCATTTTAACAACAAAAGAATCAAATTAAGATGAGATTCCAGAACAACAAACACATATATCATTAAGACTTTGAATATAAAAATGAGTACAAACGACTTAAATAAAAACAACATTAAACTAAAGAAAACAACCTTTGATTTATTATTTTTTAAATAATTTTTTCAAATAATTTTTTCATAAGGATGTTGAGAGATTACACTAAAAAAAAAAAACCAACAATTATTACATAAATGTTGTGAATGATATTGGTTGTGTGAAAATTGATAACTCATATATTTATACATTTATACCATCCATTTCTAGTCTATTTGTGATGTTTTTAAGTTAAACTTGTTGTGTTTTACCCTATTTTGTGTTAATATGCAGCTGCATCTACTTTAGGATCAAGTTGAAGGCAAAAGAAATGAAAACATGCCATTTTTGGAGCTGACCCTTATTTAAACGTGGAAACAAGTTTCGTGACCTGTTTTGAAGTTCAAATAAAGAATCCAAGGCGAACATGGCTTGTTTGAAGACTAAGAACAGAATGGGAAAGCAATAGGGATTTCTAGCCTAATTTGGAGGTGCCAAATAAGGCAAAAACGTGCAAAATAAAGGGTGATTTGTTAGGATCTCTTTGGAATATCTTGCAACCTCTTTTACCCTATAAAAACTTGCCTTTTAGCCACTTTTACAGACCCTATTTATTCTGGGCGAATTTCATAACCCTAGAATCCTTTTTGTTATTCTCTCCTTTCATACACACTTAAACTCTAGTCGTTCCATATATTTCCACCATTAAGACTCATCGCAGGAGGCTGTTCTTGGAGAAGTTCAACATCAGAATTGGTTCAAGGGTTTCCTCTCTTGAATTTATTTTCACTTATGTTGTTTATTTTCATTTTAATCTTTGTGAACATGATGTGTAACTAAATTTATAGCTAGGGATTTCGATATAGCCTTGCAACATTGATCCATGTTTCTAAGTTAAAGTATTCAGTTCATCAATCTGCTTCTTGTTCCATTAACTGAATCTATTGTTAAATTTGTTTGTCAATTTTAATGTTTGATCACCATTAGGGTTGCCTACAGATTATCTGGTCAAGGTTATAGTAAACATCATGCTTAATCTTGGTAGACATGTGAATGAATGAAGAGAATGCTATGCAAACATCCTGCCATGTATTTTCTTTGGTTCTTTAACGTTTTCTTGCATGCTAATGACTTTTAACTTGGAACCAAAGTTGAACATACCAATTAGGTTGCAGGTTATGAGTATTTGATCAAAACCACACATCATATGGCTGATCATATTTATGTAAAACGAACTATGGATACAGGTTGGTAGTTGAATATGATTTAATTTTATAAACATGTAATTGGTTTTGCAATGGTGAATTTGAAATCCCTACTCTCATCCCTATTCTTTCTACATCAATATATCATTCACTGCTACATTCTTCTTGCATTTGAAGTCATTTTTCATTTACAACACAAAAACTACTTTCAATTTGTCACTTTCATTTTTAGTTAGGGCTCTTTCAAAACTAGTAATTTATAGAGGTTCAATCGGTCTTTGTGGTTCGACACCCTTAGTTGTACCCAAGGATTAAAATATCGGCCGTGCAGATAATATTGGATCTCCAATTTAAGGATATTTCGAGAGATATATTGTTATCATTTTAGATATCGGAAAAAAAATCAACAAAAATGGCAAATAAGGCATTGAAACACATAATTTTGGTTCAAAACTTTCATAGATGTTATGTACATTATCAATGAATGTGTTGAATAAATAAGACTCAAAATTTACTAATAATAAGATATACATATGATGAAATATAAGTGGTATGTAATGCACAATAATGAAAAGTTTGAAAATAAAATGTTGATTAGAATGAATAAACAATGCATAAATCCATAGTTTGTTTAAACATTGGATTACAATTTAGAGAAGTGTCTGCCTACATAAATGAAGAACTCCTATGAGGTTCAAACAATGAGGAACAACCATCTGGATTCATACAATAGTCATACCATGTCATGTAACCCGAGCAGTTTGTAAGCAATGTTTGAACATGGTGCACATAGGTATCTCTTGAGCTCCCTATTGTCCTTCCATGTATGAGATAGTTAGGATTAACCCAACTAGTAGGTCCATAATATGTTTCATCATCTTGAGCTCCATAACTAGTTCCACTATAATTACACATGACATAACCATAGTCATCATAAGATTCATTTGAGTTAGTAGTAGGTCTATTTCATATGCTCATAGATCCAAAAATGATTGCCATGTCCTCTTTAGATGGGTTGGAGGTATGTGAGCAGTGGATTGTGCATAAATTCTTCATATTAATAAATTATAGGGTTCTGAGCAAGGATTAGCTATTTTTGGGGTTTCAATTTGCTTCAATTGCCTTCAAAACTTCTAATTTTTTTTTGGGTTCTATTATGGGTATCGGGAAATATCAGGGATATCGGCAAAATATTCGAGGATATCACACTTATCGGGAATATATCGTCGATACAGGGGAAGATATGGCCTTACCCCCCAATATCGATGTCAACAATTGAAAATACCGATATATCGGAAGATATATCAATGTATCGGCCGATATTTCAATCTTTGCTTGTACCACCTAACCATATATTAGCACTTGGAAGAAACACAACAAAAATCTTTAAGTATGTGTGTTTTATAGGGAAAATTGAATTGCACAATAATAATAAAAAAAAGTGTTGAATAATGCTTGAGTAGCTGGAGCATCTTCAATGATGAGGGTGAGTTTTCACTTTCAAAAACCAACTGTTGGATGGGCAAAAGTTGGTTGAATGCATATGCTGATGGACGAGTAAATAGAGCAGCTATATTGAGGAGTGAAGCAGCTTTTGGTGTCACTCATGTAGGCTCAACTTTTTTCTTCCGTGTGGGGCCTGCTCAGGCTATAAGGGCTGTATGCATGTCCATAGATTTGGAGAACTCTCCAATGGGGCTTCATCATTTATAGCCCAAAATCAATGCCATTGGGGATTGCCTTTTTGTTTGTTTGTTTTGTTTTGTTTTTTTTTTGGTCAATGTAATTCTATTCAAATAAATTGAAAAGGATTACAGAAGATGGAGAACCACAAGCTAAAGAAAAACCGAACACTAGCACAACAAACAAATAAAGGGCCAAACAGTAAAGTACATAACAGACAAAGTGAAGGCCCAAAAACAAAAGCCTAAACTGAAAAAACAGAAAACCCTATATCTGAGCATAAACCACAGTTGTGCCATCCAGAAACCACCTGCTGCAACACTATCACAAATCCGCAATCATCGAGAATGAGTAACTGGTAACAACACATACCAAAGGTCCAGGCGGAAGATGTTTTTTTGGGGTGGGGACCCGCACAAAACGTGCTCCCATAATCCAAGGGACAAGAGTTTTAAACGCATCCCTACACCACATATAGATACCGCCACCTAAAGGACCGTAGCAACATAAAAAGTAATTTTTAATGCTTTTCAATATGCAGGGCCCGCTAATTTTTCATGCTTTTGCAGGTTCAATTTTCAAAATGTGGGGCTTGCTGGGGCTCTAAGACCATCTCCAACCATGTTAGGGCTAAACTCAAATTTTCACCCTCCAAAATACAACTATTCATGTATTTTTATGACTCAAACTGTTTTTTCCTCCAACCTTGCGGACTCATAATTTGAGTCCGCAACTTTATTAAATTGTTTAAGAATGATTAACGCTTAAATTTTTTTTGACATTAATTTTGTTTCAACATTCGTGAATTAATTTTCTAAACATTTTAATCTTAAAAAATTAAAATTCCATGAACATAACATTTTTTTTGGCTTGAAATTAAAATGAGAATGATTGTATAGTTTGAGAGTGGGATCTCATTTAGATAAATTACAAATATTATTTTAACCATTTGATTTTAATTTTGATAATTGGATCTTCTTTTTCTCGTTAAAAATCAAGTTGAAAAAAATATGGGCTGTTTATATCTATTTGAGAAAGCTTGAAAAATGACAAAAAGTTGGTTCCCATTGCTTTACACGTGGCCAGCTTTTAAAGGCTCCAAAAGATTATATAAAGAATTAAAAAAAGAACAAGTAGATGCATAATTGGTTTTCAAAGGGAGCTGTTGGATTCCAACGTCCCTTTGATGTGAGCCTTCCACGTGTCCAGCAAATTTGCTCTGTCTTGTCATTCCTTCACATGCTGCACAAGTTGGCTTCGACTTGGGGCCCACAGAAATTCCACCGGAAAGTTGGGCCAAATTCCACCCAAGATTTCAGACCCAAATTACCACCCTCATTATACATGGTTGGAGAAGGTTTTTGGGGGCTATAATCCTAAAATTTGGGTTTGGCCCTCATGGTTGGAGATGGTCTAAGGCTCTATGCAAGTCCACAAATGTAGGATTATCTCCAGCCAATTTTATGATATATAGCCCGAAAATTCTTCCATTGGGAATGCGTATTTTGTACTTGGGCTCTATATTTATGAGCCCTAAGGTAGTACAGCCCAATTTAAAACCCCTATTGGGTAAACTCTGAAAATGGCACAGATCATATTATGTTATCTTCATCTTCTTCTTTTTTGTTTTTTTAATCGGGAAGATACTTTATTGACTACCTACAAAAACTACAGCTCCTCCCTACCTTGGTGGTGACTCAGAAGAAGTCCAAATAATGTTATGCTCCTTCCTTGGTGGTGACTTTTGTTTAACGTTTAGATAGATTGCACGTTCAATTCAGGCAGCAAGAGTGCCTCCAAGGTCACGTCGTTAAAAATCGATCAAGGAATGACAATGATGCCACGACGGATTCACTCCCAATCCCAAAGAAGAAAAATGAAAGAAGCTAAAACCCAAAACAAAAACAAACACAAACACAAACAAAAACAAAAACAAAACAAAAAAAGTGCCACGTGGCACATGTCAAATGGAGCTTGTATGTATGTGGGCCAGGGCCCACTGCGCACTTCCTCTATGTAGGAGCTTGGGTCTTGCCACGAGTGTTTCCCACGCTTGATCGGCCTCCACGTGGTGCTTGAAGAAAATTTGTGTGGCGTCGATCGAGGCGGTGCATGTTCCAGTTTCGTCGGCTCTGCAGGCGACGGATCTTTTGCAATTGGCAAGCGCTTTCTTTAATTTTAGAAATAGCCGCTCGGGTTTCGTCATCTTCAGTTCTCCTGGCCTCATCCAGCAAACCCACCGTCCGATCGGTGTAGGAATTCGAACCACCGGCGATGAAGATCGATTCGATGTGCTTGAAATAATCGGCCGTGAAGTTTGAGTTCGGATCGATTTCGCGTAGCAAGTGGTGAGGTATGCCTCTACACTCCTCCTCAGTGACTTTGTCCAGGCCTTTGTAGACTTGCATTTTGTCAGAGTTTATAATCTCAGCAGGGAAACGGGCTGCGAGGTCTATGGAAAGCCTGGACTTGCCAGTCCCGGTGGCTCCCATTACAAAGATAACCTTATCTTTTCGCCGGAATAATGGATCCATGTTGATGCTGTTCAGGTTGACCCGAGAAGAAAAAGGAAGGAGAAAAACACATGTAAGATTTCAATTTTGCGGAAAATTACACATGTAAGCAAAGCATGCCTCATCACAAGAAAAAATGATTGTTTGGACCACTGTACCTTTAATAACAAACTTGTTGCTGTAGAGAAAAACCAGAGAGAGAGATTGCCTGAGCGGAAGGGATGAGCCTGGTATGGCATTTATGGAGGTGGGAAAAGGCAAGCGAGTGTGAAACTCTTGCGAGTAATTGGACTTCCTCATCGATCACCAGACGGGCCAGACCCAAAGAGCCTTTTGGGCCAACTCGAACTTAATTTTTCCAAACCCACGTGGCATCTTCAAGCCGAAAACAGCAACAGTCTCTCTCCATTGCCACGTCAGCAACGACAGTAATCACAATCACACAGGAGAGGGAGGGACGGAGAGATCAGGGACCTTGACCATCTCTCTCAAGTTTGATGCGGATTTGCAAATTATCACATTTCTTACCAAATCTTCACCTGATATTTTCATTCATACCCAATAAATAATAATAATAATGGCATTCAATCGGGGCTTCTGACATGAATCTCTCGTCGTCCTCGTCTGCTTCTTCGTCGTCTTCGACCGGTTCGTGGTTCTCCGGCGTGGTCCGCGGCCGGTCGGACCGGTCCGGGTCCGTCAAGATGGGCTCGGATTCTGTCTCCGGCGGTTCCGGCGACTTTTCTGGTTCCGTTGTACGGAAGAACCAGTTCCGAGGCGTGCTCTTCAAGTACGGCCCAAAGCCTATTCAGGTCTGTCAGTCTGTAATTTTATGTTTCTTGTTTCCGGATTGTGCTGCATTTAATTCAAATTTTAGTGGGTCGTGGAGTTTTGAGAGCTCGATTTCTGTTTGGAAGTTGGAGTTTTTGAAAGAATTGGGGTGAGTGATGCCATTTTGTTATTGAAAACTGCCATTTTTAACTGCTAGGTAGTCTGAATTATGTTGAAGGGGTGCTTTTAAGATTTGAATTTGGTGGGTAAATTTTTTTTTTGAGCAGTTTCCGATTACCGAGATTGGGATTTGAGGTGAAAGGCCGGAACTTTGGTGAAAAAGGTTAAGATGGGTTTGATGCAAAGTATATGTGAAGTAGTTCACTGGCGGCTACGAGAGATCGGCATTTCGAGAACGATAGTATTTTCAAAATTTCAATTGCCAGTCAAAAAACCCAATTTTTATGCATTAGCTAGTCTGAATTATGTTAGTGGGGGTGGCTTTTAGATTTGAATGTGGTGAGTAAAATAAAACTACCAATTACTGATATTAGGATTTGAGGTGAAAGGCTGGAACTTGGATGAGAAGGTTAATTTAGGTTTTGGTAACTTGCAAATTATATGTGAAGTAGTTCAGTGGCTGGCAGCTATGAGCGAACAGCATTTCAAGAATGATAGGGTTTTCAAGATTTCAATTGTTTCGGTGGTCTTGCTTGCGGAAACAAAGAGGAGAAGTTACCTAGTCCTGCTGTTGGAAAGTTCAGTTGTGTCTACGCTGTAGACTGTACCTATTCTTTAATTCATACCATTTGGTTTTAGTGGTTTGGTTTCGGTTGGGCACGTTTTGTACAGTTAAATATGGAAACTAAATTTGAGTATAAAATGCTCATAGGATTAGGTAAATTGGATTTTAGGATTAAGGCTAACATTCAAACAAAGAAAAGTTACTCTCTTAATATGGGCTTAATTCAACCAGACTATACTGTGGATATCTTTTCCCTTTTTGCAGTGCATGACTTGTTTAAGTTATTTTGTTCAAAAGTTATTTTGTTCTGGAAAATCATCCATTTTGATTTAATTGCTGTTTGTTATTGTTGTCTAGTGTAGTTCAGTCACTATGCTCACTTTTAGGACCCTATCTTCCATGCTTATACGTTAATTTTCTTGATGACATGTTGTGTTAATGATAATTATCCTTAACATGCAGGTTGCATTTAAAACGGGTGATTATAGACAACAAGTCATTTTTATTGGTGGACTGACTGATGGTTTTCTGGCAACAGAGTATGTTTCCATTGCTTGTGAACTTCTTTTCTTTTTGTAGTGACATTTTGTCTCCCATCCCAATGTCTGTTTGTGTGACTAGATTACATCTTATGCATGATTTTCACTCAGAGTGATTTTCTTAATATAATAAAGGGATATTCACTCTACAATGATGCTGGTTATTTAAAGCAAATTTTAAAGATGTTTTATTCCTATTTATCTTTCTTTTATCTGGTGTACAGTTACTTGGAACCTCTTGCAATTGCTTTGGACAAGGAGAAATGGTCACTTGTTCAGCCACTCTTGTCATCTTCATACAGTGGATATGGCACTTCCAGCTTGCAACAAGTAACTTATTTTTAACCTGTCACATTCAGTAGGGGAAACATTCTTCATAGGTCTTGATTAATCCACTGCTTCCTATGTTCTTATGTACAATATATTCTTGTAAGTTGCAAGACAGTTAGGGTTCAGTTGTATTGTATCTATATTAGTTTAAGGATCCATGGTGACTGGTCTGGACCTTTTCATCAAGATTTATGAGACTATTATTCATGTTTGATCTTTCTGTTTTAATTGGACTAAGTTGGGCTGAAATTGGGCTTTGATTACTTATTTAAAATACACATATGTACATATATTTTATCGTTCCTGGTTTTGGGGTTGGGCATTGAGTTACAAAATATTGGTGCTTTTACTTATAAATACCATTGCCTTTTGTATTGAAGGATGCAATGGAACTTGATCAGCTGATCAGTCACTTTATAAACAAAGAAGATTCTGAGGGTGTGGTACTGCTTGGCCATAGTACTGGCTGTCAGGTTTGTGTTGATTGCATCTTAGACATGAACTTATGACGGTGTGATACCATTGCACTCATCATTATCACTTTTTGGGGCTTATAGTTACAATTCCATATTTTTGGTTATGACTCTAGGATATTGTACATTACATGCGCACAAATGCTGCATGCTCCCGAGCGGTCCGTGCTGCCATTCTGCAGGTAGTACCCTTTCCATACTTTGAAGTTTTTAATTTATATTGATATGAAAATTTGAATGCAAATAAATTCAAGATGCTAAAGCACTTCATTCGTAATTAATGCATTGAAGATTATCTTGTCATTTGGGTGTAAAGTTGGCTTCCCTTCTTTTCTACGCTTACTGGTTGATTCCATCAATTGATCGATTTTAAGTTGTGGTTGATTGAAAATATGCTGGTAGAGAGATTTGCACTCAAAACTAAGATATTTTCATAAAATAAATGTCTTTTCTAACTCATAGTATGCGTACATCTTGCTAAGCCATCTTTCATTTGATGTCTGATGATTGATGTGAAAGTTCTTCTTCTTGCTTACGGCGACATCTTTTACCCTTGTTGGCTATATGCACCTTTACTTGAATCTTTGGTGGTAATGCCAACTAAAATGTTCAGGCTCCAGTCAGTGATCGGGAATACAGAGCAACTCTTCCCGAAACAGCTGCTATGATTGACTTGGCTTCAACCATGATCAGTGAAGGCCGTGGGTCGGAGTTATTGCCAAGTGAAGCAGATCCAGGAGCCCCAATAACTGCCTATCGGTGAGTATACACCCATATTATCATTATCTGAAGTAATAAATATGAAATTGAATTATTTATTACCAGTTTTTGGGATAATATTTATTTGGAAGGAATTGGTTTTAAAATGCAAAGAGGTGCACAAGAGGTTCGGCTGGTCTGGATCCGGTACAAGCCCGATCTAATTATATAGAGATGTACAATGTGTCTGTTGCACCATGACGCTAAGAAATTGTCTTGCTACTTAGCCACCGAGTTCCATATTGTCTTTCTTTGCTGCTATTTTTCATTGTCTAAAGAACGAATTGCCTTGCAGGTATCACTCTCTCTGTGCATACAACGGGGATGATGACTTGTTTAGTTCTGACCTTACTGACGACCAGCTGAGGTTGAGACTTGGGCACATGGCTAACACACCTTGCCAGGTCCTTATTTAATTTTCTTATTTGCAAGAAAGAGTGTTTGTAATGTATCTTAATTTGATTTAAAGTAAAATTTTAGGCGAGATGTTAACAACTTGAGCAGAGGAAGTAAATAAAAGAATTTCAGAATAAGACTATTACTATATTTTCAGCCAGGCAAGTTCATAATAACACAACTCTTTTAGAGGGTAAAAAAGATAGAAAACAGGAAGACAAAGGTATAAAAATATTGCTCAAGGATTCAGCTCAGTAAAAATGGTCAATACATTATCAGCCTCTTGGTGACAAGCATGCGTTTTGTTTACCTTTTACAAGAAGGATATTGCTTTCTGGTTTAGTGAATGGCAATATCAATGAGTACAAATTAAGTCATATTTTTTTATGCAGGTTATGTATTCCATGGCTGATGAATATGTGCCAGACTATGTTGACAAGAAAGCATTGGTCCAAAGGTAAGATACCAAAACTATTTTGCTTATTTTACATAAATTTCATTTTGTTTAAGAAGAAACAAAAAATAATGCCTTACAGCATGCTAATCTCTTTTCCTGTGGTGCTTGCATGTGCACACTGGAGCTGTGCATGTGTATAATCTATGATGTGTTTAAACAATTGTGTTGGTATCATGGATCTCATGCAGATTGTGTAAAGCAATGGGTGGTGCAGAGAAAGTTGAAATTGAATATGGTAATCACTCCCTTTCTAACAGAGTTGATGAAGCTGTCCATGCCATTATTGATTTTGTTAAGAGAGAGGGACCTAAAGGCTGGGATGATCCGTGGCATTAGTTTAGTGTGTTGCTCTATTTTCCTCCATTTTCAATTCTAAATTCTTTCGTTTTATTCCATTTATTCCCAGTCTTTAATTTTCTCAGCTTTCAGTCTTCTTCTTCTTCTTCTTCTATATAGAAAATTCCAAGTGAATTTCGATCTTATTTTGCTCACGCCGTTGAGATTGTGTCGAACACTCTTCTTTTGTTAACTCATCGGGAAAGGAAATAGAAAAGAAAAGAAAATATTTTGCACCTTTTTATGGGTTTAGCATTGTGGAATCAAACTGATGATTTTGAGGTTTGGTTTTGTGTTTGAACACTTGATATTTTCTTCATATGAGATACTTTATCATCATGTTCTCCTCGCGGACTGGATATACTACAAACCAGAAAAGCTTCATTTACATGGACCATATTTTATCCGTACACTTGAATTGAGGTCTCTGGATGCATTCAAATTGCTTGTCCAATCATGTGAACATAATCTTTTGGGATTTATTTCAAGATTGAATTTGGCTGCACCATCAAAGAACTTTCATTATTCGCACAAGACACTGCCAATAAAGCTGTTTAAAGCAGTGCCTCACGTTATAACTTGTCTTCTAGCTCTGATTTGGTGATTCTCTGCCTCTGTAGGGCTGGTTTTAGCTTCGATGTGGTAGGATTTTTGCTAAGGTGAGTCGCCACATGATTTCTAATCGTTATGTGATTTCTACCGGGATCAGTTGCGTGGACGATTGACTTTAACACGACTTAACTAATAATAATTAGTATACGGGACGGGAGGGTAGGACGATGGAAGGTGGAAATGGATTTTTCTGGTAGATGTTGGGTGGGGTTGGTACGAGCCATTAGTGTGCTCACAATGTCTTTCAACAACGTCAAATTCCGCCAACTTCTGAATTACTTCTTGTTTTTTGTGTGGATAAGTTAGAAGAAAAGTGAAAAGAAATATCACAACACTTTCGCACTAAGACAAAGCTGTTCCTCTCTATCTTAGCCCAAAAAAGCCATTTAGAGCTTCACACATTGCAACATCACTTTTAACCTTTTGCCATCTTCTTTGAAAATTTGGCTGCCACCCACTTTTATTTGTAATTTGATTAAACCAATTATTGTTCCTTCATGGTCCACAACTCCTTCACAAAGCTCACATCTGGACGGTCAAAATCAAAAGAGCCCTCTTCCCATTTTCTTTGCTTTTTCCACACGTCCATCCTCCGTGTGTTTCGTTTCATGGGGCTTGTATTTTATTAGTTGGCATTCTCATCTCATGTCCAGATTTAGGCAGACCAATTTCCACCACCTATGATTACGTGTTTATTGTCATATAGTTATTTATACGTCGATTTCTATAAAATATTCCAAATTTCCAAATATATTATTATTCTAAATACATTTAATTTAATTAATTTATTATTATTTTATACGAAAGATAAAGAGTGGAGGCTATCTACATGACGCATTTTGTTTTATATTTTTACAAATAAACCCATTTTAGTAAATGAATGTATGTTGACAGCACAAAAAGAATAAGAATACAAACCCAAAATGCCGAGAGGAAAACTCCCCAAACTAAAAGGAACAAAAGCCAACCGAAAAAACGGCCGCACAACAAAGGAACAAGCTGACCAACATCACCATCAAAATAACTAGAAAAACTCGAAACAAAAAATTAGCCAAATAAAAACACAAGCCAGGAGACAACAGCACCAAAATGCAAACAAGAACCCTAAAGACAAGCTGCTTAGCAGTTAAACGAAACCATCGAGACACCCAAAGAAAGCCAAGCCAGAAAATCCAATACCAATAATATATATCAAGGCAGGAAGCTGTTTTCAGGGAAGTAAATCCAAACTGCAGGGAGGACAGGCTACATTTCAATCTGATATTCTTCTTGTTCATCATCATCAGAACCACAGAGGGAGGAATCTGGGCCACATGATCAGGTGATTCATTAAGTTTTATTATTATTAATTCTCACGTACCTAGCTAGCTGCATGCATGTGTTAATTATTGGTAATTAGTGTGCCCTTCTTCCCCTACGTAAAAATATCAATTGTTGTCGCTTGCTTCAAGCGGGGGGTTTTTATTAGAGCACTTCCACCCATTTGCCATGGTAAACGGTAAGAGGAGGCAGTGGCTATTACTATTCGCGTGAATAGTGGCAGCCCTTGCAAAAGGCAAGGTGTGTTTCCACCCATTGCCATGGCAAAAGGCCGTTAGATGATACCACAAATGTTCTTAATTAGTTTACTATTTAAGTGTGGGGTTAAGTCAAATTTACTATTTGCTAAAATAGGCCCTTGTAAGTTGTAACTCGAACACCATAGATGATAACCCACCAATAATACAACATTTAAGTAAAACTCAATTTTAAAATTGGATCACAACGTGTCATTTATTTACAAATCATGCCACTAGATCTTTATTTGGTGGCTAACTGTTTTTCTTCCCCTACTTTAATGCAAATGAATAATACCTCTCACTATACATGTTGAATTGTAAATAGGGGTATTTTGGGAATTAAAAATTATAATAAATCAGATATTGAGCTTAATAAGTTGGATCTTAGTCATGAGTTTTTACTTATTAAAATTGGGTATTATTTATAGGAATAAAAAGTAAAGGGTTGTAGGTAACACAAATTGAATTTGAAAGGTGTATGTCAAATTTAATATTTAATTAATGTGATTATAGATATGCCACGACATAATAACACGTTATGCATCAACTGACTTCACAAACTTGTTTATATGTGACAGCTTACCAACCAACTCTAACAAACTACTAATAATCACTTTATTTCACTTCAAAATCGACTATGGGTAGCGTTATCTACACTTATAAATAAGCTTTGTTTTTTTGTTTGTTTTCTCTTCTAATGATAATTTCATATCGTCTTTTGTTTCTTCGAATCTGAATACGTTCCACCTCTTAATTGTTCTTTGGTTTGTATTAGCGTACATATCATCAAAGTTTATACTAAAATCATTGTTTAAGAACTTTTGATTAATTTCCAAAAAAATACACTACTCGACTTCTTACAGATAATGAGTCATTCTTTATTATATGTAGATTATAAACCTACTCATATACTGCAGTGACTTGTACAAAATACAAAAAAATAAATTTCTACGTATATGTCAAACTATAAATTGTTTGTCAAGTATTTTCCTTTTATAGTCATAGTCACATATAGCGTTGTTTTTAAAACCTTAAAACATCTATCTTATAATGGAAAAACAACAATTTAGTTATAAACAAATTGATTTTTGTCAGTGTTTTGCCGTGTAAATCCACGGAGTTTTTTTTTTCTTTTTATCTTGCTTAATGGGTCGGCTCCTCGGGTTTGGCCTTTTCTGCGTCCGACAATCACTCAAACATCTACACGTGATTCCAGGTGGCACGACGTCCCAAACCACCGTCACCATGCACAATCAATTTCATAAATGCATCAAATGACATAAACACCCCTTCCTCACCCATGCCGACGCCCCTACCTATTGGCCACCCTGTCGGTGATCCACTATCCATCAACCTCACCTCCACTTCCTCCTAAATATCAGGGGCATTTCCGTCCACAAGCATTATTACCAGCTTCCTGGTAGGAGCACAACTCCCTCCTAAAATCTAATAAATATTTTTCTGCACTAATATTCAATATATGTTGATAACTATTTTTATTTCTTTTTTCCCCCAAGACAAGGCTAATAAGTATATATGTCTTTTTTCTTGCAGAGCTTTATAGTAAATTTATACAACTAAAAAAGAAAATAAAGAGAGAGAGTCTCTCTCCTTTTTCTCTCACGAGTCTCAAGCCCGGTCCTTGAAGGCTTTGGATTCCAGAAACAGAGTATAAAAAAATCCATCTGACCAGAAAAAGAAGAAGAAGAAGAAGAAGAAGAGGAGAGCTGCATTTTATAATTTGTCAGAGTGATTCTCTCTGCTTTCCAGAATTAAAGAAGCAGAAAAAAAAAAAAAAAAAAAAATCTCTAACATTGTACAACACACACGCAGAGACCAAGTAAGTATTAGTGTTAATTTTTTCTTTTTTGCTTTTTGGCTACTATTATTATATGCACTGCCTTGAAAAATCCGAGAAAAACATATTCCTTGTCGTCAAAGTTAACAGCTTTCTTGTAATCGAAAAAAGATAACAGCTTTTTAGCATTTGGATTGGCTTTAGTTTATTGTTGTTGACGTTGTTTTTGTTGCTGTTGCTGTTGTGGGTTTTGCAGTCGTGAGATGCCGGAGAAGGGACTGAGCTGGCCCTCATCACAGCCATGGAGTCTAAGTCCAAGGTCGGGTCCTTTGCTTCATTGGCGAGTTGGGGTTTTAACAGCTCTGGTTATTGTTGGAATGGTGGTCATTTGGAGCGTCGATGCAAGAACTATGCAGAGCTTCGTTACAAGGTCCCGCCAAGCTTACCTCGTCACAAAGGTTAGTGCTTTAACTAATCTCGCCCAAAACCATGAAAATGGGGAGTTTAGCTCCTTGCACATTGCGGCAAATCAGACCAAGAACCAAACCAAAGTGACCCAGTTCAAAACCCACTTTGATTCTCATGACCCAGTTAATCTTTCGCGTTCTGAATCGCTTTCTGAGCCTAATTCAACTGGGGTTTCTGTAAAGTTGGATATAAATCAAACGCATCCTGTAGTTCCAGCTGATTTGAGTTGGGTTTCAGCTGGATTAGAGCCTAACGTTACAAAGAATCTTTTAGCTCGGTGGCTAGCTCCTGGAGGAGAGCCTTGCAGAGCTTCTAAAACAGTGGAAATTGCAATTCCTGATTTGGATGGTAGGGATCTAATTGAGTTACCAGCTGGCGAAATCTATGAATTTGGTTTTCGAGCACTGAGTGATGACAAGAAGCCTCGCTGTTTAGGTGGGGATTACTTTGAGACTGATCTTTCTGGGGACTCATGGAAATCTAGGCCTGTTGTGAAGGATTTTGGCAATGGATCTTATTCTGTCTCGTTTCAAATTCATCCGGACTTTGTGGGGTTATACAATCTTACTATTATTCTCCTTTTTAGGCATTTTGAGGGTCTAAAATTATCACCACACCGGTTTGTGTATGATCGAGAGCTTCGAAAGATACCAATCAGGTTTACCAAAGGCTCCGCTAAATTGCCAGAGCTACATACTTGCAAAGAGTCCGATTTTGGAAGAGATATTTGGACTGGAAGGTGGACTAGGCATGCCAAGAATGATGCTTGTGAAATTAGTGAAGATGGTCGGTACCGGTGCCTAGCCCCAAATTTTCCTTGCCCAAGTCCATGGTGCAATGGTTCATTGGGTTTGTTGGAGAGTAATGGTTGGGTTTACTCCGCACACTGTTCTTTTAGGTTGTTTTCAGCTGATGCTGCTTGGAATTGCTTGAAGAACCGGTGGATTTTCTTCTGGGGTGATTCCAACCACGTCGACTCAATACGGAACATTCTCAATTTTATCTTGGATCGGCCTGATATAGCTGCAGTTCCTAGACGGTTTGATATGAATTTTACAAACCCAAAAGACCCTTCACAGACAGTTCGAATTACAAACATTTTCAATGGTCATTGGAATGAAACACTGAATTACCAAGGTTTGAATTCTTTGCAAAATGAAGGATTTAGGAATTTGATAAAGAAGTACTTCTCAGAAGACACGGTTCCAGATACTATAGTCATGAATTCTGGATTACACGATGGGGTAAAATGGTCTAACATAAGATCATTCATTAATGGGGCAAGCTATGCAGCATCATTTTGGGTGGAAGTTATGGAGTCAATAAGGCAGAGAGGATTGGCAGTTCCAAGAGTCATTTATCGTACCACAGTAGCTACCGGCGGGTATGCACGAGCTCTGGCATTTAATCCTAGTAAGATGGAGGCATTCAATTGGGTATTGTTAGATAAATTGAAGGAAGCTGGGATCCTTTCTGGTGTAATTGACAATTTCGATATGACCTTCCCGTGGCATTACGATAACCGGTGCAATGATGGGGTACACTATGGCCGACTTCCTGCAAAGATGAAGTGGAGAGATGGTGTCATCGGGCACCATTATTTTGCAGACCTTATGTTGGATCATATACTGCTGAGTGCACTTTGTGCCAGCTACCAAGGTTCTGCAAGCAGGTGAAGCAATTCACTTTTTGAGGCAATTTTAGAAGGAAAATGGTGCTTTGGCGCTATTCTATCAAGAGAATCTCAGATGCAGGCCCTTCCCAGAATGCCGGAATGCATGGTATTTAACACAGTTCTGCTAGTGCTTCAAGGCAGAGTGTGAGATGGTGCATTCATTATTTTGATCCATACTGTTCATTAGATTGGCTTTATCATTCTTTATTTGTTTATGTATAGTTACATATGGTTTAGAAGATGAATTCAGATATTCTCATATTATTATTCTTCTCCAATATGGAGGTATTTATACAAGTACAAAGATATGTTAATCCTAAATAAAATAGGAAATATATCTAAATTACAATAGAAAATAAATATAAATTATAATAGGAAATAAATCTCAATTATAATATGACTAGATAAATGGTAAGTAACTAAAATCCTAACATAGTAAGAAACCAAAATCCTAACTAAGTAAGGACTCGCCAACACTCCCCCTTAAGTTGGGCAAAGATATTTCGCAGACCTAACTTCACAAGCGAGTCACTGAACACCATACTTGAGAAGCACCAATTGTAGAGAATGTCTTTTAGTCAACCACGAGTGAAACAAGTGACAAATTAAAGCAAAGTTTGCAGCGGAAACACAAGAGCAAACCCTAAAAAATAGGGCACATAGCAGAACACAGAAATCCTGTGAGCACGGCAATAGGTAAGGCAGAACACGAAAAAATAGGATACATAGCGAACACGAAACCCTGTAAGCACGACAATAGGTAAGGTAGAACACGAAACCTTAAAAGCACGGTAGTAGATAAGGCGAACACAAATCCTATGAGCACGGCAACATATAAGGCGAACACGTGAGCACGATAAATGATAAGGCGAACACAAAAGCATTGTGAGTATGGCAATAAATAAGGCGAGAATACGAAGCCACGTGAGCACGGCAAATAGGCGAATACGAAACCCCGTGAGCACAAAGAATGATAATGCAGAATACGAAGCCTTGTGAGCACGGCAAGAGGTAAGATGAACACGAAGTTACGTGAGCACGGCATAAATAGGCGGAATACAAAACTCGTGAGCATGGCGAGGTAAGGCGAACACGTAATCCATGTGAGCACGGTAGTGGATAAGGCAAAACACGAAGCCTTGTGAACACGGCAGAGATAAGGTAGAACACAGACACGACGGTAGCAAGGTATGTGGCAACACGGTAGCAAGATGGAAAGCGGCGGCAGGCTAGGATTATAGGCTAGGTGTATAGTGCAACAGAAATAGGTAGTGTTTAGGGTTAAGGTAGAGACGAATCGAACACAAGAACATCAACGCTGATGTAGCGGCAACTGCAACAATAACTTCTTCCATATAAACTTGAGTTAATTAACGTAGACACAATTTCTCTTCACTCCTCCTCTCCTCCTGAAGAGAAGGGGTCGTTGGAGTCAAGAAATAAGCAACATCTTTGAGGGTATACATCAAAGTAATGAGGATACGTCAATAAACATATTCATTTCACTCCCCCTCCCTCCCTGAAGAGGAGGGGAGGAAAGCACTTAAATTTCAAGAAGAACGCAAGCACAGGTCACAAGAGAATCTGGCTCTGATACCAAGTCAAACAAAGTAGGGGAAAAAATTCAGATATTCTCATATTATTATTCTTCTCCAATATGAAGGTATTTATACAAGTACAAAAATGTGTTAACCCTAAATAAAATAGAAAATATATCCAAATTACAATAGAAAATAAATATAAATTATAATATGAAATAAATCTCAATTATAATATGACTAGATAAATGGTAAGTAACTAAAATCCTAACATAGTAAGGAACCAAAATTTTAACTAAGTAAGGACTCGCAAACATTGTTAAAGAATATGAGTCTCACATCGGAAACTTCACTAAATAAAATACAAAATATAATGAATGGTTCTACTACTAATAATACCGAGGCCTTTTGTGATAAAACCCCACACTTACTGGGCTTTGTAGGCGGTTAAGTTAGGGACAATATCGGTGTTGTTGGTAGTGGGCCAATAACCCGTCTCTCTGAATTTGACAGAAAGTACTTGGGAGGATGACTAATAATGCCTAGAGGGGATAAATAGGCCAATTTAAAATTATAATCAATAAATAAAAATAAACTTCAGTAGCATGATTGATATGGTTTATTAATTCTAAACTGTGTAGAGTATAAAATAAAAAGAACATGCAGAGAATTATTTTACATTACATGGTAAAACTCCACCTTTGGGGAAATCCATGAGATTTCTCAGTCCAAAACACATCCATTGTAGAACAATAATTACAAAAAATACTCACACACTTATCCTAGACACATTCTAGATATTGTTTACTGATTTTTTCGTAACTCAACTTCTGTCACAAAATGATCTTTTGATACTTCTTATGTTGAATGCAATACTGATCACCATTGCTTCAAGCTCACCGGAGTTCTTCCAACTCTCCTTATGTTGAACACGATACTGGTTACGATCGATTCAAGCTCACCAGAGAAAAACTGCCACAACGATCTTGGTGCCCTCAATTGTATGAGTCACCGAACATCCAAATGAACTAGACACCATTGATCTATCACTAGCATGAATGCAGCCTGTCATGTAAAAAAACCAGAATCAAGTGCAGAAGCAAAATCTTTACAAGCTTCAGCAAAGATATCTTCCTTTTTACAGCCTTGCTGATAAATTTAAAACAGGGCACAAAAGTGGCCTAAATTCAGTTATAATCGAAGAATATTTCCTCTTCATCTTCAATATCAGGACATACAACTAATTTACTGTAATTGGGTCTTTTCTTTTTTTTCTTTTGGTCACAATTTTAGTTTTTAATTTGGTATCATGTGATTCTTAAGAAACTCTTCTAGGATCCAAGATGGAAAGGTACCTTTCACTTTTAACTGTACCTCATTTTGTCCGGCTTATTCCTTATTGCACCTTTCCAATTTTCCCTTTAAAGTGCCGATAAAGCATATGGTCCACAATTTTCCCTTTTAACTGGCGGGAGGAGTGCTTTGAACCTTCGAAGGCATGCAAGGACAACTTGCAAAATTTGTGTTTTTAGACTCCATCGGCATTTGGCAAAATTTGCCAGCCAACGAGGTCTAGTCCAATGATTTAGATTATCGCTTATATATATATAAATAAAAAATTCAGTCTCTCAACCACATAGATTAGGGCCCCCAAATTATTTTTCCCTCATTCTAATTTCTAATCAAGACCCACATGAAATACCAATGAATCCAATGAATGTTGAATGACAAACAATGATTAGCATACCTGCATAATTCAATAGGAATTAGCTGGCAGGCAGCTTGTTTGGTTCCTCGGTGAGCCCTGCCTTGATTCTTGGTTTAGCTAAACTTGGTCAAGTTTTAATGCTAAATGAATGGTGGCCTACAAATACTTGATACTTGAGCAGTTGATGCAGGGAGAACAGTGCTTTAATTTGATTAACAGCATTTTACCAATATGGCTTGCATTGGTCAGTCCGTCCTTGCTAGAGCACCTTTAGGCATCTGGCTTTTTAGGGTTTATCCCCTAGTTTTGAGAATCTGAAATCCAATTGCCAAGCAAATTTAGATTAATAAATAAATAAATTTTCCATGCAAAGGAGAAAAAGAAAAAAAGTAAAATAGAAAACCTTCCTTAACCAAAATTGCAACAGAAAAATAGATAATATATTTTGTGGTTATTGGCACGACGGCATTGAACAGGAAAATACTTAGAGTGGCCATAACACCACCCCATAATGTTACTACTGTGGCAATATAACAATAACACAAAAGAATTATTCGAACAGTAGTTCCTTACCTAAGCACGAAATGCCAACTCTTATTCAATAGCCAAACACTAACAAAAGTGTTAATCAGACTTCATTTCCAATAAGTATTTTATGTTAAGGATTGATTATATACTTCTAATATCAATCGTTGGATTGCATCGAAAAGATTACCAACACATTTAATGAGATGCAATCCAACGGTCAAGATTAGAAGTATATAACTAATCCTTAACTTAAATACTTATTGGAGAATGTCTCATTATAATCGCTTCTTCTTTTTTTTTTTTTTTTTTTTTTCTCATGTAACACTCTGAAATGGGACAAATGTAAAATTGATGAAAGATATTTGCATCTGCGCCATAGTCAATCTTGAAGGCCGGTAACCCCATGCCCCAATAAGAAGTTGAGGATCAAATTGTCCTGAAATGTAAAGCCAGCATGAGAAGGGAGAAAACCCAGCTCAAACCATCTTTCAGCGAATAATGTCCAGCCCATTTATAGCACAGAACCATTTTTGAAGCGTAAGAGTATTTTCACTTATTTGTCATGGCAAAGGGCAAAGGGAGGCAAGAATCTTATTCATGAATAGTGTCACTTACAAAAGACAAAGTGTGTTTCCACCCATTGCCATGACAAAGGGTAATTACTATTCACTTTACATTATTATTTTTATTTATACATAAACGATTAATTTTGATAAGGTTTTGGTGTGGGAAGTAAAGAATATGGCTAGGTATTTATTAAAAAAAAATTCTGAATTTTTTGGTTTTTTTGGTTTGACCTTTTTTTATTATTTTAATTGGATGCTTACGTTAACATTATGTCACTTGCCCAAGCAGCAGCGCGGGCTGGATTTACATGTGGGGCTTGCCCAAAGTGGTGGGGCCCACGCCTTGCCTTTGCTCTCTAAAACCGTCACGCAGGCCTAGGCCCTCTCATGCCCGGGCTTCTCCTTGCCGTTGGAAGTGCTCTAAGTGCCCTACAACAACCCAACCTAGAAGTGGTATTTTTTTTATTTGTTAATCTCTAAGATTGTGAAAACAAAACAAAAAAAATTTCACCCAAACAAAAAAAAAAAAAACAAAACAAAACAAAAATGTATTTTTATTTCTATAGGATTTCTAAGCTTATATAAATTTTACATACTGAACATAATCTCTAACATTGTGACAAAATATTATATATTTCTCTTCTTCTATTTTTTGGTAATTCCTTGCAATTATTTTGACTTTTAGATAACAAGTAAAACTCTTTTTTTTTTAAAGGAGGAAAAAGGAAATGCAAAGGAAATATTGAAAAGAACCACACACAAAAAGAAGGAAAAAAAAAACCAGGCAGTAACGCGTTTGGAAAAACATGCCACATTGATAAGTTAAATAATTCACAAGGGATTCAGAAGCAAACTCCAGAAATAACGTTTAATCTCCACCAACACACACAGACGCACAGATGATCACAATATTAATCAATTATAGGACTTGTGCCTGCTGATCTGCTCTTTGTCAAACTCATTCTCATTCTCAATCCAAATCCCATCTCTGAAATTCCCAAATTGTTCTCCCATCAAGAAAAAAGAAAAAAGAATTCTCAATCAATCAGACATACATAAAGATAAGAACACAACAAAACAAAAACAGTGGTACCCAGAAAGAAAGAGGGCGGAAGCTTACGTCTTTTTGGAGCCAAATCAAATCTGGCAAACCTTGGAGGTTTGAGGCCTCGCTTGTCGTTGAAACAACCTATATACAACGACGACGACGAGGAGTGTAGGCCTTGGCGTCGAAGGTTCTTTATGGCTTTCACTTGGGGTTCTGCGCTCAGGATCACACTCCTCCTCCTCCTTGTGGCCGCTGTAGCCACTGCTTGTTTTACTCTCCCTGTTGAAAAGGTTCGGTTTTCTCATCTGGGTCTGTTTTGTTTCCATTGTTTGATTGCTCAATTTGTGAGTTTCTTCCTTGGTCGTTGTTTTCCCTTTAGTTTTCAATATGGGTTTTGCGAATTGGATGATTTGCTTGTGCCTTTTGTTCGATTTTGTGATTTATAACGTTATTCGTTTGTCTGTTTAATTTGGGTATGCATATTTTCCATTAGAGCTATGGTTTGGCTTTGGTAGTTTACATGTTTCATGACTTGACAGTAAAGTTGGAATGGATTTTGGGGGACGAGCCCAATTTGATGGGTTGGAAACTGGGATTATGCTTTCAAGCATGACTAAAATGCTGAGCTGAATTTGATTCTTTGTTCATTTCTAACTAGATTTTATGTCATTTGAATATTAATATGGATGTTGCTTTGTTGCTTTATAGCCTCCCCACAATCTCAGTTTTCCCTTTAGTTTAAAATGTGACAATGCAGTAGAACTTCTCTTTCTTAATTGCATAAATTCTGTCAGCTGCTGCTATAGGAGGTTTATGTTGTGGATCACTTCCTTGAGACTTTTGTTAGCCCAAAATTTTGCCTTTGAAGTTGATACCAAATTCTTTTATTTGAATATGGTCCTACTTGTGACTGATAAAATAACTACTACCTGCAGATTTTGAAGGACTTCTTATTATGGGTTGAGCAGGATCTTGGTCCTTGGGGTCCGCTTGTTCTGTAAGTAAATTGTAGCACTGTAACGTATGTGCAATTGTACCATCTTATTCTACAAAATCGTTTTTTTCCTTGGTTTTGGCCCTGACTAATAATCATGTTCATGTCTCATTTTGATTGCTGTCATCATTTTAGTTGTACTATTAGAAGTTAGTCATAGTAACAGACTTCCTACATGTTAAATTTGTTCTCAAAGATGACTTACTGGTGAACAGTAACAGACTGCCTCTGTTTACCTTTCAACTTATATTTCTTTGGGTAACATGCAGGGCTGTTGCATACATTCCACTAACAGTCTTGGCAGTACCAGCTTCAGTACTTACTGTAAGCATTTGTCCGATGTCTTAGCAATTGTTGTTACTCCACTGTAATTACTGTAGAATAATGATCTATCATATAACTTGCCTACTTCATTTAAAATTTTCTTTCACTATTATAGTCTGCAACATCAAGCCCATGGTCTGAAGTTCCTTCTTGTTTTGCCTCCCTTCTTCTTTTGTTACACAGAGAAAAATTCAAAAAGAACTTCCTGATTAAATTGCAAGTTTGCACCCTTATGTGATTCCTCATTTAAATATTTCAGCTTGGTGGTGGTTATCTTTTTGGGCTACCTGTGGGCTTTGTTGCAGACTCAATTGGAGCCACTGTAGGTGCAGGGGCCGCCTTCCTTCTTGGCAGAACTGTAAGTTTCTGAGATCTCATTGTATATTTCTTAGTGTTTGAGTTTCTGAAAGAAAAAAATAATAATATCACGAGGGAAGCAGTGAAAGCAGTGAAACAATCTTACCTCTTGGTGTATTAAGTTCTCATATCTGTTCTTCCTCATTCGTATGTAAATATTTTGTTTGTGTCCTTTTGGTCATAATGTGTTTGTATTTTTCATGTTTTTATTTCTTTATCTTATTCATGAATTCCCATACAGATTGGGAGATCATTTGTTGTTTCCAGGTTGAAGGATTATCCTCAGTTCCGGGCAGTTGCAATTGCAATTCGGAGATCTGGATTTAAGGTTTGGGTGATTCATATCTGACCTTATTAATTGAATTGACATTTTTAGCATGCACATTTACTGGTGTTTCCATGTGCTTTGTATCTTATTAATTTACCCCAACTTGTTGTTTTCCAAGTGGTGAACAATGAAACAAGGAAGTAGTGGAATTAGTTAGAGTGTAAAATGACTTTTATCTATAGTAAAAAATACAGATGTTGATATTGCTTATTTAATTTTTTTGCAGATTGTTTTGTTGCTTCGTCTTGTTCCCCTACTCCCATTCAACATGTTAAATTACCTCTTGTCTGTGACTCCTGTTCCAATAGGACAATACATGCTAGCTTCCTGGTTAGGAATGATGGTATTTTCTTCACCCTCCTTGAGACACTACTTTTTTTGTGATTCTATCCCAACATGTTGCTATGCAAGAGAGAGAGATTTAGTTTCATTGGGATGTTAATGTGTTTGATATTGATTCTCTTACAGCCAATAACATTTGCGCTAGTATATGTTGGAACAACTCTCAAGGATCTTTCTGATGTGACCCATGGATGGGGTGAATTTTCAAAGACCCGTTGGGTAAGAGCTATCTCATCTTTTTCTGTTTGAAACTGCTTGTAATTATGTGATTTATCCAAATTGATATCACATCAACATGGTTTACTAAGGACCTATGGACCATGTTGTGAGTATCATGTTCCAAAGGTTGTATCATAAGTTCATAACTGTTTGTTATGGACATATAAAGCTCTCAGAGAGCACAATTTATAGATTTTGAATTAGGCTTTGGGAAATGTTCACTCTTTTATATTATCTATGCAGGCTTTTATCGTATTGGGCCTCGCAGTATCTGGTACGTTGCAAAATCTCAACAAGCACACACAAGCCTTTTCTTTGGGCCACCTTCTCTTCTTTTCCTTCTTAGTGGGGTGGGAGCATGGGAATTACTATGTTAGACAAAGATGTTTGAGTTCTTACTATCATAACATGATCTCGTTTTTCCAGCTTAAGATACAAATAATGTTATTGAAACAAGGAAGAACGAAATAAGCAGATAGGGAAATATAATTTTTGGACTTTGGCACACTCCTAAGTAGGAAATGTCAGTGTTGTTGTATTGACAGGAGTTGAAAGTCTCTCATGTTCTCCTTAATCTCTCTCCCTTCCCATTAACATGGTCAATGCACAATGTAGCATTTATGAGCTCAGAGCTGTAATTCCCTCCAAAAAATTCAGCTCTCCAACCCACCTTAATCTTTAGCCTCCTCCATCTGCTGGTCATCGGAATCATCATATGCTCTCTTATAGTTATCAACGTCTTTCTCCACTTACTTTGCCTCTCCAACCTAAGGTCACCACCCAATCTTCTCCCAAGAAATATAAGAAATCTTCCGCCACTATCCCCAGCCCGAGCTCCTAGTCAAGATTGGTAGTCTCGGTCATTGCATTGTGATGTTTCCAAATCATGCCCCAAAGACAATAGTAGAGGGACTTTGGCTAGTGATTCTTGTGGTCTTGCATTTGGGTTGGGGGAGATGGTGACTTGAGAAAGTTTGAGACTACCACTGTAATGGGGTTGTGAAGTTAATGTAATTGATGAAGGCAGGTATGAGATTGGGTAACAATTTACTTTCATGAAAAGAAGAGGTTTTCTAATTTTTATGATTTTAGTTATGATCTGGATAATGGTATGCTGAGGTTTTCTGATTAGACATGATTTTTGTGTTTTTCTATGAAAGAGGGGGCATAGATTGAAGATTCTAAATTACAAATCTCTGTATGGTTGCTTTATAAGTGGGCAAAGAAAGACGATCATATATTCAAAGATATTTACTGTGTGAAGGACTATTAACATTAAAAAAAAAATAGAAAGCCTAAAATAAAGGGTTTATCTAGATGGAGGTGGGAGGTGTGGAGGAGCGAGAGAGAGGGAATCATCTCATTCTAGAGGCATTGCCATTTTGCATCTTTTACATGCATGTTACTCATTGATTATTGTTATCAGTTTCCTTGTATGATGCATTGTAATCACATGATTTGTATGACCCTCCATGATTTTTGACTAGCCGAGATAACTGAGGAGGCTATATGACAATAAAAAATAAGAAATAAATAAACTCAAAATTTTGAAAGATATTGATGGATTTAAAGTTGAGAAGACATAGGAACTTGAGTCAGAATTCAAGGGTAGTTTCTGATTCCCCGAAAGAAAATTATGGACTAAGTGAAATTGTCAATATTGAAAATGGTGAATAAGAAAGACTTGGTTAAAAATTGCACTTTTAGTTTTATACTCATCGTAATAGTGATGGTAAATATTATTTTTGTAACATAAGTTTCTGTACCTATATTGAAGTTTTGAAGTAGTCAGTTGTCTTCCTTTTCTTTTTGTTTGGCTTGTTTGCAGTGATTCTAATGATTTGTGTGACAAGAGTTGCCAAGGCTGCTCTGGAAAAAGCTTTGGCTGAAAATGAGGATATTGATATCAATGCTACACCAGAGTTGCCTGTTGTCGCTGAAGCACCTGCGCATCTCAACCAACCTCTCTTAATCAAGATAGACCCGTCTGAAGACAATCATGAAAAGTGAAATCCCTGTTCTTTGTAAATTCTTCTTCTACCTACCTTCTTTCAATGGGGCCATGCCCTATTTAATACTCCAGCATCTGGTACTTTTTATTCATTCCCTGTACAGTTTACCCATATTGTAGATTGTAATTTTGGACAAATGTGGCTTATTTGACCATGAAGATTGTATTATTTGACTGTAGCTTTGTCTTTTCACCTTGAAATAAAAATTAGAAAATCATTGAGATCATTCTTGTGAGTCCTTTGCCTTGAATGGTTGGTTTGATGTAAATTGAACGATTAGTTTATTTACTCCCTAGAGAGTATAGTGAAACGATCCCTGCGCGTAGTCGTAGTTTGCGATTAGCGTAGGGATCCTTAGTCTTTAAAAATATCTGTAGCTCACTATAAGTCAAGTGTGAACAGATGATTATAACAAGAATCATCAGTACTGTAAAGCTTCTTATCAGAAGATCTGCTGTTAACCATATTGTCCTCTTGTAAAGTTTGACAAAATATAACAGGCGACTCCTACCATTAGTTTATAATAAATTTTCTTTCTGCACCAAACGTTACGTGAGAAACAGAAGATTGGATTTGCCCTGATGCTAAAGTAATGTATTTGTTGGATATGACAATGTGAGAGCCACAATGTGGGTCATGGTGGAAAATATTGTGCTGGGTAGATGAGTCTGAAATTTCAATATGTTTGTTTTGACAAGAATGAATGCAGAAGCTCCTGTAACATATTTTAGGCTTTGTGATGTACCAGCACAAACACCACCCCACTCAAAAAGCCATGTGAGAAAGTCCTAATCTTCTTGTGGTCCAAATTACCAGGGATTTTATATGCTTATAGAAATGGGAGCAGTTTTGGGAGGGAAAAGGTGTCTACTGAACAGGAGTAAATCAAAAGTAAGTAGTTGCTGCTATGACCAAATGGGAAGCAACATCATATACATGAGACCTCATTATTAAGCTTTGTATGTGTGGGCACACTTCACTTTATCTCTTTCTCCCTCTCCAAACAAAGAAAAAGCGGTCTTCAGCATTTTCATTAATTTATTTTGTCTCCATATCCCAACTTTCCCACTGTCTTGTGTTGAATTTTGGGCCCTTGGGAGACCCACCAGTTCCTTAATGGAAGGGGTAACAATATTCTATCATGTTAAATCTTTCTATGGTACAATTCATACAATTACTCCATGCATCAGCTATATAGTGTCACACAATCACAACTGCCGAAAGTGATGACTGCCCTCTTGGTTAGGTCAGAGCTCAAGTAATCACAGCCATCCATTCATGAATATCAGAAAGTATCATGAATTGACTTAATGGGGCTATAGCCCCATGTAGGTTATATATGGATTACAAATGTCAAATATATGAGTGAAGTGAATCTTCTGCAACACAAAAAAAATGCATGTTGTCTTTAAATCCAGGGTGACCAAACACTTGAAGGCCCTCAAAGCAAAGATGCCCAGATTTGGCATTTTCCCAACTGGGGGTTGTTTTGATGGATGCAGGGATCATACTCAACAAGCCTCAGGTTTTGGGACAAGGATCTGGAACCTGTGTGACAAGCCTCTGGAGCTGCAAATAAGAGTTGGTTCTATACTGAAAAAAGTTCACACAATAAAACCAGGCTCTTCAAAGAGGCTGAAATGCAAGAGCATATACAAAGCCTATATGCCTGGAGGTGGTGAGATTGGGAGTGGTGGCATGAAGAGCTTGCTCTATTACTATGATGAGACTTGCCACCCTTATGTTTGGATTCATGACACTGGTGGTGGTGACACATTGAGAATGGTCAAGCAGCAATATATTAGCCTTGAGGACCTCAGAGACTATTGTGAGATCAGAATCTTTAGGGATCATCAAAGAGGCTGCATATCGGTTCGCAAGAAACCCAGGCCAGATTTTTGCTGATGAGATTTTATTCTGTTTGTAAGTTTGTATGTAATGTGTGGTGATGACATTACTAAAGCATGTTTTCATCCCTCTTTGGTTTTGTTTGTTTTTTGTTTCTATCATTGTGTGTTTTTTAAGATTTCAGAAGGTAACATTGTAGTATTATATACTGAATGAAATTGTTGCATCTGTTGGATAAATATGGTTTTATCAATGTGATGTTTGGCCGTCAAGAAAAATAAATAAATAAACAAATGCAGAAAGAGACCTTGCAGTGTTTGCGGAAGCAGACCTTTGTCTTGTAATTTTTGCTGTGGAAGATGACTATATAATTTCTGTTTATCAACAGCTGCCAGCCAGACTTTTCTTCTTGTTGAATTCAACTATTCAAGAAGGGTTGCTGCCGGCATCGAGCCAATTGGTTAACCTATTGGTTTTGTGTTTTCAAAATTGATTTGTTGTTGGGTTCTTTTTGTGGTAGAAGTCAAAATGAAATCGTTGAAACAAAGGCTTCAATTCTTAGCTGATTAACAATGGTGTTGTGTCCGTGTTCAGATATTCAGATTATGTCATTCTAGGTTCATATCAGCCACATGGTCCACAGAGCAAACAAGATTATGTCATTCTACAAGGATTTGTACAATTTGAAGATCAAGAAATAAAACAAAGGAAAAAGATAAAAGTAAACATTTCTGTATACAAACAACACCATTGACTTCTACTCAATGGTTATAAGTTGCCTTCTCATGCTTGTGTTTGGTACTAAGAAACTAATAACCATTGAGTTAAAAATTAGGGTCAATTGACAAGAACATAGCCTCTTTTTAAGGTAACACTTGGTTAAATTATATTACGAAAGAGTATCGTATTAACAAACTTAAGACCTTGGGTGAGGTAACTGCTCTTAACCACTTTAGCTACATGCCCCTTACAATAAAAATTAGGGCTTTACGCAAGAGCTCAGTTAGTTAAGAGTATTTATTCATACACCCGAAGTCCTAAGTTCAATACCCCCTTCCCCAAAATCGCTGGTATAAAAATACATTAAGGTTTTACACCCAAGTTAATTTTCTAATAAAATAAAAAGGCCTAGTCCACAAATGGCGGTGATGGACACAACCTTTTATGCCTAGTAGACCGGGCCCTTCCTAAACTAGAGGCCCATTATTATTATTTTTCATTCTTTGTAAAGTGCCAGGCTTGAACATGTGGATAAATCCATGATCATCTTTATTATATTAGTGTAGAAAACTTGAACTCAAAGAAGCTTCTATGTTGTCTGACCAGGCCAGAGAAGCATTTCCAAATTCTTTTACTTATGTTAAACTTATCCCTTCAAAAAGCCATAAAAAAATGAACCCCTTCCAAAAAAACTATTGATTCAACCCTAAGAAAAGTAAGAATTGAATCACTATTTGATTACAAGTTTCATTCAAATAGATGAAATTGAGATACAAAATTATTTATAAAAAAATATGAGTAAGAAATGTTGAATTATAGACCAATGAATCAAATATTTGATTACAAGTTTCATTCAAATAGATGAAACTGAGATTAGGATAAGAAATAAAAAAAGGTCAGAGATGTTGAATTACAAACCAAAAATAAATCGCAACTAATACCTTTACTTGCGAGAAGTTTTATTTTTATTTTTATAAAAAAAATTTATTTTACAATTAAAAAAGATAATGGGTAGTTGTGTTCCATAAAAATATGATCAATTTTCTTAATTTTCTTTTAATTTTAATTTTTTTTAAATATGAAAACACATTAATTTATCATATTATTCTCATTTAATTAATAATTTCAATCATTAATGTTTGCATTAACTAATCGCATTTTCTAGTATTTTAAATGTTTCATCATGTCTTTTGTTTTATGTATATTGAGGAGATATAACCCCGCGGAATTTCCAATCGTATCGCAAAATAGTGTCTGTCCGCGGAGTTTCTAATCGGCGCAAAATGCGTCTGTCGTTTTATACACAAATTGACTCTTCACGCGAACAAAACGCGATCTCGTTTCTTCTTTCTGCTACAGTCTTCTTCTACAGTAGCACGGTCCACAGTCCAAGTCTCCCAAAACCCATTTTTGTTTTCTTCATCTCAATCAAAGTTTTCGCCTTCTTCCCCAACCCATTTCTCAAAAATGGGGATTTCATGGAGTAGCAACCGAAGAAGAAACAGCTATTATCAGAACCCACCTCCACAACTACCACCTCAACCCCAATACATCGCAAGTTCTCATCGCTATTACTCCTCAGACCATCCCTCTCTCTCTCCTCCTCCACCACCTCCTCCTCCTCCTCCTCCACCACCACCACCACCGCCACCTCCACCTCCACCTCCACCACCACCTGGTCCTCTGCTTACTTCTTCATCTTCTTCTTCATTTACTTTTTCTGCAAATAATAGTAATTACCCATATGTCAATACCGCCACCCCTTACGCTCAACAACCCAGAGGTCCTTATCCCGCCTACCCTCTTCCTCTTACACCTCCTCCTCCTCCACCTCAAACCCATTACTGCTATGGCCACTACAGTTCATGCAACCATGCCAATTCCTCCATGGGTCGCTTCAGTTACAATTACAATTACCAGCCTTATTATTCTGCCAATCAGGCTAATGGGTGGCCCGCAATTCGGCCTCCCGTGGGCCCCGTGCCGCCTCCTCCGCCTCACGTTGAGCATCAGAACGCCAAGAAGGTGAAGAACGATGTCAACGTGCATAAGGACACATTGAGGCTTGAGATAGATGAGCTGAACCCTGATCAACATTTGGTTTCTTTCGTTTTCGATGCCATGTATGATGGGAGGTAAGCAAATTGAGGTCTTCTTCCACTTATTGAATTATTGAATTGTTCCATATTCTTGAGGCTTGTGATGATTTGAGTGCCTATGAGTGTTTTGATTTATTTGGGTTTTGGATCTCAAAGCTAACAGCTTTTCGGACCTGAGAATACGAAAGGTTCATCCCAGTTTGGGTTAGCTGAGATGGAGTTTCCCTAGCAATTAATTAGAGAGAGGGTATTCATACTAAGTAAGGAAGATGAGAGATGGAAGAAGAGAAATGTAATGCATTACTGCAATTTTATTGATTAGCTAAGTATTTGGAATTATCATAAGAAGTGGGACTTACGAAATGATTGTTACTTAATGTTCATATTTGAGTCTTTGGACGATGTAATTGCTGACGGGAGGCCTTAAAACACATGAAGCCCACGAATTTCGCTTTTTCATGTGTTTTCTCTGTTGGTTGGATGACAGTAGTAGACATGACCATTACAAGGAAATTAGCTACATCTGTCTAAGGTTCCTTTTTAGAATGGTGAATCAATGCTTCAAAGTTCAAACAAGTTCACATTAGTATTGGTTGTCATTTGTTTCTTTGAAGTGAATTCTTTTTCCAGAAATTTTAGCTCTACAATAGATGCTATAGGTTTTTCTCTATCTTAAGAAGGTATGGGTGCCCCTTCTCTTCCATTGGAAGGTTCCCTGTCATATATAAGGGCTTACATTTTCTTGGTTTTGTTTGTTAAACAGCTCTTAAGAGGAAGTAGAGATTTTCTTCACAAAAAATAAGAGGAAGTAAAGATTTTCTTCACAAAAAAAGAGGAAGTAGAGATTGGAGGGGATAGGTTTGACTGTAATCAAGTGTTTGGGCTAACTTTTCCATCAATGTTTTCCAGATTTCTGTTATTTATCTTGAACTCTCGATATTAAGAGGTCATGCTGGCATTACCATTTATAAATTTTATCTGTTTCTATATAAAAGAGGGTTATGCTTGGCACTACGAACTTTCGCACATTTCAAAAGATTTTGTGATCTAATAATTATATACCTATAAGCATTAACCAAAGTAAGATGCAGTTAATGTTATGTTGTTTTCATAAAGTATTTCGTAGGTTTGAAGACAGCACTACGTAAAGTACAGCTTTTATCTTTATAATTGAGTCTATATGTTCTTGTGCTTTCATTTTAAGTTTTGTATCAAAAATTTGTGGAAGGCAATTTTTTAAAGATAACTCTTTACAATTGGTGTCCACACTATCTGTGGTCCCAATGGGCTTATTTCCTTGCCTCTTTTATAGACCTTGTTTTATATCTAGAGGTTAATAATATCAACTGATATGCAAGCAGTGTTACCATCTAAAAGTAGCGTTATATAAAAATTGGTGTTTTGATTGCTGCATATTATTGCTGAGCAACTGTCTATAGCCAGTCAGCAAGGTTATGCATGTATGTAGCACGCACCCTATGTATACGCCGTATATAGCTTAAATAAGTGTTTCCACTTATATCACATGCTTATTGGCCAGTCATGGTTCTCTAACAGTAAAGACCATGGCTAGTAGTCCTTCATGGTTATATGTAATGATTTCCATTTTCTTGCGCAGAGGCTGTTGTTTCTTTTTTGTTCCTAATTATCAGTGCTTTGGTGATCTTCATTTCTTATGGGGTATATCATGTTCTGTTTATCTGATCATGTCTTCTTATTGACAGCATTACAGTGTTCTACTTTGCCAAGGAAGAGCCAGACTGTAGATTTGATCCACTATTCCCTGAAGCATTTGTGCCAGTGAGAGTCCCCTTTCAGAAGGGTTCCGGGCAAAAATTTCGTCAGCCCTCAGGAACAGGCATTGATTTAGGTTTCTTTGAGTTGGATGATCTTTCAAAACCATCACCTGGAGAAGATGTATTTCCGCTTGTAATATCTGCTGAAACATTTCCACCTCATTCAACAGATGAGCATATTGTTGAGCCTACCCCAGATACATCCCCTCGTATGCAGATTACTCAAGCTGTACTAGAAAAGAACAATGGTGACCATTTCCAAGTGAGAGTAATTAGGCAGATACTGTGGATTGATGAAGTTCGTTATGAGCTACGTGAGATATATGGAATAGCAAGCTCGACAGTGGAAGGCTTTGATGACAATGACCCGGGGAAGGAGTGTGTGATATGCATGACTGAACCTAAGGACACTGCTGTGCTACCTTGTCGACATATGGTGAGACTTTGTCTAAGATTAGATAATTATATTGAGAGAGAGCTAATTACCATAGATTATGCTGGTGAATCTGCACTAGTACCATATGGTAGAAATGCTGTTAAGAATAATGATCAGGAAGGCTCAAGCACATTGTGCTCGAGCATGTGTCTTGTGAATGAACTCATCGCGGCACATGGGCTTGACTCATCTGATTACCATCTACCATTAGTTGGTCCTATAGGAGGTTCCTGCTAACCTTCAAGTTTTCTTAGTTCATCTTAGTGGTTGCTAAAGTATCAGTAGGAGTGAGAGCATTGGATGGTTGGGTCACTAACATGGTACCCTGGTTTTCATCATCTCTTTTTCAAATTTCTTTTGAACTACCCTAAATGTTTTTTCTCTAGATGATGAGAAATCAAATTCTTGATTATAGTTTTGAGTCCTTCATAACTCCAAGAATTGTATACAACATTGCAAGCTAGGATAAACACCTCTATTCTTTTGCTTTTCACTTTTAAGACTACTGTTTCTTATTCTCATTTCATTTGTCTTTTCCAGTGTATGTGCAGCGATTGTGCAAAAGAGTTGACGCTTCAATCCAATAAATGCCCTATCTGCCGTCAACCCATTGAGGAACTCATAGGGATCGAGATAAATAAAAGTCGTCAATGAAAATACTTTTTTTCTCCATACTATGTGGATTGTGGTATGGCTATTGACTTCTTTTATGTGTGCTTTCACCTGTTGTATAAATGCATTTTTTGTTTTGTTTTGTATATTGTAATTGATGCGATGTTTTCTAATATGCATGTGATTATCTTACATAGCTTACTCAAATTTGATTCTCCAAGAAAGAACATTCTTTACCATTATACACTTGGTGTGTGTGAGCCACAAGCTTTCTTCAACAGTTTCCTACACAGGCAACTTGTATAGAACTTCAAAAAACAAATGATAAGTTAAAAAGTGTGGGTCTGATTTCCTTCATTACATTTAAGGAACCTTCTTGTCAAATTACATATTTCAAAGAGATGGCTGAAAACTTTCCACCAGACCTCCTGTCCCCTAATGCAGTAGATGTTTTTTGAAGTTTTTGAGTTATACAGTATTTAAAGGGGGTGAAGAGTGTACTCTTAACTTTCCCCCTTTTTGGTTGAGTCTCTATGATATCCATAGTTTCTATACATTATTTGCTTTTGTGTGTGTACATATGGGTTAGCCAGGAGTATGGTGAGCTGTATGTCAAGAAAGAGAATGAAGAACATTCCAGGTCCGGGGGTTGGGGCATCTGGATAGGAGAAACATTCTGGGTCTGAGGGAAGTACTTTTTTCACTCTGGGATACAGCTGAAAAAGAGTCTGGGAGGGAATATTTTCCATTGAAGTTATCTTTTAAGGGACAAATTAAGAATCTATAAAGCTCAGGTGGACTGTGAGAGGATGTTATTTGCATCTTATTGAACATTCTTCCTGTATTTGGCTTCAGTCCGTTATTGCTTATATGTCTCTGTTTGTGTGTTTTATGCTCTCTAGAGAATCACATCTTGTTCATCTTGAGGGACTACAGTTAAATTTATATATTAGCTTTAGTCTTCTTTTTAACTTGATCACACCACTGTGAATTCACCATGGACACAAATTTGTGAGACCTTCGGAGTTGTGTAGAACTGGCTTTGTTATTCTTATATGTGGCGGCCTGTTAGGAGACTAATTTCTCATGTTGGTTGGATACATGACCATTGGCTTTATTTGGTTTCTTCAAATGGTGAAAATTCTTGGGGGGAAGAATTTTAGTCCAAAGCTGTCATAATCCTCCTGTTTTCACTTCTTTCTGCTATAATAGTGTTGATTGCTGGTAATATCCCACTTTGTTAGTTGTTTATATAATCACCAGCTGTTTCGGTGATATCCTTTTAATCTATATGCTCACAGTGCTAATTGCTTGCAGTAAAAGTTGGACATAAAATCCCATATCACCACCCTCTTTTCCTATTTTCTTTTCTAATGTTGCCTGTCCAGTCCATTAAGCACTGCATATATTCAACTCTGTAACTTAGTGATATCTTTCCAAAATGCTTGTCCTAAGAATTGATTTTCTGTAGAGCTTGAAAAATGTGTCTGCTCTGCATGTAACTCCAACAAGAAGTTTTGGTGAAAAAGAACAAGAAAAATCTGTTAGAATGTTTTCATCAATACATTAAATTTGATAATACTGCAACTGCTTATATCATTTGGGTTTTATTATTGGCATCTTACTCATTGCGCATGGTCACCAGAAGGGCATTTGCTATTCTGGAAAGTCTTAAATTATAGATGAATCTTTGTGAGTAGAATGAAGCACAGAGGAAAAAAAAAAAATCAAATTGTACAAAAGTTAGAGGCTTTCCTTGATAGTGAAAAGTCAACATCTTAACATCAACAGCTCCATTATTCTTCCCTACAGACAAAAAATCTAGGGTTAAAACGAGTAAGCATTTGCAGAAACCATGTGGGTGGGCAAGCCTTTTAGTTACATTTGCAGGTGAATCGAATAAATTATCTCCATAAATCTCATCCTCATTTCTCGTATTAATCACTATCTATCCCAGAGGCCATGTGGAGGTTCATGTGACACCTCCTGCATAAATGGCAATGGCATTGCATGGCCGCCCAAGTCTTTTCTTTTTAAGACCCTTTGTGACAAAAAAATATGTAATATCAAAATCCCAAATTTAGCCTACCCACTTGACATCATTCAACAAAGCCCCATGTTATTTAGTTTTCAAAATCACACACTACACCATTCTGCTATGAAGTGTTGCCGTGTTGCTTTTACTGTCTGTGTGTATGGAGGCTAAATGGAAAGCCTAGTTTTCAACCTTTTTTTATTTGTTCTTGGGATCTACTTACTTTTGCGAGAAAAACTTATATATTACAGGGCATGTTCCGCCACGCGTGATAACTTTTTCACTGGCAAAACATGATTAGTTCGGGATAGCAAAACAGTATTATCCTCATGATATACAAGTTCTTCTTCACTTTTGCTAATAGAACATGGTTTTGCTTAAACCTTTACGGACTCCAGAAGCCGCCCTCAGAAACACAATCAACGTTTTCGAAACCAATTTTTTGTCTTTGTTTGAATTAGAACAGGAAAAGCAATTGGGTTAAGGCCCTTTGTCACCGTTCAAACATCTTTTTACTGGTAAAGTTACCTCTTCAAAGGAATAAAAAGGAAGCTAAAGGGAGAAAAGCAACAAGGGATTGTTTCATTATCACCAGTTTAAGCTTTCAAGGACAGCAATGATTTGCATCCTCAGGAAAAGGGAGTGCCCAAACTCATGAAAAATCTTCCCCATAAGCATGATTCATCTGCATCAAGAGGGCTTTGCTTGTGGCCCTCTTGTTGCTTTTCTTTTACCTAATTGCTGTTAACGTAGGGCAGGATCCAAAAAAACCAAAGGAACTTCATTATTAGCGTTGCATAAACCTGACCAACAGCTAGCTTAGTTTCTTTCTGAAAAAGCTTATATGACAGCCAATACTCACAATTTCCTTACCATATGGAAATATACCAATTCCATAGGTAGTTTCTAAAGCGTTTTTCACTTTTTCCTTTCTCTTTTTTTATCTCCAAGTTTTCCCACATATCATAAATAATGCACCTTCCATTAAACCAACCACAATCCAAATTTGGCAACTCTTCCTCATGAAAAGAAATTTTCTACTAGTTGGTATGCTCGCAACTAGCTAGCAATAATTTTGGGGAAGATGAATGATATGAGCACAAAAAGGCTACGAACTTTTATATTTTCCCCATAGTAGAATGTCATTTTTGCATGGGTTGAATTTTTTTTTTTCTTCAAAAGAGAGATTCGAACTTGAAATAGCCTTTTATGTTTTTCTTCTTCTATCGGTTAATTGCATGTAACACGAAATTATATTATAACTCAATTTTCAACTCACCCATCTCTTCTCACGTGGAAATGTGGTGGTAACGACAACCTTGGCCCAAAATTTCGAGCAAGTACTGCATGTGGAGGACGTACCAGATGTTATCAGAATGCAATGCATGACAACCAAATGAATCGATCTCCTTGGATTTTTATCTCAAACCAAGAAAACCCGTGTCAATATCAATTCTCCATGTTTAGAAATCATTTCCAATGCCACAGAGAAATATTTGCATGAACATCGGACACTAATTATTCAATTTAGACAGCAACCTAGAACTAGCTAGTGATCTTGGTTTTATATTACAAGTTTCATGCCATAACCAATACGATGCATAGTACACCACCTTTGTGTCATTTATTCCATCTTATTTTCTCTCATCTCTCTCTTTATCTTTATTTAAAAATGTTACAATCTCATGAGACATTATTAACACATAATGAGAGAAATAGGAAGAGAATGGTATGTACCCGATGCCTGCAAAAAAAATTTCTTTTCAGGATGTAAAAAGAGTTTATTCATAAATTCAATTATATACTATTTCAATGTTTGGCACTTTTTCGAAAAAATCATGTAAAGTGAAAATTGAATTTGATCTAATCGTTGTTAGACTCTTTCACCTGTTATATTGTATCCTTATGAATTTGGTGACCTTATGCTATACTCTTCCTTCTTTTTTCTTTGTTTTAAAAAAAAAAGAAGAGAGAGAGAGAGAGAGAGAAAATTTTCATTACTTAAACACCAAATCATTGCAATCAATGATCCAAGCCACGATGACCAACATCTAACTTCTCACCCTTGGTCCAACTTTAAATTAGATGTGAGCCTAATTAGATAAGTCTTTTATGCATGTTTTTTGAAGGATAGCTTTGAAGATCGACAGTTCTGACCATCAAATCACATTGTAAGATGAGAACGAGAATGACATTTGTCTTCATTATTTGAATATTTCCATTACATGGTATGTTTAGTACATATATGTTCCGCATCGAAACTATATGGCAGAAAGTCGCAACGCGAGGTCATTACTCAATGGTGTTGGATAGAACTGACAAAGATCAAAACCCAGATATCTCTTCACCAGTGGTGAGGTAAAAAAGTTTTGCCAAGCTCAAGTTTCCTTTCAACCCAAGAGGGCATTATGGTAATTTAGGGTGGACAGATGAATGTAGACTAGGAAGCACAAGAATCAGGTAAAAATTTAAATAAGATAGAGGAAGGAAACAAGATCCTATTTAATGACAATATTTATTATACCACCCAATTTGGGGAGAGGAATTCTGACAGATTTCATTCACATCTGCTGATAATAATTATCAAATATTAAAAACAAATCCGAGCCTCCTCTTTCACCACTCACGACTCACCATATGGTCTAAAATATTGATGATATCAAAAATATCGGTAGTGTAAAAATATGAAAATTTCGATGGAAATATCGGGATATTATCGATATCGATAAAAAATGAATAAAAACCACGGAAATTGTATATAAAAAAAAAGTAGAAATTTTTATTGAAACTTTGGAGAATGTTTATTTAGTCAATTATCTATTAGTTTATCAAAAAAAATTAAAAAGAAATGCATTACATGATTGATTTAACTTATTTAAGTTGATTATACAGCAAGCTGGTAAACACTGAGTGTAGAAAATACGTAGTAATTAATAATAATAATAATAATAATAAATTAAACACACTATAATTATTTATATATAATGATTTACTACAATATTTTACACTTTATACATTGCATGGTAAGATACATGAGTGACTTAGTACCACATAAAATTCCTATGAGGTTCAAATTTTTCACTATCTTCATCATCTCTATATGTGTAGAGTAAGTGTATTATGAAGAGTATTCATCAAATGATAAATCCCCAAAATAGTTTTGCATGTAATTGTTAACATGTCACTCATATAAATATAAATATTTTAGCATATTATCACTAAAACATAAGTGATATATGGTAGTTAAAGTGTTGGAGGGTAAAATTGGAGGGGTTCAAAATTCCCTTTGTGTTTTTTTCCTCCCTTCCCCCTTTTTTTTTTCCTTTACATTGATATTTTCGATATTATCGTCGATATTGTCAATATTTATACGATATATAAATAGATATATTCCGAAATATCCGTAATTCAAAAAACCGAAATATTATCAATATTTCAAACTATGCTCACCACCATGGTAAAGCCAAAGCCAAAGCTGACCTTTGGCTCAAGCCAAGCCAAGCCAAGCCAAATTTGACCCACATGCTTATTGGAATTCTAATTGTGTAGTAAGTTACAGTCTGTTCTGTGTGTATGGTAGGGATGGAAAATACATAAATAAAGGCCCAAAAGAAAAGAGTGAAAGCCTTGGAGACATCACACACTCTCTCTCTCTCTCTCTCTCTCTCTCTGTCAGTCTCCTTTTCTCTTTGTTTTAGCTCACTCACCCCATCTCTCTCTTGCCCTGAAATAGAGGAAGCAGAGATGCCGATTGAAGTGTAATGTCTACCCACCGCTTCTGAGCCCCTCTCTCTCTCTCTCTCGCTCTTCTTCAAAGACTGAACCTTGTTGGGTCTTAAAACTTTCTCTCCGCTCAGAGAGACTTGGACCTAATTGTTCTCTCATTGTCTCTCTGTGTTTTTCGCTTGGAAAAAAGTCCCAAAAAGAAAGAACAGAGACAACCCTTTTCTCGAGCTCTTGTAATTCACCCTCTCTGTTTCTTAGATCTATTTGCGACCCTTTTCTCTCTTTCCATTATTGTGTTGTGTTTGTTGCATTTGAGTTGCAGCTATGAGTAAAGAAGAGTTCTTGAAGATCCAGGTACTCCTTCAGTCCCCTGTGCTTAATTCTTTGCTTCATTTGAACTCAAATGTATTTAATTTTCTTTAAAGTTATTTGTCTGCCTTGCTTATCCCTTTATTTCATGTAGCATATAGCAAGCAAGCTTTGCTCTTTTTCGTCTTGTTCTTTTTGAATATTTCTCTTTACTCTGTTTTGCTCTTTGGGTTATCTGTACATGCAGAAATGTGTTCTCAAAGTGAACATACACTGTGATGGATGCAAGCAGAAAGTGAAGAAAATCTTACAGAAAATTGATGGTATGCTCCATTTTGTTAGAGCCCTGTTTTTAAGTTGACTCTGTCACAGACAACTAATATTTCCCTGTACTGAATCACATTTCCCAGAAGATTTTTGTTCTTCTTGTATACTAGAACTTTCAAGTTTGCATCTTTTTATTTTTGAAATTATTAATTTGTGTTTCCTTTTTCTTTAGGAGTTTTCACCACCGACATAGATGCAGAGCAGGGGAAGGTGACTGTCTCAGGAAATGTAGACCCTTCCATTCTCATTAAGAAGCTTGCAAAATCTGGCAAACATGCAGAGCTCTGGGGTGCTCCAAAGGCTAATAACAACAACCAGAGCCACATGGCCAATCAGCTCAAAAACATGCAAATCGACAATGGCAAAGGTGGAAACAACAAAGCCCAGAAGGGTGGTGGTGGCAACAACCAGCCCAAGGGTGGGGGTGGTGGCAACAACCAGCCCAAGGGTTGGTCAACCAGGCCAACAACAGCAGCAGCAACAGCAGCAACTTCAACAACAGCAGCAACTTCAGCAACAGCAGCAACTTCAGCAGCAGCAGCAGCAACATCTTCAGCAACTTAAGCAGCTTCAGCAGCTTCAGCAAATGAAAGGGTTCCAAGATCTGAACCTCCCCCAATTGAAGGGCATGCAAATGCCTCCTTTCAAGGCCCCAGCCCCAAACCCCAACCAGAAGGCTGTGAAATTCAACTTGCGTGAGGATGAGGATTTGAGTGATGATGATTATGACGACCTTGATGATGAGGACTATGATGATGATGATGATGAGGAGTTTGATGATGACATGGATGACCCCCATCATCCTCTTAATAAGATGAAACCTGTGATGGGTAATGGTAAGTTGCCTAATATGATGGCGATGATGAATGGGAACCATCCACAGATGATGAATATGAATGCTGCCCAAAAGGGTGGGAATGGTGGTCAAAATGGAGGTGGGGGTGGGGGTAATGGGAAAAAGGGTGGTGGTGGGCCTGTGCCTGTTCAGGTGAATATGGGAGGTGGGAACAATGAGGGTAAAAATGGAGGAGGAAAGAAGGGTGGTGGTGGAGGAGATCACAATCAAAATCAAGGTGGTGGAGGTGGAAAAAATGGAGGCAAAAATTGGGGGATTTCCCTCAGATGGTAAAAATGGTGGCGGAGCACTTAACAAGGGTGGTCCTAATGCAAACATCAATAACGCCAATGGGGGCAAAAAGGGGGGCGGTGGAGGCGGAGGTGGTGGCGGTGGAGGAATGAGTGAAGCTCAAGCTATGAGCAATGCTTTTCAAACATGGGTGGCCGCCCTCAGGGCATGCCTGGAGGAGGTAATATGGGTCAGATGGCCAACATGAACAACATGGCAATGGGGCCAATGGGTGGCATGCCAATGAGCCAAATGGGCAACATTCCAGCTGTTCAAGGCCTGCCAGCAGCACCGATGAATGGTGGCAGTGGCGGAGGCGGGGCCGGCTACTTCCAGGGAGCTGGGCCTGAGGCCATGCCTGGAAACCCCTTCCAGCAACAACAATACTTGCAAGCTGTGATGAACCAGCAAAGGGCAATGGGCAATGAGAGGTTTTCGCCTATGGTGTATGCTAGGCCTCCACCAGCTGTGAATTACATGCCAGCTGGCCCACCACCCCCATACTATCCATACCCTCCTCCTCCAGCTGGTGAATACTCGCACTTCTTTAGTGATGAGAACACCTCAAGTTGCAATGTGATGTGAAAAAATTGACTGAAAGTTGGTGCTGCCTGCTGCTGATTTGGGTTAATTAATTTGCTGAGTTTGTGGTGGTTCAGTTCATAGTTCCAAGGACTAGAAATCTGGTGCCATATTATACATGGAAATGGTTTTTTCTTCTTTTTAGTTTTAATTCCTCTCTCTTATTTTTTATCTTCATCCCTAGCCCCACCCCAAATTCATCCCCAAAAACCCAAGCTTCGACACCACCCGCCGCGTCCACCACCGCCTCCGCCTCGGCGTTCCCGACCTTTCCCGACACTTTTTATCCCAAGTCCATTAGGATTTTAATTATCAATAGGGAGAGTATTTATAGATAATATATTTAAAGTTGTTAGGGCAAGAGATGAGATGTAAGTGGAGGAGATGAGAAGTGTGCTCTCTCTGGGCTTCTCTCTTTTTTATGAGATGTTTATATGTGTTCATAAGTTTCAAACAAAAATAATATCAAAGAGAATCCCTCTGCCCATCTCTCCCTTGAGAGCCCAAAATGCTCTATTTGCTCATTACCTTCTACAAGCTTTTCTTCCCTGTTTTCCCAATGCGGTTGACATCATGGATGTTTTCGGTGGTGGGTCTCCACATAAATGAGTAGGGCTAGTGGGAATATGGGCCCACTAATCCCTAACACTGTTTTTTGGTGTTGGTGTATCAAGTATGCCCCCCCACTGTTTAGAAAGAAAATAATTATGATTCTCTCTAAACCCAATAAACAATTATTCTAAGTTTAAATCTTTTGGCAAGAGGCTTGTAGTTCGAGTGGTCATCCCACAACTAACGTCTTATGATTTCCATAAATAAAAGAAGTTCATACCTTTCAAGATTGTTTTTATGCACGTATTTGTCTATAGGAGAAAGTAAATTCTGTGTATATTTTGGCATTGATATGGAAGGGTGTGAGGAGGAGGTGTTGACAAAGACCGGCTACAACAACTTTATTTAGAAAATCTAACGGCGTTGACACTTTGACACGAATTCAGGGAGTCTGGTGAGTGAGTGGCACACACTGACAGACTATAGTCTCATCAAAAACAGAACGAAAGAAACAGCATCAAAAACAACAGAGGAAGAAAGAGGGCCCCACACAACATGATGTGTTGGATTTATCACATGATGATCATGATGATAAATAATGGAGCTGCCTAGCTGCTGCTGCTGCTCATCTCCATCCATCCATCCATCCATCCATCTACTGTCTAATCAGACAGTGATAGATGGGAAGCCCATATTGTACCTTCCCAAAAGTACTTCTCTGTTCCCTCTTGCTTGCCATTCTCCATTATTATAAATTAAATTACATATATTAGCGAAAAGCACAAGATTTTAGCTTAAATGGGTCAGCTTTGGATTTACTAATTTACTCAATTTAGTAGTAGACTAAATACTATTACTACCATTTTAAAATCTAATCGGGAAGGGAACAATGACTTTTGGAATTTTTTTTAATCGAGATTGTACTCTAATAACATGATATGTAAACTTATTCTATCACGTGTTAAGGAATTTCTTGATCACCTACAATATGGCGGACTCGAATTCTGACTTAACCTAATTTTAACTCTTTTTTTCACTCAACCTCATCACTAAAATTAACCTTAAAGCTTGTCTTTTATCTGAAAAAAGTACATACAGATCTTCAATTTCATAATTAATAATATTATATCAACGAACATTATGATATGATATGTTATATTATTAAACTGTAAATTAAAGATTCACATTTTACTTAATAAACAGTACATAATTTATAGTTTGACAATATAAGATTTTGATTTCTTTCATGGTAAATATTTGTATACAGGGCCTTGGCGTTGGTGGTCTAGTCTTTTTATGCGTGTTGCTTGCAAGATGAGCCAACTTGTGTCTCAGGCTACGGTTGCACGGGTGCTGAGAGACCTGAGCCAAGCAATTAATGCCAGTAGCTCCAGATCCAATATTTCCTCCGCTGATTGAATTACCAAGAATCACATATCCTCCTCCTGGTTTGGACCAACCCAATCCTCGACTCGAACAACCATGAAACTCTGTCCAAATGTGAAATATCATAGATAAGCCCACCAATTGTCACTCATGTAAGTCGACACGTGGCGGGAGATGGATGAGGACGACTTTGACGGGTAGCTGAGAGAGAGAGAGAGAGAGAGAGATCTCATATTCACATGGGATGGTGTATGGATGCGGGCATGGCAGGCGGTATGGCGATGAGGGTTGGGGCGGGCTTCCTTTGGATGTATATGCAATTTTGCATTAATGCATGCCAAACGGCACACACTCACACAAACCAAACAACACACTCTGCTATTTTATAAATGCTTGCTTCAACAAAATCGTGTTTCTTCTTTTGGCTTCTTTATATTTTCTCTTTCCAAAAAGTAATGTTTTCTGTGTGAGATATTTCACAGTATCAACTTGATAATGTTATGTCGTTCAACTGTCAAATTGTTCATTTCTTCGTAAGTTAACAATGAGACATATAATATAAAATTTAGGTTATTTGAAATTAATCTAATCCACTAAGAAGGGGGAATTCAAACTTGGGTTTAAAATTAACAATAATCCTAAGAGAGAGAGAGAGAGAGAGAGAGAGGCTAACCATGATTCACCAAAGAAAAAAAAAAGTGCTACTCATGATGAAGATGACAGGAAGCTGGAGCCTTTTCTGTTACTTTGTTCACTTTTTCATCTTTTTTGGGCCCTTAATTTTGACTGAGGATTTGAATTGATAATGATCCTAAACTTTCACGTGGGTCCTCATCTTCTTGTCTTAATTAATTGGATTAGCTATTCCTCTAAAATCATGTTACATTTAATTAACCTCCAAGCTAAGTCAAAAGCTTGCACATTAGGCAATTCTTTTTGTCACTATATATTCTTTACTTCTGTCTTCTGCTACTTATTGACGGACACTAACTTTCAGGGCTAAATTATATAACTAAAACTAATGACAAGTTTTTATTTTTATTTTTATTTGGTAAGTTGTCAAGTTTATGATTTCTGTATATTATCATTTGTTTCTAATTCCTTGGAGTCTTCTCATGGATGCTACTGTCTTTGACCTACATTATATTTGAGAGACATAGACTACATTCCTTGGAACTTTGTATATAAGAAACTAAAGAAGGCACCATTTTATATATATATATATTTAAATACAAACGATATTGGGGAATGAGAAAATCGAACTTAAGATCTCAAGTGTAAGAGTAACTACTCTTAACAACTTCAGTTACAAACCCCTTTCATTCGATATTTGTCCTAAAAGAATAAGAATCAACCACAAGAAGGTAGAAACAAAGGGTTCAATATTAGTAAAGTAGTAAAGTGAGAAGAATAGTGAGGTCAAATGAAGTAATGATTAAACTATAGTGAATAAAAAAAGAGTTGGAACTCATGATTCTTTGAAACCCTAAACTTAGAGGGTGAATGAAGGGTAGTTTTATTATATATAATTTTAGGTTTTAGTGTTTAAAAAAACAAATTGATGAACAATAGTAAAGTAATTTCATGTACAAAATTCCTTTCTAGAGAGTAGCGAAGTGAATTTGCGAGTTCCAACGATAGAAAATTGAGTTAATCTGTGGATTGAAGTAGAATTTATTAAAGGTAAATAAATCTAAAATGATGGGGGTATTTAAGTAATTAGATAATTAAGGGTCTGCCTGCCAAATGCATCCAAATAGAAATAGTGATGGATGGATGGCAGAGATGGGGTTAGGCCACTTTGTTTGTTTGTTTGGTCAAATCACCGTATCTGCAAATTGTCTCCAAAACCAACAAAACCGGAAGAGGGACAAACAATGTTTTGAATTATTACGCACTTGACTCATCCACAATCCGTACGTGCCGGTGCATGTCAAAAATCACAAATATTTGTTTTGGTTGGTTGAAAACAAGTAAATCACAAATGTTGATTTTTTTTTAAATAAAAAAAAACAAGTAAATCACATACTTTTTTATTTAGCACAGAAAGATAACTTTATTGAAACAATATCACAAGTCAGAAATACAAAGAACTCGACTACTGTGATGTAAACAATGTGATATCATTAAAATCTTGCATTAAAAAGTCCTTAATGGGGGAAAATTCGATAAGAAAAAAAGAGTACCACCACGTCACAACTGATGACAAACAATCCTAAAGACAAAATTAAGAAAATAATTTTTCGGGTCATTTTCTAGGCATATACTATTTTTTGGGGTCATTTTCTAGGCATTTAAAGGCAAAACAAGTTTTGTAGAAAATTAATGATGATGGGATAAAGACAATTTGTATAAGGATAAATTTTTTTAATTTTTTTAATATTTATTCGACAATTGTCGTTTATAAGATTTGAATTTATCAATATTTTCTTTAATAAAATAAAAACCGAATTTTACTAGACAAATTGATCATGCACGTTTGGGGACAATGGTAATGATCAAGGCAGGCGTTGAAATTCAATATGTCTGTAAAAGGGTGGAAGTCTTTAATGTCTTGTAAGTAGGCATGGTGGGTTGTGGCGTGCCACCATATCCTTCCACTTCCAGAGGTCTTTATGAGTTTGGAGTGGTCCATTTTTAGGTCCCTCTCCAATTTCCTCTTCAACCCATTCAAGTCACACCATGAACAAGCACCACGCATGCATATATATATCAAACATTAAATCAAGGTAGAAGTCCTCAATACTAGTTGTACTTACCTACAAGCTTCGTCTGACATTTCGCACACCAATATTGATGCATACAATAACTCTTCAATTATTATTATTATTATTGTTATCTCTAAGCAAATTAATATCAACACAAAGTAACTACACTTTCAAACTGGAGCATCACATGATCACTTGGCCTAGGTTTTAGTTAGGATTGTTTTTGTTTTCTTTTAACGAGGGGTAGACACACTTTTTTAATGACCTAACTCACGTATGTACTTAAGATAGTTAAATAATGTACGTGTAGATTCTAATTATGCCAACTAAAATAGGACTCGTGCATAGAATGGAATGTGGATACAGTTAATGGTCACTATCTAACAAAATATATGGCAATAATAGTTGGGTGGGGTGACATGACTTGAGTGAATTCTGATTAATAAGTTTGAATTGGTTCCCAGTTGTTTTCATGTGGCAAAGCCAGAATTGTATCATTTGAGAGCACGCCATGTGTTTATACATGTTCCATCACATTTTACAGTAAAATTGATTTGATATCTTTATAATGTGAAAGGATCGTATTGTGGCAAGCATAGGATAGGATAGTCCACAGTTGTTTTCATATGCATATGACACGTTCTGCAACTGTTGTGTTTTGAGTGTGTTTTTTTTTCATTTTCAGTTACCAAGAACATTGAGAAATATGTGCAAAGTGGAGTTGGAGAAACCACGAGAGCACTTTCTAAACTGTGCTTCTGCATAAAGTCATGAGGATCAATGATATAGAACGGATTTTTCAAGACTTTGACATTTTAAAGGATGTCTTCTTTATTTGCCCCTTTTTTATTTTATAATGCCTTGATTGGAGTGGGTGTTGTCTCCTCCCTCCCTAGTTTGCTTTCCTCCATGTTTGAAAATTCTAAGGCTAAATTAAGTGAATATATAGATGTGCGTGCTGTGCTGCAACATATGCAACTACAGCGTTTTGGTCAAGCACTCGTAATTCCATAGTACTATTAGTTATTGGGTGAATATGCATATCCCACTTGGGACTGAGTGCATGACATAATATATAGTACTCAGGTCAAAATTAAGCTTGTAATTGTTGAATATACATATGTACATAAGAGCCATGTTGGAATATCACACCCACTTTGTAAGAGTCATAAATTAGCATGTAAGGAATTAGAGAACACACACCAATGTTGATATATTTTCATAAAACCATATATCTGGTTGAATTGAGAGAAATATAGACATATTTAGTGGATGGTAATGGGTTGAATTGAGGGTGAGTATGTCATTCTCATCCCCATTTTTGTTAAGTATTTTCCCCCATTCCTGCATTCCCAATCCCCGCCTGGGAAACGGGTTCCCGACCCGCCCCATTACTGAAGAAAAAAAAAACTATTTTGTTGAACGAGAAAAAAGCACTATGAGCACAACATATGTAAATTCAATTTTTATTAACTAAAAATCTAGACTATTTAAAAAAATTACATTTCAAAACTTCCAAGACCAAGACATGATCATCATACCTTTATGTATTGGGGGGCCAATATAGACCGAACAAGACATTAAAAAATTTCAATTTTTCAACCTTAACAATATTTGGAAAAATAAAAGGTAGAAAATATTTTTTTATTCAATTAGGTATCAAAATAACACTCATCGTTCTTTCATATCTCGAAAACCATCTATGAGATACGACAAAAAAATAAAATCATATTCTATGCATAGAACATATAAGATACGAAACATATAACTATAACAATGAAAACTTCAATTTCACTCATATAAACATATACAAATATATTCTCATGAAAAATAAATAAACAAAGAAAAAACTATGACTATTAAAGTTATCCAACATGGAAGTAAAAGTTTTGAAGCAGAAGGTTGGAGAGCAAACAATCAAATTCAATTATTTTCTTTTGATGTGTGCGGCTTCTTCAAATTAAGTTCATATTGCTTCATATAGGAACAAAAATTAAAATCCCAATACTTTTTTATTTGGATAAAAGTCTACTGCCTATTTGATAAAGGAGATGTTTTGAAACTTTATTTGATTGGCTACTTTTATTTTTTTATTTTTTATATTGATTGGCTCCCTATTTGAAAGAAATCACTTAATCTTTTTTTTTTTTGGGTAAAAAAATCATTTAATCTTTTACTTATAAAGAGAAACACATCTTTTCTTTATTGTGAGGGCCACAACCACAAGCAATAATTATTATACATACTTCCTAAATCAGTAGAAAGCAAATACCAAATATTAAATTGTGTCAAAATTTTGGGAGGACCCAGGCCCCTTTAGGCCTCAAGCTTATGCCCCTGGAGGTAACATCAACATCACACATCTTAATAATATATTTATATAAAAATAAATTATATATATTCTAAACGGGGCAGGTTCAAGTCCCTCAACTGAAGCTATATATAGGGAGCTTCATTAAGGGATTCTTCAAATAAATTTATTTGAGGACACCTTTGTAGACTCACATTGTATTTCACTAATCCAAACTGTCTATTTTGTAAATACTCATTCAAAGATATCTCTCCAAAAAAAATCATTTGAATTTGATATCATTTGACCACTCAATTGAATTTAGAATTTTGATACTTTCTTGAATTAACGTATTCATTGATTTTGTAGGACACAATTGGATATCAAAACGGTTTTCGATTTATCTAATTTTTTGTAAGGATGATCTATGAATGAAGACTTAAAAAATAAATTATTTTGATCGTTGAAAACAAATTCGTAGGATATCCTAAAGGACGTTCCTCAAATAAAATTATTTAAAGATCTCTCAATAGAAGGGAAATATATATATATATATATATATGTATGTTAATTTTGCTTATTAAAAAAATTAAATTGTCCTAGCTGGAGAGAAGAGTTGGCTAGCAAAACCATGGCTAATCCTGGGCCAAAGTGCATTGCTTGCAGTATCTTGTAATTTGACAGACGGGGAAGATTTGCTACAGAAACAGAATGATTACCATGAGTTGCCTTTAAAGTTGATTAAGATCAGAAAAGCTGATGATTATAAGCTGTTCATTAAGCAACTTTTTTCAGTCCTAGACTCTGCGTTTTATAATATTCACGTGCCTTTGGATTTCCGAGAGATACCATGTCACAACAAATTATTATGATTATATTACTTTGATAAAGACTCCAACAAAGTCTCATTAACAAGATTGGAATCGTTAACTCTCATTAACAAGATTGGAGGAGGACTGTTATTTTTCTTCTTTGATATTTTTTTAAATTTTGCCCCTTCTGAGAGACAAAAGTGACATTGTTGCAGATGTGACTTTAGTGTAATGTGTCGCCACAATGTTTGACAAAACCTACAAATGGGTGGAGGGTCATACTTACTTTCCTCATCATCATCTCTCCTGTGCTTTTGTGCCCGCAGGTCAAATTCTTCGATTCTACTCCATCTCCTGTTCATAAAGTTCAAAGATTTTGCTTTTGATAATAATTGCACTTCGAAACTGTCGAGTGCTTGGTTGCTTATACACAGAGTTTTGTGACCAAGGAAAGAAAATTCACAAGTTTGACAGCTTTTGCTTGTACTCCCAACTCAAGTTACCCTTCTACGTTCCAAATCAAGATTTCATTATTTTAAATGACAAACTCAGAGTGCCGACATCTTAGAAAATAAAATATTGTGCATAATTTTGAGTGATGAACATGGTAGGAACTATTTACAATACTTGATAACGATAGTCATCCTTAGATATGCATGAAACAAACGAGTGGCTTCAGTGCTGCTACCACTACTTGTTGGTGGTGGATGGCTCGAAATTTTTTTAATACATGTTCCTACTAGTATCACTGTCTGTCTGAGTTATCTGAGTTATATATAGCAAAAAAGGAACAAACAAAACAAGGTGCATGTTTGATATAATATTTATTACTGTCATATAATTGAAAACGTTGAAATATCTAGAAAGATTGGATAATATAAAAAGGGCAAAGGCACAATCCCACTTACAGCAGCGCATGAGTTTTAAATTTAAAAGAATAAGAGAACATACTTTTTCTCCTGTCTGTGGAAGGGCAACCCAAATTAAGAATTATGAGTGAGGAGAGAAAATGGAGAATAGCAGTGAGGTTTTATGGGATATTGTTGGAAGGGAATTGCAAATTCAACTACCTGATGTTTATGCAGTTGAATTCATTGTCTCAGTTCACTTGAAAGAAGACAAATGGAGATTGTTTCAAGTGCTCAATCATTCAATATGACTATAGAAAAAGCAGACTGCATGCGTCTGTCTGCTGTTTCTGGATGTAGATTGTTAAATTTGGACAATGTTATATAATTAGGGTTGCATAAAATGTGTAAGGGTCCTACAATTCTAGACCTTTGCTTTCTAATGGATCGAAGTTTTAAATTTTTTGTTGTTGGTTTGATTTGACCTAATTGTACTGCATGAAAGAAACAAAACCATTTTACCATTACACGACACTTAACAGCTAACAGTAGGTCCTAGACTTTTTAGCGAGAGAGAGACTTTCATGCACAATAACATTACATTATTAGTCAGAATTAACAAAACATTAATATCTCCGTTACAAGAAAGTTTTTCCGCTTTAGTTGAGATATATCAACCACCATGATAGATGTAAAGTAAAAAGAGGGCAATGAAATCTTTCACGAGAAAGATGGAGTAACTTCCAATGTATGAAGTAAGAACATTTGAAGCTTATTAGGCTATTATGTTTTGAAGGAAGTCACCTCACTTAAAAGTAAAAAAAACAAAAACAAAAATAATTTCCACTCTCATCATGTTTTTTTCTTGAAATGACCACCCACCCATTATGTTTTTTACATCGAAAACTCTCTTCCAAAAAGTGGAAGTGGAAGATGTAAAAATATCTTTTTACTAGTTCGTAAACTGTGAATTAAACTATTAGTTAAGCTAAATGTGTTTTTTGGATTCATAATTTAACAAGATAAACATATTGCATATTTATTTGTGTTACCCAGAAAGCCATAAGCCTATATATATATATATATATATATATATATATATACAGACAGTGTAAACGTGGCAGAATGTATGAGTAAAGTTACTGAGTATTGGAGTTGGCGCAAATTTGGTGCAGAGGAGTTAGCTGCAGCAGCAGCAGCAGCCACATTTCCCGACTCATGCAGCCTACTTCTTCATTCATACAATCAATTTAGATTCTCATTTAAAAAGCTTAAAAACAAGGGTTTTGATTTGAGGATTTTCCCAGAAGCGAAGAAAGAATCAAACTTTATTTATTAAATTAATATAAATTAATAATAATATAGAATTATGTAAGTCAAAACAAAGAATTCAAGGTTCAAAGCACAAGAACCAAGGAATTAGAGCAGAGCAATCACATGGGAGCCATGTTGGGTTGGACAGTGGCTAACACGACACCGTTTTTCACCCAACCCCAAAATGTAGGCAGAGAGGCTGCCAGTGGCATGGCAGCGCTCTCTCTCACTCTTTTTTGGGTTTCGGAAGCCGGTTTGGCGTGGAGGGGACTTATGCCCCATATTCCGATGTATTAATATTATTCAGGACAATATTTATGCTTTCTCTATTTTGCTTGATTTCCCAAGAACGCTACCAAACTAGCCTTCCTTTCCTACATGTGTGCCACTGTCTCTTTCTCTAGGCCAAGAATTTCATGCCCTAGCCCTAGGGGAAGAATTCTATGCGGGAAAACAATTCCTCATGTTATGACTCGTGGGATTGTCTTTTTCAAATGCAAATTGGTCAATTTCATACATAAGAGGAGTGTGCATCAATCATTCATCCGTGAGTGAGTGTCGTTGATATATTTTGGAACCGCATATAAAATAGAAGAGTGGTTACATCTATTGAGTTTCACAGTGCATCAACTATTCATAAACTGCTCATAATCACTCACCACGAATGATACTAGCATAATTCCACAGACTGCGTGATTGACTGATGCTCGCATAATTCCATTAATTGTGATTTGGGTAAGTACCCTTTTCTTTTGCTTTCTGTATTGGAGCTTGACATGCCAGAAAAAGGAAATGTTTTGAAGAAAAAAAAGTCCACCACAAAGTGGAGTGTACCAAATTTGGATTTCATACATTGCATCTTTCAATGTGATTGTAATGTTTGAGCATAGCACCCAATAATGGCACCTTCTTTTGAGCTCATAGCCTCATAGATTGCTGAAATGTTTAGGACCGCTTCTCCACTAATATTAAATTCGCAATTAGTACAACAAATTGAAGCATCTTTTATTGGTTTAAAACTTCAAACCCTACTGAAAGGACCTTTTGACCAACAACTCTCCCTAAATGCCTAAGTTTGTAGTCTGTTTATTCAACCAAGACTTCACCTTATTCATTAGACTAACAGTTCATCACTGAATGCTAAGCCCCTAAGCTACTTATGTTCATAATTTAAACATATCTGTGCTTTGTCACTTCATCACATTTAATTATGCTTTTTAGTCTTTATTTTAATTTAAACATCTTTTGTATTTTCTTTTTGTCAATCTTTTCTGCCTATGATGGTGTGTGTCATATTCTTTGTCTCAAACTTTGTAGAGCCGACATATTTCATCACCCTAATTGATGTCTTATGTCCCTAAGGAAGGATTACTTTAAAGTAATGTGTTGCAACTTACAGGAGTTTTCAGAGCAAATCATAATCGTATGGTATTGTAGTGCGTAGTTTATGAACAAGAAAACTAATGTTGTACAAACTCCAAAATCACTCCAACTGAAACATTAAATCCTACTGCGGAATAACATTTCTCTTTCATTTTGTTATTTTTAACTGTTTGATATTTGACATCTCCCTTTGAGATGTTTAAAATGTTAAATACTACTATTATCCAAAGTTTTACCTTTCTCATGAGATATAATACTCACAACACTTTTTAATAGATGTGTTATTGTGCGTGTTAGTCAACTCGAAACACAGTTGGTCAACTCAAAACATGTCCTTCACCATACCGTAACTTTACAATGTCACAACAAACAAAATGTCTCATGAAATTAACAAATTCTGCGTATAAATACAGACATATTAATCGATTACAACATTATAATAATAAGAATAAATAAATAAAACAATTGTATTGTCAACCCCGAAACCCCCAATACGTTAACACGTTGCAGGAAGGAGCCAACTGATCATAAGATTCTAAATCTTGATAACTTCTCTCCGTCAAGGGACCCAAAAAGCTGATGCATGAAAGGTTGAAATCAAGAGAAAAGGACCCAAGATTGAAACAATCTAGCTAGAATTTAAATCTTCCTCACAATTAATTGCAAGCAACAGTGGAATCTACAGCAACTTTGCATAAATTTGTTCGCTGCCTGCACTGCACTCAACTGGTAGCTTAGCTGGCCCTACCCTAAAAGCCCACCTCCCTCTTCCGAAAAAGATTTACATCGAACGAAAATAACACTATTTTATTATATCCGGTCAATATCATCATGACAAACGTTGTAACACTTTCAAATGACATGTAAACATTATTGGCCGATTGTAATAAAACAATATTATTCCCGTTACAATTAAGTTGAGAGAGAGAGAGCATTGATAAGTGGGGCCTACATATTTTGAAACTTGCAACAAATACAAATAAAAATACAAAATTTTGGAAAGCTTTGTACTGGTTCCGTTCTGTTCTGGTCGCATACCAATTAGCAATATTTGGTTAACGAGAATGCCCCTGAGAAAGGACGAAGGAAGTGGGGGTAGAGTAGGGTATTTAGGTAAATTTTGGAACGTGGGATTTGTAATTTGCAGCGGGTGGTTGAGGTAAATATCTTTAGGAAAGATATTCCGCGTAACACAATGTACTGGCTGCGGCACGTTCTGAATCTGCGACACACCGCACTCAATTCAATTTTCTTGTCCTTTCATTCGCTGCCTCGTGATACCATAAACCCAAAATATAAAATAAAGATAGGTAAATAGGAATTCATAATTTCAAATAAACGACGTAATTTTCTTATTTTGTACAAAATTTTTGAACGTACTTTGGATATTTGTACTGCGTTTTTTTAGTAATCGTAACCCATGATTCACTTTTTTATTTTACATGAAGTTTTAAGATAAATTTCAAGTCTTCATCACCGTTTAGAAATCGGTATGTATCAAGTAAATTCGAATGTTTTTGCCGAGTTTGAACCATCCTACATTAGAAACTTTTTTTTTTTCGGGTCTTCTAGCTCATTGCCGCGTGAGTTTAGATTGAATGCATTATAATAATTGAGCATAATATATGTCAAACTATAATTTGCGATGGAGAAAAATTCCTTAACAAAAATAGAAGGGGTAAAAATAAGATTAGGAGGCAAAACTGAAATGTAATAAAAAGGAGCGGGAAGAGTGATAACAGGACAGGCTAGGTAAGTCGTGAAAGCGCGCCGAGCCAATAAGTGGAGCCGATCGAATTGTAGGAGAGAGAAGAAAATAAATGAAATTAGGTAGCTGGGAAGATGACGGAAGCTAATTAACGGCAAAAATTGTCAGTTAGCCTGCAAACGCAAAACAAATTTTGTTTGTGTGTTTGAGTCTTCGCTTCATTTGAGGAGAGGAGAGGAGAGGAGCGGAGGGAGGGGGTTTTGCTTCTCTTCTCACACCACCACCCCTCTGAAGAGCCGGGGAATCTTTTTGCTCTGTGTACGGCCCCGGTTACCATCCCCCTCACGTGGGTCCCAGTCCCACAAAACCCCCTTCTCCCCCACACAGTAGTACAACCACACCACACCACACCACGCCACGTCCTCATCATTATTAGTATTACTCTCTCTCTCTCTCCCCACAGACTCAGTAGGGGTTTTGTTGGTTTCTCTCTCTCTCCCCTCCTTTGCCGCGCCCAACTCACTCCCACGTTCACATCTCTCTCTGTGCATTGATCACAGAGAGATGCTGAGCTGATTCTTTTTCTGGCCGTACACGTGTCTTTCGTTGTGTACTTGGATTTTTGGGTGATGACGACCATCATCGTCAGATATCAGAGATGATAGTTTTTAGGGTTGGTTGCATCATTTCCATGAATGAGTGAGGTCAGACGGACAGAAAGCCTCTCTCTCTCTCTCTCTCTCTCTCGGACGGTTGGTCTAACCCTTTGGACTTTTCTTCTTACTCTTTTTTGGGTTTGCTAAACTGCCCCTTTCAAATTGTAATTACGGCTTAATAATAATAATAAGAATCCAAATTACAAGTTGTCAGCAAATTCATGTTCTGCACTTTCTTCATGCCAAAAAAAAAAAAAAACAGAAGAAAAAGGTGCAGGTCAGTAAACAATGGTAAGAGAATAGGGTTATTATTCATTTGATTGAACAGTAAAGTTGACCAGAAGCAGACAACGAACGTACTGTCTATATACTGGGTGTGTGTGTGTATAGGTTCACCAAATTTTTGGCTGGTATTGCAATAATTTGAGTGCAAAATTTCAGAAGAGTTGGACCACTAGGTTTAGGTTCATTCATTTCTTTATGCTTGTGTTCTGGCCCTTTGTCTTTTTTCCTTTTTCTTCTCTTCCCTAAACGTCTGGCGTTACCTTCCCTTTCCTCTCACTCACAAGTGTTTTTGGCAGGTGAAACTGTAAAAGTGAAAAAAGTGAGTAGAAAAGAAGAAGAAAAGAAAAGAACGGCACCTGGAAAATAAAACAGTGTTTGTTTGTTTGTTTGTTGTTAAAAATGAAATGAATTAAGCACTTGATGATATGATCGGAATGATTAAAATTACAGATGAAGCTTTATCCATGAGATCATGTGAGAATCACCAAACATTCCTTCATTAATGGGAATGTCTGCTCAAATTGCGATCAATAATAACGAGCTAGCCTTGTTCCCCTCCCTCACCACTCGAAATTAACTTTTATTTTATTTTTACCCAATAAAAATAAAAAATCTCAAACTTTGCGTGAAAATAATTAGTTCTTCACATGGCATCATCATACACAGTCGACGATGATGATGAGCTAGCTGTGCTTGTGGTGTTGTTTCAATCATTATGAATGATGCACAGCAATTCAGGTGACTGATCATCTGCAACTGCTGCAAAACAAGGAAAACGACGATACAGGAAAACAGTACTTGTGAATTAGCAATCATCAACTCGATGGATCACTTTAAAAAAATCTTAATATATAATCATATATGGATGTATCACTTTCATTTGAAAAGCATGGACCCCATCAGCAGCACCATCAGCAGCCAGGCTCAAGAATAAATCAATAATCTGCCTAAATTAATAATGGATTAGAGAGAGAGAGAGAGAGAGAGAGAGAGAGAGTTGAAAAGCATGAAGAAAAGTGAGTGGTGTTTTACCGGAGTTGGTGTCCATGTAGGGCCATCAAAGACAAGGGGAGCTATTTGATCACGGATTTATGGCTTTTGTTTGTGCTTTCACTTTCTGCTGCGAAATTAGATTTGTTGAAGACTTCTTAATTAGATTAGTTTAATATTCAATGCGTTATGCATGCACACAAGTTACAAGACAAATGTAACATCAATTGCAATCATAGTGTGCGCCAAAATTAGGTTTCCCATTCTTACCGCCATCACAAGGTGGAAGGAACACTAGTGTGAAAACACTCCCTTAATTAGGGTTTATCTAATTCTAAACACATATTTAATGACCACTCACAGTGTCAAAAGGTTTAATTAATACTTAAGCCCCACCCCACAATGCCTGAAACTCCATATCTATAATTTATAATCATCTAATCCATATCTTCCATCTCCAAGGATAAGTTTTGGTTTGGGTTTTATATTGCTTTTACAAGGATTGGGCTGATGGCTGACCCATTGTGAAAGTTACATATAATAGTCTAATCCATGTTTCCTCCTATCATTAGTTTTGGCGGGTTCTATGTAAGGACAAAACTAATGGCTCGTTTGATAACCATTTGTTTTTTAGTTTTAAAGCTAAATAAAAGCAACTTACATGTGAGAGAAATGAGGGATATATGAAGGAGAAAAGAGGAGAAGAGAAGAAACGACGAAGATTATTATATGAAACGAAAACTTAAAAAACAGAAATACTATTTGATATTGTTTTTAGTTGTCACTTTAAGTAGCATTCCATTGCATTTTCTCTCTTCCTTTCCATCCCTCATTGCATTTTCTTCTTTCTTTCTTCTATGTATTTCTCTTCTACCATTAACTAACACAGAAAAATAAACATAAAAAAAATAGTTACCAAATGGGCCTAAAGATTTTCAATAGACTAAATGGGCTTCAAAAAAATTGTAAGGACAACTTTTCTTATAATGTTTGTTTTGTGGGCTGGGCCAGTAGCTAGTAGCCTTGTACAACAACACCTTAGCCCGAGCCCTAGTCAGACTCTTTTTGGGTCTGAAGGTCATAGTCAGACTCGTCTGTGTAATTTGCTTGTACACTCTAACATTGCATGCACTTACACCACCACCATTTCACCATGTACAACAACATATGGGAAAACTACTCTTGAGGTGAGTTATACTAGTTGATTATGTTGTTAAACTGTGAATTTGAATAATCGCGTCGATTGCGATCATGTGAATTATTGTTTGGAATATTAATTAGAATCCAGATTAGCAATCTAATAACATACCAAACTATGTAACAAGAAATCAGTATATAGAATAGTAAGAACAACCACATCTCTTACAAAACATATGCTAATACCTACAACTTTTGTTCATATAATTAGTTTACTCTATTGAGTTTCACAACTCACCCATGAATTAATAGAGTAAAATAATTATATACCAAACAAAAGTTTTAAGGTATAAGCATTGCTTATTATATGATTTAAAGATTTATATCCTCTTTAATCTCACATGCATATTATAATAAAACCATATATCAAATTAACTTCAGCACTTGATCGCCACTCGAGCAAACTTTGCATGTATCTGTTCAAGTAGTGCTTTCTGAGCGCAAACTTTGTTGAACTTCAAGCACCAGTTCCTCCACGCTCAGCTGACACTCCAGTCCTATCTGCAATCACAAATTAGATTGTAGTGAGATCAGATCAAGTTTAGTTTCTCCAAATATATATGCATCAATCCAATACCTCAAGATTTAGTTTCTCCAAATATATGACTGCTTGCATTGCATGTGATCAGTTCATATTTCTGATTCTAGAGAAAAAAAAAAAACCAGTTCTCTAGGTTTGACATATAGCAGCTCTCTCACTGAAGCCTGAGGGTAGCTAAAACCCTAACTTCCCAAAACTTTAGAATTCACACTGAGCTCAATTTAGAATTTCCAAAGTTCTCATCACCATGTGTATATATAAAGATGCATACTTAAGTTATTTCATGAAGTGAGATATATATAGACTAGAACGTATACCTTGATTACAAAAGAGTATAAAACAGTGTCTTCCATGCTGCTGATGTTGAGATGAAGGACCTCAAATGAAAGCCTCTCCAGCACACCAATTATCTTAGCAATTTGACCAGATGTTCTCCGAGATATTATCTTCAACACCACATTGGATCCCGAGATCTTTGCTTCGACATCTGCCACTGGAGAGTTGCAACAAGCTCCTATAGCTAGTTCCTTATTGATCACATGATGGTGATTGTCAACCCCAAAATTAAAATTGAAATTAGGGTTTTGATCAAGTTGAGGAGTAGATGAATATTGCTGAGGCAATACTACTGGCTTCGGGCTTGGATTAGGGCTAGGGCTAAGGCTCTTCCTCCGTTTATTAGATTCCAAAGACTGTAAAACTTGATGCAATTCCTTGATGAATTCTATCACACCTCCTATGATTGATGCTTGGTCTCCCTAGAACATGTCAAGCAATTGGCAAGAAAATGATTAAGTAACACCGACTTGAAATTGATCATATATATATATATATATATGTATGTATAGAGTAATTATATATGAGATACCCTTTTGATGTAGAAACAAGGGGTTAAAGAGCGTAAGACTTTGAGATGTTCGTTCATCTGCTTTCTTCTGTTTCTCTCCACAGCTATGTGAGACATGGTTTTCTTCTTTTTGTTTTCTTGTTTTCTCTTCTCAACCTCTTGCAATTTGTTTTTCGTCCACACACCCAACTCAAAAACTCTGCTATTTATAAGAGATACATTGAAAGAAACCCAAAATGGACCAAAAAAAACCACCTGTTGTTGGGTTTGCATTAAATGCCTTGGGTCACATTCTCGTGAATTTCTTTTTTACTCCTTCTCTCTCTCTCTCTCTCTCTCTCTCTCGGTAGCATATACTATTACGCGTCTCACGTTTATGAAGTTGGGTTCAATTACGTGCCCCCGTGCAAGTTAAAGAAGGAAGAGTTAAGAGTTGTGCTATCTTTCTCATGCACATATTTATCTAGTTACTCTCTAGCTAGTACTCTATAACTCTCTCTCATGCATGACATGCTCACTTCACTTCTTTCATCTCCTCAATCGATCCTATTCCTATACATTACAATTTACAAGGGTCCTAACTTTCAGAAGCTTTCTTCGAGTTTCAAAGTTCACCATTGAAGTTCTCTGATCTGTTGGGAAAATGCATGCTTACAATAACATATAATAAATACAATGACTTGCCTATGGGCGCAGACCCTAAAACCATCGGGGTCCTCATGGGACTTCCAAAGTTCACTGCTGGATGAAACTGAACTACCAATTTCACGTGAAAAATATTTACTGCACTTGAAAGAAGTTTATTTATTTTTTCATTGAAATAGTTTTGTTTTAGGATGTGACACATTACTCTGTGTGTATGCATGTTGGGGATATTTCATATGATGATTTAGGCAAATATTACTCATTTAGTTACATATAATATGATAAAGAAAGATAATGAAATCTTTCGTAATTTAGGAACAATATGCGTGTCAGAAGTATTATTAATTATAGCCAAATGAGTATATACATATAATGCTTGTTTAGCCAAGTGGCTGGGGTGGGTGGCTTCAAGTTGTTCTGACTTTGGCCCAGGATCATGTGCTTTTATTGAATTGTTCAAGAGAAATTAATTATCCCTTCTGCTACGTACTGCTGTATGATCTCTAGTGTTTGTTTGTTTGGGTGGGCAAGAGTAAGCTTACTAGCTTAGCTTAGGTAGGTATAGGAGCAGCCCGGATGATGCTGGATCCTCCATGGAGAAGAGATTATGAGGCGCAGAGAATGAATGTCCATCAACCTCACAGAACTGAAATATATGGTATGATATTCTGATCATGACATGTATTAATTCTTACTCTACGTAAATGGGTTCATGCCCAACACAACTATAAATTAAAAGAATGAGAGAGAGAGATTCTATCATCTATTTTCTTAGAGCAACTCCACCCATTTGCCCTTTGCCATGGCAAAGGGGAAGGGGAGGGGGGCTGCTAGGGCAGCCACTATTTATGTGAATAGTTGCTGCCATTGCAAAAGGTTGTGGTGTTTCCACAATTGCTTAACGATTCCACCGATGTGCCTAAGACCAAGTCCATTCCATGAGCCCAGCCCGAGGGTAAGGGAAAAAAAACAAATTGCGTTCGGTGAGGCCCGGGCCGGGGTGTGGGACCCACCAACCGTGGCCGAAGGCAAGTTCGCCAGTCCAAAACGCGGGAGGTGGCGTCAACTGGCGTCGGTGGCGATTGACACATGGATTTTCAAATTTTTCCATGCAATGAAAAAATACTAAAAATAAAAATTCTGAACCCTTCACTTTCAATCGGCGTCGCCGTGATGCCAAATTTCGGAAGACACGTGGCACGCCTCAATTTGATTCCACACTTCATCCAACGGTGGCGATTTTCCAGCAATAAAATTATGAAAAAAATCGAAATTTTTAAAAAAATACTAAAAAATTCTGATTTTTTTTTCCTATAAATACCCTTCACTTTCAACACCAATTCTCATACATTTTATTTTACTACAATTACTCAACAACTTACTCAACATTTTCTTCACTCTTCACTAAACATTTTCATCTCTTTCACCTTGTAATTTTATTTCTTATTTTTATGGCTTCTTCTATTGAAACCGGAGGGGCGTGGAGCACCATGGAAGATGTTTCTTTGTGTGAGGCTTGGCTCCGAGTTTGTCATTGTCCCTTGACAGGCAATGAGATGAAATTTTTCCATATGTGGAAAAAATTCATGCCGAATTTTGAAAAAATTCGGACTCGCCTCGTACGGAAATGGCATTGTCGAGTAGGTGGAAACTTCTCAACAAAGAGATGGCAAAATGGAGAGATGCCTTGGCAAAAGCGATGAACTTGTATAGAAGTGGGGAAAATCGTACTAACGAGGTAAGTATTTTGTAATTTTCGTTATATTAAGTTTAATGTCCTAATATATATATATATGTTGTTAATATTTATTGCATTTTCAATATTTTGTTAATATTTCTTGCATTTCAAATATTTTGTTAATATTTCTTGCATTTTCAATATGTTGTTAATATTTCTTGCATTTCCAATTGTTTCTTCATATTTCTTGCACTTCCAATTTATTTGTAAGGTTAATTGCATTTCCATTATTTTTATTTTGTTACTTGCATATCCAATATATTTTAAATATTTATTGCATTTCCATTTTTTTGTTAAATAGCTCATTCAAGCACAGATGTGGTTCGGTGCAACCGGGGGTGGCAAAAAAATTCACCCATCATGAATGTTGGGAGGTGGTGAAATATTGTAAACGCTTCATAATTATTCCCACGGGTCCCGACGTTGTGTTAAACGAGACGCCTCTCCGTGATGCAACGACATTGGATTCACCTCTCGATTCCCCTATGAGTGAAGACTCACCCATCCAAAAGGAACCGAGGCCCATTGGCCGAAAGGCTGCGAAGGCAAAGAAAGCGGGTAATTCAAGCAATCATAATTCAAAGTTTTTGGAGGAAATTGCAAGGCAAAACGCCATAAGAATTGAAATGGAGTAGAAACGCCAAGATATGGATGTGGCAATTCAAGCCGAGTGTGCACGAGAAAAGGAGTATTTGCGCAAAAAAGATATGGAGAAGACGGATCGGGAAACTATGGCGATGGATACAAGCCATATGTCCCCTGATACAAAACAATATTGGAAGCTAGAACGAAGGGATGTTATGAGAAGAAGACTTTTCCAGGATGATGGGCCTAGCAACACGGATTGGTTAAATGATCAAAACCATTAAATTAGTTAGCATACCTTTTATGTATTTTTATTTTTCTTGTTTTCTATTAAAGTTGGTGTACTTCATGTATTTTATTTTAGTAGTAGTAATTCTTAATGACTTGTATTGGATTTCTTTATTTAATAAACAAAGCATTCAATAAAAGACAATTTTATTCAACATATTCCATACATCAAACAAAACATAATTAAAATTAAAACAAAAACTACAAACAAGGCACAATAATAAATAAAAAAACAACACAACCAAACCATAAGCAATAGTAAACAACACAACCAAAACATAAGTAAATAAAACATAACCAAAGCATCTATGCTCCATCATTCATCTTCATTCCCTTTCACCGTCCATATATGCTCTATCAAGTCAAGTTGACGGCTTTCATGAATATACGAAGATTGCATCTCTGTATATCGATCTATCATCCGGGTCATCATACGATCGTCCCTCACCAACGGTTCCGGCTCAAACGGTTCTCCATTTGGCCCCATGGGCCTTTCATAAATCCGGGTCAAGGCCGTGTTTATTGGATCCAGTTCATACACCTCTCCACCATCATAATCGTACTCATCCTCCACAATCATATTATGGAGGATGATGCAAGTCATCATAATGCTTCGGAGGATCTCCTCATCAAACATACGGGCCACACCTCGAACAATCAACCATCGAGCTTGAAGGATGCCAAAACACCTTTCGACATCTTTCCTGTATCCTTCTTGATAAGTAGCAAATAATTTTTGCTTATGGGATCGGGGATTCGGAATGGATTTGACAAATGTGGTCCACCTTGGGTAGATACCGTCGGCTAGATAATACCCGTCTGGTAGACTGTATTGTTGACTTGATAGGTAATATTGGGGCCTTGGCCGCTCAAAACATCGTTGAAGACCGGAGATTGACCCAGGACGTTGATGGTCATTTTGGGCTCCGGCAACCGAAGAATGCATGCCAAACCCATATGTCGAAGCCAGCGGCTTCGGGATGATACTTTTTGTACCTTTTCTATTTCCGTAATCACCTTGCCAGGCGTTGGGCAATTCTTCCATTGCCAATGCATGCAGTCGATGCTACCAATCATTCCTGAAATCCTCGAGCTTCGACTTTTTGTAGAAGCCGTTGGAGGTCCTCGGGAGTAGGTCTCGCAGGTAGTCCCTAGTGTACAGATTTTCAACTGCATCACAAAATCTTACCAAAGCCTCCAACGTAGTGGACTTCCCCATTCGGGCAACCTCATCCACCTGATCAGCAGATACTCCATACGCCAACATTCGTATAACAGCTGTAAGCTTTTGCTCCGGAAGAAGGCCCAAAACCCCAGTAGCATCACACTTTTGAACAAAGTATGCATCATAATTGCAAATATCATGCATGACTTTATTGAACAAATGAGGTTGCATTCTAAATCGCCTTCGAAAATCAACATCAGAGTACAAAGCAGTTGGGATAAAATAATCTTCCAAAGATTCTTACCCCGAGAATGCCTATGTCTATCCACATTCCGGCGACGGCCGACTTGTGAACCACGGCGGCGACTTTGTTTTCTTCCTCTTCCATTGCCACTGCTATGAGAACTTGTTCATCGACTTGCCTCTGCAACTCATTGATTTCATCGGCTCTACGGTTTCTCTCTTTCTTTCTCTCTCTTGCCTCTCCAAGCATCTCCTATATTCTTCCATTGAGAATGAATGGAGTATGAATTCTAAACTCTAAGAAATGAAAATATTGAAAGATGTGGTGTGAGAGGTATGAGGTGAGCCTCTGGTTTTATAGAAAAATTTGGCAAGATAGAGATGCCACGTGGCTTGATTTGATTGGATGAAAATCTTATCTGAAATTTGAAATTCATCCGAAATTTGAACCCAAATTTATCTGAATTTTGAATTTTGAAATTCATCCGAAATTTGAACCCAAATTTATCTGAAATTTGATTTTTGAAATTCATTCGAAATTTGAATTTTGAAATTCGAAAAAATTTATCCGAAATTTGAATTTTGAAATTCATCCGAAATTTGAACAAAAAATCTTATCCGAAATTTTATCCGATTATGAATAGTATTGACACGTAGGAACCCGTAAATCTTATCCGAAAATATTATCCAAATTAATTATTGAGGTAAAAAATTGTAAATAAAACAAAAAAATAAATAGTATGCCCTTAGCAAGGGCAGGGTGAAACACAAAATTACGATTTGCAGGCAACTACTATTCACGTGAATAGTAGGCCTAACTCCCTCTTGCCATGGCTAAGGGCAAATGAGTGGAGTTGCTCTAAGGGAGGGCTGTGGGGTTTGGGCCAAAATCTTGTTTCTAGCGGCAAGGGCTAGCCCTAGCAGGAGATGGGGCCACGAACCCGTCTAGCCCTCATAAAATCTGCCTTAGTTCCAGCCCCATTTTTTACGTCGTGATAATGTCACAAGAAAAAAATATTAAAAAATACAAGAAATTTCAGATTTTTTTAAAAATAAATACTTAGTTGTAGTTTTCACTTCCCACACCAAAACTCTATACAAATTTCTCTCCTCATATCTTATGTAAATAGTTGTTGTCATGGCAATCGGTGGAAACACTACAACTTTTTGCAAGGGCAGCAACTATTCACGTGAATAGTTGCTTACCTCCCTTGCCATAATAAATGGAAAATGGGTGGAGTCGCTCTTAGGAGACTGGAGTTCGGGTTTTGGCATGAGCATAACCAGCTTTTAATCTCTCGCCAAATTAATTGGTTTTGGCATGAGCCAACCATTATGTCCCTTTTTCTTTTTCACACCTTACAAAATCGGACTAGACCAGACCAGACCAATTACATATTTTTTTAATTTTTTTAAAATTATTTAAGTCCAATACTAAATTTTTAATCCCATCATTAATATTTCATCAAGCCTAACTTCAAAGCACTTTTCATTTTTAGGCCAAATCATCTCTTTGTATATGAAATTAGATCATTTGTGAATTTTTAAGCCCAAAAAATAAAATTTTAGTTGGAATTTATAAATAAATAAATTGTAAAAAAAAAAAATCCAATCCAACACCCAAAAAATAAAAAACCGCACCAAAACCGAATTAAATCAGACCAGCCAATTTCATAAATTCTTTTCACAAAAACTGGACCAAACCACACCGGTTAAATAGTACAAATTCCAATTTTAGTGTGAAGTGGAAACCAAACTAAACCGAACCGCGCCCACCCTACTTTAAGGCTTATATTTGTTTTTTTATGCAAATATTAGCATCTGCCTCAAAACATCGCAACCAATCTGCTTTTTATACCACAAAGATTTACACATTGTTTCATAAGTTTATGGCAAACTCTACATAAAAAGCTTCAATGCAATTAGGATTACACCCTTCTTGCTTCATTGAACACATGGAAAAAGCTTTATACAGAACTACAACCGAAACATTCTCACAATCAACTTTAAATTTTAGTTGCCAGCATCAGGGCATCCTTTTCTTTTGTAACAAGTGTGAAAGTTCTATACCACCAAATTTCTATCTAACTTGGGTAACATATATAAATATATATATATATATATATATTATAACGAGGTTCTTCAACGCAGTCCAGAGCAAGGATCTTCAACGCAGTCCACCTATGTACATTAGGTTGTCTTGTTCTCTTCATCTGCTACATTATAAAGGAAATTCCATACACAATCAAACAAAAAGCCATTAAGGAACGCAGGTAAGAATGCACACAAGAATACTTGCTTAAAGCCTTATAGCTCTCTGGTGACAACTATGAATTTTGAAGTGAAAAAACTGCACAATAACTTTAGACCAAGAAAAAGAGAGTTTCTGGCATTGTGCTTTCTGGGACTAGTTGAAGCCTTCAATAAATGCAGGGCTGGCAAACATACTTAAACATATCCTACTTTGTTTTTTCATGGCCTGACTATACAACAGATACATACTAACACAAAATGAATTCAAGCTTAAATCTTGCACATTATGTACAAAATCTGCAAGCTACCATCAATGGGTTCCAGACTCAGCACATTGTCACCCTTTTCTAACATGCATTGCCGCCCACACAAGTTTTTATTAATTTTATTTTTTCAAAACACTATCATCAACTATGTTAACATTGCCAACCACTATCATTACCAACAAACTCTCTGCTCAAATTCAGGAGCTCCAACAGGTCAGCCAGAAAAATATTATTTCACACTGTGGTTTGGCTAAGGAGAAAAAGATATTTTAGTAAAACCATGAGTATGCTACACTGGTTGAGCTACTTCAGGCTCTAGTCATACATCTAGTTGGATTAAAAAAAAAAGTAAAATGTAACACACCATGAAGAGACCTTTCAAAGCTCTGCAGTTGTGATATGAAACCAGAATTTGGAGCTGCCTGAGGTCGTCTGCTCTTCACATGCTCAAGAGCTTGAGATAGGTTCATGCCATGCTTTTTCATCAGATATGCAACAACAATAGTCACACTGCAAGGTCAAACAATTAAAGGCATGAAAACTGTAGTAGTTTCCAAGTTCTAGTAATATCAATAAGCAAAATGTTTCACTCAAAGGTATTTTCAAAGCTGTGCGAATTTCCTAGCTTATACAGTTTGAATTTGGCTTTACTAGAATTGATGACCATTGGATAAAGCTCGACTCTGATCTAGGTTCAACAAAACTACGTAAAACCACATAACTCTTGACCTTCATCTAGATTAGTTTAAACCAGCAAGGCAACTTCTAATATTGAGAAAAGATATGCAAATTTCTAAGCATTTATTATCAGAATTCATTGGAACTACAAGATAATTTATGCTTATTTCCCTAAACATGAAATATCAAAGAGATCAATAGAACCAAACTTCAAGGATTCACTTCTTATGGGAATGATTAAAAGTGTTGACTTAAATCAAGAAAGAAAAGAACTTGAAAGCAATAACCCAAACAGGGTGAGAAAAACCACCTTCTGGATCTTCCCACAAAGCAATGAACCAACACACCACCACCAGATCTTTTAGCTTCATCAATATAATCAATACACTCATCAAAGTGTTCCTTTAAATCTGTTGATACTCTGTCCGCAACTACCTCAATTTTGAAAGAGCACCAGAAGATAAATACGAATTTCAGTTCTATAAGCCCACCTTGGTTTGAAACAACAATTATGAACAAGCTGATGTTTAAATGGTCTTAGATTCAAGGCATTAACAACTTCATATGGTGGGGTTGTGAGGTATACAGTCATGAAGGCATACTGTATAAGTAAAGGCTGGTGAGAACCAAACATAACAAAATTGGAGTAAAAGTGCTTCAGAATGCTGAATAAGTGTTTGCTTGTGTGCTGGAAGATACTGGAAGAATGAAGCACGCCAAAGATGTGCAGAATTGCTTACTTATTTTATATAAATGCTAAAATCATTTGCAAATCACTTATGATCCAAAATTATGAAGGAAAAAAAAACTAAACTTTGAATCGGCTACACAAAGCAATTGATTGGATGCAAGTTGAAGACTCTGTAAGAAACAATCAACTCAAGAGAAAATAAATTGAAGTATATTGTCCCAAAAAGTGGAGGGTATTTTAAAAACCTTAAAGACATGCAGTCGGAAACAAAAAGAAAAGAAACCAGCCTATGTATTGCAACAGATCAGAGGAACAACATTCTTACCATTTATAATCTTATACACAAAATCATTTGGATATGAAGGTTCAAATGAATTAGCCACAGTCAAAATGTGTGTGATGTTTAAGTTTTTTAGTTCCTCCTTGTTATTAGCAGCTCCAATAGAACCCAAGAAGAGACCCTGGAATATGAAAACAATAGAAACAAGTGAGTCAATTGGTAATGATCGCATCTGTCCAATAAGTGTCCTATACGCAGTCCAATTGCTCTAGCTGCAGAAAACAGGGCAGTAGAAACAATGCAGAGCGAATGATGAACATATTGCAAAATTACAATCTTGTGACCTCTTCAATTTGGCATGGAACATTGTCCTCTTTGGAGCATCTTGTCACATGTATAATTCTCAACAATGCTGCAATTTGTTTCTTCAGGGATTCATCCATCTGATCCATTGCTAGTCACAGGAAAATTTTCACTCGTTAACTGACTCCCCTGCAAGGCAATCATCCAAATAATAAGGAAAGCAAATTTAATTTTGAACAAATTATAGATTCCCTAATTAACACTTTTATATTGAAGTTCAAATACATAAAAAAGATAAGGTTAATACAAGGTCATTCATGCAATTCTCTTTTGCTTGAAACATGATTGAATCATCCAAAAGCACCCACAGAAACTAAATCGCGAACAAGCTCAAAACATGAACTTTGACTTATTTCTGAAATACCACCATAACAAAGAGCAAATCAAGTGCAAACAGAATAATAATAATAAAAAGCTCGCATTTTTTTTCTTCAGAAGATCGACATAAACTCTTCCATCAATCAAGTTATTCATTGGACTGTAAACCCAGATGTGAACCTCTAGAGATACATAACCAATCAAACAAACCCATAAGAGGAAATCAAATTACCATAAATAATTATACCGATATGAATTTAGCTTTCAAGAGAGCAAGTTTCCCAATTATTGATTTGTTGAACAAACCAAGAAGTGTAAAATTCACATCAAATTGGAGAAACAAACATCTAGATCAGGTGCAGAGTGAAGTAAAAAATAAAAATAAATTTACAACAAAATCGAAGAGGGCACTCACTCAACAAGCTGCAATATAGGAAATTTGAGGTCTGAGAATGAGCGTTTGTTTATCCCACGAATCTGATCATTGTGTTTTGGTCCTATATAACTTAGTCTTGGGGTTTTTTTTTTTCTTTTCTCTTGTTTTGGAAAGTCTTCCCTCGTCTTCTTTCTATTTCCTCTCGTTTTTTAAATATTTTCTTCTTGTTTCAGTTTGCTTTTCCCATGTCAAAAAAGAGTACAGTTCAATTTCACAATTTTACATGTATTGGGCTCATCCAAAACAGAAGATATGAACCAACAAAAGGTCCAAAGACAAAACCCAGAGACGGCCCAAAACAAAAGACAAAGCCCGAAATCCACCAAAGCCTAACGTGATTGTACCGGAGAGAGGTTCTGAGGGTTGAAAATTTTGGGCGATTGAGTTGAGGAGACCTTCTGTGCTGAAGTGGCTGTGCAGCCACTCGCATGCCAATCACGTGAGTCACACGTGACTTAGAGAAAGGAAAAGCTATACAGACTCACGTGCTAGGGGTCTTCCCCAAAACTCATCTGCAGAAAGCTACATTTCATAGGCAAAACCTCACTCAATTAGGCTCTGCCTTTCTTAACGGGGCTTCCATTTCATCTAATACTCACCCAATTGAGAGGTATTTAGTTTGATTTGTTCTTGGGCATGATTTGTTCTTGGGCATGATGAATTTTGTTTGTGTCAATTTCATTGGTTTTTAGTGAACAGATAAACTGTCAATTGAGAATTGTATGCTATCAAAATTTCGGTTGGAAAGTTTAGGGCCCGTTTGGTGTCCTATTTGGATCCAATTTTATAAAGTCATTAATAAGTTCATTTTTAAAAACCCAAACCAAAAAAAAAAAAAAATTCAAAAACACCCTTATTATTAAAAACAAAAAATGTGATGTATTACAGTGCTCTCTCTCTCTCTCTCTTGCCCACCACCAAAGTTGATAGGGTTTATGCCTCACAACTTTTTCCTTTTCTTTTGTTAATTTCAATTTGGGGATTAGAGTTTTTGATTTTCTTTTAAATTCATTTTTTTTAGATCTTAAAAATATTTTGAAGTTTAATACCAAACAAGTTTTTAGATCTTAAAATCACTATTTGAAAACTCATGTTTTTAAAAAGAATCATAGTTTTTAGTTTACTTTTTTGAGTAGGATACCAAACAAGGCCTTAATTTTCTTCGCCCTGCTGTTTTTTCTCTTCAAGGAAAATTGAGAATGGCCTTGTTAGTTTGCATCAGCATAGAAAGATAATAAACTTGATGATTCAAATGATAGTGGTTGAGGGCAAAATGTGAATTTGAAGAAAGCATTGCAGTCCTTGTTGTTCATAATTTATGAACATTTCGTTTTCTTTTTCTAGCTGTTTTAGGAAATAAGGGGTCCTAGGTCACTTAGTTGCCTTAGATTATGTGATAAGCTTAATTCGAATGAATTAGTTTGAATTCAAATCTCAAAAAACCTTGTTCGTATGCATTTTATGTTCATGAAAACTCCTTCCTTTTTTTTCTTCACAAAAATATTTAGGGGTACATTGGCAAATTTCTTAGCTGAGAGGTTGAAACATCCTTTAAAAGGGTGACTCACATGCCTCATCTATATTGAGGTAGCTGATCATAGTCTTCATAGCTAGACATTGGTTCACATATAGTTGAAAAATGAGTGATTTCACTGTTTCTTGGGCAAAATGAGAATAGGCAGGCATGATTTCACTGTGTTTGAACTGCTGTCAGCATTTGCAAACTGCATCTCATCTTGAAATGTGCTCTTCTCAACTTTAGGAGAAGTTGTGTGTAACTAATACCTCCCTTTTTCTTTTCTTGGTTGCTTGCTCTCTCCTCGGTACTCATTACATTAATGCTTGTTGATGCAGGTCTTTCTCTTCTTCAATATCCTGGGGTGATGCTTCAGGGAGCCATAACCTACATAAATGAGATTTTCCAAACAAGTACATGACTACACTAATTTAACAATATCAATTTATGCAATTGCATATTGTAAACTAACAATTGCACACAGATGCTATGAAATTGCATACAGGTATATGCAATTGCATATTTTAAACTAACAATTGCACACAAACACTACGAAATTGCACACAGGTAAATGAAACACATGCGCTATCAAATGTGGTTCAATCATTCGACCATTTAGTAATACTTTTTGTTGAAAGTTTTTAAATTCATATTTGTATCAACAATAATATATTTGATATATATATTTTTTGTTAATTAACAATACAGTAACAATTGATGATAATCACCAAATTTCAATTTTCTTTCCAATAGTTCATTGTGGTTCAATTTAATAGTAAATCATGAAAGTTCTATTGAATAATTTATCCTAACAAACCTACCTAACGAACGCTAAGAGACTTGTTCATCGAGTAAATGATGTTGTCCCTTGACCAAATTACCCAACGAACACCATGATTTACTCAATGAACGAGTCCCTCAGTGTTCATTCGGTAAATTATATTGTTCGTTGGGTAGATCACTTAACAAACATCTTGACCGGAAAAAAATAATAATTTAACGAACGGAATAATTTACCTGTAAAGGAAAAAGGGCTCGTTTGTTGGGTAAACAATATTGTTCGTTGAGTAAATTACTCAATAAACGCCATGATTAAGTCAACGAATGTCTCATTCAGCATTCGTTAGGTAACATTGACATTCGGTGGGTAATAGGAATTTGGACTCATGTTACTAAGCGAACAAAGTAATTTACACAGCGAACGCTAAGGGGCTTGTTCATTGGGTAAATTATGTCGTTCATTGGGTAAATTACATAATGAACGAAATAATTTACCTGTAAACGATAAATGGCTCATTTATTGGGTAAATAATGTTGTTTGTTGAGTAAATTACTCAATAAACGCTAAGATTTACTCAACAAACGACTCCCTTAGAGTTCGTTGGGTAAAAGTTGACGTTCGGTAGGTAATGGGCATTTAGACTCGTTATCAAGCAAACATAATAATTTACACAAGGAACACTAAGGGGATCATTCATTGGGTAGATTATGTCATCCGTTAGGTAAATCACATAATGAATGGAATAATTTACTTAGTAAACGATAAATGGTTCGTTCGTTGGGTAAATAATGTCATTCATTGGATAGATTATGTCATCTGTTAGTTAAATCACATAATGAATGGAATAATTTACTTGATAAATGGTTCGTTGGTTGGGTAAATAATGTCATTCATTGAGGATAATGATTAAAATATCAATATTGGATAATAATTTTCTTTTTACTTTTTGTTTTCGATTTGAGATTTGTTTTATTACTCTAGTCATGATGAATCCAATTGGAGTATTTAGGCTTGTTAGAGGAGAACTGGTGGTTGATGGTTAACTTTTGCAAACCACATGTCTCAGAACTGGTGCTTTCTTAGCTATAAAATTTGAATACGGGTATTAACATCCAACACTCCACGTTTTACCATATCATTTCTTATGTGCAATTGCATATGGTTTTTGTGGGCAGTAGCAGAATTGTGGGAGCATGATATTTCTTTTCCTTCTTTTAACCGGTTAACCACAACATCAGGTTTCCTTTATTTTAAAAATAGGTCACGTGCTGGCATGTGACTAACTGCACCCAGTGTACCACAGAAGGACTACTCAAAAAATTGCTCCAAAATATTTCTCCACCATTAAAAAATAATAATGTCATCCCCAGTCACACTCACACTATGACACATCAAATCAAAACTCCACGTGCCAACCCAAGAAGATAAACACTGACCAACTCCAAACACAAAATCTAGTCAGCACAATTCACATTATCCCATAGCTCTTATCCATTGTAATATTTAATCATTGTTGGCCACAGCCGCGGCAAACTGCAAAAGCACCAACTACCCTTTATTTTATCCTCACGTTCTTCGCATTTCCAGACCCAACACTCTCTCTCTTCCTCTCTGGTTTTCTTCCATGGCTGCTTCTCTGCATTTTTTCCATCTTCTTCTTTTGATCTCTTTCTTTTTGTGCAATCTCAACTTATCTCAAGCTAAACCCTCTCACCCACCAAATGTTCTAATTTTTCATGCGACCAAAGATGTGTCAACCCTCCAGTATATGACCACAATTCATCATGGCACTCCACTTGTGCCCACCAAGCTTGTGGTTGATCTTGGTGGTCCATTCCTCTGGCTCAACTGTGGGTCATCATCATCTTCTAGCCGTCTGATTTCTCAGGGCTCGATCCAATGCTTAGCAGCAAAGCCAAAAACCCATAATCAGGGAAGCAATGACAACAAGAAGTGTCATGTTTTCCCAGAAAACAGCATCACCCAGATGGCAACACAAGGGGATTTAGTGCAAGATATCATGGCCGTCCAAGTCATAGATGGGTCATCAAAGACAGAGTCAGGTTCAATCACCACCTTTGATTCCAATTTCCTGTTTTCTTGTGCACCTAATTTCCTTTTGAATGGCTTAGCAAGTAGTGCCAGAGGATTGTTAGGCCTTGGAAGGACTCAGATTTCAATGGCCTCACAAATCTCTGCCAAACTCAGCTCCAAATTGCAATTCATGCTCTGCCTATCTTCATCAAATGGGGTCATATTACACAACAATGGCCACTTTGGCTCTGAAATTTCAAACTCACTCACATACGCATACACACCCCTCCTCACCAACCAACATGAGTATTTTATCAACTTGAAGTACATTAAAATCAGTGGCAAGAGATTGTCTCTAAACAGAGTGGGTTTTAGAGAAGGGATTAAGCTAAGCACAACTGTTCCTTACACTACCATGGAGAGATCAGTTTATGTTATATTTACTAGAGCTTATGAGCAGGCAGCTATGGCTATGAACATGACCAGAGTGGCTCCTGTGGCACCATTTGGGCTCTGTTTTAGTTCAGAACAGGCTGAGGGCAGAGGGGTTGGTCCAAAAGTGCCTGCTATTGATCTGGTGCTGCAGAGTGAGATGGTGAAGTGGAGAATTCATGGTAGAAATTCAATGGTTCAGGTGAGCAACCAAGTGATGTGCTTGGGGTTTTTGGATGGAGGTTCTGACTTGAAGACTTCCATTGTAATTGGAGGATATCAATTAGAGGATACTCTTCTGCATTTTGACTTTGAGTGCTTCTGTGCTGGGATTTAGCAGTCAAACAAGTTGTTCTGACTTGAGATTAGATTTTGCGCTTAAAGATTCATTGTAAATTAATGTTTTGTTTGATTTTGGTAGAAACTATAATGTAAATTTTGACTATCCAGCTCACTAATTTCCTTTGTGCAGCAAGCTTTTATTATTGTTATGATTATTTTAATTTCCCTTTTTAGGCCCTGTTTGAGATTACTTTTTTTAGTCAAAAACCTGCTTAATTTTAAAGTTAAGCAGTTTCGTGTTTAGTAAAAATAAAATATTAGATTATTTTAAAAGTAGGCTTTCAAAAGAGAGATGAATATTTAATGAATATTTTTAATTTCCAAAATATCATCATTCATTTTAAAAAATGACGCTACCTCCACCATTTGCACCACCACATTCATTACCTCAACTTGCACCACCACATTCATTACCTCTACAATCACCGCCACCGCCAACACCACCACCACATCCTCCTCCTCCTCATCCTCTACCACCACCACCACCACCTCCACCATCACCTCCTCCACCTCCTCCTCCACAATCGTATGTTTTACACTTACTCTGCTTGTGATGGTAGCATTTCTTTACTTTTGTCACTCATTAATTTTTAAGAAATTATAAAAGTGTCAAATCTGAATGTGAAGGAGCACATGATATTGCTTTCAGGAAATCTCACAGATCATCTCTATATTTTATTTTTTCTTGATACAAGTGATAATTTACTTTACGGAAAAAGAAACTCGAATTTTAGTGCAAGAAGTCGGACTCACTGCTCTAGCCACCATCTCTACATTTATAGTTTCACCATGGTCCCTTTGGATCCTATCATTTTCATTTCAACAATTTAACCATGTTCTTAAAATCTCTTCAGCAAGTTGGCCATGTTCTTTAACTTTTTCGTTCTCTATTTTTCTGTGTACTGCAAAGTCGATCGATTATGTTCGTACGTAGCACAGTACCAAGTCTTTTTATATAATTAGTTTGACAAGAAGACTTAACGTGGGGTCAGCTGGCAACTCCCAATTTTCCACGTGGGTGCACCGCTAAAGAGTTCTGGTTTTAGCAACGGCACCCACCATAATATTCATTTACAATGACCTGCCCATAAGGTTCCATAGTATATCATATAAATATTGAAAGACTCCAGACAACTTGAATAAGACTTGTGTTTTTTGGATATATTTTGCAACATATTAGATTGTTTTTTAAATTGCTACCGGATTGCATGAACATATTATCTTCAATGAAATCTCAGTTGCTTTTTACGGGTTAATTACAATGATACACTTCGATTTTCTCGTATTTGTACAAAATTTGATGATCTTTTGGAAGTTACACTGGCACCTAGGGCCTTTTGTGAAAATACGATAAATTTTAAGCGGTGTACCTATGCAATTTGTCTCTAAAAGCAAAATTTTCATGTAGAGAACTTATTTAGAGAACTTTTCTGCGGATTTCATCAATTTTGATAAGGGATTTTGATATATAAAAAAAAGGTTTTGGGAAAACAATCTAAAACTTAAGGGGGTATCTAAATAATTTATTTATATTTGGATCATATTTATTGATCATATTGTTGATCACTTCTTTAATATAGGTAGGGCCACCTCTATTAAAAGGTTGTCAATAAATGTGGTATAAATAATATTATTATTTATGATAATATGAAAAATCTTATGAAGTGTGCATGTAATAAACAAGTGAGATATTAGCACTTATATTGATCATCATAACTCATTATAAATTTCTCTACAAAAAGACGAAGAAATAACTATAAATAATTAGATTGATTCTATTTGGTTGCTTTTTGTTCCACCAAAACTTTACCTAATAATATTAGAGTGGTGATTTCCCCACTCCAATTTTATCTACTTATACTCTATTTTATACTTTATCCTTATTAATATAATAAGTTTCACTAACTTTCTATAGTCAACAAGGATAGTTAAATAATATAGATATAGTAATAATAAATGATCAAGATAAAGGAAAAGGTGGTGGGGTTATATTTTTCGATGGTTTTGCTCGTATATCTCTCTAGTAGACCACAGCTCCTCCAATGCTTTTCTTCTTGAGAGTTTCTTGTGCTGATAACATGTTGTAAAATGAACGGGATATACCAGAATATTGAGTGATTTTTCTCTCTTGGAGAATTTCTTTCTGCTATCTTCTTCCTCTCCTCTCACTCTCCTCTTTTTCTTCCTTCCTCTCTGCCTGGACTCTCATTTTATTCTCTGATCAGTTGGTGCTTCACTTCACTTGGACACATAGCAGTGAAGATATGAAGCCTTTAGAGCACTTCCATCCCAAAAGGCAAAGGCAAGACAAGGTATGTCACTATTCACATGAATAGTGCAGCCCTTGCCTTTTTTTTTGTTTTTTTGTTTTGTTTCCACCTCTATGGGTAAGGGCAATGACAATTACTATTCAACATTGCCATTACCTCCTCACTAGCCAAAACATCATTCAAGCCCAAGGCCCTTGTTCTTCCAGTAACACAAGACTCTTCTACCCTCCAATACATCACAACCATCAAGCAAAGAACCCCTCTTGTCCCCATAAAACTCACCATAGATCTTGGTGGTCAATCCCTTTGGGTAGATTGTGATCAGGGTCAATATATCTCATCTACCTATAAGCCTGCCCATTGCGACTCAGCCCAATGCAAACTTGCTAAGTCCAACGCTTGTACCACAGAGTGCTATTCTTCACCTAGACCAGGCTGCTACAACAACACTTGTAACATCTTCCCCGATAACCCGTTTGCTGCCACGCTCACCGGTGGCGGTCAACTTGGTCAAGATGTTGTGTCCCTCCATTCCACAAATGGGTCCAATCCTGGTAGGCTTGTTTCCACACCCAACCTCCTCTTCAGTTGTGGTGACACATCTCTCTTGGATGGCCTAGCCAAAGGTGCCAAGGGCATGGCTGGCCTTGGTAGGTCCAAAGTTGGAATCCCCTTTCAACTAGCTTCCAAAGAAAATTCGCCCTTTGCTTGTCTTCCTCACCAAGATCATACGGTGCGATGTTCTTTGGAGAGGCGGGCCTTATGTTCTGCTCCCCCGCATCGATGTCACTAAGTCACTCACCTTCACGAAATTGATCCTCAACCCCGTAAGCACCGCGTGGTGCTTCTTTTGTAGGAGACCCTTCAACAGATTACTTCATCCAAGTAAAATCCATCAAGATCAACGACGAGGTTGTTTCATTCAATGCCACTTCGTTGCTAAACATTGACTCAGAAGGCTATGGTGGCACGAAAATTAGCACCGTGAAGCCCTACACAGTCTTGGAGACCTCAATCTACAAAGCGGTGGTTAAAACATTTGTGAAACAACTCCCCCGCGTCCCAAGAGTGGCATCTGTTGCACCTTTTGGAGCTTGCTTCAGCCCCAAACATTAGCAGCACACTTGTCGGTCCGTTCGTGCCACCCATTGACCTTGTGCTGAGCGAGGGAGTGTTTTGGAGGTTCTTAGGTGCAAACTCCATGGTTCAGGTGGCCAAGGACGTGTTGTGTTTAGGGTTTGTGGATGGTGGTGTGAGGCCAAGGACTTCGATTGTGATTGGAGGGCATCAGTTGGAGGACAATCTTCTGCAGTTTGATTTGGCTAACAAGAGGCTCGGGTTCAGCTCTTCATTGTTGCTCAGACAAACTACTTGTGCCAACTTCAACTTCACTTCCAATGCTTAGAGTTAGAGGAGCGTCTTACTATCGCTAGCTGGCCATGCTGCGATTTAATAAATGTTATTTGCATCGATGTTCATGTATTTTTTACGTGATAAATAAATGGTGTTCATGATTGCTTTTGACGCAACCCATCATTCTCCTAAATACATATAGCAAAAAAATTCATTCGCAAATCTTAATAGATCAAGGCTTGGATGGAGTTAACCAAGCTGATAATTAAGGGAATTCGACAATTAATCTTAATAGATCACGTCAACTGAATTAATAAATAAATAAACTTATCACCAAGTAAACCAATGAGTAGTTTATATATAGTATCTCAATAATTTATGAGGATATTCCTAGCTAGAGGCATTAAAATAACTTCTAAATTTTGGATATCTAAGTATGTGATAGTGAAACCAATGGTCAATCTTCTGCAGTTTGATTTGGCTAACAAGAGGCTCGGGTTCAGCTCCTCATTGTTGTTCGGACAAACTACTTGTGCTAACTTCAACTTCACTTCCAATGCTTATAGTTAGTGTGGCAATAAGCTGGCCATGTTGTAGTTTTTCATTGTTCTTAGCATTAATGTTCATGTATCTTTAGGTGATAAATAAATGGTGAACCTGACTGCTTTTGACGCAAACCCATCATTCTCCAAATATATATAACAAAAATATTCATTCGTAGATCTAGATCGCAATGGGAAGATCTGCATTTTGTAGCTAAAATGTGTTTTAGAAGCCAATGAGGTTGATTCAGTTAGTAAGGTCCCTGCACTGTGTACAGCCCTATCAATATTCGAGTCTCGTTGTGCGTAATCTGTAATTTCATATATAAATTCATACCGTAACAACTTAGCAGATTAGGTGTCACGCGTAAGTCATTTAAGCTCGACGTTGTAGGTATAATGAGAATATTCAATGTCTCCCTAAACTTTATTTCAATAAAAAAAAAACATGTTTTGGAAGCATGCACTTAATTAACATGGGTTCAGCTGGCAATTAATATTCCCACGTCGGCGCCCTTGACGCGTCTTCTGGTTTTAGCGTTCCCAGTATATTTATTTACAATGACCCCCCACTCACCCACAGTATATCATATGAATATTGAAAGACTTCAGACTACTTGAACAAGCTTGTGTTTTTTGGATATATTTTGCAACATATTAGATTGTTTTTTAAATTGCTACCGGATTGCATGAACATATTATCTTGAATGAAATCTCAGTTGCTTTTTACAGGGTTAATTACAATGATACACTTTGATTTTCTCGTATTTGTACAAAATTCGATGATATTTTTGGAAGTTACATGGACACATAGGATCTTTTGTGAAAACACAATAAATCTTAAGAGGTGTCCCTATGTAATTTGCCTCTAAAAGCAAAATTTTCATGTAGAGAACTTATTTAGAGAACTTTTTTGCGGATTTCATCAATTTTGAGAAGGAATTTTGATATTAAAAAAAAAGGTTATGGGAAAACAATCTAAAACTTAGGGGGATATTTAAATAGTTTATTTCTATTTGGATCATATTTATTGATCATATTGTTGATCACTTCTTTAATATAGGTAGGACAATAAATGTGGTAGAAATAATATTATTATTTATGAAAATATGAAAAACCTTATGAAGTGTGAATTTAATAAACAAGTGAGATATTAGCACTTATATTGATCAATCATAACTCATTATAAATTTCTCTACAAAAAGACGAAGAAATAACTCATTATAAATAATTAGATTGATTCGATTTGGTTGCTTTTGAGACTCCACCAAAACTTTACCTAATAATATTAATATTCTCACTTTATCCTTATTAATATAATACGACAAATGAACATCAAATTCAAAGATAAAGACAATGACCAACTTGTGTTCAGGGTCAGCAGAAAAATAAAAGAAACCGCGGATCGAGCTGGCATTAGGAACATAGATAGATAACAATCCAAAATCGCCATCTTTGACAAACGTGGCTTCTTCACTTCGAACTCATAGACTTTTGTATTTTGGTAAAAAATGTTCTAACACTTCAAAAACCTATAAATTGGTGGCATGCTCTCCCTCTTCTTCAACCATCAGTTTCATTTCCCATTGATTTACAAATCAACATCCAACAAAGCCAGCAACAATGGCTTCCTCATTTCATTGCCTTCTCTTTTGCTCACTGGTCCTCCAAATCATCACCACCACCCCCTCACTAGCCAAAGCTGCATCTTTCAGACCCAAGGCCCTTGTTCTTCCAGTCACCAAAGACCCTTCCACTCTCCAATACCTCACCACCTTCAGCCAAAGAACCCCTCTTGTCCCCATAAAACTCACTGTCGATCTTGGCGGTCAATACCTTTGGGTTGACTGCGAACAAGGCTACGTCTCATCCACCTACAAGCCTGCTCGTTGCAACTCTGCCCAGTGCTCATTGTCAAACTCCAAGGCGTGTACGACAGAGTGCTACTCTTCCCCCAAGCCAGGCTGCAACAACAACACATGCAGTCTCTCCCCCGATAACACCGTCACCAGAACCGGCACGAGCGGTGACCTTGGCCAGGACATTGTGTCACTCCAATCCACAGATGGGTTTACTCCTGGTAAGGTTGTTTCTGTCCCCAATTTTCTCTTCACCTGTGGTTCCACATTTCTGTTGGATGGCCTGGCCAATGGTGTCAAGGGCATGGCTGGCCTTGGCAGGGCTAAAATTGGGCTTCCTTCCCAATTTTCTTCAGCCTTTAGCTTCCATCGAAAATTTGCAATTTGCTTGTCCTCTTCAAATTCTAATGGTATTGTCATCTTCGGGGACGGGCCTTATAGTCTGCTTCCCGGAATTGATGTCTCCAAGTCACTTATTTTCACCCCATTGATCCTCAACCCTGTTAGCACTGCAAGTAGTTACTTCCAAGGAGAGCCTTCTACAGAATACTTCATCAATGTGAAGTCAATCAAGATCAGTGATAAGGCCGTTGCTTTGAACACTTCATTGCTGAAAATTGACAGTGAAGGGTATGGCGGCACAAAGATTAGCACTGTGAATCCATACACAGTCTTGGAGACCTCAATCTACAACGCCGTGGTCGATGCATTTGTGAAAACAGTTGCTGAAATCCCAAGAGTGAAGGCAGTAGCACCATTTGGAGCATGCTTCGATTCGAAGAACATTGGAAGCACAAGGGTTGGGCCTGCAGTGCCTGCTATTGACCTAGTGTTGCAGAGTGAGAGTGTGTACTGGAGGCTGTTTGGAGCAAATTCCATGGTGGCGGTGAGCGATGACGTGCTGTGTTTGGGGTTTGTGGATGGAGGTGAGAGGCCAAGGACTTCAATTGTGATCGGAGGGCATCAGTTGGAGGACAATCTTCTGCAGTTTGATTTGGCTGCTTCCAGGCTTGGGTTCAGCTCCTCACTGTTCTTCAGTCGAACAACTTGTGCCAACTTCAACTTCACATCTACTGCTTAGAGACAAAGGGCCTTCTTAATTATTCAATTTCTGTTATTTATTTGTCTTTTGCATGGTGAATAAATGTTCCTGATTGCTTTTTATCCAATATATATACGATGCAGACAATTACAATTACACACTTGTTAGGATAATTATTGTCTGATACTGGATCCTTTGTATTCTATCTTTTCTCAATAATGAATTTCAGTTGACAAATTCAATGGTTTGGGAAATAACTAATGATATAATAATTAAATAAAAAAAAAGGACGACTAACATGAAATTCAAAGTCAAAGAGACAAAAATAGTAAGAAAGGGTTCGGCTGGCATATACATTCTCAAGTTGCCATCCTAAACCTAAACCATATTCTAGTTTTAGACTCCTCGCCCAGCCGAAGAGCCATGCTTACATAATATTCATTTATAAATAACCCGCCAACCAACAGCTTAATCTTTTTTAAATAAAGACAATATCCAGATCCAGATATTAAGACGTCAGCCACAAGACAAGAGCCGTTACAAATACAAATAACTATACAAGAGTCCAATATTCCACAAGAGGCTTAATTAGTATTCTATAATTTCTCCACTTTAATATGGAACTGATTAATAAAAACCAAAACTGATGATTAACCTACTAATTAACCACTCAACACATGACACCTGCCCACTATGTGCAACTTTAAAACTCTTTGACTTGACTCAATATCAAAGACTTTGAGCTAGCTGCTGCTAATGCCTTGAACTTATGCTATAGCTTTCGAACAGAGGATTATTTGACTTTGTGCTGCAACATGCATGAGATGATACATATTAGGACTTTTATTTATTTATTAAGAGTTGAAACACCTATAAATGGACAGGCCCTCCTCCCACTTCATCAATCTGATAACTTCCATTGATTATTGAGTTCACACATAACAATGGCTTCCTCATCTATTCATAGCCTACTTCTCTTTTGCTCCCTTCTACTCTCGATCCACATGATCCTCTCATCACAAGCCAAACCATCATCACTCAAACCCAAAGCCCTAGTTCTTCCCATAGCCAAAGACGCTTCTACCCTCCAATACATCACCACCATCAAGCAAAGAACCCCACCGGTAACCTTAAAGCTAACCGTTGACCTCGGTGGTCAATTCCTCTGGGTTGACTGCAACGAAGGCGAGTACATCTCGTCCACCTACAAGCCTGCCTACTGCAACGCAACACAATGCTCCATTGCAAACTCCAAAGAATGCAACTGGGAATGCTTCTTCCCCAAAAGGCCAGGCTGCAACAACCGCACCTGCATCCTCTTCCCAGACAACACCGTGATTGGCTATGCCGACAACAACGGCGAGGTTGGTCAGGATATCCTGTGGGGCCTACATTCCACAGATGGGTCCCACTCCGGCCCAAAGGTCTCTAACATTCCAAACTTCATCTTCGCTTGTAGTAGCAATACATTTTACGGTGTCCTTGGCCTTGCCAATGGTGTCAAGGGCATGGCTGGTCTAGGCAGAACCAGAATCGCTCTCCCCACCCAGTTTGCCTCCGCTTATAAACTCCCTAGAAAATTCGCCATTTGCTTGCCTTCTTCAGCTAGATCATACGGTGTTGTTTTCTTCGGGGATGGGCCGTATGTTCTGACTCCCAAGATTGATGTGTATAAGTCGTTGACTTTCACCAAGTTGATCCTCAACCCTGTCAGCACAGGCTATGTTTTTGATCCGGATGAGCCCTCTGCCGAATATTTCATAAATGTGAAGTCAATCAAAGTCAACGAAAAAATGGTGTCACTAAATACTTCTCTGCTAATGATTGATCAAAATGGTTATGGTGGCACAAAAATCAGCACCGTCAATCCTTACACCGTCTTGGAGAGCACAATCTACAAAGCCTTTGTTGATGCGTTTGTGAAAGAAATGCCTGGTCATATTAAGAGAGTGGCTTCTGTAGAGCCTTTTGGAGCTTGCTTTGACTCAACCCACATTGGAATTACACGTGTGGGCCCGGCTGTTCCTAGCATTGACTTTGTGTTGCAAAGTGAGGGTGTGTACTGGAGGGTGTCTGGAGCAAATTCCATGGTGCAAGTGAGCAAGGATGTGTTGTGTTTGGGGTTTGTGGCTGCTGAGCAAAGGCAACGCTACTCATTTGAGAGCCCAACGACGTCGATTGTGATCGGAGGGCATCAGTTGGAGGACAATCTTCTTCAGTTTGATCTGGCTAACAAGAGGCTTGGGTTCAGCTCATCACTTTTGTCTCGGGAGACAAGTTGTGCTAACTTCAACTTCACATCTACTGCTGTGATTTAATTATTGTGTTTATATTGTTTTTTGTTTGTTTGTTTAATAAGTTAATAATTAACCAAGTGAAAACCTCATGTAGGCTGTTTGTTTCTCAATGTCTTTATTTCGCCAATTGCAATGAAAAACTTACCACACTTACTTAAGCAAGTGGTCTCGGGTTCGAGCCTTTGTGGATGCAGAAAACTTTATTGGGAGAGCTCTCCGCATATGCGCCTGATAGTGCACCTTGGAGGATTAGGCCTGGGCCATGCCTGGGGATACCTTGGGAAACCACAAAAAGAAAAACTTACCACACTTTTAACTTCGTAAGAAATTGTGTTGATGAAAATGTAGGTGACTTAATGGTTCATATATATATTTGAATAAAAAATATAGAGCAGTAAAACAAATTCTACATTTTGGATATCAAATTATGTGAGGTTATTTGTTTCTTCATATTGGGTTGCAAATTGTTTATTTTTAGAAAATAATGCTAAAATATGAAACTTATGATAGAATATTATTTGTGGGAATTTTCTGTGTATTCTTTTCTTTGAATGCCAAAAAAAAAAATAATAATAACTCCTAATTCTATTTACCGTAGGAAATCAATTACAATTAATATATGAATCCTTAGTGTGCAAGGAAAGTCACAAGTCACGCCAACAAATAAAGCATCATTAATAATACCGTTTGTGACACTAATTCATATTCAAATTTAGATTGAGAATTTTCAATGGAGCTTTAGTAATATACCCAAAATAGGGGCCGTAATTACAAAAAATAAAAATAAATAAATAAACAAAAACAAAACCCATATGAAATGCACTTTAGAAACATACCCAAAAATCATTTATTACATAAGAAATAAATGTTGAAGTTCCTATAAATTACATGTCTGTCACTGATTAACTTAAAACAAGCCCGACACAAAAAACTAAAAAAAAAAAAAATCCAAAATAAGCCCAGCAAACCCGAAGTACATTGTTAATATCATGTCACAAAAGTACATTGTTAATACTAGAGGTGTTAAATGGGACGGGCGACGGCACGAGCCCAGCCCGTTTAAATGAGGCCGCGATACGCACGAGCACAAATAGTAATGGGCCGTGCTCGCAAGGTACGAAAACTTGGGCGGGCCGGGATAAAAATGAGGTCAATGGACCGGGCCGGGCTTGGCCCCTAGCCTGCTTCAAGCACGGCACGAGCCCAAGCACGACCCAAGCACAGCCCACTTAACTTTTTTTTTTCTTTCTCAAAAGTCAAAATGCAAAAATTTGACATCTAATATCATTGTTTATATGGTTTTTTTTTTTTTTTTTTTTTTGATGTCTTTCATTTTAGGGAAATTTCTTGGATCCTTAATTAATTAAATATATCAACTACAAATTAATTTAACAACATTGAACTTGATATCTAATCAGTACATATGACATATACGCTTCTCTTATAATCAAAGTAAGACATTTCTTCACATATGAAATAACAAGTTGTTTAAGGATAAAAAGTTGAAGTGGACTTTGTGGAGTTGTACACTTTTTGCCATCCACCTTTTATATTGTTTGGATGTTTGATTGATTAATGTTTTCAAATAATTCATCATTTCTTGCCTATAATTATATTTCTAATGTTTATGATTTGAATTATCAAGTGAAAAAACTTTAAATTAAATGGGTTGGTTATTGGGCCCGAGTATGGCATGAGCACGAGCACGGCCCCGCTTGTTTCAATGTGGACATGTGCTTTGGGCCGAGCCGAGATCAATGATTTTACTAAATGGACCGGTAAGGCACGGCCCAATAAATTAAATGGGTCTGCCGACACAGCATGAAAATTTTAAAAGCACCAGTTTAAATGGGACGGGCTGGCCCGGCACGGCTTGTTTGACACCTCTAGTTAATACCATGTCATAAAAGTACATTGTTAATACCATTTCATACCAAAATAAAAAAATTTAAAAAAAAAACTCAAAAAAGCCCACCAAGACATTTGATATCCTTTGCAGAAACCACCTTCAATTGTCGTTTAACATAAACAATCACAAAGGCAAAAGAAAATACCTCTACAAAAAAAAAAAACAAAAAGTACACTGTTAATACTATGTCATAAAACTATCTTCTTAGTAAAAAACACATTATGTATATCATAAACTTCAAGTGCACATATGTATATAGAGCAAAATATAAAGCATGCTTTGTTACTGAAAGTATGTAAATATTATGTCATAAAATTATATTGTTAATATTATGTCATAGAATTACACTGTTAATACAATATAATAGAAACCAACTCAATTGCAGGGTATGAACAGTATAACAATTATTCATTTCACTTACTGGAACTTAACAACTGTTCATACCACTTATAGATAACAAATTGTATACTACAAATCAACTTACCAGCTTTGGTCATTCCAATACCACTATCAACAATAGTCAAGGTATTGTTGTTTTCGTCAGGGATGAAGAGCTCTAGCTGACCATCGAGCTTGCTCTTATCAGTCAAACTATCAAATCTAATCTTGTCAAGAGCTTACAAACAGAGCATGACATAATGAGCCAAAGGAAATTCAATTTAAACAAAAATATTATCGAAAAAATTTATTCTCTACATAGCTTTTCCACATCAATTCAGCAAGAGACAGGAACACTAAAGACTTTTTATACAGAAATTTGAAAAGCATGCGTGTGACATAAACATTGAAAATAAACCTTCTTCTATTCAACTTACAAAACGTTTTAACACATCTCTTTTAATAGGCAAACAGGGATAGCAAACTTCTGATAGTATGAGAAACTCAAATACCCAATTGACATTCATTATCACCAGAGCCGGTCCATTGATTTTGGAGGCCCTGTGCAAATATGGATGTCGAGGCCCTATATATACAAGTAGGGAAAAAAAATCCATATAGAAACAAAAATTTCTGACACGAGAAGAACACATTCGGAAAGAGCTTCCTAGAAAAATTTCTTTAGTCATCATTCCAAATCACAGACCTGATAAATTGATTTTCAATTTAAATGCTTGGTGAATTCTCATGTGAATAAGGGAGGGAGAAAAGAACTATGATTTTGGGAAAAAGGCTAAAGCTTGGGTTTTTACAATCCAAAGTTTGATGGAAGAGGGTGGTACATTGGTAATGAAGAGAAATGGCTTTATTTTGATGGAGAAGAGTGAGAAAGACTTGCTGAAAGAAAAAAGAATATTATAATGGTTTTGCAGCTTGAGAATCGGGAAGAGAAAAACACAGGTTTCAAACCATAATAAATAAATAAAAAGAAGAGTTGCAGTGTGAGAGTTGGAAAGAGGAAAATGAATTAAATTAGGGTCTCTACTCTCTAAGTCGTAGAATTTGTTGGTAATTAATATTCAATTCAATTTTGGTTTTGGTGCATTGCATGTGGCGTTGTGGGGTGATATTTAATATTTCATTTTTATTTTCATGTTTTAGTTAATTTAATGGATTGACTTGGAAAAATTTGGAGGCCCCTAAATTTTGGGGGCCCTGTGTGGTCGCACACCTCGCACACCCTATGGGCCGCCTCTGATTATCACTATCATTATCATTAAAAATGAAACAAATACCCAAAGCACTAATCAAAATCCTAATGTGAAATCAAAACCAAGAAATCCATAAGCAGATGAGCTACAGTGTTTTTAAGCCACAAGAGAACAACTAAATCAAAAACCCTTAATATTCTCAAACTTTTAACTAAAAAACTAACGACGACTGAAGAACAAAAAAATTAGTTTTCTTCCATATTGAAACGATCATAAACCACAACATAAAAGTTAACATGTTCAAATCTCTAACTTAAGCCATACATACTAAATCGTTGAATTTAAAACGTTCACAAGCCAAACATAAATAACACACTTGTTGATAGCCAAGAGCAGAACCTCCTCAAAGTTTTAGCCAAAGATAGGAGGGAAGAGCCGCATGCTTTCTCGAGTAACCTGCCAGGTATACTTCATCTTCTTTGTGTCATCCAATGTCAGATTTTCACCTGGTCTTTCGCTTCTTATTATCTTAGCATGTTCTGATGGGAAATGAAATGAAACTCACTGATAAGCTTGTTGAAAGTTGAGTTCTCGGATAACTGATTAGACTTATTTTTGCTATCAATTAAAATGGATGAACTTGGACTGCATGAAAGATTATATACCTTTAAGTAGGAAAGCCATTGCTGACATTGAATATGAAGGCTTCACCATTCCTAGAGGATGAAAGGTACGTATGTGTTCTGCTTTGGCCACACTACTGCAGGCTGGAGGAACTCATCAACTTTATCAGCCTTTAAATCTTTGTTAATGGCATTGCCAAACTCTTTGTTGTAGTAATTCAAGGTTGCATTCAGCTGTGCTTTACTCCTAGTAGAAAGGATCTTGATGAGCTCCACATCATTGCAGGCTTTGCCTGACATTTTCTCATGAGGTATCTTAGCCACTTTCTTTGCCAAGGGCACACTGATCTCATCTCCCTCGTATTGGTAAGTGCTCAAAAGAGGAACCAAAAGCTATGACAGAATCAACAATCAGAGCAAAGGAAGAAAAAAAATTTATAGGCAGCAATGTAATTGAAGGTTTGTACCTTGCACAGGTCTCTAGATCTACGGTATGCAACATTTGGCTTTGGAAGAATCGCCGTCGTCAGCAAACAGGAGATCCAGGTTGAAAATCTGGAACACCAGACGGATCTGGCCATTTTGGAATATATCGTTGGTGGAAATCAGCGATCCGTCTGGGTGGTTAGTGCAGGCAAAAGAGAAATTGTCTTCATCTTCGTTCTTCTCGCAATCACCATCGGCGTCGGCGTTCTGAACACCTTCATTCTCTTCCATTTCTGGCTTCTCCTTCTCTTTATCTAAAGTTGTAGTTTTAGGGTCACTGAATTCAAAATTGCTACTAGAACCAGTGACTTGAGCTTGGAGTTGAAATATGCAGAGAGCTGCGCGTATTCAAAATTTGTTCTTCGAATCGTACGAATTGAAGCTCGGAGACAAAGACAACGCCGAAACCTCTTGCGTTTCGTTTTGTTCAATCGTAGCCAATTTGGGGGTTTTGAGAGTTTGAGGCTTGAAACGAGAGAGAGAGTGGGTTGGGAACTTGGGAGTTTAGTGTTGAGAGTTGGTGGTGGGGAGAGAACATTTAGAGAGGTCACATGCTCGCTTTTGGTTTTTCAATATGAATTTAACACCAAAGGGTAAAATCGAAAATTAGATATTAAGTAAACCCAAAAATAGATAGCTGGCAATAATATAGTGTATTTATAAAGTCTATTTCATGTAGGATAGAGTGTGTTGACAAAGTCAGTTTCATGTAGGGTTTCTCTATGATTTTGTAGCTAAAAATGAGTTTGTTTATAGTTATCTCAATTTTCAATCATACACATGACTTGTATATGAGATAACTAATCCTTAACAATCCAACTAATCATCATACAAAAGCTAATTTTTTTTATTTTTTAAGAAATGGTATCGCCGAATGGCTATACTCATTTTTTAAATGTTTTTAAAGAAATAGTATTGCTCCAAGGCTATACTCATTTTTTTCTATTTTTTTAAAAAGAAATAGGATAGCCGCACAGCTATAGTCGGTATTTTGATTCTTTTTTTAAAGGAATAGTATAGCCGCACGGCTATACTCAGTTTTTTGAATTTTTTATATAAAAGAAATCACAGCTATACTAGTATTGAACATATACGTACATATTTTTTATGTTTAGTACACATATTTTTATTATAACACCAAAAATTTATGAATTATACACAAAATTCTCACATATTATTGAATACAAATAATATATATGAAATATTTTAAACAAATTATATTAAAATATTATATAATGGCGGAACTTTTAAATTGTAATTTGCCGCCTAAAACACGTACGTATTTTAATCTTATAGCTGCGTGACTATACCAAATTAATATCTATAAAGTATAAACTAATGCAACAAGGAGGGTCCTTTTTCTTAATTGTTTTTTATTACATAGAATAGCAGCGCAAATGTACTCATTTTTTCCAATTCTTTTGAAAAAAATAGTATAACCGAGCTATACGTGATTTTTTAATTTTTTAAAAGAAATAGTATCGCCGTGCGGCTATACTAGATTTTTTGAATTTCTTGTTTAAGAAATAGTATAGCCTTGCCGCTATACTCGTATTGAACATGTACGTATGTATTTTTTTATGTTTAATACATGTATTTTTTTATAATGTTTTTAATTATACACAAAATTCTCACATATTATTGAATACAAATAATATATATGAAAAAATTTAAATAAATTATATTAAAATATTATATAGTGGTCGAACTTTTAAGTTGTAATTTGCCGAATAAAACACGTACGTATGTTATTATTATACCTGGCTATATCAAAATAGTATAGTCGGGCAGTTATACTCGAGTTTTTCAACTTTTTTCAAAGAAATAGTATCGCCATACGGCTATACTCGGTTTTTATTTTTTATTTTTTTTAAGAAATAGTATAGTCGTGCGGCTATACTCGGATTTTTCTTATTGCTTCAAAAGAAATTGTATAGCCGCGCGGCTATACGTATTTTATTATTATAGCCGCACGGCTATTCCAAATAATCATAAAGTATAAACTAATGCAACTAAGAGAGTCTTTTATCTTAATTTTTTTTATTATTAAATAGCATAGCCGCGCGGCGATACGTATTTTTTATAATCTTTTTAAAGAAAGCATATAGCTGGTAGGCTATCCTTGGTTTTTTCAATTATTTTTGAAGAAATAGTATCTCCGGATGGCTATACTCGGGTTTTCTAATTTTTATTTAAAGAAATAGGCTATACTGGATTTTTTTCCAAATGAAATAGTATAGCCGTGAGGCTATACGAGGTTTTTTAATTTTTGTCAAAAGAATAGTATAGCCATGCGGCTATACCTTACACTTTTTTAAAATATATTTTTAAAGAAATATTATAGTCGTGTGGCTATACTCGTATTGAACATGTATGTACGTATTTTTTATGTTTAATACATGAATTTTTTATAAAATTTTCAATAATACACAAAAAATTTACGAATTATACACAAGATTCGCACATATTATTGAACAAAAATAATATATATGCAAAATTTTAAATAAATTATGTTAAAATATTATATAGTAGCTGAACTTTTAAGTTGTAATTTGCCGAATAAAACACATACGTATTTTATTCTAATTGCCGCACGGCAATATCTATAAAGGTTAAACTAACACAACTAGGAGGTTCCTTTAACTTATTTTTTTTTTAATTAAATAGTATCGCCCAGCCCTTGTATTCATTTTTATAATGTTTTTAAAGACATAGTATCACAGCTACACTTAATTTTTCTGTTTTCTTTTAAAGAAATGGTATAGTCGCTCTATACGCGGTTTTTCTTATTTCTTTAAAAGAAATCGGCTATCGCCCTTTTGTAATTAAAAAAATAGTATAGCCGTACGGCTATACTCCGCACAACCTTTTGTTTTTAATCTTCTTATTTCTTGAAAACAAATAGTATAGCCGCTATATTCGCTTTTTTGAATATTTTCTAAGAAATAGTATAGCCGTGCAGGTATACGCGTTTTGAACATATGCGCATATATTTTTTATGTCTAATACACTTATTTTTTATAAAATTTTTAATAATACGCAAGACAGTAGGTGTGGGTAAAAGGTAGGGGTGGTTGCGGTTCGGTAACCCCGAATTTTTACTCAAATCGCAAACCGACCGACTATTTGCGGTTTAGTGATTTTTGAAACCGCAAACCGACCGCGTTTTGCGGTCGGTTACCGCGAATTAGCGGTTTAAAACCGCAAGTTTTCAAGCATTCACAAAAATATAAATTCACAACCTAAATAAATAAATACACAACTTCAATTTCTTAAGCATATATAAATTCACAATCTCCTCAACTTCTCAAGCATTCACAACCTAAGAAAATTAAAGTTACAATTACAAGCATTCCAATTAAAGTTAAACTTCTCAAGCATTCCAATTCCAAATCCTTTAAAGTTACAAACCAAAAGGAAAATGTAAAGCAAAATGAATTAAAGTTACAACCAAAAAGAAAAATCCAATTTATCAAAGTTAATTAAAGTTACAAACTAAAAGGAAAATGCAATGCACCAATGTTACAAACTCAAGTGTTGATGGTGAGTGGATTTGAAGAACCCTGTTGTGTTGTTTGAGCACCAATGTTATCTATAAATAAAACAACATAATTTAATACATTTTATTATAAGAAGAAGCATAAATAACATTAGCATAAATAAACTAATTACTTACAAGTGGTCATATGTTCCATTTCCTTGTAGAACCTCATCATCCGTGCGGCTATACTTTGCGGTTTGCGGTAACCGCAAGTTTTGAAAATCAAATACCGCAACCGCAACATAAATAGGGTTCGGTTCTTAATACATAAATGGGGTTGGTTCTTAATACATAAATGCGGTAAATTGTCGGTTAGTTTTTGCTGTTTTTCGGTTTTTCGGTTTAAAATGACACCCCTAGTAAAAGGTATAGGATATATTATTGTTAATAATGGGATCTGGCTATGGTATATATTATTGTTAATAAAGAGTGTGATAAAAAGAGCACCTGGAGGAGCGATTGGTACTAAATTACTTGGGAATCGGAAGCATTCTCAAACTCATCTATATAAAAGGAATGCTATCTCTAACCTTCACTTTTGGACCTTCTCCATTTTTTGTTTGACATGTGTCATTCTCCTTACATTTAAAACAATGTTATTAATATATTACACAAGCAAACTTTTGCTTTCCAAGTTTACCCTTAATAAGTGTATTCAATTTATCTATAAAAAATTCACAATTTTCTTAGCATCTTATTAAAAAAAATTTTACGTGAATTATTTTTTTTAAGAAAATGTTTGCTTTAAAAAAAGAAGAGGAAATGTCCTTCTTTTTTTTTTTCTTTTTTTTAAAGTCTAAATTTGACGTTAAAAAAAATGGACATTTTCTCTTCTTTTTTTTCAACTATACATTTTCTTAAATAAGAAAAATTAACATTAATTTTTTTTTAATAAGATGCTAAGAAAGTTGTGAAATTTTTTTAGGTAAATTGAATACATTTAATAAGGGTAAACTTGGAAAGCAAAAGTTAGCTTGTATAATATATTAATGACATTGTTTTAAATGTAAGGAGAATGACACATGTCAAGCAAAAAATAGAGAAGATCCAAAAGAGAAGGTTAAAGAAAATGTTGCTAGCATTCCTCTAACCATTATTAGAACCATTATTTCAGGAAGATAAAAAGTCAAACAAAACTTTTATCTCCTAAAACCCCATACAAAAATGTGTTTATTTAGAAAACACACACACAGAGAAAACAAACAAGAAAAAACCCCTAAGTATTAAAATATTTGAAACATGTATAAATTGGCATGCCCTCGTCCTACTTCTTCAACCATCAGCTACCTCCACCACTGATTAGCAATCAATTAGAGAACAATATGGCTTCCTCAGAGCATTCACAGTGGAAGATGTAAATTCAGGGGTGTAAAGCCACTTTTACATCCTCTTTACACCTCCGGGGGATGTAAATATGTTTTTTGCTCCAATGAGGTGCGTAAATTCAGGGGTGTAGCCGTGGGTCCCAGCATTTTATGTTGACTTTTTTTCATTTTTTTTTCTTTTCTCGGGTGGGTCCCACCTATAAGGGATGTAAAAATAGATGTATATATACATTTTATTTTACATCCCCATGGTGGTGATGTATATTTACATTTATTTACATCTCCCCATTGGAGACGATTCAGTGACTCAGTGTATATTTAACATACACCCTCATATACACCCCCCACTATATGGATGCTCTCAGCTATTCACCTCATAATTTTCTTTTGCTCACTAGTGATCTTTCACACCATCACCCCCCTCACTAGCCAAACCATCTTTCAGACCCAAGGCCCTTGTTCTTCCAGTGTCAAAAGACGCTTCTACCCTCCAATACCTAACCACCATCAACCAAATGACGCAGCACAAGCAAATAAGGTTTCAAACGAAAACCTTGAGTAACAAGAAAACTGGAATCCACCAGAAATTAAGAGAAACTCTCTTTGATTAATTTGATTAAAATCTGAACTGCCAAAAAACGTTAGACGAACCCGTCTAAATACACAACTCTCAACCCTTGTAACTGCTAGGGGAGTTATTACAAATAAAACTGAACAACAGAATTAATTCGGAGACTTAACTACGTAACTCCGAAACTGAAAAAAACAGAATTTATTTTGGGAATTAACTATGTAACTCCGAAACGGAAAAACAGAATTTATTTGGAATTAACTTCGAACTTTGAATGCAGTTTTGAAAGGCCAAACGACTCGAATACCAAAATCCATCGTACATCACAACAAAGCAGTGAGTTTGACTCGTGGCATCGTTCCCTTTTCGAAATGGTATTTTGCTCCCTAATCGGAGCTCGGAAGACAATTCTGCAAATTCCCACCACGTCCCTTTTCTTGCTCAACCACGATAAAATCTGCCATCTGTTCTACATCAGTCCTCTCCACCTCCGAAGAACTCGACCCCGAGTTATGATCTGGATAAAGAACCTCATCTTCACGGAACTCATATAAATCTGCAACATTAAAAATATTGGAAATTCCCATGGAATCCGGTAACTCAATAACATAGGCATTATCATTGATCCGTTTGAGCACTTTGTAAGGACCATATTTCTTCGGTTTAAGCTTGCTGTAAGTGCCAACTGAAACCTCTCCTTCCTCAGAAATATCATCACAGAATCGCCTTCTTGAAACACTTTAACACGTCGATGCTTATCCCAGCAGCTTTGTACTTAGCATTTGTTTGCTCAAGTTTCGCTTGACCTCATCTCGAACGGCTACCACTTCTCACCAAATTTTTCACTGCCATCTTGGTTTCTTGGCCTCTAGGCGTTTCACCAAATCTACAACATGGTTAGGTATAGCAGTATAAACAATGGAAAATGGAGACTTCCCAGTAGCGCTATGGACTGCACTGTTGTATGCAAACTCCACTGCGGTAATGCATAATCCCATTGTTTTGGCTTCTCTCCACAGACGCTTCGCACCATATTGCCCAATGTCCGGTTTGTAACCTCGTCTGGCCATCAATTTGGGGATGGGCAGTGCTGCTACGATTCAAAGTAGTCCCAAACAGTCTCCACAAAGTGATCCAAAAATGACTCAAGAACTTGGTGTCACGATCAGATGTAATGGATGTAGGAACCCCATGCAAGCGAACAACCTCCCTGAAAAACAGTTTGGCTACATTTGATGCATCGGCAGTCTTTTTGCAGGCTATAAATGCGCCATTTTTGAGAACCGATCAACCATCCACAAATCAGAGTCCACTCCCCTTTGTGTTCGGGGCAATCCGAGGACAAAATCCATAGCAAGATCCTGCCAAATATCGTTAGGAACTGGTAATGGCATATATAATCCAGTGTTTTGTACCGCCTTCGAGTTTGACAAATGTAGCACTTGCGCACAATAGTTCCAACATCACGTTTGAGCTGTGGCCAGTAAAATCTCTCCTCCAACAATGCAATTGTTTTGTCACGGCCTAGGTGGCCACTCAACTCTCCACCATGCAAGTCCCAAATGAGCTTCTCCCTTAAAGAAGAAACTGGAATACACAGCTGGTTGCCTTTGAACAAATAACCTTCATTGAGAAAGTAATCTGCCATTGGCTCTTGATTAGTGCACTTAATCCAAATTTCCCGGAAATCATCGTCACCTGCATATAATTCCTTCAGGACATTCAAACCCCACAACTTCTTGAGTCAGCGTGACTAATAATGAAGCTCTCCTACTCAGCGCATCTGCCACACGATTGGTCTTGCCGGAAGTATGCTTGATAACGAACGAAAATTTCTGCAAAAAAGTCATCCATCTAGCATGCATTTTATCAATATTTTTCTGGCTGTTAATATACTTCAACGCTTGATGATCTGTAAACAAAACAAATTCCTTCTGGATAAGATAGTGCTCCCATTGCTTCAAAGCTCGAACAACCGCATAGAACTCTTGGTCATAAGTACTCCACTTTTGACGTGCATCGCTCAACTTTTCAGAAAAGAACGCAATTGGCCGCTTGTCTTGTGAGAGCACAGCTCCGACTCCCACACCGCTGGCATCACATTCAACTTCGAAAACTTTCTCAAAGTTTGGAAGAGCTAGAACCATGCGGTGCAAAGCTTTTCTTTATTTCGCAAAGCTTCTCTCTTGCTCCTCTCCCAGTGAACCGGCCATTCTTCAAACATTCTGTGATAGGTGCAGCAACGGTGCTAAAATGCTTCACAAATCTTCTGTAAAAGGTAGCCAAGCCATGGAAGCTTCGAACTTCAGAAACTGTCTTTGAGCGATCAAGGATTGCCTTGATCTTCTCGTCATCTACCTGGATACCATTCTCACCAACAACAAAACCCAAGAACAGTAGCTTATTTGTGCAGAATTAATGTACATTTTGTAAGGTTCACATACAGCTTATTTTCTCTCAACACATCTAAAACTTGTCTCAAATGCACAAGATGTTCTTCTTTTGTGGTACTGTAAATTAAAATGTCATCGAAATAAACAACGACAAAAGAACCAATAAATGGTCGAAGAACCTGATTCATGAGTCGCATGAAAGTGCTAGGTGCATTTGACAACCCGAATGGCATCACCAACCATTCAAATAATCCGTCCTTGCTCTTGAACGCTTGTTTTCCATTCGTCTCCAGGTCGTATGCGAATCTGGTGGTATCCGCTTCGCAAATCTATCTTAGAAAACACCCTTGAGCCGCCAAGAACGTCCAGCATATCTTCTAACCGTGGAATGAGGAAACCTGTACTTGACTGTTATCTTGTTGATTGCGGCTATCAACACACATTCGCCAAGTTTTGTCTTTCTTTGGAACCAGCAAAAGCAGAGGCTGCGAGGACTCAAACTCTCCGGATAAATCCTTTCCGCAGTAATTCTTCAATCTGTTCTCTCAGGATGTCATTCTTCTTGGGGCTCATCCGATAATGGGGCAGATTCGGAAGGCTAGCTCCAGGCACCAAGTCAATTCGGTCAGATGTCCCGCATAGGAGCGCTCGTTTGGCAGATTTTGAAAGTAGTTCTGAAATTGATTCAAAATCACTGCACATCTTGTGGAATGTCACCTTCTCCTCCGCCAATTTTCAACAACCCCTTTAACACTAAGGGACAAAAACACTCCGCTTCTTTGACAGCCTCGTTCAACTCCCGCTCGCGAATTAGGGTTAGGAAACTAGAACTCCTCGTCTTGGCTCAACAGATTGCTTTGCGGGCTGTGTGGTTGCCATTGCAATTTTCCGGTTGTTCCAAGAGAACAGAATTACATTATCTCGTCCCTTGAAAGTTGCATCCACATCAAATTGCCAAGGTCGCCCTAACAAAATATGGCATGCATCCATGTCAATAACATCACATAATATTTCATCTCTGTAATGCTTACCAATTGACAGTGGCACTCGGCAAGTCTCAGCTACACGAACCGAAGGGCCTTTTTTAACCCAACCTAGTGAGTAAGGGCTGACATGAGGCTCCGTAGATAACTGCAAATACTCCACCAATTTCTTTGACACGAAATTCTCGCAACTTCCATTGTCGACGATCACATCACATACCTTGTTTTTGATTGAGCAGAGGGAACGAAAAATACTATGACGCTGCCCTTCCTCCTTTGGTGCCAAAAGAACTCTCTGCAAAACCAAGGTAATCTTCTCCATTCCTTCCTCAACTGCAAATTCAGCCCCTACATAATCATCTTTCCGACTTCATCGTTTTCCTCATCTTCATCGGCTTCTTCGATAAAGTTGGCCTGCTTCCGTTCTGGACAAACATTAGAACGATGCCCTGGTTTTTGGCAACGGTAACATATGTCCGTCATGGGCTTAGCATACGGATTCTGGGATGGTTTCGGGGCTGCCCTCTGTTGTAATTCCGGCTGCTACCTTCGTTGAAATTTTTGTTTTGGCCAATTCTTTGCTGGTTTTGTCGATCCTCCAAGATTCTGCTGTTGTGCTTTCCCTTATCTCCTGAGCCACTAAAAGCACCCGCAGATATATTGAGGCTTCCGTCGTGTTCCTGCGGAAGTTGGGTTAGCGTTTCTCCTTCTCCAACAATTCAGCCTTCAATGCCATGTTAATCGCCTCCTGCAAAGTCCATATATTCTGCATACCAATTTTTTCCTGGATGGAAATCTTCAGCCCATTGTTGTACCTCGCGACCTTTTGGTTGTCAGTCTCGGTCAAATGGTTTCGCTCTGCCAAACGCATGAATTCTTGGTATATTGAAACGAACGTGTGCCTTGCGCCTGACCTAGGTACATACTGGTAGAGAATCTGCTCATAATCTGTGGGCAAGAATCGTTCCATCATAAGCGACTTCATCTTCCGCCATGTTCGAACCCGCTGCTTTCCTTGCCTTTGCCGTAAATTTTGCAATTGATCCCACCAAACAGCCGCTGTAGCTTTAAGACGGAAAGCTACCATCTTCACCATCTTATGCTCAGGAACCTCCATAATATCGAAAAACCTCTCCACTTCTACAAGCCAATCCAAGAAGTCTTCAATCTTCAGATTTCCCCAAAAGTTAGGAATTTCTGCTTTAATCCGATAGTCGCCAAAATTCTCGTAATTACGATTACGATTAAGAGGATTATTAGCCGGTGGTGGTGGTTCTTCAAGTTCTTCTTCTGACTCTGACTCACTATCCGGAATAAGTTGCCTCCTATTATCTCTTCTCTCGCCATCTCTACCTTCTCTTCGATTATTATCCCTGCCTTCTCTTCTTTTGTCATCCCTGCCTCCTCGCCTATGGTTGCCACCAAGAGCTTGCAACAACAATTCTCGCATCTCCCCAAATTGGGTGGTTAGGTTGTCGATCCGTTGGTTTTGAGCGTCCAGATCCGCTCGAGTAATTGGGGCTGGGACATCAGCTTCACGATCACCCATGATAAGACAAGAATACCAAGACGGGAGAGACCCGCTCTGATACCACTTGACGCAGCACAAGCAAATAAGGTTTCAAACAAAACCTTGAGTAACAAGAAAACTGGAATCCACCAGAAATTAAGAGAAACTCTCTTTGATTAATTTGATTAAAATCTAAACTGCAAAAAACGTTAGACGAACCCGTCTAAATACACAACTCTCAACCCTTGTAACTGCTAGGGGAGTTATTACAAATAAAATGAACAACAGAATTAATTCGGAGACTTAACTACGTAACTCCGAAACTGAAAAAAACAGAATTTATTTTGGGAATTAACTATGTAACTCCGAAACGGAAAAACAGAATTTATTTGGAATTAACTTCGAACTTTGAATGCAGTTTTGAAAGGCCAAACAACTTCAGAATACCAAAATCCATCGTACATCACAGCAAAGCAGTGAGTTTGACTCGTGGCATCGTTCCCTTTCCGAAATGGTATTTTGCTTCCTAATCGGAGCTCGGATGACAATTTTGCAAATTCCCACCACGTCCCTTTTCTTGCTCAACCGCGATAAAATCTGCCATCTGTTCTACATCACCAAAGAACCCCTCTAGTCCCCGTAAAACTAACCCTGGACCTTGGTGGTGATTTGCTCTGGGTTGACTGTGAGCAAGACTTCATTTCCTCCACCTACAAGCCTTCCCGCTGCCACTCATCCCAATGCTCTCTTGCAAATGCCAAGAATTGCATTGACTGCCTCGCTCCCCAGAGGCCAGGCTGCCACAACAACACATGTGAGCTCATGCCATCAAACATTGTGCTTGGCACTGGAGGTAACTTTAATCAGCTGGGTCAAGACCACGTGTCACTCCAATCCACCGATGGATTAAATCCTGGTAGGCTCGTCTCTGTCCTCAACTTCATCTTCATTTGTGGCCAAAATTTTCTCTTGACACAACTTGCCACTGGTGTCTAGACCTGGCAAACGGGTTGAATTAACGGGTTTTGGGTCGTGTTCGTGTCAACCCGTTAAGTTAACGGGTTAACACGACACGACCCGTTAAGTTAATGGGTGACAAATACTAGACCCAAACACGACCCGTTACAATTCGCGAATATCCGACACGACCCGTTAACCCGTTAAGAATAAACCAAAAAAAAGGAACAACTAGTCTATCACGGCTTCTCTCTCTACCCACCAACACGCAATCTCTGGCTTTTTGAAGAACCAAAACCAACAACTCAGATAGAATCAATACCCACTAAAAGCTTCTACATTGAATCAATAGCAAGTTTACATTGATAGGAATTTTGAAGAAAAAGAGCCCCAAAGTCCCTTCCACCTCCGTATCATATCAAAGGGTATTACACCCTAGCCAAAGCTTCAAGTAAAACACGTCATGGATGACGGTTTGGTTTTCTTTGGGATTGGTGTGGGTCGGGTCGGATGGGATCGGAGCATAGTATACATAGTCTACAGACTCGCCCTTGGAGGCCATTGTTTGTTCGAGTAGAAGAGAAGAAGAGAAGAATGAGAGGAAGAAGAAAAGGAAAAGGGTTTAAGAAGAAAAAGACACGGGAAAGAAGAAAGAAAAGGGGAAGAAGAAAAGAAAATAAAAATATTTTGCAAAATTACAGAATTAACCTCCTTAACGGGCGGCTAACGGGTTAACCGTGCTGACCGATCGACCGTTAAGCGGGTGGCTAACGGTTCACCGTTTTCAACCCGACCCAATAAGCTCAACCCAAATACCGATAATTTCGTGCGAATTCGTGTCGTGTTAACGTCGTGTGCAATATTGCCAGTGTCTACGGTGTCAAGGGTATAGTTGGCCTCGGCAGGGGCAGACTTGGGCTTCCCTCCCAACTTGCCTCGCTTTTAGCTTCAAAAGAAAGTTTGCCATTCGCTTGAGCTCCTCCACAAGCTCAAACGGTGCCGTTTTCTTTGGCGACGGGCCCTACGTTTTGCTTCCAGGGATTGATGTGTCCAAGTCACTTGTTTACACCCGGTTGCTCCTCAACCCTTTCAGCATGGCCCCTGGCTACTTGGCAGACCCTTCTGCAGAGTATTTCATCAACGTAAAGTCAATCAAAATCAACGGCAAAACTGTGTCGTTTAATACTTCGTTGCTAAGCTTTAACCAAATATGGCTACGGTGGCACAAAAATCAGCACCGTCAATCCTTACACTGTGCTAGAGAACACAATCTACTACGCTTTTGTTGATGCATTTGTGAAGGAATTCCCTGCTCACGTGCCTAGAGTGGCAGCTGTAGAACCCTTTGGAGCATGCTTCAACTCAACGCACATCAGGAAGACACGTGTCGGTCCGGTTGTGCGTAACGTTGATTTTGTGTTGCAGAGTGAGAGTGTGTACTTGAAGGTGCTTGGAACAAATTCGATGGTGCAAGTGAGCAATGATGAGTTGTGTTTAGGGTTTGTGGATGCAGGGTTGAGCCCAAGTAACCCTAGAACTGCCATTGTGATCGGAGGGCATCAGCTAGAGGAGAACTTTTTGCAGTCCGATTTGCCTGCTTCTAGGCTTGGGTTCAGCTCCTTGCTCTCGTCAGGATAGACAACCTGCGCTAACTTCAACTTCACATCTAATGCTTAAAGACAAAGAGAACATTTCTTTGCTAGTGGCCAGTGGCTAGCTGTCCATGCATGCGCTTTACTTTTTGTTTTGTTTTTTTCCTTATTCATATATATATTGTATTTTACGTGTTTAACAATTGCTTTTGAATACGAACATTCATGAATCCTTCCTTTAAAATTCTAGTCTCAAGTCTCAATTTACGGCCATGTTTAGTGGGTTAGACTCAATCGGATGTTTTCAATTAAAATGGACATGGGTCCTAGCTATTGTTTGGTAAGCTTAAGTATGTCTCGGACTGGATATGGACATGGGATCCATGTCCCAAATAACTACTTCTCCAGAACCCAAGCCCCAATGTGGGTTTAGAATCCGAGTCTTTTCTAGAAAGCCAGCCCTTCTCTTCTCTCTTCTGTCGACAAGCACGCCTCTTCTTAGGTTCTTCTCTTCTCTCTCTCTCTTCTCCTTTCTCCTCTCTCTTTTTTTTGGTCGAGCCCCCTTTCTTCTTCTCTTCTTCGATTTCTTCTCTAATGCTCCCTCATATTTCAACCAATCTTCTCATTTCAATCTCTCTCGCTCTCTCTCTTAGAAATAGGAACAAGAAAAATGGAAGGAAAGGGTGGGTTTGAGGAGGAGGGGAAAGGAGATTTGGGACCATAATTTTTTTCTTTTCATTTTCTTGGTTTTGCGCCTAAACTCGAAATCGGGGGCCCTTTCCTTCAAAAGTGGAAGAAGATATTTGTAGCATCATGAATGTTTGTTGTTCTGCAAGATCCATTGTTTCTCTATGTTCCTATGATCAAGGATGATATCAAGTGCCAGCATCTGACATAAACTTGAAGATAAACGCTCTTCTTTTAAGATCATTCACTGATCTTTTCTACATATTTGTCTTCTTCTTTTTATTATAAATTAATAGTGATTTTTTTTTTCATTTTCTGGGTTTTTGTGATTTTTTTAAAATTTAAATATTGATTATGTAATTTGATGCGTTTTTAATTCATTTTTTTTATGATATTAAATAATCTAATAAACAGTAAAAAAAAATTATAAAAAAGAAGTCAATTGTGGCTTAGACTGGACTTTACCAAACAACTCAATAGGACTTGAAGTCCAATTCAGTGTAGTCCAACACTCTGAATCCTAACGAGTCCAATCCAACCCACCAAGCGCGGTGTGTATAGAAATGTTCCATTGTCACATAATATACGTTTGATAGAATTATTTCGATGCTCATGTTGTCAGCATGGTAGTTACCTTTATACAAATATATAAATAAACTCAATCCTAGACATGTATTTATAAAAAAACCCAAGCACTATTTAAACATAGAAACACACCCAAAATCAACCCCGAAGTCAACTTTTTGGGTGTGTTTATAAATGGGTTTTGAGTGTGTATAATGATGGGTTTTGGGTGTGTTTATATGTTTAAATAGTGCTTGGGTTTTTTTTATAATTTCAACCCCTATTTTGGGTGTTTTAGTAAAACTCCCTTATTTTTATTTGTGGCAAAGGCGAGAAGCACTAGCAGAGAAAAAAAAAAAAAGAAGGGAAGAATCACGTTGAGAGGTTAAAGAATTCCCACGGAGCATTGAGGACCTGTTAATGCCATATATCAATCTTTGGACTTGTGGCCATCATATTTATAAGAAATATATTGAATTTAATGTTTTGACTTATATTATATGAAGATATTTTGTTTGCAAAATTGAATGAGAAGCCATGGAATTACAGTTGGTCTAATTTTTTTTATTGAAAAAAACAGTTCCTCTTCATTTGTATTTCTGAATGTTTTTTGTTCTTCTTTTTCAAGTTTTACTGAGGTTCTTGGTTGATTACTTGTTTTTGTTATGAAATTGTTATCTGCTTCAAAGCCAGGTATTGACTTCAAACTTTGTTTTACTATAAATAAAACATGTCAAATATGATGTCTAAATTAAATGAAATTCAATGTCTTTTCCATATTATAAGTCAACAAATATGTCAAATATGATGTCTAAAATGCAAAATGCCTTACACTTGTCTCTACACAAGTGAAGTCTTATGGTTATGACAACTTCAAGCTTTGCAAAAAAATGAGGTTAAATAAGTAAAACAAACAAAAATCAGACCAAAAAAGAATAATAATAAGTAAAACAATCACAACAATCACAAAAAATTGATGGCTATAACCAGAAATGGCATCAGCACTAAAGTGAAAAAGTGATGTTATAAGGTGTATGTAGCATCGGTATTTTCTTCGCGACTATAATGTCATTGCAACTTTAGGCGATGGAGGTCAACCATCATTGGCGATAGCCTCCTAAATAATAATTGAATTTGACATATCGGGTAGAGTGTAAAGCCATGTAAGATGTCAAATTGTCACATCAGCCATCAAATTTAAATTTGATATTTGATATTTGACATATCCCTTGAAGATGCTCTAATGTCATTGCAACTTTAGGCAATGGAGGTCAACCCTCATTGGCGATAGCCTCCTAAAGCATCGATATATATTTAAAAAAACTGATGCCGTAACTGGGAATACATAGGCAACGGATAAAAAGCTAAATTTTGGGATAGTGTATAGATGCTAAAACACAAAACCATTTAGTGAATGCAAGCCAAGATAGATGATTTTGACATTCACTGGCTATGACAAGTATATATTTGTAAAACATCCTTATTAACTTCTCAACCAAATAACTTCTTAATATTTTATACCGACAATTGTAGGAGTAGGAGGAGCCAATACTTCCAGAACCCTGGTGAGAGTGAAACATACTTGCACTGGCATTGGTTTCTTCATCTCTAATATTCCTCTCATTCTAATTCTAATTCACCACTCTCTTTATATATATATATATATATATATATATATAATTTTATTTTTTCCTTTCCTTTTTTGCCTATTTGGGCACCAAGGAATTATAAAAATAAATAAAAAAGAGATAAGTATAACATAAATTTTCTAGCAAATGAAGAAGAAGAAAAATTGGAAAGGAGAGACCATGAGATGAACAATATAGTAATTTCATTTCAATTTTCAAAATGGGTTAATCATTTTATTAGTCCTTGAACTTAGACCTGATTTGTATTTGAATACCTCAATTTCCAAAATGATTCTCGTGGTCCTTTAACTTCACTTTCGTTTGGACAAATGCTCCTGCCGTCAATTTTGTTAACTTTTCTGTTAAATGCATGAGCAAAATGGTACTTTTGTATCAAAATTGATTAAAATATGAATAAAAATTTTAAAAAAATTAAAATTAAAATTAAACTTTCCCTTTTCCCCTCTATCCCGATTTCTACTCCCCCAAAACTTGATTTTTCTTTTTCTTTTTTGTTGGTTTTTTTATGGTATTTCTTTTATTGTTATTTTAAAGATATAATTTTTATTCTTTTTTTTTTAATATAAAAATATCATCTTGCCCCTGCATTTAAAAGAAAAAATTAACAGAAGTAACGGTAGGACTAGTTGTGTAAATGAAACTAAAGTTAAAGGACCATAAGAACCATTTTGGAAATTGAGGTACTCAAATGCAAATCGGGTCTAAGTTTAAAGACTAATAAAACGATTAACCCTTCCAAAATATCAAACAACAAGGATTATAAATTATCAAATTACCCCATTACCCCTTGCATTAGTTGGCAAGTACAAATCTGGCCATTTGTTGGCCTAATATTATCCGAGATGTGAAAGAAAAGCTGAAAGCTGAAAGCCGATTGTGTAAGAAATAGTTTTCCCTTGGCCCAAATAAAAAGACCACATTGCTCCTTTGACCCAAAAAACAAAAGCGTTGCAAATGGTTTTTTAAGCCCATCACCAATGGCCAAGTTGTTTCGCGTTATCAGCAAACTTGTTGTCCCAAATGTCGATTTTGAAGAAGAGGTCGATGTTCCCATTTCCTTTTGGGAAAAAGTATGAAAATTTTGATGGGGAAAGGTAAAACAGAAAGCAACCAGAATTGTAGATTCTGGGGCAAAAATGGTTCGACTTTTAGAGGTGACATTGGTAACAAGCACAAACTAGTCCACTTTTTTTAAGAGCAACACAAGAATTGTGTTGAAGACCCAAATTTCTATTTCTAAACGAACCTCCAAAGCCCTTTAAAAGTGTCAAAACTGCGTGCACAACAAACTTCTCCTTGTAAATGCAGCTTTATTGAGTACATGTTCTTTGCACCTCTAGCTTTTTCAAGGCCAATAAAGACTCGGTTCAAAACATTTTTATCTGCAAAAAACTTTGTAGCTTGATCATGAAAGCCTTTTCTAAAGATGAAATTTCTGTTCCATCTCCTCAAACTTCAAACTGCACATCAACTAGTGACCATTCTAATAAAGATGATCAAGAAATGGGCTCTAATGCAATGTCGGATGAGGGAGAGGTCTTGAACAACTCAGCCTTCTTCTGTTTCCCATTCCAAATGGATCTAAATCTTGTTCGCGCGGTGAGAAACGATCAAACCTTTCAACTTTTTTTATGAGCTTTGTGGTGTAATATTCTTAACAATAACAAAAACTACTGCTGCAACAACATGTACACATTTAGGTTAACAAAACGTTTTAAGACCCCTTGCACTCTAATAAATATGTTAAGCAGGTTTTTGCAGAGATGGTGGGGACTTTTATGTTGATGTTCTGCGTATGCGGGATCATAGCAAGCACACAGCTGATGAGAGGGGAAGTTGGTCTTATGGAGTATGCAGCCACAGCAGGTTTAACTGTAGTAGTTGTTATTTTCTCCATAGGGTCAATTTCTGGTGCTCATGTCAACCCAGCTGTCACAGTAGCATTTGCAACCTTTGGTCATTTTCCATGGTGCAGGGTACTTAAACCATTCAACCCTAATGAAATCCTCAGCTCTAATTATATTTAATTAGGGTGTTTAAGCAGCAGATTAATGTTGTTCCTGTTCCCTATTATTTCCAAAGGTTCCTGTTTACATATTGGCTCAAACAATGGGTTCTGTTCTGGCAACATACATTGGGAGGCTTGTCTATGGCATAAAACCAGATCTCATGACCACCAGACCAATTCAAAGCTCTGCCTCTGCCTTCTGGGTTGAGCTTATTGCTACTTTCATGATTATGTTCCTAGCTGCTTCATTGACACATCAAGCTCATGCTGTAAGGAAAAAACTTCCATCTTTTTTTTATTTCGCTTGGGGTTCTTATTGTTATCTAACATACTATCAGAGTTTCGGGTCGAAACGTCCAATCTCATACCCAACTTCTTTGTTGGTTTATAAATTATAAGGTGCTCTTATGTCCACCATTTGGAACTTTTTTGCAGGTTGGCTATTTGTCTGGATTTGTAGTTGGCATTGCCATTGGACTTTCTGTGCTCATCACAGGGTAGGTCTATATATACTAACAATATAAATGCAGCAATTACATTAATTTTAATTTCTCAATCCACTTGTCATTTTTCCTTCTATACAACAATTGTCATCTATGAGATTTGAACTTCGGACCTCCTCCAAACATGGAAACTAAGTACCGGTATGCATTAATGCAGGCCTGTTTCAGGAGGGTCAATGAACCCAGCAAGGTCACTGGGGCCTGCAATTGTTGCATGGAACTTCAAAGACCTATGGATATATATTTGTGGCCCAACAATTGGAGCTGTTGCAGGTGCTCGCCTGTTTCAAATTCTACGCCTTCAATTGCAGCCCTGCAGTCCCAGCAACACTACCTCTCCCAATATCCGTCTGCTAGGCCAACCCTTGGCCTATGAAGCAACTTAGGCTGTTTTTCTGCACAAGAATGATGCTTTATTGAATTGGAAATTTGTCGACTCGATTGCAACAGTAACTGAGAGAAGACATCAGCTGCAACTGAGATTTGCAAAAAAAGCAGAACTGCTACTAGTGAAAACGAAATTGATGATGCGGTAGAATAATTGGTGGTAGTTTCTTACTTTACCAACTTTCTTTGAATTGGTAAAAGGTGAAGATGTCACTTTTTTGTTGCAAAGGAAGGATGGAGTGAATAAAAATGAATTTTGGTGTCTAACAAGTTTTTGAGATCACCATATTGTTCTTTCTTGCTGGCCCTTGACCAACTGCTATGGACACCAATTAGCAAAGTGCCATAAACTCCAATTTACTTATTAAATAATTATAAAGTATTCCAGGTGAAAAACAAAATTGATGCATTCGATGTGAGTGAAAATTATAAAATTCATACGATAGGTACATGCACACACGAAGAAAATAATTAGAAGAATAATGAACCAACAAGAAATTTGTAGCTCGAGTGGTTAAAGACTGAGCACTTAAAATAATTAATATTAAGGTTCATGGTGTCTTTCAACTCTTAAGGTTGTTGATTCATACATTCAACATGAAATGGAGGTTAAAGAAGCAACCAAATAATAAAATTTAAAGTTACAGATGTGTGGACTTAAACTCGGATGTCGTTGGGCTAAGAAATTGACCAACTCAGACCTGTTTTTGTTTTGCTTTTGGATTGCAATTGTAATTCCGAGTAAACTCAACCCAACCCAGAAACTAGAGTGCCTTTTGCTTTTGAGTCAATCATTGGATTGGATATCTACTGTTATGAAACAGGCTTCTCTTAGCTCAGTAACTCGAATATTTGTGAGTTTATACTTCATTTTCATTACCACTAACAAACAAGTTGCAAGTGCCGATTCGCTGGTCGGGTAAAAGTCTCTTTCTCCAAAGTGGTTTTGGATTTGTTTCCTCAACTCCATGTTTGTATAAACCAAGACTAAATCCATTTAATAAGGATGCTTCTAAACTTTGCCTTAATGCTTTTTTCGACACATTGAATCCATGCTGCATACTAAATATATCATGTCTGGATTATGATGCTTGTGACTTTGTGGAGACAATTTAAGAGACTCGGATTGTATAGAGTATTTCACATCGAAGATGGAAGTCTTGCATTAATAATTTAAATGATATTTAGACTCTTTATTCGTTTTTAATTGATTTTGGATTAAATATTCTAATTCTAATACAAATTATTCACGGATTAAATCCAATAGTAACACGTGCTCTCACATATCACCCAATAAATCCAGCCTTTGTTGTCTGTCTTGTGGATGTATGCTTCCATGTATCTTGATCGAACTACACTAGAGTTTTTGTTACAATGGCACAAGAGAGGTTGGCACAATATGAACAGAAATTGGGAGGATATTCTGTGACCAATCAAGAGGATACAAGATGATGATATAATATGGCTGGTGGGTTCCTAAAATGGGAACAATTTATGTTGCATATATCCATCTATTAGTTTAAATGCATGAACCAATTTCTGGTTGGGTCTTCCTTAATGCATTAACCAATTAGCACTGCATTATTCTTCTCAATCATTTTCCACCTCTCTGACATAGAATAACACCTAAGCAATAACACAACTATCATGTTATACTTTGTGGGTTCTATCTTATTTGACAAAATTAAGAGAACAATTGCGACCTTTAATCTTATCTATAATTATTTTAGTCCTCCATTAATTAGTGAAATTCCTATCCAGTCTCTTCTAGAAATTGTATTTTGAAGACCACTGACCCTTATTTCTAAATGGCGCCGTTATTTATATTACTTTTGTTAATCACCTCTTTAATACAGTTCGGTTTCATATATATTGATAGGGTCCGTCTTTATTAAAGAGTTAATCAGTAAAATGGTCAATAAAGATGGTAAAAAAGCATTATTGATTTCTAAAACTAGCCAAAAATTCATGATTGATTGAACTCACACACTTGGGTTGCTTTGAGCGACAGGGCTAGCCGAAGCTTTGATTCTTGAAGACTCGGTCATTTCCCAGCCACACTTAAAATAATGCATACCTTGACGTGGAGAACACCATAAACATCACATCAGTCAAAATCTCTCACTCTCTCTCTCTCCATGCTTCCAAAAACGACAATAAACAACTTGGTCTAATTAAGGATACATTGCTCTCTGTGCTCATATTTTTATTAATCTAATTAAAACTATGTTCCATTATGTAATGTAAATTAAACTTGGACTGATCAGTCATAGATTTTCTCATCAAACAAACGGCATAATATACAAGACGAGCATTAAGCTCCAAGTGCCAAAGCCAACACCTTCCTATTCCAGGCACCCTGGAATGGCTACTTCTGCATAATTTAACCCTTGTTTCCTCTTTCCTTGTTGGATATGATTGCTCTTTCATCACTCTTTTTGGGGTTCGCCTTTGTTGTGATTATTTATTTATTAGGAATGCTATTCCATTGATGTGTGTTTCGTGTCTTATTCTTCTATTTTAAACCTAACTTATTTTCCTTTATGGTATAGTTCAATGCCATCAACAATAAACCTCATTTAACTTTATCATATTTACAGACAAAAAAGGGGACTTATTTTATAAATTGTGAAGAAAAAAAAAACATAATCTTATTAAACGGTTATGTCTTATAAAGAATATCTTTTCTCACATAAATACCATCTCGTTATGATGGTGACATCCTTATTGTATCCATAAATTTTTTACGATTCCATACGAAAATCGAAAAATAAATAAAAATAGATGCATTCTCTAGGATAATGGACAAAATAGATGCATTATCTATGAGAAAGGACAATGGATTCTGCCATAATTTGGTTATCTCAAACAATATGATCCAAAATTCGATATGAATATATGGTATGTTGACGTTTAAAAAGTTGGTCCCTAAGCACTGGTTGATCACAACTTCATATATGATGGGTCACATATCCACAACCATCCACCATAAGTTGCTTATGAATTTGGAATGTACCCCAAGGTCCATTGAAAAAAGGAAAATAAGGTTTATGATATTTATAAAATAAAATAAAATAAAGAGAAAAGAAATAAGGTTTATGAGCAAGTCCAAATCAAGGGTAGGAGTGGTTGAGCAAAAACTTGGTCTTATATGTTTCGTGGTAACGATCTTCTTACTCATCACATCCAATCCAAGTGTCCTTTATTGGAAATTATGGCCTCATATACATTGCCACTAGGGTTCTAGTCCCACCAACACCAACCACCATTCTCCACCTTTTCCTTGATCATAGGGAAATTAGAAAACCAACTTTCGTCTTTATTTCTTGGTTGAGAAAAATGGATTTTGGCTTGTTGATTAAAATTATATTGATCGTCCAATAAGGAAAATCATATAGGTATACTTAATTTATAGTTAAACGGGGACTAGATTATAGTTTATAACTCAAATTTAAAGAAAACATGAATGAGTACGAGTTTGTTTAAGACTGCTTCAACAGAAAACAATGTCTCATAAGTATTTTTTTAGAAGTGTGTTTCAGGTGTTGAGAGTGTTTGTCCCACATTGAAATGTTAAGGATCTAGGTTTATAAGGAGTTGGGCTACTTCCCATTGTCAATTGGTTTTGAGGTGGAACCTCAACTTCCTTCATTGTATCGAGCAAGGCTTCACGTGTTGGGCCCAACACCACACGTGCTCCCACGTCCACCCAATATGTGTTATTCACGTGTTAGGCGAAAGTTTGCCACACGCATGCGGCGTATTGAGAGTGTTTGTCCCACATTGAAATGTTAAGGGACCTGGCGGGTTTATAAGGAGTTGGGCTACTCCTCATTGCCAATTAGTTTTGAGGTGGAACCTCAACTTCCTTCATCAGGAAGCGCTTCTATTAGAAGAACGTCGAAGAAGTGATTGTTGAAGAAACACATAAACAATACTTTTCCAAAAAGCGTTTTTATCACCCAAATTGTTTTTCTAGCAAACCATATCATAATCGTTTTTAGCTCCTTCAAAAGTAGTCCTAAATAAGCCCTAATGATAAAATAAAAAATTACAAAAGTTTGCTAGTGAGAGAAGAGAGATGTGTTAAAGTGTTTTAGGGAAACTACTAGTACCATTTAAACTCTCACCTCACTGCCAACCAATGGAAAGGGTCTTGACTTGCAGACTAATAGTCTTAAGTTCAATTCTCATGACTCCTTTATATTGTATGTGTGAGAAACCTTCATTCCCTTATAGTTTAAACTATCACTTTTATATACTATTGACCTCACTCACCTTCTGAAACTTTTTAATTACAATTTTAACTTTATATAGGTTTACATAAAATAACATATTTAGGAGTGAAAAATAATAGGAGGTGAGCAATTATATCAGCAATGTAGTATACGTGAGCAAATAATAGGAAGTGGCCATTTCTTTTACCTCTAAAATAGGGAGAAATACTCTCATGCAACGGACATAACATTTTTTGTTATCTCTAGTTAATAAAGCAAAGACACATAGACTAACTTTTCTATATATCATTGTATTATTGATCGAAGATAACAAAACAGAATTCCGGTTATAAAGACTTTTTCACTAATAGGAACTGCCTATGATAAATCTAAAGGCTATGATAAACCAAAGTGGCCCTACCAGCGTTTGCCACTGCTTATCCACTCAACTCCAATGCTGATTGGACGTAATAATATTGTAGGCTTATCTTTGGGAGGAAAAGTAAATAAGCCCACTTGCTGTTCTTGTCACATTCATTCAGACCAAAATAAAGGTTCCCATTTTTTCGATCGAGAATTTTAATTTCAATGCCTAACATGTTTACACTGCTCACTGTCACGTCCTGTTCAAATTTGGTCCACCACCATTGCAACCATATAAAACAACACGAAATTGCTTCAAAAAGTAAAATGAAAATAAATAAAGGGCAGGAAAGGAGGAAGATGAAAGTGAAAGAGAATAAACATTTTCAAGAACATTTCTTTTTCCCATGTGTAAAAGTTATCCCCATATGGAAGGAAGAAGCAAGACACTAATGAGTTGGAGCTCACCTCGCCATTTATGTATATTGTTGCTAAATGAAGGGTTACGTCATTAGATCGATGGACTGCGCTTAAAAGTCTAAAAGATTAGCTAGCTTAACTCATTGTCATTGGTCCAGTGACAAATAATTAATAACTTTTTTTTTCATTTGGCCTGAGTAATAATAAACTCATTTTATTGTATATATAGAAAATCTTGTTGTCAATGCATACCTGGGTCTAGTCTAGTGAAAAATAGCGTTGAATTGCATACAAAAGATCTCAGATTCAACCCGCATAGTATCTTAATTGTGTGTGTGATAAAACTCCCTCGCTTATAATTTAAACTATAGTTTATATTTTAAAAAAATTAAAAAAATTCTTGTTGCTAAAGTGCGGATAAAGTGTTTATATTATTTATAATATTTTAAAAAAAAAACTTTGATTTGAGTTTCACTAATGAATCTTATCTCCTCCGCTTTAGTGAAGCATAATGATGAGAATCACAGAATCTGGTTCCTCAAGACGTTTAGGACTCCACTTAACCTTATTTCACAAAGTTTAGAGAGTTTAATTTAATTAACCACATAAAGACTTGGTTTAACCAAAAGCTATATATATATATATATTGTTGCTATGTATTTCTTTATGGTTTTTTGGTTGTTCGCTTCAGTAATTCTTCTTTCTTAGTCTGAGCTTGACTGATCTCGAAGGGTCTCAAGTTCATGAATATTTTCGTTTTTGTTAAAACAATATCGTTTTGATTTTGAACTGGTTTGAAATAATTTTTGGGAGATTCATCATTATACCTAATATAGGAGCTCAAATTATTAAAAATAATAATTTTAAAAAAAATGCATGAAATGGACTTTAGAAACACACTCAAAACTCATTTACAACATAACAAAGAAACTTTGAATTTCCTATAAATTACAAAACTGCCATCAATTTCTTAAAAAGTCAAACTTGAAAACTTCATATAAAAAAACCTGCAACATTCAATAAGGTATCAAAGTAATTTAATAAACAAAATTAAATTCAATAGAGTTAGCTGTCATTATTTGGGTTTATTTATAGAAATTAAATAATATAGAATTTATCTATATTATTAATACTGAGAATGAGTATATAATTAATAAATATCTCATAATTTTTCTACTATAAACTTTACTTTTAACTGACGTCGTTTTGAATATAAGCATCGTGCTATTAAAAACACAAGTAAAGATTCATATTCCTGGATGGATGACAATTTCCTGACTAATATTCCATGGATAGACGACAAAATCGTACAATAATTCAGATCTGATCCGTTTGATAAACCGTGGGCCAAAACCATGGGCCTTACTGACAGGTATTTTAATCTTATCCTCATTGACACGTCATCTATTAATTATTTTTCAGTTCTTTCTTTTCTCCTTTTTTTTCATGAGTCAACGGTTATATTCTTTGTTTGTTTTTTTTTCTTCTCATTTTTCTTGTTTAGTTATATTCTTTCTTTCTTTTTTAATTTTTACAAGGTAGGATTTGGATCCCTGATCCTTTAAACAAAATTTAAAAAAAATGGAAAAGATTTGAGGGAGAGACACTTGGGTCTTTATCTTTAATCACTTTGACAAGTAAGTTTCTTAAACCTTTTTTTTTTTTTTTGTCAATTTAAATTTCTTAAACATGGGACATGGAGTTAATGATGTATAACTTAGTTGGTTAAGCACTTTCAACTCTATCTTTGTGGGCAGAAGTTTCAAACCCGTAAGCACCCAATAAATATTTGTGTGAACTTCTCTCCCCAAATCACTTAAACTAAAACATGGGACATGGAAAATTTCGACCTAAGCCAACAATGCAGGAGAAAATTTCTTGTGTGTCCAAAACGCAATTTAAATACAAACACACGGGATGGGACCCATAACAAATACAAAAGTAAGCTTCACATACAATTCTGTAAATGCACAAGTGATAGACCCCAAAACACACATTCTTCTCATATCCCGTATTCACCAACCCAACAACTTCATAACCGAGTACAACAAGAAGGTTCACAATAAATCATGTTTTGCTTTAAAGTTAGACATAAATGGAAAGCGAAACCCAACAAATCCCGCATTCAATCATGTTAAAGCTACATCATTATACGAGACCAGACACAATTAAGTATAAGATTACAAATATACTTCGTCATCGCATTTTCGTGACTCAAACTTACAAGTTACAACCTACTTTAATTAAGTGAAAACAATTATCAAATGGTGTAGTAACAAATCTCGTAATTTTTTTCTTAGAATTATATTTCATATATATAGTATTTTTTTTAGTATATTTGAATCCTTTCTTCACTGAGATAACGCAAAACTTACAATGTTTAAAGAAACAACCTAGCATTAATTAATTTGGTTTGTTTGTTGTGAAAAGGAAGTAGGAGGAGCACCTAACCCGAATAATCCATAAAATATATATGTGGGGATGGATGAATCAATTTGCATCCTTTTGAATTCAATACGTTTTTATGCTTAGCCGTCGTCCCACATGCAGCTAATCTCCATTGATTCAATTGATATTTTATGCTTCCAATTTGAACTTGCCAACAGAAATTTGAAACTGTACCACAGGCCATCCATGGTTTTTGGAACTTAGAAACTTAGACCCATCTTTTTTTAATTATTATATGGAGAAATATGAGCCAAAATAAATTGAATTCATCATACCTGGGGAATTATAATATAAAAAACATATAATTTGGTAATTGATGAAGATAAATTATAAAATATGGGTTTGAATTAACATAAATAAAATAACAGATTCAAATTATAGTGTCAAAACTTTGCTAGACTTTAATTTGAAGTTAATTTTACAAATTGAAGGATGACCTTTGAACATGTAATATAAACTTACGCTTACATTTTTTCGCTAAGGTTTTTTTATATTTATATTTCTCTAATAAATTATTCAAAATTATGTGAGATTTGAATTGTATGATAATATTGCTTTCAACCATCATAAAAGACTTTGTGGCCACCAATATCTTAAGCCCTAACACTGGGATGTAGACATGTAGCTTGAGTCGCACACATTGAAGGCCAAATCAAATTTTGTTTGCACCTCACCTCATAGGATTAACAATCAGTTTGGTTTATTTCAAAAGTTTTTCTAGTGTTATTTGAGACACCTTAGTTTTATTTAAGACGCTTATTTTAAGATCATAATAACCCTTAGATTAGGTTGGATTTTATTCAAGACGCTCATTTCAAGGCCGCAATCACCTTTAGATTAGGGTGGGCTCTAGTTCAAGGACGAACCCATAGTGGGGTAAATGAGGTCAAACGACCTTATGGACTCTATGAAAACAAGCTAGAAGGTCCTCTTTACCTAACTGTGTGACCCCATGAATGAATTGAAGGAAAGGGTTCCTGGTGTGAGGAAGAAGAAGCTGCTTAGCGTGGTTCTTTATTTTTTAAAAACATGCTAGCCAAAACGGCGTCGTTTTGGTCCACCATTTTTTTTTTAATAGAAACACACGGCCAAAGCGTCATTTTGGCCCAACGGTTATTTTTTATAAAATGAACTTGCCACAACGACGTCGTTTTGGTCCAGATCTTTAAAGAAAAAAAATTTAAACAGTTTCAACACCCCTCCACCCAACCCCAGCATCTCCAAAACCCCCATTCTTTTCTCCTCAATTCTAAATCCCCAATCTCCACCCCCCCAAAACCTTTGAAAAAAATTTAAACTTTTACACTATGACCCTATGAGATAAGATTCCTGGATTCATCACTGCTCTAATTCACTAAAAATAATTAGATAAATAAGATTTCAGTATTATTTTTAGAAAATTTAGCATATTTAGTGAAAATTAACCCATCCCATTAGAGCATCTCAGTGCAGACCCAAACTGGGAAAGGCCCTTGGCGAGCCCAAGCGTCCTCCAGCGAGAGAAGAAGCTGGGCAAGAGTGGTCCCACCAGCCGGCGGCCCAAGGGCAAGTTCGCTGGCTTGGTACGTCGGCCACGACACAAAGTAATTCAAATTTTTCTTGTTGGCGCGTGAATTTCACGCACCAACGAAACAAAATTTGATTTTCTCTCACCGACGTCAACATGATGTCACTGCGTGAGCCCCAATGGGAATATGCCACGTGGTGCTTCTGGACGCTCCGATGCCATTTTTCTAGAATTTTGTGGCCTTGATTTTTGGCTTAAAAATTGCAAAAAATCGAAAAAATCAATTTAAAAAAAAAAACCAAAAAATTCTGGATTTTTTCCCTATAAATACCTAACAATTTTATTCACTTTTCACACCAAATCTTCATACAAACTCATTTCCTTCCAATATTTTTCACTTTCCACACCAAATTTTCTACTACAAAATTTCATTTGTGCAAAAATACAAATGTCATCCTCCATCGAAGCTGAAGGGTCGTGGACAAATGTTTGAAGAGATCAAAATCTTGGAAACGAGGTAAAAAAAAATTAATTTCAGTTTTATTCAATTTAATGTCTTTATATATATATATATATATATATATATTTCTTGCATTTCCAATTTCTTTTTTGTAATAGATTAGTCAAGGCAAAACAAAAAAGAGGAAAACCATTACACATGGCTCCTCAAGTGAACAATGCCCGCATGATCGTTCCAGTGGTGCGTTAGTGTCGAAATATTGGCACTATTATTTCCTCCGAAGGAAAATACTCCCCAACGTTATGATCTAGTGGAACCGCCTCCTCCAATGATGGAGTTGTCCTTGTATTCCATTGTGTCGGATTATGAGGACCAAGAATATTTCAATTGTATGATGAGTGAGACGTGAATTTTATAATAAATATGGACACATGGTAACCGAAAATTTTATCCGAAAACTGTTATCTTAAATTTTATAATAAATAGTGACACGTGACAATCGAAAATATAATCTAAAAAGCTTATCAAAATTAATGGTTTAAAGTATAAAAAAATAGGAAACAAAGTACAATAAATAGTATTTGCCTTAGACTTAGCCTCATGGGTGGAACCATTAAATGGCAAGACCGACACTATTCACGTAAATAGTGACAGCCCTGCTTACCCTAGACTTAGCCCTTGTGGGTGGAGATACTCTTACACACAAAATTAGTCTACTCTACTCTAGCAGCTCCTTAAATGTAAAAAAAAAAGAAAAGAATAATTTATAACCTGCCCATATGACAGTTCTTGGTTTGGCCCTTAGCCATTTTAAAAGATTCTATAAATAAGGGTCAAGGTTGAAGGTTCATACCCTATTCTGTTTTAACAATTCAATAAACTACCCCTAAATTTATCCTTCGAGGTTTCTCCAAAAAAAAAAAAAAAACAAACAAACAAACAAATGCCACACAAACGAAAATATCGTTAAATGGATTTTCTATCCAATATTTCTAAGTTCTAACAATTATTACCCAAAAATTAAAAAATTAAAAAATATTTGAAATTGTTTTCACTTTATTTCAAATTTTTATTTTCACTTTTGTTACTCTTCTCTCTCATCCTTCCTAACTTAATCTCATCATCACTTCTATTCTCATTCTCATATTTATTCTCTCATATTTATCTCTATATTTTAATATAAAAAATTAAAAATTAAAAATAAAATAAAAATAGTTATCAAATGGACCTTAAATGTACGAAGAGATTTAAAAAAAAAACCGAAAACAAATCATCCCCTATTTATTTCCAAAGCGTACAATTCCAGTAATTTCGCCACAAATCATGAAAACTGAAACAGGAAAATTCAGCGACCAGCAATCCGACATATCACCGACGCGGAATCTAATCACTTGCCGACGTGCCACGGTAACATTAGCAATCCAAACTAAGGAACATCTAGACACTTCCGTGCCTGATCAGATCCTTCCTCACTGATTCAATCAGCCTAGGAGCCCCACAGGCTCGGGAATCATCGCCACCAGCGGGTCCCACAGACCACATGTGATTGGATTATTCAGTTTTAAAAGAAGAAAAAAAAGACAACAGAAAATGAAAATTCCATAAAAAATACAACAGAAAAACTCGCAAGTCACAAGCTTCCGTCGGAAAATGACGATAATACCCACGCTCCCTCCCTATAAAAAAACCCCCACTCTCCGTTGCAAACGATCCCATGTCCGAGTTCTCAACTCCATAGCAGAAAATTCAAAGAGAGAGAGTGAGTAGACTTTCGTCAGATTTCCTTTTTCGGTGATATTTTCGTCAGATTTTGTTTTTTCTTCTTCATTTTCGAGCTAGCGATCAATCATGTTGGGAGTTTTCAGCAGCGCGATCGTATCGCCGCCGGACGAGCTGGTGGCCGCAGGCAGCCGCACTCCGTCGCCGAAGATAACGGCGGCGGCGCTGGTCAACCGCTTCGTCCAGAACAATGGGAGCGCCGTGTCCGTACAGGTCGGCGACCATGCTCAGCTGGCCTACAGCCACAGCAACGAGTCACCGTTACAGCCGAGGTAAGACAAAACGCGCTGCGATGTCGTTTTAACTGTTGTGATGACTCATCATACACCACCACTCGATACCTTCCAATTCGTTATTAATCAAACCGAGCAACTAGCGCGTAAGGGTGAAAAATAAAGTGTTCATAAAAGGAAGTGCGTGATTGGCGTTGGAGATTAAAATTTATTTCTTCTTTACTTTTCGCGATATTTTTAAAATTTAAAATTTATTATTTTTTTGGTGCTTGATGAAAGTATGATCGATCATGATTAGATTTGATAATCATGATGATCGTCAAATCATGATCGATCCTGGATCTGATGATCATCTGAAATCGGACCATCGGGATTAGGAAGAAAACCAACGTTGGCGCCTTGGCGGTTACTGATAGGGGGAGGAGGTGGTCTCACATGACCGCCACGCGACGCTATCTAGAATCAAGATTCTCTTGACTATATTGTTTCGAATGGGCCGCCACGTGGCAGTATCTCGAATATTTGATCACACAAACTTTACCAAAATTATGGATTTGTGGCCTCTTTTTAAAAATGATTTCCTTTTTCTTAATTGTATTTTATATTTGGAATAGTGTTTCAAAATATTTACTTTATCCCCAATCAGTTTAAAAGTCTCCATCCAAGAATTGTAGTTGAAGGAGGTGGGGTCAGTTGACGATGGGCATGACGTAGGTGGGGTGTGGGTTGGGACCCCGATGGCTTCTTGGTTTAGGATTTGATACAATGAACAATGGAGAGATGCTTGCAGGGATGTGTCAACGAGGTGTCCAAGGGGCACGCTCTATTTTTTTAATTATAGATATTTTATATTAGTACAAACGATAGTCTAAATTACAGGATAAAGAGATTTTTCTCACACACATCACAACTATGATGTCATGAAGAAACACTTGTGTGCCGAGGGGATCAGAACCTAAGATCTTTGATTTACAAGTTAAGGTCATTTTTCACTTAACTAGACTTGTCGGTAGATATATATTAAATATTAAAACATGCATTAATTGAAAATTTTAATGTGTGGCATGCGTCATTGAAAGGAAACTTCCCATAGTAATATGTTTATGAAGTCTTCCATCACCAAAGTAATTGCACCATAGTAACAGTCCATATCCATAGGTGAGGAGAGTTGGGACCATAGCCTAGTTGTTTGATGATGTAGAATTGGAATAGAATAGTCTGTTTTTCAAGGGGCTTAACTGGTCAAGGGTAATTAGTCCTCATTCGATTTCATGTGTTGAAATCCCTCTCCTGATATTGATCATGTAAAAATTGGAATATTCTTTATGAACAATGCACCCATGTTAAGATTTTAGCTTCTAGTAGTAAATATCCAAGACCACTGTTCTGGTTCGCAATATCTGAGTGTTGAGAATGGGAAAAATTGCAGGTCATTTGCAGTGAAGGATGAGATATTCTGCTTGTTTGAGGGAGCCCTTGACAACTTGGGAAGCTTGAGGCAGCAATATGGACTAGCCAAGTCTGCAAATGAAGTGCTTTTGGTGATTGAGGCCTACAAGGCACTGCGAGACCGGGCCCCTTACCCACCTAACCATGTGGTTGGCCACCTCAGTGGAAATTTTGCCTTCATAGTATTTGACAAGTCCACCTCCACCTTGTTCGTCGCTTCTGTAAGTCCTTCCACCTCATCCAAGCAAAGAATCTTATTAATCTGATTTGGTAAAGCTAATTGCTGCTTTGATTGACCTCTTAACAACAATCAATTTGGATTTTGTGAAATTTTGACAGGACCAATACGGCAAGGTGCCTCTGTCTTGGGGAATCACTGCTGATGGCTATGTGGCCTTTGCTGATGATGCAGAGTTGCTTAAGGGTGCTTGTGGCAAGTCACTTGCCTCATTCCCTCAAGGTGAGAAATCACAGCCGATGGATTCATTGATAGAATTTTCAGGAACCCAATTGGCACACCTGAATTCTTTGACTTTTGGATCCACCAAATAATAAGAAAAAATTAAAATTAAAATCTCTGTTCTTTGTTAACAATGGTGCTATTGATTTGTGCAGGATGCTTCTACTCCACAGCGGTTGGAGGCCTGAGAAGCTATGAGAATCCTAAAAACAAGATCACTGCTATACCTGCTACTGAAGAAGAGTTCTGGGGTGCAACATTTAAGGTAATATGAAGTCACTATTTTTTTTGTGGGAATCATTTACAAGATCTCAAAGAACTAGAGGTGCTATATCCTATATGGCAACAAAAATAGTTGTCAAGGAACCAATAATAGCATATCATCAGATGGTGACAAATTACACCAACTTCTAGTGACGTTCATATCAACCACAAATTTGTTATTTTTGTCAACTTGATGGGTTGAAATTTCAGGTGGAAGGGCCAGCAGTATTTGCAGCCACAAAGTAGAGATTTTCCTGATAGAGTGCAGTCTTCAAAATCTATATCCATTTCAGGGAGGGCGGTTGGGGGAGAGGCTTTTATATGGTGTTGAATGTAAGGCATGCATCCGGGAGGGAGGGGCCATGTAAATACCTGGGAAATGTTGACTGTTGTTGATAAGTGTTTGATGTTTTGTATGAGGGCTTTGTTTTCTCTTCTTGTTGTAGTTGCTCGCTGTATTCTAGCTTCTACTGTTGTACAGCTATGCTTTTTATCTTTTAATGAAGTTGTATTAATTAAGGTTTCAATGCTTTTTCGTTGACTCATAATGCAATTACGTAACGTACGAGTTATTTTTCGGTGTGACACTCGAAAGGTTATGTGGTGCATTAATCCATTCAAGGTTTTATTTATCAATACTATACCTATATCTAGGTTCATAACATATTGCCATCTACTCATGTTTTAACATGTAGATTAGTTAACAGGATGATCGCAACACTAAAAAATTCCTCACAAATACCAGCTCCACATTTTCAGTACCCAATACTACTGGACCAATTGCTGACAATCAGTTACTAAATTTGCTATAAACTGAAATGGCATTAGGTTTAGGGTTTTTGGTAACTTCGTCTTGTAACTCACTCAAAGAAAATTCGCATTTTGTGGTACTGGCTTGGCTGGAAACACCTTTAAGTTTGAGTGAATTGGATAGTTACATTTGTAATGGTAGTTATGGAAATGACGGGGAAACCTTTAAGTTTGAGTGAATTGGATAGTTACATTTGTAATGGTAGTTATGGAAATGACGGGGAAAATAAAAAAGTGGTCAACAAAGACCATCAGAAAGCAACATAACATGTATTATTACCTAGGTTGGGACAGCCACAGTGGTCCATAATCTGATGCAGACCGGCTAGTAGGCTGGATCGGGCCAGATTTCCAAATGGAACTGGGCTCGGGCCTAGTTTTGGCCCGTCTCATAGGCTATGAAGGCTGGCCCCCATACCTATCTAACCCTTCTACTATTTATCATTCTATCTTCCTTTTGAGTAATATAGTTGACACCCACTATTGTCTCAGCTGTTTAATATCAATTGCAAGGTCTAGTCCAGTAAGAAATGATCTTGATTTGTAGATCAGTTGTCTCAAACTTGAACATCTGTGGCACCTTAGTGATGTGTGTATGTGTGAGAAATCTTCTCTATTTTATAGTTTAGACTATCACATATATATATATATATATATATAATATTTAACATAAACTAATGTGATGCATAACATTGCAATTGCATATTGGTTATAAATAAAATAAGTTCACACTTGACTCAAACATACATAAATATAATTCTACCACATCAACTGGGTTTTAAAAACTTGATATATGTGTTGGTGCATATGCTAAGGATGACAATTGGTCGAATCAGGGGTGTATATGTCATTCCCATATATATTAAGCATTTTTCCCCCACTCCTGCCTTCATACCCACAATATTCAATTTGGGGATTCTCCATCCTCACATTCGTTGGGAACGGATTCCCCGACCCGCACCCTTAAGAATAAAAAATTACTTTGTTGAACGAGGAAAAAGCACTATGAGCACAACATATGTACCAACTCAATTTTATTAACTAAAAATCCAGACTATTAAACAACATAACATGTCAAAGACATGATTATCATTATGGAGGAAGCAAGCATTATCATCACACATTTTAATAATATATTTATATGAAAAATAAATTATATATATTGTAAACGAGGAGAGTTCAGTCAAAGATTAGTGTTGGGGTCTTTTTCTGTTGGAAGGCTTGTCCGGGCTTGTTGATTCTTGGACTGCCATAGAGTAGTGAATCAAGCATTTGTTGCTCCTTTTTATGAGTTAGGGAGAACTATGCCCAAAGCATCCCGAGGGAGAAGCAAGTCCCAATGGAGTACTTTGTTCTTTTTCCAGGGGCTACGTGTTTTGTGCTAATGTTTCCGGTAGCTAGACGAAGAGTTGGAGATGGTGCATTGATGTTGCACATGCTTGGCATGAGAGTTTGCTTTGGTGAATCAAGATGCTATTAGGCTTGGTATGAGAGGCTTGTGGCGTGGGAGTTAAGAGAAAATGAGCATAAAGAAAGGATTAAGGATTGATATTTTGGGTGTTTTCGGCAGCTAGACGAAGAGCTTGCGATATCAACGTTTTCTTACTAAAAAGATAATGACTATGGTTTCAACTTAGCTTGAGAGGATGGGTGTTTCAGATTTTGGATGGAGCCTTTTGTGTGTGAGATATATATATATATATATATATATATATAAAAGGATGGGTAACTTGAGTAGATTTTCAACAGGTTGATGAATGTTTGGTCATGCTTTTGCACGGTTGAAGGTGACTTAATGATGTGGAATCGAGATTGCCCGAATTTGGCATAAGAGCTTGGAGTGTGGGAGCGAAAATGCATGTACTTGGCTTGGTATGGATAGGCTTGAGTTTAGGTGTTGAGAACTTGTTATTTCTGGCTATGGCTATGGTGATTTAAGAGTTTCAAGAGAAGGATGATGGGAGGAAAAGCTTGAGGCTTGAAAGATATGATGTTTATAGCTTGGAAGGGTATGAGGAGGAAAGAAAATCTTGGAGTTATGCTTGGTGAGGCTTTATTGGGAAGATGGAGGATTTCAAGGATGAGAAAGTAGAAGAAATAGTTGTGATTGCTTAGGAATGGCTGGGATGGCTGCTAAATGCTTGCAGCACAGAAGAGAGGAAAGAAGGTGGTTTGATGGTTGTTGGGGTGCTTGAGCAACCAAAAGATGGAGGTTGATGGCTCAAGAATTACTGTGATGGTTGCTGGAATGCTTGCAGTAGCTGAAGAAAATGTGAGTTCTCATGGTTGTTGAGAGGCTTGTAGCAACCAAGGGGGTTGGTTTTGCCTGGGCAATGCCTCCCAATTTATAGAAGGTGAAGGCTCTTTTTGGTTTCCAATAGGTAAAAGAAAGTGTTGAAGCTAGTTTATTTCCAACGGGTAAAAAGGAGCATTGAGACATTCTAATTTCCAACAGGTAAAGCTAGACATTGGAAAATGATTATTTCCTATAGGTAAAAGAAAGTGTCAGAATTGGCTTGTTTCCAGTGGATAATAGGGAGTGCTTGAAGAATATCTCATTTGCTCACTCACATTGGAGAACTCCAAGTAATGAGCTTGGACTTTGGTGCTCTCAAGTAGCTAGCCAAAAGTCTCTATTATCCAAGAGCTTCCGTGGGCCTTGTGGACCTCCATAACCTTCCACACCACAATCCCTTGTGCAAGTCCCCGTAAACCACATGACTTGAGTTCATGTGAGCTTGGTAGGTGATTAACATATGAAAAATGTTTTATTGGCTTGACATGCCATGTATACTATTTCTATATTTATTTAATGAATTTATTCCCAAAATACAACTTGGATTAACACATGACCAACATTATATGTTATATTAGGCTTTAAATGTTTTTGGGCTTCTTGTGACTTTTTGGGCCTCAACAATTAGAATATCATCTCTGTCCCTACCCGAACACCATACCCAAAAAATTCCCCAAACCCATTTCCATAGTCATTTTTTTATCATTCATACCCGACCCATTAATGTTGAAATCCCCAAAGAACCTTACTCCTGGGAAAAATTGCCATCCCTAGCATATGCCTCTAAAATTATTGTTGGACTGCCCCTAATATTCTTATTTAGACTAATCTTATCTTGATTTTCCATTAGATGTATTCATATTAACACTAAAAAACACTTCTCATTTTAATATTGTAATAGCATTTCCAAGGGAGATGTCAAATATCAAAAATTAAATTTGAATTTGATAACTTATATGACAATTTAACATCTCAGTTGGAGTTAATTTCAGCTATTTTTCTACATGCTAAAAATGTAACATTGGATTTAACATCTCCATTGAAGATGCTTTGAGTCGATAATGAAGTTTAATATTCAATTTGTATAGATGTTTTTCCTTTGTATTTAGCTTTGTCATGATGTTTCATTAGATATGTCATACTAACTTCAGGAATCTAAATCTCCTCAATCCCAACTATGAAAATAAAATAAACTTCATTATGATATACTTAACCTAAGTTTAATATTCACTTTGTATGGATGTCTTTGTATTTAGTTCAAGCATTTATGCACATCATTAGAAAATGATAGGTCAACCGATTGACCCCTGTCCATGGCCCACAGCCCATAGCCCATAATTTGTAAGTAGGTATAAAAAGCTAGATATTTCAATTGTATGGGTCAGGGCACTCCAGCCCACCCAAAGGACTGACTCAAGATTCACCCTTGGTACTTAAATGCCCTTTGTTTTTTTCATTATTTAAATTCTCTCTTGAACAAAAATATCTTGAATTTAAGACATTGGATTGGATAAATAAATTAGGCAGTTGAAGTTGATTGGTGGAAGAAGATATTTTATTTTTATTTTTATTTAAATAATGAATTAATTCGGAGGGTAAAATCGTCACAATGGAAAAAGTCAAACGGAAAGTTATAGTTGGGACGACGAACCAAAACTGGCGCTTTTTTATAGTGGAATGCACACATAAAATCTTCCCACTCTCTCCACTTCGATCCCCCACTTCAATCTCCTTTACTGTTATATTTGATTGATTTCCAGAAGAACCCTAAAAGCATTCTTAAGGTTCGGGTTCTTATATTCAATTTTCCAAATATTCTGTGAAATAATTCTTCTTCTAGTATGATTTTCTCTCTCTTTTTCCCCTTAAGCTTCAGTTTCAAATTGTATATGATTTTCATTAAACTATTTTGTTTTCTTTTAGGGTTTTGCTGGTTGGATAAAACCCAGAATTGGGAAGAAAGCACTGAGTCAAAGGTACCAGCTTTTTTGATGGGTTTTATATTTTCTTTAGGATTTTTATTTTTTATTTTTATGTGTACTGTGTTGTTGGGAATTTTCTTTGTAAGTAGTGAAAGTTAGCCTTAGAAAGCTGTTCTTGAATTCTTTTTTTAGGGTTTCAGGAACCCTAGGATTTGATTTTAAGTATAGATGGTGAATTAACTCTGTTTATACGTTGGTAGGTACGGTATATGTACGTATAGTACACAAGTCGTGTGTTTTTGTGTGAAGTAAATCGGAATGAATTGGTTTCTGGGGTTTGTGTTGCTATGCAATTTGACTCGGTGAGTTGATGAGCAGAGGTGTGACCATGTGAGACTTTTGAGTTGACTCTTGTCTTTTTACTGGAGGGAAATTATGCAAGGTTATCATAAAGGTCTAACCTTTGTTTGGTTTTGTTTGTTTTTTCTTTGGGGGTGTCGGTGTATTGCGTAGTCTTTTGGGTATGAACAGTAGCATGCGGTTTTCAGACTCTGGCCTTTTCAGTGAAAGGCTAATAGTCCATGCCAAGTGCAATTCATGCTTGTCCAATTTATAGAGGTAAGTTGTTGAGCAGTGCACTGGTCTAATTGGTGAGTTGTGTATGTATCTGTTTCCAAATAACAGTTTCTGCATTTTCTTTTCAAGATAGAATACTGAATTTGAAACACTCTGTCTTGGTTGTGCAATGTTTAGAATAATGGGATTTTCCTATGGAAATCGGTAATTACGATAAGATTGATTGCTAATTGTAACAAAATTGACTGGTATAAGATATAAGAGTACTGGAATATGATTATGCTAGACCTCCTTGTGGGGGAAATTTTGTTAAGGGTCTCTAATGTTTGATTTCAGGTGGAAGAGATTATATGTATTGATTGTTTTTGAAGCTTTAGTTTGACTGTATAGTATTAATTGATGGGGCTTAAGTTTTATGGGTTTTACGTATTAGATATTCAGCATTTCTAGTCTTATTTTTAGTGACACAGCTGGTCCTAAACCCTTTGAAAGGAGGAGGGTTGTATTAATAGTTTGACATCCAGCACTTCCATTTTGTCAGCTCACAAGCTTGAATCTGGAACCCCAAATCCTAGAGTCAATTCAGCAGAGCAGTCTACTTTTTATTGGGGTTTCAGAAATTTGTTGGAATTTTAAACTTTCTACAATTTCTTAGCAGTAGTGTTCATATTGATTGTTTATTTTGTCCTCTGCACCGAAAGGGCGTGTAGCTGCGTAGAGAACTTCTTACTTGTCAACCTACACCAGTATGGATCAGCAAGGGCATGGGCATCCCACAACAATAGGAGTGGCTGCTAGTGCGGCTCAAGCATCATATGGTGTGAACCCATATCAGTCTGGCCAAATGATGGGGCTCTCTCCCACTGGATCAGTTGGATTGATGCAATCTCCTACTCAGCCGGCAGGTCCTCCAGCCTCTTCTCAGCTTGCACAACACCAACTAGCTTATCAGCACATCCACCAGCAACAACAGCAGCAACTACAGCAACAACTCCAAAGTTTTTGGGCAGAACAGTATCAAGAAATTGAGGCGGTTATGGATTTCAAGAACCATAGTTTGCCATTGGCCAGGATTAAAAAGATTATGAAGGCTGATGAGGATGTGAGGATGATCTCAGCTGAAGCTCCAGTCATATTTGCCAGGGCCTGTGAGATGTTCATTCTAGAGTTGACACTGCGGTCATGGAATCACACAGAGGAGAACAAAAGAAGAACACTGCAAAAGAATGACATTGCTGCAGCAATTACGCGGACTGATATATTTGATTTTCTGGTTGATATCGTCCCAAGAGAGGATTTGAAAGATGAGGTACTTGCGTCAATCCCAAGAGGTGGGAATCTTCCAGTTGGAAGTTCAACTGATGGTGTGCCTTACTATTACATGCCTGCTCAGCATGCTCCACAGGTTGGTGCTCCGGGGATGATAGTGGGAAAGCCTGTTATGGATCAAACTCTTTATGGCCAACAGACACATCCCTACATTGCTCAGCCAACATGGCCACAGCAACAGCAGCCGCACAAAGATTCTTGAGTGAAAGTGTTGATGGAGTAAAAAATCATTGTTTGTAATTGAAGGCTTACAATTTGAAGTGTTTATCTTGGATACAGTTGTTATTACACTTTGCTTGTCATTACAGTTACAAAGTACTTGTTATTACTACATGAAAAGATTCTGTGAAACGTATGGCTTATTGTACTGTAGAAAATTTAAATTTGTGATTGTAATTGAAGGCTTGCAATTAGAAGTGCTTGTCTTGGATACAATACAAGTTAAACACTCTGCTTTATATCCATTTGTTACAATTACCAAGTGCTTGTTCTTGGGAGCTTCTACAATGAGGAGTTAAAGTGAGGAGACCGATCCGATCAAAACATTTAAAATATTTAAGTCCCATGATTTCTTTGCATTTGTTGATGGTGAGATTTGACCTCCTCAAATAACCTCCTCACTTTAAGTCATTATAGTCTTTCCGCTTGTTCTTGCTATTTGAAAGGATTCTGAAAACTTGTGGGCTTCTGCTACTGTAGAAATTTGTTTTGTAACATCACTGCTTTTGCAGCATATGGATTCACCCTCCTTTTTGTATAAAATTTTCATCCCGATCTCCAAAATAAACAGAACGATCGAACATGAGTGGAACTAACGTCTCTCTGGATGTAAGTAGATCCAAGTCTATCATCTGAAATTCAACGGCATCAACGAACCGGACAAAAATCCTCTAGACTGTAATAGAGAAAGTAAAATATTATACTCAACTCTAAATTCACACGAGAGATTGTTCTATTTTAGGGGTAACTACCTTCTTCCCATGCGCTCAATGATATCAGTAGTGAGGGTTGACCTTTTCTTATCCTCAAAAGCAAGCTATGCACCCCAACGTTGTGGGGTTTTGGGAACTGTAACAATACAAATTGGGTAAAATCAATTGTCAAACATGGGGCTGTAAGGATTCAAAGATATGAACAGATACTAAGACTGTAAAACCAGATACTCTCGAGTCGGCATTTCTGATAGCTTGACGGGCCCACGATAGAAATACAGCAACGCTGGAGTAACCAAAGACATGAGATTTTTATTTTAAAGTCATCAGTACAAGAGAACATAACATCAGGTAAGCTCTCAAAATCTGAGTTTTGGAGGTAGAAGCATCACCTCATGACTATGGCATTCACAACAAGGTCACCAGGAGTAGTAGTGAAATTTGTAATACTTTAATGGATCTCTCTCTCTCTCTCTCTCATTCTTATTATATGCATATTATGGTCTTGGGGTTATGCATTCTTCGAGAAAAATAAACTGGAAAAGTAAGGAGAAGATAGCAAATTCAGCACAACGTTTGCCATAATGTAAAAACAAAAACTCGAAAGAGAATAAAATACTTGCCTTCCAGAAAGTATATCACCCTGCCCATCACATCTTCGAGAACTATAGATACTCACTATTTTTACTGCAAGAAAAATCTAATGTGGTTGGCAATATTTCAAACACAGCAAATCAATCATGTTTTGCATACTTCTGAGCAGCCCAACATGATTTTGATATTTACTTCACAACTCGAAACTTTCTGTACAAGGCGCTTGTCTTCATTTACATTTGGGGTGTCCATCCTCGAAATGATTATGCCATCAGCTGACAAATTTATATCTACAATTTGTACTGAAAACTACACATAAGAGAAAAAAGAACGATTAAATACACTCATAAGGATGATGGAGACCGTTGTGATTGCATACCCCATCTATGGAGCATCAGTGTACTCACGACACCTGCCGATAACAGCTATCTTTCCTGAGAAGCATGGAGAGGTAAATATAAGCTCTAGATTTTTCTACAAGATTGGTAAAACAAGACAACAAATTCAAGTTGAAACCAGAAAGCAAGCAAGTCAGTTCCCTAGAATCAACATCAAAATGCTGTAGTATTCCTTAGTTTTCGGTCATTGTCTATATTACACAGTATGAAGCACAACAATCATCATTGACAAATAAGTGCACGACGTTAAAGAAATGACATTGGTAGCATATAGTGTGCGCTTTCCAGCCTGAACCTTGCGTCGATTGGGATCAAATCAAGGGTTGGAGTGATTGCTCTCAGATCGTTCACAGCATCAGCCTCCAAAGAGTGAAAATATGAGCCGACACAAAACGGGTACAAATTACAGTTGGTCTAATTTTATTTTTTATTGAAAAAAACAGTGCCTCTCTTGCCAGATAACCATTTTGTTGAACAGAATCCAAATTCTAGTAGCTAAGCATAGGCTAGGCTAAGACAGGCAGACAAAAATATAAAGCAAATAACATCGAAGGATTACTAAAACTAACTATCACATCATCAAGCCCTATTCCTCCAAAATGGATGATCTTGATCTTGATCTCAATCAATCTCAGTTTACGTTCAGTCGACCACAGAGAGAGTTTGATACTCTTTGTTGGCAATGACTGCTTCCATGATCTGATGCCGGCTAATTTCCCCACCATTATCCAAGAACGACTTGATCAATGTGTTCGAGTTTCCCCTCAAGAGGGTCACTCCTGGATGAGGTTCTTCTACACGATGCATAAACCCCGCTATGTCCCAAATATTCCAAAAAAAAAAAATGTGTGGCATCGTATCATCCCCGTAACCTTGCTCCTTAAACTTGCTGCGTTTTGCCTCATACAGAGTCTTCCAGGATGTGCTGCAGCCACCAAATCTTACGGAGTTGGTGAACACAAACACCTTCTTGATCATCTGCTCCGCCTTAAGTTATTATTCACAGCCACTTCCAGAATCAAATCACACAACTGATCAAAATCAACACCCTGGCTGTAGCTGTTGCTGCATGTCCTAATCACAAAGTCGTACCTGGACATGAGATCACTGCCTTGTATCGAATGCAGCAGCGGCAGCTTATCAGGCAATGGACCCAGAGTGATCACCTTTCCTTTCCATGCCGGCTCTTCACTCAATTCAGACACCAAAATTCCCAAACTTGCGGCCAATTCCGTGATTGATGTTGCGCTCATGGTGTAGGTGATGTTACACACTGCCCAAGCAGTTCTTAAATTTGTTCTCCTCCCCCTGGTATATGTTCTCCATCATTGCCTTCCACTGAATCTCAGCTGCTTCCCCAACATCCTTATCTTTTACATATCTTATGATATAATTTGGAAGCAATGCATCCGACTTTATGATGCTGCCGCCTGCTTTCACCTCCTCCAACTACTTCGTGATCACACAGGGCATTTGATTGAGATAAAGACGCATGCGTTGACGACTATACTCCGTCAAGGGCTCCAAAAACTCCTTCCTAAGCCGTTCCCATTCTTCTGATTGATCTGATTCTGGCGGGAAAAGCCTTCTCTCAAGGCTTTCAAACAACAAAACGGCGCGGGTAGCCTGGACTTGTTCAGGGCTGCTGGGAGTACAACATTCAGCAGCCTGGCTAACGAGAAGCAGAGTAGTACCATCTTCTTTATCATTATCTTCATATTCCATTTTCCATCCCCAGCCTGTGCTGCTTCAATTTTTCAATATCAGACTTCAACTGCTCCGCCAAGACCTCCATAACCCGGTCATGCAACAACTTGTAGTGCGCGTCACGGTGGAGCCTCTGCGCCGCAGAGTCTTGGCCTTGTTCTAGAAGAAGGCCGTAGAGAATCTCGACAAGGTCCCACAAACGAGCTATCAAGAGGTAGAAGGAGCCGGAGCCGGCAAAAGAGGGGATGTTGCATAATAGCGTCTTGGGGTGGTTGTGGTGGAGCCAGATTGCGGCCGCGTAGAAGGCTGCCGGAAAATATTTTTCGCCAGGACTATCGAGAGAGTTGAGATTGAAGATGAGCTTGAGGGTGGTTAGGGAATTGTGGGAACAGGCCACCGGCAGCAGTTGCTTCAGATAGTGTTAGGGTGGCCTTGTTCTGCTGCTCCCGCTCTTCATCACTGGGCTCTGGTGGTGGGAGACACAGTCCTACGACGTTGTCTGGTGATTTCACGTGGAAACACAGATCATGGCAGGGATCACCGTAGGAAATAGGGGAGATGGAAGAGATGTTCTTGGCCATGTCACTGTCACCCTTGGAGTTGGAAGCCATGAATCTTCTTGCGAGCAGTGGAAGCGGAGGAGGAGTAAGAGGAGAAAAGACTTTCAGAACCCTGATGAAAGTGAGACATACTTGCACATCTGAATTTCTCCTGCCATGCAGTCGGAGTGACATGTACGAAAGAAAATCCTCAATATTTTTCTGATTTTTGTAAATTTTGTAAGATAAAAAAACAATTAAAAAACATAAATAACACATGTCCGTATCTTATAAGACCACACGTCATAAACCCTGACGGCATGCCTTTCATCTGCTGTCACATTTCATTTTCTTCAATTTATTATTATTTTTCTACAATTTAACTTCTAAAATTCAGAATAATAACGGTGGTCTGGACTGAAATCTCTTTCTTCTATACGCATTTAAATACAGTTTCATTTAGAATTCAGACAAATCCAAAACACTCAGAGCATCTCTCTTGTCACTTTAAGGCCCCATTTGGTTTACGGAATGGATTTGAGGGGAAATTAATTTCCATGTCATTTCCTAAGGAATGAGGAATGAAAGATTCCTTTCCTACGTTTGGTAATGTCGAGAAAGTAATTGGGAAGATTTCACTTTGTTTCCTTTCCCATGTTTGTTTTGAGTAGGAATAGAAAACAAATTTAAACAAATTTTGTATTATTTTTCAATTATACCCATATTAAATCAAATAAAAAAAGAATGCATTTAATGATACATTGTAATTCTAAATTGTTTATGGGGACAAAATAGTCATGAAAATTGTGCATTAAATGTTGGCTCATTTTCCCAAACTTTCTCATGAGGAGGGAAAACAAAACCAAAGTTGAGAGGAGGGTTTCACTTTCCCCCCTACTTTCCCATATGTCAAGCAACCATTTTCCATGCCTGGAACTTTCCAAACATGGGAAAACAATTGAATTCCCATTACAACCCTCCTTTCCCATTAACCAAATGGGGCATTATTATTTTCTGCAACTAATAATTGCCACTTGAAGCTTAATATCCAGAGGCACTAATGGTGATTAGTGATGGGATCAACTAAAAAAAAAAATTTTATGATCACATCAGGTGCTCTGTTTTTAATTTGAATTTGGACTAATGTGTTGGCTACTTGACTTATTAAATTAGACAAGAGTCCAACATATTGCGTCTTATGCTGACTCATAATAACTAATTATTAATACCAATCCAATTCAATCCAAAATGTGTGAGACATGATAGTTTGAGGCTTTTTGCGTTCTTTAATTTTGTTGGAGGTAAAATGTTATGTAATCCTCTACAACAATAGCTTCCATCGAGAGAGATGCGTGTATTTATCTCATATTCATATAGGGTGCATGTTTTTTTTCTTTCTTTTTGATTTTTTGGGTCAAACATAAGTTGTGCATGTTAAGTAACTTTGAAAGGGTAAAACTCAATGATACACCTTCATCATTGCATTTAAATGATCTACATCTATAAAAATCAATTTATGCTATGATTAAGAAACAACAAAAATCTTCTTATTTGATTTGTATTGGGTAGTTTCTTCTGTCTTCAAACATGTCTTTTATCACCAATATGCCATGTATAAGATTGTAATCTCTGCAACACAAAATGCCACTACCCATGTACTCACCCAAAAAATCAGGGTCATTGAAAGCTTGAACAAGCTACCACATTTGTCAGTAACAATTTATTCTCATTGGAGGAAGAAATCAAGTTAAAAGAGTGAGTGATTTATATATATATATATATATATATGTATTTTAATTGTGTTAATAGAAATAAAAATAAAAATAAAAAATATATTTTTTGTTAACAGGGATGCTAAAATGGAAGGGTATGGACATGTGATATAGCCCAAGTGAAGAGGCCATCGCAGCAGCAACACCACCACTGACAGGGAAGAGTCCCATGGCAGTAGCATAGCAGTTATATGTTTTTATGTTTTATGTTTTATTTTTATAAGTTTATTATAAATTAAGGTGGACGTGACATAAAAAATACGTCTTATCCTTTAATTTTAATGTACTCTGGATGTGTATTTCTATTCTAGTTCTAATATGTTAACTTAAATTTAAGAGAGATGTGTGTTTGGTTAGAGTTTTATTAATCTAAAGTGAACAACATGTCGTTTTATTGAAATATGTAAGTGTCATTCAAACAACTTTTAAACAACTATACTATAACGATGGTTAAGATTAAAAATATAATTACTTAGGTTGGATTATATTTGTATCTTTTAAAAATCAATGAGAGGATGACATTGATAACTTATTATTGACATACAAGTGTCGTTTATACTAATATTTTAAATAAATTCAGATGCATTCATTATTTATGTAATGTGTTTTGGCTCAATTGACCACATAGTATAAGTGTGGGTTCCACCCCTATCATACACATTAATTGGTCATCATCTAGAATCTTGCCAAAAAGATGATAGTAGCCAAGCCAGGTAGCATAATGGGAAAGGGAATTGTAAGAGAACCAAATGGACTGCACGGAGGCTGAAGCGACACTCCACACTAGAAGCGATTGAGCACCCCACACCGGTAAGATGTCAAAATATTCAACACCAAAATAAGCAAATTCAAAGATCAAAATCCATCAACATTTTCAATATTCAATATCCATTAACATATTCAATATCCAAATCCTAATCAACATATTCAATATCCATCAACATATTCAATATCTAAATCAACCAAATCAATATTTATCCATCAACATATTCATCAAATCCAAATGGTTAAAACTCATGCATTATGGCTTACAAACCAAAAGAGTTAAACTTATGCCTTATGTTACAAAAATACAAACACAATCCAAACATAAATGACAAAAGCATTTGAGAAATTGAATGAAAAAAAAATTTTATATTTCAATATAGTACTATTCGTATGACATTTGATACCGCTATCATACCATACTCGATTAGTGCATCAACCAAATGAAGCGGTATGAAATCGGTTGCGGTTAGACGGTTTCGCAAGATGCCCACCCCTACTCCACACCAAGATGTCAAAGCTCACTGAGGCTTGGTGATTAGTCGTGTATGCATTTGGGCATCAAAACAACTTAGATTGCATAATCACAAAGAAATCTGATCACAATTTTGATGAATACTCGTGTTACATAAACTCATCACAAACAATGAATGAATGAATTGAATAAACTAAACAATAAGATCACGCGCTCTCCAAAAAATCACAAGGCCCGGCATTTTCTCGAACTCAAAAACTTGTTCTTGTTCAAAACCCGACCTCGTTGCGGCTTTAGCGGCATAGGCAAATTCTTGATGTCCAGAATTTGAATTTTCTTTCTCTTGTTTTAGAACTCTTGATAGCTTTGGTATAGGCAAGATGTCCAGAATTCACTTTGATAGCTTTGTTCGCTTCAACTTCTCTTCATCATCCTAGTCTTGCCGTTGATGATGAGGATCAGATTTTGTGGTCTCCTTAGGGTTTTGTAGAAAAGAAGAATAAGGTGGTGCACTTAGCATCAAGCGGACGGTCTCCAAATTCTCCCCTTTGCCGTGGGATGGTGGTTTCTTCGGCTTCCTTTGAATTGCCATGTCGTGGTCATCAAGTTTGACGTCGTCGAACAACTTGGAAGGATCGAAAGTCACGGTTTCAAGGATGAAGACAGCTTCAAGGTCGTCCAGCGGAGGGCAAGCGAGGCCACCAAAGTCGTCAACAGGAGGCTCTTGCTCGCATCGCTGTTCCTTCAAAGCCTGATCGCAAACGCACTTCATCTTGTCTGAAAGAGAAAGGATTATAGCAAAATTTGGAAACCCTAAATCACAGTAGCTAGTGTTTACAAAAGCCGCACGCTACATATGTATTTATAGTTTCCTGTTTCCTAATCTCACTGGGAGAACGAATATTTTATTATAATTAATTATAATGTACTTTTAAATTTTTATTAGACATAATAAATTAAACCAACGCAAACCGCCCACTCGTGTGTTTGTGTTGTGTACTTCAGTTTGCTTTACAACCACGCAAGCGAAGTTGGAGTTCTTTTGCTGGCTCTTCACTCAATTCAGACACCAAAATTCCCAAACTTGCCGCCAATTCTGTTCTTGGTTCGCCCATGTAATTGATGTTACACACTAAGCAGTTTTTAAATTTGTTCTCCTCCCCCTGTTTTTGCTTTAGGTACATGTTCTCCATCATTGCCTTCCACTGAATCTCAGCTGCTTCCCCAACATCCTCATCTTTTACATATCTTATGATATGATTTGGAAGCAATGCATCCGGCTTCATGATGCTGCCGCCTTGCTTTCACCTCCTCCAAATACTTCTTGACCACATAGGGCTCTTGAATGGAATCCATGCGTCGACTATACTCAGTCAAGGGCTCCAAAAACAAGGGCAGAACCAGGAATTTTTCAACGGGTGAGCTAGCTAAAGTTATTAGCTTAAAATTTAATGATTATTTTTTTTGGTACTTACAATTTCTATAGTCTTTCTAGAAATAAAAATAAAAATAAAATCATATAAACCAAGCTAGTTCATAGCTCCATAGACTAATTTTCAATAAGTTTTAACATAAACCAAATATGGTTTAACACTATATATAGTGGATTGAACATCTAAGACTTTTTACCTAGATTGACCTTGGGTTTCTTCATACATTCATATCATACATGAAAAGTTATTTTATGTAAAAATATTGACTAATTATGTAAAATGGGTTTTCGAAATAATCATTTTCTCAAGATAATTTTTGGCGTCTTTTATTCCTCACACATCAAATAAAAAAACTTGATTTTATGGGATTTTAGTATGAAGTATATATTGACTTAATGAGCCATCATTTTTAGCCTAAATCGTCTTTTGCACTAAAACCGATTTTTCATATTTTGATTTGGTGGGAATTTGATTTTCTAGTATTTTTATTTGAATCCAAATGAGGGGTACTTTCTCATTTACATTGTAAACTTAACTATTTACTTAAATATTGAAAATGGAAATAATGTAATCTGTACAGCTGCACTGACTGACCTAATATTGAAAATAAATTAAATATATAAGTTTTATATTTTTTTTTCTTAAAAAACCACACTGGGCTACAGCCCACTTAGCCCTTAGTGTGTCAAAAAATTCCTTCCTAAGTCGTTCCCATTCTTCTGATTGATCCGATTCTAGCGGGAAAAACCTTCTTCCAAGGCTTTCAAACAGCAAAATGGCATGGCCGGCAAAGGAGGTGACGTTGCATAATAGCGTCTTGGGTTGGTTGTGGTGGAGCCAGAATGCAGCCGCGTAGAAGGCTTCCGGAAAATGTTTTATATCCATTTGTTACTGCTACGAAGTGCTGGTTCTTGCCATTTGAAAAAGATTCTGAAAAACTTGTGCGCTTCTGCTACTGAGATAAATTTTGTGTTTTTCCTTCTCCAGGCAAGTCCAGAAGTCTTCCTTTGATGGTATCCTTTCAGCTATGTACACAACAAGGATATTTATCGGGGTAGATTTATGCTACTTTTTTGCGTCATGTGGCTGTTCATAATAAGAAGTGAAATAAAATATAACAGAGGTTTCTGGCTTAGAAACATCACTGCCTTTGCAGCTTATCTTATAGACTCATGAAACATTCATCCTTATTATATGTCATAACCCTCCTTTTTGTATAGCATTTTCATCCAGATTTCCCAAAAAAGAACAGGCAATAACAGCACTCTCTTTATATACAAGACAAAAAGTCTGGAAAGGTGTGATTTAATTTAAAGGAAGAAAATGTGGTTCTTCCGGCAACCGAACTAATGTCTCTCTGAATGTGTAGATCCAACTCTATCATCTGAAATTCAACGGCATCAACAAACTGGGCAAATATCCTCCAAACTGCAATAGAGAAAGTTAAGTCTTACACATAACTCTAAATCCACACATGAAAATCGTTTTATTTTAGGGGGAACTACCTTCTTCCCAAGTACTCGATGATATCAGTAGTGAGGGTTGACCTTTTCTTATTCTCAAAAGCAAGGGATGCAGCCTTTCTCATTAAAGCCGACCCAGCAATGCAACCCAATGTTGCGGGGTTTTTGGAACTGTAACAATACAATTGGGTAAAATCAATTGTCAAAAATGAGGGCTGTAAGGAATCAAAGATATGAACAGATACTAGGACTGTAAAACCTGATACTCGAGTCCCCATCTCTGATAGCGTGACGGGCCCAAGATAGAAATACAGCGACACTGGAGTAACCAAACACATCAAATTTCTATGTTAAAGTTAGTTATCCATCAGTACAACAGAACATAACATTCGGTAATCTCTCAAAATCTGAGTTTTAGAGGCAGAAGCATCAGCTAGTGTCCATCACCTCGTGACTATGGAATTCACATGGTCACCAGGACTAGTAGCGAAATTTGTTATACTCTAATTTATCTCTCTCTCATTCTCATAAGCATATTATGGTATTGGGGTTATGCATTCTTTTGGGAAAAATAAACAGGAAACGTTAGGAGAAGATAGCAAATTGAGCACATATAAACTCGTCAATGTATGCCATAATGGTTTTTTTTTTTCAGAAAAAAAATCTCAAAAGTCAGAATGAAAACTTGCCTTCCAGAAAGTATATCACCCTGCCCACCACATCTTCGAGGAGAACCATAGATGCTCACTGATTTGACTGAAAAAATAATCTGATGTCAGATTTCAATAATTCGAGGTTTCCATATCTGGGAATGCAAAAGGGATGTTTCCAAAACCTAAAGGAAAGGAAATAAAAAGTCTTGGATTTAGTTGGCAGTATATCAAAAAACCACAAATCATGTGAGCTATAGAACTTTTAGAAACAAAAAACCAAAAAACAAAAAAGAAAGACAAATGGAACCCTTCTCATGGCCCAGTTTCAAGTCAAAAATCATCTTCATGGACACAAAACATAAGGCGTACGCCAAGTTCTCAACTTCATGTCACTTTAATCAAGGTGTTAATGGTTCAACTGTTGGTCTAGTGTGTTACACGAAATGCACTAGCCGACTGGCTAAGTCGCAACCATTCGAGCAGTTTCCAATATGCTTATCTACATTTCCCAACTGAGATGCGAAAAAGATAAATTCATGGAATATTAACATTATTTAAGCAAAAGCTTCACTATTTACCATCTCAACACACAACATACTGGCATATATGGTTATATACCTGTCTCACCATCACTTATGAAGTCAGATTTTCCTTTCCTAAGTATAGTTACACCACCAATCCTGACAGTGAAAGGGTCCACACTTCAATAAGTTCCATAAAACTTGATAATCATTAGATGGAAACATACAAAGACAAATGAAAAAAAAAAAAACTGAAAATATTTTATAGCATGGGACAAAATACATTATAAAGAAAAAAGCCTTAGTGTGAAGTGGAAATGAGGGAATTATTCAGAAGCTGATTTAACACACTATTCTGTACAACTTCATCTACTTCCAATTTTGATTTATAAATAATCAGATGGTTTAAGACCACGAAGGAATGCCAGATCAACCTTTCCTGCCTGTACAGATGCTAAAACACAGACATACGGTGAATGCAAGCCAACATGATTTTGATACATACTGATTATGACAAGTACGTATTTGTAAAACATCCTTACTAACTTCTGAACCAAATAAGTTCTTAATATTTTATCCTGAGATGTAAGCATAAGATTAAGCACCCGCCAACACAATACAAAAAAGTCTGTTTACCTTTTTGCAAGAGATAGTAGTTGCTCATGAGCTTCTTCATCATTTACTTCACAACTCAAAACTTTCTGTACAAGGCGCTTGTATTCATTTACATTTGGGGTCAGCACAGCCAAGGGATATCCACTTACAAGATCAAGAGAATTTGTAACAAGAAAGAGTCCATCCTGGAAAAGATTATGCCATCAGCAGACAAATTCATAGCTACAATTTGTACTGAAAACTACAGATAAGAAAAAGAATGATTAAATACACCATAAGGATGATAGAGACACTTGTGATTGCATACCCCATCTATGACAATTGGGACATTGGACTGCCTTGCAAGCTTTATGATTTTGCTCACACAGTCCTGCATTATGATATTCGATCTTAGAAACATTTTGGATGGGATTTGGTTGAAATTATAACCACAATACCAGTCGTGCATCATACAGAAAATTAAAGTGTTGAAGATGTTTAGTACATGTCATAATCAAACACTAAACTAGCCTAAGACAGCTCCTCAAGAAACTGCACAAACAAAAAGCTAACCAGAAGAAATGGGTCCCTTCCAAGGCCTGGACCAATGACAAGACAATCAAATCTTTCCATCCATTTAGCAACTTCAGCAAGAATCTTTCCTGAGATGACACGTTTTTCATCATCCCTAAAAAACAAAAAAACAAAAAAATCAATTCAAAAAATTAGCAGCTCTTTCAATAATAAAGCTCATATACTGGTTGGACATATGAAATTGTTATGAAAAATAAATCACCTAACACCGTATGATTCTTCCAAAACTGGGTGTACAATCAACTCAGGACTGTAGCTTTTTATGACTGAAGCTGCATCTTTCGTACAAAAAACATGGGATAGATCTGCACCCTGAAAGGGGAAGAATATATTTTTGTTCCACCATATTAGCAAGCCAAGCATAACGAAAAACAGAAATCACTTGTTTATCCCATTTCAGTCTAGAATAAGCTACATTCTTGATTGAATCCAGCCAACTTTTTTATTTTCAGTTTTAAATTAAAAAGCAGGACACTAACAATTTTTAATGCTGAGATAGCTGCAAAATATGGAGCACCAGTGTACTCACGACACCCGCCGATAACAGCTATCTTTCCTGAGAAGCATTGAGGGGTAAATATAAGCTTGATTTGACTAGAAGATGATTGGTAAAACAAATAACAAAACCAATTCAAGTAAAAACCAGAAAGCAAGCAAGTCAGTTCCCTAGAATCAACATCAAAATGCTGCAGCATTCCTTAGTTTTCAGTCATTGCCTAGATTATACAGTATCAAGCACAACAATCATCACTGACAAATAAGTATACGAAGTAAAAGAAATGACATTGGTAGCATAGTGTGCACTTACCAGCCTGACCCTTGTGTCTATTGGGGTCAAGGGTCGGAGTGATTGCTCTCAGAACGTTCTCAGCATCAGCCTCCAAAGAGGCTCCACTGGTGAATTTTATTCCTTGCATTCTTTTCTGATGGGTGTTAGTGTTCTGATCGCTGTAATCTCCAAGAGACCTTATCAAAAACTGTTGCCTTCTCAACACAGGAGACGAAGCCAACATATAAATTGCACCAAACCCAGAATTTATTCCTTGTTTTATTAACATCAATGACCAAGCACCACACTTCGCTACAACTAAACACCCAAAAAAAGAAAGAAAACGATCATAAGATGAACTTACCCAAAAATTTATCAAATTGGTGAACTATGAAGAAGAAACTGCAGATACATACCGATGCAAGAACTGCGGACATCAACGAAATGCGAAGCCTTTAATGAATCAAGCTAACTTTTTTTTCCTTTTATTTTTTTTAATAAAAAATTTCTGCTGAGTTAACACACTCAAAAACGGTGAAATCGTTCGGCAAAACTGTTGGTATTTTCGGCTGTGGAAGAAGATAGAGAGCGTACACGTTGGCAAACTTAAGTGGGCCCTACTATGACAGTCAAAAGTTTCGCTGAAACCAATGACGCACTCAGAGCAACTCCACCCATTCGCTTTTAATTATAGCGAGGCGCAGCCACTATTCACATGAATAGTGGTTGCAAATAGATTTTGTGCTTTCACCACGCTTGCTAAAGCGATTACTATTATTTTTTGTTTTATTCAGATTTTTTACCTCAATAATTAATTTGAATAATATTTTCGTATAAGATTTCTTTCCTACGCACAAGACTATTCATAATCGGATAAAATTTCCGGATAAGATTTTTGGATTCAAATTTCGGATGAATTTCAAAATTCAAATTTCAGATAAATTTTGGGTTCAAATTTCGGATGAATTTCAAAATTCAAAATTCAGATAAATTTGGGTTCAAATTTCTAAGAATTTCAAATTTCGATAAGATTTTCATCCAATCAAATCGCCATGTGACATCTCTATCTCCAAATTTTTCTATAAAACCGTAAGCTCACTTCATACCTCTCACACCACATCTTTCAATATTTTCATTTCTTAGAGTTTAGAATTCATACTCCATTCATTCTCAATGGAAGAATATAGGAGATGCTTGGAGAGGCAAGAGAGAGAAAGAAAGGAGAGAAACCGTAGAGCCGATGAAATCAATGAGTTGCAGAGACAAGTCGATGAACAAGTTCTCATAGCAGTGACAATGGAAGAGGAAGAGAACTAAGGTCGCCAGCCGTGGTTCACAAGTCGGCCGTCGCTGAATGTGACAGATATAGGCATTCTCGGGGTAAGAATCTTTGGAAGATTATTTTATCCCAACTGCTTTGTACTTTGATGTTGATTTTCGAAGGCGATTTAGAATGCAACCCCATTTGTTCAATAAAATCATGCATGATATTTGCAATTATGATGCATACTTTGTTCAAAAGTGTGATGCTATTGGGGTTTTGGGCCTTCTTCATGAGCAAAAGCTTATAACTGTTATACAAATGTTGACGTATGGAGCATCCACGATCGTGGATAAGGTTGCGAATGGGAAGTCCACTACGTTGGAGGCTTTGGTAAGATTTTGTGATGCAGCTTGAAAATCAGACACTAGGGACTACCGCGAGACCTACTCCTGTGGACCTCCAACGGCTTCTACAAAAAGCCGAAGCTCGAGGATTTCCAGGAATGATTGGTAACATCGACTACATGCATTGACAATGGAAGAATTGCCCAACTGCCTGGCAATGTGATTACGGAAATAGAAAAGGCCAAAAAAGTATCATCCTGGAAGCCGTTGCTGGCTTCGACACATGGGTTTGGCATGCTTTATTCGGAGTTGCCGGAGCCCAAAATGACCTCAACGTCCTGGGTCAATCTCCGGTCTTCAACGATGTTTTGAGCGGCCAAGACCCCAATATTACCTTTCAAGTCAACAATACAGTCTACCAGACTGGGTATTATCTAGCTAACGGTATCTACCCATGGAGAGGTCTATGAACCGGATCCAATAAACACGGCCTTAACCCGGATTTATGAAAAGCCCATGGGGCCAAATAGAGAACCGTTTGAGCCGGATCCGTTGGTGAGGGAAGATCGTATCATGACCCGGATGATAGATCGATATACAGAGATGCAATCTTCGTATATTCATGAAAGGCGTCAACTTGACTTGATGGAGCATCTATAGGCGGTGAGAGGGAATGAATATGAATGATGGAGCATAGATGCTTTGGTTATGTTTTATTTACTTATGGTTTGGTTGTGTTGTTTTTTATTGCTTATGGTTTGGTTGTGTTGTTTTTTATTGCTTATGGTTTGGTTGTGTTGTTTTTTTTATTTATTATTGTGCCTTGTTTGTAGTTTTTGTTTTAATTTTAATTATGTTTTGTTTGATGTATGGAATATGTTGAATAAAATGGTCTTTGAAGTACACCAACTTTAATAGAAAACATGAAAAATAAAAATACATAAAAGGTATGCCAACTAATTTAATGGTTTTGATCATTTAACCAATCCGTGTTGCTAGGCCCATCATCCTGGAAAAGTCTTCTTCTCATAACATCCCTTCGTTCTAGCTTCCAATATTGTTTTGTTTCAGGGGACATATGACTTGTATCCATTGCCATGGTTTCCCGATCCGTCTTCTCCATATCTTTTTTGCGCAAATACTCATTTTCTTGTGCACACTCGGCTTGAATTGCCACCTTCATATCTTGGCGTTTCTACTCCATTTCAATTCTTATGGTGTTTTGCCTTGCAATTTCCTCCAAAAACTTTGAATTATGATTGCTTGAATTACCCGTTTTCTTTGCCTTCGCAGCCTTTCGGCCAATGGGCCTCGGTTCCTTTTGGATGGGTGAGTCTTCACTCATAGGAGAATCGATAGGTGAATCCGATATCGTTGAATCACGGAGAGGCGTCTCGTTTAACACAAAGTCCGGATATGTGGGAATAATTATGAAGCGTTTATAATATTTCACCACCTCCCAACATTCATGATGGGTGAAACTTTTTTTGCCACCCCCGGTTGCACCGAACCACATCTGTGCTTGAATGAGCTATTTAACAAAAAAATGGAAATGCAATAAATATTTAAAATATATTGGATATGCAAGTAACAAAATAAAAATAATGAAAATGCAATTAACCTTACAAATAAATTGGAAGTGCAAGAAATATGAAGAAACAATTGGAAATGCAATAAATATTAACAACATATTGAAAATGCAAGAAATATGAAGAAACAATTGGAAATGCAAGAAATATTAACAATATATTGAAAATGCAAGAAATATTAATAAAATATTTGAAATGCAAGAAATATTAACAAAATATTGAAAATGCAATAAATATTAACAACATATATATATTAGGACATTAAACTTAATAAAACGAAAATTACAAAATACTTAAATCGTTCATACGATTTTCCCCACTTCTATACAAGTTCATCGTTGTTGCCAAGACATCTCTCCATTTTGCCATCTCTTTGTTGAGAAGTTTCTACCTACTCGACAATGCCATTTCCGTACGAGGCGACTCCGAATTTTTTCGCAAAATTCGGCACAAATTTTTTTCCACATATGGAAAAATTTCATTTCATTGTCTATCACGGGACAATGACAAACTCGGAGCCAAGCCTTACACAAAGAAACATCTTCGATGGTGCTCCACGCCCCTCCGGTTTCAATAGAAGAAGCCATAAAAATAAGAAATAAAAATACAAGGTGAAAGAGATGAAAATGTTGAGTGAAGAGGAAAAAAATGTTGAGTAATTGTAGAAGTAGAATAAAATGTATGAGAATTGGTGTTGAAAGTGAAGGGTATTTATAGGAAAAAAAATCAGAATTTTAAAGTATTTTTTTAAAAAAAATTTCAATTTTTTTTTCATAATTTTATGGCTGGAAAATCGCCACCGTTGGATGAAGGCCGGGAATCAAATCGGAGCTGGGCATGCCAAGTGGCTTCCACCATTGGGCTTGCGTCGACGTCAACAAGACGCTGGTTTAAATTTTTTACCTTTGGAGCGCATTAACGTGCTAACGGTAAAAATTTGATTACGCGCGGTCGACATCACCGATGTCACCCCGCTTTGGACCTCGGGCGGAAGTTGCCTTGCCAGCCCAGTTGGTGGGTCCCACACCCTGGCTCGGCGCCATTGAACGCAAATTTTTTTCCCACTAGCCTCGGGCCGGGCTTACTCTGGAGTAACTATCAGAATTTTAAAATAATCCTTTGCTTTCTCCGTTAACAACAACAAATAGAAGCACGAATTCATCCCAACAAAAAATCAAAGGAAAATTGGAAAAGCCAGGAAAATCAACAACAATTAGAAATGTAAAATGAAATATTAAACCTACCCGAGTGCTGTTGCTTCTACAGAATGGCTCAATTGATCCAAAAAGAAAAATAAAGTGACAGTGGAAAAGAATAAGGGAGAAGACGTGAAAACAGATGGATAACAAATGTGAATTGTAAAGTTAACGAAGGTTATTTTGGGTAGTTTGAAAAATTCATTAAAGATCCAAGACCTCCCGAATCGATTACGCTCAACACCCACTTCTCCGAATTGCTTTGGGTGACATTAATTTATTCCATAACAGTGATTTTCAAACTTAAAATTTTGGGAAGTTCAGTCCGTTTCGTAAATTATGAGAAAATGACTTATTGTTAAAAATTAATGTGAGCAGTAGCAGATCCAAGATTATGTGACCAAGGGGCTTAATGTAAAAGTTCCGAAATTTTGCCAAGCTTACTTGTAGTTGAAAACAAGGGCGGCGGACGGCGGCAAATGACACTGGGCCACCGGCGAAGAGTTGATGGAGGTTGTCGGAGGTTGGGAAGTTTGGAGAGGTTAGGGTTTGAGAGGGTGGGAAGAGGAGGTGTGAAATTGGGAATGAAGGGTTTCGGGTCTGTGCATATTCGCAGGTGTTGTTTTTTTTTTTTTTAAAAAATTTTTATAAAAACTGGCCCAAAATGACATCGCTTTGAGGCTTTAAAAAATTTGATGAGCCTTGGACCAAACGACGCTGCGTTTGGCAAGGCTCGTTTAAAAAAACAAAAGCACAGCCACAGACGCAGCAAAGGGGTCTTCCGACCCTCTTGTCCCAACGCGCGCCTGGATGTGAGAGTTTCTAAAAAAAATAATAATGATGTGAGAGAAAGCTATAAGGGAAAGTAGCTAATGATGTGCTTTCATTTTTTGATTATGCGGGGATCAGTTTTGAAGAGGTGTTGAGTTTTATAAACTTCTGAAAATACCCCAATCTATTTCACGCAATCCCTTTGCTTCTTCACACCATCTCTTTCATAGAGTTCTCCTTCACTTGAATCTCTTATGTTCTTCCTATTGTTTTTTCTTGTTGAATCAATTGAAGCACATTTCTGAGAAATCACAAGACTCAAGTAAGAGGCATATTATGTTTATTTCTTCTCAATTTCATTCTTCCCTTTTTCTCTTTAATTTATAGGGTTTAACTTCAATAATTATTGATGTTGGTTTTTATTTGTTTATTTTTTTGTTCCTATTTTTGTTTCTTTGATTCTTTGTTTCTTTGAAAGAATATTTATTTTTAATGGAATATATTGGATTTAACTTGAAACCTTAGTTTAGAGCATTTGGATACAAATATTTAATTTTCAACATAATACTTTATTTTTTTTTTATAATTAAAATAATTTTAAGGGTGTCATGAAAACATATTTATACAAAGAATATATATATATATATATATAAAAGTGAAAGTGAAAGTGCTTTAGTTTGGAGTCATTGGTGCTAGAGGAGTAATCCGCGATGATAGAGGGAATTGGATTGGTGGTTTTGTGGCCAATCTAGGGAGTGGTGACATCCTAGTAGTTGAAATATAGGGGTTGTTCTTTGGTTTGAAACTTTCTATCTGAAGTGGCATCTCGAATTTGCGTATTGAAATGGACTCTGCGATGCAGTCCTACTTCTCAAATAGGGTGACTGACCGCTTAGCGAAGGGGAGCTATAATTTTGATTTGGGGTTTGTTGTGCTTGATGAGATTCCTAGCTCGGTTGAGGCTACGTTTGATGATGATTTGTTAAGAGTTCCTAGAACTCGTAGTGTCTCTGTCATTTAGTTTTTGTGTGTTTAGGGTTAATCTCCCCACCTTATTTTTTAATAAAAAGTGCTTTCCCTTTATTAAACATTTTAATGAAAAGCCATTTCAATATAATACATTTTTTAGTCATTATATACGGTTCACAGCACTTTCACAAAAAAATTAGCAAACACTTAGAAACTGATTATTGTACCAATAACACTTTTAACAAAAAGTTTACCAAAAGCCAAACTGCTTTCTCTCATAGCTGATTTCTCTGACAACAAATTTGACAACGATTATTTTCACAGCCCAGCAATGCCAAATTGGAATGCTAGATAACTCAAACCTAAAATTTCCACCTCTAAAAGAGAACAATTAATGTATATCCCAGATTCAAACTATTTTTGAAAAATCTTTTTTATGTTAATTTTACAATATTAAACAAAAATTTATTATAATATTAAAACTGAGGAATGGGGCGTGGTTTTAATTTAAACAAAAATTTGATCGGGAAGTGTGATTTTTAATGTTAATTATTTTTGTATGTGAAGATTTTTTATTTTCTATAGCCCAGGTTAGCCATAGGGATGGTCCATCCCTGACTGAAACAACATTGCCTGGGTTTTTTTCGCTTCCCTACTTCATACCTCAAGCAGCTTTTTCCTTTGGGACTTTTTGGTTAGTTAGGGTTGAAAAAAGAACGAAGAGAATGAGGGAGAGGATGAAAGTGAATGTGAAGAGATCAGGAGTTGTGTTGCTTGGAGGCATTTGGGTATCTAACGCTCTAGATTGGGTTCTGTTTTTTTAACACAATAAAAAAAAACTATATATCACTAACTCGTTTAACTCCAACCCATTGTTTTGGGCAGATGAAGTTGAAAGAGTGTGATGCGGATGCTACCAACAAAGCCACACAAGAACCACGCCACAAAAATAAAGAAGAACAACGAGAGGCCTTTGCGGCTCCAGCCAAAACAATAATATAATAGTCTGTCAAAAGTCCCCATCCTTAAGTTTACAGGCTGCTCAAATGGTTATGTAACCCTAGGATTATTTAAAATGAAAAAAACTAATAAAGTCATAAATAAAATAAAACAATTATTAAAAGATAAAAAGACTAGACATGATAGTCTTTGAGATAGGCTGGTTATTTATGGTTCCTCTTGGGCCTGCTATAAGAAGCTACTGCATCAGGCTCTTCGGGTTGAGAATGAGTCGTCCTCGAGTTTGAATCATTGTCACTATTCCCACCAAGATAAGCTTGCAAATCAACCACATTAAAAGTTGCAAAAACGTTCATGTTACCAGGCAGTTTGAGAATATAAGCATTAGCACCTACATGCTTCAACGCCTTAAATGGGCCATTAGCTCAATCTTGCAACTTGTCATGCTTTCCACATGGGAACCTCTCTTTCCTCATATTAAGCCACACAAGGTCGCCAACTTGAAATTCAACATGTCGCCTATGCTTATTGGTAGCTGCTTTATAATTTGTTGTTGGTATCTTCAACTTTCTTGCGTACCTATTCATATAAGGTTATATATATATATATATTCATCCATGTCATGTGCGTCACCATTGAAGTGATCAGTCTCCAGTAGCGGAACCAAATCCAAGGGACTATTGGGATTGCCATCATAAACGACTTCAAACGGACTCATGTCAGTACTACGACTCTTCGACTTGTTATAAGAAAATTTTGCATGTGGCAAGGCGGCACTCCAGCTAGCTTTATTCTTCCCAACTCCCAAAGATATGTCTGTTTGACCATAGGTTTGTGGATGATATGCACTACTAAATTGTAATGTTGTTCCCATCTTCTGCCAGAGAGCGCTAAAAATGCATAATAAATTTTGAATCTCTGTCAGATGTGATGATCGTAGGAACACCATGGAGCTTGACTATTTCATGAAAATACAGATCGACGATGTGGCTGCATCCATAGTTTTTTGACAAGGGACGAAATGCACCATTTTAGAGAAACGATCCTCCACCACAAGTATAGAATCATGTTCATTCTTCATCCGAGGTAGACCAAGAACAAAATTTATGCTCACATCCATCCATGGGCATTGTGGTACATGAAGTGGGGTGTAAAGACCTGTATTCTGATGGTGACCCTTGGCTACATGGCATACTCTACAACGCTGCACATATTTCTCCACTTCCTTTGTCAGTTGTGGCCAATAAAATTTATGTTTCACAAGAGCTATAGTTATGTCTCTACCAAAATGTTCACTGAGTCCTCCACCATGTTGTTCTTCAATTATTAATTGTCTCAAGGAACAATATGGAACACAAAGTTTGCTACTCTTGAACAAATAAGTTTAATGTATAGAGAAATCAAGGGTTGGTCTTTGCTCCACGCAATCGGCCCATATATGACCAAAGTCTACATCATCTTTATACAAATCCCTCATATGATCAAAGCCTACCACATGCATTGTAAAATTAGTTAGTAAGACTTGCCTTCGATCTAAAGCATCAGCCACCCTGTTCTGAGTTCCTGCTTTATGGCGAATGGCAAAATTATATTCTTGAAGCTTTTCCACCCATTTGGAATGGCGGCGATTAAGTTTCTACTGGCCATTAATGTACTTCAACACCTCATGATCAGAATAAAGGATGAATTCCTTACATATCAGATAGTGCCTCCATTCTCGCAGGGCTTACATGATCGTATAAAATTCAATGTCATATGTCGAGTACCTTCTTTTTATGTCATTGAGTTTCTCGTTGAAAAATGTGAGCGACCTCCCTTTTTGGCTTAAACATCTCCCCTCCCATGAAAGAAGCATCACATTCAACTTTAAATACCTTGTGATAATATGGGAGTGCTAACATCGGTGTCTCTGTCATAAGTTTTTTAATGGCTTGAAAACTATTGTCAACTTCCATTGTCCACTTAAACACACGCAACTTTAAACAATCAGTAATAAGTTTAACCAAAGAGCTAAAGTTACAAATAAACCTGCAATAAAATGAAGCCGACTCATGAAAACTTAGGATATCTTGAATGGATTTAGGTGTTGGCCAATCTAAAACTATTGTAATTTTCTTCGGGTTGACTTTGATGCCAGTTAAAGATATAACATACCCCAAAAATATCAAATTATCGGTCAGGAACTCACACTTTTTAAAATTAGCATACAACTTCTACTCCCTTAGTACTTCAAAAAAATTTCTCAAGTGTTCTACATGCATATTGGGGTCACGGCTATACACCAGGATGTCGTCAAAATATTCCACAACGAATTTTCTCATAAAGAGCCGAAATATTATGAGACGCATAAACGTGCTTGGTGCATTAGACAGACTAAATGACATCACCATCCATTCGAATAACGTATCTCGGGTCTTGAACATAGTCTTCCATTCATCTCTAAGACACACTCTGATTTGGTGTTATCCGCTGTGCAAATCAATTTTTGAGAATATTTTCAAACTGGCTAGGTGATCAAGCATGTCATCCAATTGTGGAATTGGAAACTAGTACTTCACTGTAATTTTACTGATCACCCTGTTATCCACGTACAGGCGCCACAATTTATCTTCTTTTGGGATAAGTAAAGCCAGGACGGCGCATGGGCTCATGCTCTCTCGAATGACACTTCTTTTTAATAGCTTCATGACTTGCTAGTTAAGTTCATCATACTTCTAAGGACTCATGCAATAATGTGCTTTATTGGGCAAGCTAGATCCTAGCACCAGATCAATGTGATGTTGGATATCTCTCATTGGTGGCAAACCTGCACATATTTATCTAGCGCAACATCACTAAAGTTATGTAATAAAGACTCAATATCAGGGGGAATTGAACATCCAAAACCTATTTCTTTGACTAGGAGCATATAAATGCTTTCACAGGTCGTAGACTCCCTCATAAATTCAACCACAGAAAGAAATTTTTTTCCCTATCCTCTTCCTTTCTTTAGAAGACTTTATGTTCTTGATGGGCCTAGACTTATCTTTACTCCATCTTTATGAAAGGAATACATGTGTTTTTATATCCGTCATATACAACTCTTCGATCATACTGCCAAGGCTGACCCAACAATAGATGACATGCATCCATCGGCACCACATCACACCATTGAGAATCACTATAATTGTTGCCATTAGGAAAAGACACTAAACAATGTTGGTTAATTGTGACTTTTTTTCCTTTCTTGAACCAAGCAAAGCTTGTATGATGTCGGCATTTTTTTCTATTTGTAAATTCAATTTTTCCACAATTTCTTGCTAAACTACATTCTTGCAACTACCTCCGTCAATGATGAAGTTGTAGACCTTCCCACTTGATGTGCATCTTGTGTGGAAAATATTATGCCTCAACCAGGTTGCATAATCATTTATTTTTGTTGTTTTCATGGCTCTTCGTATGACTAACGTCTCACCATGATCACTGCAAGTGATTTCAGCATATTGTCATTATTATTGTCATTATAATCATCATAAAATGGGGGTTCCTCCACCTTTTGCTGAACTCCTCAATGAGATTGACAACTTGTCAATTCGAGCATTCGGAAGCAATATGCTCAATTCCTAAGCATTTGAAGTACTTCACACTCTTCGTCTTGTTGAAATAGGATCCGTGATGAGCATCATAGGGCTGGGTTATTAGTGGTTCATTCTTTTGATTTTCAAAGTCACACTTGCCGTAAGTAACGTTTGTCGCCATTCTATTTAGAACAAATTTTGGGGCCCGACTTTTATTCAAAGTATTCATTCATTGGACGTTTCTATCGTTTCTTTTGCTGCCTCTTGACATTGACAACCAACTTATATACATCATCACAACTCAAAAATTGTTGGAGCTCGATGACATCATGGATTTCTTGGCGTAGCCCGCCAAGGTAACAAGCTACTGTAGGACGACACATCTCCAAATAAAGAGGAGTCTCATTGGGACAAAATTAGAGGCGATAAAGAATGCATGGAAAGTAAAAGGTGTAAGCTTGTGTAGTGATGGATAGTCGGATTAACATAGACCTCTTATCAATATGATGATGGCTTGTGATCAAGGGCGGAACTAGGAATTTTTCAACCGGTGGGCTAGCTAAATTTTTTAACTAAAATAAAACTATGCATTAAATCATATAAACCATGCTAATAGTATACATTAAATCAAATAAAAGTATAAACCATGCAAAGTATGCATTAAATAATATGTTCAACAACATAATTAAAAGTGTACTTATTGAAGTTGTGCCCTGTGATCCTTAAGAGAATTGAAATCTTTTATTGTAACATCTAAATTGATATTGTCAGCAAGTTCTTTTTCAATGTAGATAACCATAGAATCTGCTAAAAATCATTCTCTATCTTGTTGCGAAGAGCTGTTTTAACAAGTTTCATAGCTGAAAAAGCTCGTTTAGTAGTTGCCGTAGAAACAGGAAGAGTTAGCATAAGACAGATCAACCTATCAATCAAATGATATCTTTTTGACCTTTTTGTTTCAACTAATCCCCGACATAATTCAGAGAGTGTAGACACTTTTTGAAGTACATGATAATGAAGTACATTTGCCTCGTAAAGTTTCAGCTGTCATCTCAAAATATGTAACTCTTTTGGAGTGAAATCTTGAGGATAAAATCTCTCTGCAAGGCTACAAATTTTATCAATATTAAATGATTAAAAGAATCACTAGGGTCCAAAGCGGAGCTAAGAATAAGAAGTTCCATTGCCCCTTAATTGAACCTACTATTCAACTCTGCCAACTGAAAATCTGTTGCGTCATTGAACATGTCAAAGTGGTAATGATGCTCAACTGTAATATTGTCCTTTTGCTGACAAGAACGACATGTTCCCACTTTATATTGAGCATTCATATCAGGCATATCAATGTCATGTTTCTTGCAAAACAAATCTACTTTCCCAATAAAAGTTTCGCAACCATTTAATCTCAATTTTCCAAGGCATCTTTTGTTGTACCAACTAGGTTCATAACATTCACGATGTCTTGAGACTTATGTTGTAGTTCTCGACAAAGGATATCTGTGAGTCCTATAATTTCTTTCAATAGATGCAAGATGTATACAAATTCGAATTGCCTAATGCATTGTATCCACCAATAGTTTCCCCACGTAAGGAGCCTGTGGATCCATCCTCCTTTATATTCTTAAGAACTGTACAAACTGCATCATACATTTCTATCAAATCACAAACGGAATCATAATGAGAACTCCACCGAGTGGCTCTAGGTCGATGCGAGGTACCAATTTGATTAGCTCATCTACCAGTCTCTCGTTCACCAACAATCAACTGCTCTACAATATTCATTGATTAAACAACTTGTAACTCAGTATGATGTTTTGGAGAAGCCTTAATGACATTGACAATTGAATTCAACGATGAAAAGAATAACCAAATTATAGTGACTTCTTTTGATGCTGAAACTAATGCTAACTGTAGTTGATGAGCAAAACAGTGTACATAATATGCATATGGGCAATCTCTAAGAAATAATGCTTGTAGTCCATTGCATGCACCCCGCATATTACTAGCACCATCATATCCTTGACCTCTCATCTTGTCAATACATAATTCATGGAGATCAAGTACTTTCTTGATCTCTTTTTGAAGTGTTGATGCAATAGTGTCTTCAACCCACACAATGTCAAAAAAAAGGTTCACGTAGAAAACCATCATTATCAACAAATCTTAAAACAATAGCCATTTGCTCTCTATTTGACGTATTTTGTGATTCATCAACAAAGATACAAAAAGCAGAATGCCAAACTTCTTCACGAATTTTTTTCTCACTTTGTTTGCGAGAATATTTAAAACTCCTTTTGAATCTTGGGTGAGGTATATTTTGCATTTCATAGGGCATTCTCTAAAACAACTTCAGCCACCTCATCATTAAACTTTGCTGTATGCTTGACCATTTCAATAAAATTTCCACGATTTTTAGAATCCATGATATTTTGCATTTACACTTGTTGTAAATAAGAATTTACATTTAACAAATGAGAAAGACATGAGCAACAAATCCATTTTTATATTTGTTATAAATAAGAAATTACATTTAACAATCGAGAAAAACATGAGCAACAAAACCATTTTTACATTTGTTATAAAATGAAAAATTACAGTTAACAATCGAGAAAGACATGAACAGCACACCAAGCCCGCCTCACAAGATTGGCATGGAATGAACTTTTTTCAACTGAAATTTTACAAAAATTAATTTATAATAGTTATAAATAAATAAAAAGAGAGACCCAGACCTGGTGAAGGGTAGATGAGTTCTTGACTGGGCTGGGATAGGGGCTGAGCGGATCTTCTTCTTCTTCTTCTCTCTCTTTTCTTTTTTCTTTCAAACTAAAATGAAAAATTAGAGAACACAGAACGGCTATGGAGAAGAGAAGAAATTGCTAGGTTTAAAGTAAGAATTTTTTCCATTTTCATTTTTTATTCAAATCACTACAAAATATAGCCCAACACAGCCCAGCCCTACATGTAAAACTTAATGCAGCACAACCCCTAAAAGCACATGGCTGATATGTAAGCCACCGAACATACTCTATTGTTGTCTTGAATCGTAACCGATTTTACAAAATTTCTTCATTTGATTGTCGAATAATAACTTTATCGACATGTTGAGATGGGTTCATCAAATCCTCCATACATCTTTCACAAGTATTATACGATGAAGATGGACCTCTAACATGAGTCAAAAATTACATTTAACAACCTAGAAAGACATGAACAGCAAACCAAGCCCGCCCCACAAGATTTGCATGGAATGAATTTGCTTTTTCTTTTTTCAACTCAAATTTTACAAAAATTAATTTATAATAGTTATAAATAAATAAAAAGAGAGACCCGGACCTGGTGAAGCATGGAGGAGTTCTCGACTGGGTTGGGAGGTTAGGAGGATCTTCTTCTTCTTCTTCTCCCCCTTTGTCTTTCTTCTTTCAGACTAAAATGAAAAATGAGAGAACACAGAACGGCTATGAAGAAGAGAAGAAATTGCTAGGTTTAAAGTAAGAATTTTTTACATTTACATTTTTTATTCAAATCACCACACAACACAACCCAGCCGTACATGTAAAATTTAATGCAGTACAACCTCTAAAAGCACATGTCTGATATGTAAGCCACTGAACATACTCTATTGTTGTCTTGAGCCGTAACCGATTTTTTAAAATTTCTTCATTTGATTGTCGAATAATAACTTTATCAACATGTTGAGATGGGTTCATCAAATCCTCCATACTTCTTTCACAAGTATTATGCGATGAAGATGGACCTCTAACATGAGTCAGAAATTACATTTAACAATCGAGAAAGACATGAATAGCAAACCAAGCCCGCCTCACAAGTGTTTGGCGGTCGCGAATCTCACGGCCTGGTGCTCCGGGCCGAGGGGATGTGTGTCAACACGTGACGTCCTTCTTTTGGATGAGGTACGGTTATGCGCGGGCATGCCAGCACGGTTTATCGTATGTCGAGATGATGATGAGGTTCGGGTAGAAGATGGTTTAAATGTTGCGCATGTTTTACGTTCGACTTCTAATCAACCGATTGTGGCCGAGAGAGGAACTAATCTCGGCCGTCAGGTTCACGGCCTAAGCTACAAGGCCGTTTAGTGATGGTGTTGGTGGCGGGTTTTTTAGGTGGTGCTCCGGCGCGTTGCTCAGAGAGCGACGGTCGTATGATATATGGGGTGAGTGAGGCGATAACATGGATGGTGCTCTGGCGCCTTGAAAATCAAGGGTCGTATGATATATTGATGAATAGATTTTCCTTACAATCTACCACTACTCCTAAGACAACAAATAAAGGTATTGAAAGTGCATTACAGATAAATATAATTTGCTCCGTGGGAGGCTTTTGGTTTGATGTTTGAACCCTTTGAATGTAGTCTTGAGCTTAGTATTTATAGGAGTCCTGGAGGGATATTCGAGGCTGACAAGACCTGCGTGGTGGAGTCTGACCGGGGCAAGTGGGTAGTCAAATCGGCATTTGGGATCGTGAAACATAGGTTTGGGTTTGAGAAGCATGGTGGTGTGACCCCATAAATCTCAGTAAATCTCGGCCACCGCCCTGATCCTGGGTTCTGCCCCCTTGGCCGTGGGAATGCATTTAATGCCTTAGTCTGGTGGTTGGTGATCCGACCCTAAGTCGTGAGATTACTTGTGAGAATGTCTGCGCGTAACCACCCTGATTTCCATCACCAAATCCTAACTTTAGTCACTTCCCTTGTGCATTTAATGCTTCTTGTAACTAGTGGGTTTGTTGCGAAGTCAGAGGCATTACTTCATTAAATGAAGCGTGGGGCCCTGAGGCCACGTGGTGATTTAACCATAGCCTTTTTAAGCCGTATCTTTTACGGCCTTCAATACCGTGGTCGCGAAGCCGAGAGGATTCTGCCTTTGCAGCTCTTCTTTCGTTTTTAGGAAGGCGAAATGCTTGACGAAACGGCAGGCGCTAGGGCCGAAGGGAAGTCCTTTCAATTAGTTTATGACCGTGATTTATTAAGCACAAACAACAAGATTGACATGGAATGAATTTGCTTTTTCTTTTTTCAACTGAAATTTTACAAAAATTAATTTATAATAGTTATAAATAAATAAAAAGAGAGACCCACTGTGAAGCGTGAAGGAGTTCTCAACCTGGGAGAGGGAGGCTAGGAGGATCTTTTTCTTCTTCTTCTCCCCCTTTTCTTTCTTTTTTCAAACTAAAATGAAAAATGAGATAACACAGAACGGCTATGGAGAAGAGAAGAAATTGCTAGGTTTAAAGTAAGACTTTTTTACATTTTCATTTTTTTTATTCAAATCACCAAAAAACACGGCCCAGCCCTACATGTAAAACCTAATGCAGCACAACCCTTAAAAGCACATGCCTAATATGTAAGCCACCGAACATACTCTATTGTTGTCTTGAGCCGTAACCGATTTTTCAAAATTTCTTCATTTGGTTGTCGAATAATAACTTTATCAACATGTTGAGATGGGTTCATCAAATCCTCCATACATCTTTCACAAGTATTATGCGATGAAAATGGACCTCCAACATGAGTCAAAAATACATAATTCTTTCCATCATTAACTCTTTTCCAATTATTAAAACCCTCAGTAGTTAATGCAGGATGACCATTACCAAAAACAAAACATGGAAAACAATAAACTTTATCTTCTGAAGTGGAAGAACCAAGAATATTGAAATTAACGATATTGCGATCCAAACTGAGACCTTGGATACTCTGATAATTTTGGTTGGTAAGGTCCAACTTTGATATAAGCACGTCGAACCTCATCACATTGATTAATATGATATTCAGATATTTGAATACGTTTCTCAGGGTCTCGTTCCAAAAAAGCAACCTCAAATTGGTTATGTTCAACTACGGGAGATGTGTGATGAGGTGACTCAATTGATGGTGAAGCCTTATCATTGAATGTAAAAGCCTTGTCATTGTCTAATTTATCACCATCATTTTTTTTCTTGAAGAATGAATGAATAGTTTTTACTCTTTTACTTGCTTGGTTCTGATGTGACATTATAATCTAATTACACATATAAAAAACAAAACAATTTAATTTATACTAAACAAATCAATGAAAAAAGATAAAAATTTGAGACTATGGAGATTTAGATACCTTTATTACGCATGTTGATGATGAACTCGACTTTGGTAGCACAAAATACAAAACGTTATAGATATTCTTTTGGGACTGCTAGGGCTAAGTTTCATAAATATGAATATCGTCTTCTTTTTTTTATATTAGACTAACTAGGATACTTATAAAGTTGCGCAGGACAAACTTGGCTAGGAATAGGATACTTCATCATATCAGACTAGGATTCTTTGTTCAATGGGAAACTAGAATACTTTATTGAATAGGAAATATACCACACAAGAAATAAACATTAAAAAAAATAATAAAAAGACAACAGCTAGCCACCAATGCATTGGCTATGTAACCCACACTAGCCCTCATAAACACAACCATATCTAATTTTTATTTATTTATTATTTTTAAAAAAGGTCCCTGGGTTAGAGCCCACTCTAGCCCATATGATGGTTCTGCCCCTGCTTGCGATAGTGGGCCTATGTTCTTGAAGACTATCAATTGTGAAGGTGAGACAAAAAATGCATTATTCATTGCTAACTTGGTTGATGAGTGCATTCGTGAAATTGATCCACAAAATGTGGTCGAAGTAATCACCGACAATGCAAGTGCTTGCAAAGCGGCTGGGCAAATTATTGAGGCCAAGTATAGTCAAATTTTTTGGACTCCATGTGTTGTGCACACACTAAACCTTGCTTTGAAGAACATTTGCGCCCTGAAGGTGATGTGTGGGGTCAATGCAATTGGTGTCGATGAGTGTTGGGCAGTGAAAAACTACATCATGAACCACCAAATGAGATTGGCCATGGTTAATCATCATTCAAAGTTCAAGTTTCTTTCAATTGCCGATATTCGCTTTACTTCCATAATTGTGATGATGAGGAGATATAGGAAAATAAAGCTTGAATTACAAAGAATGGTGGTTAGTGAGGAATAGGATGCATATCAACAAGATGATGTTGAAAAAGCAAAATCGATCAACGAAAAAAAATCTTGAATGATGTACTTCGGTCTATAATTGATTACATACTTTGTTTTATATCTCCCATTTATAATATGCTTAGAAAGTGTGACACGGGGTATGCCTTGTCTTCACTTGGTTTATGAATAGTGGGAGTGTATGATAGTAAATTCATTTAGTTGTTTTAGTCATTATACTTTCATCATTTATAATTTATGTTTTCATCACTTTTAGGTATTATACCATAGAATGGCTTGTTCAAAATCGTGTTGCTTCGCATCAAGACCAAGAGATTACATTACAAAGACAAAAATGCTTTGAGCGACTCTTTCCTAATGATTTGGAGAGAATGAATGGTAGAGAGGAGTATGCTGCTTTTTCGGGTAGAATTGACCATTTTTCAAGTACGGATTCTTTAATTGATAAAGGTCATATGCAACCGGTGAAATGGTGGATTTTCTATGGAGCTTTTTCTCTAATCATTCAACTTTTGGCTTTGAAGTTATTTGGCCAACCTTGTTCCTCCTTTTGTTGTGAAAGAAATTGGAGTACATATAATTTTGTACATTTGTTTAGGAGGAACAAGATAACACCACAAAAAGCCGAAGATTTGGTATTTGTGCATAATAATCTTCGTCTTCTACCAAGAAAGATGTCAGTTACAAAGAAGTTGAGACTAGGATGCCGGATGTTGGTGGGGATGGATTTAATACTATGAACATGAAAAATGTAGGTGTGCTAGAAATTGCAAACCTTTCACTTGACGAACTGGAATTAGAAGGCATGTTGATTTCTAATAGCAACAACAATGAAGACATAGTGCCAGTTTGGCATTGCTTATTCGGGGTGATAAGTGATTTTTAAAAAATTTTGAGAAGCCCAACCCGTTTGGTAAACTGCGAAAAAATCACTTATTATTAAAAATTGCTGTGAGAGAAAGCTATAAGGGAAAGCAGCTAATTAGGTGCTTTCATTTTCTGATTATCCAGGAATCAGTTTTGAAGAGGTGTTGGGTTTAATGATTATGCAGCAATCATTTTCTGATTATGCGTAAAATCAACATCAACAACACTTTTAACAAAAATTTTACCAAACGCCAAACTACTTTCTCTCACAGCTGATTTCTCTCACAGAAATCTGACAATGATTATTTTCACAGCACAGCAATGCCAAACTGGCCCATAGATGCTTGAAGATGATTAAGAAGGCGTGTTGTTTTATTTTGTGGTGTATTAATTATTATGTACGGATCATGAACATGAGTACTTTGTTTTGTTTTATGGTATTATGACATTGAAGTATTGAGTATTAATTATTATGTATGGACATGAACATGAGTACTTTGTTTTGTTTTATGATATTATGACATTGAAGTATTGGGTATAAATATAAATATAAGTATATATTATTATAAATTTTTTATTTTTTATTATTATTTTAATTGTCCCATCATAGCCTTGTCCATGTCGCGTTTTCATGTCCTCGTGTCAGTGTCCGTGCAACATAGATGAAGGTGCATCATGATTTTTATCCTTTCAAAGCTAGTTAGCACGCACAACCTATGTTTGACCCGAAAGAAAGAAAAAACATTTCAAAGTTAGTTGGCATGCACAACCTATGTTTGACCCAAAAATTTAAGTGAGATAATTACATGCATCTTTCTCAATGGAAGCATTTGTTATAGGGTTACATAATATTTAACTCCAACAAATTTGAAGAATGCAAAAAGCCTTAAACTATCATGCCTCTTTTGGTGGCACATTTTTTGTTATTTGCTAATAATAGAATCAATAGATTTTTATAGTCGTAAATCATTCAAATGAAATGATGAAGGTGCGTCATGATTTTCACCCTTCCAAAGCTAGTTAGTTCTATGTTTGACCCAAAAAAAAATGTTATGTGAGATAAATACATGCATCTCCCTCAATGGAAACAATTGTTGTAGTGTTACATAACATTTTACCTCCAACAAATTTGAAGAATGCAAAAAATCTCAAACTATCATGCATATTTGGGCAGCACATTTTTTGTTGTTTGCTAATAATAGCATCAATAGACTTTTATAGTTGTAGATCATTCAAATGAAATGATGAAGGTGCATCATGATTTTTACCACTCCAAAGCTAGTTCGAATGCATACTACCCTTCTAGGTTGGGAACTTGAAAAATGTCGAATAATCACACCAAGTGATTTGGCATGACGGATGTAAGAGGCAATCCTTAGTCCCCCAAGTTTGCAATCTAGAAGTCGCTTTCAACAAGACGTTAACCGAAGCCAACATTTGGTGATCTAGAATATGGCGTGTGTGTTGTGTGAAGAAACAATATGTACTATCGATGCATGCCTTGTAGATTGGTAAGAAGGTTATGCTCATGTCGCGTGAGGCAGTCTCCTACACAATTGGCATGTGTCTTGTAACAAATCGGTATCTGTAATCATATTTCCTGCCACTTCTCTTATTACTAATGTCAATATTAGGTTCCCAATTTTAGTATACATGGCTTTTATCACCTTTATCATCTCCTCATATGCTGCTTTATACCTCCACTATCGCTATAAAAAAAAACAAAAACAAATCAACCCATAAGTAACAAACACAAATTTTTAAACAAAAATCAAGTTCATATAAAATAAAATAAAAAAATAAAAAAAGCCAAACAACTATTCAACAATGGAGTCGTCACCTTTGAGCATAATATATCTAAATGTTAGCATAGTGAATATGGGTTAATGGATCCAATGCTAGTGTAAAAGGTGATGCGAAGTAGCTGAATGTCCTTCTCGTGCTTATAGGTTCAGATGCGTTAGCTGAAAGGTCCTAGACGTGCCTTCATCCATATTGATTGTTGACTATGTTATTGCTTTTCCTCCAAACAACGAACCTTCTCAAATAAGAGTCACATAGTCAGGTTGGTATGAGGTAGATCTTCCCCTGTCGAAAGGCGAAGGTGCTAAGTCAGTGAGGGTGGTAAGCTTCCCAACCTTCAAGTTGTTCTAATGATAAGGTTCCCAATTATCGGGGTTATATGGTCCCCCGGGGTTATATGGTCCCCCAGTGACAAATGTGTTTAGTTAATTATGGTACAAACAGTAGTCCCCCAAGTTGCCAATCAAGAAGTGGTTGACAAGCTGCCCTTGCTGTCATGTCTATAAAAAAAGAGCTAACAAAAGTTCTTGTAGTGGTAGTTTTTCAAAAGCTCATGGATGATTCTTCATCTTTACAAGACTAAAAAATGAAAAGAGGTGTTGCGAGCGATTGTGGATAGCATTCTTTAGTCCACAATTCCTCTCTCTCTCTTTCTCTCTCTCTCAAGGCAGCTTAAAGGATCATGAGACAACTGCAAAAAACAGACTAAGGCACAAAGGGTAGGCCTCAGAGATATATAGTGGCCTTGGCTTGGCCCTACATTTCAAGACTGCGATCATGTGACCACTAAACTAAGTCCACAATTCCTATTTATCCAAAAAAAAAAAAAAAAGTCCACAATTCCTCTCTCTCTCTCTCTCTCTCTCTCTCAAAAAAAAAAAACATGCTTGCTTTCTTCCTATTTTATTCAATAAAATGAAATACACAAAATACACAAATAAATTTTATAGGGTGTGTTTATACCCCTAGATTATGAACACAGTACACATACATATATTCATACATATTCTAATAATATTAAGTAATGGTCACAGACATACCCCCATCGATCAAACTCTAGTTCAACTTCAAGAATTTTCAAGTAAATATATTTATGAAAAAATACACACCTCTTACCATAATTGCATCACAACATGAGTATCTTTGTGAAATTCTTACATAGCGAAAACTAATACTAATACAATATATACCTGTGACTTGCATATTTAAAAATTTTAATTATGAGACACTCGCTTAATTCTCGATGACATAACTCGATTTTTGTACTAGTTATATCTTTTCTTTAATAAACTTATTCTCTTTATTTTTTTTGTTGGGGAGGCACAAGCATTGTGGAATAGTGAGGAAGTCACAATGAGCATAACACACTACATAAGATAATACATAAAAATGTCTTTTCCTTTTACTTCCATTTATTTTTATATTACTCCATTTACTAAAGTTTACAATGTAAATAAGGAAGTATCCCCTATTTAGATTCAAATAAAAATACTAGAAAATAAAATTCCCACCAAATCAAAATATGAAAAATCGGTTTTAGTGCAAAATACGATTTAGGCTAAAAATGATGGCTCATTAAGTCAATATATACTTCGTAATAAAATCCCATAAAATCAAGTTTTCTTATTTGATGTGTAAGGAATAAAAACCGCCAAAATTATCTTGAGAAAATGATTATTTGAAAAACCATTTTTCATACTTAGTCAATATTTTTACATAAAACAATTTTACATGTATGAAATGAAAGCATGAAGGGACCTAAGGTCAATCTAGGTAAAAAAAACCTTAGATGCTCAATCCACAAAGAATTTTTAGCCTTTTAAAATTGCACCTCTGCTAAAAAATTCCTGAGTCCGCCAATGGGCTTATGGGTTGGGAACTTGTAAAATGTCAAATAATCGTACCAAGTGATTTGGCATGATGGATGTCAGAGGCAGTCCCTAGTCTCCCAAGTTTACAATCTAGAAGTCGCTTCGATAGGAAGGTAACCGAAGCCAACATTTGGTGATCTAGGATATGGCATGTCTGTCCTGTGAAGAAACAATATGTACGATCGACACGTGTCTTGTCAATCGATAAGAAGATTATGCTCATGTCGTGCGAGACAGTTTCCTACACGATTAGCATGTGTCTTGTAACAAATCAGTATCTGTAATCACATTTCCTACCACTTCTCTTAGTACTAGCCTCAATATTAGGTTCCCAATTTTAGCATACATGGCCTTTATCACCTTTACCATCTCCTCATCTGCTGCTTTATACCTACACTACTGCGCTAATAAAAAAAACATATTAACCCATAAGTAACAAACACAAATTGTTAAACAAAAATCAAGTTCATATAAAATAGAAAATTGTCAAACAACTCATTCAACAACAGAGTCCTTACCTTTGTGCATAAGATCTTCCCACTGTAACAGTTACGATAGTGAATATAGGTTAATGGATCTACAATGTCAATGTAAAAGGTGATGCGAAGTGGCTGAATGTCCTTCTCGGGCTTATAGGTTCGGATGCGTTAGGTGAAGGGTCTTAGACGTGGCTTCATCCATACTGGTTGTTGACTACGTTCTTCCTCTGAACGACGAACCTTCTCAAATAATAGCCATATAGCTAGGTTGGTATGAGGTAGATCTTTCCTTGTCGAATGGCGGGGGTGCTAAGGGGGTGGGGTTGGTAAGCTTCCCAATCTTCAAGTTGTTCTAATGACAAGGTTTCTAATGATCAATGTTATATGGTTCTCAATCATCATAATCTCTCACATGTTATTCGGTTTAGGGTTTAGGGAAGATATGGACATTCGGCAACTCTTCGGCAAGGTAGTGAGCCTGCAAAAGATAAACAGAAAAAACAATTTTCAAGACCTTGGAACCGGTGTAGTACCGGCCGAAGGTTCTCTGATGCTAAAGTCAACAAATATAAAGTGAATATTAATTTTGGAAGAGTATGTTGAAATACAAAAATTCACAAAAAAAAAAAAAAATCAAACGTGGAATTGGATAAGTCCCACAACTTTGATATCCATTATGTGTCACATCCAACAAGCCTCAAATTGATTGTAGAGATAAGGCACAACTTGATAAACCATGTATAGGAAAAGAGTTCAAAAAAGATGGGAGCACAGAGACAAAATAAAATTTTCACAGGTATACTATCATCTCCATTAATTTTTGTGGGGTGGCAACCCGTATATCAATTTCTTGGATGATAAATCTATGTTGGGTGGCAACCCTTGAATCAATTTCTTGGATGGAAATCCATGTTGGGTGGTAACCCTCAAATCAAATTCTTAGATGATAAATCCATGTTGGGTGGCAACCCTTAAATCACATATAGGGATAGTGAATCCATAGGATGATTCCCATTCAATAAAGCTTTGCCGAGCAAAAGGGAATCCATGGAAGAAAAAATGGTGTTCTAGGAGTTAATTCCAAAATGGGTAGAAAAAAAAAAAAGGAACGTGTATCTTGGACTCTCTGACCAATTCTCTCCATCTCTGCTTGAGAAATTTTCTTTTTCTCTCTAAGCACATTGCATCAAAAATAAAATAGGGTGTTTAGTCATAAGAAAAGAATAGGCAGCAACAAAAAAAGATAGAGGTCTTCAAGAAAAGGAAGCCATGTTGTTATGTCAAAACAAATAATAATAAAATAGGGTTGTGTCGCATAACCTCTCTCTCTCTTGGATGATCTTCTTTATCATGTGCTTGTTGGGCATACAGACAAAACAAAGGAAAAGGCTTATATATAGTCCTATTTTGGAAAATGGCTTTGTATTTGTTTGCATGCATATGCAACAAACAAAAAAGAATAAGAGAAAAACAGCCACGATTTTGGACGATGGCTTTGTTTGCATACAGAGACAACAAAAGAAAAAAAAAAAGGAAAGGAAAAGTTGGCAAAAGATTAAAAAAGAAGAGGTGCATGCCTCATTGGGTCTTGGACTTCGTTTTCAATTAAAAGGATTTTGTCAACTTTGACTGCAGAAAAAAGATGCTATGCTATGAAACTCTTAACTATGTGGTCTGACAAAGAAAGGTCATGCATACCTTTTGTTGTGAAAACAAAGATTTCTCTGCTTTTTAGGAGGGTCTGACTGTCAAGCAAAGGAAAATGGAATGGGGTTCCGCTCAAAATAGAGGAAGGATTCTTGGATGTATAATTGTTTCCTAAGTTTGTCAAGACTAATTTGATAAGTCCATAAATATACTCATTTATGTACTCTTTTTACTTAGGTTTTGTAGGAGAATTAGATTTAAAAAGAGCTTATTACTTTACTTTTCTGATTTTTAGCTTTTCTGCGCTCTTAGAAGGTTTTTAAAGAAATATCAACTTTTCGGAGGAATTTTAGCGCAAGAAAGCTAACATCTTGAAGTTCAATCTATGACTTTTGTAGAATTTTCTACTGAGCCAATTGGTACAGTATTACAAGTAAAGTTAGCCCATGTGCTGACATGACAGTTTAGTATATGTTATATGAATGTGAAGAAACTGAAGCCTTTCTGAATTTTTCAAGTTACGTGCTATATATGGTTAGAAAGATAAGACATTTATCTTTCTAAAATATATTTTTAATGATTTTTCTGAAAGGCCGAAGATCCCCAAATCGTGTGATAATTGGGCTGAGCTGTATTTCCCTGTGGAGTTAGGAATTGTGATTTTTACTTTTCTATTTGGATTCCTTGTTTACCGAGACTTCTTGGACGACTCTCAGTCAATTTTAGGGTTTAGAAATCTGATATAAGTGATATAAAAGGCTAGCCAAGGCCTCAATACAAGGGATTCACGTCTTAAAGAACCGCGCAAGAGGAGAAAGCTGCCAACAAGTTCTTTCTTTTCCTTCCTTCTTTTACTTTTCAGTTCTGATGTATTTATTTTTGAGTTAATCCAAGAACATGAGTAACAAATTTCTTGTTAGTTAGGGCTTAATCTTGAAGCCCTAAACATGATTTCAATTTTATAAACAAGTTTGAATGGATTTTCAGTTTTTACAAGCGTGATGATTTCGGTTTCTCTATGTTATGTGAATTATGATATTTTGTTTCTTTGAGTAGCTAACTTGGAAGCATGTATTGAAATTAAATTATTGTAGAACATAGGTCAATTGCCATATTGAATGTGTTCTTGTTTGCAACGAATAATTGGGTTAAGAACTAGTTATGAGAAATCGATTCTTGAATTCTTAATAACAAATGCCATGTTTTAGGGTTTTTGTGACACTCATATTCTCTTTGATCTTAATGGATTCTTGATTGTTAATTTGAGTAAATGCCATACTAGATTTCAATTAAGAATACACGTATTGATGTAAATGTCATACACTTTGTATACACTTAAGAGAGAATCATACAACTCGAGTAAAATGCCATGATCTTGTTGTGAGTGTTGTCATCATATGCTTGCTAGAAATTGATTATCTATTGTTGTTTATGGATTGATTGATTGTTTGGAGGTAGATAGTGAGTCCTATCTATTGTTCTTGACTGATTTTAAACCAATTTATCTTAAACTCTAATTTAAATTCTGTTTTGTTTTATTTCCCGTGTTTTGTTTTATTCACAAAATCAAATCAAAACCCCCTTGGTGTTGGCGTGTGAGTGAAAGGCCTTGTGTTTAATTTTTGTTGTGTGACATTGATAAACATCTCTTTAGATTACAATCTCTGTGGGAATGACCCTTGCTTGCTTACTATACTATCATTTGATTTGTGCACTTGCAAGGTTTTAATATTGTTGTTAAAAATTACCAATATAATTCCTTCACAGATGTTGGGGTTTTTTTTTTCTGTTTGAAGGCTCGTCCGAACTTGTTGATTCTTGGACTGCTATATAGTGGTGAATCAAGCCTTCGTTGCCTCTTTTTCTGAGTTAGCGAAAACTAGGCTCAGAGCATCCCGATGGAGAAGCAAGTCCCAGAGGAGTACTTTGTTCTTCTTCCTGCGGTTGCATGTTTTGTACTGATATTTTTGGCAGCTAGAAAAAGAGTTGGAGATGGTGCATTGATGTTGCACAGGCTTCGCATAAGAGTTTGCTTTGGTGAATCAAGATACTACTATGCTTGGCCTGAGAGACTTGTGGCGTGGGAGCTAAGAGAAAATGAGCATAAAGAAAGGATTAAGGCTTGAGATTTTGATTTTGGGTGTTTACGTCAACTAGATGAAGAGTTTGCGATGTCTGCATTTTCTTACCAAAAAGGCAATGACTATATTTCAACTTAGCTTGAGAGGATGAGTGTTTTAGATTCAGGATGAAGCTTTTTGATAGAGAGAGAGAGAGAGAGAGAGAGAGAGAGAGATAGATAGATATGAGTAGATTTCCAGTGGCTTGAGTAGATTGGACTGAGATTGTGTGAGCTTGGCATGAGAGGTTGGAGTGTGGGATCTAAAGACCCGCAAGTTTAGCAAATGAGAATGCATGTGCTTGGCTTGGTGTAGATAGGCTTAAGCTTGGGTGTTGAGAACTTGTTGTTTGTGGCTATGGCTATGGTGATTTAAGAATTTCAAGAGAAGGATGATGGAAGGAAAAACTTGGGGCTTGAAGGTTATGGTGTTTATAGCTTGTAAGGGAATGAGGAGGAAGGAAAAGCTTGGAGTTATGCTTGGTAAGGCTTTATAGGGAAGATGAAGGATTTCAAGGCAAAGAAAGTAGAAGAAATGGTTGTGATAGCTGAGGAATGGCTGGGATGGCTACTGGAATACTTGCAGCAATCTAAGAGAGGAGGGAAGGTGGTCTGATGGTTGCTAGGGTGCTTGAGCAACCAGGAGATGTTGTTCTCTACTCGTGTTATGGCTTCTAATTTGTAGAAGGCAAGTGCTTTCCTTTATTTCCAATGGGTAAAATGAGGTGATGAAATCATTCTATTTCCAATGTGTAAAAGGAAGCATTGAGACATTATTATTTCCAATAGGCAAAGCTAGGCATTGAAAAATGACTATTTCCTATGGGTAAAGTGAGGTGTCGGAATTGGCTTGTTTAGGGTAATAGGGAGTGATTGAATGATATATCATTTGCTCACCCAAATTGGAGAACTCCAAGCAATGGACTTGGACTTTGATGCTCCCAAGTAGCTAGCCCAAAGTCTCCACTATCCAAGAGCTTTTGTGGGTCTTGTGAACCTCCGTTTTCCACACTACAATCCCTTGTGCAAGCCTGGTAAATCACATGACTTGGGTTCATGTGAGCTTGGTAGGTGATTGACATATGAAAAATGTGTTATTCGCTTCGCATGGCATGCACATTGTTTCTATATTTATTTAATAAATTAATTCCCAAAATACAGCTTGGATTAACGCATGACCAACATTATTGTATTGGGTTTTAAATGTCTTTGGGCTTCTCGTGACTTTTTGGGCCTCAACAATAGCTCTAATTCTTGAAATCCTAATTTGATAACGACTCGTTCACCTAAAGGGATGAGTTTCACTCTGGTGTTGTTTCACGAAGACCATAGTTGTGGGCCAATTGTTGTTCATGGGTCAATCAAGATATTAAGGGCCCATAAACAAATTTTTGGATTGTATGCCCATTAATTCTCAAAAGCCCAAAACATGTAATGGGTGATCAAATAAACACTCATTAAATTTAAGGAGGCCCAAATTGCTTATTATATGATTAATGGATCAATTTTAAAATCCTCAAAGCCATATCAATTGTAGAAAATTAGTTGGTTCATCAAAATTGCTCATTATTTTTCTTGGACATTGACAATAAGGAAAATGGTACAAAACCATCCAATTTTTCCCATTGGTCATCTACCCATGCAAATTTCAATGAGATTAAATTCAAATTTCTCAAACACAAATTCTCAATTAGTGGGCCACACTTACCCATTAATTTCCAATTTTTCCCATGGGTAATCTACTTATGAAAATCTCCAAATTGTCTCAAAGACATAAATTCTAAATTATTGCGCCACATTTACCCATTAATTTCCAACTTTTGGAACTACGTTGGTTTGTTTCCATCAAGGGTACGTATGCAGTCTAGTATCCCAATAAACGCAACCGCAACCAAATTTGGATCACTAGTTACATCAACCAAATTCCCACAAATCCACACAAATCAATTCCGAACTACGTTGGTTTGATCCCTTCACGTAGGCAATCTAGAGACTTAATCTAGAAGCAACCACCCAAATCTTAAATCTAGACAGAATCCCTGGTTTATTCTTTACCAAATTCACCATAAACACAATTCAAAATTGAATCGCTGGTTTATTCAGCTAAATTCACTCAATACATTTCAAATCAAATTTTCCTTACAATGAGTCATTTATTCATTGGAATTCTTTGAACTACAAGTGACTTGATTGTTGCAAGGGATACATGGGCACAGTGAGGTTCGACTTAGGGGCAACCGCAAAACCAAACACATACGTTTTGTTTCTTTATGATAGAATCAAAGGATGTTCCCTTGAAGCAAGGGATTGTAATTAAGAGACACCACGTCACGAATGGGTCAAACATAAAATAATAAAATTTTCATTATTTAATTAGTGGTGGTGAAATTATATTGGGAGGTTCACATTTTTCTTCAACAGAGTAAGGGTAAAAAGTAGTCACATTTTTAATGTGACACTATTCCTCTTTTATAGAAAAAAGGGAATGTATGTTTGTCTAAAGTTTCGATGTGGGACTTTGGGCAAATCACCGTGATACTGATTTGTGTCCCAAGGTCTAGATTATGTAGGCTTGGCCTTCAGCAATTACTTTCAACAAGTTGTTGCCTTATCATAGGAAGATGTATCTTCGATACTTTTGGTTATGGTGACTCTATCAATACTCTAATTTAGAGGTTTTCTTTGGAATGTATCCTATTCTGCAGTTTGTGGGTCTGTCTCTATACCAGTCCCTCAATACTAAATGTGCTTGATTGATTATGGTACAAACACCAAATTAACAAATTTAACCAAATAATTTTAATAAAGATGTTAATAGTTCAACTGTTGGTCTAGTGTGTTACATGAAATGCACTAGCCGAATGACTGAGTGGCAACCATCATACCAGCAGTTTCTAATATGCTTATATACATTCCCAACTCAGACGTGCAAAAATATATATTAATATTATTGAAGCAAAAGCTTCACAAATTACCTCAACTCACAAGATACATGTATATATGGTTACATACAAATTAACATTTTTTTTTTCTTCATTTTTTTAAAATTTTAAATTTTTTACCAACACACTGAAGTGAAAACAGTGAAATGGTTCGGAAAAATTGTTGGTTTTTCAGATATGGAAGTAGAATTGGCAATAGATTGTGTTGTATTGGGTTTGTATCGTGTCAAGAATGCTCAACTCAAATTAGAATCGTTTAATGAACTTGTCATGTCAGATTCGAGTCATGTTAAACATGTTACCTATTTAATAACCTATTTAACACATTATTAAACATGTCACATGTTTGAGAGGAGTTTGAATTCAAATAAAGATGAGAATTAGAATGAGGAGATCAACTTAAGGTAAGGATTTTCATTTGGGTGGGTGAAATCTACTACCATAGGGTACACAGTGGAATAGAATAGAACATATTTATTATTATTAATAAAAATAAAAAATTAAATAATAAATGTGTCAAGTAGGTCATTTCGCAGGTTGACTCTAAATTCACTCGTTTAATTCGTGTCATGGCAAGTTGATCTGAATTTGATATGCAATTTTAATCTCGCGGGTTGACCCGCTAATTTTTTGTGGTGGTTCTAAGTCGTTCGTCTGGTAGTGTCGGAAATTGCCATCCGTATGTGGAAGAAGATTGAGCGCGTACACACTCACAAACTTTAGTGGGTCCTACAATGGCTCTCAAAAATAGAGAACGAAACGACAGCGTTTGGTTTTATTTGCTTTCCTGCTTTGTATCTCTAGCAGCTTTTTAGTCTGGGACCTGTGGGAAGTTGAGTTGGGGCTGAAAGAAGAAGGAAGAGAATGAGGGAGAGGACGAAGGTGAATGCGATGAGATCGGGAGTTGTGGTGCTTGGAGCACTGGCATTTGGGTACCTTACGCTACAGCTTGGGTTCAGGCCCTTCCTTGAAAGAGCTCAACTTGCTGTTGATGAGTCTGAGCCGCCATCTTCCTCCTCCTCAGAACAACAACAGCTTAACTCAGGCTCAACCCGCCACTTCTAAATAAACAATACCCACTACCCAGAGCCTCACAACTCTCACTTGTTTTGCAATTTTTGTTTCTTTCTTTTTTTTCTTTTGTTGGATTGGGAAGTTTTACTGCACTGCGCAACAGGGTTTCTTGCTGACCCAGAGAATTGCTTGGGCCATTGGTGCACTGAAAGGTATTGAATCGAACTTGATTTCATTGATTTAATGGTATTTATGATGGATTTGGATTTATGTTTCTGCCCAAATTTAAAATATATTAAGCAGAAAGAAAGAGAAGTTAAAGGGGTGTGCTTTTCAATTGGTTTAGTGGGTTCTTCTGAATTAAATTCTTACATTCATATTTAGATGAGAATTATCAAGATCATCATCCATCTTCTGGTTGTGCTAGAAATTGAATTTTATCCAGTGAGTGGACTCCCACATGCTCTTTTAAACCTTGATCACAATTTTTCCCTTGTGGTCTGTAATCATTGGTTAAATTCGATGTAGAGCTATACATTTCAAGGCTTGGTCACATAATGAGAGTATCTGATTCTGAATTGTTTTACTTTGGTTTCTGTTGTTTTAACAATGGGTTTGTAGTTCCATATGGTTTCTCCCATCCTAACATGCCCAACAAAACTTGTTTATCAGATGAGTAAACTTCAGTTCATTATGTGACCACAAAAATTCTTTATCATACATTAGCTATACATGCCATTTGAATTCCGTGTACATTGAAGAAATATAATGCTCATTTCATATGGATATGTCGAATGTGGCTTTCATCTCTCACGGTCTCAGCTTACCTCACCTTGTGTGCATTCTTAGTTTTTCTACGTATGTATTTATGATATCATTGACATGGTACTTTTTTTTTTATAAATGTTAATGTTTATGGCAATGTTTTTCCATTTGCTTCCCAACTATTCTATACTCTCTAAGTCTTTAATTTGAAAAGGACATTGCTCGTATACAATGACTTGGCTGGCGCACTCGGAAAACAACACCCTGTGTTCCTATTCTTTTTGTTCCAAACAACTCTTTATCTCATTTCTTTCCCGCTGGTTTGGTATTTAACTCAGGTAAAGACTCAAAACAAATCAACGCCTCCTGTTCTTTGTAGCGGTGGAGGGCGATGGCCCAGCAGTGGATTGTTTTCCGACTGGAAGGGCCACAAAGAAAACATAAGACTCCACAGGATGATTGTGCAAGAGAGCGTTGGATGTGAAAGAGAAGCAATCAGAGAGGGTAAGGAATGTTATAGCTCAGAGGGCTCAAGCATGTGTTTAGTCAGAGGAAGAAGTTTATGCAGAATTGGTGAATTGGGTTTGATCAAAACTTACAATGTAAAGCAAGGGTCAACACATTCTTTGGTTGCCCTGTTGATGAACACAAATTTTTTTAGCTCCAACTGATGTCTGATCACTGTTGATGAACACGATAACTTTTAGTTCGGGATTATTTTTTTTTAATCAAGGGTTGTGGGTAAGTGGATATGCATTGAAGTGGAATACATAAAATGTGTACAATAGGGAAGCTGATAGCAGTTTTAAATGGTATTGTTGTGTCGCGTTTTGTTAATAACAGGAAGGGAACTGCACTGCATTAGGCTCTACTACGAACTACATCCATGTAGTAAACTTGTTGCCGGAGTTCTATTTTTTTCCAAAGATACTTTTTCTTAAATTTGTTTTCTACTTGATGGTAAATGATGCGTTACATAGATGTATTTTGGCACAAGAAGATCTGCTACATGATCCGAAGACGTGTCGTGTGAAGATGATTTCGGAAATTTTGTTGACAATAGTCTCTCTAATTCGGAAAGGGTAGCAATTTTGGTACTCCTCAGCGTTTAAATCACTAGCCAATTTCGGAAAGCTTCACCGTGAAGCTATTCCGCCGATGTTACTACAAAACCAGTGAGTCTGATTGTCATGCTTGACGCATAATGGAAATTTAGTAGACAAAACAAACAAATCAGCAAAACGATAAAAATAAAAAATATGAAACATGAACATGGCGGGTACGTTAAGCTGTTTGTTTATGTTCTGCTGATTCATTCTGTCCCCCAGACAAGAGACATGTGATTGAATTTGAACCCCCAAGATATTCCTTCGAATTCCATCCCATGAATGAATCAGAAGAACCATGTTCACGTGTAACTCTTCTTATTTTACTATTTTGCCTTCCATGTGGCATGGTGTTTCCCTTTCACTTGAAGCAATTTCATTAAGCTTCTGTTCTGTTAAGAGACTTGAAAGAAAGGGTTGACATATGGGAGAGTCCATATAACACATGCGTCACTCTTATGTGCAAATCAAGTTTTTAGATCATCATTAAAGTTAAAAATAAATTTCCCTAATGGCAATGCCATTTCAGCTCAAATTCATGACATTTTTCATTAGAATTAGGGAGATTCACTTCCCTAGAAAAAAAAAAACCCTCCTGTCGACATTATAAACTGAGAATTCAAAGGGAGTTTGGATCGTTTGTTGCAATGTTTGTGATTTATTTTTTCTATTTCTAGATCTGTTATTGTTGTTTTGTATTTGGGTTGTGCTCTTTCTATCTTTAAATCTTGTATTTTCCCCTTTTCTTAATGAAAAACTTGCCACTTTCACAAAACGAAAAAAAGGAAAAAGAAAGGAAAACAGATCCATTGTGTATTATCCAAGCAATCTCATGCAATTATGACTTATTGACCTTAAGTTTTGTTTTTCAGAAGTTCTGCAATTATTCATCACAACTTACAACAGAGTGCACCCAATTTTATTTTTTTTTTTCTTTCTTTTTTATCAAGTTAGAAAGGAGAAGGGGGAGATGCGTAATTGAGGCTCGAACCTTAGGTCATTGGTTTATAGATAGAATGTTCAACCACTAAACTAGGGGGTGTATTCAATTGTGATTTTAATGGATTGTTTTGAAGGTTAAAAGTACGGCGATATTCAATTAGGATTTTTAAATAATCAATACAAGTTCGGTGGTATTCAATTATGACTTTTAAAAGATAAGAAAAAGTACCGTGATATTCAAAAACTTACTGATTTTGAGGTATTTCATTAAATGATGTATTGTGTGAGACTTTTGAGTGTGATATAAATACCAAATTACATAACAAATCTCATCTTCCTATGCATAATTCTCATATATGCTCTCATACTTTTTTTTTTCCCACTATTTTTGTATGCTTTCAACTGTACATGAAAAAAAACTTTTCATAAAAGAGACGATAAAGAAATATTAACAAGAAAAACGATATCGCCTCTTCTAGAGCTAATGGGTATTTTCCAATAGCTCTTCTTTCCTTGTAGACAAGCTTATTTGGAGAAAAATTGTATTTTTGATACTTTTTTTTTTTTTTTTAGAATCTCCTGCTCATTGTAGACATTTCCTCGCAAGGAGCTATAGCCCTCCACAACTCTACCATGTGCCCACAAGTTGCTTGATCTAATGCCTCAAAGAGGCTTTTTTTTTATTTTAAAAAAAAAAAATTATGCGTAGCTGCTGCACATACAACGCACATGGCTAAATATTTTTTCTAATTCCCTGTCCCAAAACGTTTGGGACCAGGACAAAACAAAAAAAGAAAGAAGAAGCCTTACCCACAATCTAGAAGAAATGTTGATAAGGTGCAAGGTGTTTTTTCCACTCCACAGTTTTGGTCCAAGCTTTGACAAAAACTAGGAGTAGTCATGGGGTTAGGCTAGGAGTTTTAAATACGTTTCTTTATTTTGTATTTATGGTGCTATCTGTTTTACATTAGATGTTGGTGGTTTTGGATGTAGATTCTAGCCTCTGCTTATGCTTTTGTATTTCTATTGTTGGTTTCTCAATTGTGTTGTGTTTCTTTAACGTATTCATTCTGGTCATGTGTGGCTATGTTGGGAGTTACATTGTTGATGTTGGTGTACTTTCCCTGGACTAACCTTTGATGGTTACTGTGCCTCCATCTTTATATTAACCCTAAAAATTGAGTATATTCCTTCAGGTTATGTATTTAGGTGAATGATGATGGGTGGTAGAGTTCAAGCTTGTATAGAAATATACGTAAAATCATGTAATTGCAATCTATTAAAATCATAAGTAAAATCTTAAGTGAATTAAAATCATAAGTAAAATCTTAAGTGAATTAAAATCATAAGTAAAATTATGTAATTGCAATCTATTAAAATCATATAATTACAAATCTGACTGAAATCCATTACATTAAAATCATGTAATTACAATCTATTAAAATCTCAATTGAATATGCCCCCTAAGACAGGAATACACTCACTTTGCTAGACAATGTTTTGCATTAACTAAAATTGATTTTTTTTTAAATGAGATTAATTATTATCGATTAAAGAGGCTTTTGCCCACAAGTTGCTTGATCTAATGCCCCAAAGAGGCTTTTTTTTTTTAATTTAAAAAAAAATTATGCGTAGCTGCTGCACATACAACGCACATGGCTAAATATTTTTTCTAATTCCCTGTCCCAAAACATTTGGGACCAGGACAAAACAAAAAAAGAAAGAAGAAGCCTTACCCACAATCTAGAAGAAATGTTGATAAGGTGCAAGGTGTTTTTTTCCACTCCACAGTTTTGGTCCAAGCTTTGACAAATACTAGGAGTAGTCATGGGGTTAGGCTAGGAGTTTTAAATACGTTTCTTTATTTTGTATTTATGGTGCTATCTGTTTTACATTAGATGTTGGTGGTTTTGGATGTAGATTCTAGCCTCTGCTTATGCTTTTGTATTTCTATTGTTGGTTTCTCAATTGTGTTGTGTTTCTTTAACATATTCATTCTGGTCATGTGTGGCTATGTTGGGAGTTACATTGTTGATGTTGGTGTACTTTCCCTGGACTAACCTTTGATGGTTACTGTGCCTCCATCTTTATATTAACCCTAAAAATTGAGTATATTCCTTCAGGTTATGTATTTAGGTGAATGATGATGGGTGGTAGAGTTCAAGCTTGTATAGAAATATACGTAAAATCATGTAATTGCAATCTATTAAAATCATAAGTAAAATCACTTAAAATCATAAGTAAAATCTTAAGTGAATTAAAATCATAAGTAAAATTATGTAATTGCAATCTATTAAAATCATATAATTACAAATCCGACTGAAATCCATTACATTAAAATCATGTAATTACAATCTATTAAAATCTCAATTGAATATGCCCCCTAAGACAGGAATACACTCACTTTGCCAGACAATGTTTTGCATTAACTAAAATTGATTTTTTTTTTAATGAGATTAATTATTATCGACTAAAGAGGCTTTTGCCCACAAGTTGCTTGATCTAATGCCCCAAAGAGGCTTTTTTTTTAATTTTAAAAAAAAATTATGCGTAGCTGCTGCACATACAACGCACATGGCTAAATATTTTTTCTAATTCCCTGTCCCAAAACGTTTGGGACCAGGACAAAACAAAAAAAGAAAGAAGAAGCCTTACCCACAATCTATAAGAAATGTTGATAAGGTGCAAGGTGTTTTTTTTCACTCCACAGTTTTGGTCCAAGCTTTGACAAAAACTAGGAGTAGTCATGGGGTTAGGCTAGGAGTTTTCAATACGTTTCTTTATTTTGTATTTATGGTGCTATCTGTTTTACATTAGATGTTGGTGGTTTTGGATGTAGATTCTAGCCTCTGCTTATGCTTTTGTATTTCTATTGTTGGTTTCTCAATTGTGTTGTGTTTCTTTAACGTATTCATTCTGGTCATGTGTGGCTATATTGAGAGTTACATTGTTGATGTTGGTGTACTTTCCCTGGACTAACCTTTGATGGTTACAATGCCTCCATCTTTATATTAACCCTAAAAATTGAGTATATTCCTTCAGGTTATGTATTTAGGTGAATAATGATGGGTGGTAGAGTTCAAGCTTGTATAGAAATATACGTAAAATCATGTAATTACAATCTATTAAAATCATAAGTAAAATCTTAAGTGAATTAAAATCATAAGTAAAATTTTAAGTGAATTAAAATCATAAGTAAAATCATGTAATTGCAATCTATTAAAATCATATAATTACAAATCCGACTGAAATCCATTGCATTAAAATCATGTAATTACAATCTATTAAAATATCAATTGAATATGCCCCCTAAGACAGGAATGCACTCACTTTGCTAGACAATGTTTTGCATTAACTAAAATTGATTTTTTTTTAATGAGATTAATTATTATCGATTAGAGACAACAAAACGATTCCACACACAGTGTACCCGATCCCAAACATTTTATTTTAGCTATCACTTGGTACCAAAAGAATAAGGTCAAAACATTGTCACATAACAAACAGTTTTTTTTTTTCTTTTCAAAACGTTTAAAACAAGTTAGCAAAGTGGCCATTTCCCTAGCGCAGAGTCATGACTTCATGATGACATTTTTTTTGAGCGTCTATCTGTATTGTTTGTGAAGTTTGTCTTCAATTTATGAAGTCTCTTTCATAAAAGAAAAAAAAATTCGAGGAATTTGAGATGTGTCAAGTTTTAAGAGGTTAGATTATTAGAATGGTGTTTTTTTAGTACAAGCGATTGAGGGAGAATGGTTTATACAAATATTTATTTGATATACGAGAATTTCGACTTTCAGTGAAGAGAAAAAACTCAACAAACTTTAGCTAACTCAACTGATAAATTATTAGAATGATTACGAAAAGAAGTGTGATTCCCCCGGCAACTCATGTAAACAAAATAACTTTAAAAAAAGTGGTTCATGCTTACGTTTCCCATAATGAGATTAGGCCTGATTGTTAACGTTGTGAAGTTTCAAAGAGCAAAGTGGTAAGTCGATTGTCAAAATTTAGATGCAAAACTGAAACGTACTCTTTGAATGTTACTTTTTCTTTAATTAAAAAAAGCCCCAAAAACAATTATTTTTTCACAATAAAGAAACGTGTATGTGACTTTATTATTATTATTATTTTTCAGAAAAAAGGATGAAGAGGGTGATAAATAATAAATATTACGAAAAGAAAAGTTTTATATTATTCTATCAAAGACAGCCACAGTGAAGTGGTGTCGGGATTCTCGATCGTCGTCAACACGGAGCAAAAACCCAAAACGACGCTCCATCTTCTCCACGTGCACAACACGACCCAGAGACTTCTCCTCTGTTTCCCATTCTCTTCATCCCACGTTCTCTCAGGAAAACATGGCACCCGCCTATCCGTTACCCACTTTCGTCCCTCCACTAACGCCATAACTTCTGTCAATTATCAGTTGCTCACGAGTGGACCAAACCCTCTCTCTTTCTCTCTCTAAAACCTTAAAACTCAAACCCAAGTCTCTCTGTTTCTCTCTCATCGTAGTCTTCATCAGACTCCCATTGGTTTTGATTGTTGAAATTCTTGTCCTTCGCTCTCCTTCCATCTCTATCTAATAATATATCTATTTCGATTGGTCTTTGGCCTATTTGGAAACTCAATCCCTCATTAAACAGAAGCATATCTCTGCAGATAATACCCTCATCTGTATTATTAATGGCTCAAATTTATTCTGCTTTACTTTGCCAATCACCACCACAATCAGAATTTTATTTCCTTCCATAAAGTAAAGAAGAGAAAAAGGTGAAGTGTATATATATATATATACATGTAACCTCCACCATGAATGCTTCTTTGCTTCCTTGACACACCCATATCGCTCGCTTTTTAAAGCTCTGTTTGTCATTCATTACAAACTAATATTACTGACCTACCAAGCAAAGCAAAGCAAAAGCCCAAATAGGACTCTTTTTTTCTTTCTCGATCCCCATATTAGGCTATGAATGCTATTTTGCTTGTGCTCCACACCTATCTGCTTTCAACCCATCAAACTTTCACTTTGTCTTGATCAATACCGTTAGAGAAGCACAACCCATATCCCAAAATCTGAGTTTGAGCTCCAATGTCTAAGGACCCATCTCACCAGCCTGAGACTGAAACCATGCCATTCTTTGAAGGTTTTAAGAAGTTTAAGCGTTTCAAGCTCTTTGAGCCATCTTTGGGCGTTTTGGGTTTCTTCTTTGCCAGTGTCTGTGTAATTTTGTGCTTCTTCTACTTGGATTATAGAGCTGTGGTTAAAGGGTTTCGGTTCCCGGGTCAATCGGAGAGGTTTATGTGGCTGCAGACAGACGGGTCGGTCAAGGATCCGAGGGTTGAGTTTTTAGAACAAAAGGGTGGTGGGTGTGATGTGTTTGAAGGGGATTGGGTGTGGGATGAGTCTTACCCTTTGTATAACTCCAAAGATTGCCGCTTTTTGGATGATGGCTTTAGGTGCACTGAGAATGGCCGGCCTGATTTATTTTATACCAAGTGGAGATGGCAACCCAGACATTGCAACTTGCCTAGGTACTTTTAATTTTTAACTTTTTCTGTGATTTCTATTGGATTTTTTAAAGCACGTTTGCTGAGAAACAGAGGGAAAAGAAGAGAAATCAAAGTTGTGTGCCTTGAAATTGGATATTGTTTCTGATGACATTGGTTTTTATTGTAACAAGTTATATGATTACTGATGAACTGTGGAAGCGAAGTGTTTACACTCAGTGATCAAGTAGTTGCATACCTGTAGTTCGCTTGTTCTATTTTCACAGCCTCAGTTTCTCTTCTAGGACTAGAAGTTCGATTGGTTGAGTTGAGTCCTTACATAGGAAACTAAATCAGCAAACATGCTTTATGTATTTCTGATTTTCTCGGCAACCAAACGATTAGATAACGGTAACTGGGTGTATTTGATTAATATTTACTCTCACTGTTTTGAGCGTAGTGTGTTCTCTGTGTCTGTGTTTTAATGGGTGTAATTGTCTGGGTTAGTTAAAATGTCTATCCTGATAGTGACACACTTTTTGAGTCTCATCTTAGGCTTCTTGTGAGAGTTCTTGTGATGATAAATAAATGCAGTTTGAATTGTAGTGCCATTCGATTTTGATTGTACTCTATGATTTGATTTGTAGTGCCATTCGTCGTTTGTTTTGTGATTCTATGTATGTTTAAATCCTGATGGTGACACACTTTTTGAGTAATCTTAGGCTTCTTGTGAGAGTTCTTGTGATAAATAAATGCAGTTTGAATTGTAGTGCCATTCGATTTTGATTATACTCTATGATTTGATTTGTAGTGCCATTCATAATTTGTTTTGTAATTTTATGTATGTTTGAATCCTGATGGTGACATTTTAGAATTATTGCATTTATGAAAATTTCATTTTTCTTAAAATTAATTATTTGATTGGGTAGATTAGTCTAGGATTTTTATTTTTATTTTTTTTTGCTTTTTCAACAATAGTACTCGGAAACTTAGGCAAAAGATTTAGTTGCCAACTATCTTGAGAACTTTGAAACAGCATTTCTCAATTTTCAAAAGGTACATAAAATCAGCTAACGAGAGTGTCATTTTCCTGTGGTTAATAAACAGATTTGATGCGAAGTTGATGTTAGAAAAACTGCGTGGCAAGCGGCTAGTGTTTGTTGGTGATTCAATTGGAAGAAACCAATGGGAATCACTCCTCTGCATGCTCTCTTCTGCAATTCCTAATAAGGATTCAATCTATGAAGTGAATGGCAACCCAATTACTAAGCACAAAGGGTTCTTGGTGTTCAAATTTAAGGATTTTAACTGCACTGTTGAGTACTACAGGTCTCCATTTCTAGTACTTCAGAGCCGCCGTCCTTCTGGAGCTTTACAAAATGTCAGAACAACTATGAAAGTGGATCAAATGGACTGGAATTCTGCAAAGTGGAGAGATGCGGATGTGCTGGTCTTCAACACAGGGCACTGGTGGAATTATGAGAAGACTATAAGAGCGTAATGTTAAATCTTAATCCTCTTTGACTACTTTACAAGATTCTCTCATTTGCATTCAGCATGAACCTTTCACTTTGTTATTAATAATATTCAATGAAGGATTTTGAAGGGGCTAGGAGGCAAATGGTTTGATCCACCCCCAACCTTTTTCTTTGTTCTTAGCTTTCCAGATTTTGATTTTTTTAAGAACAGAAAGAAAGTATTTGGTAACTAAATAAATGTTTTCACTAAATAATTGGGTCACCTCGACCTATATTTTGGTTGAAAGTTGATCTATAGGTGTTTGGACTTGTAAGGAAGGATGCTTTATTTATCACCAAGTAAAGATGAATACTATATGGTAGCGGCAGGAAATTCTATCTGGAATGTCTGGAGTTTTGCAAGTTATATTACTAAAATGGTGGACTTGGGCTTTAGGACTTGTTATATGTGGGGTTAAAATCGACATGAAGGAAAAGGGAAATTATTTGGTAAAATAAGCAAAAATAGTGCATTTCTAAGTGACATGCCTTTAATCATGTTTGAAGTTTTAAACTTATTGAGCTTTCTTTGTCTGGATTTTCCTCCTGGTAGAAAGATTAAAAGTTTCAATATGTTTTTTTCTTTTTCTTTTCAGGGGTTGTTACTTCCAGGTAGGGGCAGAAGTAAAGATGGAAATGAGCGTAGAAGATGCATATCACAGCTCCATGGAGACTGTGGTGCGCTGGATAGACTCTGAAGTAAATTCAAGCAAGACTCAGGTTTTCTTTCGAACATACGCCCCTGTGCATTTCAGGTTTGTTTTTGTTACTTGAAATAATCTTTTTTTTTCCCTAACGTATATCCTATCAATGATTCAGCATCCGTTAGACGTCTTTAGAGATTTTTGGGATGACCAATTTTTCATGTCTTATGTATGTTTCCCTTTGCTGGGGAAGTAAGATACTATGTTTATCCTTATTGAAAAGCTGAAGTGCTCTTTATGAATAAAGCAGAGGCGGGGATTGGAAGACCGGGGGAAACTGCCACTCGGAGACTCTGCCTGAGCTAGGGTCCTCATTGGTTCCTCCATCTTGGGATCAATTCAGGATAGCCAATTCTGTGCTATCAGCTCACTCAAACACATCAAAGGCAACGGAAATTGATATATTAAACGTAACTCGAATGACTGCACGAAGAAAAGATGGGCATTCGTCTTTGTACTATTTGGGTCCTAAAGTTGGCCCTGCGCCTCTCCATCGCCAAGACTGCAGCCACTGGTGTCTGCCTGGAGTCCCTGACACATGGAATGAGCTACTCTATGCGTTATTCCTAAAGCGTGAGATGACCAGCAAATTTAACTCATCAACTTATAGGGCACAGGTATGATGTGAAACAAGTCTCTTGTTTATATGTTCCCAAGGAAGACTCGGCTTCTGTGCACGGAGCAATGCTTCCTACTGTTAAGGGGAAAAAGGCCAAAGGAAACAGCACATAGCAGCATCAATTTTGTCAGGGTTTTGAGTTTTGGTTTGATAGCTGGCTTCAGATTTTTATGTTAATAGAGAGATCAATTATATGATTGATGTGGGGAAACAACATTCTTTTGGAAGACAAAAATCCCAACTTCAGGCAGGAAATAGGCTGTCAGGGGTTTCTTGAATAAAATTATCAAAGTATAGAGAAATTTTACAGTGTTTTTCCTTTTTATGTTTCTTTAAATTATTAAATAGGCATTGTAATTCCTTTGGGAAAATATGTAATTAAATAGAGTTTTTTTTATACATATATTGTCTCAGTAAACGTCTTATTCAGTTTTAACTAATAAGTTGAGAATCATCGGGAGGGGCAATTTGATCCAATCACGCCATTTCTGATTTGATCCAATTTCTTTGTAACATATATAAGTTAGGCAAAAAGTCATTTTTGATTCATGTAGTTTCTAATCGTGAATTTTTTCCAAATGTTTCTACCTTCTGTTACTTTTTGAGCATGTGCCCCTCACATGAAGGGCAATTTGGTCCAATCATACCATTGCCAAGTTGGCTCTCCCTCCATTCACCTAAATGTGTCAACAAAGTCATTCACCTTCGAGTCTTGATCATCAGCACCCTCATTAGAAGGTAACATACAACATATCTCTGATATCAGATATTTGCTTGATTCAAAGACCTCAATGAAGTTCTTTAATTTAATATTGAGGCGAACTTAGATGAACTAAATTGGGCAGGGGCCGCGCGAACGCAGGCCCCCACTGGCACAAATTATGACGTTGGCTCTCCCAATTTAGGGAGACCATAAGCAGGCACCCCTCCTAAGTGCAATGGAGGTCACCTTCCTAGGCCATGGGCCTTCATGATCGCCCATTAACCCCGTCCAGGTAAGTATGTTTCACATGCCGCACCCAACCCACTTTTATACTACCCTATATTTTTCCACATTTTTAGTTTTCTCGATGTGGGATGCTGAAACATATACAACAATTGAAAACACATCAAACACCCTAACATAACATGCACATTTTCAAAAAAGTGCGGCAATACCTCGAGAATCTAGCGAGTGCAGGTAGCCTTCTTCTCTATGTCTCTTGCGTTGGGGGAGGCCAATTTAGGCAGTGATCACGTGGTGTAAAAAATGTTGGAGTTTGGTGTCCAAAGATCACTCTTGGATGTTTATATCTATAAAATCACTCAGAGGTTATTGCGTTGTCCTTGTTGAAGCTTTTTCCATTGAAGACCAAGTTGATAAAGTTGAAATCTGTTTTGAGAGATTGAGTGCGTGTCCCCTCTTTAGTCTTGGTTTTATGATAATATAGTGCCACTTCAATCTTTGTTGAAATTAAGCAAAGTTGGATTGTCTTCGGAATTATTGAAGTCAGTAAAAAAAAAAAAAAAAATCCAGCAGTTTGCGTGGAATTGGTTTGGTTTTAGACATGAGCCATGAGGAGTATTTAATGTTCTGCCTAATTTGTATTTTTGAGTTATTTGGACCGTCTCAATTTTAAGGAGCCAAATTTTTCTTTATTTAAAATTCTACACGGCCCAATTTATTTCCTTTCGAAAAACAAAGTCTCACATTCAATTTGCCTCTTATTTCTTTTGAAGGCATGAAATTGACCTATTATTAATTTTGGCACCAACCATTTTAAAAATTGCTAAGATATCACAATTTAATGTCAAGACAGTAAAAAAAAGCTCATCGTTAATCTCTCTCTAAACCCTAAATTGTCAAAGACTTTCTTTATAATAAAGGATTAGTGAATAACCACCCAAAATCCCAATAAAGATGCAGAAATACCTAATGTCAATTTTGCTATAGCTCCCTTCCTATTGAGAAGAGCAAAAAAATAATTCATGATTTAGGTACAAGAGAGATGATACCCCTATATGCTACTCAACATTCTAATTTGATTTCCTTAAAAAAAATATTTTTGTCAAGGTTTTTATTTTGGCCTCAAAGGGACAATATTTTTGTTCTCTAATATGAAAAGTAGCGTACGTCTTTCAATTTGGACTAACATGGGGTAGGGATCCTAATCTCCCGGGTTCAAAATTTTAATCACAATTGCAAAACAAACAAACCAAAAAAGAAGAAAAGGAAAGAAGAGACATCATTCATTCATTCATTCTGGAAGCGTGAAAATCAAGCCTACTGGCCTAGCCTTACAACCCCGTCGCTCACTCGATTCACAAACAAGCTTTGGTTTAGCTGAGTAGAAGATTCTCTGGTTTTTGTACGTTGGGTCTTCTCGTCTTCTCAGAAGCAAAACAGCAACCAGAAGAAGACACACAGGCACTGTGGAAGGGAGAGAGATAGCAATGGCAGCAGAACCCACTGCCCAAGAGAGCCGATCGAGGGACCTCGACAAGCTCCTCCTCCGACCCGGCAATCTCGTCGGACCCAACTTCGAACCCGGTCCCGCAGTAAACTCTTCTCGCCCTTTTCCCTCTCTCTGTAACATTCGATTATACGATTTTGGGTTTCTTATTTTGATTTTGTTGCAGCTGAGAGACGACCTCAAAGAATACGGGAGAGTGTTGGTGGTTGGGGCTGGTGGGTTGGGCTGTGAACTGCTCAAGGACTTGGCTTTATCTGGTTTTCAAAAACTTGAGGTTATAGACATGGATCGCATCGAGGTTTCTAATCTCAATCGCCAGTTCCTTTTCAGGTTACTTGATTTTCTTGGTGCTTTTATATTTAATTTTCTCATGCGTATTTTTTGAATGGGTGAGTTACATGAATGTATGCGAGTTTATTACCCAGTTCACTGTATTTCACTGCTAAAAATTATTTGAAAACTAATATGGTAAACCTTGCTTGGAAGATGGAGCATAAGTGGTGCACTAACTGTGTAGTCTCTCAATACTATGGTTTTGCTCAATTTCTCTTAGCTGAAGTTCTATGAACCTGTTTTTGGAATCTCAATCATGAACTATTGTTGATGTTCGTGTGTTTTACTTCGATATTAGCAGTTTATCTGCTTTGGTATTATCTATTTTGATATTCAATATGAAAAACAAAGGAAGAAAAAGAGTTTGCATTTCAGTTTCTTGTTAAAATGCTTTGCTCATGAAGTTATTGTTGTAGACTTGAAGATGTAGGTAAGCCAAAGGCTGAGGTGGCTGCAAAACGTGTCATGGAAAGAGTTGGTGGTGTAAATATTGTTCCACATTTTTGCCGGATTGAGGACAAAGAGCTTGAATTTTATAGCAAATTCAGCATTATTGCCCTCGGTCTTGATTCCATTGAGGCTCGGAGCTACATAAATTCTGTTGCTTGTAGTTTTCTTGGTATGTACCTCAACCTATCCATTTTGCTCATATTTTGTCTCTCTGTCCAACAGTTTGTGTAATTTATTAGAAGTATTACATGACTTTAGATGCTCCTGTAATCAGGTTGCTGTGATTATATTTTGCACTTGTTGATTCTGTGATGATGATTTCTCAACCTAAATTTTTGCTGTAGTATTTTGTCTAATTATTGATGAGTACTGAGTCTATTTTTCTTATGAGAACAGGGATAATAGATTTGAATGGAATAGTTCTTAGAAAAGCCTGCAGAGGATAGATTTTGGTCAATAAGCTTGCTTTTTGATATATTTGATATATATTGCAAGTTTAAGGCGCCAAAATTGGTTCAGCTTTGGTTTGAACTTTTATCCCTAGTAACAGATCCTTTGTTTCTTGGTGAAATTTGCCTTCATGCTCTTTTATATAACGACATTTTCAGGTTCTTTTCAAATTCTTTTTATCTAGGTCTTATCCCATGCTACCCATTACATATCATTCCTGAAATGACTTGTTTTTACTGTACTATACTTGAGCTAAACGTGGCCTGTTGCATTTTTCTTTTCTTTTCCATTTGGAAGAGTATGATTCTGATGATAGTGCACTGGAAGAAACAAGCAAACCTATGGTAGATGGTGGGACTGAAGGTTTTCAGGGACATGCTAGGGTCATTGTGCCAGGGGTCACTCCGTGCTTTGAGTGTACCATCTGGCTTTTTCCACCTCAAGTGAAGTTCCCTCTATGCACCCTTGCAGAAACCCCTAGAACTGCTGCTCATTGTATTGAATATGCTCACTTAATTAAATGGGATGAGGTAATACATTGCTCACAATTTCAATGTTTGTTTCCCCTTTACTTTTCCGGGCACCTTAAAACTGTTCCATAAGTTCTCAACTTCTTGTATGCCAACTAAACATGCATTCTACATATAGGTACATAGCGGTAAGGCTTTTGATCCAGATGATCCAGAGCATATGAAGTGGGTCTACAATGAGGTCAATAAAGTGTAATCATGTAGTGATTTAAAGAAAGATATTTTTATGGATTTTCATTGTGACACTCATTTTGCTGCTCAATAGGCTACCAAGAGAGCTGAACTTTTCGGTATTCCCGGAGTTACATATTCCCTTACTCAGGTATGTGTGTGTATATATACATATATATTTATATATTCTTACAGATGTCTGTTTCTCCTAAGATTATTTTTCTTTAAGATTTTCTGGCATGGTTTGGCCTTTGCTGTTAATTTATGTGGGAAAGATAAATGACTTGAAATTTTTGGTACCTATGTAGTTGCAGCTTTACAGCATTGATACTACTATTTGTGTCCCTTCTGTAATAAGCAGATTTTGCTGTTTACAGGGTGTTGTGAAGAACATCATACCAGCTATTGCTTCCACAAATGCGATTATATCAGCTGCCTGTGCGCTAGAAACATTGAAGATTGCATCGGGATGCAGCAAAACCCTGTCAAACTATTTAACGTGCGTTCCATTTTCTATTCTATATTACCTGACAGTATATTCTTGTGAATCTTGTCCAGATTTCATATTATGGTTTCAAATTGATGTATTGGATTCATGAATGACCACCTGTGAAAAAGTTTAGAATTACTGAATCTCCCCCTCTCTTAAATGTATCTTATTCCTCCAAGTTTGCATTTCATTATTGTTGAGCCCCAAAAGGTTAGATTTAATGTGAAAGTTGTGCAAACCACCAAGATCTTCTTACATTGTCAAATTAGTTAATCTAGCTACTGGTTCGTTGTTGAACATCACTATAATCGCCATTAAAGAGAATGGCTACAGATTTTTGTGGGTTTTTCTTCTTTTTCTAACCAAACTTGTTTCAGTATGTACTGAATGATCAGAGTCTTTTGTAGGTATAATGGTGCAGAAGGTCTCCACACTAAAGTGACTGAATTTGTGAAGGACAAAGACTGTCTTGTATGCGGCCCAGGTGTTCTTATTCAGCTGGACACCTCAATTACTTTGGAAAAGGTTATTTTCAATTTCCTTTGGTTGCTAGGATTTGGTTCCTATGAATCATGAACAAAAAGTATTTCTTCTTGATTGAGAATACCTTTTGAGAAATTTAGTTTTGGTGTCAACTTTCATCTTGATGTTTCTGAGTCTTGCATAATAGTCTTTGTGGTTATAGTGTTCCTAAGACTCTAAGATCAATGGGAATATTTTGCTTGTCTGATGAAAGCTATAGTATGCTTTGGAGATGCATGCTATATGTTTTACTATGTTTCCAGTTATAATCCTTTTGACCTAACTTATAGTCAAAACCATCTGAGTAGTAATATTGTTCTTCCTTAGCGTTTCTTTTTATGTCACCCTTGGCCTATTTTTTTGTGGTTTGCAAAAACGTTGGTTTCTCAAGAAACAAATAGTCATTCTAGTTTCTAAATTAACTGAGTTGGCCAGCAAAACTGCGTACGTATCAACTTCTCAATCAACATATTTGTTAGACTGTTCTTCCTAGTCTCTTCTCTTTTGTCAAAACAAAGCAAATGTTGTTAAAATGCTTAAATTATTTTTTCTCATAGTGAAATTCTGATTTGAGGCATCAGTCATATGTTTGATTATTTTAATGCTTGTCCTAATTCAAGTTTTATGGCAACAGTTCATTGATCTACTTAAAGAGCACCCTAAATTGCTATTGTCGAAAGCAAGCATCACACATAGAGGGAAGAGTCTGTACATGCTGGCGCCACCTGTACTAGAAGAGATGACCAGATCAAACCTAAGCATACCACTTTTTGATCTGATCGGTAAAATTCCCAAAGATGTTGTCCATGCAATTGGTACAACCATCAAGAACGACAAGAAAACTTCGTGTCTGAGAAAGCTACGAGTTGTTTTTAAGGGAGTTGATGAGATTGCAGATATGGATACAGCAGGCGAGACATAAGTTTTTCCCTTGATATAACTAAAGACCACAGGACTCACAAAGCTTTTGAAGATTCTCTCCCTGAAACTATTGAAGCAGGAGGCCGAATTGGTGAGGCAAGGTTTGAATACCATTCTAAAATGTAAATTTTTTCTTCGAATGTGTCTTTGAAGATCATTGATCTTTTATTATCACCATGAGAGCGATGAGATTTTACAGTTTCAAGTTGCCCTCAGTAAAATTGTTTGGATGAGAGATTCACGGTTATGTTATGAATTCCTATTGTCAATCAGATTTCATGCCCGAAATTATATTATGCTTGTACCGACAATAAGTAAATGAGTGATAGATTGCCAAACTAGATCAAAATTTTCCGTAACATACTCTGATAGGAGATATAGTGTAATTTTTCATAATATGAGGGATGTCATTGTAATTTTACTAAAATTCAACACAAGATTCTTATGATGCAAGGCCAAGGAGAACTTCTCCAAATATCCCATTGAAAAATCAGACAGAAGTCAATTGGATAACAGACTACCAAAGGCTACTGGTGCATGCGCAGCTGTCAAGTTATCCATAGAAAATAAAATTATGACAACTTTAGGATGAGGTTTTCATACCAAATTAAATGGTTCAACAACAAATCAATCCCCAGTTGATTTGAGCCCTATGATCAGCTTCAAGGTTCCTTCCTGGCTGGATCCCACTACAACCCAACATTCCACTCCCAGTCTCCAAGAAATGAGGAAATTTCGAAGTAATAATCCTCATTAAAATTTTATAATATATATATAATTTGCGGGGGTCATGAAATTGCATGCACCAGAATGCTGAGTCAATGCCAGCCAGAAAACCGTGTGGAAATGGGATGTGGACCAAGCAACACCATATAATTCAAGACTTGCTTTCCAAAGAAAAGTAAAGTGCATGCAGCTGAGAGCTAGCTATATATGATTATGAACGAACAAGTGGAAAAGAACAAAGAAAAAAAGAAGAGAGAGAATAATAATGCATCTATCTTAGTTAATGCTTGCAATTGACTGACTGACAGAGTTTGGAGTACAGGACAGCTCTCTCTCTCTCTCTCTCTCTCTCTCAAAGAGGATATAAATGAAGTAGTAGAAAAAGCCAAGAACACAAAAGATCAAATTTATCTGGTAACAAGTCTATTTTTCTACTTGTGATTGCTGGCCCACACTCTACCAGATGCTTGCCAAAGATTTACAGTCTGCATAATGAATCTGACCAACATGTTGCTGCTTAACCATGGTGAACCAAGGGGTGCTCTTTGCACCCTTGGTGGTTGATTTTCTGCATACACATAATTCTCCTTTCATTTTGTACCCATCACTTTTGTTTTTTCCTTTTCTTTTTCTGTCTTATTCAAGGAATGCATCTGAGATTGGAATTAAGGCATCCTTCAAATTATATATTTTCTAGATATGACTGTTGTGTTTGACAAAGATTTACAGTCTTGCAAGTTGAGTCTGAGCAACATGTTTTCCAACAATGGTGAGGTGCTATTTGCACCCTTGGCAGACATCATGCTCCTTTCATTTTCAAAAGTACCCATCACTTTTGTTATTTTGATTGATTTTTTTATTTTCTATTTCTGGCTTATGCAAGGTATGAATCTGAGAGTGAAAAATAGTTTCTCCCCTAACTGAAAATCTCTACTTCATCTAGATCCTTCAAAGAAAACTACACTATAATATGTACCATGTTTACATATGGACTATTTGTGGATCTTGAAACATACACTTGTTCTTTTTTAGGAAATATGGATGAGAGGAAGAGAACTCATTTACAACCAAGTGTGTAAGTTGCTAGAGATTTTGAGTCTATCTTGGATGGGATATCTGAGTGTGGGTTGTGTTGCCTGCTGTTCCACATCTCTTTGGGGCAACTGGATAATATGATGACACACTACATGATTCTTGTAGGGCCCAGTGGGACTTAAAAACAGATAGGCCAACTGCCATTCAGACCCCACCATTCCCACATGGCTGCACAAGCCATGTGTAGTGGGACTTAACCAACCCATCCCCTGCTTTCTCCTATTTAAAATCAGACTGATTCCCATAGATTTGAAGAGAGTTAGATTGGAAGACTTCAAACCCCTCCTCACTTAGTCTGCTTTACACAGACAGACAACAAACACTACCCAATATCTAGATTAAGAAGAAGATCTGGAAGTAACCATGGAAAAGCTTGAAGATGACTTGTTCTTTGCAGACTTAACTAGGCAAATCTCTCTGCTAATTATGGATGATGATGAGGACCCTGTTGCAACTTGCCCTTCAGTTTCTCTTCAGGTACATACATACACACATCATTTTCATTATTCCATTTCTTCATGCATTTACTTATCATATTTGAGTTTCAGTTTTTATATGGTTCTTGTAGGTTTGTTTTGAAACAACATCACATGTATTAATTAACTGTGCTTCAATTTTCAGGCTTTCTCCTGTGCAATCCATCATCCACCTGCACAACCTACTTTTCTGTATGAACAATCCCGCAGAAGAGAAACCAAAGGAACAGGGGTTTTTATCCCCCAGTCATCTCAGCCAAGAAGAAAGCACAGGCAGGGAAGGTTTGCGTCATACAACACAAAATCCCATAGATCATCACAAGCTGATCATCACAAAAGGATGGTTTCCCAAGTATCTTCTGACTGTGCTTTTAGACCCAAAAATGGATGAGATTATAACCTCATCATGAAGTGTACAATGCAATAAAATTTCTACAGATGAGCCCCTTTGCCCAACATGGGCAAGGCAAGGGTTTTATGATGCTACTATTTTATGTTATGGTGGTGATATATACATGTATGGCAAGGCAAGGAAAAGCTATATATTTTGTTCCTTACTCTGTCAAGGGGAGGCTTACCAAAGGTTTGTACCCTTAGAATTGTGGACATGTATGGGGATTGCTAGGTCGGATATAGGATGAACTTTTCTAATTCATTAGATTGATTCTATTAATTAAATTGTTTTATTCAAATTTTATTTCAATAAATGACTAATAAGTCAATAATGTAATTAATTTACTTGTCCAAAATGGGATTATCTTAAATTGATTGAAGGCAGCAGAACTAGTAGATCTTAATTAATTTCTTATGAGAGTTACAGTGTTCTGCTTTTGAAGAACAAGTAGTTTGATGTTTGACATCAAACCAAGTGGCCCCAGTTACTGAGCATAAATCCAACTGGGGAAAGAAGAAATCTTGGAGAAAGTTTGAGCTGCAAGATACAGAAAACAAACTTTGTTAGCTTGCTGGATCTGAAATTGGAAGAAAATATCTTGGTTTTGTTTTAATTCAAGGAATAATGAGAAGAAGAAAAAAAAAAAAAAAGATGTGACAGCATGTGAGCAATTTGGCTGGTTGCAAATCAACCTAATGGAAAGCTATTCATTACGTATCAACATAGCTCTTGTTTAATATGGGAATCTACTAGGACCGTTGGCAGGGGAGCTGCATCATTGCAGGCATCAACTTTCAAATTTCTCTTTAATCATAACATAATTGGTCACTTATCTCTTTTCTCTCTCTCAACTTTACATGATGTCTTGAGATCGATGTAGACTCGTTACAGAGTGTCTGATTGATGCATAATTACCAAATCCTACTCCCATACGGCACGAAAGTTTCGGTTATTTGTCATAAAATTAGAGCATCCAACTTAAAACGGATTGACAGCACCTGATTTTAGTTAAATTCCGAGACAAAATAGTAAGAAATGTGCAATGTAAAGTAATGCGTCGCATTGCCGACACAGGATTTACATTTTAAAATCTCTCTGAGTTTTGAAAAAAGAACAAAAACACATCAGACTCTTACTCAGCATGTCACTTTTATACAGTACTGCATGTACTTCACAAAGTGTGTTGCTTTCATTTTTGGAGGTCAATTTTTGAGTAGTTTTCTCTTTTGCACCATGGTTTTTTTAATCTGTATGATCGTTCTTTTTGTTATATATATATAGCTTATCAACTTCTCTGACGCTTCCTACTGGCAGCCCATCTGCCCACATGAGACCTTTCACTTTTGATGCAAACTGTGTCTGCTGATATGAACTGAGAGCTTCAGTAAACTAATGGCTTTCTTTTGAGTTTGCAAAAAAAAATGTTTTCAAACCTGTTGTTGGTGGAACAATAAAAAAGAATGAGTGCGATAAATTAAGTTGAAGGAAATAAGAACACTATTGTCAGGGAATATTTGCTTTGAAATTTCATTGAGATCTAGCTAGCACTTTCTTTTTTTCCTTTCCTTTTCTTTTCTTTCTTTTTGGGTTGGGGTGAGATTTATGATTTGAGATCAGAGATCTAGTAGCAGCACTTGCCCATCTGTGGTGGGATCATCAATGTGCCAAACTTTCAAACAATCGGTGAATAATTTAATGAACAGAATGAATCCTGTGGTTGCCCACCCACAGTTTGTGTCCATGTCTTAAAATTGAAAAGCTCATTTCAAAAGTGAACACCACACCAATTAGTCACAAGTCACAAGTCCTGAAGCATATCACGCAAGGAAAGAAAAAGAACTTTCATGTAACGGGGATGTTACTATGACAATATTACAAATTAATCGTATACTATCATATGAGAACATTGAAACACATGGTAATGCAAGACATACTAACATAAGCAAGTTTTTCTCCCAAATGAGAATGAGATAACGCAATAGCACTTAGAAAGGTGAGAAGAAAGATGAAACTCTAAACCACGTAAAATAGTGGCAAGAAAACAACATGTATATAGCTGCTTCATATTTCATGTCAATCTCTCTCAAAACCTTATAATCGTTGTAAAGGAGGAGGATAAAGGACAGATGTGACCACTACTTGGTGACTTGTCAACCAACAAATGTATGGTTAGGTCTTATAAATGGATCACGAGCCAATCCTCCAGTTCCATATTCTTTCAATAAACTGATTATATAAAAAATAACTTAAAATCCTATAAATAAATAAAAACATTAAAAAAAAATTATAATAGAAACATTTTTGCATAATTACAATATGAATACAACTATAACTATGTTGAGAGTCAATGAGGTCTAGTTTAGTGGAAAACGGCCTTAACTTGCAGACCAGAAATTTCATGTTTGAATTCCCACGACATCATAGTTATGTGTATGTGAGAAATCCTCATCCCCTGTGATAATTAGAAGTTGTGGCATTTGTTTTTAAAAATGTGTGATTAAAACCTTAAATTAATAATTAGGTGTTGGTATATATATATATATTATATACTGTTTTGGAGTTTTGGGTTTCATGTTTAAAATTTATGTTCAATATAGCCCATGCTAGCCCATAAAAATGAAATTATATTAGGTAATCCCGGACGTGACGACTCTAAGGCCTCAGCGCCAAGCCCAAGTGAGAAGGACTGTAAAGCCCGTTAGGATCCTCCGACAGACCGTAATTACCATCTGCCAATGCAATGAAATACAGCTACCACCGTCTCCTGAATTGTAGAACAACTTACAAACTACGAACCAACGAACCAACGAACCAGAGCTACCACTCGGAGAACACAGCAGCTGCGAAGCAATGGCGTCTACACTTCTGAAGCGAGCAAGCTACTCTGCAATGAAATCAGTGGCCGGAGGTTTCCAAATGGGAGCTCAATCAAGAGCCTACGCGGCGGTTGCAGCCGGAACTGACATAGTCTCGGCAGCACCTAATGTTTCCCTCCAGAAAGCTCGGACCTGGGACGAAGGCGTCTCCTCGAATTTTTCCACCACTCCTCTCAAAGACATTTTCAAGGTTTTTGTTTTTGATTTTGTATTTCTATTTACTTTACAATTAAGTAAATTGTCAAGCTCTTTGGAGGCTCAAATTTGTTGTCTTTTTTTGTGAAATTTTGTGTTTCAGGACAAGAAAGTCGTCATCTTTGGCCTCCCTGTAAGTTCCTCTCTCTATTTATATCATGGGTTTTTAATTTGATGTAGTGGTTACTGGTGGTTAGTTAGTGTTGCAGGTGCAATTTTTGTTTTTCACGTTTATACTGACATTGACAAGCCCCATTTAGTTTTAGCGAAACCCTAAAATATTGAATAAAATATGAATCAAAAGCATGAATTTCTGAATTCTAGATGTTCGTAGAAAGAGGAATTTACATGGGTTTTTTGTTTGCAATATGTCAGGGTGCCTTCACGGGCGTTTGTTCTCAGCAGCATGTGCCTAGTTACAAGAAGCAAATTGATAAGTTTAAGGCTAAAGGGATCGATTCTGTGATTTGCGTAGCTGTTAATGATCCATATGTTATGAATGGCTGGGCAAACAAACTTGAAGCCATAGATGCTGTAAGTTATTCCTTTTATTAAGTACCATCTTCTTATTTCCCAAAATAAGTATGTTTTTAATCTACACTGCTCTTAGTGACTTGAATTTCAAGCAAAAAGTATATAAATGGATGTCTTTCTTGCCTAGGTTGTAGATGCGGGGCCACTGGCCTCATGACTCATGGATCATCATTTCCAAAATCGTATTTTGAATTGTAGTTAATCATAGTCCTTGTACTGAGCAGTTATAATATATTTCATTTAATGGGTCTGTCTCAAGGATAACTTGGAGAACGATCAGGTTTTTTTAAAATCTTTCTGTGTGAAGTTTTCTTTTTTTAAATTGTCTCGAGTAATTTAAGAAAATAAGGGACCGGCCATCTTCGGCAGGCTAGGTCACATTTAAGTTTGATAACTGATTGTGCTTGTACACAGTTACATACTGCATTTGGAAATTCCTCCAAAGTCTAGCAATAGTGCGATTTGACGCAATAGTGAATTATTGTTTCCATGTAATTAGTGCAGCATCATTTTAATTATTTGTAATTTGGCTAAATAGATTGAGTTCTATGGGGACTTTGATGGGAGCTTCCACAAAAGCTTGGAATTGGATAAAGATCTCTCTGGTGCTTTGCTTGGACCTCGCTCTCAAAGGTATGATCACTAGTCGTTTTATCCACACCCTCCCCTTTTCTCTTACTTCTTTTAAGGGTCACCCTCCCTCGGTTTTATCCAGTCTGACAGTGTATACTATAGCCGTTAAAATTTCCCAGTTTTGAAGAAATTTGCTCTCTCATTATGCAGATGGTCGGCATATGTGGTTGACGGGAAGGTTAAAGTTCTAAATGTGGAGGAAGTCCCATCAGACTTCAAGGTTTCTGGAGGGGATGTTATTTTGGGACAGATCTAGAGCTACCTTAGTTTTGACGGAAATTAATAACTTCGTGCTGTTAAGATTTTGAATTTGAAACAATTACTCGAGAACCTCTGTAGTCTGTGCTGTTTGGAAATAAGTCGTGGACCTCTCTTTATGACCATGCTAGTTTAGCAAAGGCATAGTATAAATTTGCACTTACACGCCTGCTTCCACCATTGTGCCAAGATTTTGCCATTAACGTTTCCCTAGATTATCATACCATTGTCTACCGTTGTATCTTTTTGGACTTTGGGAGAGAGAGCAAATTAGTCTAGAATGGAATTATTCATTTTGAACAACAAAGAACGATTAATCAACGTTAAGGGCTTGTAGCTTTCTAGTGGTTAAGAGCAATTACCCATGCACCAAATGTCTTGTGTTCGAATCCCTCTCTTCCAATATCGCTTGCATATAATTATTGTGGCTGCTGCAGATTGGCAAAATGCCAATACTGAAAATCTAAGAAACCCGTGCGCTCTTTGGCCATTCTCTTGGCAATTCTCAATTGGAGTGATTAAAATTAGCACAGAAAAGGAGGTCGCTTTGCTGGTGGTGGTGTTCTAAAGGAGCTCTGGGCAGTAGGTTTGCTGCTAATCTTGGTTATGGTCAAGTCTTAGAAGCTGAGTTATGACATGAGAATCTATTTTGGGCTCAGAATTGCTTGGGATATGGGCTACAATGCAGCATTGCGGTGCGGCTTATCTATGAAGTTGTGGAAGATTTCATTCTCTTGCTACTATGTTTTTGGGATGCCAAGTTAGTTGTCTGTTCTATTCAAAGATTAGCTGACTTGGGTTTCTGTCTTGAGCTGGTCTCTCTACCCATTGTTTAATTTTGCGAAATAGGCGGCTTTGCCCCGGCTCCAATGTTTTATTCAACAATGCCCTCTTTTTGAAACTCATTCAAAAACACCCTCTATAAAGGCTACTTATTGCGCCCTTATCACCTTTTTATAACTCTTTTTTTTGGTTGTGTGAAATTCTTCTTCTTCTCTGCTCTCTCTTAAGTTAAGATGAAACCCCAAATTGCTTTATTCTTCACTTCTTCTTCTCTTCTATGCTATGCTCTATCTTAGATGAAACTCCAATTATGCATCTCTCTCTCCAACTGATTCCCAGCCCTAATTCCCAATTCTCCACATTCTTCTTTTCTTGGGTCCAAGGACCCATCTTCCTCATCCACACCATTAGCCACCGCCAACACCACCAACAGCAGCAGTAACTACAACAATTCAGCAGCGTCGTCCACCTCTGCTCGGGTCACAGTCAAGCCATCAATTGTTGAATAAAACATTAGAGCCAGGGGCAAAGCTGCCTATTTTCCTTTAATTTTTCGAATGGGGTTTCTAGCCCCTTTTTTCAACAAAAATAAGTTAAAATTTCAATAACGGGTATGAGAATTAAACAAGATTCAACAAAGAAGCAAAACACAGTATATTATAATAAAATAAGTTTAAACAGTTGACGGCCTGCGGCAACTGGCACAGAATTCCCCCAGAATCCCTTTAATACTAAGCAACAAAGGAAAAAAATTGTAGGGCAGGACAAATAACTCATCCATATGGAACTATGGTTTGTATTTCGCATAAATAGGCAATGCAGGACGCAAAACCAACCAGCAGCTTGGATCTTCGCATAACGTCACTTGCTGATATGCCTAATGCTTGAGAGGTAAAACATGTGCCTTACGCTTGAGAGTTAAGACAGAAACTATCAGTCGAGGAGCCAAATACAAACTTCATTGTATCAGTGTTCGCTCTGTGAGAAAAGCGGGTACAAGTTAGTCACATAATACAAAAGCAAATAAAGTTCGGATAAATGGGATGATTCTGCAAATTGTTGCTATTAATTTTGCTTCAAGGAGGGCGATGAGGATCAAAATCTTGTTCTTTCTATTTTTGAACATAGTTTCATATCTTCACTATTAATTACCAACTAATGAATGAAAAAAATGTTCCAAAATGTAAATTTATGATACCTGCGCAGAAGAAACTTCAACACCAACACGGCCTGGTGCAGCAACTGTGATGTGAGAGGGTCCATCTGAACTCTCATCAGCGATTCTCCCGCTACTTTTGTTACAAGACTGAACAATAACATTCTCTAGCACACCTTTTCCCTTGAAATTTGAAGTGCCTCCATTACAACCAGAAACTGGAGTGGGGGCTCCAGGTTTCTTTGGGGTAAGGTCTAGGCGCTCAAACATTCGTGCAACACCAGCAATTCCTGCACTCATCTCACGCTGAACTCCTTTGCTGAGCTCCTTGACTGAGTTGTTACGAGCAACTAGCTTCTCCTTAAAGCCTCGAGTGCTTCTAGAGATTGACTCTTTGTATCTTTCACAATCACCATATATGCATGTAAGTATTAAACAGATGAAAGGAGTAAACATCCACTTTGAAGTGAAGCATGGTAGTATAATTTCTACCTGGCTGAGGCAGCAGACAACTTGGATTTGATAGAATCAGGCAAATTGATCATCTCAGATGGGCTTTGTCTGCGTGGACCATCAGGTGATGACTGGCCATAAAGCACTCTAGAATAACAAAGAAGTGGTAAGCCACAGGAAGATGAAAAGGAGATGAATACAATACTGTGGACAATGGAGAAGATGAACCACGTCTAGATCATATACATGTGATGTAAGCAAGAACACTTAGCACTATATTGGTGCAAAATGCATTCCAGGTGATTAAGACAAAGCAGTTTATTGCTCTGACAACTAATTTTGAATTCGCGAGCTTCAGGGAACATATATCCACTTCTAGAGTATGTGGCACCAAAAAATAAATTCATGCACTTCCACATGAGGGAAATACTTTTTAGCCCTAGGTGCATACCTTGGTTTGTAAGGGACATCACTATTGGCGGCAGTGCTGCAGATAAAAGATGGTGGAGGTTGAATAACAGGTGGCCTTTGAGAAGTAGGTGAATCACCTCTGGGTGACCCATAACTTTGGCATTCTTCTGGAGACGTTGGGTATGTTTGCTGCATACCACTCCCATTTTCATGAGGGGAGAAAATAAAAACATGGGAAGGACCTAGGCCAGAAGATCTCTGTTTTTCCCGTCTGCGAATGTAACGAGCTCTGCTTGAAGCAGCAGCAAGATGCTGCATAATACGCTCATCCAAATCAGAGTCATCTGAGAAAGAGTCCTGAAAATTCAATTTTTTTCGTCAATGAAAGACCCGTTCTCAACGAAGAATAATTAAGCGTTACAAATTTATTATATGTCACTAAGATCTTACGTGCTCAACATCAAAGTCCTCATAGGAATGTTGAAAAGCCTGGGGGGCCATGGAAGATATTTTTCTGGACCTTGAGCGCCTCTCATTTTGTACAGCATCTAGAAGCCCTTGACTACACCACAAAATAATTAATTGGAACATAGCAGAAAGAAATCAAGAAGTGACGCATGCATGAATTTTAGAAGATTCCATACCAAGCAGGATCCTTCAAGACAAGTAACTGCCAACAAATTGGGCATTCTTTACTTCTTTGTGACCTAAAGGAAGATCAAGATCAATAAGAAAAAAAATCATTCTCACCAAAGAAATACTCAATCACAACTTACATGGCTGGAGGACAAAATTAAAGTATTACTTGGCAAGTTAAATAAGACAAAACCCATACATAAAGTAAATTGGGATTACCATTCTAAAATACAGTGAAGATGATATTCATGTTTGCAGCTGGTAATCTGAAACAAAAGAAATTCTAAGAGTTAACACTCAGTTTAACATCTGAACCTACGATTCACTGTAAGCTAGCTACAACACTTTCAGACAAAGCACGTATTTTGCAACAAGGGATGTCTAATATCCATCGTACGCTTCAGTGATCCTCTATACGATAGCCAGTTTTTGCAAAATAGAATGATCACAATCATCAGAGCACATCCTCATATCACCGATGACTTCTTTTTACAAGGAATAAATATTATTGTTGCCATACAATTAGCAAATAGAATGAAGTGCAAATGGGTCTCAAAAACACATTCCAAAACTAAGTGCATTCCTACCGTTTCATTTCCATTTAATCCCACAAATGAATCCTAAAGATTGAGTTGAAAAATAATCTATTTTACTCAAGCAGGGGAGGCGAAGACTAAATTTCAAATGCGTTTTGATAATAACATATCAAACCATGCATCCACAACAGAATTTCAAAGAAACACAAGATTACAGATTATCCCATATCGAATATTTTCCAGAGAAGCCAATGGAGCTTAAAATTATACTGAAAAACACATCCACCAAAACTGACAATAGATAGATCGCAGTTTATTTCAGCTACCAGAAAGAAGCAAACAATCAGCTAATAATTCAAAAGCAACTGTAAGAACATAAAATCAGAGTTTTTTCAACTGTGACAGTACCACATGTAATTTAAATTTCAACATTATGATCAGCACTACAAGACTGATACAGTGAGACTGTCAGTTGGGTATGCATAAACTACTGAGTTCTACAAAAATACATAAAAATTCAGTTATTAAAGGATCATACAGTGGCTGGGTCATCGCAGTTGAAAGGCTCAAGGCAGATACTGCAGGAGTCTTCATAGCTGTCATCAACAACATCTGGAGAAGAAAAAGATAGAGCTGAAACGGGTTTCGGATTCAGAGAAGAAGAGGGAGCGAAAGAGGCCATTTTGAACAGTGTACTAAGCGAGAGAACGTGGACACAGAGAACGGTACAGAAGGAGTGACTTTATGAAGGAGGAGAAGAATGATTGTGGATGAAGAAGAAGAAGAAAGGAACCCTAGAAAAGTGCTGCAAAGAGAGAATGAAAGAGTAAAGGGTCAAAGTAAAGAATTTTAGGAGGAGAAAGATGAAAAGTTCAGAAAACTCAGCAATTAAACCGATTCACACGCTTTGGTTTGATGGAATCAAAACTCAGTTCACATTTATATAATCTCTAAATTTCTTTTGATCTCTTTTTATCATTTGCTCCTTTACTTTTGGATTATTGTTGGCAAGGCAAGCCAGCAACCGCTAGTTTGCAGTTTTCTTACCAAAAACTAAACAAGAAATAAACTTTTTAGCCTTTAATGCCATTGCCAGGTTGAAGCCTTAAATATAATCAATAAGAAATATTCTCTACCAATTAGCAATTTTTATTTTTATTTTGTTGATACAACTAATATTCTACTTTAATCTAATCTAAACTACGAAAAGGGAGATTCAAATTCAGAGCAGAATACGGTGCACATCCGCTCTAGTCGACTTAACTAAGTCCACGTCTGCCTCTAACAATTAGCAATAATTTGGTTGAAAATCGTTTTTAGGTTTTATCAACTTTTTGCATTTTCCATCTAAATAAATTGAGCTAAAGTAAACTAAAGTCTGACAAAGAAATGACAAATGGCCAGGTACATCTCATGAAAAGTAAGTATGGTTTCTTTTATGCCATTATTGGTGAAATCTATAATCAAGTAGCACACCACCTAACTCATCAAAAGAAACAAAAGAAGGTGCATTACTTGAACTGAAAAATGCAACTTTCCTATACCTAAAGGAAAAAAAAATCGTAAAAAAATATAAAACACCTAATTCATGTAAGTTGTTGGCACATTCTAAATCAAAGTATTTTTTATATGAGGCTTTTTTAACTTTCTAACTATCCAAAGCAATATTTAAACTTGCATGACATGCGTTTTTGGGTGGCAAAACGAGATTTTTGCAAATAAGAAGCACTTTAGAAGAAATGCAGAAAAGTATAAGGGCCATAACGAAAAGGTCCAATTATGTTAGATTTGATTACAAGCTTCAATAGAACTCGTCATTGGATTGACCGTCCAACAACTCCACCCATACAGCTTCAAACTGACGTGGATCTCTCTACCGGCAAAAGGTCCCATTGGATTGATTTTGTAAGAGATGGAGATGTTGAGTGCAAATTGTTAGATAACACTTTGCTGATGATTTTTTTTCTTTTCTTTCTAACACACGATCAAGGTGTCATCATGGACGTATTCATGATTTTAAAATGAACTGGCCTGGATTTAGCTTATTAAAAAACTCGATTGCGCGAGCGAATTTCATTGATAACAAAAAATGATACACCTAATCAAAGGATATAATGAGTTATAAGTCAAACAATATGGGTAGAATATTTTTCAGATGTATTTCATTCTCCAAAAGGAGGTATTTATAATACAATGTTACAAACCCTAGTAGGGTTATACTAGGAAATAAGAAAAGTCATAATTACATAATATCTGTTCAAAAAGGAAACAAATTAAATCCTAATAGAATAAGAAAGAAATATCCTAATAAGACTAGGATATCTCGCCAACACTCCCCCTCAAGTTGGAGCAAAGATGTCACGCATGCCCAACTTGTCAAGCGAGTTGTGGAAGATACTAGTAGAAAGAGCCTTCGTAAGGACATCTGCTAACTGATACTCAGAACTAATTAATGGGAAGAAAACAATCTCCGCATCCAACTTTTCTTTAATGAAATTTCGATCAACCTCCACATGCTTTGTACGATCATGTTGTACAGAGTTATGAGCAATTGCAATCGCAGCCTTATTATTGCAATATAAATCCATAGGTTTCTTAGGCCCAAAGCCAAGATCTCTCAATAATCTCCTCAACCATAGTAACTCACATACACCATGGGCCATTCCACGATACTCGACCTCAGCATTAGATCGAGACACCACCTTTTGTTTCTTGCTTCTCTAAGTAACAAGATTACCACCAACAAACGTAAAATACCCAGACATAGAATGTCTATCAGTAGCCGAACCTACCCAATCAGCATCGGTGTATCCTTCAACATCTGTATGACCATACTTAGAAAACATTAACCCTTTTTCAGGAGTTACTTTCAGATACCTCAAGATGCGCATCACAACACCCATATGATCTTCACTAGGAGAATGCATAAACTGACTCACTACACTCACTGCATATGCAATGTCAGGACGTGTATGAGATAAATAAATCAATTTCCCCACAAGTCGTTGATAACGCTCTTTATCTGTAGGGACTTGATTAGAATACAACCCCAACTTATGATTCTGTTCACTATGGGTATCAATTGGTTTACAATCTAACATTCCAGTCTCTGCAAGTAAATCCAAAATATATTTTCTTTGAGACAGAAAAATACCATGTTTAGATCTAGTAACTTCAATCCCAAGAAAGTACTTCAAATTACCCAATGACTTCATCTCAAACTCGGAAGCCAGATACTTCTGAAGATTTTGCATTTCTGCCTGATCATCTCCAGTCACAATCATATCATCAACATAAATAATTAAAGCTGTCAATTTACCTTTATGACGCTTTAGAAACAAAGTATGGTCTGAGTTACTCTGTAAATACCCAAATTTCTTCATAGATACTGCAAATCTCCCAAACCACGCTCATGGGGACTGCTTTAATCCATATAAAGACTTCCGTAGCTTACACACAACACCCTCCTTAGAGGTTACAGGAATACCAGGAGGGAGATCCATATAAATCTCCTCTTTGAGGTCACCATGTAGAAATGCATTTTTGACATCGAATTGTAATAAGGGCCAGTTGCGGTTAGTAGCCAAGGACAATAGTACACGCACATTATTGAGCTTTGCCACTGGAGCAAAAGTCTCCAAATAATCCACTCCATAGGTCTGAGTATAACCCTTTGCTACCAATCTAGCCTTGTAACAGTCAATGGAACCATCAGCTTTATACTTCAAAGTAAACACCCATCTGCATCCAACAACTTTCTTCCCTCGTGGCAAAGGAACTAAATCCCATGTTTTATTCTTGTTCAAGGCATTCCATTTCAACATTCATGGCATCCATCCATTTTGGGTTAGATAAAGCATCCTGCAGCTTAGTTGGCACACATACATTACATAATTGACACAAATATGATGCATATGACTTAGACAAACGATGAGTTGACACAAAATGGCTAATAGGATACTTAGACTTGGCATGTATATCAGAAGAATATTGTACTTTAGGTTTCCCACGAGTGGTTCGTGGGGGTAACTGATAAGTTGACACAGGTAGATCATTAAAAATTACCTCACTTGATTCACTATCATGAGTATATTGGGGCAATGGCAAGGCAGAAGGGGGTATTACATCAAACTCATCCATACAAGAATCACTGTCATTATTTTTCAAATACAGAGATTGGTCACTTGCTTCAGTGACACCGAGAGCACCTGCTTCATCTCCAGATATGGGCGACTGATCGAGTTCCAAAGGGCGATCAATAGTTTCTTCACAGGGACCACAAGTTTCGTCTTCATATATGGGTGACCGGTCACTTGCTTCAGTGCGACAGGTCGTTTCCTTCCTAAGAGTAACATCTTCAAACACATCATTATCCAATCCAAGACTCTCCAATTCACTCCCCATCTCCCACTGAATTGGAGAGGAGGGAGATACATAATATGACACTTCTTCATAGAAAGTCACGTCCAAAGTAACATGCACCTTCTGAGTAGGTGGATGATAGCACTTATAACCTTTCTAAGTAGACGAGTAACCAATAAAAACACATCGCAGATCACAAGGATTAAGTTTACTCCGTTGATGAGAGTAGACATGAACATAGGCAACACACCCAAAGACTTTAGGGGGCAACTTGAAGACTTAGACAGGGGAAACATGGTCACCAAACACATCATGTGGAGTCTTGAAATTAAGAACCCGGCTAAGTGTACGATTAATCAAATAGGCAGCAGATAAAACAGCATGCCCCCAAAGATGATGGGGAACAAACATGTCCAACATAAGGGAGCGGGCAACTTCAAGTAACTGATGATTCTTGTGTTCAAACACACCATTCTGCTGAGGAGTAAATGAGGTTGTCGTTTGGTGAATAATACCTTGAGCATGGAAGAAAGATGCCAAAGTGTTATTCACATATTCGCCTTCGTTATCAGTCCGGAATACTTTGACCTGAGCATAAATCGAGTAGATACCATAGTACAGAACTCTGGAAGGATGAAAGCAACATCATGTTTATTTTTCAGTAAGAAAACCAAAGTAAGTCGGGTACAATCATCAATAAATGTGACGAACCAACGAAATCCGTTCAAAGTAACGCGAGCGGACCCCACACATCAGAATGCACTAAATCAAAAGGTTTTACAGCTTTACTTCACTCAAAGGAAACACAGTGCGATGACTCTTGGCCAAAATACATGTCTCACACTTAAAACTTGACTCATCACAAGAGCAGAATAAAGATGAAAACATACGCTTAAGGTAGCCAAATGACAGGTGTCCCAAGCGACGATGCCATAACCAAATTTGTTGTTTGTCTTTGACACTGCAACTTTGAACAGTATTAACGACACGATCACGAACTGGTGCAAAAGGCAATGTCAAATAATATAACCCCTATCCGTTTACCATGCTCAATCGTCTCGTGAGTCTTGAGATCCTGAAAAGAGCAATGCGTAGGATAGAAAGTAGCAGAAGCATTAAGTGTATCAAGTAATCGACCAACAGATAACAAGTTACAATAGATATTGGGAACTAGTAACGCACGAGATAAGGACAAAGTAGGAGTGAGAGAGATTGTGCCCTTACCAGTAATTGGAGAGGGCAAGCCATTAGCACTAGTTATGTATGGGTCACGGGTGTTACTAGACAACTCATCAAAAAATTTAGCATCATAAGTCATATGATCAGAAGCACCAGTGTCAATTATCCAAGTATTGGAGCCGACTGAATAGAATCAGAGACACACAAATTTGTAGAGGTAACAGCAACAGCACCAACAATGGAGTTATCACCCATGATTGCAGCAGAAATTCAACAGATTACGGCAGAGTATACAGCAGAGAGGCACAACGGCAGATGCACGAAGACAAGCACGAACACAATAAAGTACACAACGAAACACAGCAAAGGCACAAATACGGCAGATGCACGAAGACAGGAATGACACGAACACAGTAAATGCACGAACACTACAACACGACACGCAAACCCAGGAGGGCACACACGGCACATGTAGAGAAAAAAAGGGATAGAACACGGGTGGGCACAACACACAGGTTACCAGAAAAGTAGGCTCTGATGCCAAGTCAAACAATATGGGTAGAATATTTTTCAGATGTATTTCATTCTCCGAAAGGAGGTATTTATAATACAAGGTTACAAACCCTAGTAGGGTTATACTAGGAAATAAGAAAAGTCCTAATTACATAATATCTATACAAAAAGGAAACAAATAAAATCCTAATGGAATAAGAAAGAAATATCCTAATAAGACTAGTATATCTCGCCAACATTATATACCTCAAAATGCATCTAATATATAAAATAGAAACTAATTAAAAAAATAACAATAAATAAACATGCAATGCAATCACAATATAAAAGATAAAACTAGGTAAGAAAAAAAAAAGATAAAACTATTTAAGTTGCACCTTTTAAGGCTTCAAAGAGTTAATATCACCAATTAGAAAGATTCTCCAATAAATATTTTATGTTAAGAGCATCCACCATGAGCTTCCTAAACAACCTTCTTAGACAAATTTTAGGGAGGAATTTGAAAAATACAACTCTGAGTATTTCAAACCTTAAATTAATGCTAACTATTTTTTATATTATTTTTTAATAGAGATAGACCAATTAAAAAAGAGTTATAGCATTTATGACTTCATAAATTAGAGAGCATGATTGGAGTTTAAATTTTATAGAGAGCTCCTAAAATAACTTTTATATGTTTTTAGCTAAAATTTAACTAAGAAATAGAGAGCATGATTGTGGATACTTAGGATTGGTTACATACTTCTAATCTTGGTTGTTGAATTGCATTCATTAAAGGGGGTGTATTCAATTGTGATTTTAATGGATTGTTTTGAAGCTTAAAAGTACGGCGATATTCAATTAGGATTTTTAAGTAATCAACAAAAATTTGGTGGTATTCAATTAGGATTTTTAAATAATCAATACAAATTCGGTGGTATTCAATTAGGACTTTTAAAAGATAAGAAAAAGTATCGGGATATTCAAAAACTTACTAATTTTGATGTATTTCATTAAATGATGTATTGTGTGAGACTTTTGAGTGTGTGATATACATACCAAATCACATAACAAATCTCATCTTCCTATGCATCATTCTCATATATGCTCTCATACTTTTTTTTGCCCACTATTTTTATATGCTTTCGACTGTACATAAAAAAAATATTTCATAAAAGAGACGATAAGAAACATTAACAAGAAAGATGATATTGCCTCTTCTGGAGCTAATAGGCATTTTCAAGAGCTCTTCTTTCCTTGTAGACAAGCTTATTTGGAGCAAAACTATATTTTCGATACTTTTTTTTTTAGAATCTCCTGCTCATTGTAGACATTTCCTCGCAAGGAGTTACAGCCCTTCACAACTCTACTGGTGTGCCCACAAGTTGCTTGATCTAATGCCTCAAAGAGGCTTTTTTTAAAATAAAAAAATTTATGCGTAGCTGCTGCACATACAACGCACATGGCTAAATATTTTTTCTAATTCCCTATCCCAAAACGTTTGGGACCAGGACAAAACAAAAAAAGAAAGAAAAAGCCTTACCCACAATCTAGAAGAAACGTTGATAAGCTGCAAGGTGTTTTTTTCACTCCACAGTTTTGGTCCAAGCTTTGACAAAAACTAGGAGTAGTCATGGGGTTGGGCTAGGAGTTTTCAGTACGTTTCTTTATTTTGTATTTATGGTGCAATCTGTTTTACATTAGATGTTGGTGGTTTTGGATGTAGCTTCTAGCCTCTGCTTATGCTTTTATATTTCTATTGTTGGTTTCTCAGTTGTGTTGTGTTTTTTTAACGTATTCATTATAGTCATGTGTGGCTATGTTGGGAGTTACATTGTTGATGTCGGTGTACTCTTCTTGGACTAACCTTTGATGGTTATTATGCTTCCATCTTTATATTAACCCTAAAAATTGGGTATATTCCTTTAGGTTATGTATTTAGGTGAATGATGATGGGTGGTAGAATTCAAGCTTGTATAGAAATATACGTAAAATCATGTAATTGCAATATATTAAAATCATAAGTAAAATCTTAAGTGAATTAAAATCATAAGTAAAATTATGTAATTGCAATCTATCAAAATCATGAGTAAAATCATATAATTACAAATCCGGCTGAAATCCATTACATTAAAATCATGTAATTACAATCTATTAAAATCTCAATTGAATACACCCCCCAATGTGTTGGTAGTTTCTTATATACAATTCAACGGCCGAAATTAGAAGTGTGTAATCAATTCTTAACTTAAATGCTTATTGGAGAATGTCATCACTAATTATTATTCAAATGAATATTTAATTACATGTTTTTTTTTTTCCTGTTAAGACTACATGTTTTTTTTTTCCTGTTAAGACTACATGTTTTTTTCCATGTGCTGCGCGACTGCCCCTTTGCCCGTTGCTGCTGGCTCAGTTCGTCTCTAAGCTCTTTGCGTAATTTGGAGAGGCTACCATCAGTTTGGGAATGGGTTAGCCACTATATCAGATCGTTAACCCTTGCTGATCTTGATCTATTCTTCATGATAGGCTGGTCAATATGGGAACAACGGAATGGCTTGCTGTGGAAAAATAAAAGCTCATGCCCAAGCCTGGTAGGCCTTGTTGCACGCAATAGGCTTCTTGAGTTTGTCCAAATTAATGGGTATGGTGGGACATCTTGTTCCACCCGTGATCAGGTCCAACGGTGGACTAAGCCTCCCATGAGCTTTTTCAAAATCAATGTGGACGGAGCATGGAATGCAGATACCAAATCAGGTGGGGTTGGAGTGGTGGTTCGTGATTCAACAGGGGCTTTCATTGCAGGAAGGGCTCGGAAGTTTGATAATGTTTTTTCAGCTTTACAAAGTGAGGCTTTGGCAGCACGAGAAGGTGTGCGGTTTTGGCGGCTGAAAGGGGTTTAACTAATATATGTTTTGAGAGTGATTCTCTCCAGATCGTTATGGCACTTGGATGTTCATCTTTGAATAGATCTTTCATTGGCCCTATCTTAGAAGACTCTAAGTTTTTGTTGTTACAGATGACTGGAGAAGGCTTTACCCATGTCCGTCGGACTGCAAATGAGGTTGCACACCGCATTGCTCGCTCTGCTTTACACATTGGAACAATTATCTCTTGGTTCGAGGAACCTCCAGATTTCCTAGTTGATGTTTTATTTGAGGATTGTAACAAGTAGTTTTTACGGGTATGTTCCTAGGGGGACGGGGAGGGGGGTACTCTATCAGTGGTTAGGTTCCTACTCCTACTTGCAGTTGAGCAGGTAAGGCTACTCAGTTAGACTGACGACCGAGCTCATATGTGTAGAGAAGCTCGCCTAATCCCTGATGACATTGCCCAATTTTTGTACTATTTATGCTTCCCTTTAATAAAATCCTATAGCTATTCTCTCAAAAACAGAGTCAAAATAATTTCTATCTGATCTTGAGATTATTGGTATGCGACAAGTCATTGACATTTTCTATCAGGCTAGCCACGTTGGTTTCATAATTACTTTGGCATGCGCATGCCTATATAATCGAAGAGATAATGACGCTAAAATAGTCTGAACTGAGAGACTGGAGTGTTGCTCTGTCAATGGCAACGGCTACACTTTCAGCTACTCAGCTTCTCCCTCTGTCACTTCCTAAACCCTCTCAAAAACCCCGTCATGCCAATTTTCCCTTTCAATCCCTAAATCCTAGCCCTAGACTCTTCTCCTCCAATGGCTTCGTATCCAACTGTAGCCCAATACAGGCACTTCTGAACTCCACACCTATCACCACCGAAGCTGGCTCCGAACCAGAACCCTTCACCCTCCGCCAAATTTGCCAATCCCACGTGCCCGACCACGTGCTCTGCAGAATGGAGGAACTGGGATTCGTTGTACCAACGCCCGTACAACGGCAAGCTCTGCCGACGCTGTTCTCGGGCCGCGATTGTATTCTTCACGCGCAGGTCAAATTCGTATACCCTTTGAATTTTTAGATGTTTTAGGTGTGTTTTTGTAACCAAGTTTGAATCTTGCCGTGGATTTTGGTCCTCTAGACAGGTTCTGGGAAGACGCTGACATACCTGCTTTTGGTGTTTTCTATTGTGAACGCTCGAAGATCAGCTGTTCAAGCTCTTATTGTGGTGCCCACTAGGGAACTTGGCATGCAAGTAAGACTTTAAGACTTTGATTCTCTTTTGCAATTTTACAATGGTTGTATTTGCATCGTATGGTATGATATGGTTATGATCATGTCCTCTAAGTGAGTTGAACAAGATGACTCTATGTATGTGCAAGGTTACAAAGGTTGCTCGGATGTTGGCTACGAAGCCTAAGGAAGACGAATTGGAGCAGAAATCCTGTACTGTTATGGCTCTTTTAGATGGAGGAATGTTGATGAGGCACAAGAGTTGGTTAAAGGTGCTCAATTCTAGTCTATTTAGTTTTCTTTAAGTTTTTCTCCATTTATAGTTATGGACTAGATACTAACAATGTTAACATGATATCGAAAAGAAATATTGTACTTGTATGATGAGCTTTATTCGGTGGTTCAATCTTTCAGGCGGAGCCCCCTACTATTGTGGTGGCAACGATTGGGAGTTTGTGCCAAATGCTTGAGAAGCATATGATTAAGCTTGAAGCAATGCGAGTGCTGGTAATTGATGAGGTAAACCGGAACGCAATTTGGTGTTTAATTGTTCCTTAGCTATTTCTTGTGGCTTAGATTTTGAAATTTCAACTCTATATGGACTGGGACATTCTATGAGTAGAATGATAAGTTTTTTAAAAGGTTATTCAAGGTTGTCTGAAAATGATTCTTGAATAAACTAATGTCTTATATTCACTGTTTGGTTAGGTTGATTTCATGTTCAGTTCCAAACAAGTCAGTTCTCTTCGGAAGCTTTTGACTTCCTATTCGTCAATCAATACCCGTCAGACCCTTTTTGCCAGTGCTTCCATTCCTCAGCACAAAATCTTTTTAGATAAGTGTATACAGCAGAAATGGACCAAGGTTTGCTGATATAGTTCTTGTTTCCATGTCACCTTTATTTGGATTTCATACAATGCTGCCTCTAGTTTCTTGTATTTTGCATAACAGTATGTATGTACTTTACAGAATGATGCAATTCATGTCCATGTCAATCCAGTTGAGCCTATGCCATCATGTTTACATCATAGATTTGTGGTAAGAAAATTCTTAAAACATGTAATCTACTCCATTCTGTTTTCTGGTTTACCTGTCACTAGGAGCATCCATGTTCTTAATGATATTCTATTTCTGTTCATACTTAACAGATATGCCTAAAAAACAGAAGGCATGAGACCTTGTTGTCCTTGTTACAGTCTGATGCACCACAGTCTGCTATTGTTTTTGTTGGTGAGCAGGTTTGCATCACATATCCTTCTATGTGATTTTATTTTTCATGATCTTGTGCTGAAGCTGGGTTCAAATCTGATTTGAACTTAAGTATTTTGTAGTTGTATTAATTATTTACCCAGAAAGTAAACCTCTAATAAGATGTCACTTAGACATAGTTCATATATAACAAGGAATGAGTTAAAGATATGTATTTAAAACTTACAATCTGTAAGTTTTGATATAATATAAATTTGTTTTTTCTTGTTCCTTACAATTATATAGATGGGCTCTCCATTCTATTAATATATAAGTTTTTATCTATTTGGTCAGTCTGAGAAGTCAAAAAAGGCTGGAAATGCTCCGTCAGCAACTCTATTAATTAATTTCTTGAAGGCTTCATATGAGGGATATTCAGACATCCTCCTTTTGGAAGAAGACATGAATTTCAATTCACGGGCAGCTTCTCTGTCTGTAAGTTACATGTTTTTCTCTTTTGGTCTGAATCAGTAAATCATGTTCAATTCCGCTAAAGTAGTATTAGTTATATTTGATTGTTTTATGAATTTATAGTCATATGGGATCAACTTTGAGGCTACTCAAGTAATGCCATCTTTGGAAAAGCAGATGTATGATAAAGGCAGGTCTTAAAAATGTTAAAAATGGTCATTAGATTTTGAATTTTCAGATACGGGCAATTAATTCTTTGCAATTGTGTAGCTGAGGGGACAGACAAGTGATAGAAACTGAGATGGACACCCAAAGTGTTGGGTGTGAAGACCTCAAACAGAAATACATTTTCTGTTTTCAATATTCTGAGTTGCCTTTTAAAAGCATACAAAATTTCCAAATATGCTACCATTTACTATTGGTCTTTTGTATGCAATCCTTTTCATGTTGAAATCTTCTGATGGGTCTATTTACTTAACTTAGGAAGTGAGACAAGGAGGCAGCTATCTTCTTGTATCAACAGATATAGCGGCCAGAGGGCTTGACTTGCCAGAAACTACTCATATATACAACTATGATCTGCCAAGAACTGCTATTGATTATCTTCATCGAGCTGGAAGAACAGGTAGAAAACCGTTTTCAGACAAGAAATGCTCTGTTACAAGCATTATAATCTCAAAGGAGCGGTTTGTTTTGGAAAAATATGAAAACGAATTGATGTTTAACTGCGAAGAGCTAATTGTGTAGAATCAATGTTAATCTCAATCTGTATAGAATGCCCCTTCCTTTCAAGCTGTTTCAGTCCATTTTACTTTGAAATCCAGAGCTATGGTGGAATAAGTATCACTTTCCTTATGGAAGGAGGATCACACAATGAGAAAGGGGTAAAGTTAAAGAACAATTCTGTATGAGGAACCACAAAGTAATTACAAATGCTTTATATGACCAGAAAAATGGCCATAAAATGGTAATTGAACAGGGACAAGAATGTGAAATTCTGTACATGTTATGATTTTTGGATCGGCATTGCTTATCAATCGATGATGCTTTACAGCATTTGCTGACGTTCAATCAGTCCTTTTTTCTTAATCCTCAGGTTTCATAAAAAGTATAAATTTCTGCATCCTCAACATATACATTGTCTTAACTGTTGATGGACAAGATTGTCCTCTCCAACAAGGCCATGGAAAGATTGGATGAATTGCACAAGTCATTTGATGTACACACTTAATCAATTTGAATGAACCGTAAATTGTTATCGAAAGTTAATTTTCACAATTAGCTTGCAAAATATAGCTGCTTAATGTACTTGATAAACAAGGTTTATACACATCCGCATCATAAGAGTGTCTTGCTCTACTGACATGAGTATACATGGTGATTCACATTGCATTCTCTCTTTTAGTTCCAATCCATCCTAATATACCCAAAAATTAAAAAGGATGGAGGGATAGTTTAGATCACAAGTCCATCTATGATGACTGAATTTTTCAATATGATGGTTACACCTGATCGGATGTAAAACCCTTCAGAAGATCTGTCAGCCTCCTGTACGCCCTGCAATTCCACGCATAAACACAAAGTACAAATTAGACTAACACAAATTATATCTTATAAGCTCATCTGGTAAAAGGTTTAGCCTGGTTGCAACTTGCACCAGAAGGATGCTGAGAACTGAGACTTCAAAAATCATATAGAAACGTTGAATTTTCCACCTTCCTAGCAATCAAATTGCTCGTTTTTTATTATCTGTAGCAATTACTAGAGAGCAAATTATACCTCTGAGTTGGCAATAACAACGTTCTTGCCGATTCTTGCGTTTTTGTCAATGATGCAGTCTCTGCACATAACATCAAGAACCATGAGAGCAAGAAGTTATTTAACATTTATAACTTAAAATATTTGTGGAGGTTCAAGGAGCCTGTACTTGATTTTTGTGTTCTCTCCGATTCCAACAGGAACTCTTCCTTCAGCTAATAGTGATGCCACTTCAGCATCGGTTTCATAGTAATCAGCACCAAGCATTACTGTGTCCTGCATGCATTTTGCCAATCATAACAGTATAGACACCAGTTTGAATTACTCATTTGGGTTATTTCATTAACAACTTGAGCTTAATATTCTCTGGAATTTATGGGACAAACCTTTAAGTGAACATTTGAGTTTATTCGAGATCTGATACCGACAACACTGTGCTCTATGAAGCTATCAGTTATGAAACTTCCGTGTGACATGATGGAGTCAACGATCTGCACAAGTGGGCAGAATGTTATATAATGCAGTTATCTGTGCTTGATTGTACAAGGATGTTCCTGATTTTTATCAGGATGATCATGTGTTTCAACACCTTATCCCAGTTAGCTTGCAGCAGGGATAAATTTTACGGCAATGATGTAACTTCTTGAAACTAAGCTCACGAACCTTGCTGTTGTCAATCTTTGATGGAGGCAAGTTTCTTCTTGAAGTATATATCGGCTTTGCTGCATCGTAAAAACTGAACTTGTTTGGCTGAAAGATGCAAAAATGAAGCATTAGATTCATCTGTGACAGCGAAAGCTTATTTTCCTTTTGCAAAAGGAACATTAGAAGGGTGAGCATTGCAAATTTATTAAAGCATTTATTGTCGCTTCCCCATCTTGCTTCGTACTTACATGCTCGGTGAGGGCAAGGTTTGCCTCAAAGAAGGATCTGATGGTCCCTATGTCTTCCCAGTAATCATTGAACAGATAAGCCTGCACAGAGGTTTTTCACAAAGGAGCATCATGGAATGCTGAAGTGGATAGCAAGGTTAGTGAGTTCAAAATTTAGACTGTTGACCTATACATGCATGCCTTGTTAACCTGTATATCTCTAGACTAAGCTTAAGCAAACATATAACATCCTCAGACAGAGATCTGATACGGACCTTAATGAAGAATTCTTTAGCTGAGGCGGGGATTATCTCTGATCCAAAGTCATTTGCAGTCGGAAAACGCCATCTGACTCAAATAGTTAGTGTATTTTTCTCAAATTTCTTTAATGCGGGTTGTGATTGTGTTGTGCTTATGTATGTTCATGTGAATAAAACTAATATTACAATTTGTAATTCGTATATAACTACGCATGATTAGCACCTTAAAAGATTCAGAAGTATCTCCTTCTTGAAGACATACACTCCCATGGAAGCAATGTATGGTTTCTTTAGAGCCTCCTCGACAGAAAGTCCCAAAACGGTTGTATCTACTGCCTAATGTTCGTAGCAAAATGAGCATATAAGTATTCATATACCTATGCCAGTTCAAATAATAGTAATAGCTTAAGAATGAGTATTACCATTGCCTTCAGGTCGTCTCCTTTAGGTTTTTCTCTGAACGATAGGACCCGTCCTTTCTTGTCTATCTTCATTAGACCAAAATCTGAGGCTCGGCTATCATGGAAAGAGTAGAGAGGAAAGTTTCAAAGGGTTGATGAGCAATAGACCATTGTGATCAGAGTTGAAAAACAAATGCACTCATACAAAAGAGAAAATTACCACTAATAATTTCAAGCCAGTATATTATGAATATTGATATGAATTTCATAGTCAATATTTTACAAGGAAAATTCAAGAGGTTTCTTTGGTAAAATGACCACAGTACCTGTCATCCATCGGCAAACAAGAAATGGTAATATCTGCGCCACTCTGCCTATGATTCTGCAAATTAATTGAGAGGTAAGTTTTGATAATTGAGAATTGGCCTTTTGAGTTCTTTTCAGTGAAGCAAAACTAACGGTTCTGTCTTACTTGAACATAGTCCAAGTAGTCCATTCGATACAAATGATCACCAGACAGGATCAGAACATCCTCAATATCCTTGCTTCTTGCATCCTGCGGCATGAAAAGCACTGGTGTAAATTATGATACATCCAATTTTTAGACCACCTCGCTCAAATGCTTTGCTCGGTTATGCAAAGAAGAATAAAAAAGGGAGACTGAAGCATGGAAGGGTCACTTATGACAACCTTGTTATTTGAAAATATCAGGTTGGTCATTTACGTATTTTCAAACTGTCAATTGGGAAGGAAAATTTTTGACTTTCTAAATATGCGCAAATGAATATACCAATGGAAAGGGGGAAGTAAAGAAAAGTATTGATGCACCATCAATTTCCATCTTTTTGTTAAGGTAAGAAACTCAAGGGCTAACTACTTCCAAAAAAAAACCTCTGCGTTATTAATTCTTGTTTTAAATGCGTACTCCTTAATGACTCTTGCTCTTCAATATATATAACCTGATAGCTGGTTTCTTTTTCTAAAGAAAAATGGCCAAGATCTCTATCCCTCTGTACTTTTTCCTAATCCTACTGGCTTTTGGGCTTGTCAATGGTTCTTTAGCAAAGGAAAAGATTGAGACATATGAACTTAAGAAAGGAAACTTCTCTGTGAAGCTTACTAACTGGGGTGCATATATCCTATCTCTCGTTGTCCCTGAAAAAGGTGGAAAGTTGGCTGATATTATCCTCGGGTTCGATTCAGTCAAGGATTACATCAATAGTTCCTCACCCTTTGGAGCCATTGTTGTGTTGCTAACAGAATTCGCGGTGCTGCATTTACTTTGAATGGAACCCGTTACAAACTAGTTGCTAATGACGGCAAAAACACGATTCATGATGGTCCAAGAGGGTTCAGTCGTGTTATTTGGAAAGTGAAAAGACATGAACAAGAGAGTGCTAATCCTAGCATCCAATTCTCCTATCACAGCTTTGACGGTGAAGGAGGATTTCCGGGTGATATCCTTGTCACTGTGATGTACACACTCACAGGAAACAAGCAGTTGATTGTAACAATGAAAGCCATAGCTCTGAACAAGCCTACTCCAGTGAATCTAGCCCAACATGCTTTCTGGAACCTGGGTGGCCACAATTTTAGCGACATATCACACCAGTAAATAGCCAGCTTATACCAACAGGTAAAATTGCACCAGTGAAACAAACACCTTATGATTTCAGCTCACCTCAGACCATTAAAAGCAGGATCAAGAAACTCCCAAATGCTTATGATATCAACTATGTGCTTAATGGTTACAAGGGTGACAGAGTACTGAAAAAAGCAGCTGTGATGCATGAAAAGAAATCAGGAAGAGTGTTGGAGTTGTAGACAGATGCTCCCGCCATGCAATTCTATACCGCGAACAATTTGAAGGGTGTGAGGGGAAAAGGTGGATATGTTTATTACAGTAATGCAGGACTATGTTTGGAGACTCAAGGCTTCCCTGATGCAGTGAACCACCCCAATTTCCCTTCACAAATTGTGACAAGAGGAAAGCCTTACACACATTCTAAGTTGTTCAAGTTTACAACTTCTCCATAGCTTAGTGTTAAGCAGTTCAGATTCTTCTGTCATTGGTGTGCATTGACTTTTTCTTAGAGAAGCATAAGAAACAAAGAAAACATTCTGAAAAATTGTTATCTGTTTAATGCATTCCTGTATTTTTTTAGTACCTCGAAAAGCCAATGGAACTGCCGCACGGCGTCTGCAGTACCCTGGAACCACTTCTGGCCTGCCGCTCCTGGAGTTTGAGTTGCTGCTAGAACCTGGCATGGAGCACAAGAGCTATAAGTGACATTGCAGAACATACATTGTCATAAATATAATTTATAAATGCAGAGAGGCTAGACTCTTTATGTGGTTTGTGCAACATTTTGTTAAAATTACTTGATGATTTTGTTCGAACATATACCTCTACATATCCGTCGCCAAAGCTGGTGCCACTGCCAAAGTTGTAAGCTCGGGAAATATGCCTGTTGAGTGATGTTGAGTTGAACTGAGTGAGGATATAAACTTTGTTGATTCCACTGTTGATGCAGTTGCTCATTGGCACATCAATCAGCCTGTATGCTCCCCCTATTGGGACCTAAAATGCAGAAACAGTAGTAAAACCAATCCACTCCATTTCTGTGTCTAAGGACTTGAAACCCAACAGAATTCAGTAAAGAAAAAAACCACAAATAGGATTGAGTTTTAACATTGTTTTATCAACTGCCGTAAAATGCCATTACGGAAGAAAGAACTTCCATTCAACGGAGATTTCACTGTAGCGGAATCTCAAACCAATTACGCACTTATATGGAAAAATTAGAATGTGTGACAATACGTGATTAGTTTGAAATTTGTCACAGTGGCATCCGATGTAGGTAAGTTTTGTGAAGTTGAGAGACTTACAGCAGGTTTGGCACGCCTCTTGGTGAGTGGGAAAAGCCGAGTACCAGCTCCACCTCCCAGTATGATCGCAACAACTGTCCGTGGGTCCCGCTTCTCTATATCTATGTCCCTCAACTGTTAGATGCACCCAAGCCCATATATCAAAGTCCATATATTATCATGTGCATATTTAATTGGGCTAGTATTATCATACCATGGGCTTCTCATCAAATCAAAGCCCAAACCGATCTCTTTTTTTTTTTTTTGGGTTGTGCTTTAATCCATTTCGCATTTTAATGGTGTAAGTTCAATTTCTTTATTTTGAATTCATCTCCATTAAAAGCACCGTTTCGTGTACGAATTTAATGTGGTTCACTTCTTTAATCAATTAATTTTGAATCGAGCTTAAAATTTGAAAATATCATTATATAGTGGGAGAAGATTTTTTTTACTTCCCTGAACATAACAACTCTCCTCTTATAAAAAGATGGATGCTGATATTAACTGATTGAAAAATAAACAATTGATCTTGTAAGATTTTAGAATTTAAATGCTACCTTTTGGAATTTGATGTGGTGGTGGGGAAAAAAGAAGTTAAAAATATCGTATATATATATATATATATATATATATCATACATGCAATGCAAATAGTAATGCTCATGACTATTCAAATTATGTTTTAGGGACATTCATAATCTGCATGCAAATTGCAATGCATGTATGTTTTAGGGACAGTATGTATGTAGTGAGTTTGGAAAGGCTCACCTTGGCCTCGCCAACTGGCACATCGGTAGTGAGAGACATGCAAACATGTTTCCCAACCACACCGTTCTTTTTAACATTAGCAGCTCCAAGCTGAAGCTGGGTCAGGTTCAGCTTCTTCCCCATCAAGTCTCCGTTGCAAAACTTCACAACCCTCTGGCTTCTCACCGAAAACCCGGCAGCCCCACGCAGTTGGCTGGGGGCGGAGAGTGAAATCCGGCAATGATCAGCCGACACTGCCATTTTTGAATTTTAATTCCAAGGAGAAGATTGGAAATGCATAAATGGAAAGGTTGTATATATGGGGAAGAAAGCAACAGAGCTCTGTGTTTACATGGTATGCTTTTGCTAGCTATTGGAAGATTGGGCCACGTTATCCAGACTAAATTGCATCCACCAGTTGCATAATGTGTTTGTCTTATTCTACTCACAAAGGAGAACTGAAATTACAGATTAGTCCTCCTACTTTGCTGGGAATTTACGAATCAAAGAATATGCTATATAGGGGCTGCCTCGACTCCACCCGAGATTTTTGTGCACGTAGGCAAGTTGTAACAAAATAATACGAACACATAATCCACAAATGTCACATTAGAAGTTGCAACTCATTCTTCTATTTTTCGTGAGTGATACTTTCCCCCAAACTGAACTGGAGTCCCTTTCCCATATGAAAGATTAATTTTGAACTAGTGCAAAAATGCAATGAAATATAGAGCTGAAATTTTGTGGAAGGCTTTCTTTCTGCCCATGTAGAAATAAATTTTCATATTTTTGCTTCATCAAAGATTAATTAGTTTTTTCATAAATATGCTCATTCTAACATAATATGACATTTTATACTACCCTTATAATAAGGTCAATTTGGAGAAAAGAAACCATCAATGGTGTGTTTACTAATCAGAAATTGGAATTCTCATCAAAAATTGAATTCCACATATGAGGATTCATGTGTTTACTTTCACATTAAGGAATTAAAAAGTAATTGGGGCTCACAAAAAATTAGGAATTGAATTCTTGATTTTGGAGGAATTCAATTATAAGGTGGGAGATGGTATTTTAATTCCTGGAGAACTAACCTATTAGGAATTCATCTTTTTTACCCATTATATTCTCACACAATTTTAAAAATTCCAAATTTGCCATCTACTTTAACCCAACAATGAGGACATTTTAGTAATTAGCATCATCCTACCCTAATTCTATATGGTTTAGTAAACAACTTCAATATGAATCCAGAATCTAACTCCCCTCAATCCATATAGTTTAGTAAGCAACTTCAATAGGAATCCCGAATCTAATTCTACTCAATCCAACTCCTCCCTAATTCAATTCATCCTTAATTTAATTCCTCATAATCCAATTACAAATTAGTAACATGACACAAGTAGCCACTTGTCATTTCATAATGACTTAATTATTGTTTTACCCCATGGAACTAAAGCTTGGTCTCACTTTACCATATGAAACTGAGATTTTCACACTTGACTTGCAAAATCTCTAAAAATTGAAGAAATTTTTACCACTTCTGTCCATTTCCGTCCACAAAACTATTAAGTGTGCTGATGTGGCATGGGCATTTTTGTAATTTTAGCTCATCTATCCTCTATCTTCTTTCTTGTCTATGCCTCTCTCTCTCTCTCTCTCTCTCTCTCTCTCTCTAACCAGACCCAACAAAAGCAAATACCCAAATATTTGAGCAAGAGTCATAGACTATAATCCTTGAATCTCAAAGTGCTCATGGGTGTTAAGAATAAGAACAAGGAAGCAAAGAACTCAAACGCAAGAACTGGATTGAATGACTTTTTATTGAACAGCAACCTTTGGCTATTATATAGCCCTACATGAACTAACAAACAGCTGAAATACAGCTCACAATTCACACTAACAGAAATGTGGTAACGTGCATAAGGAAAGAGTCAAAAACAGTAAAACAAGTCTCCCTACATAGTAGGGACTTATTTGAAACATAAAACAAACCTAAATATCTGAGAATCCTATAGTACTAAGGAATCTCAAACTCGTCATTCCCTCTCTTAAACTAACTGCCATCAAGCATTTAGTTTACATCAGCAATCTCACAAACTCCCAACAAACTTCGAAGCTTTTGAAACGCATCAACCTTTAGTGGTTTGGTCATTACATCTGCTACTTGATCATCACTCCCACAATGAACCAAAGCAATCGAACCCTTCTTTGTAAGATTCCTCAAGAAATGGTACCTTACATCGATATGTTTGCTGCGACCATGCATCACAGGATTCTTTGAAAGCTTAATGGTTGAGCTATTATCACACTTGATATGAGTATAGAATTCATCACCATGTCCGAGCTCCTTCAATACCTTTTCATCCAATTTGCTTGACACGCACACACTACAGCTGCTACAAACTCTGCTTCCGTAGTAGATAACGTAACAATTGGTTGTTTTTTTGAACTCCATGATACAACACCATAACTCAGCAAGAACACATAGCCACTTCTACTCTTCCTATCTTTCATATCTCCTGCATAATTACTATATGTGAAAGCAAGCAATTTACCATCTCCACCTCTCTTGTAATGAATGCCATAATTCACAATCCCTTTTAGATATTGAAGAGCTATCTTCGTAGCTTGTAGATGAAGCTCAATTGGTTTTGCCATATACCTGCTTATGAGGCTGGTGACAAACATCATGTTTGGTCTCGTGGCAGTAAGGTACGTCAAGCTTCCTACCAATTGCTTGAAGTACGTCTCATCCACAGTGATTCCATCTTCATCTTTACTGATCATAAAGCCTAGAATAATCGGACTATTCACCTCATTGCTTTCCAGCATCCCAAATCTTTTCAGAATTTCCAATGCATACCTTTTTTGACATATAAAGATACCATATGTTCTTTGAAGTACTTCAATGCCAAGGAAAAATCTCATGCTTCCCAAATCAGACATATCAAATTCTCTTAACATATAACTCTTGAACTCAGACATCATATCCTCATCATCACCAGTAAAAATTAAATCATCAACATAGATACTTACAATGATAATCTTTCCTTCTCTGTTCCTCTTTGTAAACAAAGTTTGCTCAATGTCACACCTCTGGAAGCCTTCATTGATGAAATATGCTTCGATTCGACTAAACCAAGCTCGTGGAGCTTGTTTTAAACCATATAAAGACTTGTGTAGCTTATAGACCAAGTGCTTCTTGCCTTTCTTCTCTAAACATTTTCACTTAGCTTTCCATGAAGGAATGCTGACTTGACATCCAATTGAAAAATCTTTCAACCATTTTGTGCTGCCAAAGCAATGATCGTTCTTACCGTGTCCATCCTTGCCACTGGTGCAAAGACCTCTGTGTAATCTATGTCGTGCTTCTGTGAGTAGCCTTTGGCTTCTAGGCGTGCCTTATGCTTGTTAATCTCCCCATGCTCATTGTACTTGGTCTTGTAAACCCACTTGACACCGATCTTTTTAGCTCTAGCAGGCAACTCAGTTAATGTCCATGTCTTGTTCTTTTCAATGGAGTTGATCTCACTGTCCATAGCTTGTCTCCACTTCACATTCTTCATTGCTTCTTCAAGATGAAAATGATCTTCAGTTGCCACAACTTGTTTCATGTGTGCCTCATCTTCACCCAAACTTTCTCCACTAACATAATAGTACAAATAAGGAGGAGGATGTCTCACTCTCCTTTCGTTCACTCTCCCTTCATTCTCATCAGGCCCATAAGGATTTCCTACTTCTCTACCCCATGCTTCTTCACTTCCCTCACTATCACTTCTTTCCCCTCTATCACCATTGCCATCTTCATCTCCATTTTCACTCACCCTCTCTTCACCCTCATTGTTTTCTTCATTCTCTCCCCACTCCAAGTCTAACAAGATTTGCACCTCAAAATTCACTCCAAATCCCACTGCTTTTCTTCCTAAAAAATAATATCTTTACTCACAACAATTCTTCTAGTTATAGGATCAAACAATCTATACCCCTTGGACTCCTCACTAACTCCCAGTAAAACACAAGAAAAACTTTTATTATCTAATTTACCTCTTCTTGCATTTGTAATGTGAACATGAGCTAGGCATCCAAAGACCCGAAAATGCTCAACTGAGGGCTTTACTCCACTCCACGCCTCTTGTGGTGTGACATTTTCACTGCCAATGTCCGTCACCTATTCAAAACATAGAAAGTCCAATTCACAGCCTCAGGCCAAAATGTTTTCGGAATCTTCTTATCAGACAGCATAAAACGGACCATATTCATCACAGTTTGATTTTTCCTCTCAGCTACGCCGTTTTGTTGTGGTGTATATGCAGTAGTTAATTGTCTCTTGATTCCACTTTGTTTGTAAAAATCATTGAAGTCATTTAAAGTGAATTCAACCCCTCCATCTATCCGCAAGCACTTGACAAACAACCCTTTCTCTTTCTCCACCATCTTTTTGAAAACCTTGAAGCAATTCAGTGCCTCACACTTTGCTATCAACAGATACACCCATGATTTACGACTATAATCATCAATAAAACATAATGTGTACCTCTTGCCACTATTGGATATAGGGGAAATATGCCCGCAAATGTTTGCATGAATGAGCTCCAATGGCTGAATTGCTATCCATGTACTTCTCTTTGGTATGTCATATGGGTGCTGTTTGCCATTAATGCAATTTGTGCATGTTGTGTTTGAAGCTTGAAATTAGGGAAGTCCATGAACCATCACAAGGTTCTCAAACCTTTGTAACTCAAGCGGCCATATCGTCGATGCCAAATGGAAGAAAGATCTTGAGGGCTTGTATGAAGACATATTTCTGGCTGAGCATTTGTAGGGACTGGAGTTTGAGCTAGCAATATAAACATTTTGTTTACACTTATCACAGTCTGAATAATCAAGTTCTTCGTCGGATGATAGATTTTACAGGCTCCCCCTTTAATCAATATCATCAAGCCTCTTTCTTAAAGTTGTCCTATGCTCAAGAGATTATTTTTGAGCTTTGGAACATAGTACACTTCATGTACAACATGGTTAACTTCATTCAATAGCAGCTTCACATTTCCCTTTCCAATCACATTCATCCTACTATTGTTTCCCACTTTAACTGAATGTAAAAAGCTCTCATCTAGATAAACATACCTCCACACATATGATTGGAATGCCCCGAGTCAAGGAACAATGCACCATTCCATTTGGAAATCATCTTCTTCTATATAATAGCCAAAGGTTGCACAAAATTTCCTTCGGAGGTCATCTTCTTCTCTCTCTCTCTCTCTCTCTATGTTTGGAAATCACTCAAAAGTTGTGGATTCTTTTTCTTAGGCCCAGTGGGGGCTCTGATGAATTTTTTATTGAACATCAACCTTTGGCTATTATATAGCCTTACATGAACTAACAAACAACTTAAATACAGCCCACAATTCACACTAACAGAAAGTGGTAACATGCATAAGGAAATAGTCAAAAACAGTAAAACAAGTCTCCCTAAATAGTAGGGACTTATTTGAAATAGAAAACAAACCTATCCTATGGTACTAAGGAATCCCAAAACCGTTAATGGGTTGGTCTTGGGAAGGGGTCAGTGGTGGTTAGGTAATAGGGAGAGGAAGAGAGTGAGGTCTGCGAGTAGGGGTGGGTTGAAGAGGGAAGTGAGCTTATGGGAAAAAATCCAATTGTGAGAGAAGTGGGGTTACGAGAGGGAGTGTGGTGGCTGGGCTGAATCGAGTGCTTTAGGGATAGAGGTGACTAGAAAAGGAAGAAAGAGAAGACGGAGGTGAGAGCTGGTGAGCTAACAGAGAGCAAGGAAGAAAAGGGTTTCTTAACCCTAAAAAAAATATAAAATATTTAAAATTTATTTTTGATTTTTTAATTTGGATTTCAAAGTTTTTTAATAACTAATATCATGAAAATGCCAATGTCACATCAGCACACTTAATAGTTTTGTAGACGGAAATGGACGAAAGTGGTAAAAATTTCATCAATTTTTAGAGATTCTATGGGTTAAGTGAGAAAATTTCAATTTCAAAGGGTAAAGTGAGACGAAGAGTCCGTTCCAGGGGTAAAATAGTAATTAAGCCCTTAATAATTGGTTCTTAGTGTTACCATTTGTTCATTTGAAAGTACAACATGGAGTTTTTCTAAAATATTAAAATGGGCATGTTTGTGAAAATCTCAGGATTAATAAAGAACTTAAAGCACCTCTATTACCAAGTGCATTATTGATCATTGGATTGGATGAGTTATCTCAAGGCTATAAAGGTGCATAAAAATTTGTGGTTTGATGTGTCTCCCATGATCCTTACTATACAAAAATTCATTCTACCATGTACTGTATGATATATTTACTAAAACCCGTCACTCCAATCGAATCACATGTTAGTTTGAACAGAACTTTAATTGTAAATCTAGTAGCTATATTAACGTTAAGGGAAGACCAAAAAATTGATGCTATCGCTACAACTGTTTTTAATTCATTCTATCAGGAAAAGTTGCTTGGAAAACTATCGGTCGCTTTATACAGCGACAAAATTATGAAATTTCTGACCAAAATGACCGGTTGTTTTTCCCAAAGCAACCGGTCGCTTTTCATAGACTCTAATATTTTTGAAAATCTCCAACATTAGCGCTACAAGCTAGTATTGAGATTGGTAAATGATGATGGGTGGGATAGTGCATGAAGCTAATTCCTAATCCGACCCCTCTATGTTTGATTCCAAAATATGGTTTCCTCCAACATCTCATTTAGTCACATGTAAAATGGGCAAGAACAGACTTCCAAAGAAAATAGTCTTTCTGACCTAGACTAGAATACGAAGGGTAAGATAGATTATTAGCCCAATGAATTATCGAGTGGTTAGAACAAAATTGGACACTTCGAACTTAAAATTTGATCTCATAACAAAGGAAGGGAAATGAGGAAATTTCTCGGAAAACAAACAAGAATGAATGAAGGAGTAGTAAAATTATACTGATCTAATGAGTGAAATGTACAGCTGCTCTTTAATATAGACACGCAAGGCAACAATAGCCAGCTCAGCTTCTTACTGTGCAACAACCAGTAAGGAAAGAAGAAAAACCATGACCAAGATAATGTAGAGGTTATTGGTTATGGATCCTATTGGTTATATATGCATAAAAAGTGAAGTGAAGTCATGAATATTATATGTTTTTGTTGCTCATAAATATTTTATGCTTTATTCTTAATATATATATATATATATATATATTGTTTGTTTAGGCATTTTAAAGGCATGATGATTCACTGGAGAGGACCAACCAAATTTGAAATATCTTTTAATATTTAAAAAGATATATAGATTAAGAGTTTGTTGATATAGAATACCTTACACTAAATTATGCACGAAACACACATACTTTCACCCCAACAAGTCTCATTATGATCACTCTTCCTATATTTAATTAGGGCTCGACCCAAGAAGTTCATCTTACTTCTTTTCATGTTACTTTGAATATTGATCAAGATAGTATACTTGACATAATACTTAATTACCTGAAAAGATATCTTGAAGATAAAATTTCAAATTGTGACCTTACTTTCCGAGGCCCTTGAATGAACTCCCCATGATTATTAATTTTTTAATATAGGCCATAGTCTAAATTATAAGAGAGAGGGAGTTTCACACATACACACACTTAGGGGTGGATACGATCCGGTATGATCCGGTCTAGTTCGGTCCCATTTTCACCTCACAACAGAATCGGAACTTGTACTATTCAACCGCTATGATTTGGTTCGGTTTTGATGAAAAAAAAATTTACAAAATCAGTCGGTGTGGTTTAAACCGATTCTGGTATGATTTCTAATTTTTTCAGTTTCAAACTGGATATATATTTATATATTTTTCAAATTATTTAAATATAAAAAAAAACTATAATTTTATTTTTTGGGCTTAAAATTTACAAATTATCAAATTTCATACAAAGAGAGATGATTGGGCCCATAAAAGAAATGTGATTTGAAGTTGGGCTTGGGGAAACATTAGTTATGAGATTAGAAATTTAGCACTGGACTTAAATAATTTTTTATTAAAATTAAAAAAAAAAGTAGTCGATTTGGTCCAATTTTGTAAGGTGTGAAATCGACACCAGAATCGGTTTGAACCAATTCAATCCGGTTTGATGTCGGTTTGTTGGCTTTTAGTCAACATGGTTTTTTTTCCACTTTTTTTCCATCCTGTATAGTTCGGTGATTTAATTTTTCAGTCTCGATGCCCATCCCTACTCACATTATTAAGTTGTCATAAGAGTTCGAACCTAAGAGCACTGGTTTGCAAGTCAAAGCTTTTTTCCACTGGTTAGACTTGTTAGCGAACTCCCTATAATTTCCAAACCTAAAATTAATAAATTAATGTTACAAGACACAAATAGAATTGGAAGTTGACATTGCCACATAGCTAGCAGGACTTTTCACATGTAATAATTATGACACTCATAAATCATATTTTTAAAATGTTCATTTTAGTTAGAGAAATAAAGTTAGAGCCAGAGATGATTTCCTAATGAAATTTACAACATTTTCATTTACTATTAATTTTTAACACAAATGTTATGTTGTAATAGTTCTTTAAAAGGTGATAATCTTGTTTTTAACTAACCCTGTATTACAAATTCAATGGTTATTTTGTTTTTTATATTCACTTTCAATTAATCTTAGATAACTTCAACTACATTTCACCTTTGTTTGTTAAGTTTTTTTTAAAAAATAGTTGCACCAAAAAAAAAAACTGAAATTCGAATGGTTTCTTTTGACTCCAAAGTGGCACGTCGGTTTTTTGACCGCGAAGGCTTACCAGAAACGTCGTCGTCCCGTCCAGTTAGGACATCTCCGTCAAAGTGGCTTCTGGTCCAGCTTCTAATTAAAGCAACAGCAGAGACTTACAAACTAAAACTTCTCCTCACCTCACCAGAAATTATTCACCAGCTAAACCCATTCTGCTGCTTCACCGACAATGGCGTCTCTGCTGCGTCTTCTTCTCCCGCTGTTCCTTTCCTGCGTTGTTTTGTTCAGCCACCAAGTCAAGTGCGATGGAGGTAAAGTTTTCTTTTTTAAGCATCCATCCATTTGCAATTGATCTAAAACAGCCTAAATCTTGAGACTTTATAACAATGGAGTATTTATATGCTACTGAGTGTTATGCATTCTCTTTCTATGTTTTTACATTTATGAATTCTATTTCTATTTTGGGTTTGTTGCTAATTTATCAAAATGTCTTAAAAATAGAAACCCATCTCAGATGAGATCTGATTTAGATAAAGTATGCCTCTTAGCTAACTGGATCTTGTGGATTTAGTGTTTGGAAAATGGGCAGATTGTAATCTGTCCACTTTTGCTTGAAATCTTCTTGGAGCTATAATCAACACTCTGCATCTCCCAGAATAAGTCTGTGATCTGTATATGATTTTTTCTTTTTAGGAAGACTCTGCAAAAATTATTATTTTGCTATGTTGTTTCTAGTTTTTAAGAAGTTCCATGAACTCAGGGAACACATTCTTTGGGCAAATTTTATACAAGACTGCTTGTTGAAAAGACAGAGTGGAATTAGACCAACAACAGAACCAATACATTGCTAGCCTAACCCAAAAGTTCACTCTCAAATCTAAGTTGATATGTTGCCGCATGATTGTCTAGTCTAGTGGAAGTGTTGATATTTGGAAGTACTTATCTCTCTTTTGACGTTTACATCCTGACAATGAGTTATTCCGTCTCTCTCCTTTTTCCAGTAGATGAGGAAGATAGTCTTCTTCGAGGCATCAACGGCTATCGGGCTTCCACCTTGAACTTGGCAACCCTTACAAAGAACGCCAATGCAGAGTGCCTTGCCGATGAGATAGCTGACCAATTAAAAAATAAACCCTGCACAAACACCACAGGCGCCAACACGGTACCGGGCACTGAACCTCAGTTTTCCGACTATCCGAAACTTTTAGCCAAATGCCATTTGAATGTCTCTAACACAAGAGATGGGGTCATAATGCCTGCTTGCGTTCCCAGCCTGGTTCCTAGTCTGGTCCTTACCAACTTCACTAAGTCTCAGTACTCTGAGAGTCTTAATGACACCAAGTATACAGGAATTGGAATTGGCTCTGAAGATAATTGGATTGTTGTTGTTTTGACCACCAACACACCATATGGAAGCTTTGCGAATGCACAAGGGTCACAAGATGAAGAAGAATCTGCGAGTTCAGTTCCGAAGATTAGTTTGGTTCCCTACTTGCTATGTTTGCTGATGGGTTTTATCTTCCATTTGTAAACAAAGAGGATCACCATACACTTTATTTGCTCAGACTATTTCTGTCTTTGTTGAGAGACATCAGTCGAAGGATGCCATAAAACAAGTTCTGTGTTTTTCCCACATAGGAGAGACATGAATATCCAATCAGAGCTGCTTTTTTTTTTTTTTTTCGGTGGAAATAATGTCATTCTTGCATAACTTGATGTGTCTTGTTGTAACTGATAGTAGATTGTTGAACAGATTTATCACCATTGTTTTTGAGCTTTCAACTTCAGAAGTTTTGTGATGTAAGTGGGAAAAGAACACGTCAAATGTTTCGTTATCCGTACTGTACTGATCAGTAATTTAATAAAGATTTGCATTACGTTATTTTATATGTCAAGTCTCAACCTTATGGGTAAGGATGAAAATTTTCAAAACATGACATGGTTCTACGATTCCACCAGCATGAAGTTACTTATAAATCCAAAGAAACTTATTTCCAAGAATGAAATCACAAACTTAATAAAATATTAATTTTACCCAACGTAATGATTAGAAGGAACACATGCAAGGTGCTTCCTTCATATATGATATATCTCTTCCTCAATAGAGCATCCCCTCGTTTTTCCTGGAACCTGTAGTGCATTTGAAAATACCCCCATTGACTAATTGCCAAGAACGAAAAAACCGTTATGTTGATCGATTTCAGGACTGGCCCCGAGACACCGGAGTTTTATGAAGTTTTACTCATAGAATTTCGTAGAATCATAAAGAGTCTCATAGAGTTTGATAGATTTTATTTATTAAGGAACTATTATTGGTACTCCAAAAACGAAGGTCACTATGCACTCAAAATTCATATGTTATTTAGCCAAATGACATTTGGTAAATATAATTTTAAAACCAGAAGAGGGCAAAGCCCAAACAAATACACAAACAAGCCGAAAAGCTAGAACAAAGAGCAAAGAACAAAACCACAGGCCTAAAAGAAGCATTTGATATCAATCTGAATGTCCTTAGGTCTATATGTCCTACAGCTCTCGTCTTGGCATGTTCAAAGATTCATAAATGGGAATCACAATCCCTATAATTTATTGACTGAAAGTCATAATTCCAATTAAAGGTTCATTACACGCTGCTAGTCGAAGATACACAAAATTCTGCTTCAAGATTTAAAAAGGAACAATGTCAATCTTACCATTTTTCTGACAACCGAAGTGAACAGGATGATGAACAAAAACAATATATACATAAAAGAAAAAAAAAACTTCGTCTCTAATCCATATGTTCCTTGTTGATTTGAAACTGAACTTTTCCAGCATCCACCGGCATTATAGCATCTGATATGTAAAATTCCAATTCTCACTGTCATCACTAATTCAAGCGCTCTTTAATTTGCTCTTGTTGAGAAAAAAAAAACCTCCTCAGAGCAAGCAATAGGACCCAGGTTGTCTTTGTGATCTTTTCCTTTATCATCAAAAGCAATGCCGAGCTTAGCACAGTTTTTAGTATCTGGGCCTGTAATCCCTTGAAGAAACCCAAAAGGCCCTCTCTTTTCCAGATGGCAAAAAATGCACCTGAAATTGTCTTTTTGGATTTTTTAGATCCGTTTTGAGCTTCCTTGTTACCTTCTTCATCTTCTTCTGCTGCTTGAATCATGACCTTGCACCTGTAGCAGTTCATAACCCAATTTTACCATTATAGTCAATAGGACGGGAGGTACATGTACTAAATTTAAAAACATGTTTTTGCTATTTTTTCGTGAAAGAATAATAATAAATTATGTGTGCTGAACAGAGAAGATTGATAGAATTGACTTCCACCTGATGGCTGGGTAAGTCAAGCAGGATGCAATACACTTTGAGACAGCACCCAATACAAAAGCAGAGAAGGCAGAAAGAGCTTCTGGAGATGACTCTGCACCTGTTCTTTTGCTCAGCTGCCCCCTCAACAGTCTTTGTTTCAGCTGATCAAATACAGTGTACTGTACAATAGAGCAGCTCAAGATTCAACTTAAGTTGTCTTTTCCTTGCAAGCTAATATTTGAACTTTTCAGGTGCAACATGTGCATAGAGAGGAAAATCGGGCTGCTAATCATCTTGCTAATGTGGGCCATGATTTGGCTTTAGGTTTGCATGTTTTTTATATCTATTCCTGCCTCTCTTTTTAACGTTTTGGCAGATGATAGATTAGGCTTAGCCCAAGTCAGGGATGTTCCTTGTTATTTTCATTTTGTTTGTTTGGGCTTCAGCTTACCACTTCACCAAATAAAATAAAATATTTTGCATACATTTGAAAAATTAATATAGGAAATCTCAGTAAAGAGCCATGCGCAGCATTTTTACCATCTACAGTTATATTGTTGATAATGCAACCCAAAGTCTACTTAAAAAAACTATATATATAAAAAAAAAAAAAAGATCATCCTAAAATAACCTCACCAATTTTAAATCCAAACAAAACCAAGTAGATGATACATGTGAGCCATAAACATAGTAGCCTGTATACGGTATATGGTACACTAGAGTGCACACTCAAGTACCTGGATAGATGGGTTAGATGTCAAAAGAAGAGATATGCCAAGACCATCAAATGCCTCAATCCAAGTTCCCTCTGAAAGAGTCTTCCAGAGTCCTTTGGATTTCCCAAACTCACTTGTCTGCATCTTTGAGGATGCTGTATCCAAGGGCTGCAAGTAAAATTCAGAAACTTGAATATCTTATAGTAAGGACTAAAATTAGTAACTGAAAACCATAAGAGATAATGAAGAAGATATAGATGGGATATGAGGGCTTGAGTAGAAATTTATTTTGGATAGCATACGGTTTGGAAAAGGTATATTGATTCTACATGGCTCGTGACTAACAAGCATTCCTTTACTAAGGGAAAACATTGTTTTTGTATCACTCACCTGTGTCACTATCACTGTGCAAGCCCCGGCAGCGGATGCAATTATCAAGTTTGCTTTAGTTCCCATGGTTTTATTTCCACTTTTCTCCAAGTATAACCTCTTAAAAAAACTGTATCCATAGAAGTAGATGAACTGTGAAATAAAGGACTGGAAGTTCTTTGTCCCAAGGCCCTGGTATAAAGAAAGCACCTGACGGGTAGAAATTGCTTCCCATAAAACATCAGAAATGTTCCTGCAAATGCCAGAGAAATTCACATTTTTAAAAAGTAATTTCTCAGGTGAATGTTGCCTTATGAATCATTGGAAATAGCAGTTGTCACAATTTCTTTTGACATATTTTGTTGCTGTAAAACTAGAGCTGACTTTCAACAAAGAATATTCTGAAGCATTGGAAAAACTACCAATGGTGAATCAAGTTTCCTTCTATACTAAGAGATATACAAGAATACTGTCAGGTGTTAACTTATATACCAAATAACACTGTGCTAAATAACAGAAGAAAAGAGAAAGAACTTCTTCGGTGATGAGCTGGATCAAACAAGTTTAATCACAACTAGCTAGCTTTAGTTCATGGAATTTTATCTCATTGATCTTATTGAGCGCTTACCTGGATCATAATGAAGGAGACTAAAAGATAACATTTTGGAGGAATAGTCATATAGAAGAACACAGTTTAAGCATAATAAATAAGCAATTGTATAGGCTCATAGGAGATCTTATGTGAATAATCTTTTGGGACATTGGACATACGGAGAGCAATAAATGAAAATTCGAGTTTGGTTTTCATCTTAATTTAGCATTATATAACACTTTATTTGACTTAATTTGTAGATGCTTAGGGGTTGCTGACAACACTACAAAACACCTACATCTATGCTCAAGAGTCTAATTATAGTAAATGACTAAGCGAAAAGCTTAGAACTTTGAACATGCCGGCCAACAAGGTAAATTGCAATTACATTCCCATTAGAATTTGCAATATGGGCAACACTAAGCTCAAGTCATAGAAACAATTATACCCAAATTACCATAAATGAAAACCCAGAAAAGAACTAGAGTGAAAAAAAACAAAACAATAACAAAATGGGAAGAAAAAGAAGATTATTTATCAAACACAATTATGTGGAATGCAGAGGCTGAAAAATCAACCTGTACTTCTGCTGATGGTGAGCTCGGACTTCAGCTTGATACTTGGTCTTGCAGGTATCAAGTGGGTACAAGATGGTGGTGCTAACCAAAGCTCCAATGGCCCCTGATGTTGCCTCTGCTACAGATTCAAGATCAAAGCCCATCTTCTCCCTCTCTTAAGTTGGCCTTATAAAAAAATAGAGAGAATTGGGTTTTGAGGGAATGAAGAAGAGAAGAAGGCTATGATTTGTGAGTGAAAAAGGCTGAGGTAATGCAATTCATGAGGAGCTAGGTAGGTCCATAATATGGGATGGTGTGCTTTCAGTTAGTAAGCAAATGTAAGTGACGCAGAGAGAGAGAGAGAGAGAGAGAGACCAATTGGAACGGGTTGCTCATTGGTTTGTGTATCTTCTTGGGAATCGGAAACGTGAACACTCTTCTTTCTCATCGTCTCTTCGCTTTTAGGACCCATTTTACAAACGGGTGGATGGATGCCCGAAAAGCCTATTTGGGTTACAAAATGTTCATAAACTTCCCTTATTTACCTTTGGACGATGTTATTATTCTATTACATCAAAATCCAAATTCTCTTTTGTCAGATTGGAAGATGTTATTCACACTTCCAAAATGTCATATAAACTGTCAAAACAATTCTCTTCGCTTTTGGGACCCGTTTTACAAACAGGTGGATGGATGCCCGAAAAGCCTATTTGGGTTAGAAAAATGTTCATAAACTTCCCTTATTTACCTTTGGAAGATGTTAATTCTTTTTCCTTCTCTTTTGTCAGATTGGAAGATGTTATTCACACTTCCAAAATGTCATATAAACTGTCAAAACAATTCTCTTTAAAAACTACTTGTTATAGGTGGCTCTCATAATGCACATTACTTTTGGTTTAATGATATTTTTTATATTTTGTTAAAAGATGTTCTAAATTCAAATTTCATAAGCGAGATAAAGAAACGAAATATACGACAAAGGACATAATAACATTTCAAAAGCGCTAGTAACGTCTTAATACCTTTTATCTGATTATACCTTTATTTGAACAACACATTGATTTTGGTAAGCGAAAGGTATTACTCAAAACACAAAGCTATAAAGTTTCTTCTTTTTTTGGGTCAAGAAGCTATAAAGATTCATGCTCGTTCTTCTATCACAAGGCTATCTGTGCTGGTTTTTAGTTGGATATGTCAGCTTTCAAAAATTAGGGCCGCCCAAAAATAAAATAGGACAAGAGGGCCCAATATGTTAACAATCCCTTTTTGTTGGGTGAAAATGAAATAGTCTTCTTTAAAGTTAGGGCAAGTTATAGATCCCAAAACAAACACTCACAACGTCATCGTTTGGTTTTATCTATTTTTATAATTTTTTGAATTACAGATCAACCTAGCCTTTTCCCTCCATTCAAATTTTTCACTCTCCTGCTTCCCAACACAGAGTGACAGGCGACCCTCAACGGCCCTAAATCAATAGTAGAAGAATCGAATGAACCTCAAGAAACCCTAACATTTCTGGCCGTACAGCTCCACCACCGAGCCACAAAGATGCAAGACCTCGTCGACTTGTTACGCGAGTCCCTGGTGCTTCGGACCCAGCGCCGGGACGACGGAGGAGGCGGAGGAGGGTTCGGTGACCTGGTCGGGAAGATCGGCTCCAGCATCCGAAAATCGCGAATCGGGTTGTTCTCCAAGTCTCCGGTTCGTGCTCTTCCTCCGGCCGCTTCGAAAGATGACGCGCAGCCGATTCGGTGGCGCAAGGGCGAGTTGATTGGGTCCGGTGCGTTCGGTCGGGTCTATATGGGGATGAATCTTGACTCTGGAGAGCTAATAGCCGTGAAACAGGTCTGCCTATTACTTAGTTTCACGATTGGATTTGGTGTTTTGATGTTTTGGTACTGATTTTGTGCTTGTTACAGGTGTTGATTGCGGCAAATAGTGCTTCGAGGGAGAAGACACAGGCATGATTCTGATTTTGCAAAAATTTCATTTCTTTTTGTAGAAGTTTTAATTTTGGATTATATTATTTGTTATTCTTGTTGGATATTGCATAGTTTGCATTTGGAAGCACAAAAATTTGATAATTCATTGAATGAAATAGGCATTTTGATGATAGAGCTTGTATTCTTCTTGGTGTACCGGCAATTAATATATGCACTCATTTGTGGATACTATGAAAATGTTAGTAAAATGAAGGATGTAAGTTTAGTTGTTAAATAATGTTACAAATTTTCAGTTTGAAACTAAGTGATTGCAGTTTTGTTTTTCTAATGTGATGAAATCAGGCTCATATTCGAGAGTTGGAGGAGGAAGTGAAGCTTCTTAAGAATCTTTCACATCCAAACATTGTTGTGAGTATGATTTTCTGCTTTCTTTTATGGAAGTGATGGTGATTATTTACTGTCTTACTGTTCCGATGTTGTTGTTCTCTTAGAGATATTTGGGACTGCTAGAGAGGATGATTCATTGAATATTCTGTTGGAATTCGTGCCTGGTGGATCCATATCGTCTCTCTTGGGGAAATTTGGTTCCTTTCCCGAGTCTGTAAGTAATTGTTACTTCTAAACAATTGACCTCCGGCTTTTGGGATGTCGATTTTACATCTAGAAAATGTTTCCTGTATAGGTTATCAGAATGTACACAAAGCAGCTGTTATTGGGTCTTGAATATCTTCACAAGAATGGAATTATGCATAGGGACATCAAGGTACCTCTCCATGCCCACTATTTAATGTTAATTTAGAGTATAAACTGAACTCTCTCTCTCTCTCTCTCTCTCTCTCTCTCACACACACTTATTAATGGGCGGTGCTTCGCATATAGGGTGCAAACATCCTTGTTGATAATAAGGGGTGCATTAAGCTTGCAGACTTTGGTGCATCGAAGAAAGTTGTTGAACTGGTAATGACATTTCTATTATCTGATAATGATAATTGACTTGATTATTTTTTTCATATACATCACTAGTTCTTTTAATTGTTAATACAGGCTACCATAAATGGTGCGAAGTCAATGAAGGGTACGCCATACTGGATGGCTCCTGAAGTTATTCTCCAGACTGGCCATAGCTTGTAAGGACGATTACTCACTCTTATGCTGAGGATGTTCACATTATTCCCAGTTCCCAGTTATACCCTGATACATGTTAATCAGAAGTTTTTTTTAAATCTATTTATTAATTTATTAATAATTTAGATTTGAAGTAGCTCTATTAAATTTAAGAGAGTTGACTATTTTTTATAGTTTGATTGGTATTAGATGTATATATTGACCAGATAATTTATACTGGTGCTAATTTTTTGTATTAAGTCCATTTACACGAGAAGACTACAATCTTTAGCACATTCTCATCTAATCTCTTATTAGAAGCATGTGATGTTCTTCTGCATTGAATGATGTGATTCCTCTAGTTTAGTGAAGGGAAACTGTTTAAACCTATCTACTCTTTATTTCTGATGCTTGGACCTTATTAGTTTTGAATATGGTTTTTAGCTCTGCTGACATATGGAGTGTTGGATGTACTGTGATTGAGATGGCTACAGGAAAGCCCCCATGGAGCCAACAGTATCAGGAGGTAGCACTTCAGGCTGCTTTTCCCAACTACTAGTTTGATTATTCTGTTTAACATGACTAGTATTTTTAATTTAATGTTGTTTCCCCCAAGAGGTTGCTGACTAAGATAAGGGTTTTCCTTTTCAGGTCGCTGCTCTCTTCCATATTGGAACAACAAAATCTCATCCACCCATCCCCGAGCATCTCTCCGCTGAGGCAAAGGATTTTCTGTTAAAATGTCTAGAGAAGTAAAACTATGATTTCTACTTTTCCCTACTTTCTTAACAAATGTCAGTAAGTTATACTTTTTTCCTCAAATCTTACCCCCGATAATGTGGTGGCAGGGAACCTAATTTAAGGTGTGCTGCGTCAGAGTTAGTACAGGTAATTTTGAATGGCAGATTATGTTTCTTGCATATTGTTCATAGTGTAACCAGGTAATGAATGGTACATGCATGCGATTGCAGGTTTTATCTAGATATTTGACTTGGTAGTTCATTTTCTAAGGACAGAAAGAAAACAATAAAATCGTGTTTGTCAAAAAGCACGCACATCTGTGAAGGTCTATTTTCTTTTATTTATTTATTCATTGGACAATTTCTGTTGGTCATGTGCAGCATCCATTTGTCACTGGGGATTATCAGGAACCTCGTCCAGTAATTCGCACTTCATTTATGGTCAGTATAATTGATTTTAATTTTATTGTCTCAACTGTTCTATCTGTTTGATAATTATCATTTTCAATAGTCAGTAACGACCAAACCGAAAAATAGTTAATGGATGAGTTTTATCAGGAAGCTGGAAACGAGACGACAACACCTGGGACAGATCTTAAGAACTTGTAAGTCTTATCAATTTAATCTTTTGGAATTATTACTGGTTGACACTCTTGCCTCTTCAAACTATATCAACACTTCAGCATGAACCCTTCGATCAGAAGGTCTACCTGTGCAGGCTTGAAGGATATTTGTGATATGGGTACTGTAAGGTGCTCAACTGTATATCCAGGGAGTTTTTCAGGGGGGCGCTCCCGTTGGGGAGCAACCAATAATGATGATGACGACATGTGTCAGATTGATGATAAGGATGACATTATGCTTGGTTCATTTGCAAAATTCAAATCTGTGGTTGGACCTGACGATTTAAACAAGGTATTGAACTTTTTTTCTTTTCCTTCTAGATCATTCAGAATGTAATTAGCTTGAATTGTGATGAATGTTTTGCTTATTTGAAATAGAGTTTCAATCCCATGTGTGAACCAACTGACGACTGGCCACGCAAGTTTGATGAAAGTATGGAATTGGAGAGAAGTGGAATTAACTTCTCCCCTTGTCAAACAATACACGAGGCTTATGGAACCACTGGAGCATCTGATAAGGTGGAGAGTGAATTCACATTTCCTTGTGGGCCATCCGCTGAGGATGATGAGGAAGTTACAGAGTCAAAAATAAGAGCCTTCCTGGATGAAAAGGTGCTTTTTTGTGCACACCAAAATTTTTGCCGTATAAATTAATGGTGAAATGCTTTAGAAATGCCATGTTTTCTCAGAGTTTGTCTAATAAAGTTTAACGCTTTAAACTTGCTCCATGAAACTACATCAGGCATTAGATCTGAAGAAGCTACAAACACCTCTATATGAAGAGTTCTTTAGCTCAATGAATGGAGTTGGTCCTCCAGGTGTAATTGGAAATGCAGATTGTGTTCGTGTTTCAAATAATCTGAATTTACCTCCTAAAAGTAAGTCACCCAGTCGCGCACCTAGTAGAAGATTCTCTACAGCAGTTGATGCTGCAGGCCCTGGAAAACATATAAAAAATGTATCAAATACCAGTGGTGTGCACAGTCGAATCTTGCACGAAATTCAGCCACCTCAGCATAGTGAATGGAAACAGCTTCCTGATGATCAGAAAGAATCATTTAGTCTAAGGTTTGTCTTTGGTGTTTGATGCTTTCAATAGCTTATGTCCTGCACTCTTCTGTGTAACTTGATGGAGATCGTTTTAATATCAGCGCAAGCTTTTCTGAGAGGCAAAGGAAGTGGAAAGAGGAGCTTGATCAAGAGCTGGAGAGGAAGCGAGGCAAGTTTTATTGTATAATTTTTCATTCTGGCAGGATTAAGATCTTGTTTTGGTAAACTTTGGTTTGAAAGGTACACGATTTTTAGTATATATGATCCTAATGGAACCTACATGATGCAGAGATGATGCGGCAGGCTGGTTTGGGAACGAATTCACCATCCCCAAACAATCGAATTCTAAGCCGACAAAGAGAGCGGCTACGGGCCGTTTTCCCTGGAAAATGAAGTTTTAGTATGTACCTCACTTGTATCTATTTTACCGTGGTATAGAAATAAGTTATGTTCTTTCCGTTGGGAGCCTCCGGTATGCACTTGGTGAGGATGCGGTCCACTAATACATGTGCCGCCGTTGCCATAGCAGGCTGTGCAACCTGTTGCCTGCTGCATCATGTCTCGCAGCTCAGCCAGAAAATGTCACATTACTAGTGATGATATATGTATTATTTTAATATATTGTGGCCTATATGTATCTTATTGCGGGATATGAGACATGAAGTACTTGAGTTTGTGTGAATTATATACTTTAAAATATATAGTAATGTGCTGCAGATAACGGTTCTAGCACACATTCTCTCTCTCTCTCTCTCTCTCTCTCTCTCTCTCTCTCTCTCTCTTTATTTTGTTTGAAACAGAACTACCATTTTAGAGGAAGTAGGTGTCTGTTTCTACTTTATAACTTCATATATATGCTTAAGAAAATAAAAATTAGCTTCTTGGATCAAATCGCGAAATGAGTGATGTATAGGAATTTAGTAGATGTTTAGTTACACCTTACAGTTTTAGCTCATGGCTGTTTACTGTGAAAGGGGAGTGGAAAGGGGAAAATGAATTTCAGAGATATCGGGGCTGCAAGCGATCAGCTTGTTTAGTAGACAAACTGAGCCCAATCCTCGGATTGGGTCGTGCTTGAGGCCTAACAGCAGAAGTTTTATGGCTTTGGTTCATGAGCCTTGAGCTATAAAGTTGACTTTTCTATATTTTGATTATAAAAAATATAAAAATATAAAAACCATCCCAGCAGACCTCCATGTCCAGGCATTTGATATGGACCAATCAAATTCTTACGCTTATTCTTTGGTCCATGCACGTTACATGAAACGGAGATAACACTATTTTGCTATTTCCCATTTCATACAAGTTTTTCTGCCATGCACGACCTTCTTTGGGTAATGAGAGAGTTTTGTCATCCACTCCTTCATTAGTTATTAAGGCCTTAAAGATAAATCCGAGATGTGTGTAATCACTCGTAAATCATAGACCGAACCTTAAATACTTGCAATCACTTGTAAATCATAAGCGAGTGTTTATCCGCATGTAAAAACTATAAGCCTAAATAATCTGATTGCTGTTATGTGACTTAAATGTTTCATGTTTGTCATGCTTTTAGAAAGTGAAAAACATGTTACAATTGAAGTAGTACTCAAGAACGAGACTTATATTTCCAAAAATCTTCAACCTTCTACTAGGAAAACTTATTAGGTCGTTTAAAACCTGTGTTGAGATGAAAATCATTGTTGCTATCCTTTATTTACTGTTGATGTCAAAGAATCAAAGGTTGGTGAGGAATTATAAATGTGGGTAATGGAGAAACATAAACCCCGCTGCATTGTCCTAATTGCTTCCTAACTCATGTATGAAATAGACCATTGGACCCCTACCTCACCATGATTTTCCCTCAGAAAGATCATAAAAAATCTTTGAAAGTTCCTTTTGTTCCCCAGACAAATCATAGCAAATTGGTTGGTGAGTCAAAAGAAGGAAAAGCTTAAAGTCTCCATTTTTCCCAATCTTTTTGAATATTGCATGGGAGAAAGCTTTTTGGCTCACGGAAAAAGCTTGGTGGAAAAGCAAAGTTCTTGAATTAGGGGCTGAATTTTTTGAATGATTCTAAGGGTCTACAGACCATGAAAAGATGTTTGTGTCTGTCTCGGATGAGGTGGGCATTCTTTCTCTCTCTCTCTCTCTCTCTCTCTCTCTCTTGTAATTAAAAAAATTTGATAACTTCTTGACGTGAGAAGACCATGATTGTGGAAGATCAACAAGATGATTACATAAATATCATGTGAAAATAACACAAAATAAAGATTTATTACTCGTTTGCAGACACAAAAAAGGAAGAGAAAAAGGGTGTTACATTCAATCAACTTTCCTCTTAAAACAAAAGGGTGTCAATTTATTGCTTTTTTTGTTGTCGAAAATTGATTGGTAAATAAGTTTGTCATGTCCCCATGCAGCCCAAATGACAAAGAATAGAGTACAGTTTGGTGGGTTATCTGGTTCAAGGAGATTGGACCATTTTAAGCTGTGAATTTCGAATCGTCTTTAATTAGCAAAAACCAGCGGTAGGGGCCAACCCACATTTATAATTTTTCATAAGAATATAACAAGATTCTCATGAATATACTTCAAGTCCAAGATTATAGGTGAAGTAGGTATCTCTGTCTTTTTTCCTCTCCTCTCACCGTCCAAAGCAATAGCCCCCTCACTTCTTTTTATTATTATTTTATTATTATTTTATTATGGGGGAGTTTAAGGACACAAAAGGAAAGAGACAATAAATACATGCACCAAAGGGTCCAAAGGGTATGAAGTGGTTCAAATTTTTACGTGTGGACTTTAGCACTCACACCCACATAGAGAATGTGTTTGCCAATATGTTTTTCGAACCACAAGAATTGTGAGGATTTGATGATCTTCAAGTTTGTACAACAATGAGGTTGAGAATTAATGAGTATGTTGTTTGTTGTGTGATGTACGTGCGTGGGAGGAAAATAGTATGTATATGCTCTTTTTGGTGGCGACTGTTGTTGCTGCGAGTCCATGCCTTATCCATGTGCGTGGAAAGTAAGTGCATGAGAGGAAAAGAGGTCCTCAAACTTAAATTTCAAGTCAATTATTTGAAATCTTTAATGGGTTTATAAGATTCTTTCTTATCAAGATTTAGTTGTCAAACCGACTGTGAATCTAAACCATTCATTGTAACGATAAAAACTTACATATATCAAGTATGTCATTATAGCGGTATATCCCAAATCAATTGCGCATTGCATGCATTAAATACGAGTTCCTCTCGATCGTGACACTTTATTGTATTCCTTTTCGATTAAGGAAAATCAATTTGGATAGTTTAATAAGATACTTCCAGTTGTTTATAATGAGGGACATGCGGTTTTATCCATAACCAAATTAGCCTAAATTGGTCAATTTTTCTGTGGTGTACCCTTTTGAGCTGCTAGCTTTATATATATATATATATATATATATATATATATATATATATATTGGTTCCAAGGTAGGGTGGATATGGTGGTGGGGTCTGAAGAAGTATGATGGGAAGCTTTTTGTATTGGTGGTGGTTCCTTTTGTTGGTGACGCCATGGCTGGCTGGACCCATAAAGAATGAGACTTTCCTTTTTTACCCAACATTATGTGTACATACATTTCTCTATTTTATATTTATATTTTCATCAAATATGATGGTGTGAAACATGATGGAAATTGAGAGGGAAAAAGAGAATTGATACGTCGTGAAATTAAAACATGAATATTGGTTTGAGAGAAGAAAAATTAGAAAGTACAGATAAATTACTAAATACACATCATTCATCTAAGACATGGCTTAACTAGGTTGGCTAAATTGCGGATGTGCTAGCTCCCATTTTGCACCCAAGTTCGAATCCCCTCTCCATAATTTAGATTATAGTATAATGTCGTTTGTATCAAAAAAAAAGAACATCTAAACCTTGATGCATTTCTTGGTGCCTAATTCATTCAGGATAGAAAAAGCAAACTCTTGCCTGAAGTATACTAGGGAAATATTAATGCTTTATCATTAGAGCTTTAAGTTTACATTTTTTTAATTTTTGTTGGATTTTTGACAAAGTTCTTGCTGAGTAGACTACACTCCCACATGAATGGATAACGTTAATATTAGGAGAAAAATCTCATCATATATGATGACAAAAGGAAAATAAAGTTAAATTGATTGCGCAAAAATAATTTGAAAAGCATGCATGATATATGAGTGAACTTTTTCCATATAAAGAATTGCATAAATTCAAAAGACTTCCCAATTGGGATCCAAGAGTGCATGATCATGAAACCAACCCACCTAAGTAATGTATGAAAAAGTTTTAAAGGTTGTTGAGAAGATGTATTATTACAAAGAAGATGATGGAACTTCCATATATATCTTGGCTTTTTTGTTTCCTTTTTGGTTATGTTTATTTTTTGTTTTGGGTTCTTTTACATTCTATATCGTAGCTTTACATGAATGATATAAAAAAAACTTTCGAGTGCTTAACTACCAAGAAATTATATAAAGCTCCTTTCTTAAAGAGATTCAACATGCAAAACCCAATAGTAATACACCTTTGGCGTTTCACCAAATGTCCACACACATACGCTTTTACACATATGGAGCGACATCATTGTCTTATATTTGCCTCATGGATCAGATTCAGATAAAACCAAATGGCTTTTTCATGCATACACCATATGTCAGGTACTTGCAAATTATTAATCCACTAGCTAGTACTATATATATATATATATATATATATATATATATATATTATTCCAAACCACCCAATATGGCCTTCAAAAAGAAAATGATTCTAAAAGGAAAAGTGTATATACCAAAGATTTTGGGGGCAATCTAATCAAAATCAAATGATGTAACAATTGAAACTTTTCGAATCATCATTCTAGCTACCAAATTTCAGAAGTTGTCACACTTTCACCACGTTTCCGTCCTCCGATCAACATTTAGGGATTTGGAGTTGATTGTAACCTAATATGAGTTGATTGTAATCTAATATGAATTACAAGGATATAATTGTGAGTTTTTAAATTGTATGGACGACATTGAAAACCTTAACAACCCAAAATAGACTTAAAATGTAATATGGACAACTTCCAATTTCGATTGTCCTTTTTTTTTTTTATATGCAATTTTGACTGTCCTTTTGTGAGAATGTGAAGGTAAAAAGTTTTATAATGGAAAGTTAGAAAACCTTACAAGAGCTTATAAAGAGTTGGGTTACTCCCTCATTGCCAATTGATTTTGGGGTAGAACCTCAGCTTCCTTTATGATGTCGACAGGGTTGTCCACGTGTGAAAGTCAACGGTCACACATGCTCCACATTATCCAAAATATGTTGTCTACGTGTTAAGTTTGAAAATTCACTATACGTACGAGAATATGTGAGAATGTGAAGGGAAAAAATTTCACATTTGAAAGTTGAAAAACCTTACAAAGGCTTATAAAGAATTGAAATTACTCTTTCCATTACAAATTAGATTCAGAGTGAAACCTCAATTTAATTTACCTTTTACTTGGTGGGGACTCTGTTCCTTCTCAGAATGACCCCAGTTCATGTGGATATGAAAGATTTTGCGCTACAATTTCTGTTTCCGGCACGTGGTTCTCATTTGGAAGTATTATATACAAGTTTTCGGACATAAACTAAAGTTTCTTAAAACGTATGATCTTGTTTAACGTGTATATATACATGTGTCATAAGCAAAGACTTTCATATTTATTTATTCATTTATTGCTTTTCAATCCATTTCTGTGCTAGCTGTGCTCACTCTGAAGTTACCTAAGTAAATTATCAGAGGAGCTCTCAGCTAGGACTTGTAGACATGACCATATAGCTTTTCTTGGTTGGCTGAGAGTCTACAAGAAAATGAATGACAACACCTATAACTACCATAATCACGTGATCTGTGGTCAACTCGTGATCAATCCGTGACCAAAGATCCCACAGGTTGTCTTATATTGAGGTTTTCTAGTAGTGCATCTTGCATCCTCATCAGTACTGTTAAATTTCGGTTTTCACTGTTTCATCATCATCAATTCTATGGTAATGGAAATTTGTTTGATTATTTCAGCAAAATTATAAAATGCAGTTAATTATTATAGCTTTTACAGAAAATATAATGTTCTAATTATATTGCAGCTGGTTTCCCATAGCTAAAAGAGGAGAGGCTAATCAATCCAAAAAAAAAAAAAGAGAAGGAGAGACTATATATAATCTCTCTCTCTCACACACACACACACATTTCTGATGAAGTCTTTTACTCACATTTCTTCATTTTTTTTTGAAGTTTAGCCAATAAATATCATTACACAGTTGTGCAAAACGAAGAAAACATCTAATATATGTACTTGTCAGTTATCAATGTCTCATCAAAGATGATTAAAGTGGAGTTTGAAAATTCAAGACAGAAAGCATGCAGACAATTGAGATCAGCTCTAAACTCGTTATCCTATCTAGTATCCTAATGAATGGTTGCCCTAACTCCACGATCAGACATTGCCATCCTCTGATCTATAGGGAGTGTACTTTCATTGCATGTGACAGTTTTAAGGGCACTAAAAGAAAAAGGTACTGTCGGCACAGGCCAGCTGAGCTTAATTATAATTAGCTCTTGTTGAAAGATTTCGTTGATAATGACTCCACAAAAGTTAATAAATTAAGAGCTCCAGGTCATTGAGAGCTAACTATATATTATAAAAATAAGCGAAAAGGACAACCAAAAGTTATAGTCAAGATGACCTCTAATGACTATTTTGTATAGTGACATTCAGTCTCTATTATTTTTTACATGAGGTTATAATTGAGACTCGAAACGGTTAATTGGTTGTGAATGTGTATGGCTATAAGGGTTATTGATGATAAGTCGATAACATGTTTCAGTGGTGGTGAGAGCACAGTACGTACATAGAGATGAAGAAGGAGGATTTTGTAGTTATTAATAACTTTCAAATTAAAATGTAGGGCGGTGTGCATGTTGGGGTAGCATATGAGATGAGACCCCCCCCTACATATATAGAGCTCTGTAAGGTACCCGCCAGGCTCTGCAGCCCACTTGCAGTAATATTTACCTTTCCTTCTGTGTGTCTTTGTGTTTCATAAATTCAGATGGCCTTACAGAAGATTTTGGTTCAGAGTCGCAGATATTTTGGTCCCAGAAGCATGAACGGTAAATGATACGGAATCCATATTACTTTTAGAGAGTTAATGCGTCCCACATATGCATGTACCGTGTACGGCATGTTTCCCTTCTTGTATTACTCTTGATGCTATATATGGTCATTAACGCAAGTAGAAAAAGGCCAGACGTCATATTCCAAAGTTGAAATTGCCGATGGAATAAAAGACGAACCTGTACAACTATGTAAAAAACATGCAAAATGTATTTATATATTCACCCGTGAGCTAAATACGTGGCAGCTGTGTGTATCAGCACGAAATTTATCTTTTGTTATTGACTTAGTTTGATATACATTGTTAACTTATTTTCCGAGAGCTTGAACTTTTGGGATCTAGTGGTCATCTAATATTGTATCAAAGCTCTAGTTCCGGGAGGTCCTAGCATGCCTTGTAATGTATGTGTCTCAGACCATAGATGCATATGGGATCGGTGAGTGTTAGGATAGACAAGTAGTGGAATTGCTGAAAAAGGAGGACAAAATTGGAGAGAATTCAAGTTTTTTTTCTTAACCCTAAGGCTAGCTAATAACTACAGACGACACAAAGAGATGCTTCTTGTAGATGTGAGATTTTATCTCTCTAAGTTTTAAAGTGATCAACCACTTAAAAGGCAGCTAGACTGTCATGGATTTGACTCATCTCCAACTGGCATGTTTTCCTACCTGTATATGGGGCCCACCCAAATCTCACCTGATTATTGCCAAAGTGTCTTCTGCAGGAGATTTACACGGTGAGTGAGCTATAGCCAGTTCCACATTGCTTGGATGGATCAGTTCTATCATTCCATTTTAATCCTCGCATTTTAATTGTTTTGATTAGTGCCATATGTTGTTTCCATTTTATAAAACTATAAAATTAATTTCATTTGAAATAAAATGGTTTAAACAAAGTTTGGTCATCTGTTGTCTGTGTTCTTTGTGAGACTGAGAGAGAGAGAGAGAGAGAGAGAGAGAGAGAGAGAGAGAGAGTAACGATATTAACTACCTACCACAAGCATACATTATGAACTAGGGGAATTTTGCAGAATAAAAAAGGGACAAAAAGAGACAAACACAAACACAAAATGGAGAAATTCTGATAACAGCTGAAGAGATCCAATATTATAATTAATTAAAGCTTTAATGATAGAGTTAAGTAGCCACCCAAAAAGGCTCCCAGTTTAATAACCCTTTCTTCTCATGCTCACCACCTTCTTTGCACCTGCTTGGCCTTCCAAACTTGTCCATTCCCTCATCACCCCCAACCTTCAAACTATTGCCATCCACCTCCTCAGCTTCAATCAAACACACACATTTTTCACTTTCATCATCATCACCTTCTAATTGTTCTAGAAAATCTTCTTCTTTATTTTCTCCCACTACTTCTTGGTCTTGCTGTTCTGCTTCTTCTTCTTCCTCACTCCTGTCATTTTCACATCCTTCATTGTCATCTTGAGTGGCAATTTCGTCGGAGTCAAAATTAGGAGCAAAGTGTTTTGAAAAGCATAATCGAAGGCGGCCATTGCTCCTTTCAGCTTGGAAACATGATTGAGTAGTTGGGGCCTTGACAGCCTTCATTATGAGCCTCCCATCTTCCCTGTGGGGTCTAACCTGGATAGAATCCGAGCCGCTTATCGTTGTCAAGGGAGGTGGAAAGCTATGAACAACATTACCCTTCTTTCCACCCGAAAATTGCCGCTGTTTTTGTTGCTCCCTGGGCATCACATTCTTGCCTTTTGCTTCTGCCTCAGAATCTGATGAGAAAATGTTGTCTTCTGTGATGATGGTGCCAGTCTCACTGCCCAGGTCTTCAGTGCACAATTCCAAGCTCTTCTCAGTCAGCTTAGTAGCTGATGGGGTCTTATAAACCTGTGGAGGGATGTACATATTTTCTTTGTCCCCCTTATGAGGGTCTTGCTGTGAGATATTGGAGACAGCTTGGAGGAAGCTCCAGCCACCCAAATCAGAGGTTTTGGAGGTGGCCTTGTTATTGTCATGGACATCAACAGGCTTATTGATGCAGGGCTCCTCATAATGGCATTTCTCTTCCCTTGGCTCTTCTATATAGTTAGCCTCTGGAAACCAAGATTTAACTCCAGGATTTGGGGAGAAGTAATGAGCTACTGGTGCAGAAAACTTCAGTCTCAGTGTCCTTGGCTCCACAAGATGAGAGTCTAGGCATGACTGCAAACCTTGACACACAATTGTCGCCATGTAAAATTAGAAATGGGGACTTAAAATTTTTGGTAGAAAAAAGAAATGAAAGGAGAGAGTGGAAGACAGAGAATGGAGATGAGTTTCTTGGGGTTAGAATGAAAAAGGGTCTTGCTGGTTTTGTGATGTTTGAGAAACAGGGGAAAAGCAGAGGACTCTGTTTTGCTGGTTAGAATGGAGAGGTTCTTGTGTTGTTGAATTGTTTGGAGAGAGAGAGAGAGAGAGAGAGAGAGAGAGAGAGAGAGAGAGAGAGAAGAAGAATAAGAAGAAGAAGAAGAAGAAGAAGAAGAAGAGAGGAGGAAGGCGAGGGGATTGAGCATGAGTGATAGGAGGGGTGTGGCGTGGGTATTTGTAGTCCTCCAAAGTGGAAGGCATATAGCTTTGAGGGGAGAGAGGTAGGCAGGGGGCCCTTTTTTACGCCACTTGAATTATACAATTCCTAGTATTGGTACAACTACAACTAGAAATGAAAAAGAATTTTTATTTTTATTTTTTAAGTGAAAAAAAGGTCCTATTAAGTTTTTTTATTATATAAAAAACCCCTGTTAAATTTTTTATTTCTTTCTTTAATCTTGAGTTAATTTGGAGAATTTGAATTTTAGCACAAGAAATATTATAGAAATTGGGTCTAATAAGAATGTCTTTATATGCGCTTACATGAATGTAGTTAAAGAGAGAGACAGATGGAATTTAACATTTCTCCGGAATTCAGCTTTCCTATTCTTTTCCAAGTGAAAGCCAACAAAGGGCAAGGAAGAAAAGGATTCCCCCAAATATTTTCTTGATAGTGATTGCTTCTTTGTGAATGATAAAGTTTATTTATTTATTAAATAATTCAACACTATCTAGTGACCAGTGTGTTTATGTACGATCCATATGCTACACGAGTCTTGCATTCAAAATAGAACAATTAAAGAGAGAAAAAAAAAGAAGAAAAAGACATGCATCAGCACACACCCTTTGAAATTTCTAAGAAGTGGAATTATTAGATTGCACCCTATTTCTATATTATGCTGACCACATATTATATTCACATATTATATATATGGGGGACATGTTTTGATGCACCAGATAATGTTGTACATACAAAAGAAAGTATTCTCTTATCGTACAGTTTGACAATATATATATAAAAATTTCACGTTAAATTAAATATACTGCGCCGATTAAGTTGATTCTTAAATAATTATTTGACAAATTAATTATACGGCGCCGATTAAGTTGATTTTTAAATAATTATCTTAACAAGAGAACATTACTCTCCTACTAGAAAGTCGAAAGCTATGTATTATTCCAAACCCGATCAAGATGATTGCATGCATCAATCATTATGCTTGGGGAAAACAAAAAAGAAAAAAAAAATTAGTGTCTGCAGGCGACAGAATCTGATGGGCATATTTTCCTATGGGGATTTGAAATAAGGGGGGAGGTGTGAGTCCCACCCAATATGACGCTTAGTCAATCTTGTGTTCAAATATAGTCATAATCATGCCTCATGCCTGCTACAAATATTGTCAACAATATCATGTTTTTCGGTTTAAAATTTGCAACTTACCCACCAAACATTTTCATTGGTATTGTTTTTCCATCTCAATTACAACCTTTGAAATTTGAAAGAATCTCAAGGTACGGCCTTTCATTACTTTTTAAATTATTTTTCTTTCTTTCTTTGAATACTTCCAGCTTGGTATTTGTACGTTGGGTGTGTGCTTAACATTATTATGTTCCTGAGGGCCGTGACTTTGCATCAAATTAGGGTTTAATAAACGTGTCATTTAAGGGTTGACTCGCTAAATTAGCAAATAAAAAATCCTAAATTTTGATAATTTAATAAAATAATTACTTTTTTATATTTTTTATATATAAAATAGTGATTGTATTTTGCCTCTCTCTATGTATGAAGATTGAGAAAAAGAAATAAAAGAAATAACAAAGAAAACGAAGAAGAAACAAAGTAATGAATTGGCAGATTACATAGATATTTTAGCGGATTGGTGAATTGACCAGAAACTCACTTGTTTATAAACAGGTCAGTAGCAGATTGACTCAAAAATGACTTGGAAATCTAATCGTGCGAGTTAACATGCTATTTTTCGATCCAGATTTTGAGTCATGTATCGGATTGTATAAAAAATTATCACCCCTACATCAAACCCAAAAGGCCATGCAGCTGTGCATATTGTCTGTGGCCAATTCACTAAGTGTACGGACATTTTAAGCAGACATGTTTAAAAGCTTGCTAGCTAGCTAGCTAGCTCCTTTGAAAAGGAAGGAAGTGATCCTCCACCAAGTTACCCTTTTGTTTGTCGGCTACGTGCTTCCCTATGGAACCCTAAAAAAAAAAATTTCTTTCTTTCTATTTCTCAAGAGATAAACTTTCTTGCCACGCGGCGGCAAGATGAATGATATGCAAATATGACCTATAATTTTTATTTAAAATTCAAATTTCGTAGCACATGTTATGTTTTAACTGGATAATACTTGTCGACACCATAAAAGATGGGATCAAAGGCCAGCTTAGTGTGAGGAGAATGGAAAACCAGCTCAAGCTAATGAGGAAGAACCACTTGCGCGCGCACACACAACCCTGAACCATGTGGGAAGACAACAAATGACCTACCCTAAATGCTAAAGGCATGCCTAGGAGTCTAGGACCACTACCCTACAAATGTTGCTTTTAGGACTATAGGGGGCGATTGTGGCTGTGGGTTTCCCAGTTTAGAAATGTAGGGCAGAAAGTTTGTTCAATTGGAGGGAAAAGTAAAACGAAAGCAGCCGGCAATCAAAATTTTTATATATGCATCTGCTGCCATTTGCACGTTGCCTTGTGTTTTATGATTTATGCTGACCAACAGCAATCTGTATAATATTAGCAAAATTGGATCACATTGACATCAAAAGTGAACTGTTTTCAAATAATTTTATCATATAAATCACCGACCTCTTTTTGGTCAAGTGCATGCTACTAAGGCATTCTATATATTTTTTATATCTTGGCTACCATTGAAATCAGAGGTCCAAGAGGCACAAGAGGCCAAGACTATATCCATGAGAGTGATGCTGAGTTGCTGAGCTGACTTTACTTTGGCTTATCAGATAATAGGAACTCCCCCAACCAAAGAAAATCGATCACTAATGCTAATGGGATGATTAAATATAGAAAAGCATATTAGCATAAGAAATCACTAGATGCTATCTATTTACTAAGAGGATGTTCTGTAACGTCATTGTTTCCGCTTCTCTTTCAATAATTTATATTTTAATGACTATTTTAGAATGCTAATAGTAACTCAATTCCTCTTGGAGAATGCTAGCAACATTCTCTCTAACTTTCTCTTTCGGACCTTCTCTTTTTTTTGCTTGACATGTGTCATTCTCTTTACACTTAAAACAATGTCATTAATATATTATACAAATTAACTTTTGCTTTCCAAGTTTACCTTTATTAAATGTACCAAAAAAATTTCAGAACTTTCTTACAATCTTATTAATTTTTTTTAAAAGAAAATGTCTAGTTTATAAAAATAATAATAATAATAATAATAAAAAGAAGAGGAAATTTCCCTTTTTTTAACGTCAAATTTAGACTTTTTTTTAAATTAAAAAAAAGGACATTTCCTTTTTTTTTTTAAAGCAAACATTTTCTTTATTAAAAAATAATTGACGTTAAAAAAATTTAATAAGATGGTAAGAAAGTTGTGAATTTTTTTTAGATAAATTGAATACATTTAATAAGGGTAAACTTGGAAAGCAAAAGTTAGCTTGTATAATATATTAATGACATTGTTTTAAGTGTGAGGAGAATGACACATGTCAAGCAAAAAATGGATAAGGTCCAAAAAAGAAAGTTAGAGAGAAGGTTGCTAGCATTCCTCATTCCTCTTAATCAAAGTTTTCATGCCACTTACTAGCAGGCTTGTCTTGCCTCAAGTAAGTGATTTTCATTTTGGTTTCTTTGGAGCCAACTTTTTGCAAATTTCACTTATATATTATTTTATTGAGAAATTAAGATAATTTTCCTCTAAAATATACTTTAATTGTTACTTAATTAAAACATGGTAGACGTGCTTTCATTAATTCCTTAAAAAAAAGAAAAATATCATGTCTTCTTTCTCTTTTTTCTATGATGTAGTGAAATACATCGTTCTTGACCAGAAAATGAAAGACATCACCCCATAATTAATTCGTAGAAAAATCAGCATATGAGAATGTATAATTAAGATATAGTCTAAAAGTGAATACAGTAGATTCTCGGGACATTTTGGAAAAGACCAAAGAAGAGAGAAATATTTTGAAAAGAAGCCAAAATGGACAAAAATACCCTTATTTATTTTTGGATTTCCTAAGGAATTCTTTACATTTACATGTTTTTGGTTTAAAAGTTGATGGGTTTTTCTGTCTTTTTAGAAAAAGTTTTAGCTTTTTTCAAAAATTAAAGTTTTTTTGTGGCTAAAACCTAAATTTACCTAGATTCTCACTAAAAAAATTTGATGTAAATGAATTGTGGATAGCAACCCATTTACTGTTCAAGCAAAATTTGGATAGAAACTCATGGATCCTTTCGTCACCAATGAGATATTCTGGCTCAAAATTTGGGGCCAGTTGTATATGACTATTCTGGCTCAAAATTTGGAGCCAGTTGTATATGACCATCCAAACAACTAAACCAGGTCAAATACCATGTACTATGATGCTCCAATGCTATTAATCCATATCCAAAGGAAAATTAACCATCTAATAATATCTCTCATCCACCTGTTCAATCTTATCCCACTTTAATTTCTTAGTTAAGATTTCTAGCTTGAGGACATGTGCTCATAGATGACTCCATCTTAAAGTAAATACTCCCACAAAACCTGAATTTAATAACCTTTTGGTATCATACTTTTTTTCCGTCTCTTAAGGCCTGTTTAGCAGAAAACTTTATGTGCTTTCGGGTCACAAAAGTGCTTTTTAAAGATGCTCTTCAAAACTCTTATGCAGAGACACTTCTAGAAAAACACTTACTTTCCTACAAATACAGTCTCAAACGAACCCTTAGTTAGTCCAAAAGCTAGCTTCGTCGACAAGCTAATTGAATGGCAAAGAGAGCATTGCAAGTATGCATCAGAATCTGCGTCTTTTACTCCAAATTAAATTTGTTGACAGGCGCAGACAGAGAGAGAGAGAGGGCGATAATTTTGCATCAGATTCCATCATAGATTTCTGAGATTTTGTATTGGGAGAGAATCTTTAAGAAAGTAAACGTCATGTCCCTTTGGCTTTAAGTGAAAGCCTAAAGTTAAGCCTTTGATTGTTTTCCCCATAAATTATTTTTAATTAAGACTTTATTGAGAAAGACAAGAGAATCCAGTTCATGGCTTACACAAGCAAGTAAACAAAGCACTCACACACCTACCTTTTTGACCCATGTTATGATGTTAGTGCCACACCTTTCCCTTCCATTTTTTTATAAAAAAATTAATAACTTAATAAATTAGTATTTCCTTCTTAAACTTCCTTGTAATTAAATAAGTAATGAAAGCCTACGTAATCCATGCAGACATGTCATGCAAGTAATGGCCATTAATTTAATTTAATTAAAAAGTTAACAGCAAACCCCAACATCCAGCCCACGAAAAAAACTTTTAGAACGCGCAGTGCATTGTCGCAGTCGAAGGTTGGCCTTCAAAGATTGTGACTAAACATTTGAGATTTTTTTCATTGGCACTTCCACTACCTATATATGATAGTGATAATAATCATTAAATAATTGTAATCACATGAATGCAGATATTATTGCGTAATTTTAGATTACCAAAGTTCAGCTAGAGTTTCTGCATTTGGAGTAAGTACATCCCTTTTGGTGAGGAGTGAACCGACACATGTTTGTTTGTTGGATCTCGGTTTGGAATTTTCAATTTAAATTCCTTGATTTGTGGGATTGATTTATGATTTTATTTCATTTGAGTCAATTAATTTAATTTAGCTTTTAATTAAGTTAAAATTCTTGGTTTAAGAAAATTAATTCAAGGTTGCCATATGCACTTGGCCACTAAGAGAGAGAGAGATAGAGAAAAAAAGAGAGAGAGAGAAAGCATTAAATGCTTGAGAGATTGGCTAGCCATAGCTACTATTGCTTCCTTAATGGATATTCAAGCTACAATCAGATTGCCATAGCTCCAAACGATCAAGGGAAGACGACATTCACATGTCCATTTGGCACTTTTGCTTATAGCAGGAGGATGCCTTTTGGTCTTTGCAATGACCCAGCCACCTTCCAAAGGTGCATGATGAGCATCTTCTCCGACATGATACCTGGATCCAGTCAAATCCTCAGTGTTCTTTGGCTTTTGGTGGGAAAGAGTTTATCCAAATGAATATTGAAATATCGATAATGTCGATGAAATATTGAGAATATTATCATTTTTTCAGGAATATGATATTTTGGAACATATCCATACATATATCGTATAAGTATCGATAATATCGAAAAATATCGACGTCGATAATTTCTCTCACACTTCAGCAACATTTGGCCAAAATGTCGCTATAATATCGATAATATCGAGATGATGAAGACAATGAAAAATTTGTAGAGTTATTTACACTAACACCCCTTAGGTTTCTTGTGTTTTCACAAAACCACCTCAAGTCTCAAAAATTACACGACCACCCCTTGAGGAGGTTTCAATTTGTTCACAAAACCCCTTTTCGTTGATTGTTTATCCAAAAATTGATGATTTTATTGGGGAAAAAAAAAACTTATGCAAATGACAAAACTAACTTCAATGAAGCATATGCAATCTAATCTCAAAAGCTAACTTTGTCATTAGGAGAATTTTTTTGTATAAAATCAATGAACATGAGTTTTGTGAAAACAATTTAAAACCTCATGGGGTGTTTTTGTAATTTTTAAAACCTCAAAGAGTTTTGTGAAAAAGCCGAAAACCTCAAGGAGTGTTAGTATAAATAACTCAAATTTGAACATTATAGGAACTCTATGTGATACTAAGTCATTCATGTATCTTACCATGCAATGTATAAAGTGTAAAATATTATATTAAATCATTATAAATAAATAATTATGGTGTCTTTAATCTTCTTTCATTAATTACTATATATTTTCTACACTCGCAGTGCTTGTCAGTTTGTTATATAATCAACTTAAGTCAGTTAAACACTCGCAATGTTTATTTACTAATAGATATTCTACTAAATAAATATCCACCAAAGTTTCAAGAAATTTTTTCAAGTTTTTCTCACAATTTCCATGGTTTTTATTCAATTTTTATCAATATCAATAATTTCCCGATATTTCCATCGAAATTTCCAAAAACCATCAATATTTTAGACCTTGATCATGAGCAAGGTCTAAAATATCAAGAGTTTCAGAAATATCGGTGGTCCAAAAACACGGATATATTGATGGTAATATCGAGAAAATATCGATATCGATAAAAATCATGGAAATTGTGAGAAAAACTTAGAAATTTTTATTGAAACTTTAGAGGATGTTTATTTAGTCAATTGTCTAATATTTTATCACAAAAAATTAGAATAAAATGCATGGCATGGTGGGTTAGAGTGATTTAAGTTGATTATGCAGCGACCTAACAAACACCGTGTCTTTAGAAAATATTTAGTAATTAGTGAAAGAAAATTAAACGCACCATAATTTTTTAGTTATAATAATTTACTACAATATATTGCATATGATAAGATATATGAGCTTGACAAAAAAAACAAAAATAAAATATATGAGTAACTTAGTACCACATAAAAAAAATTCCTATTAAAGTTAAAATTAGTATCACATATAATGAACAATATTAAAACTCAATAGTGAATAATAATACAACTCCATAATATATAACAAAAAAAAAACTCCATAATAAAATAATAAATAAAATTAAACATATGCCTAAATTTATCATTAGAGTTTTTTTTTAAATGGAAATTTATCCTAGATAATACTAGCTTGCAGAAATTTTTAAGACCACATAAATATTACACGTCATAACATTATTAACAAACTCATTCGTAGCGTGTTGGATAAGGCCCAGTAGATGGAAGGGAAAGAGAGGGTTCGAATCCCCTTGTTGGCAAAAGCGCCATTTCTCAACCAATTTCATTTATTTTTCAGTTTCAATCGCGATATTATCGATAATATCGCGATATGTTGCCCAAATCAACGAAAAACTTCACAAAACCTCAAGAAATCTAATCCACAAATACAATGTTCATGAAAATAATAATAATAATAATTTTATTGATAATATATATGGACGTACTAAGATTTGGGCGTTCCTCTAATTTGGGGCCTTGTGCCATTGCATGCTTTGAACTCCGTCAAAGTTGACATTGTGCAATGGAAATATATTCTAGCCATGGTCAAAAGGAAAGCAACCTTTACATAGGGAAGGGCAAGTTTGTTGAAGAAAGTGAGCGAACTCACCACATTAAGCAATGTGAGTGCCTTTGTACCACAATTACATGGGAAGGCCACACAACTGGCTCATCGTTGTCTAGCCCATAGACAATGGCAAAAGCACTCGCACAACACAAGACATGAGCTCACTAACTTCCTTCGAAAAACATTCCGTCCTTGTTTCGAAGTTGGCTTCTTTGCATTATCCTTCAAATATGTAAACAATATTCACCTTCTTCCAAGTTATGGTTGATTATACCCACATCATGGCTTTATATAGAACAAGAGAAGAGCCATTTTGGTTTTTAAATTGGTAGAAAATCTATAGTTGCATATTCTAGGATTACGGTTCCTATTATTTAGTAAGAGAATTAATTTTGATCCTCGCTAAGGTGCGCAATCCGTTATTATTGAATAGTAGGTGTTGAAAATATATATGTACTATTTGGAAGTTAGTTGTATTTTAAAGATTTAAGATTTAATTATATGAATTTTGCAATGATCCTTAAATTTATACCCGAGTTTCATTTTAGTTGTCTAACTTTTGCATGTGTTCCAATTTAGTCATTTTGTAATATCTTTCGTTGGTTTTTAGAGAGTACAGTTATGTCCAACCTATACAGAATCCACATTACAGACTCAAAATTTTGCACAAATTGCCGAGAAATTCCTGGAGCCAAACATTGGGCAGCTCCGGCATGCAGCTGCTACTAGTACTAAGAAAAAGGCAAGAGAAAGCACAAGACCATTCAACAAACCCCATTAGATGACACATATCATAAGGGACAATTGGATTCCATGAACCAACATTCTTCAACCCAAAACAACTTCTAAACCTTCATCTGCTAAGAAATCGAAGCAAACAGATGACAAAGGTATGAGAATTTTATAGCTCAAAATTTAAATACAAAAGTAGAGTCGTCATGCATATTGTTTTTGGTGCCTTGTGACTAAAACCAATAAATATAAACAAGTTCTTTGAGTTGATTTAAAGAACTGAAAATATATATTCATTAAAGCATTTCGAGCATCCTATATATTTTTAACTCAAAATGTTATATGATATTTGAAAGCTATTGTTACAAGCTTTAAAATCCCATAATCTTGTTGAAACACAATTTTAACAAGTCAAAACTGAGCTTGAATATCATAAATTTGGCTTTAAAAATCCAGATTTTCTAACAGTGTCAAATGAAAATCGGAATGAACTATAAGGATGAAAATGAAAACTTGTACATGTATGATCCCGTCATCCTTGTCCTCTCACCTCTGGTATGGATGTTGTTATTAGAATCACAGGTTACATTATTTTACTCATTTTCAGAGAACTGATTTGTGCCATAAAATTTCTGGTTTTTTTTTTTTTTTTAGTGTTTCTGGGATGCATAGGTACGGTAACTTTGCAGTTTGTTGCTACTTTACAAGAACAGGTAGAACAACTAGCTGAGGAGAAACTCCAGAAAGCTTACCGAGGTTGGTATGTGTTTTATTTTTCCCCCTTGATTTACTTTAACTTTTAATTATTCAATAATTTGATGCATACCAATATGCTTCCTTTGTTCTACTTTACAAATCAATCCGAAGGTTCTGGTAGGCATGGTGGAAATACTTAACATTCCAAACACTGTGTTTAGAGACAATTTTTAGGGATTTTGGAGGGAAAGAGTTTTGAGTTATTATGCGTGATGGTGGAAATATTTAACATTCCAAATACTTAACATTCTCTCTATCATTAGCCATGACATGCGTGATGTTCTGAGTTATGAATTGTTTGTTCTTTTATTTTTAATGTTGAGCCATGCGTGATGCTTTCTATATACAGAGTTTCAAGGGCTATTTTGAGTGACTATTCAGAGAAGATTGAAGCCATTGCTTCCAAATTAGCTGCTCCGCCGGTGCGTTCATATGATCTAGTATGTTGCTTTTCGTTGAATTGTCGATTTTATGTACTTACAAGTTACATCATTAGCAAATGTTACTTAAAATTAGGGTTTCTGTGAAATTTGAGTGCAGCCTATTTCATGCTTAACAAAATACTGAAAATTTATCCTTCAGTGCATCAGCACATGTAATTTGTTGCGTCAGTTTATGTCATCATCTGGGGAGAAAATCTTTAATACATGGATAATGTTCTCTTGCTAGATGAATCACCTATTATCTCACTCCAGATTAACAGTCTGGCAGTAGAATATTTCCATATGATATATGTATATGTATATGAAGTTCATTGCTACTAACTGTGTTTTCTTTGGCAAACTCCCAGCCTGTATTATAAAGCTGACTGGGTGAATGATGATTTATCATTCTTATTCTTGCTTTTCAGGGAAGCTCAGTTCTTGATAAATGCTTACAATCCCTTCATTCTCCATATTAATTACTAGCGTTTGATTAAATAAGTATTTAAAGAGTCCATTCAGTATAGCCGCGTTTTTAAATATATTAAAATATTAAAACGTATAGCCGCGCAGCGATACTAATTTAAATATATTCGGAATTAAAAATTATAGCATAATCTTTAAATATATTAAAATATTAAACAGTATTGCCGAGCGGCGATACTCTGCTATACTCTTCAAATAAATTTGAATCTAAGAGGTATAGCCGTTCGCCTATACGTCTTTAATATATTAAAATATAAAAAGTATCGCCGCATGGCTATACTCTTCGAATTAAAAAAGTTATAGCCGCTCGGCCATACGCTTTAAATATATTTATTTAGTGAAGAATTAGTATTTAAGTACTTTCATTAATTTCATAAATTACTTAATAATAGTTAATTATTTTAAATAATTTTGTGGAGATTTGTGTAAGTGAACAATGGTTAGGATCATTATGGTTTCGTTTAGCTCCTTATTAGTGATCTTTCGTATCGTATTATATGGCATGTTTTAGTTATAACTGGTTTTGTTTGATTCTTCAGCGCCTGTCAAACTGGATGCTGCAGCCCAAGCACACATTGAAAAGCATAGGTATGTATTTTTTTTTTCTGGTACTTCCTCGATTTCTCCTATTCAACTGGAGTAACTAGATCTAGACTGGATGAAATTGAAAACGGGAGTGCTAGGATGTTGGTCATAATCTAACAAATTGATGTACAATTATATGTACATGCTTTCCATATGAAGTAGCTTTCCTTATAAACCAAAAAAATAACGTGATTCTTGTACAAATGGAAATGAAAATCAAAAGAAGTAAGATGATCAGCTTAGCAGTCACACACACCTAGGAAAAGGAGGATATGCTGCTGAGTATCTTTCATTACATCTCTGAAAAAGTTAGAACACATTACATGTTCTTATATAAGTTGTTGACCAGTGCTATTCATGATGGTAATCAAACAGAAGATATTTTACATGAAACTGCAGCAGCAAAGATTGAAGCTACATAAAGCACACACCAGGACTCAAATCAACCTAGAACCTTTATCATCAGACGTGTGACAATTAAGGAAAAATGTTCCAAAAAGAAAAGCAACAATCTTGTGTTACTTCAAAAACTGATCATTGTGATAAATGCTTACTCTCTGGTGAGTCTTAGATGTAAATTCATAGCTGATGGAATGGAATGACATATCTGTGGATCTCGTAACTTGGTTACGGCTTGTGTGCAGATACTCGATTCTACGGAGAAGGCTGTTGAAAGTAGCTTGGTCACGCCACTACACGCGCGACAGATATACCCTCGAAGACGTCCAAAACTACGTGTTTCACATGGCTTGTAATGTTTGTAAGGACGTGTGTATTCGTCAAGGGTATGTTGAGTTAGGAAAATTCATCTTTCCTCCCATAATGGACATGTATAATTTGCAATGTTGAACAGTGGCATAATTTATCATGAATCTGTTCTCAGAGAACTGGTTAAGATAAAGTATCCATTTCCTCATTCCCGTGATGTAGAAGAAAACCACCGACCCATTTATGAAGGAAGTTGGTGACCCCAAGTACGAAGATCCGCACTCCCAGGGACCTCAAATTTCTTGGAAAGTTGGGGGCGGCGCGCCTCGTCCAATTGCTTTAGATTTTTCCAAACAAATTGTCGATCCCCGGAACCAAATTCGGACGATGCATAATACTAGATGAGCATTCTTTCAGTGCAGATTAGCTTTACAGCAGGACAAGAGGGAAATATGTGGACATTACTTTTTAGAAAATTGTATCCATAAAATTTTCAAGTTCACAGAGCAATGATATATTTCTCCTCAAATTGAAATCATACGGTTGAGAACATCTGATCTATCAAGGAAATCATAAAAGCCTATCCAGAATTGTAGTTTTTAAAAGGGAGTTTCACTAAAACACTCAAAATGGGGGATGAAATTATAAAAAAACTCAAGCACTATTTAAACATATAAACACACCAAAACCCATCATTACACACACTCAAAATTCATTTATAAATACACCCAAAAAGTTGACTTTGGAGTTGATTTTGGGTGTGTTTCTATGTTTAAATAGTGCTTGGGTTTTTTTTATAAATATATGTCTAGTATTGAGTTTATTTATAAATTTGTATTTTTAAAACTCAGAAAACCAAAATTAACATTGAGAACTTGCATCAACTCATGGAAACAGAAACTAAAATGGCTCGTTTCATTCATTGTCAAATTGATTAGGAGTTCTTTTGGAAGTGATTTTGGATATGCAATCAATTTTCCATATAACCACTTGAATTTGAGTGATTTTATGCAAAAGCATATGGAAGTGTTTATCCCACCAATCGCTTAAAATCACTTAAATGATTATATGGAGAATGCATGTGGAAGGTATTTCTCCCTATAAGTGATTCTAACCCTCCCAGAATCACTTCCAAACATGCCCTAGATATCAAGCCTCTTGCCTCATTCAATAGAGGCATTACATGACTAGCCATGTAATGAGAGAGATGTACAACTTGTAAGAGACTAGTAAACTAAATATTTAATGGAATCAACTACTTACTTTGTATATAACTTGTAAGGGGAAAATGAAAAAGATGGACAACAGTCGAGCGAAAAAGAAGAGAAAATTATTGCTGTGAAACTATAACTTTTTTAACTCATATCAAGATTCAGCTTTACATGAGATTCTAGAAGTATCAAAATCTAAGAAAATTATAGAGGTATTATCCTTTGTTCGCACTGTTCTAGCCTCACTCAACAAAACATTAGCAGTCTTCTCCGCCAAATTCTCCCCATCCATCGAGTATCTCTCTTTCGTCTGTACATGTCCAAATTTAAAAAGAGGGAAAAGTTAGATGAATAAAATAGAAGATATTTTTTCTCTTCACAGAAAGTTAAGTCAGAAGAAAAAGAAAATATAATACCTGAAGAACTAGCTGAATGGCCTTCTTCACGCTAATTACGTCCCATAAGCCGTCACTACAATCACAAAATCCAGGGTTAATTTAAACTGTCCATAATAAGCATTGTATTATTGTCATGCAAGAGACCATTGATAGATTGATACTCTCTTGCTAGACATTCAAGTATTGTTATATTTCCAGACAGTAACATATCATATCGCTAGACTCTGCAATACTAACGCGATTGCCCCTGCTACTTTCGTAAGATAAATTAGACTTGTATATCTGAAGTTAGACCAATTAATTGGCACAGACAACTGAGACCCCTAAAAACTGGGCGAAAACAGAAAACTACGAAGACAAATACTGCTGAAAACAGAGCCATAAAGTTCAGAATATAAAACTTTTAACAAAGTCAAAGCAAAGGCACAATACCTGGCCATTAGCGCAAAGGCCCTGCTCGCTTGATCAATTTGTACCACTTGGCTAATATATGGTTCTGAACTGAAGCGTGAATCCTGCTGTTTAAGAAATTTGTCTCCAAGCATCCGAGCAAGGTTCAAACCTGTACAAGTGGAGAAAAGCCTGAGCAATTACCAAGATCTAATTGTGTAATTCACAAACGGCAGCAATTAACCTGGCCATTACCACATAGACGTGTTTCCCCCTCTTTCAATGGCTGTCCTGTTTCCTGGATTCGGAGTCTTTCACCATAACTAGAAATTCTATGGTCCTCCGTCATCTTAATCAGTTTCCCATCAACGCTGCCACAATTAAATCATACACAGTTTAAAACATGCTGTGACTAATTAGCAAATCCTCACCAAATAAAACTTATAATCTAATCACATTAGAAGAATGTTAATTGGAATATCATTGTTCAAGACAGAAAAATTAGATGAAAAACTGTGCAAGATAATGACCAATCTTCACAGAAATGAACCCCTAATCCCGAGCTACCAGCTTGCCCACCAGGGATCCCATCTGAAATTCTAGAAAATAATAAAATGATGCTTTTAACCCAGAGGAAAAAAGAAAACATGAACACATACTTCATAACACAAGCTGAATCCCCAAGGTTTGCACATTGTGCAAAGAAATTGTCTTCACCATCAGTCCAAACCAGAAGCAGAGTAGCAGTACAACCCTGCAAAGGATGATCCGACCCAGACTTTAATTACTATTAACAGAAACATCATCCTAAACTGCATCATGTGCTACATCTTTCTAATATATTTATGTATGTAATATATATATATATATATATATATATATATATATATATATAAGGATCAAGTGGCCTGCTGTAAAACAGTATGCTTAAATTCTCTATCTGATGAGGGGAGGAGCACACACATTATAATCCTACCGTAATAACAGATTCTTTATCTATTTTCTTAATGATCAAAGGAAGTTTTGCCACTAATCATCCAAATATTTGCATCCACATAAAATGAGCACCCTATATTTTCCAGTTGACAACCAAAACATCTTTTTATCTATACATGAAAATATGTAAAACATCTAGTGACTGATGCCACCATGTATCCTTAAATTCTTATTTTCCTATATAGTCCCATTCATTAGAAATAATTCTGCAAAGTCCCGACAGCGGTGTAGGTTATTTAGTTCTAAAATTGCACTTCAAACTGGTGGGGTCACTTACAATTTGTTAAAAGAACTCCACACTCTTATGATATTATTTTTATATAAATTTAAAATTTTAAAAATTATAAAATTAAATTAAAATTATTAAAAATTTAAAAGAAGAAGAAGAAGAAGAAAGGTAGTATCCAGTACATTAGGTATTGAAGAAAGACCCTGGAAACTAAGATTCCAATAAACAAGGTAACACATTAAAGAATCAATATTACTAAATGTTACTAGAGCTAGAGGGGACCATGAGAGAGGAATCAATTTTAGATGCGTGTGCAAGTCAACTGCTACATTTACAAGTTCACAAAAAAATCAATACTAATGGAACAAGATAAAAGAGTGGAAGGAAAAACCTCGTAATGGTGATTCATGCCTGCTTCGGTCTGAAAAAAAGCATCCTTAAGAACATCTGAAGCATCACATAGTGATAAAACCCTCTCCCTTTTTGGTGAATCCGATAAAATGTTAGCAACCCTCTCAGGAAGAAGCCTGTAAAATAAAACAATTATACAGTAACTACTAAAGTACCTGGTAGCAACAAAGCACATTATAAAAGAAAGAAATACTAACTTGCTAGCAGATCTGGCAGCCTCTGCTCCACCATGTCCATCACAGATACCAAACAGTCCAAACTGAAAGGGAGGAACTTAGGTGATGTTAGCTCTTTCTGAAACTTGAAAAATTACTTCAATGGAAGAAAAAATAGCTGTGAAACCTGATCAATCCCAGGAAGAGGCCATTGATAGTAGCACACATCTTCCATCGGAAGCTTCTTCCCTCCGCGACGCAGAGCCATGGGATCTGAAGCCACACCAAGCCCAAAGGGGATCTGACTCTCAGTTTCAGATGAAATATGAACCTGCCAAAAAGGATAGGAAACTTTCAAATGCCATGTCACCTCTACATTACCATCTATAAAAGCCAGATATCCACATAATAAAGTCAACATCTAAGCAAATCAGGATAACTACAAGAGTAAGCAATTATTTTGATCTACAGCCTAGAAAATATCATATCCAAGACATTATTATGATGCTTTTCAATAGGACCCTGATAATGCTATATCCAATACAAATGTGCTTATAGAGACAAAGTGAGCCACCAGCTCGCAAAACTAAAGGTACTTAGTCATAAATACTAATATGATTACCCAAATTATTTTTGAACTGAAATATGTGTTTAATTTTCATCTTTTCTCTATGCTTCATTGACCATGAAACAGGGTACTATATGAATAAAATTATCAAAGGGGGCATCTAAGCAGCACAGAATATAAGAGAGCAAGGCTATAAACATTCTACACCCATCCTCTCTATCATAAAAAGTTATCAAACACCGGTAGGCTTGTCTTATTGTAATTTGCACATGTAGGTTATGAACAGGCAGTCTTGCACCTTTTCTGTATGAATCCATATATTAATTAAAACTTAAATTGTCTGATATGAAATTCTTCTCAATTACAGAGACAGCAGAAAAGCCCAAGTAAAAGTATATTAATGTGAAAACTCAGAGTCCTCAAGCAGTATCCATATAGCCCAGTCAGGTCAGTTTTTATCAATTTTATGTATGTTCTAGAAAATTTAATTAGCATGCAAACTAAGTACAGAGGTAATTTTTTCTTCACTCAGATATAAAGGCATATTGACTTACAAATACTTTTGAGGTCGTTCCAAGAGTTATTACGTCTCCACTTGCTAGCTCCATTGGCTTACCCCAATGTCTACTTCCAGAATCAGGATTACTGATTGGCTGAGAGTTTAGAAGTGTTCCATTAAGGCTGCCCATGTCTACCAGCTCCCACTTCATTTTCTACAGCCGGTGAACAAGTAAAGCATAATTTTATACCAAAAGCACACAGATGCAACCCCAATAAAGTCAAAGAAGTAGTCATTAATATGCTTACATTCGAATTCCAGTTTATCAATGCATGCTTTCCTGACACCTCCGAATCCTTCAATAGTAAATCACTTGGAGGAACCCTTCCAAGGGTCAGAGGAAGCCTAGCAGAATTTGTTGACTGTACAGAGCAACGAAGTCCCTGGGAAGGACCAGAAATGACCTCCAGGTTGAGGCAGGTTCCTGCACTTCTAAAAGAAGACTATGATCACATGTTTTACACACTCAGCCATGTAAAACCACTAAAAGATTAAACACTTAAAACATGTGAAAGAGATAAGAAATTACTTTGATATAGAATATCATTGGGCACAAACTCTTGAAGTCTATCATGTTCTAAACTCTGTCTACCAAACTTCTGATCTTCTAGTAACTGTTGTGTCACCAATGGACGCTTGAGTGTCTGACCAACTAAAATATCTTCCGGAGCATCAGAAATCACATCTAGGATCAAGTCACCTGGGACGAGTGAAGCATAAATGTTTGGTTGTGCTAAGGAGTAAATGAGCACTAAAATACAACTGCGACGAGAATTATTTAAAGGTGAAATAACAGGATAGACTTAATTACCTTGAGTCGAATTGGGAGCTGTGGTGGGAAGCCTTGGTTTATAAATAAGTCCTTGTGTTCGGGGTGAGCGAAAATTCCCTTCATTTTGGAAACATGCTCCCTCTAGATCATAACCTCTTGGAAATTCATTACCCTGGTTCCGGACCAGATCTGCATCATCCGAAACAAGGGGTCTCTCAAGCTCACCAACCTAAAAGAGGAATCACAAGGTGCGAACCAGCTTAAAAGTTATAAGGTAAACGAAATGATAAATCATATGCCTAAAGGGAAGCACTTGGTATTCAGGTACTTATTGTATCTGAAATGTAAAAGCCAAATTGCCAAATCTCACTTTATGCAGTGTATTGCACTACAGATCAATCATCAACCACTATCTGAGCCATGAAGAGACCAAGTCTTTTGTCTTTGGTAATGGGGCTTTTTTTGTAAAATTCCACTACAACAAAGATAAACTAGGTAAAATAAAGACGGAGGCAATCCTTGGATAAAGTTTTTCTTGGCACTCTTTCAATTACTCTTTCAGAAATGCAGTTACTTGCTCGAAGGTATCAAACCAAATGCAGAAAACAAAACAAGAAGCATATAATGCTAGAAGTTTGAACAATAACACGAGCCCCTTGCTCTCATGTGAACTAACGAATGAAATAGTTCGATAGAGTTGCTTAACATAAAATATTCAATAAGTCAGACAAATAACATCAGAAAATACACAAAACAATTAAGTTCTAACAGAAACCAACAAAATTTCGAATTTTGGGTTCAACTTTACCCAGATACGTAATATCAAACACTAACATAGTCGAAGGCACACATGGAAGCACAAATCAAAATCAATTTTACGCATCAAATCCTTGATCACACTCACATCACCACAAATGCTAGTCATACATTCCGAGCTACACTGAGCAAAGTGATACAAAGTTATAACTCTAACACTGCTTAGGCTCTTAGCTAAATACCAATCCGAAACAAACCAAAAATTCGCATTAAAAAGAACAAAACTGAAATCCAGTGATCAAACAAGGTCAACCCCGATGTGCCAAGGAATTCAAATTTTCCTTCCGTTTCTCTACGATTTCTCGGCAACCAAACAGAACATTGCACTAGCGTTACATATATAGACGAAGAGGAAGATCGAAACGGAACCTCTGAGAATTTTGCAATTAAAAAAATAAAAGGAGAGGGATTGGGAAACAGTAATAAAAAAAAAAAAATAAAAAGAGGAAGGTACCTTGATAGTGCGAGAACGAGAAGAGAAGAAGAAACGCCATGGTTTACAGGCGACGAAGATGAGGATGAGGATCAGAAGAAGCATAAGGAGAAGAACACCGACAATGCCCTCTAGCATCGTCATCGTCATCGCTCTCTCTCCCCTCCAGGAGATAGAGATTGGCTTTGAGTTTGCGAGAAGGTCGCTTTGAAATGGTCGCACAATTTTTTACTTTTTTTTAAAACTTTTTTTTTCATTATTTACTTCTTCATTATAATTATTTATTTCTTTATTATTAAATTCATTATTATTTTTATTAACTATTAATTATTTCTGCTAATGACAGAGATTTGAAACCCCCAAACACCTAATGAATATTTGTGTAAACTCCTCTCCCAAATCACTTATACTAAGAAAAAATTATTCATTATTTCTCACCTACTATACTAATTTTTATATCCGAACATCTAGTTTATTTGAACTCAGAACCTACTTCAATTAATGAAGACTAAATTTCACTAAACTAATTGTCTTGTTTAGCACTGCAATCCATCATGTAAATATGAAAAAATAATAAATGAAGCAAGATGAATATACACAATTTACCCTAATCTTGAAGATAGTTGGTGTTTTCCTATAACTGAAAGATACGTGAAGTTCTAGATTTGATTTTCTCTTCTCTTAATATCGCTTGTATCAAAAATATTAAAACAGTCATATGTCATATATATTTTGTTTTGGAAAATCACATGCCATATGTGTAGTAAGTTTTGTAGAAGAAGTAGCTTTGCTTGAATGATGTTCAATTTATAAATTGTTATAACTTTTAAAATATATGAATGCTAGAAAATAAAAGCTCAAATAACCAAAAACAAATCAAGCAAATATGTAAACAAAAATAAAAAAACCGATCCAAACCAAAAGCAAAGAAATGTTAAAAACTTAAAATATATAGGATGCATTTGCGGTCTATTTAATTCTCACGCGGAAAGGAATTTGAGTGGCATGTGATGGGCCGGTGGGATATTCTCGACTTGGCGTAAAGCTCCACATCATCACTTTGGGCGGAAGTGGGAGAGGTTGCGTTAGAGCATTGGAAAACATAAAAACTGTTTGGTTGGGCACATCGATTTTCCGGGTTGATTTCACTGGGTTTCTTTGGGCCAGTTAATCGGGTTCATCAAGATATAAAAAAACACACACAAAAATAAAATATTAGTTTTTTTTTTTTTTTAATACAAAAGAAGAACACACGGTTGATGAGTTTAGCAGTGCATGGAAGAAAAAAAAAGAAATAAAGAAATAAACATTACGGTAATTAAATAACAAATTATAACAATAATTTTTGGAAAAAGATACTACATCTACCACCACTCCTGTCGTCTCATCATCTAGTCAGCAACCAAAGTTTGTTAGTTATATAATCCAATGTAATCTTTTAATTTTGTTCCATGTATCCCAACAAAAAACATCTCATTTTTCATCAATTTTACAACCCGATTCAAAATAGAGAATGTCGTGACATAATTAATTATTTATACATTTTATTTTACAACATTCACGTACAACTCATCATGTACCAAAGTAATCTATATAAATTATGAGACGCGTGTTATACACGCGTCACATACAATAAGTTTTTCCAGATGCAACGACATATTCTTTCTCATGAATGGTTTGCCCCATGGCCACTATAAACTAAAACTAGCTAGCCAACCAGTCATAGCTTTCAATATAACAAATTAAAAGAAAATAATGTATATGTATAAACTAAAACAGCATTATATATATAGTTGACGAATGTATGTAATTTGTTATTACCGAATCAAGTGGAGATGAGTGGGAACTTGCATCTTTACTCATTCTTTGGCTGGGATATGTATATAGAAAACACAGAGCTTCTTCCTTCGAGCTTTGATAGCCAAGAGCCAGTATAGATTATTATGATATATGTTGAATTTTGGATGTGACAGAAATGATAGAGCTGGCTTTTAATTTATAAGGAGGAAATACCCTACATATGGAAAATGGGCGTCTCCTTTATATGGAAGAGTATCGCGAGCAATAATTTGCATGGAAAGTTATTAGATATGCTTCTAAATGAATTTGGATGTTTTGCATCCATTAATATTTGGTAAGCATATTAATTGTATAAAAAATTACAGCATTGGTTCATTCTCTTTAGACAAATATCTAATATAATTAGAGTAACCAACTCTAAACTAACTCACAATGAGTGCACGGGCACAAAATGTTAATAAAGTGTTATGCAAGGTTTAGAGTTTCCGATGTGGGATTCTATTTCTATATTCTCACCGATACGCGTGTTAATATGAAGAAGAAGAAAAAAACTTGTGAATGCAAGTATAGCTGCCCAAACCCACTAAATCACCACCCGTCAAGTCAGACTTGGTACTTGTTATTGCAACAAGACCGTCACACTGGAGAGAAACTCTCATGTAACAGGGATAGACCCCTACTAACAACACAATGACATGTATAACTTTTATACGTGTCATTGTGTTATTGGTCCGGAATAACAAAACAATGTTATTCCAATTACAAGTAAATTTTTTTTTGTCACGCTGGGTGCCAAAAGCATAAGTGTTTTATATGCATTGACCAAATACGAGTTGTAGTTGTATCAACAAATACATTTTACTAGACAAATTTGTAGTGGTAATTTAATGACGAATACTAGTTATAATAATTAATAAAAATAAATAAGTGCATACAAATACAATCATTGCAATTATTGGAATCTCTCTCATTTATTCTTAGAGACAAAGTACTTTTATGTATTAAATTTATCCCTTTAGTTCAGGAAAGAAATTTTGAATATGTTTGTACATTGATTGATCGAGCAACCAACTCAACATGATTAGTCGACATCAACATGACATGGATGCATATCATACATTGATAGTCCCTCATCATTTTACCAACGAGAAGCTCGTGTTACCACCAAAAGCAATATCAAAAGTCTCATATCGAAATACAACATAAGAGAAGGATATATCTCATCTATAAAAGAAGATCACCCTTGGAAGAGCATGTGGGGACTTTTTCGTTTTGCCTAGATTGTTGTAAAGAGCCAAATGTATGAAATTGCTTCTTGAGTATGAGTTCAAGGATTAGACCCCAAGAGTGTTTTGAAAGGGTAGCTGAGCCTTAAGAAACACCTTGGTCTTCTTCACTAATGAAACCAACAGTCACTTACAGATAAATTCTTGGCTTGACATGAGAGCTGAGCATTCATGAGTTTAGCATGAGAGAGAGAGAGAGAGAGAAAGAATTGTGATTTCCTATGAGAAACATAAGTTTAAAGCAAGGGGAAGGGATTTTAATGGGATTCGTTGAAAGGAGAGAGAGAGAGAGAGAGAGAGAGAGAGAGAGAGAGAGAGAGAGAGAGGAGAGTGGTTTGAGCAATTTTCCGGCAGCCTGACAAAAGGTTGGTCAGACTCTAGAATGGCTTGCTAGAGGAGAAAATGGGAGAAGATAGAGGAATGAGGCTCGAAATTGCATAAGTTTAAGGGATGAGAAATGAAGCTTGCTATCTAGATATGGGTTGCTTGCTTTTTTTGAGTTGTTTTGGTGGGTAGAAGGTGTCTCCCTTTTATAGGCGCTGGAAGCTCCTTCTTCCCAAGAAAACCCTAGTTGGTTTTCTCCAATTTTGCCAAGTCTTCCCTTTCATTTCTCTTCTCTCCCTTTGACTCATCCCATTTTGTGAAATCTTCCTCTGTCCAAACACACAAAGACAAGATTTTTGGGAGCTCTAAGGCTTTCCCACAACTGCTTCAGTCATGAACTCCCATTTTGGCTACCTCTTCACCTTATTTCCTTCCCTCTTCCATGGCAAGAGCTGGTGGGGGGAAAGAAATGGGTAAATGAGCTGGTTTGAAGGGTGTTTTGCTCAAGTATCCTTTGGTTTTTTGATGGCTTGTGTTGGGATTTGTCTTTGACCATGTGTTGGAGATTCCCAGTAGCCTGCAGATGTGAGTACTTTTGGATTTTGTCATGTTTTTGTCTCCAGCCATGTGCTGGAGACTTTCAGATATTTTATTGGTCATTTGGGCCTTCCTAGGGTGATGAGTTAGTCTACAAAGGGAATGGGCCAGCTTTCTAAAGTGATGGACTATTGAGTTTTCTCTCATGCTTACCCATATGTTTGGGTTCAAAGAATGGGCTTAAGTTTTGGTGCTCCCAAGTAACCCAAAACGTCCACTCCTTGGACCATCAATGAGCCTCGTGAATACTCATAATCATTCATATCACAACCCGCTCAGCAAGTCCCAAACATTTACGTGGCTTAGGGTCACTTAAGTTTGTAGCATGACGTGTTGCTTATTTGATTGGCGTGGCATGTGTGCAAGCGATTATGACGAACTCTTACGTACCCAAGTTGAGTTTCTTCCCAAGTTAGATGTCGTACTGGGCTAGAAATATATTTGGGCCCAGCCTTTGATTTTTTAGGCCTCAACAGAGGATCTTAAGAAAACCTCTTAAATTGGGTACACACCACATTAATATAATGACAATTTTCTCTAACCCTATATGTGTATAGCTCATTCGGATGAACCACATATATCCTGTGTGAGTGATATGCTCTTCTTATCTCCCATCCCCATTTATCCATCTCTCATCTTCCTTGTTGATCCATTTTAGGACAGCAAGAATACTATTCCACATTAAAATCCATTATCCAATACAAATCTTTGTATGCTAATAGTCAAATTGGAAAAGTGATTTCTATTACCTCGTTATATTCGTGACTATCATGTTAATAATACTATTTTACTAAGATGCATATGTTTATTGATATTTGGTTTTGAATGAAATTTTCATTCTCTAAAAAGCAAAAAGTTGTAACACTTACAATACTCAATATATGGTCATTATCATTTTAACATATGGTGAAAATTATTTTAAAAAAGGGAAGTTCGAGAAAGGGTGGGGTGGGGTGGCCATTTCTAGTGGTAAGCATGGTGGTGGCACTTAAACTTAGGCTGATAATGGCTAAATTGGATCACATTTTGTGGTGAGAGTTAAAAAGTATGTCAAAAGTATGGATTCATCATGACCTAAAATCTACTTTAGATTTCAACAAAATCCATAACTTTTTTGTTTCCTTCAAAATCAATGACTTTTCTAATGGTTTATGCTAAAATATGAATATGGTTTGAATACTTTAGGTTAAGTTGTATTCTTCTAGGTATATATAGGAGCTTACATGAGTGCTTCACAAAGAAATAGATACAGTAATCAATTAGGATAGTATCTCTTAATTATACAATGATTTATCAACTATATAAAATAAGAAAGTAAATCCCTTAATTAATCAAGGAAATAAATCTCCTCAAATAATTAGGAGGCTCATGTCAACATCCTTCTCAATTTGGTGCATATACGTCACCAATGCCCAACTTGGTAAGTAAGTCAAATACTCTTCCACAAACAGCTTTTGTTAAGACATCTGCCAGTTGCTCTTTTGATTTTATGAATAGTAAGCGGATGATCTTATTCTCACTTTTTTCTTTGATGAAATGTTTATCCACCTCAACATCTTTGGTTTGATCATGTTGAACTAGATTATGAGCAATATCGATAGCTAACTTGTTGTCACAATGCAACTTCATTGGCTTTTATAGTTTGAAGCCCAATTCTGTCAAGAGTCTTATGATTCATAATAATTCACAAACTCTTTGAGCCATTCCTCTATACTCTGCTTTTGCACTAGACCGAGAAACCACATTTTGTTTTTTACTTCCGCTAAGTGACTAAGTTACCTCCCACGAATGTAAAGTAACTAGAAGTAGAGCGTCTATCTGTAATAGACCCAGCTCAATCAACATCTATATTTCCAACAACTTCAAGATCTTCATTTTTTAAGAACATTAATCCCTTTCCAGGGGCTGACTTTAAGTACCTTAAGATCCGATCAACTGCATTCCTATGAGAAACATTGGGTGAATGCATAAACTGACTAACCACACTGACATCATATGCAATATCTAGTCTTATGTGTGGGTTTGTGCTGTAATATTTACTTTTCCTTATAAATAAATATAAAAAACTAGACGTTTGTAGGTTCTTTAGAGTCATGATTGTATACACCCAAATTTTTATGAACTTAAAAAATCCATTAAGTCACAGATTGAATAAAAACCCTCAACTATTTATAAAACCTAATTGTTTAGGTGTGGACCTTTAATTGTTTTTAATGTTTTATTATTATTTTTTATGTAAGTGATATTTAGAGAATGAGAAGTTGAACTTAAGACTTCGAGTGCATAGGGTAAATGCTCTTACAAGGCATTGCTCATTTGTAGTGTTTTAGTGTTCTTTTTTTTAAAAAAAAGCAATATTGAGGAAAGGGGGAATCAAACATAGGACCTCACTGCACTAGTGAATTTTTTTAATCACTTGAACTATAAGCCCCTTACGTTTTTATTTTTTTTTATTTTGGGTAAAGAAGAAACTATTAAAGAAATTTGATTTTACATTTTAAGAATCTATTTGTTAAAAAGAGTAATCTAATTTCATTGAATAATTTTTGTAGTAAATTAAAATTATAAATTTATAATCCCTAAACCCTCCTTTTGAAGAGGAAAAATTGAAATTTTCATTGTCAGGCATTTTAAACATGAAACTTATTAAATTATACATGGGAGATCGTAGAAATTGAGAAGTTTAATTGCCGCCAAAATAGTCTTCATTTCGCAATTTTTATTAGGTATGAATTCATTTTCACTATTATTTCTGTCATTTATAAAATTTGATATATATAAATTCAAACACCAAAATTATTAATTTAAAAAAATTTAATCAATAAATATCTAATTTCCGTCGTTTAATAATTTATGCCATTTTCAATTCTTTTCTTCGCTATTTTGTTATTTTTTTCCTTTTAAACTGATCGAAAGCCCTAAACTCTCAAAAACCCTTGTAAAAACCCTGGTTAAGGCGCGGTAAGGACCAAACGACTAGAAACAGAAATGGGCAAGAAGAAGAAAAGAGCCGAATCAGAAGTCGAAGCAGAGCAAGAGAACAAAGTCGACATTGTTAATGGCGATTCTCATAAGAAAGACAAGAAGAAGAAGCACAACGTCGACAAAGCCGCGCTGATACCTACCGTGAGCGTAGCCGTCCCCGGCTCCATCATCCACAACGCTCAATCCCTCGAACTCGCCACCAGAGTATTTTCTCTCTCCGTTTTCTCACCATCCAAACAGATAATTGCTTTATGTTTCTCATTTCACTTCCTCTTCAGTTTTCTAATTATGATTTTTTGTTTATTAAAAAAAAATATCAGTTGGCTGGTCAGATTGCTCGTGCCATGACGATTTTCCGAATCGACGAGGTTTCTAGATTTACTCTTTCTTCTTCAGCAGTAGTGGATTTGTTATATCAATTGATGTTTAAAGTAAGCAAATTTGATTGATATGTAGTTGATTATTCTGTAAACAGGTGGTGATATTTGACAACAAGAGTGAGTCTGGCTCACCACCAGAAGCTAATTCGGATGAGGATGAAAGTGGTGCTGCTTTTCTTGTACGAATCTTGAGGTACCTTGAGACACCTCAATATTTGAGAAAAGCTCTGTTTCCAAAACATAACAGCTTAAGATTTGTGGTGAGGTTCCCCAATTGTTCATATATGCTATGCACAGCAGTAAGCACATTGGTAATTGATTATCAAGTTTATTACATCTTGGCTTAAATTTCTTTTCAGGGTATGTTACCTCCACTTGATGCTCCGCACCATCTTCGCAAACATGAATGGGGTCCATTTCGGGAAGGTAAAGTGTAATGGATGGAATTTAAGACTTGTTCTGCTATTGGAAATACTGTGCCTACTGGAATACATAAATTTTCTGACTATACTTGCTTATACTCAAGTCAAGATGACAATGTTCAAGACATTGAACAAGAACCAAAATGAGAAATGAGATGGTTCAGTTCAGACTTCCCATTGTAACTGAATTTCATCATTTAGTTTAGTTTCTTTGTTTTCTGTTTCGACCTATGGCCTTATTTTGTGAGAGCTTGCGGTAAATTTATAGGTGTTACACTAAAAGAAAGATCTCCTAACCCTGCGGGAACACTAGTTGATGTGGGTTTGAGTAAGGTACTCTCTCATATTCTAGGTTTACTGTTACAAGAGTTATTGTTTGATAGTTTCTTCTTTGCCTTTTCCTCCCGCCTTAGCCAGTAATTGATTTAGTGATGAAAAATGCAGAATGTCATCGTTGATCAAGTACTTGAACCTGGGACGAGAGTTACTGTGGCCATGGGAGCCAACCGGAATTTGGATGCTGGTAATGATTTTTCCTGAATTCATTTGTGGCCTTTCCTGATTCCTTTCTTTATCATTAATGGAGGTTTCTCCTTTTTTTAATTTTTTTAATTTTTAATTTAATTAATTTAATTAATTTTATTTTTTATACTATGAATCCAAATGGGTAAAGGCTTTTTTTTTTTCTATTGCATTCATCTAGATATATCACGCCAAGTTGTCTCATCTTCCAAGCCTAGGGAAGAAGCAGGAACGTATTGGGGGTACAAAGTGCGCTATGCTTCCAATATTACTTCAGTAAGGAATGAATGCCCATACAAGGTATTCATGCGTTCACTCTATGACCCTTTCTCTCTCAGAGCCCCTCTTGCCCTTACCAATTCATGGTTTTTTGGTTAACCATTCAGATAGGGCCTTTCTTCATCAATTTCTTTTATTCAATCACAGGGTGGCTATGATCACTCAATTGGTACCTCAGAGCATGGTCAGATTATTAATTCCTCTGATCTCACTATACCTACCTTCAGGTACTCTTCTCTAAACACGCTAACCATATATAAGATTGTTTTTCTAGATGTTGTGAGTATTGCTTTCTTTGGGTACTGGTCCTTAGCCACTTAAGGCAATTGTTGTGCTCTGTATCTTGTAATTGGATAGATGCCTACTGTGTTGCGTATTCATCAACTAGATGGCTTAGTTACTGGTCAGGCTCTTGATGTACCTGGGATGGAATTTCAGCCTCCTTCAATCTGTTAACCTCTGTGTGGTGACAAATTCTTTTTGAGGAATATGTAGAAAATTGGTGAGATCTGACAGTCAAAATCCATTTAAAATGACTCAGGCCAATTGAACCATCTATATTTTGAGAAGTTATGAACTATCCACCCTGCCTCCTTTAAATTATTTGCTACATGAGGAATAGTAGGTGAGTGCTATGCAGGCACATATCATTAAGCATAACATCGATACCAACCCACCCACCCCTTCTCCCTTCCATTACTTTTCTACAGGTACTTGAATTGTTCCTCAATAATTGTGGTTTCTTTAGTTTTCTTGTTAAGTAGTCGTCCTGGTGTCCTTCTCAGAGATTTGGGCTGAAGGAAACCATTTCAACTCTATTACAATATTCTATGTCAAAAATTGTGTTAAGCAGAAACTGAAAAGGGTAAATAAGAGAATTACTGTCAAATATTTTTCCCGTTGAATGTTTTGATTTGTATGCTGATTGAATTCAGTTGTGTTTAAAGGATTATGGACCTATATTTTGAATTTTTTGCCAGTGAATTTGTAGCAATATATCAGATTTCCTCTTTTAAGTTTCTAGATATTTTACATCTTTTTACTATTACTACTTTCAACTGTATTAAGAAATTTTTGGGCTTTTGTTGGGCATGAAGCAAATGTGAAACTATATACATCGAAATGCTGTACTCATTACGCTGCTGATATTTTTTTAATTGACTGAATGAATGATTTGGCAGGCATCTATTGATTGCTTTTGGTGGACTTGCTGGGTTGGAAGAGAGCATTGAAGAAGATAATAACTTAAAGGTAAGGTTCCTATGGCTTTGGTTTGATACTTTGAGTTTCAAATGGCTGTGGTGTAGCCTGGTGTAAGTAGCTAGAAAATAATAACAGCCCTTATAGTTCTGCAGGAAATTTTTTTCAACTTTGAATTGTGAATGGCTGGGTTGGAGTCTGGTGCTACCAGCTAAAACCTTCATCAAGCCTTTGTTTTGTCTTTAGTTTTTCCCTTCTTCCTTCCATTTTCCTCATTACAAACTTCATTGAAATTCTTACAACTTTCCTTTTTCATTTGTTGACATTCAATTAGTTCTTGATTTTGCTTGGGATGTAATTTGACTCAATTTACTTTAATTTCTTGATGGGGTTTACGATGGTGATGATAGGAAGAGAGAAGAGGATGAGAGTGAGGAGGAATATAGGAAAGTCTTCAGATTCAAAAGGGCAATTGTGAAAGAAACTTTTAAAAGCCATGCTTATTTGCATTATTAATTTGAATTTTTAGTATAAAATGTCTTAAAGTAGCTATAAGGTGTAAAAACAAACGGCTCCATATGTCTGGATAACTCAAAAATGTGTTGGGTTTAAACTTATTTACCCAAAAAACATCCCCTTATTGGACTTCTGAACATCTTTATGATCTTGGAAACACGTTTGCTTGATGAGGCACAACTTCTAGTAGTTTGTTTAACTGAAAGTATGGATAGAGAAAGGAAATGGTACTGAATACTGTTTTTATTGCATCTTTTTTAAGGCAAAAAATGTGCGAGAGGTATTTGATTTGTATTTGAACACATGTCCACATCAGGGGAGTCGAACAATTCGAACAGAGGTATTTTTAGTATCTCTTTGCTTTTCTATTCATGGATGAGAATTTTGTATTGAAACTTGTGTTAGTATGGCTTAATTTGCATCTTCATGAACAGGAAGCCATTTTCATTTCACTTCAGTATTTCCAAGAACCAATCAACAGAGCATTGCTGAGAGTTTAGCATTAGAGCTTACTATTTGCAGGACATTGAGAATTTCCACAATTGGGGTCAAGATAGGGAATCTGATTCTTGATTTGGCTGCTAACATTTTGAAAGACGGGATTAGTTACTTAGCGGCAGATAGAGTATCCTCTTCTTTTTCTCGTATTTAATGTTTTTTTCCCAACTAGTTCGCAAGCTCAACATTAAGCTGCTTGTTTCAGTGTACAATAGTCTAGTCTGAGCTGCAATGTTGGGAATGACTTTACAATCCCTTTCTTTTTGGAAGGAAAGTATGTTCAAATTGATGTTGTAATCCATGTCAATATTGCAGAGCATAGATGGTGAGCTTCTGAGCATGGTCTTATATTGTTTTCTTGTTGTAAACGTGTAAAATACACAATTATTTTCAGAGTTGAAATTATGGCATTATTGTCTTAAAATTTGTTCAACACTTCATTCATGAACCTAGTGTGAAAAAGAACATAGAACTTTCAGGCATTTATAGAAAAGTTTGTTAGAAAAATGTTGAGGGCACACCATTTGTTATAATATCAATTATTCATTATGCTGTTCTAGCGTGCGCGTGTCCGTTACTCATAAAATAATTTGTTTATGTATATTTTTGAGTGGTTTTGGTTACAATAACGAGTGTATAAAATGAAAAGAAAATGCTCAACTAGTAGGTTTTTCCATGTCATTATATTCATGCCAAGTTAGCTTTTACAAGCCTTGATTAAGAGAGGATCTAGAATTTCAAACAAAAAAGTCATTTTGATACCTATAGTTTATCGTTTTTACTACTAAGGTCATTTTAGTTCCAATTTGATAAATTTTGTACCTATAATTTGAATTCTAAGCAATTCAAGGACAATTCCTCAATTTTTGTCAAATTATTCTAATATGGAGGGGCACTTCTGTCCAATCTTACAACCCCACCCACAAGCGCCCATAAGCCCCTCCCCAACCACTTGACAACCATCCTTCCTCCCCCAAACTCCTCCTAACTCAACCCACTCCCCACATTATAGCCGCTGCCACCACACACCTCCCTCTCCCCCAAAAAAATCAACTCAACATTATGCTCTCTCTCTCTCTCTCTCTCTCTCTCTCTCTATTATCAACTCCAAGCCTAATTCCATGCCTTGCCAAAAAGCATGAAATTTTCAAAAAACAAAAGCCAGAGATTAAGACTAAAGAGTCACACAATTGTTTATTCAAGATTGGAGGTAAGAGACTTTGAGACTTGAAAGCATAAGAAAAGCTATAGTAGGGGGCTGCTGGGAGTGGTTGGGAGGAGCTGTAAGATTGGATTGAAATACCCTTCCATATTAGAGTAATTTTACATAAATTGGAGATTGTCCTTGAATTGCTTGAAATTCAAACTATAGTGACAAAATTGATCAAATTGCAACTATAGGAACCTTAATGATAAAAGTGATAAACTACATGGACCAAAAATGACTTTTTATCAAAAAGAAAATCAAAGTTTAAAATAGTAACCACAATTAACTTAAATTTCCGAACAATTATTCGAGACATTTGGCACTTTCTACCAAATTTCACTCAGGTCACTATTCATTATATATTCCTTGAAGCTAATATGATAGTTGATACATTAGTCACATTAGTCAAAAAAGGACATTCCTCCTCAAATACTTGTAAATGGTTCAGTAATTTTCCCTTGGATGTTTATCATATATTTACTTTTGATAAGTTTATCTTAAAAAAAAAAACGGGTAAATTATTTGTTTTTGTGTAAATTTTCCATTTTACCACTCACATGTTAATAAACTAGTTTATTATCCATATATATATATATATATAAAACAAAAGGCAGAGAATGGTGAAACATTCAAAATACTAAAAAATACCCTTGGTTAGTTATCTATATTTTCCATTTTACCACTCGCATGTGCCGAGGGGCTAGTTAAATTAATATGTAAACTTTCCGTTTTACCGCACGTGCTAAGAAGCTTACTTATTTTTAAATAAATATGTAAACTTACCCTTGATGAAAACAAAATTTTTATTATTTAAAATTGATATTTTTTTTGGGTGAAATATATAAAAGTGATATTGAAAGAGAATGAATCAAACGTTTTAAAGGAAAATAGAAAAAGAAATTCTGAAGCAAGGGGCATAATCGGTGTAGAAATGGACGGTCTCTGTTTGACATCCTCCCAGGGGCAATTCAGTCATTCACTAGGCAAATAGAGGCGTGTTTGGAAACACCACAATATCTAAAAGAGGACCTTCCGTAGCTTGGTCCTATATTTTTCTCTCATTTATATATAAAAACCCGAGAGAAAAAAGAGAGCGACAAAACCCGAACGCCGAAGACAACCCAAGTAACCAACCTCTTTGTTTTGGCAAAGGGATTTATAGACAGAGCGATAAACAGAGCGAGAGATAGAGAGAGGAGAGAGAGAGCGTGTGTTATTTGTAAAGCACATCACAGATTAAAATTTCTCCTAATAATTCAATTCAAAAAAAGACCGTTTAAAGAGATCCATTGGGTTGTTCACTCCCGCCAAGGTCCATGGCTCAGCTTGAGAGCCTCGACCACATCCACAAGACAAAGACTCTGATCTGTGCCCTCAACCTCGTCTCCCGCAATCTCCCTCTCCCTCCCGACCTCTTCGACGTCGTTTCGTCCATCTATGACAGCGCCCAAGACGCCAATCTCGAACATGACAAGGGTTTGGTATGGTTTCTTCTAACTCCCTTTCTTTTCTCTGCGTTATGGGTTTTGGTTTTGGGGTTTTCAGGGTGTTTTCGAGGTTTTGGGTCGGTTTTGGTTCTTGGGTTCTTGTCAATTTAGCTTCTTTGTTTGGTTTTGTGTGTGGAATTGGTGATTTGGGCTCTTTTTTATTTTGGGATTTCAGTGAAGCTTGAAAATATGGAATTCTGTAGGAAAAAGTTTCTACCTTTATGCGTTAACCAATTGAATTTATTCACTGGAGGGGGTTGCAGCTGGTGTTTTATTGTCCTTTATTGTGTTGCTTCATTGCTTCAAGAAGTTTGACCTTGATATATGTGATGCTACAGGATGATCCTGATGGTTCCGCAGGAGAAGATTTGTTAGCAGACCTTGAAGATGCACTTTTGAATCAACGTCAAAATTGCATGTCAGGTGCAGGATTAATAGAATCGAGAGAAAAACGTTATCAAAGCCACATTCAGCATAGATTAACCGAACTTGAAGGTGACTGGTTTTATGATAACTATACACCGAGTGTTTCACATTCTTTTGCTCATTATGCCATTCGTGTTAAACCTTATGAATAATTTTTATTCAGCATCTGATGACATTTGAATTTTTGGTAAAGCAGCGAGATAATTTAATCATTAGGCTCCTAATTGTTGTTGTGGAATAATATTCTATTAGCTAATCAGGCGGTAGGCAGTGGGATGCAGTTGGGTTTGTTACTATGTTCAAAACATAAGAAGAAAAAAAGAAGAGAAGAAAAAGCTAATTCTTTATTTATTGATGTCGGATGTCTCTTTGTACTCTAACCCATGTTTTAGAGTAGATGTGGAAGTTAAAGATCGGCTAGGCCTCAACTCCTGTGGTGAAGGGGGGTGAGACCAGGTTGGGGTCGGTCTTATGTCTGAATTTTTTTCTTGCAAAAGAATGAAGAGTAATCATGTCTTAACCTGCATTGCATTTAATTCAAAGACCACATCATTTTTGCATTTGGGTCATGTCTTAACCTGCGATGTACTTAATTTATGGACCACCCAGAAAGTATCACTTCAACCTTTGATTTGTTATCTAAACTTCTTTTAGAGTCCCATAAGTGTTTTTATGCAGTAAAATTTGATATTATGGTCTAGAAGGGTGAGCCATTACTTACTAATGATTTTGAATCAGAATTACCTTCAAGTAGAGGAGAGGACCTGCAGACAAAGTGCTTGCTTGAACTCTATGGGCTAAAGGTAAACTTGATGTACTGAAGTTGTTTTGGATATTCTGTGTCAAAGTGATAATCTCAATCTTAAAATGACTTTTTCTTTGTTTTCTGAACCGGAAAGATTGATTTTGAGAAGCAGAATAATTTGTTCCTTCTTTCTAGAAACAAGATAAATTGCATTCTGTTTCTGAGAATTGTTTCAGGAAGACACTTTTCCATTTTTCATCTGACGAATGGAAAGATGTGCCTTAAGTAATGAGTCAAAAACCTTTTGTGCACTTTTTAGTGTTTTCCTAAAATATACAGCAAAAAAAGTCATTATTGTGATTGTTATTGAGAGCGTTATCCTTTATTTTTTGTGTACCGATGGATGACATGCATATGTCCTTGTTGCCAAGGACTTCTTTTCTAGCAGCTCTCAGAATTGCAAAAGAAGGTCCGTTGTGATGTGAGTTCAGAATACTTGCTCCGTATGAACTGTGCATATCCGGACAAAACATTGTTTGACTGGGGAATGATGCGATTGCGCCGTCCACTGTATGGTGTTGGAGATGCTTTTGCGATGGAGGCTGATGATCAATTCAGGAAGAAACGAGATGCTGAGGTCATATAATAATACATGCATTACTTGTTTGAAATTGTCATACCTAGAAGGGTAATAATGAAAATCTGGGTTTCTATTGCAGATTATATAGTTTTTACATCATGGAATGATGTGGCACTATTTGATTGAATTTTTCTTTTTTGTAGCCTTTCTTTCATTTTCTCTGGTCAGTTCTGAATAAACATGATAAAATAGGTACATTTAGAGTATTTGGTCAACCCTTGGCCCTAGATGGTCAACCCTTGGCCCTAGAGATGCCTAGCTAAATCCATTGAATGGTTGAAGGTGTTCATAATGGGTAAATGTGAGTTTCTAGACAGTACGGGTTATAAATCTGGAGACATATCAGAATTTTTTTCTGTTTTATCAAAAAATATTATATGATCCACAGTGAGGATCATCTAAGTGAATACGTGCTAAGTGTGTGTGTGTGTGTGTGTGTGTGTGCGCGTCCTGAAAGCTGCTGATATAGTAGTATACCTTTGATGCAGCGGCTCTCAAGATTAGAAGAGGAGGAGAAGAACAATATCGAGACTAGAAAAAGGAGATTTTTCACAGAAGTACGTAATGCTGTTCGTGAATACCAATTGCAAATTCAGGCTTCTGTGAAACGTCAAAAACAGAGGAATGATAATGTCCTGGTGCGTATTTTTGTCTTTTCCTCTTTTTTTTTTTTTTCCAATTATCCTCTGATGTGTGTTTAAATGAATGGGATGTTGTACTGAAACTTCTGGTGAAACCTAGTGAAATATGTAGATTAAAAAAATATTTAGCATTAATTGCATTAGAATTTCAAAAACAGGTATTACATGAAAAAGCAGAAAAATTCATTAAGATGCTTATACATAATTTTGGGAGAGACCTAGGATCACCCACACCTCACCCATAACTTTGATCTCCTACTCAACGTGAGCCACAAAATCCATGCTTATCATTTTACTAAAATCCGGTGACTGATTTAAATCCCAATAAAGTACTTTTCTCTTTTAAATAAATGTTAGCTGTTAGATTTTGAACTAATATTTCATGAGCATAGATTTTCATGCTCCAAGGAGTTGAGATCATGACTGTACACCCACATATTATATGCATAGATCTACATAAGGAGATTTATAAAGAGGGGATCCCTTTGCTTAAGAAGCAAAAGGGACCTCATTTGTGCCCAAGTCCATCAAAACTGCAATCTTTAAAAATTATCTTTAATTCCAGCAGACAGGATTTATTGTTACTCTTAGGGGGCTAAACTACCAAATCAATAAGGTTACAAAAAAAATAGGGTGTATTATACTACATCTTAACGGTGAAGGAGTCCTTTATCATTATCTTATTTTAACAGAATTGGCACGCAAAGCAAAGACAGCGAGCCACACGGGCTGAGAAATTGAGGTTCCAAGCTTTAAAGGCTGATGATCAGGAAGCATACATGAGAATGGTAAAGGAGAGCAAAAATGAAAGATTAACAATGCTTCTTGAAGAAACGAATAAACTTCTCGTTAATTTGGGAGCTGCTGTTCAACGCCAGAAAGATATTAAACATTCAGAGGGCATTGAAGCCCTGAAAGACTCAGAAGGTGATTTGACTGAGTTGGAAGAAGATGTGGACATCATTGATTCTGACTGTAATGATGACAGTAGCGACTTGCTTAAAGGTCAGCGGCAATATAACTCAGTCGTCCATTCTATTCAGGAACAGGTAACACTGTAAAAGATGATTTGACAATTTCTGCATTATGTTGATTCTTTCTTCACTTCATTCTTTATATGGCACTGTCGTACAGTTTGACCTTTTTGATTGATTCATTGATTTAAGTACTTCCCATATCGCACCTGGACAGCTTAAAACCGGGCTGCTTTCCATAAAATTAGACCACAAATCACTGATGGGGAAGTTCTCTTTATGAAATTTGTGAATTTAACAGTGCTCGTGCAAATCAAATGAGCACAATGATTCATGTTACTTGTGCTGTAAGGGGGCATATACCTTTTTCTTTCTTAAGGAGATTGAGCCTCCTTTGGCATTTCCCTTCTGACAGTTCCCTTGGCCTTTGAACATGCTTCATTATTAGTTTCCGGGCTATTATACTTATAATTTATTTTAGGTGGGCAGGCATATACTTATGAATTAATTCCAGTATAAGGGGGGTGGTCCATTTGCCTGATTCTCAGTGTCATATACTTGAACCACTCTTATACATGGAATTTTCTTAAAACTTTTAAGCTTGTTAGTGACAGTGTTATAAGTGCTGGGTGCTTTAGAGTAGAGGATTTACTAAATTTAAAATTCAACAGGTAACTGAGCAACCCTCAATGCTTCAAGGTGGAGAGTTAAGGCCCTACCAGATAGAGGGTCTACAATGGATGCTCTCCTTGTTCAATAACAATCTGAATGGTATTTTGGCTGATGAAATGGGATTGGGTAAAACGATACAAACTATATCTTTGATTGCATATCTCATTGAAAATAAGGGTGTGACTGGGCCCCACTTGATAGTGGCACCGAAGGCTGTACTGCCAAATTGGGTTAATGAGTTTGCAACATGGGCTCCTAGGTATGTGTGAAGTGCCTTTAAGCAGTGATCTCTCTCTCTCTCTCTCTCTCTCTCTCTCTCTCCATCTGGATGTCCACACATTATTATCGTGCGGATGCCATTGTAAACAGTGAGGAAATCAGAGAGAGGTAGTAGAAAACACATGGCGTCCGCACGATAATATTGTCCGGATGTTCGCATTGGAAAATTTCTATATATATATTATATGTATATGTGCATGTGTATATATTATATACATATTAGATTGCATGAAGAATTTTGCCGGATCATTTTATGTATTTTTCCTCTTGACCAGTATTACTGCCATTCTTTATGATGGACGCCAAGAAGAAAGAAAGGCAATGAAGGAGGAATTATCAGGGGAAGGAAAATTTAATGTGTTGATCACACATTATGACCTTATCATGAGGGATAAACAATTTTTGAAGAAAATTAGCTGGTGCTACCTGATCGTTGATGAAGGGCATAGGTTGAAGAATTCTGAGTGTGCTCTAGCAATAACACTTGCAGGGTATGTTGATTCATGCTAATAGAGGCCTATTATCTTTTGGTGCTTTATTATGAAGTCTATGGTTGTTCTTTCGAATTTATAATTTTTTTTTACTGAATTCAGTAGGACTTATTATTATCTGTTTCTTTGGATGGGCAGAAAACTGCAGTTAGCTATTTACCTTGGTGAACAAATTTAAACAAAAAATGAAAAGAAATACTTTTTTTTTTCTTTTACAATTCTTCTTAACTTTGGTAGAATGCTGTTCTGTATTAATACATTTGTGGCTAAGGTTGAAGTAAAAAATTTGATTTAAAGGTAACAGAGAAAGGAATGAGTTTTTTTCTTGCAGATCGCATAACAACATAAAATTTATCTGATGGCAGCCAGAGCAGTCCTTAACCTATCTTAATCAGTGATTATCCTTCGTTGTGCTGTCATATGATTTTAATGTAAAAATGTAATAGTACCAATGTGATTGTCCTCTGAGGGTCCTGGGCTAGTTTAAAGTCCCTAGACTCCCAACATTCATGAAATGTAAAGATTGAGACTGTCTACCATGCAAGGGTCTATGTGAGGCTAACTTGTGTAAAATATGTCGGAGCCTTGGCCCCAAAAAGGAATGCTAGAATTTTCAGTTAGTACTTTTTGCTCTTCCGAGGTAAAAGTAAATGTTGGTCATATATTTGAACAAGTCTTGATTTACTGATTATAAAGGTCCATGGAGTTGCCAAGTTATGTTTTCTATATTTCAAGTTTGTATATAGGGTTGGAATCAGTCGGTCACAAGTTCATTGCCCTGTGATCTTGGGTCTGTGGTTGAATTTGGTCAGGGAGATGAGTATTAGCTGGGTGGGTCCAAGGGACTGCTTTTCTTTTCTTAGTGAAACACATAAACTGTTAAGGGTAAGAAGGCCAAAGTTATGCGGAGCTGCATGATCATGGCTGTGTTATGGGTGGTATAGATGGAGAGAAACAAAAGGATTTTGAAGATTATGCTGGAGCAGGTTTTGAGGAGCTTTGGGACAGAATTCGTTTATGGTCTGTTTTATGCGCGTGTGTATCCTCTAAGTTCAGGGGAGACCCTCTCTTTTAAATTTGGCTAGATTGGAAGTCTACCTATTAGTTTTCTGTGTGGGGAACCTCCGGCACACTTGAGCCTTTGATTTCTCTTTTTCTTTGGTTCTGTATCTGTTTGCTTGGTGTGATATTCTTGACCACATGCTCTTGTTCTTTATGTCATTCTGTTTTCTCAAGTAATATAATCGGCTCTTAATCCAAAAAATAAAAATTGTTTGTATTTTCATAAAGATCAAATCCAAGTTATTTCCTTCTCTGCAACATTATCAAACGGTATAATTTTGGGGTCCATGTCCGCTTGTTTCTTTTTTCTTTCAAGACTTTAAAATAATATGAGGGTTTCTTTATTGAATTTTTACTTGTTCGCAGATATGATATGCGACGCAGACTTCTGTTGACTGGTACCCCAATACAGAATAGCTTGCAGGAGTTGTGGTCGCTGCTTAATTTCCTTCTCCCTCACATTTTTAATTCAGTTCAGAATTTTGAGGATTGGTTTAATGCACCTTTTTCGGATCGGGGTAGTTTATCTCTTACCGATGAAGAACAGTTATTGATCATTCGCCGTCTGCATCAAGTGGGTCTTGCTCCTAGTTTCTGTTGATCTTTGTTTTTGTTGACTTTATTTAATTTAAATATGTTCATGTTTTAGGTTATAAGGCCATTCATATTGAGGAGGAAAAAAGATGAGGTGGAGAAATTCCTTCCTGGAAAATCTCAAGTCATACTGAAATGTGACATGTCAGCGTGGCAGAAAGTATATTATCAACAAGTTACAGATGTGGGCAGAGTTGGGCTAGATAATGGTTTGTAACCTCCATCCCCTGATCTGCATATCCAATATCACCCCCATCCCTAATCTTACACGAAATTAAATTGAAAATAAGATTAAAAAATAAGGCTAGTTGCAAATGTGAACAGTTAACATTCTTACAAGCAGATTAAACATTGCTATCATTATTGATTCAGTCAGACTTTACTGATGAGACCTTGTTTTTAGGTTCTGGGAAATCAAAGAGCTTGCAGAACCTAACAATGCAGCTCAGGAAGTGTTGTAACCACCCATACCTTTTTGTTGTGGGAGACTATAACATGTGGCGAAAGGAGGAGATAATCAGAGCATCAGGAAAATTTGAACTACTTGATCGTTTACTTCCAAAACTCCACAGAGCTGGGCACAGAGTCCTTCTTTTCTCACAAATGACTCGTCTCATGGACATTCTTGAAGTTTATCTGCAACTTCACGACTTTAAGTATCTTCGACTGGATGGTTCAACTAAAACTGAGGAAAGAGGGACATTGCTAAAGAAATTCAACGCTGAAAACTCTCCTTACTTCATGTTTCTCTTGAGTACTCGTGCTGGAGGTCTTGGTTTGAACTTACAATCAGCAGATACGGTAGTAATTTTTGACAGTGATTGGAATCCTCAGATGGACCAACAGGCAGAGGATCGGGCCCATCGAATAGGTCAAAAGAAAGAAGTTAGGGTGTTTGTGTTGGTTAGTGTTGGATCAATTGAAGAAGTAATTTTAGAGCGTGCTAAACAGAAGATGGGCATAGATGCCAAGGTCATCCAGGCTGGACTATTTAATACAACTTCCACAGGTTTGTTGTACTTGAATTTCATACATAAGAATCTGTTATGATGTCATTCCTTCTAGTAGGTCTGCTTCAGCACAACAGCATTCACTCATTTATTTAGGGTAGCGTTTTTTAAGGGCAGTGATTTTAGCAATCCCATTGTCCATTTGCACTCCTCCCTTGGTTTTTGTGCTTTCATTCTCCTTTGATGTTTCCATTACCAAAGCATGAAATAAGAGGGAGGAGTGCAAATGGATAAAATGGGAGTATAAGAATCGCTTACCCTGTTTTTAAAGTGGGTAGCATTACTTTGCCTGCACATGCTCTGCATATATGCATTATGTTCGTATAAATGTGGTTTCATTATACACGTGCATACCATTCCAAGGTCAATATAGAAGCAAATTAGAAGTGCTACACTATGTCTCATCTGTTATATGTCTAGAGCTTTCTGTTGACAACACATGAGGCACAGGACCAAAACTGATTTTTCCCACTCGCAGTAAGGTAGCACGGGTCTGCATCAGAGATTGAGTCGGATTCCTGCATGGTTAAGATGAGCATGTTATCTTTATTTTACAGTCCACTAAGGTTGTATTCTGACAAAAGATGTATCTTGTGTTTGCAGCTCAGGACAGGAGAGACATGCTGGAGGAAATCATGCGCAAGGGTACAAGCTCACTTGGGACAGACGTGCCAAGCGAGCGAGAAATCAACCGCCTCGCTGCCAGATCAGATGAGGAGTTCTGGCTGTTTGAGAAAATGGATGAGGAGAGAAGGCGAAAGGAGAACTACAGATGTCGCCTTATGGAAGACCATGAGGTTCCCGAGTGGGCATATTCAGCACGTGAAAAGCAAACTGCTACCAAAGGCTTTGATAGCAGTAGCATCACAGGAAAGCGGAGAAGAAAGGAGGTACAGTCATACGATGATGGTCTTAGTGATTTACAGTGGATGAAAGCCGTAGAAAATGGAGCAGACTTATCAAAGCTCTCAGGTAAGGGAAAGAGAAGACATCATCTTCCATCTGATACCAGTGTATTAGTTAGTGATAAAGCTGGGGCAGAGGAAAAGATCACAAAATTGAATGAAGATCTGCCCTCGGTGAACGAGGGAGCTAGTGAAGATACCTATGGTTTGACCCCAGCCTCAAAGAGACACAAGTCTGAAGGACCAAAAATAGAGAAACATGAAAGTCACGTAGCTGGAGGAAGTGGTTTGAATGGGCCTCTATTGACATTCAAGATACACAGAAAGAAGAGATCAAGCTATGGTAACACAAGTTCGTCCTCCGATGCTAGAGGGCAAAGTTCCAATGGAAGGGGAAATGGATGGGCTTCATGAAATTGGCTCAGCTAACCCTCAAGATAGAATATTTACAAGGGCATTATTATAGCTGCTGATTTTGTACATGGATTCGAGGAATGACTAGCTTTCAGCTAATTAGTTTACGTCACAGCGCAGCAAACATTTCATGACCTTGTAGACTGATCTGGTCATGGTGATGCCGACTTAACCTCCGTACGCTCTGGTTCTTGTATAAAGTCTAGCAGTTATGAGCAACAACGTGAATGAGTTCACAATTATCAAAAGCACCTTCCATTCTCATTGTCAGGCTCAATAGGCACTGTGGTTGGATAATGAATCTAAGATGTCTGCACCCCATGTATCAAAGAATAATTGTGGTAGGGAAATGTATAAATTGATTATCTTTTGGTTTAAATTTAATTAGAGTTTTAACAATAAGATTGCATTTGTCTCGTAGAAAATATTTAACAGAGTTTTTTGCTCGGAAAAATTTGTTAGTTTGTTTTGCTTTTTAAAGTAATTGGGATTTCTTGAAATTGTGTGCGTAAGGGAATCTATGCGCAGTCAATTTCAATGGCGCTACCAGTTTTTTGAAACGTTGCTTAAATCTACAGTTCCCTTCATCACGATGATGGACAAAAAAAAAGAACTCCTAGGAGTCTGTATTTAGTTTTTTTCTCTTTTTCTTGTTTTATGAAGTCAATTATATTGACAAACTACAGAACCTGCAATATACATGTGGTACGGTATTCACGAGTGTAATATACATATATATATATGTATATATATATATGAACTTCTAACATCCACATCTTATACGTCATTCTTAAATAATTTAATAAATTTGCGCGTTGGGGAAAAATTTATTGAGTCCAATGCATGAATAGTTGTATTTTGAAAGAAGGAAACTTGGCTTTAGCCCCTTTTACATTGGAGATGGCCTAATACAAGCATTCCTAGCATTTGGTCATCCAAAAAACAATATTTCAGTTCAAAATCACCAGATAAGCATATAATTACAAAATTTGCATAATTCAGAATCATGAAATCAGGTCATATAACTTTCATTTTCTTTTGACATGCATATAATTTTGCATGCCAAAGAATGCAACTTCAGAAATGATCAACTGCCGCATCTATTTTAAGAATAGAGAGATGAAGATTACTACGCTGATAAGGTTCCAAACAAGCAAACACAAAAACAGAAGATAAACTGACTAAAAATAGGACAATAAAAGATCCAATTAAACCCAATTCTACTAACACCTGTCAGTGTCTTCACACTGCTCCACAAAACAGTTGTGCCCAACTGGTGCATAATAAGATTCAACAGAATGGTCATCCTAAAACCTCCAAATATGCCTTACAGTCATTGATGTTAAAGAGGGTAATAACTCTGTGGAACCTTAACTAGAAAAGGAAAAGACAACTAAGCATAAGAGGAACTCTATTCTTCTTGGCCAACTTCAAGGTTCTTCAGTTTTGATTCCAATTCATCCTCATTGCCTTCACCCTTTTCAGATTCTTTGTCATCATCACCATCATCATCTTCTCCTTCAGGATCATTCTCATCCAAAGACCCAAGTATATCAGGAGATTTCTTGAATGCATCCTTCACCTCATCTATGCCCTCATCAGAGATGAAATTTCCGTTGATGTTCAGCAACTTAAAACCAGGCTTCTGAACCAGAGCTTGCGCCAACACCCGAGCCCCAGCTCTTCTGATTAAGTTGGCGTTCATATCAACTTCCTTCAACTGGGGAAGACCCTCTAACACTTTGCTGATCTGAATAGCACCTTCATCCTTGAGTTCATTCTCACCCAAATTCAGCTTAGTGAGAAGTGTCTTCGTTGCTATACAAGCTGCAATAGCAGGAACAGATTTAGCTTTTATCTCATTTCCAGCAATGTCAAAGACTTCAAGTGAAGGAGCTGATTCCTTGAGAGCATTAGCAATTGCAACTGCACCCTCATCTTCTAAGTTCAGGTAGCTAAGGTAAACCTCTTTCAAACTTTCATGCTTGGAGAGAGCTTTGCTCAATGCAACTCCACCTTCTACCCCAAACATGTTGTCCCGCAAATCCAGCTTCTTTAGATGGGTACAAGTCTCAAGTGCTTCAGATAAGGCAATTCCTCCCTCAGAGCCTACCCTAGTGGAGGAGCAACGGAAATCCTCCAATAGGGGAGAACGCTTCACAACCTCAGAAATAGCAATTGCCCCTTCATCTCCCGTCATATTATTATGAAAATGGAGGACTCTAAGCTTCTCCGTGGAAGGAATCAACTCACAAACCGCTCGAGCAGCTTCTTCTGAAATGCCATCATTTATCAAATAGAGTTCCTCCAAGCATCTTTGTGATTTGAGGAGTGCCCCAAAAGCCCTAACACCTTTCTCACCCAAGGCATTGTTAGAGAGATCCAGAGACTCCAACGCACTACCTTCCAAGGCAGCTGCAAAGATATTCATGACTTCAAGAGCTTCTGCCTCTGGTCTCCCTGCTATAAAATCTGATAGGTCAACTTCTTTCAACTGATTCTTAAGGGAAACCAATATGGGCTCAACAACATGGGCTGCTCCTTGGCCAAAGCTTCTATTGCTGAAACATATTTTGGAGTAAGTATTCCCTGGCTCCGTCAATGGCTTCAAAAGTTTCTCAGCTTCCTCGGCCTCAATAAAGTCCCGGATACCTTTAGATATATCAAACAGAGTTTGAGTGGGTGTAGTGTCGGATGTCACTTTGCTGTCCTTGCTTCTAGGTTTTTTTTTAAGAACTTCCATCAGGAGCTTACTACATTCCCGGGCATAAAGCTGCACTGCAGAACTTCCATCTCCATCTGGTTCCTTTTCATAGTTCTGGTCTGCAGTGGCAAAAGCCACATCCTCAATTCGTTTTGCATTTTGCTCAGCCTCTTCCCTACTGAGCAAGGCATACTTCTCAGTGAAAAGGGATTTAGTGCTAAGATTGTTTATCATCCGGTCCACGAGCACTTGCCTTGTATTTTGGCTTGGAGGCCATAGTTTAATTGAAAATGGCCGGTGTTCTGAATTCAGAGTTGAATCCATTGCAGCAAAACCTACAAATTAAGGCTTCACATATGTAAAAAAACAGTAATAAATACTTAAATAAAGAGATAAGCAGCCCACTCATAACATAACAAACATATAGAGTTTCAAATGTTAAATGACAAACATGGTAAATTTTCAAGACGAATGCTTCAGGAAATGAGAGATAGAACTCCTATAATATCAGAAACAACATCTTTTAACCATGCATAATTCTTGACAACAGAAGTAGTGTTAATATGTAGGGTGATACTAATGACAAAATTTAAATTCTACATGAAACATTAGAAAATGGAGCAGAAGAGAGATAGGGTTATAACCCTCAAAACACTGCAAAAGAAATCTTGGAATCTAGAGAAAAATAGTGATGCATAAAATTTCTCTTCCTCTTCAAGGGAGGAGAAAATATGTATGCAAGCAAAGGTAAAAGAGTAAAACCTTCCTAAACTGTTATCATGCAAGTTACTCCAGTTTTCAGCATTTTTTTTTTCATTTACTAATCAATTTTTGCCATATATATATGGATTCCCAATATCTTTTATTCCCTTTTATTCAGCATTACCGATCAAGTTTCTTCACTTACCCTCTTTCTAGCAATCAATGGGAGGGTTGAGAAAATTTTACATTTTCATTCGGCAAAAGGTCTCGTCAATAAAATGCGAGTGAAGCACTGATTTTTAGGCTTCTGAAAATTTTGTAAAATCTTGGATATATTCTCATACAATTAAAGAATTACTACATTAAATTTTCCCACCCTTGGTTTTTGTATAACTTTTTCCCTAAAACACTCTGGTCCAATCCACAGATTTCAGGGTAACTAAAAACTAAAAAGAAAATCAACAAGACACTCACAGCAGATACGCCCTCTCAGAAAACCAAAAAGATAACACAACTGAGTTGCTCAACCATCTAATTCTTCATTATCAGAGCCATATTTTACAGCCCCGCAGCTCCCAATATGGGGTTAACCCAATTGCAAACGGTCACGTTCGTTGTCTCTCTTCTCATCTCCAACTTACACTCATACATAATGGGCCAAAAAGTTTGATTTGTATTCTTGGATTTATTACTTATGGATCCAATAATCTCTTTGAAACCCTCATTATCCAAAACTAAGCACGAAACTACAGATAATGTCAGAGTCTGAGAAAATTTCTATGCTATAGGACTACAATATTAGTGTGCAAAGAAAGCATAAAATTGTAAACAACCAACGTTAAAGAAAAATAAATCTGTTCTTTTGCATAGCCTACATGGGATCTTAGACAACATAGATTCATACGAATCAAAGTACCCACAAACTAAAAAGGGCACCCCAGGCACACTGTTTACCATCGAACCACCAAAAGATTCAAACTTTCACAAGAAAAATGATCTTGAACTAATCAGAACTTTATCAACTCAAAATGAACTACAAACCCAAACGAATCTAAACCCACCATGTAAAACAACAGAGAACCAAGATTAAGAAGCAATCCAAGAAAATGAAATGGGCTTTAGCAGCTTCAAAATATTATAAAAGAAAAATGATACCCTAAAACTGGAAAAAGAAGAAAGAAGAAGCAAAAGTTAAAGAGGAAGAGATGGGTACCTTTCTTTTTCTCTCCCTGCTTTTGGGTGGGTTTGAGAGATATTGTACTCTGGGTTTATCTGAGATTCAAATGGAGCACTGAAATTAAAGGAACATAATGTGTTCTCAATTTCAAAGAGTGGGAAATGAGTGTGGAGGGAAAAATGAAAACGAAGGGAGCAAAGTGGGTATTAGGTTTTTTGGATTTATATTTGGGGAACTCGAATCATTGATGTATCATGTGCGTTTCCGGCCGGCACTTTTGATGTTTGGAAAGCCAAATAACATTGTGACAGATGCGGATAGGGCATTGCTCCCGTAAAGAATTAACGAACAGTTTTTGACAGTTCTTTTTATTTTAAAGAAGCAAAAAAGGAGTGCTACTCTGTTTCCTTCTTCCCTTTTTTCTTCTTGCTTTTTAAAGAAAAAAGTATACATCTTTGGAAAAATATGTATAAATTATTTACTATAAATATATTAAAATTTGGAATTTTTTTTTGTGAAAGAGTCACAAATGACACAACTCATACACAACCAAATACTCCATTTATTTATTTATTGTCTTTCAAAAACTCCCTCTCTGTCTCTCTCTCACTATCATTTGTCAGCTTTCGTTTGTCACCCTCTCTCTCAGTGATTGCCTCGTTGCCTATTGTTACAATTATCCATTTATTGTGAGCTTCTTATCATTTCAAATGGTAAAAATAAATATAGTAAGGCCTGTTTGGTTCATGGAAAAGAAGATTTGATGATGGGAAATCAATTGCTTTTTCATATTTAGTAAGTCCATACATAGGAAATCGCTGTCTGACCCATGAGAAAGTAGAGGATAAAGTGAAGTCATTCTCCCAACTTAGGTTTTGTTTTCCCTCATCATGAGAAAGTTTTGGAAAATAAGTCAATATTAAATAAACATTTTTCATGACAATTTTGTCCCCATTAACAATTTAGAATTACAATATATCATTAAATGTATTCTTTTTTTATTTGATTTAATATGGGTATAATTGAAAATTTATATAAACTTTATTTTCCATTCATACTTAAAACAAATATGGGAAAGGAAATAAAGTGATATATCTCAGTTACTTTCCTAGCATTACTAAATATGGGAAAAGAATATTTCATTTTCCATCCCTTGGAAAATGACATGAGAAATGATTTCTCAAATTGCTCAGAAACCAAACGGGGCCTAAGGGTGTGGACCAAAGAATGTGGAATATTTTTTAATTGGCGATCCCTTAGTACTGACCCCCTAAGTGACAAAAGGAGAAAGCCAATGAGCGTCTTACTGTTCTAATGGTGAGATTAAATGCATTAAGAGTATATTTTTGAATCCATAATGCTAGAGACAACAAGTTCTAGACACCAACTGATGTAATACTTTTTTAGTTTTCGAAGGATAAATAAGATCCATATTAAGCCCAAATGAAAACAAATGAAACATTGCCACATCAATTGGTCTGCAAAAGTTAGTGTAATAAATTACTTTTTTTTTTAGCTATACCAATTCCATTAATAAAAGGGAAAATAGAAGATATAGAGGAATTAAGAACGCAACCCAAAAGGGTCCTTGCAAATAATATATCAAAATACAAAGTTATAAAACATAACTATTGCAACACAATAAGCAAAATCAATTCCACATCTTGAAACCAAGCTCACTATGTGAGAGATGAGAACTCTCTACCCGTTTGAGATACAAAACACCTTCAAGGGGAAGAGCAAATCATGCTCAACTTCCACCTAGGCATGTGGTCAGAGCATCTCCCAATCACCCCATGATCTCAAAGCACCAATTGATAGTACATCCACAAAATGAAACAACTCTACCCCTCAATGCAAGATCCACTTCATCAAACCCAAAAAATGAAAGGACAACACATTAAGGGGCCAAAGCTCGATAGGTCTACACAAATCTACAAAAACACAGCCTAAATGGCATATAGGAAGACCCTAATACAACTAGGGTTGAAAGAAACACTAGGAAAACAAGACCCTTGCACAAGAACGACAAGGAAGAAAAACACTCCACACAAATAAAAGGATTATTCGTCGGATGGGGTTGGTGCCAATGGTAACCTTGAAATCGAGGCCTGACTAAATCGCATGTTTTTCCCTTGGTAATCTTTTTATTTATTTATTTTATAATTACCAAGAATGGTAAATTAGTGTCTTTAGTATTTCTCTTTTTGATTGGTGATCGTTAAGTATGCATTGCACCTATATGCGACAAAAAGAGAATGCCTTTTCATTTCAACGGTAAAATTAAATGCAATAAGGTCTTCTCCAATCCATTTGAGGTTGAAGCATCTTTTGTGGGTGGGGTGTGTGTGATAGCATCCACAATGATGCTCTCTACTTCTTAGTTAAAATTTGGCTAAGAATATAACAAAGTTATTTTAGGAGCTCTCTAAAAAATTTTAACTCCAACCATACTCTCTAATTTGGAGAGTCATAAATGCTATAACTCTGTTTTTATTGGTCCATCTCTATTAAAAAATGAAATAAAAAATGGTTAGTATTAAATAAAGGTTTGAAATACTCATTAAATAAAGCAGCATTAAATTATAGGGAGCCACTAGAAGTCATTTCTCTCTCCTTAGATTTCAGAGCTCATAGAAGACTCCCTATTTTAAGAGGTGGATAGGGAGCGTGGTTGGAGTTGCATTTTTACCATTCCTCCCTAAAATTTGTCTAAGAAGGTGGTTTAGGGAGCCCATTGTGGATGCTCTGAGATTCTGCATGTAAGAGCATCCACAATGATGCTCTCTATTTTTTAGCTAAAATTTGGCTAAGAATATAAGAAAGCTATTTTAGGAGCTCTCAAAAAAATTTCAACTCCAACCATACTCCCTAATTTGGAGAGTCATAAATGCTATAACTCTTTTTTGATTGGTCCATCCTTATTAAAAAATAAAATAAAAAATGGTTAGCATTAAATAAAGGTTTGAAATACTCATTAAATAAAGCAGCATTAAATTATAAGGAGCCACCATGAGTCATTTTTCTCTCCTTAGATTTAGGAGCTCCTAGAGGACTCCCTATTTTAGGAGGTGGATAGGGAGCGTGATTGGAGTTGCATTTTTATCATTCATCCCTAAAATTTGTCTAAGGAGGTGGTTTAGGGAGCCCATTGTGGATGCTCTAAGGGTCTATACTTACTAGGAGTATTGATAAGGGGATTGTAGAGAAAGAGTGCCCCAACAGTGTGTCCTGTGCTGACATGTTGCCTCTTGCTGCAAGAGACTCCACAACCCAAGCCTAAATTCACATATGCTGACTATAAATTGTAGATGCATGTTGCAGTCTGTCTGGGGTTTGAAACTGGGAAGTTCCACAATACCTAAACAAGAGATTAGGAATTAGGAATTTTCCGTAGTCATTGAGGGATGGGTGTGTTCCCGTTATCGTTCATTTTGAACAGACTTGGTTATATATATAGTTAATATAGAAAACAGAGGTTGAAAAGGGGGTTTTGTATTGTATTGATATTGTTTGTATTGGTGTACATAGTTATATGCAGGTCTGGAGAGAACTTTACATGGAAACTAATAATGTAGAATGCATAAGGATAGCAGTGCATATATGCAAATAATAATTTCAGATTTGGTGCAGCTCAACCCATGATTGCCTAGCTGATGGACGTGATATCTGGAGGAGATGTCGTGGGAGTGATTGAAGGAGCGTCGCCCCCGCAAGACAGTGGCACCTTTGGTGACGCTGATCTTGGAATCGGAGAAGGTGAAAGCGATGGCGAGACAGCGGCTTGGTCAAGGCATCAGCAAGTTGGTCAGTGGTGGAAACGTGAGAAACATGGAGCAGACCACGAGCAACACGATCCCGAACAAATTGAAGATCAATTTCGATACGTGAAGTGAACATTGAGAAGTTTAATTGAGCGTAATGGTATGAGCTAATATAATATTTCATCTCTTACTATAGAATATCACTGTTGTTAGGTGTTTCTGTTAAAAGTAATTAGTAACGTGTACGAGATATTTCACATATATTTGTGTGGTGGGCAGTCTTCCAACTTACAGTTTACTTAATCGGTTATAAATAGTTTGTGGTCAGAAAATATATATAGTCGAACAAATGAACAATTCATTCAGTTTAGTACAAGTAGAGAAACAATATTTATGTTAACTACTTTATTAATTACTAAACAGCTGCTAGAAGAAACTAGATTTCCATGTAGTGATTTGTAAAATAAGCTTAATTAAACTTAATCTTGAACTGTTTTTAAAATTTCAGTGTTGTCATCATTATTCAATCCAAAAGAATTAGCTATTTTAGTTGATAAATTGGTCACAAGCAATTGAAATTAAATGATAAACTTAAGTTAGTAACAAACCAATTCTAATGCACAAACTCATACAACAATATCAAGCTTATATAATACACATCAACGCACCAACTTACAACCACTTTTAAACTCTCGTTACTATAGACTACAAACTTGTACTAAACTCAAAAAGAGTTTATACACACAAAAGGAAATACATAAGTTGCTCTCCCACCTTGTCGTCACCAAGTAGAAAACAAAAGGCAGCAACTCCAAATCTGCAAAATGAAGACACGCATAGCAAACAAAAGCAACCACACAAATCCATGAAAAACTACCAAGCAATACAAGCCATCCAAAAGCTAATAAAAGCCCAAGGGAGAGTGGAGAGGCATGGACGAAGGTTTGAAGGGAAGAGAGGCCACCGACTAGTCCCAATCGATGTGACATCTACGTTTTATCATCTTAAACGAGCGGGTAAGTTTACATATATATATTCCAGCAAGCGGGTAAGTTCTCCCTCTCAACTTCAAAAATTAGAACATAAAGAAAGAAAACTAATACATAGGCAACAATAACTAAACCCGAGTGAGCAAGTGCTGGAGAATCACCTAAGACTGCATATGTGCATGAAATGAATGCACCCATCATTGCAAGTACAGACGTTATAGTGATATATATAGTAGAATGCCAAAATACTTTGTACCTCTCTTTTCCCTTTGGGAGTATCAATAAGACAAGGTGCATAATGACGGAATAAGTGGACAAACACAAGGCTAGCATATTGACTAGATAAAAAATTTGGAAAGCTACATTTTTTGTTAGAACTGCATAACCCGGAGTTGTTCCTTTAATCGGTGCCGGGGCTGGGACCATAACATTTTGCTTTGATACTTTACTCATGGCATTTCCCCGTGATGCATCACTTTGATAATAACCACCAGGCATGATGACACCTGCTGTGAATGTAACAGTTGCTACGAGTGTAGCCACTATCAGATGAGATTCTCTTATATTTTTATCCAATTCAGTGTCTTCACCACATTTGTTTTCCTTTAATTTCTGGCCATCATGATCATTTTCGCTTAGAATTCGATGGCCTGATACTGCACCATTCCTTTTCAAAGAATGCTTGAGAAATATCTGCAACACAGACCAAAGAGATATATAGTGGTGCAATTTTTCAGTTGTGTCTTTGACACAAATCATAACCTAACTAATAACTGAGGGCGAGGGATTATTAATAACCTAACCATAACTAGTACTTAAATGAAAAAGTCTACACATATGATGATACCCAAATCCAAAGCATTGAAGACTAAATAGGCTAAATTAATGCTCATCATTCCGACATGTACTTACACACGCAAGCAAGTTTAATGAAATATCATACCTTATATTTAACATTCATATTAGCTTTAATGACGTTGAGCGCGTTCATGTTTTCCTTATTGAATGCCATCTTATCAACCCTACCATCACCAATGAAAGGAATCCGGGTATGGAGAGGAGAGTATGGAGGGATGTGTTGCCATCAACGTCCTTGGCATTTAAGAGGACGTTGCTAAGCCATGGATCCTTTAGAACAAAATTTGTAATTTGAGATTGACGACGCTTCTCCAAGGCAGAATGAAGAGCATTTCGACGTCTTTGGTCGACCACTTCGCAACAATCAGGACAATAGGAAATAAGTTGTTTCATTACATGAACATGGCCCTTGGAGGTTGCAATGTGAAGAGCAGTCTTCTTATCAGCTTCGTCACCCATGTAGGCACTGCATTTATCAGTTTTTAGTAGTTGTATAACAATTGAAGCATGACCATAGAATGCAGCGTAGTGAAGTGGGGTCCATTCTTTTTCGTCTGTCACTATCACCAAATCCTTTTTCTTGTTTAGTATTTCTTCGGTCATTTCTAAAAAGTATATAAAAAGAATAATTAATCAATGCAAAACTAAAAACAGTGTATAATAATAATCTTATAAATATACGTGTACGGTAAGCTAGTTTGCTGGGGAAATGAACGAAAAAGGAGAAATAATTAATTATGTAAGTTTATTATATTTATATATACCTACCTTCATCACCGTAAATCACTGCAGCATGCAAAGCGGTTCTACCAATGGGGCCTTGGTAATTTGGATGCTTGCGAGTGCGAAGTATTTCGGAGAACAAAGCTCCTCTCGGCAGCCAAATAAAGTGAAGTCTTCCCAGCAACATTAGGAGGGTAGGAAAAGTCAGGGTCTTCGCTGATCAATATCTCCACCACACCAAGGTGCTTAAACCGCACTGCCTCGTGCAAGGCTGTGTCCTTCTCCTTACTAGGTGTCCTTATGAAAATCTTCCAGCAGGCTGCTTCTTCTTCTGATGATGATGATAAGGCGAAGGCGGCAGCCCCATGCTCGAGGTCTTCACAACGACGAGCTTTTGCAGTTTGGATGAGAAGTTCAACTATTTCAGCAAGTCCATGTTTGGCCGCCATGTGCAAGGCAGTCTCACCGCTCTCGTTCTGCTGCCATAGCAGTGTCGGACAAATCTGAAGGATATCCTCCACAAAGCTGGTTGGCTTGATCGGCGCTTCTTCTTTAGATTTGACGAGCTTTGGGGTGCTTGCATAAGCTATATAAACATGGAGGACTGTGTTACCGGTTGGAGTCAATATTTGGTTAAGATGCTGCGGATCGTGTCCCCTGAGGACATCAATTTTGCCTTCTTTTGCAGCGTTGAAAACATCTAGATCCATCCCCATTAAAATTGGGACGTCTGTTGCAGCAGCTTCCTGGTCAACGACTTCGACCGATGCTGACGGAGTCTGATCAGTCCAAGTGGTGCGATCCATGTGGTTCTTTTTGGTTGTGCGCAAGACAAAGTACTGCTCAGCTTCCACTTTTTGAGTGGGTGTTGGGAAAAGTTAATGACAAGGTCAGATGAACGAATGAATGGATGAAAATTGGTTTTACTAGTTGAGATTGAATTTGAGAGAGCGAAGAAGAGTGACCAAGGAGAGGGAAAACGGGTAAATTTATATAGATAGAAAAAAAGAGAGAACAGGAAAAAGGACCCCGGAATTACAAATCAGAGCTTCCATTGTACTTGCACCCCACAGAAGCTTCTTAGACTCTAAGCTTCATAAACTGCAAATCGATTGTATCGAAACAGTACTAGCAGCAAATCAGTAGAAGCCTGCAGTCCCTTCCCATGTGCAAGCTTTCATATAGAAAATTGCTCTTGCAGTATGCCTTAGACTGTTCATTATGGTGTAACCTGGTTTTTTCTGAAAAGCACTGATTAATGGCACTAATTGTAAGCTCATTGCAATGAGGGGTGCATGAGAATGAGCAAGTTGGCAACAAAGAGTTCATATTTCCCACTTAGGCAATGCTTGATTGTTGATTGTGTTTGGAACCAATCATTACAGGTTTGAAATCATTTGTTGTATTTTTAATGGAATTCGTATGTTCCAAACAAACTGACCTCTAGGACAATCATAAGAGAGTTGGGTATGTCCCATAGGTCTTGTTTTACTGTCCAATCTACCTGAACTTACTCAGATTAAGAGAGTCCTCTCAAAAATCATGGTTAAGGTGAGACATTCTGTTACCACATCCAGTTTACCAAAAATATAAGGCACAAGTGACTTGCCTTGTGAAAGTAGGTCTTGAAGTTGAAAATCATTTTAAGGATAAAACCCTTCCCAACGTTCACATATTATAGTATTTATATCATAAGATTTGTATTCACATAATTTAATTGGGGGTTTAGGCTCGGTCACCTTTCACATGTGATCATCTTTAATAATTTATAGGCTCAGATACTAAAAGTTCAACAAATTCATCCTCAACCAACGATGAGGAGAAGATATTCATTTAATAATATTGTTACCAACAAAGAGATTTAGCATAGTTGAACATCTTTGAAAAATGGTGATATGATAGATGCAATGTGCATCGCACCAATCAATATAAATATCACTCTTCTACAAAATCGCAGGATTATTGCTCCTCTAAGCATAAGGTGGTTGTGTACATTTAAATTGCATAGTAGATGTGTTAGGATATGATTAACAGGTAACCCGTAATTAATATGACTCCTTAATTTTCATGAAAGAAAATGAATGACACAATTATTTACATCCATCTTTTATTCCAGAAGAACACAAAAACCATTATTTTTTCAACAAGAAAACAAATAAAAATCAACAAGAGATGAAAAGCTGTTAGGCCATCTTACGAATAAGTTACCACTAGCCCCTTGGCACACGCCCACGCGTGCGCCAATTGGTTTTATTTTATTTTTAGAATTAAGAAAAGATAACATGGCAATTATGTTCTATAAAAGTAGGACCTATTATCTGATTTTGTTTTTAATTTTATTTTTTATATGAAAAAATGTGAATTTACCAAATTATCCTCATTTAATTAATAATTTCAATTCTTAATGTTTGAATTAATAAAAGGTATTTTATGGTATTTTAAATGTTTCACCATTCTCTGCCTTTTACTTTATATAGACTAGCCTCTTGGCACATGCTCGCGCATGTGCCAATTGGTTTTTTTTTACTTTTTTATTTTATTTTTATAATTAAGAAAAGATAACGTAGGCAATTATGTTCCATAAAAGTATGACCTATTATATGATTTTATTTTTATTTTTAATTTTGTTAATATGAAAAATGTGAATTTACCATATTGTCCTCATTTAATTAATAATTTCAATTTATAATGTTTGAATTAATCAAGGGTATTTTATGGTATTTTGAATGTTTCACCATTCTCTGCCTTTTGCTTTATATATATAGATTATGATAATGCTTTGCATATAACAGTAAATGATACTCAAACAAAGTTACCGGGTCTCCATCCATGAAAGTTTACAGTAAATTATTATTATTATTATTATTTTTAAAATTGCAACTCCAAGTTACAAAGACTTCTCTTTCAAAAAAAATCAAAATCCCATGTCCTATAATTTGGTGCTTCAAAAATTGTCTCCCTGCGCAATTTTCTTTCAACTAAATTGCCGAAAGTCTTCAAGGAAATCATGCAATTAGTATCATAACTGAAGATGCTCAAACTCGCTCGCCTCCACCCTTTCCAATGAAGATAATGAAGAGTATCATAACTGAATATGCATGGGAGTAATGTTTTAGCTTTGATGTATTTTATGGATTTATCTCTTACGTCCCAAAAATAAAACATATCACGATAGCTATCAGTTAAAAATATGCCATGCTTCCATCCCATTCACCACAAGTCTCAATTGATCTAAGATCAGTTGCAAACATTTTGTTGTCAATTTTGTAATCTAGCTCCCACTTTTTTTTTCTCATAATTTTTTAGCATCCATATCTCAAGAGAAGCATACCTAGATGACATAATAGCCAAACACCCTCTCATGTTAAGCAAATGATTCAAACCATGACCAAAGCCCTGTGATGAATTGGGATAAAGGATCCAAACAAATTCATCTTTCTCGAAATTGAAAGAAATAATACGATTGGGTAATCCTCCACATCACGATAAATCAACCAATGCATGTCTCCGTATGCATAGATACATTCTTGCTACTAAACTCACACTGGGAAACTAAGCGTATTTCTCTCCACAATGACGATCTTATGTCCAATATATAAACGTAAGCCACACAAAAAAACCTCCCGAAAGCATATTGACTTTTAACAATACAAACAATCTTATGAGTCCTAGTTATACCATCAAATCCCATACTGTACCACTTTTTATCATAAGCTTTAACAAGGTAATTAATTGGCAACTCTAGATCTAGAACTTCTCCTCCGAGAGGATTGACCAATATGCATTTACCCATCCCTTTAAAGCAAAACAAGTTGCCAAAAGCAAAATCTGCTTCGTAATAATGGAGACTGCACAAAATCTGTGTGTATGTATACTTGCTTTTTGTGAAGTCGTGCTCGCCTTTGTAGTTCAATTATTGCAAGGCAAAGCAGCTACGGTGCGTTGGAATAAAAGTCGAGGTTTGAGTAAGAAGCATAAGTTGAGGTACTTCAACAACATGATTAGGTAACACTTGCGTTTGGATGAGAAAATTTAAAAGTACAAAGGATTTCATAAATAGTGGAATTTAAAATGACATAAATTAATATTCTAGACTTTGTAAAGTTTCTTGTTCGGGTGATGGATTTAAAACACGGAATTTAACATTTATTTGTAAAGTTATCTTTTTTAAAAACTCTACCTCTCTTAGGATTTTAGAAATGATGACTTTTAGATAGAATTTAAAGTTGGGATTTATGATCTCCAAATTCCATATTTTTTCCCACATGGAATTTCTAAATTTCTATGTTTTTTTATCCAAACATGGGAATTGGTTCATGTCAATTTAGAAATTCTGAGTTATGTCAAAATCCCAAGTTTATTTCCCTTATCCGTAAACGTAGCTTAGCAAAAAATGGGTTATCAACTATGCTTAGAGAGGTCTTGGATACGCTACGGATGTGACAAAGTGATTTTATCGGCAGTCTTGTAAGGACGTCGATGAGGATATCGTTGGGTAGGTCCATAAGGTTGGCTTCTCGTTTCCCTTAGCCCTCGACTTCTCCAACCCTAGTAACAAATTTGAATATTATATAAGTATTGAACTCATCACAGAGATGGTTCATAAGAATTGTATCAAAGAAGTCAAGATATATTAACACAAAATTGTATTATTTACCAAAAACAAAAACACAAACAAACAAATATCACAATTGACGTCATACAGTTACATATTTCAAGTAAATTAAATTGTAACAACAAATCAACAATACTTACCTTTAATCAAAAATATTAAAAGATGCGGTATCAAAATTAATAGAAGATCGATGCATCCGATTACAAAGTTTCTTCCAAACCAGCAACTACCAAGAATTCCCTTCATCTTAGTCCCAACGACTCATGGTCAATAAATAAGAATAGAGTTTGTTGATGATTTGGTGTCCTCATATACTATGTTCGTTTTGCTAACTGGAATAGAAAAAATAGAAAAAATTAGAGTTTTTCTTTTTTTTTCTTGGGCAGAAAGTAACGACAGTTGGAATGGAAGTAGGGTTTAGCTAGGATACAAGTAATTAATCAATAAATAATCATGGAAACGGGAATGACAAATTTAGGCTTTGATTTTATCGCATTTCTGGAATGGTAGTGGTTACTGGTATTATTGTTTTAAGGGGTAAATTAGTAAATTTTTTCCCTCCAAAAAGTAACTATTTGAGTTTTGTCCGGACTCAAACCGTTTTTTCCCCCAACCCTTCATATTCAAATTTTAAGTCCACAACTTTATTCAATTATTTAAGAATTGTTTAAGTCTAAAATTTTTTTTAATGGATAACTTTTCTTCATTTAATATTTTTAAATAACTTCATAATTTATTTATTTTTAACAATTTGACCTAAAAAAAAATTGAAATTCCACAAAAAATATTTTATTCCAAAAGAAAACACCCAACATAATTGAAACACAAAAGGATGATTGAAACAATTTTCGACCTCATTCACTATCTCCAAGGCTCCTGCAAAGGTGATTGGTCAAATCATATCGAAGGCTCTAATGCACATGTGGAGATCGAAACTCTATTAAGACGAATCATGTAATCACAGAGAGTCTGCCTATCTTGGTGGTACTCCTATGTAATGCTTGCCTCAAGCTCATATTGTCTTGTTGTGGCCTTCCTGGATTGTTGTGGATACGTATCCTCATCATCAGATTCCTCTTCAATATATTCATACTCATCATCCACAATCATGATGTGCAAAATTATACACGTCATCATGAATTAAGTGCAGGTTATCCTTGTAACATATTCGTGCAGGCCCCAAACAATAGCCCATCGAGCTTGTTAATATTCCAAATGTTCTTTCAACATCCTTCTTGTACACTTCTTGCATTTGTGCAAAAAGCCTCTTTTTTGGGTTATCAGGAGAAGAGATGGTCTTCACAAAAGTAGCCCAACGGGAGTAGATCCCGTCAGCCAAATAATAGCCCAAATGGTATTGATTTCCATTGACAATATATTCAACCTTGGGAAGCCACTCCATGCACCACATCATTGAATAATAGGGAACGAGCTAATATATTGATATCATTGTTGGATCTAGCGGCTCCAAAAAAGACATGCCATATCCATGTGTTGTACGAGGCCACGACCTCTAGCACAACTTTAGGCTCTTTTTTTTATCGGTAAATTGGCATGTCCAAGCATATGGCCAGTTCTTCCATTCCCAGTGCATGCAATCAAGACTTCCTAACATGCCTAGAAAGCCTCAATAGCTCGCCTTGTGAAAGAGCCTGTAAAGGTCAACTAGATTTGAAAACCTAAGGTACCATTGTACATATACGGCTTCAACAACGGAACAAAACTAACGGAGTGATTCAAGACCTGTGCTTTCACCCAATCTACAATACTCATCGGTTGTAAACATGCCACCCAAATTCCGCTTTGGAATCCTGTTGTGATCGACACTGTGGTTGCCGAACATAATTGACTTGGTTGCCCTTTTTGATTAAAATTTAATTCAAAAGAACAAGTACTTAAATATATACACCAATACGTTTCAACGTTCTAGGCAATTTGAGCATCTAAACAAAGGAGGTAACAAAGGAGGTAACCGTGGTGAACCAAGGAACCCTAAAATGGGGAAGAACGGGAAGGGAATGCATGCACGACAGCCTGGGGGCGCAAAACATTAAAAAGGTGAGTGGACCCCAAAAACAAAGTTTAGAAAATAAGTAAGAACATACTAACCCCACAGTAAAAATACAATTATACAAAACTAACTCATTTTCTTTATCATACACATGCTGAAATCAATGTATTTATGCATTATATACCAAACACATTCATGGTTAACATTAATCTTGTAAAGCATTAAAATCTTTAAAACTACCACTTAGGTGTACCCCTCTATTTCCGTCAATTCCTGGTTTGCCATCAAATATAAATAGGCAATGGGCAACCTTGTCCGTAGACATCATCATATCCGAAGGCAACAATATCACCTAAGGTGGCAAAATAATAATAATAGTAATAAGCAAAGTTTGTTGGAAAATGATAAATAACAAAGGATATTCCACTCAGCAACGTGCAAATCATAATATTTAAAGGCATGTCTCACTTATAAAACACTTTTCTTTGAATAAAACTTATTTAAGATTAAATACTGAAAGTAAATTGCATAAATTCATTTATGAAAACAAAAAGTCCACTCACGGTTGGTCCGAGCTCGCTGGACCTTTGGAAGGTCCCTCCTGCGGGTCAACTGGTGCCCGAATGCCTGATTCAAATACCAGAATAAAATATATTAATAAAACTGCTCGGTATAAATATTTAAATAAAACCCTGACCCCCGGCTTCTAGAAGTGCGTGCATCAATTAAAAGTTATTCCTATGCCCACATTACGTTCCTTTAATCCTAGGACATTCGTCCCGTGAATCTGATTTCGATCGGACGGTTAGATTCGTCACGATCACACGATCGACGATTCTAAAACCTTAACCCTAGGGTTCGCGATTCCGGAGTATCCGGGACTCCGATTCATGATCCGTCGAATCCTACACAATCCTGGCAAGGTCTAGATTAACATGTTTTAAAGTGATCACGATCCAACGGTTCGAAACTATTGAACTGGATAATGCATACTATATAAAAGTCTGCTTAACACTCAAACGACGTCCGTTGAGATCCGCGAATTTCTACACACTCGTGAGAACACTAGGATCATTCTGGAACTGAGAATTCTCCCCACCAGACTGCCCACGCGCCGCCACACGCGCCGGCAGTTTGGGTGGCTTGAGAAATTTCCGGCGGCCGGAAAAACTCCAAACCGCCGGCCCAAACTCCTAACTTAGATAAAACACCCAATTTGGAACCACTTTTGTTCTTGGACCTACCCCAAAAAGTGGCCGGAAGTGGCCGGAATCTTACCCTCAAAACCGGCTGAAACTTAAGTTGTAAAACGAACGCTCTACGCTTAAAATTTCTGAAATCTAACCCAACCAGCAGCTAAGTTACGAAAAATAGCTGGAAAACCATACCTCACTCGTCCAATTTGGTGAAGAATCGAAGGAGAACGTAAGCTTGGAAAATTCTGTCAAAACCGGCAACTTCCTTCGAGTTTTCCGGTGGATTCGCTGCGGTTGGCGTCGGAGCTGAGCTGGGTTACGTAGAGGACAACGACACGAAACTTTTGCAACAAATTTCACTCAAAACGGACCTCGGATGGCGACGAAATCGTTGCTTGAAGGTGACTGTGCGGAGAGAGAGAGAGAACCAGAAAATCTGTCTCTCTCGCGAGGAAGAAGGAGAAATAGACCCGGGGTACTGTAGTAACACTGTAGCACCGGCAATTTTAAAATTCCCATTACGTCCTTTTGGTTTATAGACCTTTCCTCCTTCGACAGCTCGGAATCGAGCGTGCCGCAATTTCCAAAATCCTCTCCGGTCAAAAAGTCAACTTCTCAATTACTAAAATAGTCTAAGGGCAAAACTGTCATTTTTCCTTAATAAAGTAATAGTTAAATATTAATTAAAGTTTGGGTTATTACAAAACATCCTCATGCAAGCATACAAAAGACATCGGTTAACTTGTGCTCATGAGATAGCCAATGTCGGCAAGCTCGTCTTTTTTTTTTTTGGGGTGAAAATATGGCTGGTTGACAACATCATTCAAGATTAAAACAACTATTTGGAACTGCCTACGTCCGTAGTATTAAAATGTGGCCTTTCAACGAAGTAGTCGGACTTGAGATTGCGATGGTGATCTTCCGTCTCACGGTTCTTGTACTCATGACCGACTACCGACCCACTATGTTTGAGGAGGTGAGCGGTTTCATTATCTAGTGAAGTATGGTGGACAATGGCTTGCACCCTATGATGATGTTCTTCATTATCTAAATCATCACCAAACATAAAGGAAAAGATGGCATTGCCACAATTTTCCATTAAAACCTTGAAATGCTATGGAAGCATGAGAATGAAGAAGATGATGTGTTTGACAACCAATAGTACTCTTCTTAAATAGGTTTCGTGGACATCTTCACAAGAATGAAAGGAGATTGATGAAATAAATTGAGAAATAGAAAAATATTTTTGGTAGATTATTTGAGAAATGAGTGGATATTTATAGAGTTTGGAGTAAGTTTTAGGGTTGGGTTTGATTTAAATTAATTAAAAATATTATTTTGATTGTTAGATTTAAATTTCAATCGTTGGATCTTTTCTTTACCTTTAAAATAGCTTGGATTTAGAATCGGATCGTTTATTTGAGTTACTATTTGAATTATTAAATAAAAAAATAGATGTTTGAATCACCAGCTGCTGCCACGTGGCGAGACAACAACTGCAACACAACAATAGTGAAAGGCCCACAAAATCTTACTTGCACATGGGTTGCGTCAGCCATGAATGAGCTCAACCAAAAAGTTTTCTAGTCCAAGCAATAATGGACTGGTATTTGACCCTAAGTTTGGGGTTGTCCAAATTTTGACCAACTAAATTTTCTTGGGTTGTGAGACAAAATGGGCTAAAATATGGGATATTTTGGGTTTGGCTTCATGGGTTGGAGAGATGGCCTAAGAGCAAGTCCACCCTAAAAGGCTAAGGCAAGGCTGCCACTATTCATGTGAATAGTGGTAGCTTGCTTTGGTTCTACCCCAAAAGGCTAGGGTAATGACAATTACTATTTATTTTATTTATTTTATATTTTTTATATTTAAACTATTAATTTTTGCATGAGAAGTGAAAAATAGAACTAGGTATTTATATATATATATATATATTATGAAAATTATGGTATTTTTTTCGATTTTTTTAGTTGCTGACGTCATCAATAATGTCAACAAACCCAGGCAAGATTTGCCTTTGGGCATGCCCAGACTTGTGGCCCCCATCAATTGCCTGGTCTTGCCTTTGTGCGCTGGAGCCAAAAGATGGGCCTAGGTCCCTTCCTGCCCGGGCAAACCAGCAGTGCTGGACTTGCTCTTAAGAGTGTGGAACAAAAATACAGAGGGTATTTGCAAAATATGGTGATTGTTCAGCATATTTCGGATATGAAAATCACATTACAAAGTTCTCCACTACATTTTTTGTTTGACTTGTATTCCAACCTCACTCCGAAAATTTGGAATTCAAAATTCAGATTAAAATGATGTTAAAACGAGAAGGATTTTGAATTGGTTCAATCACAATCCTGAATTTTCAATTCAATATTTGTTGTTGACTAAAAAATTCTCATGTCTCATCGAACAAACAATTGTTTTCGTAATGAACAAAGAAACAAACAAGTTATGCTTTATGGTTCTTTGCTAAAATTATAAACATATAGGCTTACCCAATGGATAAATTTGAATCATTATAATTGGCGTGTGATATAAACTTCAAAAATGTCACCCCAAAAAGAAAAGTTCAAAACTAGTCTAGCATAAAACACAATCCTCAACATTTTCTTGAAATTCAGCACCCCTAAAACACATTATCTTGAAGAAACTGCCAAGGAAAATATATATTATCTGGGATTCTCTACCAGTTTTCTTTCATACGAGACTATATAAGACCTTTGAGCTTGACCATTCAAAATGATCTAAAGGTTACCACGCTGCCACGTAATTAATGTACAAATTTTCATTCTCCCCAAAACTTCCCACCCCACCCCACCGTTTTGCCTTCCATTTGATTCACCCTCCCACGTTGTGCCATGCCAAGCTTCACAAGAAGATAATGACTGACAATAACCTTAGAAAACTATATACACGAAGTGAGTGAAAATGCAGTATCTGAGAATCATTCCTCCATACTTGCAACAGACTTCAATTTCATACCCCGACTCTCTCTCGGAATTTCTAGATGCAGAGGGAGTGACATATGAAACCGTTTAGGGGTAAGTTGTCCTCCTGGTGAGGCATAAATTTAGACATCTAATAAAGTGTTTTCCGGAAGTTGACAAGAATTACTTTGTCTGTTGGACATCACATTTAACACAGAACGCAAACACTGCATTTTACATTGTCTGAAAAAGAGCATTTGGCAAACGGAATAAGCAACTTACTCAGAGTCCATGTAAAGACTCAGATAAAGCCTGCTATCCATCATCCAAGACTGCAAAACCTAAGGCCAGGGTTCTGAATTGTGATAGTCAAATGCATTTCCAATTTGTTCTAGGGCAAAGATCAAATGAAATGCCTAAACCTTAAGCTACTCCAACTAGCCTAACCATGCTATCAGAGCCAATCTTGAACTTTAAGGCACAAACTCCATGACCAAGAGAAACATTTTCCAGGTTTGGTTCTATGAAATTATTGAATTGTTATTCCATAACAATGAACAGCAAGGTAAGCTCAATAAGGCATTTGGGTTCACTAAAAAAGATCATGTTATCAGTTGCTCAGATAACATTTTGAATTTGAACACCAAATGAAGTAAAAGGCAATGGGCACTAAAAACCCATTCAAGTGAATAGAACAATGACTAAGAATCAAACACCACAAATAGATAGAACCCAAGAAAGATTAAATCTTTCCTGAAAATAGCATGAAAATATAACTAAGCATAAATATCCAAACCAAGGTTTTACCAAACACTTCAAAAATCCATAACAAAACTCAAAACTAGAAATTAAGCCAAAACAGTGATAAGATCATTGGAAATGACAGTAAATAACATAAATGGAAAAAAGGTGAGCTGAGTATCTCTCAACGGTAAGACTTCTGGAACCTAGCTCTGGCACCGCGACCACCGAACTTCTTGGGCTCGCAGCGCCTGGGATCAGCGACGAGGAGAGTTCTGTCGTACCTGACCAAGATGTCCTTGATCTCCTTCTTGCTCTGTTCATCCACATATTTCTGGTAAAACGCCACAAGGGCCTTGGCGATGCTCTGGCGGATTGCGTAGATCTGAGACGTGTGGCCTCCACCTTTGACACGGATCCTCATGTCGACGCCGGCGAAACGGTGTCGTCCGAGCAGAAGGATCGGCTCGTAGGCCTTGAACCGGAGGATCTCAGGCTCCACCAGCTCGATCGGACAGCCGTTGATCTTGATTAGGCCGCGCCCCCGCTTGCAGTAGGTCACTGCCACCGCCGTCTTCTTTCGGCCAAAGCACTGAACGGACTCTATAGCTGGGGTCGCCATGGTTGCTGCTCTGGGTTTTGGATCTCCTTGTTTAGGGCTTTTGGTGGCTCTCTGTGTGTAAGTGATTGTGAGCTCGAAGAGGCGCGAGAGAGAGTTTGGGAAATAATATATGAGCGAGGGAATTAGGGTTTTTGATCGAGTGGACGGCTCTGATTACTTTGTGACACAACAGTGAGATGGTCACCCAGAGGAAAATGTATCGTCCGTGCAACTCGATTATTTGCTAACACCTGTGGTGTTCTTGCCATTAGGCCCTTTTCTGTTTGCGAAATTGGCTAAAATAGCCCATTTGTAAATAGTCTTAGCCATTAGGCCCTTTTTGGTTTGCGAAACTGGTGTACGTTTGTTACATTGTATTAAACTATGGATAAGAGTAAATAGTCTATGTTAGGTGTCTGGTGTCAATTTGTATTATTTAATACCTACTATTTTAAATGAGTTGTGTTTTTAATACTCTCCTTACTTTACTAACTAATATAACTCATATACCCCAGTTTAGATAATACACACTTAATTACAAGCTAGAGAAAAAGAACACACATATTCACGTGAAAAATTAGACACCATTTTCATCTTCTTCTTCATAGGGTTCTTTTTTGCTATCTTCTCCACAGATTATTCTCTTCACTTTTCTCCGGATATCCATCTCTATCTCTTACACTCTTCAATATACTTCTTTTCTCTTCTTCTGTCATCTTCTCTTTCTTTTTTTATTAAATTTTTGTGAAAATTAGGTTATAAATTTTTCCTTTTTGACCTTTTTTTTGGTCGAATGTTTAATTATTTGTTTGTGATATAGTAATTTAATACATTAGGATTAGAACAATACATGAGGATACATTTAGCGAATAATACCTGAGGATACATTCTATATGGTCACTCATCTAGTGTGGGACATAACATTAAAGAATCGATATCATTTTAGTTGTGGAACGTTTTAGCCTCTCTGCTGAAGTTCCTAGATATTCTAAACAGAACACATTAGAGCACTTCCAGCGATTTGAACTACCTAGGCATGAGGGGGCCCAAGCCTTAGGCGCGAGTTCCAATGGGCTTCAGCTGGCAATTGGTGGGTCCCATGTAACGGGCAGCCCAAAGGCAAAACGTGCCCGAGCTCGTGCCGGGCTAGCTGATGTCAAGAACGTAGATTTTTTTTTTTAAAATCCAAAAATTCAAATTTTTTTTTTAAATACATACCCATCAATTTTATTATTATTAATTTCATACATATAAATAAAATTAATCCCATGTGAAAATCTCATATAGAAAATCTTATCCAAAAAATTCATTCTAATTTTTATAATAAATATTGATACGTGGCAATCGAAAATCTTCTCCAAATTAATCGTTTAAGTAAAAAATAATAATAAAGTGAATAGTATTTGTCATTTGCCATGGCAATGGGTGGAAACACAACAAGCATTTTACAAGGGTTGCCACTAGTAACAACCCTTGTCTTGCCCTTAGAGCAACTCCACCCATTTACCCTTAGAGCACTTCCAACAATTGGATTCTTGCCATGGCAGGGGGCTAGGTGACACTATTCACGGAATAGTGTTTGCCCTGCAAAAAGTAAATTGCACTTCCAGCAGTTGCCATGGCAAAGGGGTACTATTCAATTTTTTTGTTTTTTTCACAAATTTGTTTACCTAAACAATTAATTTGGACAATATTTTCGGATGAGATTTTTTGATAAAATATTCGGATAAGATTTTCAGATAAGATTTCCGGTTTCAAATTTCATATAAATTTCATCTGAATTTCAAATTTAAGATAAATTTCTTTGAATTTCAACTTTTCATTTGAATTTGAATTTCAAATAAATTTCATCTGAATTTCAATTTCAGATAAATTTCATCCGAGTTTTAAATGTCGGATAAGATTTTCACCCTATAAAATTGCGCTACGTGTCATCTGAATTTCAAATTTCAGATAAATTTCATTTAAATTTCAACTTTTCATTTGAATTTCACATTTCAGATACGTTTCATTTGAATTTCAAATTTCGGATAATATTTTCACCCTATCAACTTGCGCCACGTGTCATGTCTATCGACCTAAATTTTTCTATAAAACAAAGGCTCAGCTCACAAACCTCTCACACTACATCTTCTCAAAAATTTCAGTTCTCATATTTTAGATTTCATATTTCATCTTCCATTCACAATGTCAGACATGAAGGAGGTCTTGGAGAGGCAAGAGCGAGAAATAAGAGAAAGAAGGCGTAGACGAGCATCAAGCAAAAGAGCGCAGAGAGATCTAGATCAGCAACTTGTCATGGCTGTGGCCATGCTTGATGAAGAAAACCAGAGCAACGTGGTTCACATGAAGGCCGTGCCCTAAATGTTGACACATAGGCATTCTCGGGGTAAGAATCTTATGGAATATTATTTTATCCCAACATCTCTGACTCTGATGTTCATTTTCGAGGGAGGTATAGAATGCAACAACATTTGTTCAATAAAATCATGCATGATATTTGCAATTATGATGAATACTTTGTTTAAAAGAGAAATTGTGCTGGTGTTTTGGCTCACAAAAGTTCATATACGAATGTTGGCGTATGGTGCATCTGCTGATTAGGTGGATGAGATTGCCCAGATGGGAAAGTCCACTGCCTTGGAGAGTTTGGTTAGATTTTGTGATGCAATCGAAACTCAGTACACTGTGGACTACTGCGGTGACCCACGCCAGGACTGCAACGACTTCTGCAGAAAGTCGAACGGAGAGGATTTACTGAAATGATTGGTAGCATCGACGCATGCACCGGCAATGAAAGAATTGCCCAACCGCTTAGCGGGTGAGTACGGAAATCGAAAGGCCAAAAAGCATCATCCTTGAAGCCGCTTGTAGGTTTCGATACATGGGTCCGCACGCCATTTTTGGAGTTGCTGGATCTCAAAATGACTTAAACGTTCTGGGTCAATCTCCGGTGTTCAATGATGTTTTGAGAGGAGAAGCCCCAAAAATCACATATGAAGTCAATAATACCGTATACTAAATCGGGTATTATCTAGCTGACAGGATCTACCCGAAGTGGACAACATTCGTGAAATCACTTTCGCATCCCCGAACCCAAAAGCAAAAATTATTTGCTACATATCAAGAGGGTTACAGAAAGGATGTGGAGAGGTGCTTTGGTATCCTCCAAGCTCGGTGGGCGATCATTAGGGGTGCGGCACGTATGTTTGATGTGGAGGTGTTGAGGAGCATCATGATGACATGCATCATCCTTCGTAACATGATTGTGGAGGATGAGTATGATTACGAAGCTGAAGAAGGTGTACGAACCCGATCCCATGAACACGGCCTTGACCCGAATTTATGAAAAACCAATATGGCCAAATAGAGGACCAGTGGAGCATGAACCGTTGGTTAGATATGGTCTTTTCATAAACCGTATGATTGATCGATATACGGAGATGCAATCTTCATATATTCATGAACGCCGTCAAGTTGACTTAATGGAGCATTTATGGGCGGTGAAAGGCAATGACGGTGAATGAAGTGAAGTGAAGAACATTTTTAAGATTTTAATGTTTATGTTTTATGTTTAGTTATGTTTGGTTTTTTTATGCTTTGGTTGTGGTTTGTTTGTTTTTATATATTTAATGCTTTGGTTGTGGTTAGTTTTTTTATGTATGGAATGTTTTGAATAAAAAGGAATTTTATTTAATAGTTTCTTTGATAGAGAAAAATTAAACTTGAAAGTGAAAAAAATTTAGAGTTGAAAGTGAAAAATTATTGAGTAGAAAGTGAATAATTAAACTTGAAAGTGAAAAAAATTTAGAGTTGAAAGTGAAAAATTATTGAGTAGAAAGTGAATAATTAAACTTGAAAGTGAAAAAAATTTAGGTTGAAAGTGAAAAAACTATTGAGTAGAAAGTGAATAATTAAACTTGAAAGTGAAAAAAATTTAGAGTTGAAAGTGAAAAAATTATTGAGTAGAAAGTGAATTTGTTGTTAAAAGTGAAGAGTATGGATTGGTATTTATATAAAAAAATTCAGTATTTTTTGGGGTTTTTTAAAAATTTTTTACAATTTTTTCATAATTTTGCCTTGAAAATTCCAGGCCGTTGGATTTGATGAAAATTCAAAATCGGAAGGACCAGATCGAGCCACGTGGTAGCTGAAAGAAAAAAATATTTGTGCTCACGACATCACCGCCTTGGCCACCAGCAAGTGGACCCCACATTGCCTAGGCGACTTGTTGCCGAATGGCGTTTGGGCTCTTCCCCCTCCCCGAGCCCAGTGGGCTCGGAAGTGCTATTAGGCATGACAAGGGGAGATAGGGCATCCACTATTCACGTGAATAGTGGTTGCCCTTGCAAATAGTATTTTGTGTTTCGACCCGTTGTCATGGCTAAGGGCATTACTATTCATTTTTTTGTTTTTTCACAAATCTTTTTACCTCAATAATTAATTTGGATACTATTTTCGGATAAGATTTCCGGGTTCCTACATGTGTCAAGACTATTCATAATTGGATAAAATTACCGGATAAGATTTTTGGGTTCAAATTTCGAATGAATTTCAAAATTCAAATTTCAGATAAATTTTTGGATTCAAATTTCAAATGAATTTCAAAATTCAAATTTCGGATAAATTTGGGTTCAAATTTTAGATGAATTTCAAAATTCAAAATTCAGATAAATTTGGGTTCAAATTTCGGATGAATTTCAAAATTCAAATAAGATTTTCATCCAATCAAATCAAGCCACGTGGCATCTCTATCTTGTCAAAATTTTCTATAAAACCAGAGGCTCAGCTTATACCTCTCACAACACGTCTTTCTATATTTTCATTTCTTAGAGTTTAGAATTCATACTCCATTCATTTTCAATGGAAGAATATAGGAGATGTTTGGAGAGGCAAGAGCGAGAAAAAAATGAGAGAAACCGTAGAGCATATGAAATCAATGAGTTGCAAAGACAAGTCGATGAACAAGTTCTCATAGCAATGGATTTGCAAGATGAAGAGAACCAAGGTCGCTGTCGTGGTTCACAACTCGGTCGTCGCCGGAATGTGGACAGACATATGCATTCTCGGGGTAAGAATCTTTTGGAAGATTATTTTATCCCAACTTCTTTGTACTATAATGTTGATTTTCGAAGGTGATTTAGAATGCAATCCCATTTGTTCAATAAAGTCATGCATGATATTTGCAATTATGATGCATACTTTGTTCAAAAGTGTGATGCTACTGGGGTTTTGGTGCTTCTTCCGGAGCAAAAGCTTACAACTGTTATATGAAAGTTGGCGTATAGAGCATCTGCTGATCAGGTGGAATAAGATTGCCCGGATGGGGAAGTCCACTACGTTGGAGGCTTTGGTAAGATTTTGTGATGCAGTTGAAAATCTGTATACTAAGGACTACGTGCATAGACCTACTCCTAGGGACCTCCAACGGCTTCTACAAAAAGCGGAAGCTCTAGGATTTCCAGGAATGATTGGTAGCATTGACTGCATGCACTAGCAATGGAACAATTGCCCAACTGCCTTGCAAGGTGATTACGGAAAAAAAAGGCCAAAAAAGTATCATCCTAGAAGCCGTTGCTGGCTTCGACACATGGGTTTGGCGTGCCTTCTTTAGAGTTGCTAGATCCCAAAATGACCTCAACGTGCTAGGTCAATCCCCGGTCTTCAACGATATTTTGAGAGGCCAAGGCCCCAAGATCACCTATCAAGTCAACAATACAGTCTACTAGACGGGGTATTATCTAGCTGACAGCATTTACCCGAGGTGGACCACTTTTGTCAAATCCATTCCGAATCCCTGATCCCAAAAGCAAAAATTATTTGCTACCTATCAAGAAAGATACAGGAAAGATGTCGAAAGATGTTTTGGCATCTTTCAAGCTCGGTAGTTGATTATTCGAGGTGCGGCCCGTATGTTTGATGAGGAGATCCTCATAAGCATTATGATGACTTGCATCATCCTCCATAATATGATTGTGGAGGATGAGTACGATTGTGATGCTTTAGAGGTCTACGAACCGGATCCAATGAACACGGCCTTGACACAAATTTATGAAAAGCCCATGGGACCAAGTGGAGAACCGTTTGAGCCGGAACCGTTGGTGAGGGATGGTTTTTCATGACTCGGATGATAAATCGATATATAGAGATGCAAACTTCGTATATTCGTAACAGGCGTCAAGTTGACTTGATGGAGCATCTATAGGCGGTGAAAGGCAATGAAGATGAATGATGGAGCATAGATGCGTTGGTTATGTTTTATTTAGTTTATGATTTGGTTGTGTTGTTTTTTATTTATTATGGTTTGGTTGTGGTTTGTTATTATTATTGTGCCTTGTTTGTAGTTTTTTTTATTTATTTTAATTATGTTTTGTTTGATGTATGGAATATGTTGAATAAAAAGGTATTTTATTGAATGCTTTGTTTATTAAATAAAGAAATCCAATACAAGTCATTAAGAATTACAACAACTTTAATAGAAAACATGAAAAATACAAATACATAAAAGGTATGCCAACTAATTTAATGGTTTTCATCATTTAACCAATCCGTGTTGCTATGCCCATTATCCTGGAAAAGTGTTCTTCTTATAACATCCATTCTTTCTCGCGGGGACATATGGCTTGTATCCATCGCCATGGTTTTCCGATCCGTCTTGTCCATATCTTTTTTTGCACAAATACTCCATTTCTCGTGCATACTCGGCTTGAATTGCCATCTCGTTATCTTGGCGTTTCTGTTCCATTTCAATTCTTATGGTGTTCTACCTTGCAATTTCCTCCAAAAATTTTGAATTATTATTGCTCGAATTACTCGCTTTCTTTGCCTTCGCAGCCTTTTGCTTAATGGGCCCCGGCTCCTTTTCAATGGGTGAGTCTTGACTCCTAGGAAAATCGAGAGGTGAATCCGATGTCATTGAATCACGGAGTGGCATCTCGTTTAACACAACGGCGGGATCCGTGGAATAATTCTGAAGCGTTTGCAATATTTCACCACCACCCAACATTCATGATGGTTGAAACTTTTTTTGCCTTGCCCAGTTGCACCAAACCACATCTGTGCTTGAATCATCCATTTAAAAAAAAAATGGAAATGCAAGAAATATTTAAAATATGTTGGATATGCAAGTAACAAAAAAAAAAAAAAACGGAAATGCAATTAACCTTACAAATAAATTGGAAGTGCAAGAAATATTAAGAAACAATTGGAAATGCAAGAAATATTAACAAAATATTGAAAATACAACAAAATATTGAAAATGCAATAAATATTAAAATATATATATTATGACATTAAACTTAATAAAACGAAAATTACAAAATACTTACCTCGTCACTAAGATTTTCCCCGTTTCTATGGTTGTCCATCGCTTTTGCCAAGGTATCTCTCCATTTTCTCAACTCTTTATTGAGAATTTTCCACCTACTAGACAATGCCATTTCCGTATGAGTCGACCCGAAATTTTTCACAAAATTCGGCATGAATTTTTTTCCACATACGAAAAAATTTCATCTCATTGCCTGACACGGGACAATGACAAACTTGGAGCCAAGCCTCAGATAAGGAAACATCTTCCATGGTGCTCCACGCCCCTCCAGTTTCGATAGAATAAGCCATAAAAATAATAACTAAAAATACAATGTGAAAAAGAGGAAAATGTTGAGTATAAAGAGTGAAAAATAATAGAAGTAGAACAAAATGTATGACGATTGGTTTTTTAAGTGAAGGGTATTGATAGGTATTTATAGAAAAAAAAAATCAGAATTTTTTCTTATTTTTGAAAAAAAAATTCAATTTTTTTTCATATATTTATTGCCAAAAATATGACAGCCATTGGATTGGAGGAGGAGAAGTAGATCGGAGCGCCCAAGGCTTGACACATGTCTTCTACCCGTTGGAGCTTATGCAGGTCGACGCCAAGACGCGAGTTTAAATTTTTTTGTTGGCGCATGCATTGTAGCGCCAACGGTAAAAATTAAACCCACGCACTAACGCTGCATGATGTCACTAGCCCTCGCTTGAGCTCGGTGAACTAGCTCGAGGCCAGCCCGACTTCATGGGTCCCACTCCCAACCCGAGCTCGGGCTCTTTCGGAATGTCGCTTTTTTCTCTCCACACCTTGGGCTCACCCTCCATGAGTTGCTCTTACCCTTTGCCATGACAAATGGATGGAAGTACGCTTATATCCAGTTCACTGTCTTTGTGCTGAAGTTTTAATTTCACTTTGATGCATGGAAAAAGCTGCAGATTCTAGAAGAACAACAAATTGGATGCAAAGCTACTGAAAGCCAATAACTAACTTGTATTTCAATAACCTACCCAACCCATTTAAAAAGTTGTCCAGTCATGTTAAATATTTTGGTATCTTCCCTTCTATTTATATTAGTTTTACTAATTTTTTTTTCCTTTATATTGTGCCTAGATATGAATGATAAGAAGATTGTGACATACTTTATTATTAGATTAGATTGTGATTCTTGCATATATATGCAAATTATATTGTATGTAGGAATGGAGAGTGGACAGTCTAGTCAATCAAAAGGAAGTAGAAGGGTGTGGATAGCACATGAGGAAGACGTATTGTTGACCATACTTGAAGATGTAGTCAACCATGGTTTACGATGTGATAATGGTTCCTTTAAATGTGGAACAATGAACAAAATTGAAAAATCAATGGCTGAGAAATTTCCCAATATTGATTTAAGGGCAGTCCCACATATTGAGTCCAAGATGAGATTTTGGACAAAAATTATATGGGATAATATTATAGATAAACAGTCAGTACCCTCCGGAATATATTAATATTATTCAACAGAAATTAGTCAATACAGTCCGACGTACCAAACGAGCCCTTATTATGTAAATAATGTAATAGCCACTTCTTAATCAGCGGCGGTCCTACGTTTTTGGAGACCCTATGCAAACAACCTAAATAGGGCATTCTATTTTATATGTATATTATGTTTTCTTTTTTTTGGGTAAGCTAAAATAAATTTATATGAACTCAAATTCACAATTATAACATAAAAGAATGAAATAATATATAATTTATATTAAAAATTTATAAAATGCATCAAAATATCTCGTCTTGCATTTTTTTATTTACATAGTCAAGATTTTTCTATCACGTCCTTTTTAATGGACAACATAACTAAGCTATTCAATTGTTCTTGTGACATAGTTTATCGAAATTCAATGGTCAACAATGAAAGTAATAGCACCACAATTACAACAACAACAGTACTCACATATTTCAATTTTAAAAAAATATAAGATTAAATGGCTATGTTGTATCACACAACTTGTATGCTATCAAAACCTCTTGTTTCAATATTCAATTATCAACTTCTTGCTTTTTTGGTGGGTTGTGGAAATCTCTATTCTCTGCTATACTTGCTATACTGTAGGGTTTTGGCGTTAATGATAAATATATGTATTTGATTTCCTAATTGATTCAACTAGGTTAATTGATTTATGCTATAATAAGTGGCCTTTATTGAGTTTCCTTTTTGAATTTTGAATTAAGTATTTAGGCAAGTTCAATTTTTTATTTATTCCAATGAGTGGGTGAAATCTACCTGTTCTTTTAGGTCCCTTTTATGATGGGTAATACCCGTAGGATGATTAATAATGCCTAGAGGGGGGTGAATAAGCCAATTTAAAATTATAATCAACAAATAAAAATAAATTTCGGTAGCAGGATTGATATGGTTATCAATCTTGAAACGTGCTGAGCATAAAATAAAGGAATACGCAGAGAATTATTTTACATGGTAAAACCCCACCTCTAGAAAAAATCCACATGACTCCTCAATCCAAAACAAATCCACTATAGAACGATAATTACAACAAGTACTCACACACTTATCCTAGACACATTCTAGATAATGTTTACCGACTTCTTCGTAACTCAACTTCTGTCACGGGATGATCTTTCGACACTCCTTATGTTAAACGCAATACTGGTCATGATTGCTTCAAGCTCGTCGGATACAAACCGCCACAACGATCTTGGTGCCCTCAACCGTATGAGTCACTGAATATGCAAATGAATGCAATATGAATGCAAATCACCAAGTAAACATGGAACACTTGATAACTTATCTCAAGGATATGCACAACAACTTTTCTTAAGAATTCTATATGCTCAAAAGAAATATATCAAACCTGTATCAAAACTAAGGAGAGGCACGCCATTTTTATACAGACCACATTCTCCTATTTTCAAGAGAAGTCCACGTGATCAATATCTTGTAATATATGAGATTTGATCCTATTCAATTTCGTCAGCCCATGCAAACTTCCCATCCCATTAGTTTATACAAGGAAACCATATTAATCAATGAAACTAATTTGGTATTAAAAGAAACATGCTCTCCAAGTCAATTATGAAAAAGGATATTTTTACTTAAATCAAAATAAGGTCCGACTAGAAAAAAATCTAAAGAGATAAAATCTAATCCTATTAAAAATAGGACTAATATAAAAGCACTTGTGTGAAAATAACTCCAACTATGAATCCTATAATGAATACATGATTATATCATGATTTATCTGAAATCTAGTTCCTCATATCGATCAAGTCATACTTCGAAAATCCGAGATTGAATGTATTGCGCCAAAACTTCCAATAAAAGATACTAACACACTAATTCCCGACCTATGCTAGAGTTTAGGAAATACCAATACAATTTTCATACTAACAATGGGCCTTTATTGAGTTTCCTCCTTTTATATAATATATATTTTTTAAATATATATAGGGTTTATACAAATTGGGGTGGGCTGCCTTCCCTGCTTGTGCCCAAAACCTCCCCTGTTCCTAATATGTCATTCCAAAATGACCATACGCTATCTTATATTTGTTTAGATCCCCTCCTTAAAATACTCACCCATATACCAGCAATGTCCCAATAGTGACCCTATTTTCATTTTCTCAAAACTGCAATTGGGGCTCTCGTTGTCTCTGTCTCCTCGTTGTCTCTGTCTCCTCGTGCTCCACTCCTCCAGCAAAGAAGAAGCAAACCCACAACGTAAGCAAAGAATTCCAAGTTACTACGGGCATGTTTGGTATTCAACTTGAATTCAATTTTTTAAACTTAAAAACAAAATTTGAGTCCAAAATAATTAAAAAACCTGTTTGGTAGCCATATTTTTAAAAACTCAAACTTAAGAACAAATAAAAAAACACTCCAATTATTAAAAACAAAAAATATCTGTTTTTTCAGTTTTTTCTAACAACCCACAAGTTCTCAAATTTTTTATATTTGAAAACAGTTTTCAGTTGTATACCAAACAAGTTTTTGAATCTTAAAAATAGATTTAAGAACTCCTTGATTTTAAGAAAAATCAAAGTTTTTAAATTTCCTATTTGAATAGGATACCAAATGCCCCCTACATTTATGTGAGACATTCAAATTGTTCTTGGCATTCACCAACGGGCCATATTTTCCGTTCATATCAATGAAAGCACTGCAAATATAGACATTAGAACACAAACCCAACTTTATAACAACTGCGTGAATCTTAATACCAAAGTCCAAAGAAGCCAATGGATATGATTTTGTCGAGGGTTTGAGGGTTGGGTGAAGACCCTCCTCCCTATTGCAACTAAGCCAACAATTCCAAACCAAAAGGCTTCACTAGCTTCTGGATCAATGTCATGGCGGACATTTTGGAGGAGTGAAGTACGAGCGAATTTTTACTCAAACCGCAAACCGACCGACTATTTGCGGTTTGGTGAGATAATGAAACCGAAATGCCCTTCTCAAGCATTCACAAAAATATAAATTCACAACCTAAATAAATAAATACACAACCTCAATTTCTCAAACATATATAAATTCACAATCTCATCAACTTCTCAAGCATTCACAACCTAAAAAAATTAAAGTTACAATTCCAAGCATTCCAATTAAAGTTACAATTCCAAGCATTCCAATTAAAGTTAAATTTCTCAAGCATTCCAATTCCAAATCCTTTAAATTTATAAACCAAAAGGAAAATGCAAAGCAAAATGAATTAAAGTTACAACAAAAAAGAAAAATTCAATTCAAAGTTAATTAAAATTACAAACTAAAAGGAAAATGCAATGCACCAATGTTACAAACTCAAGTGTTGGTGGTGAGTGGATTTGAAGAACCCCGTATTTGAGTACCAATGTTATTTACAAATAAAACAACATAGTGTAGTACATTTTATTATAAGAAGAAGCATAAATAACATTAGTATAAATAAACTAATTACTTACAAGTTGTCATATGTTCCATTTCCTTATAAAATTCAACTTCATCATCCGTGTGGCTATACTTTGCTGCGGTAACCGCAAGTGAAAATCAAATACCGGCAACCGCAAATGGGTTCGTTTTAATACCGCAAATGCGGTACGGCGAATGATTTTTCGGTTTAAAATGCCACCCCTAGAGTGAAGTACGAGGAGGCAGAGATAATGAGAGCCCTAATTCTAGTTTTGAGGAGTGAAGCACGAGGAGGCAGAGAGAATGAGAGCCCTAATTCTAGTTTTGAGAAAATGAAAATTTGGGACATTGATGCTGCTATGTGGGTGGGTATTTAAATGAGGGCCATCTAAGCAAATAAGAGATAGTGTATGGTCATATTGGAATGACATATTGGGAATTACAAAATGAAAATATTTTTGCTCACAACTTTAACCTAAGGTGTATTATCATCACTATCTTCAACACTTGACACGTGTCAATAGGTATAATCATAGTTAATTTTTGTTTTGTATTTATGAAATTATGGTTATGCCTATGGACATGTGTCAAGTGTTAAAGATGATGGTAAGGGTATGCATTGAGTTAAAATGGTGAGCAAAAATGCTCCCATTACAAAATAAGTGTTTTACAAAAGGGCTATTTTAGGACAAAACTCTTTTATTTTTTAGGAAATACTTCCCTCCTTCATATGTAAGTAGAAACTTCTACATTCATGTCAATGACAGTATGATAAGTGTGTAGAAGTTTTTCTTATTGTGTTTTTTATGAATTATTTTTGCACACTATTTATTTAGTATGTGTATGTTAAAACACACTATTTTTCAAGAAGCCAATACAAGGGGAAGATGGGTACTATTAGTGATGGAGATCTCATAAGGGATATTGGTCTCTGGATAAGTGGTTTTTTTTTTTTTTTTTTACAAATTTGGGGCACGAAAATTATTTAAGCTCACTTACGGGGTGTCTTCAAATGCGCGTTTGGTACACCGTATTAGAATCTGGATAGGACCAAACGCCTTATAATATTATGGATAAACAATCAAGATCTCCGGAATATATTAATACTATTTGATAGAAATTAGTCAGTATAATCCGATGTACCAACGAGCCCTAAGAATTTACTCCTGATTTGGAATGAGGGTATCTGAAGAATTAAAGTGAAATGTGACTCTATAGCTGTCGTTTCCTTGATAAAAGGTGAGATTATGAGTAGTCATCCACTATTCATTCTCATTCATGGATGCAAAGGACTACTAACGCGAGATTGAGATTACACATCAACCAACAAAACTTCGACGGGGCCTCACGCCCTCCACATATCCCATTCACCAACAATCCAATAATACAGAACGGGTCTTATACCCTCAACCCATCATAATTAGTATATCGTAGCAAAAAATAAGACAGATATAAATGAAAGATTATCAAGACACCTCAAAGTTTTTATTAAAAAATATAGAAGACCTTTTCTAAAACCCGATAGTAATAGAATTCATTTCAAAATTACATAAACTGATAATAATATAGAGATTATGCCATTGATTAATAAATGAAATGAAGTCCTATATATATATATATATATATATATATATATATATATGTTAGATGAGTTTACCAAACTTCTATAAATGTTGAAATCTTTTAAAAATGTAATTGTGATATTCAGTCATGACAAAAAAAATATTATAGTGTTTTTGTATTAGATTATGTGAGAGCTCCAATTTAAGTTTTGCACAGGATTCTCAAAATCTCACGACCAATCCTAATAGTTCTATATTATTGAATTGAAAAGCAGCCATCAACAATGAATTCAACACATGAGCAAATTCACATTTCTACTAAACAAGAAAAGAAGCCAAGCGTTTTATCATAATCTTGACATTCACAGTCTCAGCCTCAACCAAGATGTGAAAAGCATGTTCCTCTCCTTCCACTTCAAACACCTCCACCTCTCCTCTCCACCCACTTTCCTTCACCAATTCATAATACCAAACACCTCGATCCCTCAACTCATCCTTGCTAGAAACACACACGAGCATTCGAGGGCACCCGAGTCCAGCCAGGCTTGGTGCACCCGGCCCCACCGGATTGACCATCGGATTATTAATCCCTCCAGGTGCTGATGGGTACAAAAATTTCCAAACTTTACAAGGCAGCCACTTCTCAAAGTCTTCACCTCTAGGCTCTGACCCAATTGGCTTGGATCCCAGGAAATAAGGATGTGACATAAATGCCCCCAGAATTTTCACATCCCCACACAATCTCTCAACCCCTGCCTTCATGGCTACATTATGGACAATGTTACCACCTGCACTGTCACCACCTATGTACAATTTATCAAAATTGCCATAATTGACCAACCATGGCTCTTTGTTAGTATTGTCAGCATCTAATTCTTTGTGGGTTCTGTGAGAAGAGACCCATTGAAGAGCATCCCAGCAATCTTGATAACAATTGGGAAGTGGGTTTTCTGGGGCAAGCCTGTACTCAACGGAGACGGCGAGGACTTGGGCTTGTGAGACCAACCGGTTGAGGAGACGGTGGTGGTCAGATGAGAAGGCGGATTCAAAGCAAAACCCACCACCGTGGAAGTAAACTAAGATGGGGAGAAGGTGTTGGGGTTTTTGGTATATTTGGTTTTGAGGGAGGAAGAGGCGAGCTGAGATAGTGGGGTTGTGTGAGATGTTGATGTCTTTGGAGGAGACGTTGGTTTGTGGGTCATGAGGACATGGGGGCACATAAGGAGAGCCCCAGAGGCGTTCCACTGTGCCATCTTTGTAGACTCTGATAAGGGGAAGGAGCTCTGAGGCTATTTCTTTTTTGGTGGTTGAAGTGGAAGCCATTAGACTTAGAGGAGAGTCGATACAGAGGGAGGGAGAAATATAATATTTGAAGTGAAGCTTCAAGGACTAATGGGATTGGGGTGGAAGAGGTGTGCGGTGGAGGTGGCTATTAATGGATGAGAGTATTCCAATTGCTTCATTAGAAAAATGGTAAAGAGATCGAGAAGCTCAAGTTTGACAGCTATGCAGCAGGTACCGACGGCAACCAAAGAAGCCGCCATATGTCTTCTAGCCCGGTCAAACTACGGCGCCATGGCCCCTCAAAATACTTTTATAATGCAAAACTTTTTTTGGGTCAATATAATGCAAAACTTCTTCTTATGGGGAGGGAAGTAATATATATATATGAATGATTTTGAATATGATATTCGTTAATCATGTTGTGAACAAAGAGGTGCATTTTTTTAGTATAATACTAGCAACTCTCAAGGCAAAACACACTTGCAAGGACGAAAGGGAATTTAAGAAGCACATGATCAGTAAAAAAAAGTTGCAAGAAGACCGATCAGAAAAAAATTTCTAGGAGAAAAACTAGCCTACACCCGTTTTATATATAACTCATATGTTACTCACATGATATACCAATCGAGCAGAGACACCGCTTAGTGAAATAAAAACTCAAGACTTATGCATGTGTAAAAATAAAATAAAATGAATAAAAAATCTTATATCCAACAAAATTTTCCAGACCGAAATTAAACCTAAAAAGTTTACAGAAATTTATAAAACATAGAGAAAATCTAAAACAAAAATAAACTTTAGGCACTTTGTCCTCCCTTGCTCTTGCCCATGGCAATGCCTTCATCTTTAACGACATACTTCCGCCAATATGGATGATTCTCCCACACTCTGTGCATTTCTTCAATCGGAACTCCTTTCGTTTCGGGCAACAATTTGTAGATGAAAATGCTCATCACCACCACACAGACTGAGAAGAAGAAGAACAAGCCAAACTTCATGTGGCAAAGCATGGCTGTGAAGACTTGGGCTATGGCAAAGGTGAAGATCATGTTGACGGAGACATTGATAGCCTGAGCAGCAGACCTTACTTCAAGTGGGAAAATTTCACTGGGCACCAACCATCCTAGAGGCCCCCAAGACCAGGCAAATCCAGCAACATAAACACAGATTAAGAGCACCAAGGGAACTGCAAACCCTAGTGTCAACTTTCCAGGGTTGCCGCTGACCCCAAATTTAACAGCCATAGCAATTCCAACACCCACCTGCATGAGGAGCATTTGGCAACCACCCTGTAAGAAAAGCTTCCTCCTTCCAACCTTATCAACAGTGAGAATTGAGACAAATGTAGCTAAAGCATTAACGAGATTGGTGATGACAGCTGACATGAGAGACGCACTGCTTCCAAACCCCATTGTTTTAAACAAGACAGGAGCATAAAACGTGATCACGTTCATGCCGGTGAGTTGCTGGAAGGCGGGGATGCCGATTGCAAACACAAGCTGGGGTCTATATTTCCTGCTCAACAAGCTAAACCACGGGTGTTTTACCAACTTGGATGCTTCACTGGCCGCAACTAGGTCATTAAACTCTTCATCAACATTAGGAACTCCTCTGAGCTTAAGAAGCTGAGCTTTGGCTTCCTCATGCTTGCCACGCTCGACCAAGGAGTTTGGTGTATCAGGTAAAAACAATGCTCCAACTATGATTATAATGGCAGGGACCGCAGCACCTCCCAAACTCAAACGCCACCCCCCACCGCCTTTGATCTTGGCAAAGAAATAGTTAAGCACACCAGCAGCAAGGATTCCAATTGTGATCGACAATTGGAACATCATGTTGAGAGCACCACGGTATTTAGATGGGGCTGTTTCAGAGACATAGATCGGCACAGACTGATTGGCACATCCAATACCAAAACCAAGAAGTAGACGACCAACATAAAGCATCCAAACAGCATTAGCAAAGGCATTGACCAAGGCACCAGCCAAGAAAAGAACTCCACCCAAGATCATTGTGAGCCTGCGACCACACACTCTGGTTATTGTTGATGCAAAAACGCATGCAACCAGAGCAGCCAAATATAGCGAAGATGTGAACAGTGTAAGTGTCTGGCTGTCGAATTTGCAGTACTGATCGTCGGAAGGCTTGATCGAAGACTCTTTCTGGAAAACCGCTGGAAAGAACTGTTTCAAGAAAGAGTCCATGGATGTCACACCGCCTGAAACTCCAAGGTCGTACCCAAAAATCAGACCACCGGTAGCCGCAACAATACAAGTTATAAGAACCCTAGCTGTGAGTTTACCAGGGTATTGTTTTCCACCACTCGATGGAGCTATATCGCCCCCAGCCATTGTTACCTTTTCTAACTCTTTCTCTCTTTCACTCAAAGATCAATCTAAAGAAAGCTAAGAAAACTACTTGAAGCAATAAAAATTGAACAAGAGAAAACGATTTGGAAGGATCGATGGAATTAAGCGTGCAAAATTAGGTGGGTTTGATGAGATATTTATAGTGCAAAACCTCCTATGTCTAGCAGGATTACTAGTACTTGTTAGATAATGAGAGTCTATACTTGGCTGCTACATTTTTATACCAAATTGTGTATCACTTCTCTAATAGAGGTGGGGTCCACCTGTAATCTTATCCCTATTTGTAAATCTAATTAAAATCCTAACAGCTTTTGATATCCGGATGAAGTTTAACTCAAATGGATTTTGGGTTTTTATTTAAACATAATAAGATTATATCTGTTGTTATTGAGCAAGTTCCGGTCAAATTTTAATCTTATCCGCATTATATAAAAACAGTTAAGTTTTCTTTTTCTTATTATTTACACCATTGGATAATTTTGTTTCAATGACATTTTGCTGGAGGAGTAAATGCGATAACCTTTCCCAATCCAAACACTAAAATCCGAACAAGACAAAACAGACTTAATTAAGCTAAACCGAATATTGCTGTTGGCCTATATGATACATTCATGAAAGGAGATGAACTCTCATCCTTAGTTTCCTTAGCTTAGGTCTTTTTGTTTTATTTTCTTTTTTGAAGTCAACGATATAACATTTTCAACTCAAAGAAGAACAATTCTAAAAATCGGGTTGTTGTTGATTAACTAGGGTTAATTATCGAATTGTCCTTGAATTATAAACAGATTTTTTTTTTTTTTAATTTAGAAAGAAGATGTCATTCATAAACTATCAAAGGCATACAAAGATCGGCACGAATACAATGGCATCGTTAAAACATTCCAACGAAAACCACATGGGACAAACCGCATAGTAGGAAAGAGTACCATATATTCCATGGATTAACAAGAGAGTCCGACTTAGGCCACTTTTGTGAGCCCCTGAAAAATTCAAGAATATTATTATGTACACGATCCTATTTGAGGTAAGCGGATATTTTTTCACAAGTAAATACCATTATTCTATTTGAGAATAAATTATTTCTGACAAATTTGAAGTTAGAATTTTGGTGTTTTAACTTCATAGAAAATTAGTAGAAGTCGATACGAGCTTGGTATTTCTCGAAGAATTTTTCGGAAGTCAGAAGTATTTTTGGTGGATTTTTGAAGTTGGAAAATAAGAAAAACAAAATAATAATCACCACATGGCAGTGTGTGATTGAACCACATGGCAACTAGTGATTGGTTGGTCCATCAATGATTGAGTTCAGATATTTTTTGAGATACAACTAGGTAGGGGAGGAGCCACAATGAGACCAGTGTGGTCCCAGGCCCTTACTCAAGTTTTTTATTTATTTATATTTTTAAAGTAATATACTGTTATGTATTTCTATATGTATATTATTTCAAAAACTTTATGTTTTGATATGTACCCACATGTGTTGTGGCGGACCTATTAAAGCACAATGATATGTACCCACATATGAAAAATTGATTTTAGTACAAAATATGATTTAGGCTAAAAATGATGGTTTGTCAAGTCAATATATACTTCATACTAAAATCCCATAAAATAAAGTTTTCTTATTTGATGTGTAAGAAATAAAAGCCGCCAAAAATTATCTTGAGAAAATGATTATTCCGAAAAATCATTTTTCATACTTAGTCAATATTTTTACATAAAACATTTTTTCATGTATGATATGAATGCATGAAGGGACCTAAGGTTTTTTTTAGTTTAGAAATTTTGATTTTTTCTTTCTATTGGGTTTAATGGGGCGAAAAAGCTTTAAAGATATTTGCTAAATCGCTACTCTTTGTCTATCTCTTGCAATTTTTCTTGCTTAGATTGTATTTGTCTATCCCTTTGTCGAAGACAATTATGATTGCAACCAATAAGCAATATAATTCTTGATATATGTGAGATATATATATATATATATATACTATTTTTCCGTATGTATTGTGAGTTCGAATTTTTATTCTTTATAATTTGTAAGAGGCCCCCACACACGTGAAATCCTTGTTTCGCCACTGCAATTAGGTTCTATAGGACTATTTTGTGAGATTACTTAATCTAGACCTTTGATATATTCTAGGATTATTAGATGTGGACCATAAGATCAAATCAAAGACTTCTGATTTGGTATGGGCTATTAGATAGGTAATTGGGAATGCATACGGACATCCATCTATGAACTATCATGCTCCTTCCCATATATTACCAAAACTCAACTTTCAATCTAGACATTTGAATTAAATATTCAAATTAATGCAAACCGTTTGAGTAATCTAAAAATACCACTTTCCCCTTTTTCCTAATGCAAAAAGTGCCCACCAAAAGACCATCCAGAGAAAAGATATGTTTACTGACATATAAAGCTGCAAATCTCCAATTTTTTTTTCTCTCCAAAGTGAGAGCACCGAGTGGTACGGAACCTTCACGACTCTTCTTACTGGGAACTACCGTTGCGGTGGTTTCGGCCGCCGATCTATTGTTTCTAAGTGTGCGTCTCCCTGAATTTCAATTGCCCATGGAGGAAGGATCCCCTGGTGTCTTTCCCAAGCTTTCTCGTGTGACGAAGAGGGTTCGGGCTGCTGCGGATTGAGATTCTGAGTACGATGGGGAGTCGGGTTCCAATCCCATTTCGATGCAGGGGTTGATGCAAGCAACTAAGATGGATATGATGCCAGAGTCTGAGCATATTTCTAGGCCGACGGCTGATCTGGTGAATGAATCTAATGGTAATATGATGCCTAATTTCTTACCTGGTATTCATAGCTTTCGTGATAAATTGATTAATAAAGTTAATATGACCAAAGATATGGGGATTGATATTAACTGCTTGGATACTGATTATGAGGGTTTGAATGATGAGGATGATGTGTTCATTTCTCGTGGTGAACGTGGGCCGAGTATACAGTTCTCTGATCGTGCTATGGCTCGATTTTGTGAACCTTGGAAAAATGCTTTGATCGTTAAGCTCCTTGGTCGCTCTCATACTTATAACTATCTTCATGATCGCTTAGCTCAGAAATGGAGTTTGGTGGGAGGGTGGAAGCTTATTGACTTGGTGAATGATTATTTTGTTGTGAGATTTGATCTGGAAGAGGACTTAAATTTTGTGTTGACTGGAGGGCCTTGGATGATTGCAGGGCAATACTTAACCATACAAGAATGGCGGCCTGGTTTCGCCCTTCTACTGCACACATCACAAGAATGGCTGCTTGGATTCGAGTATCTGCCATGCAGCTTGAATGTTTTTGATGTTTGGTCTCTTAAGAGGATTGGCAACCTTCTTGGTAAATTGCTGAAAATTGATTCGTTGACTACTTCGCAAAATAGGGGTAAGTTTGCTCGTTTATGTGTGGAGTTGAATCTAACTAAACCCCTTGATGCCTTTGTGCAAATAAATCAGAACTGGTACAATATTGAGTATGAGGGATTACCTGATATTTGCTATCTATGTGGGTGTTATGGTCATAAAAGGGAGAGTTGTACTCTGAAATCTGTGAATTTGTCCGATAAGGCTGGGAAAGCTCAAGGTGCAGGAGTGGGACCTATGAATCATGGCTCTGTTGGGGTTACATAAACTGTGAAGATGGCTGAGGATAGCTTGCGAGGCCTTTGGATGAATGTGCAATCTAGAAGGCGACCAAAAACTATTCATAAGGATGTTCCTGGGCAGGGTTCTGGTGGAAGGAATAAAGGGTCTCATTTTGATGCTCTTAATGAGATTGGTGAAGATTTTGACATAAGGGGGCCCGATAATATTAACCAAGTTCCGACGAGGGGTGTCCCTATTTTTAAATATGTGGAGGAAATTGGTAAGAAAGTTTGGACTAAGTCTAAACATGCTAAATCGGGTTCTAGGCCTGTTCTGAATGATATCTCCAATAAGAATGTGCAAAAGGTCTTTAATAGTAAGGTAATGGATAAGAGTTCGGGCTCTTCTGATAAGTTTACAATGGGGGCTTCTCGACATTCTCGTAATCAGGTTGTTGGTGGTAGGAAGCCTTCTACTCTTAGTGCTGTCACTGAGCATTTGGAGAGTTAGGGTGATGGTTAGCATATTCATCAAGAGAAAGAGGTTTATATTTTTTGGCATCAACCTCCAAATATAACAACACATTCGGAATTTCATGATGAGGATACTAATCTTCATGAGGATGCTTCGGAGTATGATGATGATAATGTTCTTGTGCCTAGAGGGATTGATCAGCTGGGGCAAGTTGCGAAGATGGATTTGGTTGAGGGCTAAACTAGCACTTCTGGTGGAAATTTGACTAGTACTACCTTCAACACGGTTGAAGGTATGACTTTTGATGCTTAAGTAAAGGGTTTACCCTTAGTGATTGTTTATCTTTTAGAATATTTTTTATGAATATTATTAGTTGGAATGCTCGAGGTGCTGCGTGCACTAAGTTTAAGACTACTGTGATGAATTTGAGTCGTACTCATCATATAGATATTCTGTTCATTTGTGAGCCTAGAATCAGTGGTGGGAAGGCTATTGATGTGGTTAAATCTTTGGGGTTTTCCAATTATGAAATTGTGGATGCTAGTTGGTTTTTCTGGTGGCTTATGGTTATTATGGAATGCTAGTAAAGTCACAGTTGATATTGTTGGTACCTCAGCTCAATCTATTTCTGCTTGTGTCTATTGGCCTGGTCAAACTCCCTGGATGTTTACTGCAGTGTATGCTCATCCTTGTATTGCTAAGCGACATAAATTATGGGATTATCTGTCCTTTGTTGGAGCTAATCATAATATGCCTTGGTTAATTGCTGGAGACTTTAATGAGATGTTGAGGTTTGAAGATAAGTTAGGAGGAGCTTCTTTATGCAGATTAAGAGGGTTTAAAACCTGGTTTGACAACCATGATATAGTAGATTTGGTTTTTTATGGATCCAAATACACTTGGACTAATAAAAAAGTTTTTGAAAGGCTGGACAGAGCTATTTGTAATTTGAGTTGGCGAAGGTTTTTTGCTGATGCAACTGTGAGACATCTCCCGAGGACTAAATCAGATCATAGTCCCATCAAAATCTGCTTGGCTTCTTGTTTTATTTCTTCCCCCCTTTCCAGACCTTTCAGGTTTGAAGCTATGTGGCTCCAACATGAGAATTTTCAGGATGTTTTTTATGCTTCTTGGGGGTCTGTTATTGGATCTGCTCTAGATAAGTCTTATGCTTTAATTGCTCCTTTGAAGCAATGGAATATTCAAGTGTTTGGTTGTAACACCCCGACTTCAATTATTTTCCTAATTTAATTTAATTAAGAGAAAATATTAATTTACTCTTGGGTTAAGGGTAATTTTGGCCAATTTCTTATCCGGGAAGATTTTGGGACCCTGTGTGGTGTGGTTGCGTAGGTGGTACTGAGACGAAACCGTAGACAAAGTGTAGGCTTGAATCGGAGATTTAACGGCTTTGGCGATCGTAACTTGTTCGGTGGCAACTGTAATTATTTCAAGTAAGTTTGGGGTAAAATCAGATTTTGCACATTTACCCCTCACTTTCTCTCTCTCTCCCGTGTCTCCTCCCTCTGCGTCAAACCCATTCCCACATCGCTCACCGATCGGAAAATTCCTCACAGCCACCACCTCCGACCACCCCGTCCGACGAGACCGGTTCCGCTTCGAACCGCCATCTCTCCCTCTCTTCCCGCCAAGACACTGAAACCTTCTGGGACTCGCCGAAAACGCAGAAAGCCGCGAAGTGATAGAACTTCCAGCCGCTCGATCTCTCTCATCCACCACCATTTCCGACGGGCAAGGTGAGGTTTCTCATCCATTTTCTGTGTTCTAGCTGGCTGTGGGATAGGTTTGGATCGATTTTGAGTTTTGGAACCGAATTGGAAACCTAGGTTTTAGCCGGTTTTCAATTTGAAATTCCGGCCAGTTCCCGTGCGAATTGGACCTCGTGGTAGTTGAATAAAGTGATCCTGACCTTGAGAAGAAGCTCGGGTAGGAAGGGTGAGCGTTGGTGTGGAGATTTTCCGTCGCCGGAAATTTCTCTACATACCCACGCGCTGCCGGCACGTGTGGCGGCGCGTGGGCAAGGTGGTGAAGTTGTTTTTCATCCTGATGAGATCCTTAGGATGTCACGAGTGCGTAGGATTTTGCGGATCTCAATTTGGATATCGTTTGACTATCGAACGGATTTCGCATATTGTGCGTTATCCGGGTTCGATAAGTTCTAACCGTTGGATCGTTTCCAAACTGAAGTATGTTGATCTAGGTACTCTTAGGAACCTATAGGAATTTGCGGATCGTGAATCGGAGCCCCGGATGTTCCGATTCAATAATTTAAAGTTTGGGGAATCGCGATTACCGCATTTGAGCGGAAGCGATTTCAAACCTGCAACCGGACCTTAGGATATTCCTTTGGACGTGAGCGCACCGGGAACTTGGGGATTTAAGTATTTCCTTTTGTGAATTTCTGTTTTGGAAGTACATGATGTTAATCAAGGATTTGTATCTTGAAATAGGTACTTCGGTTGATCACTCGCAGCAGGCAGGTGACCCTCACGGGGCCGGGCAGCGTGGGATTATTTGTGAGTGGACTTTGTTTTAAGCATATGCATGGTTTTATTGATGAAAGTTTTGTGCATATCTTTTAAATGGTGATTTTGATTTAATAAGCATTTGATTGATGGATTTGAATATTCTGATACATCTTGGCTATATATTTTGAGTATGGATATATACATTTGAGTATGATGATTATGTTGATATGGATTTTGGGATGGCTATCTATATTGTCTATGTATAGAGTATGAGAGGTTGTTGTGGTGAGATTGTGGAAAGATGTGAATTTGAAGGATGGTTGTGAGATGTATGAGTATGGTAGGTGATTACCATTCCCTAGTTACTAGGCTTCCCACACACGTCGTTGGCAGTGCCGGTGGGGTGGGAAGGCCATAAGATTGCGGGTCTCACACATGTCGCTGGCAGTGCGGTGTGTGAGACACTTTCCATACGTGTCGCTTGGCGTGCGGCGTATGGGAAGAGTATGTATATTGCTTGAGTATCATCACACACGTCGTTGGTAGTGCCGGTGGGGTGATGATACTGTCTGCGCGCGTAGGACTTGATATGAGATTTGTGAGCTACACGTGTCGCTTGGCGGCCGGCGTGTGAGCTATGGAGTTCCGCCCCTGCTGGACTACTCATCCCGGACGCCGGGTTAGTGTTCGAAATCCTGCGTACCACTAACAATCCCCCGGTTGGATTGTCTCCTCGGTACATTAGTATGGAGAGGAGTATATATTATATTAAAGTTCTAGCTATATATATATATTTATATATGGGTATTTACGGGTTGATGAGAGTTGCATATATTTGGGGAAATGAGTTGTGGAGTTGTTTTGGACTTTGGGATAATGTGTTTTGAGTTTTTGGTTTCTGAATTGTGAAACTGCATGCTAGAGCATTATTTTTACATGGAGGGGTTACTATGTTGATTTAAAGTGAAACTTTATTTCTGTCCACTCACATATTTCTGTTTTGCGCCCCCAGACAGTAGTTGCTTTTGGAGGCATTCGAGCAAGTCACGAGCTCCGAACTTGTCGTTAGTTGTTAGGGTCTGTATAAATTCTTTCTACTCCCCGGTTTGTTGTAAACAAATTCTGTAGACGCTCTGTTATCGCCCATGTTAGGCTGCTACTTGAGGCCGGAGGCCATTTTGTGTTGGATTGTTGTATGTTAAAAGCATGCTGGCAGTTGGAATATATTATGATGTAAATTATGCAGGTTGAATATTGTTGGGTTTGAGCACTTTACAGGGGAGACTCTGCCAAAATTTTGGTAGGATGTCTTGGATTTTTAGTAAGTGGGCCCGACATCAGTGTGATGTCGGCACCAAGACGGATCCGCCTCGGGTTCAGGGGAAATTCTGGGGCGGGTCCTGTCATTGGTCATATGAGACAAAGGAAGAATAGGTTGTTGGCTCACATTGATGGTATCCAAAAATCTTTGTGTATGGGTCCAAATCGTTTCCTTAGTAATTTAGAGCCTGAGTTAGTTAAGGAGTTTATTGATGTTCTTGAACAAGAAGCTGTTTTTTGGAGGCAAAAATCCATGGTTAATTGGTTGCAGAATGGTGATAGAAATACAAAGTTTTTCCATCTTACAACTATTATTAGAAGGAGGAGAAATAAGATTGATAGACTTAAGAATATTGTTGGTGATTGGGTTGAGGAGGCAGTGGGAATTAAAGCTTTAGCTGTGACTTATTTTTCAGACCTGTTTTCTAATGATCATGTGGTGGACTCTGAGATTGGTTTTCCTAATTTGTTTCCTGGCATAGATGTGGCTGATTTGAGGCTTTTAAATAGACCAGTTGCTTTGGAGGAAGTTAAAGCTAGTCTGTTTAATATTGGAGGGCTAAAAGCCCCCGGGATAGATGGTTTTCCTGCATGTTTTTATCAGAGCCAGTGGAATCATTGTGGTGAAGATATCTTTCAGATGGTGCTTAAGGCTTTTCATGAGTATACAATTCCTGAGAAGCTTAATATGACTCTTATTACTCTAGTGCCTAAGGTGGAAAGTCCTTTGTCAATGGTGCAGTTTCGCCCTATCAGCCTGTGTTCTACTTTGTATAAAGTGATATCCAAGGTTATTGTTGCCAGGCTCAGAAATATCTTGCCCAATCTCATCCCTAATCAGGTTAGTTTTGTCCCTGGTAGGCATATTACTATAATATTCTTATTGCTCAAGAATTGATGCATAAGTTTAAATTGTCTAAGGGTAAAAATGGTTTCATGGCTTGGAAAATTGATCTTTCTAAGGCTTATGACCGCCTAAATTGGAATTTTATCAAGCATGTGCTTGTGGAGTTGGGTATGCCTCTCAATCTAATTAAGTTGATCATGAGTTGTGTTTCTACTGTGAAGTATCAAATATGTATCAATGGAGAGCTCACTGAGTCTTTCCAACCTAAGAGTGGTATTAGACAAGGGGACCCTTTGTCTCCATACTTGTTTGTGTTGTGTATTGAAAATTTGTCCCATATTATTTTTGAGGATGTTCGAATAGGTAAATGGAGACCTGTTAAGTCATCCCAAGCTGGCCCTGATGTCTCTCACCTCTTTTTTGATGATGACCTAGTTTTGTTTACTGAAGCTACCTCTAATCAAGCTAGAGTTTTGAAGAATTGCTTGGAGGTTTTTTGTCAAGCCTTTGGTCAAACAGTAAATTTTGATAAATCTGCTATATTTTGTTCTCCTAACACCTGTAAGGAAATAGCTAAGGAAATCAGTTGTATTTGTGGCTTTCCTCTAACTGAAGATCTTGGAAGGTACATGGGTATGCCTCTATTGCATTCTCGAATTGATAAAAGGACTTATAGTAGCTTAATTGACAAAGTGCATAAAAGACTTGCTGCCTGGAAGGGTAAATTTCTTTCTCTAGCTGGTAGAGCTACCCTTATTCAATCATTACTTCACTGTGCTTGTTTATGCAATGCAAACTGCTAAACTGCCTACTAGTGTGTGTGATGCACTTGATAAATTAAATCGAAATTTTTTTGGGGTGGGAGTGAGAAAAGAAGCAGGGTCCATCTTTGTCAGTGGGATCTTGTTTGTAGGCCTAAGAGTAAAGGGGGTTTGGGTTTTAAAAAACCTGGTGCTATGAATCAAGCTTTGTTAGCCAACATTGGTTGGAGGTTGCATATTAAGGATGAAGGCTTGTGGGCAAAGATTTATAAGGCTAAATACCTTAAAGGCCATTCTATTCTTGATGATTCTGTGAGTTTTAGGCAGGATTGTTCTTCTACATGGAGAGGTGTGCTTCATGGTGCTGCTCTTTTAAGGAAGGGTATGTTATGGAGAATTGGGGATGGTGGTATGTTAAGTTTTGGAAGGATAATTGGGTTTTTGATGCTCCTTTAAACCAAAATGATAGTGGTCTACATATTTGTGACCCAGATTCTATTATTTCCAGTTTTTACAAAGATGGTTGGTGGGATATGGAGAAACTAAGGGCTGCTTTACCTGAAGAGCTGGTCCAAAGAGTTATTAGCTGTCCTGCGGGGTTTAATAGTGGGATACAGGATGCTCAAATTTGGAAGTTTTCCTCCAATGGGATTTTCTCTGTAAAATCTGCTTATAATATGGTTTTTGAGGGCTCTACTTGCTCTGATGTTGCTTGGACGTTTTTGTGGAAGCTGAGGATTCCTCCCAAGTTGCATATTTTCTTTTGGCTTGTTTTTCAAGGAAAAATTCTTTCTAATGAGTAAAGAGTTAGAAGACAACTATCTTTGGATGCTTCTTGTGGATCGTGTCATTGGCCTATGGAGTCTATACTCCACATTCTTCGTGATTGTGTTAAGGCTAAGAAGGTGTGGAATGCTCTTCTCAATTCTAGTCGAAGTGCTAGATTTTTTACTATGGACTTTCAACCTTGGCTTAGAGTAAATTTGATGTCAAAGATTGTTTGGGCTGATGGTATTCCTTGGAATTTGGTCTTTGTTTTCACATGTTGGTATATATGGAAATGGAGGAATCACTATGTGTTTCATGGTGATGAAGAGTTGGCTTTTGACTCCATACAAATTATTACTGCTGCTGTGAAGGAATGGTTTAAAACTTCTAATGTTTCTTCTACCAAGTGTGCTAAGGTTGAGGCTTGGTTTGCTTGGGAACCTCCTTCAGCTGGGGTCTTTAAACTGAATGTTGATGGCTCTAGGAAAGTTGCTTCTGGCCATATTGGTGCTGGAGGTGTGTTGCGTGATGTTTCTAGTGATTGGTGTAGTGGGTTTGCTGTTAATTTGGGTAAAGGGCAGATTCTAGAGGCTGAATTATGGGGTCTGTTCTTTGGTCCGAGGATGGCTGTTGCGAAAGGGTTTAATAACCTTATCGTTGAGATGGATTCGGCTGTTGCTATCCAGCTTGTTCAGTAGCATGATTCTCTTTCTTTGCACCCTCTTGCATCTCTGGTCTCTAGTTGTTGTCAGTTAATGCAGCAGCTTGAGAATTGCAGCCTGCATCATATTTTTAGGGAGAAAAATACTGTTGTAGATCGTCTGGCTGCTTGGAGTTATAACTTAGATCTTGGTATCTGCATTTTTGATGAGGCTCCAAGTTGGATTGGGACTTCTTTGGTGGATGATTTGTTAAGGGTTTCTAGGCCCCGGTTGATTTGTGTTTGTTAGTTTGTTTTGTTTGTTTGGGGTTTTCCCCCCCATTTCACCAAAAAAAATAAAAATACCACTTCCCCAATTCATTTTCCTCACACCTAAACTCCCCAAAACCTTCCTCCCTCTATTCCTCTCTTTCCCCTCCACCATAACCACCCACCTTCTCGGAAGTTACTATTTATCTCGCGATACTTTTTACCCAAAACACTATTCATCAGAAATCATTATTCATTCCATAATCGATCCTCTTGGTCACTATTCATAATTTCATGCAACTTTCACTCGGGGGTACACATCACAGTATTTTACCGAGGTAATTTTTTTCCCTTACCTCATCCTTTATTCATTTCCTTTCTAAAGTGTTATTCTGCCTACTTAAATTCTGTTCAAAACATTCTGATGGACCTATATTTCCCATTTTCCTTAGACTATTATTACCATACCCAATTATACTTATTTCCTTTGGTCCATATGTATGAACAATATTAAACTATTTGGACTTTAATGTTACCGTACCGTGAACTGACCCTTTTTGGACTTGGGATGGAACTTGGAAGGACTTTTGGACATTTTGAACCGTATTACAATTACCTAAGATTTCAAGGACTATGAACAATTATTGGACAAAATGAGGACCGAATGACAATTTGGACACAATTAAAGCACCAAAGTGCAATTTAAATAAATATAAAGACCAAAGTGAAAATAAACACAAGTACAAGGAATTATAAGTATAAATAAGGAATTTTTAGTAACATTTTTAAATGTTGGACTAGGATTCAGTTTCGCAGGTAAGGCAAGCTGAACTCAAAGGCGCAGAGGGCAAGTCAAGCTTGAGCTTTAGATTTCAGGTAGGGGGACTCACTCCCGGACTTGTATTTGTGTGTATGTATAACATAGTAAATATTGTTGTGTGCAAAAGTTTTGGAGGGTATACGCATGCTGGCATTATCCTTGACGACCTGAAGGTGAAGGGGGAATAGTGACTTCCCTGGGTTTCGATCCCTTAAACCTTTAGAAGGGGCTACACATACTGACTTTTCCAATACCCTACATGTGAGTTCTAGTTGAAGTAGTGTAGCCCGTTAAATGGACACTCTTGCTACCGTACCAAGTAAGTGGGTTATATTTTTATTTCTGATAAGGGTAGTTGGCCTATTGGAATCGATTGTCTGACAAACATATTTGGGCTCCCGAAAAATATTTGAGAAAGTTGTGTGAGCATGCCAACTGTTTTGGATCCTATATTTACATGGAAATTGTTTGGGTTGTGCATAATCTTTTCATTGTTTTTCTTAAATAATATTATAGTATTTTCGTTATCTATTTTCGAACCTGGTCAGAGACCCCATGTCTGGGCAAGATGAATGTATGTGATGCTCACCCCTACTTTTCCTTGTAGATCAAAATCCTTTAGCGTCACCTTAGCGTTGTTTCCAGACCTGTCAACAACTTGTTCCTGTTCCTTGTCATTCTTCAATGGGTTGTGATTTCCTCTCCTTGGAGTTGAGTGTGCTTGTTGTTCATGTCCCTCCTCTGTCTATAAATAAAGGATCAGTTGGTGTGTATTTTAATTTCTGGCTTGTAAAATAACTTTTGAGGTTTCTTGCGCTATTCACAACCTCTGGGGTTGGTTCCTGTTTAATCAAGTTCGTTTAATATTTTTATTTACTGCTGCTATTAAAGACTCTGATCCAACCCATTTTAATTAAATAAATGGCTTAACGTATTTTGAGAATGTGGGGAGTATAACTCTAGGGATTTGGATGTTATATTTTCTGGGTCCTCAAGGTACGGGCCGCTGTCACTTGTCCTGATTTTGGGGTGTGAGAACTTTCAACAAACAAGAGAAGAAAAAACAACTAAAAAAACAAAATAGAAGACCCATAGGAAATGAGCACAGCACATCAATTGTGTCTACACGTGGAAAAACCAAGCTCTAATGCCAATTGGTTTGGAGTGGAACCTCAACTTCATTCATGATATTAGAAAATGGTTTGCCCATGTGGGAATGCACAACGGTCACACGTACTCCACGTCACCCAATATGTGTTGTCCCCATGTTAGGCTTGAAAAATTCGGGGACATGTGAGAATGTGAAGGTGAAAATGCCCACATTGGAAAACTAACAAACCTTGAAATGGCTAATAAGGTTTTAGGGTGAAATTTCAACTTCCTACATGGTATCAAAGCAGGCCGGTTGATTGGGCCTGATTAAACCCAAATCAAACACAACCCCAAATTGAACCAAAAATCAAACAAACCCCAATTTTTTTATTAAAAAGAAAAAGGACAAAAATAGGTGACTGATGTGAATTTGGTTACACTTGTGGCCCACTAAAAAGTGGTCCTATGTGAGGAGGAATGTTGAAAAATACACAGAGTCCCACATTACATACTTAACAAAATAGAAAGTCTCATATAATAAATGGTTCAACTCCTAATAACATCGAGGATTTTTGTATAAAACTCTATACTTGCTAAACATGTGGTTAAGTTGGGGACCAATCCTAAGGGCATATTTGTCCAACCCTTGCTTTTGGGGTTCCAAGCCAATTGGATCAGAGCCTAAAAGTGAAGACTTTGAGAAGACTTTGGGTTTTAAACTTTGGAACTTTGTTTATCCATCAGCTCTTGGAGAGCTTGATAATCCATAATCAATCCAGTGGGTGAGGGTGCACCAAGCCTTGTTGGGCTTGGGTGCTCTCGGCTGCTTGTTTGAGTTGCAAGCAAAGATGACCTAAGGGATTGAGGTGTTTGGTATTGTAATTAGGAATACATCCTATGACTGCTAGGTTTGTGCTAAGATCTACTTCTGCTGTGGCTATAGCTGCTTGCTGATGGTTATCTCATCTGTCATCATATATGCATACTAGTGCTTTAGGTCCTACTTGTGCTCTAGTGAGTCCAGCTATTCCTATCATAATTGTTCCTATATGAATTTGTTGATATTGTGATTTTCTAAGATGTTCTATTGCTATGTTACTAAGTGAATTAAGAGTTACTTCTTTATCTATGCAGCTTACTTCATGTCGATTGATGCTACTTACAATCTATGTCTATTTTCAGATCTTCCTAATTGATTTTTCTGAGATTTTTCAAAGCCTTTTCTAAGAAATTCTTGTGCTTCTTGTTCACTAGGGTATATATCTTCTGTTCTAACTATTTATTTTCCTTTTCTTCTAAAGAGTTCCATTTATTATTATCAAATGGATTTATTCTACTTTTTCTTCTATGAGGATTATTTCCTAAGGTTAATTTTTCTAATTTATCAGCTAAGTCTTTGGGTAGTGTAGAAGTGGTATTGTGTACTACTTGATTAATTTCTATTATTTGTTCTTCTAATTGATCTACTTTTTTGGCTAGATTTAAAATTAATTTGATAATTAAATTATATTGTCTAATAGGGATATTTGTACTTACTACAGATGTTGTAAAGTCTGTAAGACCTACTGGTTCATTATCTAGTTGACCAACTTCTTTTAATGCTTTGATATATTTATTATTAATTTTAGAATATGACATTAAACTAAAAGTCTATCTATTTTACTATGTAACTTTTCTACTTGTTCAGTTAATGTTTTTTTGTACTAATTGTATTTTTTGCACTTCTATTTTTAGTTGCTCAATAATTTCTAATGATTGGAGTTCTATTTGTTTTGGCTTGCTATCTATAAGATCTATGAGGTCTTTGATTTCTTTCTTAGTAGGAAATCTTTGGATATTCCTATTATTATCTTCTAATTGGGATGTTATATAGTCTTAAGTTTTGTCTAATTGTTTTTAAGGTATTTTTCTGAAAATATTCTAGTAACTATTGAATTATCCTATTATTTTTGTTATGTTCAAATTTTACACTTTCTGCTTGACTAATTAAAAGGTCAATGATACTATTTTCTAAGGGATTATTACTGTTATGTAAAATATGTTTGTGTTCTTTTTGTGAAAAATAACAAACTAATGTATTATTATCTAAAGTTAATTTTTTCTTTTGTTGTTCATTGATTTCTAAATTAAGGTACTCTATCATATAATTAAAATTTATCTAAGTCTACTTTTTCTTTTAAGATGCTTAAATGCTCTTGAAAAGCTTTTGTGAATTCTTTACAAACTTCTAAATGATACTGATTTCTTGTTATGCTATTCTGTACTTCTAATTTTCTTCTAGGATAATTATCTACTTCAACTGATCTTATTAATTCTTCTAGATTCCTAATTTCTATTTGGTGTTCTGTTTTCTGTTTCTTTAATTCTTGTAACCTTTCTTTTATTCTAATAGGTGTCCACCAAGGGCTAAACATGCAAAGGGTGTACTGTTCTTAACTGGTAATTCTGGTAATTAACAAAAAAAATTAACAGGTTATAAAACCTTGATTTTTATCAGTTGTGTTAATTGACTTCTGTCCTCAAGGTACTTTACTGGTATAATTATATTATTAAGGTGCTAAACTAAAGCTCTGACACCATTATTGAAGCGGGGTCTCGGTCAAGCTTTCTAAAAGCCAAAATAACAACCAGACACCTGTCACATCCCGGATTGGCTCCGCTAGCACGATATTGTCCGCTTTGGACCCCCCTCTCTACCCTCGCGGTTTTGTTTCTATGAACTCACGAGCAACTTCCTAGAGGGTCATCTATCCTGGAATTGCTCTAGCCCAAACTTGCTTAACTTCGAAGTTCTCATGATTCCGAAGCCAGTGAGCTCCCAAAAGGCCTGGTGCTAGATGGAGGAGGGCATGTACATATAAGGCACATCACCCCCTCTCTGTTGGTCGATGTGGGATGTTACAACACCATGCCTAGAACATGGAACTGCAAAGACGCCAACTTAAAGGGCTATAGAGCATAACTCAGAGGTTTTTTGAACTCAGAGGTTCCCTGACAAACATCCAATTATTGTTATGACAAATATCAAACATGACTAAGTGCTCAAACAAAGTACTGATCGTCAGTTTAGCAAGATAATAACATAATTATGAACAGTGTTTCCCTGTTTTGGACAAGAAGTCTACTAAGAAAACCAAAAATAAAAGAGAAAAAAGACATACTTAATGGCTTTTGCTGGAATTGCTATACACTGGATATTAATCTGTTGTTGGTGGAATTTAACAATGCTTGAAGTACATGGAGAATAAGAAAAAGTATATGACCAAAGGGATTTTTATTAAAAACTGAAAAAGGAAGTACTGAGATTTTTTCTTCTCTAGTGTTCTGTATTTCTTTTCTTCGGAGTTACAAACTATATACATTGGTTTCACCAACTCTACTAAGGATGGCTAAGGATGAGAGGATAAGCCTCTCTATCTGATACCATCTTTTTCTTTTTCTACCTCTCTACATAGATCACATGCCAACTGATGGCAAACAAACGATTCTTCTGTATACTATGACAAAATGCACTCTAAAATATGTACAAAGAAACAAAGACTTTATTTCTAGTACTGTCGTTGAGCAGTAATAACAGTTGGACAGATGCAACGTGACAAAGTCTTCACATGGCCTGGTTGCTTGAAAACAAAATCTTCACATGTAGGCATGGTCTCTTCACATGTTGATGGCGGAGGAAAGAGCTCTAGGACTTGCATGTCTTTAATGCAAAAGATAACAGGCATTTTCGTCATTTTGAAAAGATTTTGGGTGTTTTTGAGAGCTGGTTGTTTCTTTTGGGTTTTTTGGCTAAATTTCCTTTAAGAAAATGATCAAACGCTTGGCTTCATTTCTTGTCTAGTTTTGTTATCATGCTAGCTTGCTCATGTGTTGACTGTCAAGCTCTACTTTAGGGATTTTCCCTCTTGTCATTTTTTTTAAAGTGTAAAAACCAGAATAAATATGAAAAAATAAAGTTTAGAGCACTTCTACGCTAATCAAATTTACTCATCACATTTTGTTCGTCAGTTTTTAATTTGGATAACTCACAATACCATAGGTGCACAAAAACAACTATAGAATATGTCAAACAAGGTTCGAGCAACGAAAACACATACATGAAAGGGAAATCCATCCGTTAAGAATTCCTTGATGGCTTTATAAAGGGTTTAGAGTTTAGGGTTAGTATTCAGTGCTAAACCTCGTGGGACTTCAGTGTCCAAGCTTGCAAGAAAGAATGCTCACACAAAGTATGCCAGAGGCTACGGATCCTGCATAACAGTAGAGCCTCCTCACAAAACTTGTTTCTGCACCTATGATTGCCCACACCTTCCTCCATCGCCCTAGCTACCTATAACATACATGTAAATAAAACCTCAACCTTTATATAAGGGATGGGATAATTTTTGCAATAAATTACAAAAGCTTTTTTTCCTCTTTTTTTAATGCTGGTCTTGTTGTTATGGCTGTTGAGAAACATAGCAAAGATACAATGAGAAGAAGCAAAATGAAGCTTTGATCATGCGATGAGAGAGAAATGCAGCACTGCGAGAGCTAAAATTTCAACACATAATCATAAGAAGAAGCTCCGAGGCTATTTCTTTAGTGGTGGAAGTGGAAGTGGAAGTGGGAGCCATTATACTTGGTGGGTTATTCATACTCATGCTTGTGCTGCTAACTACTTAAACAAACATGAGTATGAATAACCCACCAAGTTTATTTATTTATTTTTAAACACCAAAAATACTCATTATGCTCATTACATCAAAGCAGAGCTCAACAGCAACACATGAGCAAACTAGCATGGTATATAATACTAGACAAGAAAAGAAGCCAAGCGTTTGAGCAATTTCTTAACATTCTGTGTCTCAGTCTCACTCCTGAGATGATAGCAATGTTCCTCTCCTTCCACTTCAAACAGCTCCACTTCTCCTTTCCACCCACTTTTCCTCACCAATCAAAAAACCAAACCCCTCAATCCCTCAGCTGATCCGGGTCGACAACACTGTTGAAATGTAAATTGACTAGCTAATTTCTTGTTAGTTAGTAATTTACTTAGTCTGCTTTTACTCTTAGCTTCATTAAGCATTATGTTAGTTAAGTGACTTAAGCTCATATGCCAAGTGTAAGGTGTAAAATAGTCAGTTAGTGTCCAACGGCACTTAGGCCTTGTACTGCCATGTGTCACATTCACAATGGTAATGATTGGCTGATGTAAATGAAAGAATTAGAATGAATACAAAAAGGGCGTGATCTCTGCAATGGTTTAGCATATCACACCAGAGAACTTTTCCAAAATTCTGTTTCTCCTAGCTATCTCTCTCACTCTCTCTAAATCTTGAGCTCCCTTGATAATCCAAATCCAAATCTCAACATGGTATCAAGAGCGAAGGTTGGATCTGGAAATGGGCGTCGGAGCTAAGCTTTGAAATCCAACGTGAAATTTCATACTCAGTTCATTGATTCAGATCTCAAATGGCTGGGTCAAGTGGTGGTGATCTTCGGGCTACAATATTCAATGGTGACAACTCAAAGTGTCATGGCTGCAATTGGTGAATGCTGGTTTAAAGGGAAACCAAAGTGTCATGGCTGCAATTGGTTTGGGCACTTCATCAAGAATTGTGATCAAGCAAACAAGGCAGGGAAGCTTGCTAACTTTGCAAATCAGGTAACCGAACCCGCAACTATATTTTATGCATGTCACTCTGCTACCATTGGAAGGAATGTGAATATGTGGTATGTTGATAGTGCATGTAATAATCACATGACCTCCCATGAGTCTTTGCTTGTGGATATTGATAAAAATGTGAGGTGCAGAGTCAAAATGGGTACTGGTGACCTGGTACAGTCAATAGGCAAAGGTACTTTGGTCATAGAAGTGAAAGGTGTGACTAGACGTATTAAAGAGGTCATGATTGTGCTCGGCTTGGATGAAAACCTGTTAAGTGTAGGACAAATGGTAGAACATGGATATTGGCTTGTATTTGGTAACAATGAAGTGGATATCTATGAGAATAAGCATATGAAGGATTTGGTTGCAAAAGTGCCTATGAAAGGAAATAGGTGCTTTCCTTTAAGCCTAGATTATGTCAATCCTGCCATGGCTGATAAAGTAACAGTTGAAGAGTCATCTAAATTATACCAGCTTGATGCTTCTACAAGAGAAGGAAATGGTGCAGGGTTTACCTAGGCTATGGGCTGCTAAACATGTATGCTCTAGTTGTGCTACAGGGAAAATCCACAGAGAGCCTTTTGACAAGGAAAAGACTTGGAGAGCATCACAACCCTTAGAACTGATACATTCTGACATCTATGGCCCAATGCAGACTATCACCCCTGCAGGCAACAGATTCTTTCTCACTTTTATAGATGATTACACTAGGATGTGTTGGGTTTTCTTTCTACAACATAAGTCACATGTTCTCAATGTTTTCAAGAGGTTCAAGTCCATGGTTGAGCTTCAAAGTGGTTACAAAATCAAGGAGCTGAGAAGTGATCGAGGTGGTGAATACACATCACTAAAGTTTTCCAAGTTTTGTGACGATGTGGGGATGGAAAGGCAACTAACAGTAGCTTACTCTCCGCAACAAAATGGTGTTGTAAAGAGAAAGAACCGAACTATAGTTGAAATGGCTAGGACAATGTTGACCGAGAAGAGAATTCCTTTGAAATTTTGGGCAGAAGCTGTAAATACAGATATGTATCTGCAAAATCGATGTCCAACAAGTGCATTGAACAACCTAACACCATTCGAAGCATTTAGTGGAAGAAAATCAGGTGTTAAGCATTTGAAAATCTTTGGTTCTCTATGTTACATCCACGTTCCTTCCCAAAAGAGGCACAAGCTAAAGGAAACCGGTGAGAATAGAGTATTTTTGGGATATGGCAGTTGTGAAAAAGGGTATAGGGTACGCAACTTCATAACTCAAAAGATTGAATTATCTAGAAGTGTCATTTTTGATGAGGAGGCAATGTGGAATTGGGAATCAAATGAGGCAGTGCATATCTCTGTGCCCTGGACTGATGAAGCAAGTTCACAGTCATCTGACTTGGTTTTAGAACCAAGTGATCTACAGCAATCTATACAATCTCCCTTGAGATCACAAGCAAGTGCAGATCTGCAAGCTGTCCAAGAATCAGTTTTACATGATTCTCCAGTTTCAAACTTTGAAACTTATGATCACACTCCAAGAAAATGGAAGAGTTTGAATGATGTGTATGCTCAATGCAAGATGAGCATTATTGAACCTGAAAGTTTCAGTGAAGCAATCAAAGATGAAGCCTGGAAAAAGGCTATGACAAAAGAAATTTTGATGATAGAGAAGAATTCAACTTGGGAATTAGTTGATAGACCAAGCAACAAACCGATTGTGGAAGTGAAGTGGGTCTACAAAACCAAGCTAAATCTTGATGGCTCCATTCAAAAACACAAAGCAAGGCTTGTAGCCAAAGGTTACACACAGAAACCAAGGGTTGATTTCAATGAAACCTTTGCACCCGTGGCAAGGTTAGACACCATTAGAACACTCATTGCACTAGCTGCACAGAAAGGTTGGAAGATGTGGCAATTGGATGTTAAATCAGCATTTTTGAACGATGTGCTTGAAGAGGAAGTATATGTGGATCAACCGGATGGTTTTGTGGTTGAAGAGGCTGAAGATAAAGTGTATAGATTGGGAAAGGCTCTTTATGGTCTAAAACAAGCACCAAGGGCCTGGTATAGTGAGATTGATACATATCTCATTCACTGTGGTTTTCATAAAAGCTCAAGTGAAGCAACTCTATATGTGAGAAACAAATAGGAATTGGTGCCTTGATAGTATCAATCTATGTAAATGATATAGTCTACACAGGGAGTAGTACAAGAATGATGAAAGAGTTTAAAACAGAGATGATGTGCAAGTATGAAATGTCAGACTTGGGTTTATTACACCACTTTCTTCGCATGAGAGTAACACAAACTGAAGGGAGCATATTCATACACCAGAAGAAGTATGCTAAAACTCTTTTGGAGAAATTCAGACTCAAAGATTGCAAGCTAGTGTGCACTATATTAGCTGCCACTGATAAGTTGCAAAGAGAGGATGGAAGTGAGGCTGCGGATGAAAGCTTGTACAGGAAAATTGTTGGAAGCCTGCTATATCTAACTGCAACCAGACCAGATATTATGTTCTCAGCTAGTCTACTTGCAAGGTTCATGCATAACCCTTCTAAGAAGCACTATGGAGTAGCCAAAAGAGTTCTAAGGTATATACAAGGAACAATTGACTATGGAATTGAGTATGTGGCTGGAAAATCTGCACTATTGATTGGCTATTGTGACAGTGACTGGAGTGGATCTGAGGATGATAGAAAAAGCACCTCAGGGTATGCGTTTTCGTTTGGAAGTGGCACGTTTGCATAGGCTTCTGTCAAGCAGCAAAGTGTAGCATTATCAACTGCAGAAGCAGAGTATGTGAGTGCAGCTGAAGCAATCTCACAGGCTATTTGGCTTAGATTTGTGCTTGAAGACTTTGGAGAGGAACAAACCACAGCAACTACACTGTTCTGTGACAGTACCTCAGTTATAGCAATGGCTAAAAATTCGGTATTTCATCAAAAGAGCAAGCATATTGACAGGAAGTTTCATTTCATTAGAGATGAAATTCAAAAAGGTATGATTGAGTTGATCTACTATAAAGGAGAAGAGCAAATTGCCGACATATTCACCAAGGCTCTGCACAGAGACAGATTCTGCTACTTGAGAAGTCCACTTTGTGTGAAATCAGCTAGCACTTTAGAATGGAGTGTTGAAATGTAAATTGACTAGCTAATTTCTTGTTAGTTAGTAATTTACTTAGTCTGCTTTTACTCTTAGCTTCATTAAGCATTATGTTAGTTAAGTGACTTAAGCTCATATGCCAAGTGTAAGGTGTAAAACAGTCAGTTAGTGTCCAACAGCTCTTAGGCCTTGTACTGCCATGTGTCACATTCACAATGGTAATGATTGGCTGATGTAAATGAAAGAATTAGAATGAATACAAAAAGGGCGTGATCTCTGCAATGGTTTAGCAGATCACACCAGAGAACTTTTCCAAAATTCTGTTTCTCCTAGCTATCTCTCTCACTCTCTCTAAATCTTGAGCTCCCTTGATAATCCAAATCCAAATCTCAACAAACACAAACAAGCAGCTTAGAGCACCCAAGTCCAGCCAGGCTTGGTGCACTTACCCACTGGATTGAGCATTGGATTATCAAGCCCTCCAGGAGCTGATGGATAAACAAAGTCCCAAGCTTTATACTCCAGAGTCTTCTCAAAGTCTTCACCTTTAGGCTCTGACCCAATTGGCTTGGACCCCCAAAAATAAGAGAGAGAGAAATACACCCAAAATTCTCACACCACCATGCCTTTATAGCCAAATTATGTGCAATATTGCCACCTGCACTATCACCCCCAATGTACAATCTGTCAAAATCTCCATATTTGGCTATCCATGGGTCTTTTTTGCCATGTAATTCTTGGTTGTTTGAGTGAGAAGCAACCCATTGAAGATTAGCCCAGGAATCTTCATAAGCAACAGGAAGTAGGTTCTCTGGGGCAAGCCTGTACTCAACAGAGACAGCTACAACTTGGGCTTCTGAGACCAACCGGTTGAGATAACGATGGACATGAAGTGAGAAGGCAGATTCAATGCAAAATACTCCACCATGGAAGTAAACCAGGATGGGGGAGCTTTTGGCACTACTACAAAAATTGAAATAGACGACGGGAAAACACCGTCGTCTTTTTGTTTTTCAAACCGTCATTAAATCGAGAGTCATCTTTTTGAATGTCAAACTACGACGGTAATTAACCGTCGTCTATTATATGTAAAAACGACGGTTTTTAAAAAAACAGTTGTCTATTAGATTTAAAGACGGCGGTTTTTTAAAGAACCGTCGTCTATTAGATGTAAAGAAGACGGTTTTTGTTACAAACCGTCGTTGTTTTCATATAAAGACGACAATTTTTGTTAAAAACCGTTGTTGTTTGAAGTAAAGATCGTTAATTATATTAATAAAGATGACGGTTTGTTTACAAAAACCGTCGTAGATTGTTTGTAAAGATGGCGGTTAATTAATGCCTAAAAATCGTCGTTGATTAGCTATGAAGACGACTATTGTATTGTAAATCCGTCATCTACAACAATTTTAACTAGAATTCCAACTATATTGTTTTATTAATGAACACATACTAAAAAATTGTTTATTTCATAAAACTTGAAGATTCAATATTATTACATAGTTAATCAATCTTTATTCCTATCACATACATACTTCCTAAATAATGGAGTATACTAAATTACATGATTCCTAAAATCAACCTTTGCTCTTTCCCTTCTAGTTCTGTACTCAACATATAGTTGACTGATGAGATAAGCAGTCCAGCTTCCCACCAACCCATAAAAAAGCTGAAATAGAATCCCATTAGCAAATCCAGTTGGGAAAATGAATATGCATGGCAGTGTGAGAAGCACTTGAGCAACCTGCATTAAAAATTCCATTAAAACCAAATTCAGATATATAAACGTAATTGGCTACACACATTAAATACACAGTTACATTAACACAAATGGCCAAATTTAAGAACTAAAATGTGCAAATTTGAAAAATCAACTACTTAAATGTGCAAAAAGTACCCTAATATCTAGTCAGTTGATGTACTATTTGCATGTTGCAAGTCACAAAAAGGAGACTGACAACTCAAGTGGAGCAAGGCAAAGAAAGTTGTACGCTAATACCTTTCTTGACCACTGAGTAAGCTTCCTTGTAGCAGCAACCTGTACCAAATCAGAAAAACAAAAACAAAATTTTAACTAAAGCTACTACGGTCTACACTCCAATAATACAGCACTTCTTTATTTATTTTTATTTTTTGTGGAATTAAGTATTATGTTTTGAAAAAGAAAATAGGAATTTTTCATAAATAAAAATAAAGAAAAAGAAAATAGGAAGTCAATGTAGCAAATCAGTAGCAACTCACTCAGAGAAGGCTCAACAAAGTGAGCAATGAGACGAGGTCTTGAGTTCATCTCAGAATCAACACAAGGAGGAGGACCCTCCCCCTTTTCTCCTTGTCCTACTTGCCCCTGTACATAGACAAAATTTTAAAAAACAAAAATAATAAGACTTCACAACATGTTTCAATCCATGTCTTTCAATTCCCAAACAACAAACAATTGGTTGTTTTATTCACAAAAACTACTTGAATTTACCGCCATACAACGAATAATATGAGTAAAGAAAAGAAGTGATTACATACCTTCTCAAGTTTAGCAGCAATATTTTTAACGCATTTCATGTAGTTTAGTCAAGTACATCTCCTTCATGAGTTTGATCTGCAAATTCAAGTCAGCAAGACAAAGATGATTAGAAAGAACATTGCAGCCACATGCTTGCAGACGGCATAATTATCACTAGGTTTCATTGTTTCTTACTAGCACATGCGCTTATTCAAGTTTTTCTACACAATGCTTTAAAATACAGTGCCAACAGAAAAGATATCGTGCATGCAACCATGAATTCATATATGCTTGTATGTAATGTAGGGAGAGCTTCAAATAACTTCACAATTGATGATTGGTAGTTTACCAAAGCAGCAACCAAAAGGAATCTTAACTAGAATTCTGTAATAGCATAGTAGCTCCCGTTTTTGGAATTACCTTCTGAAAATATATAGATTTATTTTCCCTATGCTACTAAAAAATTCTTCTAATATATTCATAGTCTATTACCATTGATGAGTGTTACTCCAGCACCAACTGACAGTTCAAATAGACCCTGAGTATAATCCTTACCAAGATAGCCAAACCTGCCCTAAACTTCTACTTTAATCATATAGAATACGTGAAATTCATCTTATTTCTACTGAAAACAACAGAAAATTTGATTGTCTAACCATACAGGTTCTTACTGCTATGTCCTGTTATCCCAGCAGCTACAAGCATTCCTACTAATCAAGCCTGAATATAATATTTATAACTGCTCAAATGGCCAATCCCTCTAAAACCCTGCCTTATGTTCCCTTTTCAATCCTATGTCACATGTAAAAGGCATTTTCTTCTAAACAATGTACTCCTAGGTTTTGTTACCTGCTATGTCCTGTTTTCTACTACTAAAGAATTTCATTGTCATTCTGGTGTTAAAGCAGCTCATTACATTCACAATAAACCTATATATAATCAAATACAGAAATAGATAAAACCCAGATTTCTTTTAATCTTATATCCATTCATTGGACAACAAGTCAGGACATCTCACTTTTTGATAGACCTCCTATTGCCAATCATCGCCAGTTGCATGTCCACTCTGGGCTGAAGCTACAAAATATGCATAAGTAGGTCAGCATTTGCACATTGTATGAAACTTAATCATGACAATTATACTGAAAGAAAAAAAAAAGCATTGCCTGCAAAATAGTGATATAGAATTATGGAAAACTATCATTCTATATAAAATCCCTAAAATAGTCGATGGTGTGGATTCCATACCAGCTTTTTATACCCAAAGCCCTAATTCCTAAATCAACTCACCAGTCTTTAATGGAAGAACCTAAATCAAACAAAATAAAACATACACAGTTTCTTCGATAATAAACCAAACATAATAAAACATACCCATTGCAAAGTGTTCGCGAGACAATCATAACCAGATCTGACATTAAAACCCTCACTGATCCATTCATGAATCATAAAAATTAAAAATTAAAAAAATCAAAAAAGGAGAAGAAGAAGAAGAAGAAGAAAACAGAGAGAGAGAGAGAGAGAGAGATTACTTGTAGTTTTTCCTTTCAAATTAGTGCTTGAGCTTGGTTCGCTCTCAGAGGGAGAGAATACATTTTGGCGAACGAGGCGAGTTCGGTGGACTGAACGCGGTGAGCTCGGTGGACTGAACGGCGTGACGGAGATGGCGATCTCGTCAAGTTCGGTGGATGGCGAGAGGGAGATGTGCTTCATCGATGTGAGAGAGAGTTGAGAGAGAGAGAGAGGGTTTTGTGAAGGGTTCGTGAGAGCATTTGAGAGAGCGAGTGTTTTCTGAAAAGCTCCGCGCTCACGAACTTAAAAGTGAATTTTTGTTTAGCGCCTCATGAAAACACGACGGTCTTAATAACGTATCGTCGTAATTTTAAAAATTAACCTAACATGTTGGCGTATTAGGTACTTTACCAGGACGGTGTTATAAAATTGGTCGTCTTTTAAAATACCACGACAGTTTTTATATAAATGGTCATCTATTGGGTGTCCTAGTTTAACATAATTGTAGTAGTGTGGATTTGGTTTTGAGGGAGATTTGGGAGGTAAAGGCGAGCTGAGATGTTAGGGTTGTGTGAGATTGTGATGTCTTTGGAGGAGACACCAGTTTCTGGGTCCTTATCAGGAGATGGGGCCACATGTGGAGACCCTCCCAGGCGTTCAACTTTTCCATCTTTGTGTATTCTGATCAAAGGAACGCCCTTGAAGGCTAATTCTTTGGTGTGGCCATTAGAGAAGATATGCAGATAACTAAGAATTGTAAAACTTGAGAGGGTGAGGATGTGCCTTTAAATTCATTAGAAAACAGAGAAAGAGAGGGGACATGTTTGACAATCATGCAGTAACAGCAGCCAAAGTAGCCAACATGTGTCTTGTTTTTATTTGCAGTCAAACAACGTAACCTCAAGGCTGTTTTGAATTTTATTTGTGGAGATGTTTTCCACAATCCAAATTTCCAAAAGATCTATCGTACATTGAACAAATATGTGAGTGAAATATGAATAATGGTTTTTTTTTTTTTTAAAGTGGACTTTGGTGTCAATAATATTTAATCAAGCATTTTTAAACTTGGATTACAAAGCAAATTCATCCACACCTATTGAAATTGTTGCCACTCTTACTTGAACAAGCTAAGAATAGAGTGATTTGATATGTGAAGCAAACTATCAAATTAGAAAACAAACAACTAAGGGAAGAAAAAGTCACTCCATCAACATCAAGCACACAGAAATGCGTGGGTTGCCACTTGAAGAAAATTTCTTTTGCATTGGAAAGTAACTGAAAGAGCTTTTCCAGCAGTATGATATTGCTTTTCCAGTGCATTGATTAGGTGCATTATTTTGAATATAAACATAGGTAAGTAGAATATATTCAAAATACTGCACCTGGATAATTAGAAGGGCTAAAACAAAAATCCAGCCTACCTAACACCCAACTTCATTGAAAAAAAACCCTTATTTAAAGATGTGAATCTGATTTTTTTATAAGATGTATGTAACCAAAGCATGTGTTGGAAATTATAAAGTTTTGGGTGGCTATATATTTGCTGATCATGCAGCGAGTAATTTCACCTATTTTCGGTGTTTGAAATTTTACAAGTGACTGTCTCTCAGAATTCAACTATCTATATTCTAAGTCCTAATGGCGAACTTATGAATTTCTCTCTCTCAAAGTATATGAATGTATATACGTATTAATGCTTCTAACTTAAATAGGCCTCTTGTACCTTTCAAAAAAAGTGCTACTATTTCCACTCCTCCCCCACAATCCTATTTTTCCACCCACCATGTAAATTTGAAAAAAAATACAATATTATCTTTCCACCGACTATTATTCCTAAAATACCTTATAATTATTAATTATTAATTCCAACAAATTCCCAAATGAACAAATTTATTTGTACTGTACCATCAAAATCACCAAATGCAACCATCTGGCCATCAAATAAACCTCCATTGAAGGCCTTTTACCTTTGAAACTTGAAATCCATAGTTGAACCTTGCATTACGGCTCCCAATGAGAAAGCTAACAGAAAAAGAGAAAACAAAAACAATTAGGCTGTCCACAATTTAAAACAAGTCAAGGATACAACATGAACTTGGTTGGTTTACCTGTCCATTAAATCTGGACCAGTAATTCCATTTGGGAATCCTGGAAAGTTTTCAACTTCAGTAGTGGTCATCAACTGCCCCTGGACTGGACCCGATCGATACCCTTCGAACTCCAGAGGGAGAGAATGAGGGTGAGAGCGTGGAGAGGGAGAGGGAGGGGGCATTTGTCATTAGAAGTCATCTTACAAAGAGATAAATTTATCGTTAAAATTTTAAGGGTTTTTATCACAAATGGTCTCTGAGGTTTGCCAAATTATCACATTTGGTCCATTATGTTTTTTTTTTTTTTCTGACATTTTTAGTCCCTTATGTTACACCTCACACATCAATTTGGTCCAACCGTCAGGTTCCGTCAAAATTTTCCGTTAGATTGCTGACATGGATGCCACATGGATTAAACAATATTTTAAACATTTTGGTTTTATCACAAATGGTCCCTGAGATTTGCGAAATTATCATCCTTGATCCTTTATTTATTTTATTTTTTGACGTTATTGGTCCTTTATATTTTTTTAAAATAGTTTAACATTTAAAATATTTTAGAAAAAAATTAATAAAAAAAGAGAAAATTTTCAAAACATAATTTGTTTTTTATTCAAATCCACTTGGCATGTTACTACTGAACATGTAGGCTCCATATACACGCCACACATCCAAATACCCGTGGTGTGAGCATCTAGACAAAGGGCAGGAGCCCGTTTTGAGCGAGCATTTGGACTGGAGTACGGAAGTCCAAGACACGAGAAGGCATACGGTTGAGCAAATAAACAATCGTGACGATGGCATCATCCCAATTGTGGCAAGGAGCATAGGCTTCAATCAGAAGTGCTCGGGCTGTTTCAATGAGATGTCAATTTTTTTCGTTCTGCAACACCACTCTATTGTTGTGTCTGGAGACAAGTGGTCTCATGGATAATGTCATTTGTCTTGAAGTCTGAAAGTCATGGTTGACATATTCTCCACCATTGTTAGAGAGAGAAATCTGGATCTTGGCAGAGAATTGAGTTTCAATATGTTTATGGAAAGACTGAAACATAGTAAACACTTCATTTTCAGTCTTCATCATGGAGCTCCATGTCACACAAGTATAATCATCTACAAACTATACAAACCATTGGAACCCAGAATGAGAGGTTATAAGTGAGGGTCACCAGACATCATAGTGAATTAACGTAAATGGAGCAGTACGCTTACTCATACTCGAATGATAGGGCACACGATGACTCTTGGCCAAAATATAAGTGTCACATTTGAAATCGAAGTCCTTGAAATCTAAGAATAAATCTAGTAGAATATGCTTCATATAACTAAAGGATGAATGTCTCAATCAACGGTCCCACAACCAAATTTTCATTTGCTTGCTATCATAGGGATGTATCACATTGTTAGCCATGTCAGTACTGAAATCATCCACATAATAGAGCCCCCCTCTCTTAGTACCAAGACCAATAATCTCCTTAGTGTGAATATCCTAAGGCAAACAAAAAGTCGAGTAGATTAGTACATAACAATTCAATTTATTCAATTACCTGACCAACTGACATCAACTTATTGGATAGAGGTGGAACAGTAAAGTATTAAGCAATGAGAGAGACCAGGAGAGAGCAACAGTACAGCCCCTATCATACGATAAGTAACTCCATTGGCGTTAGCAATACGAGTTAGTCTAGGTTGGGTGGTACTCAAAAAATCATCAAGACCAAACGTCATATAATCGATTGCACCAGAGTCAATGATCCATCCCATGGAATCACTTGTATTCGAAGTATGGAATACATAACCAGAACCACTTCTTGCAGCTTCACATCATTCACGATCTTTGAGTTCATCCCACCAGTCGGGGTAGCCATTCAATTTGAAAAAGTCTTACGAGTGTGTCTTGGATCGCCACAATGCGTGCAATTTATTCTATATATGTCGGGAAGTCATAATATGTGCAGAGGAAGAATCGGATGGTGTTGTCTGGGTCGGGATTTGACTCAAGATCTAAGTTGGAGTCTGATTCGGTCCGGGTCGAGATATGAGTCTTGGTCAATATATGGGTGTGAATCGAGTCAAGATCTGGGTCGAGTCGATTCGGGGCCTATGTCAAGATCTGAGTCTTGGTCGGTATCTCGATCCGAGTCAAGTCGAAGTCTAGCTCGGGTCCGCAGGTATTTTTCAGAATGGGTCTGCAGGTTGAGGTCTTTTCAATACTTGGGTCATTCTTGACATCAATTCTTCTAAGATCGGGGTCCGGGTCTAGGCCTGGTTATGTATCTTCAATAACTGGCTTATCTGGGTCGCCAATTCTTCAAGGTTCCTAATTAGGGTCTAATTTTGGATCTTCAAAACTTGGGTCATCTTGATCCTCAATTTTTCTAGTTTCTGGGTCTAGGTGGTAGAGAAATCGGTGGTGCTACCTCCCTGAGGGGTAATCGGACCTTGATCCCTTATGGTGGTATCGACATGTGGTTGGCTAGGGTTTAGCAGCAATCCCAAGATCGCCGATCTGATACCATGCTAAAATATGAGATAATAATGTTTGTGGGAATTTTGTGTATTCTTCTCCTTGTAGGAGGTCGTATTTATAGTACAATAAATTCTTGTAGGTCAAGGAGAGTAATAACTCCTAATTCTATTTACAGTAGGAAATCATGAATTAAAGTAAAATCAATTACATTTAATATAGGAATTCTTGGCATGTAAAGAAAGTAAATACGGGTCCAAAAGTCATGCCAACAGGTTTTCTTTGGTGGTGGAAGTGGAAGTGGAAGTGGAAGTGAGAGCCATTAGACTTGATTAGAGAAGAAACATATCAGACAGTGTGATTGTTGTCAGTACAACAATGCTTAGACATAGTTCCTGCAGACGAAGATAGTAAAAAAATGGTGAAAGTGGGTCTAAGCCAACTTGTAAACTAAAGCAAATGAACATTAGAAAATAACTGAGTGAATTGATGTGTGATACTCCAGCAACAACAAGCAAAGTGAAATGCTTGTGCTAACCACTTAAAGAAATATCTGCATCCGAAAGTATGCCGAAAATCCTTTCCAGTGGCTTGTTAGGTAAAACTAACGGTGACAGATTCATTTTGAATGAAAAACAGTGTCTTTAGAATATAACAATTCAAAACTCGCTATGATATCACTTGACACAGCTCAAATAATGGAAATGTTGATCAAGGCAGAGTGAAACGATGGCCCCTCATTAAGTAATCATTCACTTCATTCATATTATATACATCTCAGCGCTTTGGGAGAGCACAGATCACCAAATCTCCTCTCTCTTTTTCCTCTTGCCTGCATATCATATTTAGTTTTATGTATTCTATCTTCTGTATTCATGGGATTAAACTCATAGCAAAACAAGTTTATTTATTTTATTTTAAACACCAGAGACACAGATCAAAGCAGAGGTCAACAGTTAAACACATGAGCAAACCAGCGTGATAATACTAGACAAGAAAAGAAGCCAAGCGTTTGAGCAGTTTCTTAACATTCTCTGTCTCTGTCTCACTCCCGAGATGAAAGCAATGTTCCTCTTCTTCCACTTCAAACAGCTCCACTTCTCCTTTCCACCCACTTTCCCTTACCAAATCACAATACCAAACCCCTCGATCCCTCAGCTGATCCTTGCCTGCAACACACATAAGCAGCTTAGAGCACCCGAGTCCAGCCAGGCTCGGGGCACCCTCACCCGCTGGATTCACCATTGGATTATCAATCCCTCCAGGAGCTGATGGATAAACAACGTCCCAAGCTTTATACTCCAGAGTCTTCTCAAAGTCTTCTCCTTTAGGCTCTGACCGAATTGGCTTGGACCCCCAAAAATAAGGGTGGGACAGAAATGCCCCCAAAACTCTCACACCACCACACAAGCTCTCCAGTCCTGCCTTCATAGCCAAATTATGTGCAATATTGCCACCTGCACTATCACCACCAATGTACAATCTGTCAAAATCTCCAAATTTGGCTAGCCATGGGTCTTTTTTGCCATCTAATTCTTGGTTGTTTGAGTGAGAAGCAACCCATTGAAGAGCAGCCCACGAATCTTCATAAGCAAGAGGAAGTGGGTTTTCTGGGGCAAGCCTGTACTCAACAGAGACAGCTGCAACTTGGGCTTCTGAGACCAAGCGGTTGAGAAAACAATGGGCATGGAGTGAGAAGGCTGACTCAATGCAAAATGCTCCACCATGGAAGTAAACCAAGATGGGGAGCTTTTGGGTTTGGTTTTGAGGGAGATTTGGGAGGTAAAGGCGAGCTGAGATGCTGGGGTTGTGTGAGATTGTAATGTCTTTGGAGGAGACACCAGTTTCTGGGTCTTGATTAGATGGAGGCACATGTGGAGACTCTATGAAGCGTTCAACTTTTCCATCTTGGTAGATTCTGATGAAAGGAAAGCCCTTGAAGGCTAATTCTTTGGTGATGGAAGCCATTAGAGAACAGAAGATGTGCAGATAAACTAAGAATTGTGAAACTTGAGAAGGTGATGATGTGCCATTCAATGGAGGGAGCGTTTGCTTTTATTCATTAGAAAACACAGAAAGAGAGGGGCCGTTTCTCTGACACATACTTATCATGCAGTAACAGCAGCCAAAGTGGCTAACATGTGTCTTGTTTTTCGTTGCAGTCAAACAAAGTAACCTCAAGGCTTTTTTGTATTTTATTTGTGGAGATTTTATTCACAATCCAAAAGATATATAGTACATTGCCTTTATATTAATTTAACAAATAAGTGGGTGAAATATGAATAATGGTTTTTTTTAAGTGGACTTCGGTGTCAAAAATATTTAATTACTAATTTTTGTCAATGAAGTATAACTTAGTTGGTCGAGCTCTTTCACCTCCACCCATGATGAATATTTGTGTAAACTCCCCCTCCCTTAGTTGCTTGTACTAAAAAAAAAATATTTGAATTACAAATTCATCCTCACCTGTTTAGATTGTTTGCCACTCTTTCTTTAACAAGCTAAAAATAGAGTGATTTGATGCGTGAAGCAAACTAATCAAATTAGAAAACAAAGAATTAAGGGAAAAAAAAAAAAAAAAGTCCCTACATCAACATCAAGCAAACAGAAATGAGTGGGATTCCAGTTGCAGAACATTTCTTTTTGCATTGGAAAGTAACTCAGAGAGCTTTTCCAGAAGGATGATTTTGCTTGTTCTATGAAACTGACGGTAACAGATTCGGAATAACAGCCGAATATATTATACTTAGTGCATTGATTAGGTGCATTATTTTGAATATAAACATAGGCAAGTAGAATACATTCAAAATACTGCACCTGGATAATTAGAAGGGCTAAAACAAAAATCCAGCCTACCTAACACCCAACCTCATTGAAAAAAGCAATGTCAATCTGATTTTTTATAACTAATAAAATGTATTTAACCAAAGCATGTGTGGGAAAGTATAAAGTTCTTTGTGGCTATATATTTGCTGATCATGCACCTGCATCATATTGATTTTACTTAGGCCTATCCATGGGATTAAGTCATAGCCAGAGAAGTTTATTATTTATTTATTTTTATTCAGACTCATGCTGCTATCATTACTTCATTGCAGAGCTCAACAGACACAAACCATGAGGAAATTTGGCATGATATCAGACAAGAAAACAAGCCACGCGTTTGATCATTTTTCTTGACATTCTGAGTCTCATACTCACCCCACAAATGAAAGCAATGTTCCTCTTCCTTCCACTTCAAACAGCTCCACTTCTCTTTTCCACCCACTTTCTTTCCCTCACCAACTTATATTACCAAACCCCTCTTATCCCTTAGCTCATCCTTGCCAGCAAAACAAGCACCCGACCCTAGTCAGTCTTGGTGCACCTTCACCCACTGGATTCACCATTGGATTATTGATCCCTCCAAGGCCCATGGATAAACAATGCTCCAAATTTTATACCCCGGCGTATTCATGTTTGGTAGGCCTCACTGGACTGGACTGGACTGGACTGGGTTAAATAGCATTTGAAATTCATGTTTAGTAAGAGAGAGGACTAACTTAAATGGGATTGTAGAGTCCAACAGTTAAAAAAACGCTTGACTCGCTCTTCCAATTTAGTGAGGCTGAAACGTGCTTCACAAAATAGCAAGGTCACTAAATAGAACGCACGAGTCCTCCAACGCAAGTTGCAAAAAGCACTATATGGTTTGAAACAGTCATCACGTGCATGGTTCGGATGATTCACGTTGGCAATGAGGAATTATGGGTTTAAACAGAGCAATTCAGATCATACTCTGTTCTTGAAATATCATAAAAGAAAGATAACAAATTTAATAATCTATGTTGATGATATGATTATTACTGAGAATGATGAACATGAAATATCTCGGCTGCAAGACTACTTAGCTATTGAATTTGAGATGAAGAATTTAGGTGGACTCAAGTATTTCTTGGGGATTGAGGTGGCCCGATCAAAGCAAGGCATATTTCTATCTCAAAGGAAATATGTCTTGGACTTGTTGACAAACACAGAAATGCTATATTACAAACCTATATACACTCCTATTATTAATAATCACCATCTTGAAGAATATCTGGAACAAGTTCCAACTAACAAGAAAAATACCAAAGGTTTGTGGGAAGTTTGATCTATTTGTCACATACTAGACCAGAAATCGCTTATGCAGTGAGTGTAGTCAGTCAATTTAGGCATTCTCCAAGTGAAAATCACATGAATGTTGTTCTCCGAATACTTAGATATTTGAAGTCTACACCTTGCAAAAGACTTATGTTCTCAAAACATGGTCATATGAATAGTGATGGTTACATAGATGCAAATTGGGCGGGAAGTGTAACAAATAGAATATCTACTTCTGCTCATTTTACATTCGTGGGAGGTAATTTAGTGAAGTGAAGGAACAAGAAATAGAAGGTAGTAGCTCTATCCAGTGCGAACTCCTTTGGCTACGTAGGTTGCTTACTGAACTTACGTGTCAACCTATGTCTGCAATGAATCTCTTTTGTGACAATAAGGCTACAATAACTATTGCACATAATCCAATTCAACATGATCACACCAAACATGTTGAGGTGGATCGATACTATATCAAAGAGAAGCTTGAAGCTAATGTGATTCAATTTTCATTCATAAAGTCCAAGGATCAATTGATGAATATTTCGACAAAGGCAATTTCTAGTATGCATTCCACAACACATTGGACTAGTTGGGCATTGACGATTGTTGAGGCCCAAAAATCCAGGGTTGGGCCCAAATAAATTCTCGGCCCAACATAATGCCTTATTAAGAAAAAGACTCGGTTGGGAGCATGCAAAATTCCTTATTCATGCTTACACAAGCCACGACCACCTGCCATGCCAAATAAATATGCAATCTCTCATGCTAAGAGTTGAAATAAGCCACTAACTCTACGAGCCCATGCTAATTACCTCGTCAAGCATCATGCCTCTATTCAAGGACGATAAAATTAAAACACGCCGATTGACATGCCATGCTAAGCAGGAAATTATTATTTCACACCCAACCACGCTATAAGCTTAAGTAGGGCCAAGACACGCAAATGCCCGGGGCTTGCTTGAGTGAGTTGTGGTATGGATGGTAACAAGTTTTCATGAGGCCCATTGATGAGCTAAGAAATGGAAGTTTTAGGCTACTTGGGAGCCCCAAAACTCAAGCCCATTTCTTGAGCCCAAACACATGGGCTAGCATGAGAGAGAGAACATGACCTAATGCCTTAGAGAATACATTAGTTTGCTTAGGAAACCCTATGTTAGTTAGAGCATCCAAATACTTTGTTAAAAATGCAACAGGCAAACTGCTTCCAACAGCTTGACGAAAACCTGTCAAACGATAGAAGTAACAAGCTAAAGACCCAACACTGTACATACAAGCCCAGCCCAAAGCCTTATGAAAAGCCTGGCGTCGTGCTCCATTCTGATTAGGACTCTAAGACAGTCAAACAAGGAGCCATGGCAGGAACCAACAGAAATCCGTGCGTGAAGGACGAGTACCCATCGGACAAAGAACTCCCTCCATCTCTCCTTTCCTCTGCAAGCTCCATCTTGAAAACCCATAAGGAAAGCAGGTGGCGCCTCCCCCCTCATGGGAAGGTCCAGCTGCATTAAACTCTTGGAACCACAAAGGGTTCCTTACCCATGCTCCTTGGATGGGAGAAATTCACCAAAGAAGATAAAGTGGAAATGAGCAATGAAAAAGGGGAGGAAAAGTTAAGACGAAATTAGGGTTCTTTGTGGCTATAAAAGAGAGCCTCAGCTACCCAGAAAACCAACCCATCCAAGGCCTAACCACGCTTTGTCAAGCAAACTGGAAATTTTACTCAAGCCACCCAATTCTCTTCTTTGTTCGTTCTCTTCCCCCTTTAGGAAAGAAATCTGTCTAATCTTCCTCTGTTCCACTTTAACCCTTTGTTCACTGTAAGAAACTCACACTTATCTCTCTCTGTTCATGCTAAACTCATAATGGTTTTGCTCCCATGCCACAAGCTCCTCATGCTAAGCCATTAATCAATCTATTATGTTTATTTGGCTATTGGTTAAAAGAACCTGAGGGTATTTTTCTAAGGTTTCATCAAACCTTTCAAAAACTCTTTCAGAAGCTCGGTTTCGAACTCGATACTTGGGGAATTTCTGTTTGTTTTCTTCTTACGGCAGCCCAAGCCCATTCGTCATTTCTGGAACAAAAAGACCCTACATAAATTGGCGACTCTGCTGGGGACCAGGCTGCTATTTTCACTAATGCCTTCAAGAAAGAAGAGCATAAGTAATTCCATGGCTTCCCAAGACGAGCTGGACTATGGTGACTCAGGATCAAGGCAAAATGCCTCTCCTAGAGAGAAAGAACATGCAAGTGAGAGAGATTTCACCCTCACAGACCTCGTTGCAACCATCCATGCTATAGGGAAACTCAAAGGGAAATGATGGACACCAACAAAGAACTGAAAAGTTCTGTCTCTAAGCCAAGCGAAGAAAATAACAGACACCCATAAGGGGAGTCTGCTGCTGCCAAAGGTTATAAACAAAGGAGCCATCTTTTGTCACTCACGAAGATGTCATTGCCATGCTTTGGAGAAGAAACTAAGCCGAAGCCAGGAGGATTGGAAGTATGTTCCTCAACCACTATATTCATCAAGCCTACTCCAGCAGCCATACCTCAATGACTATAAAGCACCAAGTTTTGTCCTTTTCGACGGAAGGAATGGAAGCCCGAAGGAGCATGTCAACCGCTTCATTGATGCTTTGGGACCACACGCTGGTGATCATAATCTCTCTCCGGGAGTTTTCAAAAAGCCTTACCGATCGTGCTTATACGTGGTACACAACATTAGCATCAGGCTAGGGAAATCGCAGAGAGGAGACGCGGAGAGAGAGAGAGAGAGAGAGAGAAAATGAGGGGTAAAAACTGAAAATCTGATTTTTACCAAACTTTCCGAAATAATTACGGTTCTGCCATCGAGCTTATTTTGATCGCCAAAACTTCATTAAATCTATGATTCAAGCCTACCGCATGTCTACGGTTTCATCTCAGTACCACCTACGCAACCAAACCACTCGTGGTCCCGAAAACCTTCCGGATATGAAAATGACTAAAATTACCCTTAATCCAAGGGTAAATTAATAATTCTCTTAATTTAATTAAAATTAGGAATAAATTAGAGTCGGGGTGTTACATAAACAAAACAAAACACGCTACTTAGCATTAAGACATGTCAAGCAAAGTCACTTGGATGGGTCCGAGGCTATCAAGAAGCAGCATGCCTAAGAAAAATAATATGGGGCATGCATTCTTGAGCTACTGGAACAACGAAACCATTGTCCCCTTTTTATAAGCAACCAGAATATGCATTTTACAAAGACCATGCATATGCTAGTCTGACCCTTTTTAGGTATGACAAGAAGGTGTTTTTCAGGCCCAGTGGTTGGACAAAATTTTGGCAGCATATACCTTGTTTTTAAGGGTATCCAACCTGTCAAAAAATCTCCAGCCATTCATAAAAACAAATTTTGTCAACCAAGCAATATATATATAAGACATGCATATTACAACATGCCTCAAGCATTTCGAAATTAATACAAGCTCCAGTGATTCAACACTACATTACAAAGTCATAACGACATGATTGTTAGAGTGTCCAAAAGAGAAATGAAAAAGAAGGGGGAGCTGTTGGAAGTTGTGGAGAGGTCTGGCAGCTGTGTGTCGGATGTGACTAGGAAAGGAAGAGTAGAAGGCAGATCCTGCTTTGGAAGCTGTGGAGAGGTGTCGGCAGTTGTGTCGGATGTGCTTAGGAAAGGAGGAGTATGAGGCAAGACCTCGCTGGAAGCTATGGAGAGGTGCCGGCGTTATGTCGAATGTGCTTAGGGAATGGAGGAGTAGGAGGCGACCTTCTTTGAAGGCCGTGGAGTGCTTAGGGAAGGAGGAGTAGGAGGCAGATCGCTGGAAGTCAGGAGAGGTACCGCAGTTGTGTCGGATGTGCTTAGGAATGAGGAGTAGGAGGCAGATCGCTGGAAGGCTGTGGAGAGGTGCCAGCTTGTGTCGGATGTGCTTAGGGAAGGAGGAGTATGAGCGGCAGACTCTGGAAGCTCTAGAGAGGTGCAGCGGTTATGTCGAATGTGCTTAGGGAAGGAGGAGTAGGAGGCAGACTGCTGGAAGAGAGGTGCCGGTTGTGTCGGATGTCCGAGGAAAAGAGGAGCAGGAGGCTACGCTCTGGAAGGCGCAGGCAATGTCGGCAGCTACGTTGGACGTCCCAAGAGGAGGAGTAGGAAGTGTATCCTCCGCGACTTGTGAGATGCTCTCAACCTGAAAAAAAAACAAAACAAAAAAACAAAAAGAAGGGAAGGGCATGCTATGAAGGAAAATCATCCCAGCCTTTGCAATACTTGAAGAGAGTGTATATGTTGCGGTGCTGTGAAAGAAAAAATCAGATTACATAATGAAGGCCTTGTGGAAGTAGAAAAAACAAATGCAGAGGCAATGGGGCAAACACTTTTGTGATCCTGTAAAAAAAAATTGGCAGCATGTACCTTGCACCTACCACAACCCAACCTGTTAAAATCTCAAGCAACTCATGCATTTCAACCAAGCAAAGTGTACAAAACAAACTGAAAATCATTAGCTCAATGCAATCTAAACCTCAACAATTCATGCATTTCAATATTTTCAACCAAGCAAAGTCTACAAAACAAGCTGGAAATCATTATCTCAATGCAATCAACCTCAACAATTCATGCATTTCATTATTTTCAACCAAGCAAAGTGTACAAAACAAGCTGGAAATCATTATCTCAATGCAATCAACCTCAACAATTCATGCATTCCAATATTTCCAACCAAGCAAAGCGTACAAAACAAGTCGAAGCTTAATATCTCAAGTATTCAACATCAAAAGTTCTGACAGAAAATATGCAACAATGCTGACTTTCCAACAACACGAGTTTTAGGCTTTCCAAAAAAGAAAGAGGGGCACAACTCAAGCTCAAATGCAGCCAACTATGCTGCAGATCAATACATCCTGCAGTTTCAAAAGGAAAAGCTACTACGCACCCAGCCAGCTACCCACCCCTCACAACGAAGAAATGTGACCTGAAAGGCGAAGTAAGGACATGTGTTATAGAAGGATGGTGCTGGAAGATATGACCTTTCTATTAAAAGAAATATATATATATATATATATATATATTACGGTGCGAAGAAGGAGAATTAGGTACCTCAACTAGATCACAATGCATGACTAAAACAGAATAGAAAAAGCGCTATGAGATGATCCTTTCGATGTTTCCACCATGCACCAAGCACCATTCTCAGTCTCTCATTTGTCAAGGAGAAGGTCTCGTAGCTTATGGCATTGACTCTCCAATTCGTGTTCCTGAAGGCTTAACGCATTAACGACAACTCTTGGTTAAGGGGATCATGCATACACTTCATGCTACAAGCAGCTCATGCTCTAAAAATAGTGTGTGCTATAACTTCTTCTAAGTATTCAGCGGAAAGTCCACACAAAGTCCTAATAAGACACATGCTTAAGCCCTTTCAGCACGCTGCTGTAAGGTAAAAAACGATGTTGCCTTTGCAACCTTCAATCATCCGCAAAAAATCTTTGGTAGTTGGGTCTGTCAACTCGCGATCAAACCACTCTAGCCAGCCCTTAGTGATGCTACAAGGGTATTGAAAAAAAAAATCAAGTAGTCGCCGGAAACATGCATTTTCTCTATACAGCATCTAGAAATGAGAGTAGCCTCCAAAGCTTACCCAGTGCCTATGATCAAGTTTTGACAAGTGTTTCTAAGCAATGAAGGTAGGCATCTCTTCTTCAATCCATCGTGCAAGGGAAAATATGCCATCACTCATCACAAAGGTCATTGGGACTTATTATGTGAATCCCCGTAAGAATTGTCAACAAGGAATATGCTGCAAAAGAGCAAAGCATCTCTGTGTTAAAGCCAAGTAATTTCCACACTAGCGTGCAAGCAACATTAACTTCACAAGCTAAGCCAAGCAAGCTATCTCACGCCAAGTGGAATGCACAAATAAAAATGTTTTCGAAGCATTATGCAATCTATTACTCGAGCTCATGACAAGCAAAGTTCTCATTCCATGCTCAATCAATCATTCCAGCATACCCTTTTTCACAAAGAAAGTGTTACAACCTGAACACCACTTACCTCTTAGTAACCTTTTTCACAAAAACAAGAAAAATCCCTATAAGTTACACATGTTTATATCTATCCCTATAAAGCCAAAAAATAAATAGTTATCCATGTCCAAGCTCTGAAAAAGAAAATCAATGGTGGTTTCCTCAAGCTTTCAACAACCTCTAACCCTATGTATTAATCATGCGGTTACAAGCATATGCTCGTGATGCATATAGTTCAATCAAAAAAGGAGTTCAAGCAAATATGCAATTTATGACCCAAGTTTGGAACAAACAAAGTTCTCATCTTGTGAATCAATAAGCATGCCAAGCAAATTCTCTCTCAAAACAAAAATCAAGCATTGCAAGACATGCATCCTGTCAACTTCTACTTCTCACGACCAAGAACAAACTCTACAATTAATCAAGCATATGTTCGCAAAGGGAGTAAGCCTAGGCCAAACACCAGTCTATCCTTATTCCTCAAATACTCAAATTGGCAGAGTCACTTACCGAAAGACTAAAACAAGCCCAAAAAAATACAACTCCCTGCTGTGCGAGACGTATACACCTACAATCATAAGAACATCGCATCATGCAAAGTTTAGCCTTTTTGCTAGCACAAAGAGGCCCAACATGCAATGAAGAAAAAATGGAAAAAAGAAAAGGATGAAATCCATATCGACAATTTCTTCTCACAACGTTCGCACTCTTTCAGAAATTGCCGAAAAGAAATCAAAAGGGGATAACCCCAAAAGATGCAAACCCTTCCTTGCTAATGATTACTCCGACAAAAGATGGATGGGTTGAAAGGAGTGGGCGCTTGGCTGCCAAAACAAAGAGCAAAACCTATAGGCATGAAGAACTCAACGATTTCCTCAAATAGATTCAAGAAATTGCAACAAAAAATGGCATACCTTGTTAATCCTCTCAAATGATAGCCTCATATGCACCAAGAAAGAAGGAATTGGGAATTTTGCAGAGTCTGCACAGAGACTATCTCATCCAGCAATAGCAAGCGGGTTTCTTCATGCGAGGAATAACGGAGTTGGGTTTGGCTTAAGCTCCATTCCAATGGCTGTAGATATGCGGTTCTTCTTGATTTCACTCTCTTTCTCTCTCTCGCTCTGAGTTCGTTGGAGGAAGAAAAGGAAAAAAAGAAGATGAAGGTGATGGGGAGAGGGTTACTCTAATACGCGTAAAGAGGAAGGAGAAGAAGGAAGAAATAATAAATGAAAAAGGAGAAAGTGGGTATCTGGGAAACCACAAAGGAGCTTATGAAATTGATTTTTGGGTCGGGTTTAATTATTCGGCCCATTCCAGCACTTATCCATGGCCCTAATAATTAAGGGGGATAATGTTGAGGCTCCAAAATTCAGGGTTGGGCCCAAATAAATTCTTGGCCCAACATAATGCCTTATTAAGAAAAAGACTCGGTTCGGAGCATGCAAAATTCCTCATTCATGCTTGCACAAGCCACGACCACATGTCATGCCAAATAAATATGCAATCTCTCATGCTAAGAGTTGAAATAAGCACTAACTCTACGAGCCCATGCTAATTACCTCGTCAAGCATCATGCCTCTATTCAAGGACGATAAAATTAAAACACGCCGATTGACATGCCATGCTAAGCATGAAATTATTATTTCACACCCAACCACGCTATAAGCTTAAGTGGGCCCAAGCCACGCAAATGCCCGAGGCTTGCTTGAGTGGGTTGTGGTATGGATGGTAACAAGCTTTCATGAGGCCCATTGATGAGCCAAGAAATGGAAGTTTTGGGCTGCTTGGGAGCCCCAAAACTCAAGCCCATTTCTTGAGCCCAAACACATGGGCTAGCATGAGAAAGAGAACATGACTCAATGCCTTAGAGAATACAGTAGTTTGCTTAGGAAACCCTATGTTAGTTAGAGCATCCAAATACTTTGTTAAAAATGCAATAGGCAAACTGCTTCCAGCAGCTTGACGAAAACCTGTCAAACGATAGAAGTAACAAACTAAAGACCCAACACTGTACATACAAGCCCAACCCAAAGCCTTATGAAAAGCCTGGCGTCATGCTCCATTCTGATTAGGACTCTAAGACAGTCAAACAAGGAGTCATGGCAGGAACCAACAGAAATCCGTGCGTGAAGGACGAGTACCCATCGGACAAAGAACTCCCTCCATCTCTCCTTTCCTCTGCAAGCTCCATCTTGAAAACCCATAAGGAAAGCAGGTGGCGCCTCCCCCCTTATAGGAAGGTCCAGCTGCGTCAAACTCTTGGAACCACAAAGGATTCCTTACCCATGCTCCTTGGATGGGAGAAATTCACCAAAGAAGATAAAGTGGAAATGAGCAATGAAAAAGGGGAGGAAAAGTTAAGACGAAATTAAGGTTCTTTGTGGCTATAAAAGAGAGCCTCATCTACCCAGAAAACCAACTCATCCAAGGCTTGACCACGCTTTGTCAAGCAAACTGGAAATTTTACTCAAGCCACCCAATTCTCTTCTTCGTTCGTTCTCTTCCCCCTTTAGGAAAGAAATCTGTCTAATCTTCCTCTGTTCCACTTTAACCCTTTGTTCACTGTAAGAAACTCACACTTATCTCTCTCTGTTTATGCTAAACTCATGATGGTTTTGCTCTCATGCCACAAGCTCCTCATGCTAAGTCATTAATCAATCTATTATGTTTATTTGGCTATTGGTGAAAAGAACCTGAGGGTATTTTTCTAAGGTTTCATCAAACCTTTCAAAAACTCTTTCAGAAGCTTGGTTTCTGAACTCAGATACTTGGGGAATTTCTGTTCGTTTTCTTCTTACGGCAGCCCAAGCCCATTCATCAGGCTGCTGGAACAAAAAGACCCCCGCAACGATATCTATGCACCAACTTAAAAGGGAGTGTTGGCGTAACTTGTGGACCCACAGTCAAGGATTAAAATATCGGCCGTGCAGATAATATCGGGCCTCCAATTTACGGATATTTCGGGGGATATATCGTTATCGTTTTAGGTATCGGGAAGAAATCAACAAAAATAACAGATATAGGCATTGAAACACATTATTTTGGTGTAAAACTTTCATAGATGTTATATACATTGTCAATGAATGTATTGAACAAATAAAACTCAAAATTTACTAATAATAAGATATATATATATATATATATATGATGAAGTATAAGTGGTATGTAATGCGCTTTAATGAAAAGTTTGAAAATAAAAAGTTGATTAGAATGAATAAACCATGCATAAATCCATAGTTTATTTAAACATTGTATTACAATTTAGATGAGTGTCCAACTACATAAATGAAGAGCTCCTATGAGGTTCAAATAATGAGGAACAACTATCTAGATTCATACAATAATCATACCAAGTCATATAACCCGAGTAGTTTGTAAGCCATATTTGAACATGGTGCACATATATCTCTCTTGATGATTCTCTGACTTTGATGGAACTAAAAGTAGCCAAATTTTTTGGAGGTATGTGGGCAGTGAATTGCATTTTGCCAATTGTCTGACTTCGAAAAGTGAAAAAGAAACAACCAAAAAATGAAACAAATATTAAATGATAAAGAGTTCCACAAGAAGCTCAGACTTAGATAAAAGCTTTCAACAGTTTAAAGGCGGAACAATAAGCCAAAAAAGAGAACCCCAAAGCTCAAAACAGTATTCCAAGCACGAAGTAAGGAATCAATTCTTCTTCCAAGTTCTTCTTTTCATGGCTCAAAAAACAGTCACTCACATTCTTTACATTATTAGTTATTATTATACTAATATTTTGTCTATCATATAATCTACAAATTTACAAATATAGTGGTTGTGATCAATACACGTTAGACCAAAAGATGGGAAGCCAAGTTAGTGGCAAATAAGCTTGAGATAGGACATGTATGTCCCTTCAATTGACTATGCATAGATTTTTTGACGCATACTCCAAAACATGCATACTCCAAAACATCTTTTGCATTGAATATTGCCAAAAGCATTCACACATATCTAATCACTGCACATATACCTCTAAAAAATATTTTCAGTTTCAATTTGCTTCAAAACTTTTTAATTTTTTTGGGTTTTGTTATGGGTATCGGGAAATATCGGTAGATATCGGCAAAATATCGGGAATATCGCATTTATCGGGGATATATCGTCGATATAGGGGAAGATATAACCTTACCCCCCAATATCGATGTCGACAGTTCAAAATGTCGATATATCGGCCGATATATCGGTGTATCGGCCGATATTTCAATCCTTGCCCACAGTTACTTTTCTTACACGCCAAGGATTCCTATATTAAGTGTAATTGATTTACTTTAATTCCCGATTTCCTACTATTAATAGAATTAGGAGTTGTTACTTTCCTTGAACTATAAAGGTTTATTGTATTATAAATACAACCTCCTACGAGGAGAAGAATACATAGAAAATTCTCACAGACAATATTCTCTTATACATCTCATATTTTAGCACTTTTGTCATCCACTCATTTATTTTAATGTCTTCATAATGCTAGTGCGCTGCGGGTAATGAATTAGACCATCAAAGAAATTTGATTAGTCATTTTAAGCTTAGATTGCATGATGGTGATAGTTTTGATGCTCACACTAAACACTGTCAATAGATTCCAATTATTCAAATATCATAAAAGACATTACAACCACTAAGTAGTACTTGAGGAGAAAAGAGAAGAGAAAGAGAAAATGGGTTTTACTGGAGGAAAAAGTCAGCCAATTATTTTTATTTTTCTTTTTGTCAAAGAGAGAAATGGGATGGGCAGAGCTCAACAGTCACAAACGTGAGCAAACTGACATGATAAATAATACTAGACAAGAAAAGAAGCCAAGCGTTTGATCATTTTCTTAACATTCTCCGTCTCAGTCTCACTAAAGATATGAAAGCAATGGTCCTCTCCTTCCACTTCAAACAGCTCCACTTCTCCTTTCCACCCACTTTCCCTCACCAAATCACAATACCAAACACCTCGATCCCTCAGCTGATCCTTGCCTGCAACACACACAAGCAGCTTAGAGCACCCGAGTCCAGCCAGGCTCGGGGCACCCTCACCCGCTGGATTCACCATTGGATTATCAATCCCTCCAGGAGCTGATGGATAAACAAAGTCCCAAAGTTTATACTCCGTAGTCTTCTCAAAGTCTTCACCTTTAGGCTCTGACCCAATTGGCTTGGAACCCCAAAAGTAAGAGTGGGACAGAAATGCACCCAAAATTTTCACAGCACCAGACAAGCTCTCAGCCCCTACCTTCAGAGCCAAGTTATGTGCAATATTGCCACCTGCACTATCACCACCAATATACAATCTATCAAAATCTCCATAGTTGAGTAACCATGGTTCTTTGTTATCATCTAATTCTTCGTTGTTTGCGTGAGAAGTGACCCATTGAAGCGCAACCCAGCAATCTTCATAAGCAATAGGAAGTGGGTTCTCTGGGGCAAGTCTGTACTCAACAGAGACAGCTATAACTTGGGCTTCTGAGACCAAGCGGTTGAGATAACGGTGGTCAAGGAACGAGAAGGCAGATTCAATGCAAAATGCTCCACCATGGAAGTAAACCAAGATGGGTAGCTTTTGGGTTTGGTTTTGAGGGACATTTGGGAGGTAAAGTCGAGCAGAGATGTTGGGGTTGTGTGAAAAAGTGAAGTCTTTAGAGGAGACTCTGGTTTGTGGGTCATGAGGAGAAGGGGGCACATAGGGAGAGCCCATAAGGCGTTCCACTGTGCCATCTTTGTAGATTCTGATGCGAGGAAGGAATTCGGAAGCTATTTCTTTCGCGGTGGTGGTGGCGATGGTGGTGGAAGTCATTGGAGGGCAGAGATATAAGATAAGTGTTAGTTGTAGAGAGAAGAGAGGCTTAGGATAATAGCTTAATGATGAATAGAGAACTTTTTATAGAGTAACAAGATAACTTTATTTTATTGATTGAAATAAGAAGGGTACAAGGCTTAGAGTTGGTTGGATACAAGAGGTGGCTGATGTGAGTTTATAATTTTCTAAAGTGTTTTCCAGCCACTAGTTATAATATAAATCTAGAATTTTCTAGTTACAATACATTAATAGGATGTTTCAGTGTACAGCTCAAATTTAACTTGTCATCTTTTCTCAATTTTTCTAAATTTTTCTATATTATTCAAGTATATGTGCATTATTTTTTAACAATAAGTAATGAATTGAAGTGGTGAAGCTTGAGGGTTGAGGATGTGACCTTTAAATGGAGGGAGGTTTGCCATTAATTCATTATAATAATAAAAAACAAATAAAGTGAGGTGCCGTGTTTTACACTGCAACAACAGTAGCCGCCATATGTCTTCCATTGGTCAAAAAATGTTAGCCCTCTGGCCTCTCAAAACGTTTTGCTTTTGTATCTTTCTGTTAAAAAAAAAGAAGCCCGTATGTTGAAACTAATAAATTGGGCATTGACAAGAGAAAAATATTGCCAGCGAAGAACTATCAAGGTAACTACGAATGAACAAAATGCCACATGAGCACGAAACTACAACATCAACTAGATGTTCATTAATGCTAGTTTCATAAGGTGCATGTGTGGAGAAACACAAATACGTATTAAAGAGGAGTGTTGAAAAAATAATGATCATTTGTGTTCACAATACTAGAGAAGTCAAGAATTCAAAAGATGGAGATGGCAATGCAAGAATATTCTAGAGGAAGCTAGCAGTGGCTGAATGCTCAAGGCGGTGGAACAAAAGCAATTGAAGTTTGAAGAACATTCTAGTACAAGACACATATGTTGCTAAAAGCATCTACATATGTTCTCTATTTCTTAGCTAAAATTTGGCTAAAAATATAAGAAAGCTATTTTAGGAGCTCTCTTAAAAAATTTCAACTCCAACCATACTCCATAATTTGGAGAGTTATAAATGCTATCACTCTTTTTTGATTGGTCCATTTCTATTAAAAAATAAAATAAAAAAAGTTAACATTAAATAAAGGTTTGAAATACTCATTAAATAAAGCAATATTAAATTATAAGGAGTCATTATGAGTCTTTTCTCTCTCCTCAGATTTAGGAGCTCCTAGAGGACTCCTTATTTTAAGAGGTGGATAGGGAGCGTGGTTGGAGTTGCATTTTTACGATTCCTCCCTAAAATTTATCTAAGAATGGCGGTTTAGGGAGCCCATTGTAGATGCTCTAAGAAATGAAGAAGCCCAAGTCGGTGGCTGTGTATGTCGGCAATCAAAGCCTATAAATAGGCATGGTTGTGCTCATATAAGGTGGAGGCCAACGAAAAGAACTCCCAAACTATAAGAGCATTTCCAGCAAGAGGCCCAAGGGAGGGTTGGGGGGGCAAGTCCAAAATGGTGTTTCAAAGAACAAAGATCTGCCAGGGCAAGGAGTAGGGCCCACCAACTGGGCCGGCACGAGCCCAGAGGGTAAGGGTGGCGCCAAGATCGGAGTTTAAATTTTTTAACATTAAAAATTTTGACGCGCCGCCATGCCCCCAACGGCTCTCTTCCACGTGGTGGCTTTTGGCTCTCCGATCCACTTTTTCCAGCAATCCAACGGCAACTATTTTTTCCCCAATAAAGAAATGAAAAATCAAACCGCCCCCAACGGCTCTTTTCCACGTGGCTCCTTCTGGCTCTTGATCCCCTTTTTTCCAACAATCCAACGGCAGCCAATTTTTTCCCAAATGAAAAAATGAAAAAAAATCGAAAAAAATTTAAAAAATACTGAACTTTTTTTCTACAAATACCAACCAATACTCTTCACTTTTAACACCAACTCCTCATACATTTTAGAGCTTGTCCAATATAGATCCCTACATTTTCTATTTCCTAAACATATACCCATTACTTTATAAATCTATGTGTAAAACCCAATTTCAAATTTAAATGACTAGTATGATATAAGAGGTTGTAGTATTTCTATGTTTTTACATCATTGCCACCAAACTTCATATTTTATTTATAATTTATTTCAAGCATTTCATTAACTACCATAACTGTAATTAATATACTCCCTATTAATAGCATATCAACCACCCCATTTCTTTTAGTTGTCATTCCCTCTCACATCTCGCCCCTTAAAATTACAAAAAATAAAAATAAAAATCTGTAAATTACATATCCAATAATGTACCTATGAAAAATATAATATAAATATATACATATAAAATATAGGTATATTATTTACCAAAAAAAAAAAAACAAAGTCAGTTACTTTGTAATTGCGTATATTTTTCATAATTAAAAATAGGTACACAATAATTTAAATAAAATATAGGTACATTATTTACCCACAGATAAATTATTTTACAATATAACTGTAAATGTGTATAGGTACATTATTTGGAATAGATAATTATGTACACTTTTCATACTAGGTAAATTATGTTTTTCATAAAACAAACAAGTAATAGGTACATTATTTTTTCAACATAATTAGTATGTACAGTTTTATTCATAAACAATTATAAAGTGGATTATTAGTCATGTATAATTCATAAAAAGAAAATAACATAAACATTTTATTAAACAAACCGATTACCTAAATTTGAATTTATTGTTAAATTTTTTTAAAAATGTTTCAAAATTAATTCCTACATCCATTACAACCATTTGGAGATCTTTCCAAATTCAACATCTGTCATTATATACAATCCAATTAAAAACTGTTTTCATATTGATTCCTACATTAATATACAAAATGCAATAATGGCTTAGTTGAGGGTATTTTTGGAATCTGAAAAGTACAATAAATCAGATTTTATACTTAATTAGGTAACTTGTTGAGTTGGATCCTAGTCATGAGTTTTTACTTATACAAATTGGGTATTATTTATAGGAACAAAAAGTGAAGGGTTTTAGGTACGGCAAATTGAATTTGAATGGTGTAAGCCAAATTTACTATACATTTTATTCTCCTTCTACTATTATTCACTTTCTACTCAATATTTTTTCACTTTCAAGTTATTTTTTTCTCTATCATATTATGGGTTCTTCTAGTGAAACCGGAGGGACATGGAGCATGATGGAAGATGTTAGCTTGTGTGAGGCTTGGCTCCAAGTTAGTCATTGTCCCGTAACGGGCAATGAGATGAAATTCTGTCATATGTAGAAAAAAAAAATTCATTAGGAATTTTGTGAAAGGGTAATTGGTTCGACCCGTACAGATCAAGCATTATCTAGTAGGTGGAAAATTCTTAATAAATAGTTGGCAAAATGGAGAGATACCTTGGCAAAAGAGATGGACAACCATAGAAGCAAGGAAAACCTTAGCAGTGAGGTAAATTATTTGTAATTTTTGTTTTATTAATTTCTATGTCATATTAAATTTTATTTAAATGTTTCTTGCAATTTATATATGTTGTTAATATTTCTTGTATTTCCAATATTAATATGAATGTTTCTTGCAATATTTATATTTTGTTTTGCATTTCTAATAAATTGTTAAAGTTTCTTGCGTTTCCATTATTTTTTTTTTAATACTTGTTGCATTGCCAATATTTTTTAAAGTTTCTTTGAATTTCCATTTTTTTTTTTTAGATTATGCAAGCACAAATGTTTTTTGGTGCTACTGGGCAAGGCAAAAAAAGTTTCAACCATACCCTATGTTGGGAGGTGGTGAAGAAATGTAAGAGATTCCAAATTATTCCAACGGGTTCGACGGTAGTCTTGAACGAGACGCCACTCTATGAGACACTGGCATCGGATTCACCTATGGATTCCCCGATGAGTCAAGACTCACCTATCAAAAGGAGCCGAGGCCTATTGGGAGGAAGGCGGCGAAGGCGAAGAGAGGGAGTAAATTCTACCAAGAATGCATCTAAATTTTTGGAGGAACTTTCAAAGATGCAAGCCATGAGAATTGAAATGGACATGAAACAACAAGAGCACGATTGGGCAATTGATGTAGAATATGCAAAAGAAAGGGAGTATGTACACCAACAAAGCCAAGAAAAGATTGAAAGAAAGGATCGGGAAACCATGGCCATGGATACAAGCCATATGTTCCCTGAAACAAAACAATTTTGGAAGCTAGAACGAAGTGATGTTATGAGACGAAAACTTTTGCGTGACGATGGACCTAGCAACACGGATTGGTTAAATGATCAAAACCATTAAGTTAGTTTGCTTGCCTTTCATTTCATTGTACCATTAAGTTAGTTTGCTTGCCTTTCATTTCATTGTATTTTTTGTTTTGTTTAAAAAATTAGTGGTAATTCATGTATTTTATTTTATGAGTTGTATTGATTTTCTTTTAGTGAATAAAGAAAATATTCAACAAAATTCCTTTTTATTCAAAACATTCCATACATAAAAAGCAAACCACAACCAAAGCATAAAAAATAAACAAACCACAACTAAAGCATAAAAAAACAACAAAGCATAACTAAAAATACAACATAAACATAATACATTAAAAAAACATCTTCACTTCACTTCATTCACCTTCATTGCCTTTCACCGCCCACAAATGCTCCATCAAGTCAACTTGACGGTGTTCATGAATATACGACGATTGCATCTCCATGTAGCGCTCAATCATACGAGGCAAGAAACTACTATCTCTAACCAACAGATCACGCTGCACTGGTTCTCCATTTGGCCCCATGGGTTTTTCATAAATTCGTGTTAAGGTCGTATTCATGGTATATGGTTCATACACTTCATCAGCATCGTAATCATACTCATTTTCCACAATCATGTTGTGGAGGATGATACAAGTCATCATTATACTCCTAAGCACCTCCTCGTCAAATAAACGCGCCGCCCTCCTGATAATAGCCCACCGGGCTTGAAGGATACCAAAGCACCTCTCCACATCTTTTATGTACCCCTCTTGATAGGCAGCAAAAAAAATTTCCTTATGGGATCGGGGATGTGGAATTGATTTCACAAATGTTGTCCACCTCGGGTAGATACCATCAGCTAGATAATACCCATTCTAGTAGACGGTATTATTGATTTGATACGTGATATTTGGGCCTTCACCTCTCAGAACATCATTGAACACCAGGGATTGACCCAGGATGTTCAAATCATTTTGAGAGCCGCAACTCCAAAGAAGGCGTGTCAAACCCATTTATCAAAACAAGTAACTGCTTCGAGGATGATGCTTTTCTGCCCTTTCCGATTGCCATAATCCTCTTGCCAAGCAGTTGGACAATTTTTCCATTGTCAGTGCATGTAGTCAATGCTACCAATCATTCCAGGAAATCCACGAGACTCAGCTGTTTGTAGATAATACCCGTTCTAGGAAATCCACTGCATCACAAAATCGCACCAATCTCTCCAAAATAATGGACTTCCCCATCCGGGCAATCTCATCCACCTGATCAGCAGATGACCCATACGCTAACATTCGTATCACAATGTGAACTTTTGCTCGGGAAGAAGCCCCAAATTTCCAGCATAATTTTTATTTTGAACAAAGTATTCATCATAATTACAAATATCATGCATGACTTTATTGAACAAATGAGGTTGCATTTTATATCTCACTCGAAAATGAACATCAGAGTACAGAGAATGTGTGATAAAATAATCTTCCAGAAGATTCTTACCCCGAGAATATCTATGTATGTCCACATTCGGGGCACGGCCTTCTCGTGAACCACGGTGGCTCTGGTTTTCTTCCTCCAGCAAAGCAACGACCATGCCAAGTTGCTCATCTAGTTCTCTCTACGCCCTTTTGCTTGCAGCTCGTCGACGCATTCTTTCTCTCCCTTCTCACTCTTGCCTCTCCAAAACCTCTTGCATGTCTGCCATTGAAAATGGAGAATGAAATCTAAAATCTCAGAAATGGAAATGTAGAGAATATCTGGTGTGGGAGGTATGAGCTGAGCCTCTGGTTTTATAGAAAAATTTAGACAAATAGATATGACACGTAGCGCAATCTTAGAAGGTGAAAATCTTATCTGAAATTTGAAATTCAAATGAAATTTGAAATTTATCTGAAATTTGACATTTTGAATTTATCTGAAATTTGAATTTTGAAATGTATCTGAAATTTGAAATTTATCCCGAAAATCTTATCCAATATGAATAGTATTGACACGTAGGAACCCAAAAATCTTATATGAAAATATTATCCAAAGTAATTGTTTAAGTAAACAAAGTTGTGAAAAAAAATATAAAAAATGAATAGTATTTGCCATGGCAAACCTAAACTGCTGGAAACACACTTTGCTACGGGTTAGGGCAACTACTATTCACATGAATAGTAGCTGCCTAGGGCTCTCCTTGCCATGGCAAGGGGCTAACTTGTGGAAATGCTCTAAGGGAGTCAAGAGCTACCCAAAGCTAGCTATGTTAGGCCATCTCCAACCCAAGGATCTAAACCCAAAGTATTGCCCAAAATTTCTCTCCAACCCAAGAAAATGAAGGACCCAAAATTTTGGAAAACTCAAATTTGGACCCAACACTATTTAATGGAGCCCACTGCACCTAAAACAGCCCCATGTGCACAGATATGACGTGGGCCCAAATGACCTGATTGTTGGCTACTTGTCTAGCCACTTGTCAAGCTGCTGTTTGTCTGCTTGTACAATTGAATTTGGTTTTTTTTTTTAATATTCTAAATGTAACTTAAATCAATGATCTAGATTAAATCTAAACTATTTTAATGGTAAGAAAAAAAGATCCAATGGCTGAAATTTAAATTCAAAGGTCAAAAAAATATTTTAAATTAATCTAGGTCAAATTATATTTGTGGAATTTCAATTTTGTTAATTCAAATTGTTCAAAAAATTTAATTATGAAGTTATTTAAAAAGATTGAATGAAGAAATGTTATCCCTAAAAAAAAAAATTAGACTTAAATCATTCTTAAACAATTTAATAAAGTTGTGGACTTAAAATTTGAGTCCGGAGGGTTGGGAGAAAAAACGATTTGAGTCATGACAAAACCCAAATAGTTACTTTTTGAAGGGGGAAAATTTGGGTTTACCCCTTTATGGGTTAGAGAAGGCCTTAGAGAGTCAATAAGCTCACTAATAAGTGAAGGGCCAAAGCTCAAAACAAATCTAAACCAAGTGGGGTGGCCAATAAGTCAATAAGTTATGCAGAATGTCAATTAACCTACACCAACCCATGTACTATGCCCCTCAAATATAATAAAATCACTTTGTTCAACTATTGTCCTATTGTCCTAAACCCCTTCACACATAAATCAACAATGGTATAAGAGCAACACACATCACACCTCCTAAATTCTAACACTTTCATATTAGGTTTGATTTTGGCACCTTGCTTTCATACTAGGAACTGCCTTTCGGTTCCAAATTATTCAGTATCTTACCCTAGCAGACATTACTTGAGGCAGCCATTAAACTCAAGTTGAAATACAGAAAATCGGGTTTTACTTGAGGAGAAAGTCCGTCACTTATTTTGTCAAATCCTTAGCTTTCTGAGTCTCAGCTTTGATAATATGAAATGAATGATCTTTTCCTTCCACTTCAACCACCTCTGCTTCTCCTTCCCACCCACTTTCCTTCACTGCTTCATAATAACCAATGCCTCTATTTCTCAGCCATCATTCTCAGAAACACTCACAAACAACAAAGAGCACCAAGCCCTGCCAAGCTTGGTGTTTCAAACCACCAGGCAAACCCTCGTTCCCAACTGTCATAATGTTGGTCCTTTTTTCTGTCCTTCATCCCATTTACCAACCACAAGGGTCAGCTCTACTCTGAGGAACGAAGAGGAATTTGGCGGATCAACACCAATGCCCTGATCGGATGATGTCTTTTGGCTCGCAGAGAGAACTCCTTCAATTTCTGAACAAAATTGAAAGTTGAATCAGTTTGCCAAAAGCGGACGGGCCCGATCAAGGCCCTATCTGTCAACTTCTTCTTAGTACTGATATATTTTGTTGCGTAGGCGTGTCACTATTGAGTATATAACCAGCCTAATAGATCTAGTGTGGATATGAATGATTAATGCTGATGAGCTTGCGCTTCCTTTCTGGACTTCTTACCAAGCCATTGTGCCTCCAGGGGGGTACTGGCCCAGATAGATTCTTTTCTATACCTCAATTAAGAGGACTTCAATATTCTTTCCTTCGTGAGTATCGCCCTGACAAGTATGAGCAGCACCTGAACAGAAAACAAAGCAAGACCAAGTTTGTGGTTAGCAAAAACCCTACCTGGGTTTTATTAACCTGCTTCAATATTTTCTCGTTTTCAACTAAATCAATAGTTAATTCAGGCCCATTGGTGAAAATTTCGGGCCCAACTTAACTTCTTGTCCCTTTATTTTACTATTTATTTCGGGTCCCTATTGCCTTTCGGGCCCGAATGCTAGTTTTTCTGGACTGTTTGAGGGGCAAAAGGGCGGGAATCCAATTTTATGTATTAGAATGATCTTTAATTCTTTCTTAAGATAATCAAGTGAATTTTATCCATATAGATTCTTCTGCAACTTATGTTTACTTTGAACCTTAAACTAAATAACATAAGATTATTTAATTAATCCATCAATTGTCCTTGAATCCGAATTATAGAGTAAAGGAAAAGATATTGGAGATTTCTCAATCTAGTTCAAACGATTACATGAATTGAAACAAAAAGACGTCTTAAAAGAAAAATCATACCATGGATATGGCAGAGCTATGAGAGATAAGCGTAGAAGTTGTCAACTGGTTATCTAAAGAAAAAACAGGCAGATTGTTATCTTGGGAGTTTTTCAAGTGTTTTTTGAGACGTTGCGTCTGATTTTGGAGAGAGAGTCCCCTTCTTCTGAAGTAGACTTTCATCATTTATAGAGGTGGAGGGAACTCGTAATGATAAAAACTGAGACAAGACCTTTGGCTTGTGGTTCAAGGTCACCTGCTAGTTAGCTGATCTTAACCAGTTTATAGAAGGAATGATGGAGGACTTCTAGCAGGAACCGTCGGTTTTCTTTGTGGAGCTCTCTTGATTTGACTTCTTTATACTTGAAAACCTAGCTGGCAATTTTGATCTTTTTTGGTTTTGAGGGCTTCAGTACGACTTGTTTTCTTGCTGGGAGAGAAGGAGGTCAAGTCGTCATTAAATGTGATAATCCCCTTCGACCTCTCATGTGGGCCTAGAAAACACGCTTACCAATCTCTTAACTTGTAGTGCGAGATAAAGATCTGACTCTCAAGACTTGGGCCTTTTTTGATTATTAAGAGAGGCCCAGTTGGAAAAGAATGACCTTAAGAAAAGACAAATGCTGTTGGATTTGGCTTTATCTTTAAAAAATTCTTTTTAAAACTTGAGACCATTTTTGGCCCGTTTATCAAAATTGGGTACAAACACATAGCAATCTTATGAGCAATGTTGGCTCCTACATTGTCACCACCCAAAGAAAAAAAAACGGATCCACAGTGTCGCGATTAGCGCCACGCTCATCAGCGATGGCATTATCGTAAATGTGAGGCAACCCATCGGAGAGCAGCCCTGTCCTCTTAGGCAACGGAGCCATCCTGTACTCTACTGACATAGCAATTTTGGCTTGGGAGACCAAGTTGTTAAGATAGCAATGGTGATCTAAAGAGAAGGCAGATTCGATGCAGAAACTTTCACCATGGTACAGTGGCGGATCCAAGATTCAAAAGTCAGGTAGGCGAAACTTACCTTAAAAACTCGACGGTACGAGTGAATTTTATTGATAAAAATAAAAAGATACACCTAGTCAGGGGGGACGTAATGAGCCTTACCCTCAAATATGCATATCTATACATAAATAAAAGCTTAACAAAAAAAAACAAGAAGTAAATGCAATGCAACACAAAAACTAAACTATTTTAATCTAAAATTGTACCCTACGAGGCTTAGAAATCTTAAATTCTTCAATTATCTCTTCATTATCGATACTATTAGCAAACTCTCTTTCAATGTGGAGAATCATGCAATCAGCAAGGAATTCATCAGCTATGGTGCTTCGAAGTCTATTCTTAATAATTCTCATACATGAAAAAGTTCGTTCCGTTGTTGCTGTAGATACAGGAAGAGTCAACACCAACTGAATCAATCTGTAAAGCAAATGGTAGTTTTCTGCCAAAGTTTTCAACAAAATTCTTAAAATCAAAGGCCTAATTAATTTCAACAAAATCCCCAAATTATATTTCATTCCTAATTAAACCCTAGAAAACTCAATTTCAAATTAAAATTAAAACTAAGATGCATACATTTATTTTAGGAATAACCCAATAGAAGAAGATAATTAAAGAGAAGAGATTAAGAAGAATACTTGTTTCCTTGTATATGAGAAGAGAAGAGAAGAGAAGAGGTTGTCCAGTGTCCACGATTGCACAGCACAGCCAAGACTTGCGTTGAGAAGAAGCTCTCCCGACTGTCTGAATTGCACCGCATGCACCACTATTTGGCTACTTAAGTTATATTCTTTCTTTTATTAAAGTTTGATGGGCCATTCATAACATGGGCTAGTTATAATTTTTTCAGTTTTTTAAAGTTTGAGTAGGCTTGTGCTGTGGGTTTTATATGGATTGGGTAGGCAAGAGTGTATACCAACACATGGAATGGATATCAATTACATAGCTTATATATAGGTTTTTTTTTTAGTGAAATATTTTTGGGTAGGCGGTAGCCTACCGCCCTGGCTTAAGATCCGCCCCTGCCATGGTAGTAGAGCAAGATGGGGAGATTTTGCTGGGCTCATCAAGTTCTGGGAGAAAGACTCTAGCTAAGATCAATATCTTTTGAGGACACTCTTGTTTATGAGTCATCAAGCGATGGGGCTGCATATTGAGAGCCTAATAGGCGTTCAACATAGCCATCCTTGTACACTCCGATAAATGGGAGAAGCTCTGTCTGCCTCCTTGGCATGGAATACATGGTGAAGGTGCTGGGTTTTTCTTCTTTTTTTTTGTAGAAAGAGGGCTCTAAAAGAAAAAGAGGCAAGACCCAATTGGCATTTTTCTATATACCTTTTTTTTAATCACAAATGGTTTTGAGATTTGTGAAATTATCATATTTCGTCCCTAACTTTTTTTTTGTGACACTAATGATCTTCAAGGTTACCCTCTACACATCAAAATGGTCCATGCCATTAGCTTCAGACAAATTTTTTTGTTAAATTGCTAACGTGGCACGTGTGTAGAGTCCACACATCCAATTGTATAAAGTCACGTGGCTTTAAATAAAATAAAATAGATTTTAAATATTTTAAAACTTAAATCCATAAAAACAAAAATACCTACACCCTCTACATTCTCATTCTGCCAGCGCCCTTCGCCCCCTCGCAGACCCACATTTTGCCTCTCTCCCTCCTCTTCCTCCCTTCTCTTTCTCTCTCCCTTTTTTTAAAAAAAAATTCTACAAAGCCGAAGTCTTTGACTTTTGCTTTGGCTACGGCTGCAATGCCAAAGACTATATGTGATCTTTGGCTGACCCTGTAGAAGGCCTCTACTCTTGGACCTCCACAATGATCACATGATGTCTCTTGCTTTTGATTTCTTTCCTCTGCATCTCCTACTCTATAAAATCTGTTTTTCCCTCCAGTCTTTGTAGGCAACAGCAATCTTTTACTGCCCATGTCCAATCACAAGCAGAACGAAAAGGAGGGGCAATGTTTAGTTGGATTAGACTGTGAAAAAAAGGAAGAAGAGGGGGAAAGAGGCAAAGAGTGTGTTTGCGAGGAGAGAGGCGCAGCGCAGGCAGAGGGAGGACGCAGAGGGGATGGTCATGGTACAGTTTTTTTTTTTTTTTGGGATTTAAAGTTTTAAAATATTTATAAATAAAAAAATTGTATTTAAAGCCATGCGGCTTTATACCATTTGATGTGTTCACTCCATACATGTGTCACATCAGTAATTTAATAGAAAATTTGACAAAAACTAACAAAAACCATTTTGATGTATAGAGAGTAACCTTAAGAACCATTAGTGTCACACAAAAATATTATGAACGAAAGATGAAAATTTCACAAACCTCAAGAATCATTCATAATAAAAAGCATTATTTTTATGACTAACCAAATTTGGGTAAACCAGTAGGGTTTAAGTTTAACACGAGAGGTAATTTCCTTGATTCAATGGCTAATAAACTTATGATATTTTTCTAGATTTAAATTTGAGAAGCCACCCAATGCTATTCAAAAAAATAATAAAATAATTAAAAAATAGTTACCCTTTAAAGGCAACAAGATCAAAGCACAAATCATGTTTATGCACAATTGTATCTCTTACTGAATACTATCTCATTAAAGAGCAAAAACTTGGGGGAATACCAAGAGAAAATGTAGGTGAAGGTCACATTCCAAGCAATGTCGGAATTGTGTTACAAATGAGGCTGCGTGTCTACAAGTAATGGAATCAGAATGGACTATAAGCAAACTAAAATCAAAGAATTAGAAACTTCCACTGGCTCAACAACAGCACGAACATCTACTACCGGTCTCTGTACAAGAGGGTGTTAGAACTCAAGAATCGAAGGCGGCAATTTATAGCCGCAAATTATGTGGGTTAGGCTTAGTAAGCGCTTTAGTAAAGTAAGTGCAGATCTCGGGTATTATACGCATGATCAAATGAGAGTGCCTGCAGAATTCCAGCATAGAGAGAATTTCAGTTGATGAAAGAAAAAAAAAATCAAGACTCTTCTTCATCAAAATAAGAAAAATGATGATACCCTTCCGCCAAGGAAAACAAGACGAAATCTAGGAACTCATGTGACCATACATAATATGATCTCTTTCAACCAGTCCATTCATAGAATATACAAACACAGTAAGCTTAGCAAAGATCCAACTGATATTGCAACACAAAAAATTATCTGAGTTATATTAAGTAATATGAACTTGAGATAACTTAAGAGCATGAAAGTATTTATTTATCATAAGAGTAACTATGTGCATCTCCATAAGTTTCATTTCAGATCCATTTATTAGAAGAATGATATAACAGAAAGTATTCAGTAGCTTTAGCAAGTAACACCATCAGCACAAGCTAGCTAATATTTTCCGTTAAAATACACGGTGTAACTCCCAACACATTGCAAACTTGCCTGCATATCTTTTTTAAGGAAAAAGAAGAAATCCTGCTTGATCTGCATAGGAAGCGATATATTTTGGATAAGAACCAAAGGTTGGAAGGAGCACATACCCTGGTCTGGCACTCAATTTTTCAAACTGCTCCAAAATAAACAAAATGCACGTGTGCCTTAATGACATTGCATGGAAGGCTTCTGAAAGTTCATACATGTTTGAAACATTCTCCAATGATACGTCCTATGTCAAAAAAGTAGAATAGTAATTAGGCAGCCGCCTTTTTCAATTCAGAGCAGTACATGAACAGAGAGAGAGTGTGTGTCAGGTCACCTGTGCTATTGTATACTCACAAAGCCGCTTCAGTCCCTCCAGAAGATACTGATCTGCAGCTCTGAGGAGATCTTGAGCAATATCAAGAGTAATGTCCACTGATCCAGTGTATATAAATCTGTGCACAATCAAAAGTCTCTGAATTATCAAAGCTCACCAGAAAGCTTTCATGAAACAGGAAACACACAACCGTCACTTTACCTCATCATCAACTCGAAAACCTCCCATCTAATATTTGGTATCTCTATGTCCCTTGCATCCTTCTCCTGTAATAGGTTAACTGGAAATTATAAAGATATTGCACACTATTGAAGATGAAGACATCCTTTCTACTATGTTACATGCACTTCAGTTTACTTGTAGGTAAATGGTGATCCAGTATGAAATCACTATATGCAGATACCCACCCGGTAACCACCATCAAACATTGCACGAAATGCATCTGAAGAAGCAAGCAGGCAAATTCTGTGAGCATAGAACCGTCTACCTGCAGTTGGTGAGTGAAAAATCAAACATTTAAGGAGTTCCTTTATGCTAAGACTACAATCAATTATGCTAATTGAATGTTCCTCTATGACAGCTAAGTAGGAAAAACTTAAATGAAAATAAATAGATATAAACCTTCAACTAAAAATATAACATCGGACAGTGTGGGATTGTTTACATACTGCTCCCCTAGATAGACCTGCACAAATATTTGTCCACCGTCATAGGCAATTCATACTAAATACATACTTTAATGCTTAAAATAATGGTAGTTTCAGAAAAAAAAAGTATTATGCCACCATATTGACATTATATTATGTCCAAAACATAAGGATTCAATATATACACATGTATACATATATAATGACCACAAGCATGAAAAAGCCTTCTGCTATTGAAAAACACCCAACCTGTGGTGTCGGAGATGGGGGTGCTGCATCCACAGGAGAAAGAGTCATGGCTTTGTTGGCCAACTTATACAAAGCCATAGCAGCATCAAGCTGCTGTTTATGGGTAGTAGAGCCAAGAAGCCCAAGAAGCAACTCCAGCCCTGCTTAATAATATTGTATATATCAGCAAACTCAAAATCAACATAAATATATAAACAATAAGTTTCTATGTGAAAAAACACCATGAAAAGTATGATTTAAATATAGAGGATGTGACATGCCATTGTTGTCAATGAATATTGTTCTCAGATCATCTGGGGAACAAAGATGAGCAAAAGCCAAAGCAACACGTTTCTGGACAACCCTCTCTGCTACACGCATCAAATACAACAAATGGGACAAAACCTACATTAAGAAAATTAAGGAATTACAATCTCAGATGTTTTTAGCATAAAATTCACATAAACATAATGCCATAAGCGTACCAACAGCTAGAAATTACAAAAGTCAAAAATTAAAAAGAAAAGTAATAAGCATGAGCTCACTCGTCCATGAATCTTCTCCTCTAATCTTTTCAATGTTTTCGTCACGCAATCCTTTGTCGCCTGAAAATACAATTTGTCAATAACTTGTGATATGTAGCAAAGAGAGAAGAAAAATTGAAAACAATTGAAAAACATCTCTTATAGTTACTAAATTAATGGAGGAATCATATTATCAAACTATGACATTTGGAAACATACTGCATTTAGAGGAACTACAAATATAGCTAACTCAGAGAGAGAGAGAGAGATACTTGAAAAATAAATTCTCCATCCTGCAGCTTCTGAACACCTCCAACCCTAATAAAATCGGACACATTATCCTAGAGGAGAAAATGAATAAACAAAATAACATCACATTAAAATGGTGTTCAATGTCTACTTGTTGACCAATTTATAGCATTCAGCCCACAATTTCATGAAAATTCATAAATAATACCATACCTCATTATCTGCAAGGCCATAAAGAGTAAATGCAGCATTATGTTGCAGAGACCCATTTTTTGAATCAAGAAGCTTCAGCAATGGCAATAAACCACCATTATGAGCAATACCAGCTTGGTTGTTTGTGTCCTGAATTTGCAACACTTGATGCAATTATTGCCAAATCACATAGTACAAGACACAGAAAAACCAGTATTTCAATAATAAATCAAAATTATGGCATTGGATTACACTATCATGAGCCCGAAAAACCAGTAACGGTACTAGTGATTAGAAGAAATTCCTCAAAAATTTAATTCTGGAACTCCTGTCCAACTGTACTAACATACATGACCCATAAATTCATCTTTATTTCCATCTATGGTTACGTTATGTCAATTCTTAGCGCACAGTAGAATACATCTGCTGGCATGAAGACAATAGCCCCACACTGAACTTTTCAATTTAAACAAAGAAAAAACAACGAATGTGGAGAAATAATAACCTGTGCCAATCTCCCCAATGCAAAAGCTGACATCTCCCTCAGTTGTACGTCAGGGGATTGAAGCATCTCAATCAAAGGTCGGACAGCACCCCTCTGTACAATGTGAACCTACCAAAAACTTACTATTTCAATGGAAGGGCAAAGGAAAATTGGAAGGATCCAAAGGCAAATTAATGCATAACCACAGAAAATTAAGAACGTGAAGGTAATTATCTGCATCGAAGCAACAGGGCAAGAAAAAAGCACTACCTACAATGAGAAAGCAAACACTACAGGTCAAGGAACTATTTTTCAACAGAGAGAAAGCAAATATTGATGACATTTTGTTTCCTAACATCATTGTCATGCCAAGCGCAGAACAGGGGTGAAACTGTTGACTCAACTAATGGAAACATTTAGAAGGAGAGAAATATATCCAACCCACCTTGCAATCTGAATCAGTTGCAGCAAATTGTCCAAGTAATAAAGCTGCCTCTCTTTGGCTCTCGGAGCAGCAAGAACTATAATTCAATATAGAAGACTTGAGAAACTTCTTCACGTTATAAAATAGTGGACGGAGAATAACAACAATATAGTTGCATCATGTGACATGACACTATTGGGACGCACCTAAGCAATCCAATAACAGGTTGTAAAGCTCCCGCAAGAAGAACTTCTTTCTTTATGTTTGGAGATGAGTGTACCAGATTTCCAATAACACCAACCTGCATTACATAAAAAATAATCTGATGCTGCAGAAACATGAAGTGCAAAAACCTAATTCTGCACAGTATAAGCCCAGTAGTTCATTGTAAATTTTAGTCTAATAAGAAGATCCTACCGCTTCATAATGTATAGCAGGATCCTCAGACCGAAGCATTAGAATGAGGGTAGGAAGAGCATTGCATTCGACAATCTGCAAAGTCATAAATTGACAACATTTGTTTCATGTTCAAAACAAATCTTTTATAATAAATCATAACTTCACAAGAAAGGTCTATTACTTGATTCTTATTCTCATCATTTTTAAATGCCAGGGTTCGTAATGCTCCAGCAGCTGCTCTTTGCACCTTGGTATCAGCAAATTCAAGCAACTCAACTAAAGGTGGAATTCCGCCTTCTATTCTGTATATGCAGTCCTGGTATCATTAGAATATTGTGTTGCTACAGTCAAATTTTAAAATTAGGGTACTTGAGAGACAAGCAAACCTGACACGTGTTTTAATGCTGCTGTTTTCATGAGCAAGGTTGGTGATGGCATCAGCAGCTCTACGAATGACGCTATACAAAGCCCTGGATACAGGAATATCCTTGTGCCTCTTCAACAAATCCACAAGATGAGCCAATGCACCAGTGTCAACGATGAGTTGTTGATGCTCAGGCTGTTGACACATAAAAGAAACTGGTTTAGCAATTACATGTGGAGTTATTGTGACGCTGAATTAATACTATCCCAGAGTGTCTACCGCATAAATATTCATGCAACATCATAAAGGTGAAGAATAATACTGGCTACACCAAGAATCAAAAGCAAGCAGACATAAAAGGGCATCAAGATGTTCCACGTTTGGTATATTAGTATACTTCAAAACCGACACAAGATGGCAGAGTTTATGCACTCAGGCAAAATCATGCCACACCAACTTACTATAACATTTCGGCAAGTACAAAACAACCAAAGGGCCAGAGAAGCTGATTGTAATAAACCTTACATATACTACAACCAAAAATAAAACTACTTTTTGCCACAACTTGCAAGCTATTATGAAATCTCAGCCTCGTGCTAATTTTTTCATTCAATTTTATACAAATTGTAAATTTTAGCAACTTCAGTTACCATCCAGCTAATACAAATTTCAATCCTTGAACCTCTGCAAGTAATTTACACACTCAATTATACGATCACCAAAAAATAAAACACGAAATATATTCATGCAGAAATAGAAAGTTTTAAGTGGATTGAAATATTGAAAAACAGTAAGAGTAAAGTGACCTTAACTGCGAGAAGGCCTAGTGCAAAGGCACTTCCCTTCTCGACCTCGTGTTCGTACGGCTTCGAACTCCGGTCTCCTTCGCTTAAAGGCGGCGCTTGAAGATGCTTCACCAGAGCCGGAACCGCACCGCCTTCAACGATCACGTTTACTACTTCCTCTGCCCCAACACAAACACACAAAATAGTTTATTCCAAACAATACAAGAACCAACATAACGCTAGAAACTTGCAGAACTGAGAGCAAACTAGAAAAAACGGAAATTCGGATGAGATCGGAGGGTGTTTTGGGGATTTTGTGCAACCAACCGTTCTTAGCGAGCTCGGCGAGGACGTGCGTGGCGCGCTTAGCCGACGCTCGATCGGCTTCGCTCCAAGAGAACGTAGAGTTGAGGACCTTCACCTGCTCGCTGACCTCGCTGAGCAGGGCCTTTCTGGCTTCGCCGGACTTCACCGAGATCTCTCGTTCGTCTCCGATTTCTTCCTCCAGTTTCCGCTTTTGCCCCTTCCTCTCCGGGTGGTTCTGATCCTGGCGCCTCTGCAACTCCATCAACGAGGCCAAACCAAAAAAGCGAAGATGAGGAGAAGAAGCTGATCCGAAATGGAAAATTTTTGGATTTGAATAGGTGAGAGTGAAAGACAGAGACAAGAAAGAGAAAGAGAGTGCAGAGGGGCACTTTTGGAATTCCAAAAAAAATTACGAAAAAGAAGTAAAAGCTTTTTCTTTCCGTTTGTTCTTTTTTTTTCCCCTTTCTTTTCTTTTCCGGTGAAATGTGTCGGGTTTAAACCGGCCTCATGATTTCCGGTTCTGCTAACTAAATCTTTTTCCTTTTTTTTTTAAATTAATTTTGTTTTTTTTACTAGATTATTATTGATAATTAATTGATTAACGTGCGCTCCCGCTCTAAGAAAGTACAGCAGGAGGACGGAGTGGAGCTAACGTGCGCATGGTGTGTAGAGAGGACGGGCCCGCGAGAATCTGGGGGTCCCTCCAATTGCACTGTAGAGTAGAGCCGTCGTGCTTGCATGTAAAGTGGGGGGATAACTTTGGGTGGCTGAGCCGGGTCGACCCGAGCGGGATGCTGGTCGGGTTAGAAATGGATCCGGAATTGAATCCTTGTGAAGGTGACGTGTGGGGGGGAAAAAGCTGAAAGGGTCATGAATTTGGCACCAACCCGACCAACCAAACAACGGGCTCATCATCATCAAATAGAGGAGGATTGAGGAGGAGGTGGATTTTATTTTACACACACGTGCTGATTATGATGGGTTTTTTTTTTTTTTTTGGGTTGCAACTTTCAATCGTGTTCACATGTCCAACAAACATTTTTCAGAAATGCGATTGGAGAGAGAGGTACACACACAATGCACGCAGCCATGGGATTTTTAGAGAGAATCCAATGATGATTACATAATAAAATATAGGGTGACCATCAGCACAATCAAGTTTCGGGCCCATTCTTAATGGTGCCACTTCCACACTTTGCTTTGGGCTTACTCTAGCAGGCTAGTTGATCAAACTGTTTTTCCTTTTACATATTTACGTATTTGGAATAAAAAACGATATGAATTGGATGGATTAGGTTTAAATATGAGAACAAATGGGTATGAAAGAGTGCTGTTATTTCCACTCTTCTGTCATATTTTCCTACCCATCTTATCTTCTCACACACCATGTAAATTTGAAAAAACACAATCATATCTTTCCACCTACCATTATTCCTAAAATACGCTTTCATCATTGACGAACTGAATGAACCCACCCCTCTAGTGCTAGCACCTGCAATCTCATCCCTAGATCTCTACCATCATCGACTACAAATGTAAATATAAGAACCAAAACTGAAATTGAAAATGACTTTTATAATCACTCTACAGTGAGGGACATGAAAGATGGGATGTTTGGGGAAGAGGATGAAGGCTGTTAGAACACTTCCAACGGTGCCTCCCAACCCGGGCAACAAGGGGGCCAAGGCCCCATTTGACGTTCAAGGCAGCTTCTACAACCTTGGTAGTTCGTGGGTCCTAGCAAATCAGGCCAACCCAAAGGCAAGAATAGCTTGGGTTTGCTGATGTCAGCGATGATGTTAGCAACGAAAAAAAAAATTTAAAAATCTAAAAATATACTAGAAATTTCAGAATTTTTTTTAATCAATACTTAGTCATATTCTTCATTTCCCACACCAAAACTCTATGCAAAATTCCTCTCTCATATCTCATGTGAATAGTGGTTGCCATTGGGTTGCCATGGCAATGGGTGAAAACACCACAAGCATTTTGCAAAGGCTGCCACTATTCACACGAATAGTAACAGCCCTTGCCTTGCCATTGCCCTTTGCCACGGCAATTGGGTGGAAGTGCTCTTAGTGATGTTTGGGTTCATTTGAAGAGAGAAATGGGAGGAGAGAGAAAGAAGGAGATGGATTGATTGGAGAAATCTCTTAAATATCAATTTTTTTTCTCTTTAAGTCTTTAGAAGTCATTTTACAGAGGGGTAAATTTGTCTTAAATTTTTTGAAAATATGGTAAGTGGGAAAATAGGACAAGGGGTGGAATATAGCAGCACTCGTATGAAATCAACTACATTTCCCTAATCAACTAGGGTCACTAAATAGAATATTAGTGCTTATAGGGATCATTATTCAACCCATGACACGTTAGTTGGACGAAACAAATCCTAACAAAGCCTATAGCTAGGGATGGCAACAGGCTGGGTATGACAATACCATCCGTTTTCGCTCCCAATCCTCGCCCCCATACCCGCTAATAATTTCCGGGGAATCTCCATCCATGTCCCCTTCAGGAGACTCTCTCCCAAAACCCGCCACGAATCCCCGAATATTTTTTTTTTCTTTCCAGATTGTGCTTCCATAACTAAATTATTTTTATTGATGTTCCTCTGCAAATTTTAAGCTTGCAATCAACTGAAACCATTTTCTACAAAATAAAATCAAACCCAAGGGAAAACCCCCAATATTTGAACTGAAACCATTTTGCCCAAAATTAAATCATGTTCATAGCTACACAACCAAGAAATACACAAACAAAGGAAAACCCATTTAGCAAAACCATAAAATAATAATAATAATAATAATAATAAAACAAGAAGCAAGAAAGTGACAATTTCCCAAGCCTGTGAAGAGATGGAGCTTTTGAGTTTGGTTCTGAAACAAAGCATTCGCAGTAGATTGAGAGACCAAAGATATGGAGATTAGAGAGAGAGAGAGAGCTATGAAGAATACAGGGTGAGCTTGTTGTGTTAGAGCGGGCTTGGGTAACATCCTATTAGATTATAAGTATATTATAATTATATATATTATATACTTATTAATTCAAACATAAATATATAATACATTCGGGCCGAGTTCAAGGATGGGGACACCATTACCATCCCCAACCTGGACCTGTTAGGGATTTTTTTTGTTTGAGGATCCCAGTACTCGTACTCGATTTGTCTCCAAAACCGCCTCCGTTAGGGCCGGGACCCAATGAGGACTCGTCCCGACGGAGATTTCTGACATCGCTACCTGTAGCCACCTTCGCCCAAGGTAGAGCCTAGGTCAAGGGTTTGAAACCTAAACCCCACACACCCATTTTAGCATGATTAGGCGCAACCTGACCAGTCTAGGCTCCCTATTGAAATATATCATCTTTTAATATTAAGAACGTCAAACCTTGTAGAGGAGACTAATTCATTTTAATTGAAATATTCATGTCGAATTACAATGGAGATCATAAAGGAATTTCTAACACACACATTATCAATGTGACATTTCCCTTTGGAGATGCTATTTGTGATATGACATACATTAACACGAACTTAAAAATAAAATACAAATACATAACAAATACAGATTTAGCCAATTTAGTTGACCCTTTTTTTTTAATTTATTTATTTATTTTATTTTTTTTGCCAACCGAAAACAATTTAGTTGACTTCAATGTCTCTTGATATTTGTTTTGTTCATTCTTTGTGGTTTTGGATTGGAGCTTTTATCCGTTTCGTTTTGCAGTCAACTGTTGGGCTTCATTTTTTAGCTGCCTATTCTTTGCTGGCCTCCTCACTTGTTGTTTTATTCGTTACGACAGTTTATTTGTTTTTCCTTTCTTTTCTGGTAACCTTTCACCGTGGACTGGGCCTTCCATTTCCATTTCTTTTTGACAAAACAAAAAGAACCAGTTACTAAGTGTACCCCACACACCTACCTACCCCACCAAAAATAATAAATTAATTTAGTAATAAAATACCAACTCTGACCAAGCCTTCGTTTTCCCGCGTTTACCCAACTAAAATACCTTTCCTCTTCCCCAACTCCACCTTCTCTCAACTCCCTCTCTCTCTCTCTCTCTCTCTCTCCTCCTCCTCCTATTCCTTCCTTGCGTAACTCACTCACCCAACTCAACCAAAACCAAAACACCAACTAAAAACCCCTTCATTTTCTCCCCACACCCATCTTCTCTCTCTCTCCTCACCCCTCTCATGCCTAACCCCCCGCCATGTCATTGCCCCTCCCCCTCCTCCTCCTCTCGCTCCTTTCCATCCTCCCTCAATCTCTTTCCCTCCCCAAAGGTAAGGAAGCACTATTCATTTGAATTTTTTTTTAGTGTCACCTTATAATATTTAATGTTTAGTATCATTTTAGTTGCCAATTGATTTTGGGTTGGATGCAGGGAAACTAATAAACTGCGGTGCGCCGGTCAAATCCCTGATCGACGGCCGCGAATGGCTCCCCGACACCGGCTTTGTCTCCGTTGGGACCCCTCGGACCCTGACAGCCCCGGTCCTCGTCCCCATCCTCTCCACCGTCCGATCGTTCCCGAACAATCCCCACCGCAAGTACTGCTACACGGTGCAGGTCTACCGCAACGCCAGGTACATGGTCCGCACCACCTACTACTACTACGGAGGCCCCGACGACACCCCGCCGGTTTTCGACCTGATTGTAGACGGCACCCTCTGGGCCGTCGTTAACACCACAGAGGACTTCGCAAAAGGCATGTCGACTTACTACGAGGGGGTCTTCCTCGCTCAGGGCAAGACCATGAGCGTGTGTCTCGGGTCGAACAATTACACCGAATCTGACCCGTTTATCTCCGCCCTGGAGTTTGTGATTCTCGAAGACTCACTCTACAACTCCACGGATTTCAAGTCGTACGGCCTCGGCTTGGTTGCAAGGCACGGCTTTGGCTACACTGGACCAGTCATTCGGTATGTGCCTTTCTTCTTTCTTTGTTCAACTCGTAAATTCGTAAAGTCATACACTTGGAAGTCAAATTTGTGTGAGCTTAGAATCTGAAAATTGGGTCTTTTTCAGATACCCAGATGACAAATTCGATCGGTTTTGGGTGCCATTTGAAGGCCACAATCCCATCAATGTAAGCAACACGAATGTGTCTGTTTCTGACCTGTGGAACTTGCCCCCGTTGAAAGTTTTCCAGAGCGAATTGACGACCGGGCAAGCTGAAACTATGGAGTTGAATTGGCCTCCTGGGTCGGTTCGGGAATCGACCTACTACATTGCTCTGTACTTTGCTTTAGGGATGTTGGGGTCGAGGGTTTTCAACATCAGCATCAATGGTGTGCCATATTATAAGAATTTGGATGTGACCCCAGAAGGGCTTGTGGTCTATGCGCGCAAATGGCCTCTTTCTGGTGTTACAAGGATCACTTTGACTCCCTCTGCTGGGTCAAGTGGCGGTGCTCTGATTAATGCTGGCGAGGTGTTTGATGTGCTGCCTCTTGGAGGAACAACTTTAACTCGAGACGGTATGCTTATCTTTGATGCTATTGGGTTCGTATTTTGATTTTGAACCAACCCACATGCTAAATTTTTTTATCTTGGCATATTCAGATACCAACTGTTAGATGCCATTTTGTTCCTAGGCTTATGCAAATATGAACTATTAGCTCACAAATTAATCTCACATCTCCAAGATGAGTGAAATGTGTTCGGATAAGTTGGTTGGTTTTCATATTTTATGGCAGTCAGTTTAGTGATGTCAATTCTTACTGGGAATTGGCTTTCTTTCCACAGTTATTGCTTTGGAAAGTGTAAAACAGAGGATTCAGAACCCTCCATCTGACTGGAATGGTGATCCTTGTTTGCCCCGTCAGTACTCGTGGACAGGCATTACATGCTCTTCTGGCCCTCGACCTCGTGTGGTCACTTTGTGAGTTGAAACTTGTTATAATCATTCATATTGCTAATCAAGTACTTCCTTATCTTTTCCTTTTTTTTCTTCTGTCTCAGCTTGCTTATCCTAATATCTGTTTCCTCCTTCTTCCAGAAATCTGACGAGTATGGGCCTTTCAGGATCGTTATCACCTAGTTTTGCCAATATGACCGCATTGTCTAATATGTAGGTTTCTGAAAACTGAACTGTCTATTTAAATTGACAGAAAGAAAAAAAGTATTTGTTGAATGCCTGATTAATGATTTCATTCTTTCGACAGCTGGCTTGGGAAGAACAATTTTTCAGGGCCTATTCCTGATCTCAGTTCATTGAAGGGACTGGAGAAACTGTAAGTTGTGGCAATTTACTTTCCCCCCAGATTTTATTTTTGAACTTACAATGAAACACATGATAGCATATAGAACTATTAGCACATCAGCCACTATAAATGGAATCATAGATGTCAGTGACCTCAATCTATAACAAATATTACTTGGGGTTTGACAGAGTGACTAATATTTTGGGGGTTTCTTATGTGATACTTTGTCATTGCATTGATTGTCACAACTAAATATTCGGAACCTGAGTCTCCTTTTACCTTGACCTGTTGCCTGAAGTATGTTCTTTCTCTGATCCAATGTTTGTTCATTTTTTCCTCATTTAAGGCACTTGGAAGACAATCATTTTAGTGGAGATATCCCCTCATCGCTCGGGAACATTGTTAGCTTGCATGAACTGTAAGTATCAAACTATCAAAGTTGTTTCTTTGTTGGTTCTTGGTATTAATTTGAGATTTTTACTTGCATTTTCTACAATGTCTCTTTGTATAGAAATTGAATGAGAAAAAATTTGGTTTATTATTTTATTATTAGGTTAAGCTTAAGCTCAAACAAATATACTGTTTGATTATAGAATTGTTAGCATTGTAATTTACTGGTGCTAAAAGTTAGTTGTAATTGCTTTGAGAACTTTATGATGTAAAGTTCCTTTGGTTGAAAATAACTTACGGTTTAAGCCCAGTATCTGCGACCTCCCCATTCTCCTATTGTTGGAAACACCTACTTCTCAAGGCATATTAGAATCAGAATTGCTTCAACTAAAATCTGCATGTTCTGTCTGTTTTGTTGGTGGGAAGGAACTGCCATTAGAAGCGTTTCATGGTCTATACCTTCTAATTTGACAAAGGGATTCTCACCAAGTTTGGAAATATGCACGTACGTTTATATCTATGTATAGGACTAGAATGTTATGGATGCTTATTGTTACTGGTTTCAGATGTAGATATTTATCCGAATTGATACATTGTTTTCCATTTTTATTGAAGATATTCTAAATTACTATGTTTCTTGCTGATAATTCAGATTCTTTCCCAATTATTATGCTAACAATGCTGTTAGATGACAACGCAGCTGGGCAAACTGTTTTTTCCTTTCTTTTTTGTTTTTTTTTTTCTCCTTTTGGGTTGGGGGTTCTTGCACATGTGGTGATTCTGCTCGTTGCTTTATGTTTCTGAGTTTCTGACCTGTTCCCTTGTCTCTTTCAGCTTTTTACAAAACAATAATCTGACTGGTCAAGTTCCTAGTAGCCTTACTGGAAAATCTGGGCTGGACCTAAGGTAGTTGAATGTCCACTAGTCTTCCCACTTAAACCTTATGAATTGCACTTTAAGCTGATTGTTTTGATTTTCATTTCAGGACTTCTGGAAATTCTTTGTCCGCACCTCCACCTTCTTGAACAGCTAGTATATGCATTCAAAGGTTGCCGTGGCTGCTTTTTTTTTTTTTCTTGGAGAAACTTGATCCATACCTACATGAAGAGCTCTCAAACATTCGGATGGGAAATTTGCCCTTGCCAGCTCTTTGATCCCAGAGTCGAAAGTTCTCGTGCTTAGCTGTCTTTAGTTTTGATAGGATTCAAGGTCTTCAATGAAACTTAAGTCTGCAGTTTTATGCCCGATTGTTCATGTACAGTCATTTTGATTCGCTGGTTTCTTGGTATAATTGGTTGCTGTTCATAAGTTGTTCATATTAATTTTCCTTATTCTTTAATACAGGTTTTCTTTTTCTCTTTCCAATGTACACCCTGAATTTAGACCAACAAGGAAAAATGTACACAATGAATATGTTGGTTTGTTATATTTTTGTAAAGTGATTGGTGTTGTTTTTTCATGTCTTCATCCCTTGACTTTATCATCTACCAACGATAATTCAATACTCTGTCTTTAAGCAGAAAAACTTATATGAAACTGGGATAGTTGCTATCCCCGCCCAATCATGCTATGTCAAGTGAAAAAGTTATCACACATAGCATAATATGAATGGCCAGAAATATATACCTATTTTCCACAAGTGTTACTCGTGTTTAAAGTCAAATATCAGATTCCTGCTGCTGCCATGCCTCACATGTTGGACCCACTGAGTCACAGATTTGCATCTGCATGTTGCATGACTTCTCACTTTCTAGTGGCTTATTTAGGAGAGCCAGTTGGCAGAAAACTGTATGTACTTTTGGCAATACAAGAAGTACCAAGTAATTAAACAAATTTTGTTAATATTGAGCCACAAACTAGAAAGTTAGCATTTACATTATGATTTTTCAGATCCACCATAATCAACACTCTAAACATGAGACAAATCTTAAATGAAACCCAGAAAGAAGAAAAAAAAATTGAGAAGGCAATGAACATATTGGACAATGCTGTAGATCAAACCAGCCTCTTCTTTCTACCAAATTCCTAAATGCTCTCACCTCTCTAGCCTTCCTTTCCTGAGAGGAAACAAAGGTGGCAAGGAAGTGCTCTTCACCTGTGTGCAAATTGGCACATTGATCATTGGCCTTATTCTTATACTGGCTGATCTTGTTCTCTCCAACCCTTTCTTTATCCTCTTCATGTACTTCTCTTTGTTCCCCATCCCCTCCTTCTCTTGATCTGCTGTTGCTGCATCAGCAAATGAGCTCGAAGAAGACGTCGAAGAGGAGGAAGAAGAAGATGGGGACAGTGATGAAGCGCGCTGCTTCTTGAGCTTCAGCAACTCTTTCCATAAAACGGTGCACTTAGGTGGCCTTGGAGAGGGGTCATCATCAACAAACCAACTCCCTCTGCTCTCCTCCTTGTTCACCCCTTCCTCATTCTCATCTCCCTCAACATCTTTGGTTTTGAGGCTAAGCTTGCTGAGCCTCTCAGCATGCTGCTTTTGCCAAAAGGGAAGGAGCTTCCCTTCAAAAAAAAGCTCATCTGCAGATAACATGGTATGGCTACTCACATTGCTTGAGAGAAACTCGAATTCTGGGTTACGTACCTTTTGATCACACTCCATTATAAGATCTTGCTCACCTTGATGGGCATTTGGGGTGATGGAGATGAAGTTATTTTCGTCGAGGAATTCGGCAGAGAACGAAATCCGGGGGCTGGAAGGTGTGTCCATGGATCTAGAGGTTGCCTGAACAATTTCTAGGGACACCATTTTGGTTGTGTTTTGGGCTGGTTGGTGGAGAGTGTTTTTGAGCAAATGCATGAGGGATGTGATTTATAAAGGGAAGGAGATGCTTTTAATGTTTCAGTAATTTGTTAATCTCTGTGTTTTTGTTGTTGCTAGTTATCGTTTGGACGGTGAGATTATAAAAATTAGGTGGTCTGGTGAAGGCGAAACATGAGAGCTCAGGTGCTGTTTAGAATATAGAAGCAGCACATGGACAACTTTATCTTGGAAACTCAAAGACAAAAAGCTTTTTTTACCTTTAGTTTCCCATACAATTTTTCTTCGAAAATCCCAAATATCATTAGAAAAGGTACAAAGTAATCCTGGAAAAGGGAAATTTTCTTTTTGGTCAAAAACCTGGAAAAGGATTTAACCCATGCTATTATTGATTATTATTTAGTATAAAAAAAGAATATAGAAAGTGAAACATTATATTAACCAAAAAAAAAAAAAGCATATCATATATGTGATAATTTCTTTCCAATATAATTAACTCTACATTTATTGCAGTGTATCGGATAATCCGATATTAAGGGAAGGGAAAATTGAACCTAGGATTTCGGGTACAAGATTAAATGCTCTTAATCACTTAAGGCTACAAGTCCCACACAGGATAATCTTAAATTTGGGGAAGTTGGGTTGTCTTGGATAGACATTATGACAGAAATTGGTAAAGTTTGGTTACTTAAATAGAATATAATCTTAATGCCTTCCATGCTTGCCTTCCTTTCTTTTCTAGCTAGATATAGAGTAGGGTAAATCCTGAACTTTTCAAGATACATGCAATATTTTGGCAGGGATCTTCTGCTTTTCAAATTAAGAAAAGAAAGTTTGGTGCATGGAGTTTTAAATTAGGATTATCTCTGAGCTTAGTGGAAATTGATCTAATTGAGTTTGGATTAGTCAAAGAGAGAGGAGCTTTGTTAGTTTGACTCCCCTGCTTACAGGGGGATATAACATGGTAGGTGTCCCAAGCATGTGGTCACATGAGAGTTATTTTCTGCCATGTGATCTCTGAATCAAAGATACATTTTTCTTGATGACCAAAATACCCTTTGATGGGCTTTGACTGTTTCTGGTATTTTATGTAAATTCTCCCATCCTGGTGTGTGTTCTTGTCATCTGGAAGGGTATTTCAAGTGGTAGATATCATGTTCATGGCTTAAAAAGCTTCCATCAAGATTTGGGCAGTTGTAATTAAATCAAGACAGCTAATCAACATTGGAGGTAAATCTTGTGATTATTAAACGTAGTTATTCGCTGTGATCATTTAAGCAAAAGCACATAAACCAGAGAGCATTCTGTGGTCCTCCTCTGTCCTCTCTTGTATAATTATTTCTTGTTTGTTGTGTCTTTGTTCTGCGACGACTGAGGGAGACAATAATGTGTCAAAGTGTTTGTTTACTTGCTAATCTAATAAACAACAAGAACCATCATGTGATACACAAATCATTCAAATTTTAGCAGTGATCAATTGATGCACCATTTCATCACAACACATTCACGTAATCGGTTTAGTGAAGACTTTCTTCATAATTAGGTTGAAATGTTATGTGTCTTGTAGATGTTGTTCACGTGATAAAGTGATCGTGAAATGAATCGTGCATCGCGAGTAAGAAAGGAGCATTTAACCTGTGGAAGTGAAGGCTAGTAGGCAAGGCACTATACATCTACAGAAGAAAACTGGCTACAGAGTTATGACAGACAATGATCAGTAAAGGGTTAAGAGACAAGAACATATATACACAATAATAGTACATTCCTATCTGTCAAAGACGTGACCAATTCGATCTTGTTAGTTTGGAGAAATATTGGGACCACAAGTTTTGGTGTTCTAGGCAATTATGATTATAAAAGGAGTGATTTCAAATGCAAACCAATAAATAAAAACTGCAAAGGCAAAGCAATGTGGCTGGCTAAAGACTGTACAAGACAAGAGTTGGGGGGACCATTAATTAGCATTGACCATTTTATTAAATTAGAGAGGAGTTTACTCTGGTTTCATCTAAATCCTAGCTGTTAGTACATGAAACAGAGGAGATCAAATATTAATTACACATTATTTATTTTATACTCTATCATTCAGATTTAGCACTCTCTACTCTCTAGTGTGTGTGTATAAGAGAGAGAGAGAGAGAGAGAGAGTTTGATGCAAACATTGTCATTTGTAAGACTCAGGCCAGACAGTATAATAGGTTAGGTGGATTATATTGAAATTGAATCATCTGGGTAACTGATTTCGTTAGGCATTCAGAAAAGAAAAAAATATTTAACAATAAATGGATTTTCTATATTCCCTCAGGTTAGCCGAAATTATGAGAAAGGATTAGGATTTGGATACGTTCAAGGTTTGATTCCCTTTAATATGTAAGATTACAAAATAATATTTTAAGTACTCTAATGTACAAGAAAGGGAATCAAACTTGAGTGCAAAAGGACGGACACACTATAATAGGATTATAGGACGCCAACAGGACCTAGTAAAGTGAAAAAGGCCTTGACTTGCAGACAAATTGTCTCACGTTTAAACCTCCATGACACCATGGTAGTGTGTGTGTGAGAGAAGCTCTCATTCTCTTGTAATTTAGACAATCGTTTGTATTAAAAAATAAGATCATAAAAGAGCAGAAAATGAGGGCTAACTGAAAAAGTGGTGGATTTCAATGTGGCATCCACAGCTTGCTGTTGGCAAGGCCCCATGCTCAAGGCTAACTTTACACATGCATTGCTATCAAAAGGCCCCCATTTCTACAGTATCAGCAGCCACGGATTGGGTGGCCCAGAGACAGACATAATTGTACTGTAATAATTTTCAACCGTGCCTCGCCCAGAGTTTGTATATCGTAGCTTCGCATTGGGCCTTGCACTTGAAGTATAAATAAACCATGAATATTTATAAATTAAGGAGGCTTTTACGCTACATAACAGAACCAGCTGCAATTAGGTATCGAATAAATTCACAACAAATTGTGAAGACACCTACAACTAGACGAAAAATTAATTGGTAGTTACCAGGTGAACATAAATTTTTGCAATGAAGAACATGAGCATTATCATCGGGCCGTGAATGTGGGATTGCTTTGAGGAGTGTTAATTAAATCTCTGCAGTCTTTCTGACTAATCTACTATATTATACTTGATGTCTGCTACTAAATGCTCAGCCCTAATAATACTACTTAAATTTATAATTGCCAATTGTTAAAGCTACACAAAAGTTTCACTCTGACACCTTCAAATCAATTGAATTAATTAAAGGAAGCTAAGGCTAGGTTTGGTACTATCTTACAAAACGTGTCGAGCGTGTTCGTCTCATATTGAAAAATTAAGAGTCTTAGTCTGCGTTTATAAGGAATTGGATTATTCCCCCCATTGCCAATTGATTTTGAAGTAAAACCTCAACTTTCTTTAGTACGTGTATGGTTTTAGAGCCTTTTTCCATCTTTCGTTGTGGAATACCCTGCACAAAAATAATATAAGAGGCAACGCCTCCCTTAATTAATAAATACATAAACCAAATGATCAAACAAACACAAAAGCTAGGACAAATTTGTGTCTTCTGCTTCTACTTTTTGTGATCGAATACCGATTTCTAGCTACCACTGATTGTTTGTGGATGTCGCAATGTGATTATGTTGGGTAAAGTAAACGAATTGTTAATCATAAAAGCAGACGGGCCTCAAACATTTCAAAACACCTCAAGCATCTGATCTAATCTAACTGCAGCTAGCAAACATTTCAACCACTCAACCATACGAGAAGGTTATGTGTTGAGGGAGAGGTGCAAAATCATGCCAAGCTGCCCCTTGTGCATAGCTTTATATGATCATGATCAGAGACTAGACTTGTTCAGACAAACCATTGTCTAATTAGTTCAAGTATCTTATCATTACAACTAAGGGTAAGTGAGACAGAAAACTATACGTAGTTGGTATGTTTCTGTGGTTGTCATTCGCTCATTCCTCTCCTCACCCCCCAACTACCACCACCACAATTTATTTATTTTTCTTTCTATTTTTAATCTGGTTTTCAACAAGATTGATTGCTTTTATGGTTCATGATCGTCATTTTAGAATTTAGATTTTAGGTTTTGAATCTTGGATTTTGAACGGTCCAAAATTTAAGACTAAAAACTTAAAATCAAAACGATTAATTATGTCGTTAATTTTCTTATCTTACCAATTATCCATTGATTTCCAAAAGTATTATATGAGAACTCCAATCATAAGACTCTGTTTGGTTCATGGGAAATGAGACTTGGGAATAGGAAATCAATTGTTTTTTTGTCCCGTTTGGTTCACGGAACGAATTTGTAGGGAAATCATTTCCATGTTAGTTCCCAATAGATGGGAAATAGAATATTCTTTTCCCATGTTTGGTAATATTGGAAAAGTAATCGGGAGATATTACTTTATTTCCTTTCCCATGTTTGTTTTGAGTATAAATAGAAAACAAAGTTTGTATAAATTTTCCATTATATATTAAATCAAATTAAAAAAAATGCATTTAATGATATATTATAATTCTAAATTGTTAATGATGACAAAATAGTCATGAAAAATATTTATTTAATATTTGCTCATTTTCCCAAACTTTCCTATGATGAGGAAAAACAAAACCCAATTTGGGAGGATGACTTTACTTTCTCCCCTACTTTCCCATGAGTCAGGACGATTTTCTATGTCTGACTTACCAAACATGGAAAAGTAATTGATTTCCATTCTCAAGTCTCATTTCCATGAATCAAACGCGGTTTTCCATATTTGGTAAGTTCGGTATGAAAAATAGTTGCCTTGTACATGTGAAATTAGGGATAAAGTGAAGCTCTCCTTCCTCCTTGCATTTTGTTTTTCTCCTCATGAAAGAGGAAAATAAGTCAACATAAAATGCACATTTTTCATAATAATTTTGTTCCCATTAACAATTTAAAATTACAATATAACATTAACCGCAAACCAAACGGGGCTAAGAATAATCTTGCCAATTGTTTTTAGCAAAAGAGCAATGTTTACAAGATAGTTCGTTATCTTGATAACAATGAACACAAGTTTGATCAAAGCGATCAATATCAATCGATTAAGTGGATATAAATTTTTCTTCTGAATTGATTGAAAATCAACTTCGATAATTTTTGGCAAAAGATCAGTTTCTTTAGCTAGGATCCACGTGTCCAAAATCTCAGATTTTTTAAAATAATGCTTATTGTATTTTTATAGAAATGCTTACAATATTTTTCGGGGGGCTTTTCTTTTTTTGATAACGTGGAAAAACTTTCAGTACGAAGGAGAAGGACCACGCAAATTAGTACAATAAAGTTCATGTGACTTGTCTCTCTGGATCCATGTGAAAAACCTTTAATGCCCAGCTATAGAAGACAAATAATTATAGATGTGACTACATTTCACTTTTCTCAACTCCGATCGATTATATATGGCTAATTTCCATCCATCTTATGTGACGCAATGTGTTGGTCTAGAAGGTTTGAGGGCCACTCTTGCACTATCATGGAATGTTACGTACCTACACCCAGGGACGGATTTAAGATTTTAAAATAGAGTAGGTTAAATTTATCTTATGTACACACTAGAAAGTGGAAACATATAAAGTGCAACTACTGCAGTGTACCAAATCATTCTTTTATTTATTTATTTTTTTCACTTAAAGGAATTATGTGTGAAGAGGGATATCAGTGAAAGTGAAATTACCAGTAAACTGTTCATAAAAAAATAAAATAAATATAAATAAGTCAGCAGAGATATCATACACAAGAATGTTTTAGAATAGTTAAAGAGAATTCAATTCATTAATTTGTCTTATCTTCTTTTCCTTGAGTGTATTATTGGGCTAAATTAAATTTTTGGCATGATTTTCATTAGTAGGCATGGTTGGACTAAATTAAATTTTTGGCTGATAAAATAAGCCCAGGTTAATCTCCTTCTTGAGACCGTCTCCTACTTACACTGAAATATTACTGTGACAATATTTCAAATCAATCACACATTATTAATTCATTTTAACTTTTTCATGTAGATGTTTTACGTTGCATAAAAGAAGTTCTCCATTGGTAGACATAGATATTGTTCCACCGTCTACATATGAAGGTACTGTACTAGTAGTAGTACGTGGTATGAAAGGGGTGGCTGATGTTTATTCAGAGGGCCTGGATCTCATATTTATGATCCATTGGTATTATTTGCCATGGATGGTCCACATGAAAACGAGTTAGATTCAGAATGTGTCATCGGTCTGACAACGACAAACTATCTGGTGCCAATTGATGTGATTTGTCCCTCTCCACATATTTGACGATTTATTGCCAAAATGCATTAACAAAGCAATCTTAAAAAACCTTTGATTATTGTGAAGAAATAACATAGCTAAAATATCCTTAAACATCATTATGTACCCTCATTTTTGGGCCAATACCAAACCCTAGTCTTCCTTTCTCTCAAAACCCTTATAGAACCGTTTTCACTTTGAAGAAGAGGAAGTTAATGTTCTTCCTCACTTCTCCCTCTCCCCTATTCTCTTCCTCCCTCTCTTCTTCCCTCATTTTCAAAGACAAAATTTTTCCCTATTTGTCTTTGTTTTGTTATTATTTTTCTCCAAGCATCACAGACGGCTGCGTGTTGGCATCTCCACCTGCGCTTCAACATCGAATCTCCACTACCATCCTTTTTGCAGTCTCTTTATGTTCATAATAAATCACATAGACTCTTTGTGTTCTATGTGTAGTTTTCACTTCTCTTTTTGGGAGAGCTTTTTACCTCTCCTTTGTGAGAGCTTTTCATATCTCATTTGTGAGAGTTTTATTTGTATTGTTATGGCTTTATTTTTTCAAGTTTTATTTTTTTTGATTATTCTGAGTTTGCAATCTTAGTTTGGATGTCTATGCCAGAGTTTTTTCGATCATGCGTGATCGTTAGTGAAGGCGTATCAGATTGTCTTAATTTTAATGTTAGACCACTTTGTTATTGTAATGGCCTTTGTGTGGCTAGTGGCTTTTTTTAGCTGAATTATGGCAATCCTAAAATTGCTCCACAAAAAAAAACATCATTATGTGCTAGTGTGACATATAATATTAACCAATTTCATTGGAACAATCATATTAAACTCAATAATCAATATATAAAGATTTTAATTATGTTTGTTTCTTGGCATCAAGATTAATTAAGGAATGAGTTTAGCACTTTAAGAATGTGTTTTCCTATATGTTTGGTTAGCGCAAATTACTTTAGATTTGGCTTTCCTATAAATATCTAAACCCCATTGAACGGAGAGGTTTTACAAATTGAATGTAAGAGTTTGTGGTTTAACCCTAGAAATGAACTCTATAATATTAAATCATGATAAAATGATTTCATTTTCAAAACAATTATAAATCTCATTCGTTGGCTTCTAAAAACTTATTCCAATAGTGTAGAATTCTCAAATTTTGATAATTTAAAAGAAGTACAATCTGGAAATAACATGTTCTGAATTAGATAAGGAGGTTCTTCAATTCTAATGTAAGATTTTGGGTTTCTCATTCTTACATTATGGTTTTAGCCCTAGAAATGGACTTTATAATAAACGAGCCAACAGATCTCAAATTCGAATCCTTATGACACTTTAGTAGTGTGAGTGTGTGTGAGATTCTCCTATTCCTTGCAATTTAGACTATCGCTTATATTAAAAAATGAATGAGTGTAGAATTCCCAAAATCAGATGGCTAATGAAATGGTGCCCCGACCCAATTAAGTACCTCCACCAACAAAGATTTGGATCATCCATATGAGAAGCCTATAAGATGGATGCTCTATATATCGTCCAGATAGTTTATAAACTGAAACTTTATTAGATTTGAAATGCCATAAATAGGAAGTTGGCAACTACTTTGCCAGCTTCCCTTATTAAATATCCACCGTCTTATCCAATCACAATTGCTGAAGCTTCCTCTCTAATAATCTCTCCCCACATGGCTGACCTCAAGTCAAGCCTCAACAAACTGAAATGACCATGTGCCTTTTTCTTTTAAATTAATTAATAAATTTTTTTTTTTCTTCCCATAATTACAAGTCAGAACTCGATCAAATTCATTCATAGAAGAAAAGTAAAAAGCAAGAAAAATCATACACATTTCCAGAAAGGAAAAAAAAAAAAGCTGATCTAGCTAGCAGCCTGCTCATGAACATAACGGTCCTAAAAAGTTATGACACCCGAATTCATCGTTAAAAGAAAAACCCAAAAGCCAAAAGCATAGCAAACTCCCATATGCTACAATGATTTTTTCGTTAAATTCATTCACATTTTTGGTCAACAAAACGGGAACCAAACACAGCCTAAACAACAAGATTATACAGATTTCAAGTTCCGAGGCTAAACAGTACTCACAGACAGAGACATTTAGCTAATTTGATGCTCAATTTGAGAGACCAAATCCAAATGAGTAGTTTCCAAAATACCATCATATCATATCCATCCCCATCACATGCATGTCATGCATGTCATGCATGCAGATGCAGCTTTTTCATGAGACCTCGGGCATTTGGAAAACAGACGCAGAGATAAAAAAAACTTGTACAGATCTATTTATCTAGACGAAATCAAATTTAATTAATTAATTCATTCATCAAATTCTAATATAAGTCAAATTAATTAATTAGGTTGGATCTCAAATCTCATCACTGACCATGGCACATAGCAGCACTCTTGCTCTGAACCACCAAGGAGTTCTTGCAATGAGCAATTGCACCTTGAATTGCGCTCTGAAGCTCCTCCATCGACGACACTGAACTGTTGCCACCACTCGTACCCAAACCCGAGCCTGAACCCGTTAACCCGGTAGTACGGGAGAGAACGCCTGAGTGGCTTGGGGAGCACCTCATGGAAGAAGGGCAGCTCGAAACGCTGCCCCTCCTTCTTGGGTACCTCAGGTTACCCGAGAAGGACTGAGAAACTAAGCCATGACTGCTGCCACCACAATCTTTATTATTTCTCGTGGCGCATTTTTCTGCTGAGGTTTTTGTGGTCGTGATGATGCTTAAGCCGCCTCCTCCTCCTCCTCCTACTCCTCCCATTTTCTGTTGCTGTTTTTGGGAGAGTTTTTCATACAAGGGCTTCACCTTCTTCAAGTATTTGCTAAAAACCTCCTTGGCAGTCAAACTCATACGTTTCGGCTTCGCTGATGATGCATTATTGGATCCGGGCCCCACCATGTTGTTGTTGTTTTGCTGCTGGTGATCTGGAACATTGTTGTCTTTCTGTACTTTCGGCTCCTTCTTGAACACGGACGAGAATCTCGACAAGGAGAAGTACTTCTTCCTCGAAACGGCATCGTTGTTGCTGGCGGTGTGCTGCACTGCGTACTTGCTGCTGCTGCCGAGGCGCTTGTAAGACTCGTCGTTGGTGTCCTCGGCGACGGAGCTGGGGCGAGAGGAGCCGCAGGACTGGTCTGCGAGGAGGCCGAGGTCGCTGGCGAAGGAGGAGGTGGAGTCACGTGACTCATTGGAGCTGCTGGCGGTGGAGTCACGTGAGGTGGTAGTTTCGGAGGATGAGCAGTTGTAAGACGATGACGCGGAGGAGGGCAGGTGGAGGGTGCGGACCATGGAGAGGCGGGGGGAGAGGTGGAGGGGGAGGAGCTGGCCTTTGTAGAAGAGCTCGTCGGCGGGGCAGAGGGTGTTGGAGGATTTGCGAGGAGAGAGAGAGATTGTGAACTCGAAATCTGAAGAGGAGGAGGAAGAGAAAGAGTGGGTTGGGGAGGGCGGTAGGGTTTGGGATTTTTGGTGGGGATGATGAATATGATGATGCTTCTTCACTTTGATCATGTTCATCTCATCATCTTTTCTCATCATCTTCATCTCCATTATCTTTGTTTGAAGCAAAAACAAAAACAAGAACCAAAAAAGAAAAAAGGAAGAAAAAGAAGAAGGGAAGCTACATAATGGTTTTTGTGAGTTTGAGAGGAGGGGATGATATTAATGGGTTTTGTTTTGATGTGAAGTTTGGGTGGTGGTTCGTGTTTTGTACGTCAAAAGTGGTGTGGATCTGGGGCTGGGTTTTGGAAGGGCTCTTACCAGCTCACATGGGATGATGGGGGTTTGAAGTTTGAACCTTTTCTCTCTCTTTCTTTTTGCTGACTGATGTGGTGTATGATGAGAGAGAGAGACACGGTAGAGTACAGGTGATTAGATGATATATGAAGGGTTAGGTGTCACGTGCCTGAAACGTGAAAGGTGGGGTTTACTTCACGTTATTCTAATTTATAATCTATAAGATATCTTTGTTGTGGGGAGAGAGAGAGAGAGAGAGAGAGAGAGTTACATGAATCGAAGAAGCAGGGCATGCTGCTACGTGCTCTGCTGCTGGCTCATTTGATCATCATAATAATTATACGGTCTTCATCTTTTATAGATTTAATTTTTATACGTTATAATCTTAAATCTTATTCGACGTCATTTAGACACGAAATGAATCAACTATTGGTCTAGTGATACTTATCTTTTTACGGTAAATTACATACCAAATCACAATCATATGTTTACAGAGCTGCTGGTTATATATATATATGCACTCCTGTATGCTTTGGACATGTGCAAATCATGATTTCTGATAAAAACCTGCCGATTGCATTACATTATTGGGTCAACTAACTTCTAGTTAAAAGCCTTGAGCTCATCTGATCATTTGCATGCTGTTCTTCATAAAGTTGTGATTTTTTTATTAGCAAGTGATCAGACATAGAGCCCACGGTACTTTTATTTGTAAAATCTGATGCCTGCCCTGTCATGCCAGATAAGATGTGGTAGATTTGACCTTGTTGATCCATCTGGCATTAAACTTTTGCTTTGCACAGGGAAATTGTTGCTTCATACAAATATAATTAATCAAATCAAATGTGATAAAAATAATGAAATAGTAATTTATTAAGGAGGTCACTCTGTCCAGGAAAATTAACTAGATTCTCATGACATGAGATTTGCTCTCCAATCCCAGAATCATAGTAGAGAAGAAATAGCTTTTCGAGGCATCAAAAAGGTAATCTTGAACGAAAACAAAATTAATTGTAGTTAAACTTGCCAGCTACGAGGTATGAATACGTATACTATAATATTTCAGCAAATTAGTGGAGATTAGAGCCATGATTAATGCTATATGAAGTAATTGATTTGTACTAGTAAAGAGATCATTGGGTCGACTTGGAGCATTTTTCTCTGAGTTTTACAGGTCAATTGGATTGGACGTGAACGGCCTTTGGAACCTTTACTATGCATCCAAAATGCCCCTTTACTATGGCTAGCTATCCATTTAACTGACATTCAATTTCAGTTAAAAGCCTATCGTGCATGAAATTTAAGGGTGTGTTTGAGAGTGTTTTTGGAAGGGCAAAAGTACTTTATGACAATCAAAAACACTTATGACTGCATTTATTCCAAAAATAAACTCAAAGAGAGTTTTTGTAACTTATTCCAAAAAGAAAGAAACTAAACCAGTCATATTGCAACCATGTTGTCACAAAGCCGACTCGTTGTCTACAATTACTAAAAGATAACATATATACACCAATCGACTTTCTTTTTTAGCAAAGATAGCCAGATACACCAAAAATGAATAGATATGCAGGGATTTGTTACAAAAATACTCCATAAAAGAGCTAACAAAATAGAGATGATGATGGAGAGGGAAGCAAAGAGGATGGGAAGGGAAGGAGGTGAATAGAAAATGAAAAAGAGAAGAACAGAGGATAAAAAGTATGGTAGTCACCACCCCAAAAGGGGTGGCAAGCGGCTAGGGGTTTTCACTCTTATGTTTTCCCACGTAGGTTTAAACACGTTTGGTATTTCATCCCACCATGACCTTTAATTTGAATGCAAAAATGTACCATGACCTTTGATTTAGCCAAAAAGAGAAAAACAAATAGTGGATGTGTCAATTATTGTTCCAAAGAAATAGTGTTAGCATGAGCTTTTTGTGCTGCATCACGTGATTTTGGCTTCTCTAATGTCCTTTTTGCTTAGGTATTACTCTTAACGTGGACAAATCAACATATATACAGTATCCTATATGCCGAGATTAAAGGCGACTTCAAACTTCTGAATTATTTGATTATGAGTACAAAGTCTTAGGACGTTTCTCCTTGCTAGTTAATGGCATTATATCCACTTGCAATTTGCTCATATGTTTTTCCAGAAGCCAGTTAGTTACTGTATATGGTTAATTAATACCCTTGTGCTCGGATTAGAGCATCAATTACCCGCATAAAAAAAACATGCGTATTTCATATTTCATAAATTTGTCTTTCTATTTTTCTCGTAACATGACTTATTATTTGATAAAAAAGATAAACAAAAATGCTTATGAAATATGTTGTATGGAAGGTTTTACTCCGTCCGCACACATTGGAGGGAAAAAAAGAGCTGCACACCTATGGAACTTTTTCATTTTTCATTCTTTTTAGACTAGTAGCTAGGCCTACACACCTAATGGACGTTATTATCACGTATAATCTATGTTGCCGAAAAGGACCAAAGCAATAATATTGATGTCTTTGCTTCTCTTCCAGCTAGCAACAGTATTGTTAGTTCCGTTCACTCATTATTCTCTAGCTAGGATTGGTATTTACTGTTTGGGATGTGGATGTGGTCCTAATAGCTAATTAAGCTTCCTCTTATTTCTCCTATTTTGTAGTTGTTGTTGGCTGCTCAAACAGGTAAAGCCTTTTGCTCATATCAAGTTGACAAGTGTCATCTTGCATAAAAATATTAGGGCTTGATTGTTACACATGGACTGTCTTGATATGGACTATGCTTAGAGACTGTCTTGGTTTAGTCTAAGCTGGATAACACTTATCTTGCGTTTGGTGTATGCTTGGACTATGATTAGATTTTTTTATTTTTTCAAATATATATATATGTATATATGTATTTTATAATATATATATAATATATGTATATATACATACATGTATAATATATATATATATATATAATATATGTGTATATACATACACAGTCTCATTCTATTGAAGGATCTTTCAAATAATTTTATTTGAGGATCTCTCAAATAATTTTATTTGAGGGACGCCCTTTAAGGTACTCTACAATTTTTTTTCCAATGATCCAAACTATTTATTTTTTAGGTATTCATTTATAGATAATCTTTACAAAAACTTAGAAAAATCAGAAACCGTTTTGACATCCAATTGTGTCCTACAAAATCAATGAACACGGTGCTTCAAGAAAGTATTAAAATTTCAATAACTCAATTGAATGGTCAAATGATATAGGATTCAAGTGATTTTTTTTGTAAGGATGATATTTGAATGTGTATCTACAAAATAGACGGTTTCGATTAATGAAATACAATATGGAGTGGGCTCTACAAGAGGTGTCCTTCAATAGAAGCTCTCTGTATACATACATATAATATATATATATATAAAACATATATGTGTATATACATGTATATATAATATATATAACATATATGTGTATGTACATGTATATATGTGTATATAATAATATTATATATTATAAATAATATAAACATATATATATATATATGTGTATATAGGTGTATATATGTATATTATAATATACATGGGTATAATACAATACATATACATATATTTATATATATGTATGTATATTATAATATATAATATAATATATATATGGGTATGTTATAATAATAATAATAATAACATACATGTATATAGATGTATATATGTATATTATAATATATAATATATATGGGTATGTTATTATAATAATAATATACATGTATATACGTGTATATATGTATATTATATATGTAAAAAATATGTATACATATATAATATATGTGTATATAGGTGTATCTATATATTACAATATATACATGGGTATAATACATATACATATATATAAATATGTATATTATAATATATATGGGTATGTTATAATAATAATATACATGTATATATGTGTATATATGTATATTATAATATATATATACACATATAGTATAAATATATAATGTATATGTGTACATATGTGTGTATATGTATATCATACATGGGTATAATATATATACATATATATATATATGTATATATTATATATATTATAATATATTACAATATATATTACATATATGCATGTATGCTATTATGTACATGTGTATATGGGTATATTATAATAATAATATACGTGTATATATCTATATGTATATATATATGTATTATATGTATATATGTGTTTATATATATATATACATGTATATGTGTATATACGTGTATATATGTACATTATAATATATATATATATGTGTATGTACTAATAATAATATATGTTATTAGTATTATAATAATAATAATAATATATGCATCTTATACATTAGTGAACATAGGACTAGTTAATCCTCCATTTCTACATGGGCTTAGTAGTCCCCTCATAAGGAGGTGTTTTTGGTGGGCCTGGTATTAGCAATCCCATCTAAGACTAAAATGAAATGAAACAAACATGGTACTAAATTTAATTTAAGTCAGGCCAAGCCAAGCCTATGTACCAAATGAGCCCTTAGGGTTTTCTTTATCTATCAAGTTAGCTGGTAATGTGTGAATTAAGCAAATTAACTTTGAGAATTAGTGTGGTCCGCTGAGAGTTCATTGGACATTCAATAAAAGGCTTCTAGCTAGTAAAAGTGCTATAATCTGTATAATGTATTATTAATTAGGAATAACAAAATAGTGTTATTCCAATTTTATGGAAGTTTTTTCAAGTAGCTTTTGAAAAGTCAATTTGCCTTGTTCAAAAGTTAAGGTAGATATATTGATAAAAGGACATGACATATATGGGAACAATTCTTAATAAAGTGTTTTTTTTTCTTCTAACCATTTGCCTAACTATTTTGTAAATCCAGTTATTGGAAATAATTTAGTATGTTTGGTAATTCCAGTAATATGAAATGCTTTTTGGCACATGAATTTTATTTTCCATTCCCATAGAAAACCAAGGCCAATATTAAATGCACTTTTTTTCATGAATAATTTGTCCCCATTAGCAATTTAGTCCAACAACAAATATTGTTGGTATTCTTGCCAATTAGGTATAGTTCAGTTAGTTGAGCTGAGCTCAATTGGCCTCAAAGCAGAGGTTCGAAACTCTAATGCACCTAAGAATGTTTGTGTGTAAATCCCCAACCCCCCTATTCCTGCATCCCTCAATCGCTTGTATTAAAAAAAATATTGGCATTCTTTTTTAAATTTATTTATTTTATATTTCTAACATGGTGTAATTGAAAAACTAAATAAAGTTTGTCTTCCATTCCTACACAAATCAAATATGGAAAATGATATAAAGTAGTATGTCCTAGTTAATTTCCTAACGTTATCAAACATGAGAAAGAAATCTTCCATTCTCGTCTCTTGAAAAAGAATATAGGAAATTTTTTTCTATCTAAATTAGTTATGCAAACCAAACCAAACTTATTAGACACATTTACCACAGAGCATTTTGCCTTGGAGATGAGCCTTGACTGCAAAGCTTGCTGTAACTTTTCATTAATTGTAGCCATCTGATTTGGTCACATTGACCTTTCGATTTGAGTATTCTTTCCTTTTCAACATGGACTCTTGCCTTACTCATTTGGTCAAATTTTCAAAATTGGTGCTAAGACCATATGAGGTTACCCCTAGCATGAGCCATTGCCCACCACTCATTGATTATGGAAAATGACGACATAGTAGATTAAAATTGATCCAATATATATGAATTTGCATAAACGTGAGGATCAAAGGCAAAACTTGATTTCTCTTGGTGGAGAAATCTCATTGGTGATGGAGGTATGGAGAAACCACCACGGAGGAAGAGATGCAAAAGCTATAGGTATGCAGAAATGAGAAAATCATTTGTTAATTATTCATATTAATTTTAAGTAGAAAATGACATAAATTGAAAACTAATATTCAAAACACGACCAACTTTTTTCCCTTCAAAATTTAGAAAACGCACCCTTTTCTAAATTCGAATACAGAAATACCATTTATATCGTTGGATGGGGTTAAGGTGAAATCCAAATGGGAATATGATATAATTTTGGGAGACTTTGAAAGCAAAAGGAGAGAGAATTTTTTTAAAAAGCCAAAATGATAAAATTGCCCTTATTTATTTTTGGATTTATAAAGGAATCTTTACATTTGTATGTCTTTGATTTGAAAGTTGAGAGATTTTTCTCTTTTTGAAATAAGCTTTGACTTTTTCCAAAAATGAAAGTTTTTTTATGACTAAAATCTAAATTTACTAAGTAATCACTTGTTCGAACATATTACACAATAAAGATATAATAACTGTACAATTTAGATTTTATATTGTTGAATAAGCCCAAACGAATAGTTAACACCATATTAACTTAACGGTTAACGCTCCAACGCTAATAAGCTTTTATAATAAGAAAAAAAAAAGAAGGCGTTGGCAAAATAAAAAGAAAGAAAGCTTGTGAAAAAAAGAAATTTAATTAAAATTAAATCCGATAAGAAATTTTTACTCGAAAAGAAATACAAAGATTCCAGAGGGGTGTAGGCGTGGATTGGGTTGTTGTTGCTGACCTTCTTATACCTGACCAAATTATAAAGCTTCTCACTTTCGTTTGGGTTTTAACTTCTTTGGGCTCTCTTCTCTCTTGTCTACTCCTTTACGCTTTCCTTCTCCCAAACCCTAATTGCGATCGTATCCACCGCGGTTTCAGATCTCCATCGCTGCCGATCAGGTAATTTCTGTTGTTTTCACGATATGTTCGTTCTCGTCGTCGTCGTTTTTCAGTTCTAAGGTTCTAATCGTTTCAATCTGCCACTTTTTGTGCAATCAGATATCTGAAGTTGGTTAGTTTTTCGATTTTAATTCGAATTACTTAACTTTCTGCAATGATCTGCTATTATTTGTAGGTTTTTGTATTGAATTTTTGTATTTTTAAGTGAAGAGCCTTGAACGGATCTGATATTTATACGTTATTGAGTATCATATTTATTTCATGCATGCGCCTACATATTTATGGATATGTGCGTGTGCAAAAGATGATTTTGGAAGAATTAGAAGAGTTAACAAATTTGGTTGCTGGGTTCATTAAAATTTTTTGGTTACTGGACAATAGAAAATCGAACCTGAAGATTGGTTGAATATAGAGGCAGGTTGGTTCTTATGACAAGTTATAGGTTGTTTTTGTTATTGATTTATTAGTGATTATAGGAGGTCAAGTTTAGATAGGCTACATAGTGCATAGGCAGCAACTTTTTTGATCAAGTAAAACCATTGTAAATGCATGAGCACAACCTAAATTTTATTGTGAATAGAAATTTCTAACCAGTGTTGATCACAGTGATCTCTATGTCTTGTTCGGTTTTTGTTAATTTTAGTTTTGTAATTTCTCATGGTTTGTGTATTGTTTTTAATTTAGCAGGAGCAATGTCTTTTACACGTAACTTCCGCTCCCAAGGGGGCACTGCTGGTGATGAATATTGGCCCTCATTCAGTAGAAACGACTTCAAAAACTTCAACAACTGCAAAAACTTCAACAACTTCAACCACTGCAACAACAACTGGAACAGGAGCAGAAGCAATAGTTTCTCTAGGAATTTTAACAACTTCCATAATTACATGGGCAATTATAGGGAGCATACTGACTATTCTAATTATTCCAAGCCTGACAGTGCTCCATCGTTTAAGAGGAGAAAATTTTCAGCTTCTACGTGGGGTGATGGTGCGAGACACTATCTTCCTGCCAACACATATGACTTTGCCCCGTCTATCTACAATAACTATGTGCCTCACACAAGGTCCAATGGTGATGCCTCTACATCTACTACCGGTAAACGTGACCGCTCAAAATTAGAGGAGGATGAACTGGCCTTTATGTCAAGGGATGAGATTGAGAGACACTCCCCATCTAGAAAAGATGGTATAGATGCAGTGCGTGAAGCACATTTGCGATACTCATATTGTTCTTACCTTCAGAATCTTGGATTGCGGCTTGATTTGTAAGCTTCTTCTCACAAAGTGTCTTCGTTTTTAATAAAAAAACTAGTGGCTGTGGTATTATAAAGATTTTGCTAGTTGACATTAAGTTTCAAGGTTTTATTCTCTTTTTGTAAGACTATGTAATTGACAAACTTTATCATATATATTCCAGGCCACAAACTACTATCGCTACTGCAATGGTTCTCTGCCATCGGTTTTTTGCTCGGCGATCACATGCTTGCCATGATAGATTTGTAAGTATTCAAGTTCTTTTGAAATTCATTGCATCTATAGAAGTTAAAAAGGTTTCCATGTGTGAATTTGGAAAAATAGTTGTATTCCTTTCTTTTAGATAATCATCATTTTCATTGTTCTCGTACAATCAGCATTATAGCATTTCAGAAATTCAATCATTTATTGTGTTCAAAGTCTTTTCGTTTTTACTTTTCATTTTCTTTTTCTTAATAACTCATTTAACCTATGTTTCTGCTCTCTTTATGTGCTATTTAGTAATTTCCTATGGTGTAATGTACTAAGTATGTTATTGACTTACTCGTTCACTCCCTCTGGAAATTATAGTTCATGACTGTGCTTCTTTTTGCAGTTGATTGCTACCGCTGCTCTTTTTCTTTCTGCAAAGTATGAGGAGACACCACGCCCTTTGAATAATGTGTTGAGAGCGTCTTGTGAGATTTTCCATAAGCAAGATTTCAGTTTCTTGTCCTATATGCTCCCTGTTGTGAGTATCTTCAGATTTCTTTTGAGCCTCTATACTCTTATCTCTCCTCTTGAAAAACCAAACATGAAAGCTGAGATTAGAATTGTACTTTCAAGCATTCTGATATCTGTTGTATGTTAAGCAGGACTGGTTTGAGCAGTATCGGGAACGGGTGACTGATGCCGAGCAAATGATACTGACCACTTTAAATTTTGAACTCGGTGTGCAGCATCCATATGATCCTCTTACGTCTATTCTTAACAAATTAGGCCTTTCACAAACTGTTTTGGTGAATCTGTCCTTAAGCTTGGTCAGTGAAGGGTAAGTTCATACAATCCGAGGTTTCAGCCTTACATTTTATTGAATGTCTCTACTTGGTCATTATTTTACCCTCAGCAAAATGTTTGTGTTTGGTTACCTTAGTTGAAGAGGTAAAACCGGCTAGCTCATGTTCAACTTAACACGATGCTACTTTCTACTTAGTCAGTTTACCTTGCATGTCTTCCTCAAAATTGTGTTAGTTTTAGGATATTCACTGTGGTTTGGGCGTTCCTATGGCTGTGGAGGAGGATAAACACTGGTTTTCTTCCTTTTCTCTATAACTTTGATGCTTGATGCTTGTCTCAATAATTTCCTTGTTTCGAGCAACTTCTCTTGTAGCTATTTTGGAATATTAATTCTTTTGGCATGCATATAATTGCAGGATGTACACAAGATTAGCGTTGATCACCTGTATGATATTCTTAGCTGGCGGATTGATATGCTGTTCATGGAAACTTTTTGATTTACTTCTGAAGTTGAACTGCCGATATGTTGTGGATGAATTTTCATAATATGCCCCATCAACTTGGTCATTGGCTATTGAATATAGCCACAGAACCTCCATAGCCATTTTCACTATTTTCTTTTAACATTCTGGTGGAGTTTATTCAGAAAGAGTCCTCTAAAGTCCTGCTTACAAACATACAGTTTGTGAGACAGGGCTTTTTGTGTTCTAGGTTTTGGAGGAAGACCATTCACTAGGCAAGGATTTATTTTGTTGTGCTTGGTAGCCCTTCCTGTCCTTGAGGCATTTTTACGAACACCTCCAATGACTTTGCCTACTAACAACAAGCGGTTGACCAGATATCTAGGGGTTGCTTTAGGTTTAACGGAGGCTATGATAAGTGTTTTCTTTCTGCATCGGTTTTGAAAGTTATGAATTTTTTTTTTCCTTCTAACCTTTTGCACAAATCAGATAGTACACTGGGTTTGCACTCTGAGTGTTCTAATTTTTCTTCCTTCTTGAGTATCAGGGCTTCAATCTGATTTCAGTTTCAACCAAACGCTTTCTGATGGAAGTTTAAACCTTGGCCCAAGAATTGCAAATTGTTGTAGAAATGTTGCTAGTGATGCATGTGTCTCAGGAGCTTGTGTGGGTTCTGGCTGACTTAGATGTTTTGTTGTTTTTAGTTTTGGGTTCTTTTTCCCAGTACAGAATGGAATGGGAGGCCTTAAAATATTGACATTCATCTACCCTCTCCCCCAAAGGAAGAAAAGAAAATAGAAAATAATAATAATAATAATAATGCAACACTTGTGAAGTGAAAATGAGAAAGAAATTGGCAAAATGTGCGGACAGCTCTCTCCATTAGTGAAGCTTTGAGATGTAACTTGTTTTCCAAGATGGGGAATAGGAGGCCAGGAATTGCAACTCAATTTTGATATAGTTGCCTGGTGTCATATCATATATATTTGGTTTAACCTATATTTCTCAGGTAATGGTTTGTCTGGATCTAGACCCTGCCCAATTATTTATCAGGGCCAAGATCTTGACTGGGAACTGTTTGTTTCCATTTACTTGTTATCAGTTATTGTCAATTGCCTAGTCCCAACTCCCATGTAAGTTCTTTTTCACAATTTTGAATAAATTTTGACGCCAGTTCAAGTTAGTGGGCAATCTTTATTTATTTTTTTTTGGCTTTGACAATATTATAATATCTTATTTAAGTTTTCCTATAATCAAACTTTATTTGAAACATTCTTTCAAGTGATGAATTTGTTTCTAGATATTTTTTGTGAAAAAAAAGATAACAGTTTTCTTGAAATGGATTTTAATTTATTCAGTGTCTAAATTTATTATTTTTGTTAACTACATTTTATATCGTATTCCTATCTTCATTTACTTGTGATAATGAGTTTGATCTTAATGCTACTATTGGTGTTATTTATGATTATTAATTTTACTACTGTCACTTTGGACTGGCTATTCCTTCTGTTAGACGACTCCTTGTTTTACACAGAAGTACACAGCCATATGTATTTGAAATTTGAAAATTTCACATTCATTTATGATAGTTTGTAAAATCTCATAGAAGAATTAAATGTTTTATCTTTTATAGCATATATCCTTATCAGAAAAAAAAAAGAAAAAAAAGAAAAGAAAAATTCATAGCGGTTAAGATATAGGCGTATACTTTTGTATCCTACTTGGTTTCATCCAGGGATGTTTTTGGTGAGGTGGAAAGGCTACCCAGATCATTTGTACAAGTGTTGTAAGATTATGTGTACTGACTGCAGCTGGTATGAAAAGCTTTTGTGAAGACTAAAATCACAATGAGTATGGATCCCAGAGGAAAGATTTTACCACTTTTCCTTTTTGGTCTGAGATTTTACTAAACTATGTTACAACTTTTAGACAATTTTCTTTAGTGAGAATTAACCACCCTACCCCAGTTGAATATCTAGCATTCATCCTTGTAGTTGTCTGAAAATTCCAACCGTTGTTAAAATCCTTCTTCTAGGGCGCAGTCATCATTTTGGTGTTCTAAGAAGTTCTCGGCAAGCCTTGTTTACCCAGTGCTCCTTAGTATGTTATATAGAATAGATTAGTTGATGGTATAAGAAAAGGATATACGTGTTGTACACTCTCAGATATACACATACTGACCAGTTGGAACAAACTATAAATGACATTTCAGCTTTATCTCATGCCGGCAACGTGTGTATAGTCGATTATTCTCATTGGGAAGTCAATAGTTGGGGTAATGTGTATGTTCAATGAGCATCGATGCATGTGTTTGACAAGTCTGTCCAGATCCAGCCATTGAGCAGAAGATTGTGGATTAGCTTTCAGAAGTTTGATTGTTTGCAATGCGCTTCTGCTTCCTGTTTGCTTTCTCATATGAATTGTGTACATGAGTAAAATAGCCGTGCAGCAGTTTTGGGCCTGGGAGTTTTGATGTGTTCTCTAGATGGGTATAACATGTTTGCTATAGATTTGGTACTCTTGTCAGCAATCCTGCAGAGATTCTGGAAAATATTCTACCTGACTTGCTGCTTTTGTAGTTGGTAAGAAGAAAATGACCTGTTATTTCCTCATGATCAATGCTTGATTTGATGTCATTTTGCTATTAACCTTTTATGCTATATGTTTCTCTCTTGTTGCTGATGTACTGTCTATCAATGTGAAAATTATGCTAAGTTGCACTGGACATTGCCTGGTCTTTCTAGTGTTGCCCCAGATGGTTTGGTTTGGATATGTTGTCTTTCTGCCTCTCCTTGCCAATGTTGGTGTTTTTCTCATAACCTTGTAAAACTGATTTCCTACTTTTTATTTTTTTTATTTATGCTTTGATTTTTCAGGCTCCGGAGTTCTCTGTGGCTCCAGTTCAAACCACATCATATTGCTGCTGGAGCAGCGTACCTTGCTGCGAAGTTTCTAAATTTGGATCTTGATTCTTATCAAAATGTCTGGCAGGAGTTCCAGGCTACACCCGATATTCTTGAAGGTATGCATACATGCTTTGTTTTCACTTTTTATCACAGCTAGAGAGGAAAATGAATTGTACTATTCCATATCCACGGTGAGAAAATGAATGCTTTAATCGAAAGCCGAGCTGTAGCTGCATTATCGTATTTCTTGTAGGTATTAACTTGTATTGATTGTTGATGCAGATGTGGCCCAGCAGTTGATGGAACTGTTCTAGAAGAATGGAACATGGTTGTGGTGGTAGGCTTTAGCTACGTTTTTGTGGATAAAATTAGGATATGCATGTCATGATCAGGTGGGGAAGACATATACACGACTTTGCTGAGGTCTGGGCGTGAGGAGGCAGATATTCCCACCAAGATATTTTATATACGTGCCCGTCTTTTGTCTCACAACTGCCCCTTCCTCTTGAAGGCTTAAAAAGTATAGTTTTTTTTAAAGGTTTTTGTAACAACTTCTACCAGCCATACTCTTTTTCTCGGAGTGGTAAGTTAATACAATGACAAAATCGCTATAAAGTTTTAATTTCATGTGCTCGATGTTCTTGTTTCTACTTTTATCTCCCTTTTGTCCAACTTATTTTCATTTCTTTGGACAAAAAAAAGGACTTGTTTTTATTTCATGTGCTTGATGATCTTGTTTCTATTTTAAAACTTGATTATTATACTGATGAGGGAAAATGTTCTTTCAGATTAAAGTATAAAGCCATTTCTTCCTTGTAATTTAGACTATCATTTGTATTTAAAAAAAAAAAAAAGTAAAATGCTCTTGAAGCGAAAATAGGCTATATCGGCAGTTGTTTTAACCATTTGTGAGGCTGACAAAAAAAGACATTTTTTGTGGGTTGGTAATATAAGGATCAAGCAGAAATAGGCTATATCGGCAGTTGTTTAACCATTTGATTGCATGCATTTTTGTTTTCGTTTTTGTTCTAATGAAATGGATTTTTTGTTGTTGCATGTATTAGATGAGTGACCTGAAATATAAACGGTTTAAGTTGTTGATTTTCATTGTGGAGTAACTCTCAGAATTCTACGAGTCTCTTCCTTTTTGCGTACGGCTCCGCTGGCAGCATCGTTCTTCTTAAAATTTAGGGCATCTTTAACATTTGTACCCAAAAAAGACATCTTTAATGTATAAAAAAATCAGAATCTATTGGCTAAAACATTTTCCCATCCATTTCTTGGGAGGGGTCTCGCTCAACTCGATGCTTGTTCCTTGCCTCCACGGTTATGATGGGAACTCAGCAGTCTTGGGTTTGCAACCACACCGATCATTGTTGTCAGCACGTGGCTCCATCCTACAAAGAAACCCTCGTGCAACTGGGATATCACTTTGTGCTATTTTCGGTTAATGACGCAATGATAAGTAGAATAAATTTTCCATGTGTCATTGTGTTATTAAATAGCAAAACAATGTTATCCTTGCTATATAGCCTATAGGTAAGTTTTTTTGCCCATTCCATAGCAAGATTGTTGGAGCATCTTCAATAGTAGTAGAAAACCAAACTCTTCAAATTGAAGTTTGTTGACCAATGTGGCAATTTGAAAAGCTTTGTTTGCTACTTTAATATTTTGTGCCCCACTAGACTCTTCAATTCAATTAATGCAAGGTTATGGAAAAGAATGAAAAATATGAAAACATGTGAAAAATGTCTATGTATTTATTGTTTGAAAAGCTTTGTTTGCTACTTTAATATTTTGTGCCCCACTAGACTCTTCAATTCAATTAATGCAAGGTTATGGAAAAGAATGAAAAATATGAAAACATGTGAAAAATGTCTATGTATTTATTGTTTGAAAATAAAAAAAATGCATGTTTGTAATATTTTCAAGGTAGGTTTTATTTTTTCAAAGTAAAATTAAATGTTTTGAAGAGTCAAAGTCAACTTACCAGTCTTGAAGAGAGCGAAAAATGTTGCAACTTTGATGACTAAATTTGACAAGGCTATTGGAGAGGGTTTTGATGATGTGGCTCACTTATTTTAGCATTCCAAAGATGTTGAAGAGGTTGTTGGAGATGCTCTTACATACTCAATAGCTTATTAATGCTTTGATTATCTTTCATCAACATTTTCTTTTGTCAAATTTCAAAACAAATTTTATAATAAAAAAAAAAATGATAATCTGCCATTTTGTTGCCTCATAAATTATACGATAATTGTCAATCTACCCTTTAAACTCTTTTTCGGTAAATTAAGGACTTAAACTATATGAAATAGGCGGATTTGGTACTTGCTGTCAAGTTTTTGGATCTTCATCCATTTTTATGTCACGACCTGAATTTTCAACAATAAATAACCGTTGAGTTGTTACAAAACAAATTGATTCGGGATGCGAAGCTCGAAACCTTCAACAAAAGTACCAGGAAAATTTTCTTTTCCTTAATACAATACAATCCGCTCGTAACCACAATGTCAATATAGACTCAAATCTTCTCAGTCAAATATTACATTTCAACATTATATAATAAATTGAGTTTCAACTTATTACATCTTGCTTCTCAGATTTTAATACACATAGCTGAAGTCTTCACACCTTGTATATCAACAGAACCTTTTGTTCGTAACCTCAGTTACTTTGCTCACAGTCTCTACTACCTGCACGATTAGCCCATACACCATTGAATAGTGTACTGGGTTCATCACCAACAAACCCGATAAGCTTTCTATAGCTCGTATGAGTAAAGGACAATCAACAGTATAAATATGTCATTTTACACATAATATACATCAACATGCACTTTTAAAAGCATCACACAATCCATGTATAACCATGACAATTATAATCAATTACATAATCACAATCACAATTCTTTTATTTTCAAGAATAGTTTAAGTCACCGTCTGTGACGACAACAAAACTCTTTTATATTAAAAGCAGTTTTCACACATCAATTGTTTGACAAATTGAAGAGAGAATACTTTTGAGCTTCTAATCCATAACACTACAGCCCGTCTGCCTAGCCTATCTTATAACACTATGGCCTGTCTGGCTTAGTGTTTTCTAATTTATAACACTAGGGCTCGTCTTCCTAGCCCGTCTGGCTTAGCGTTTTCTAATTTATAACACTGAGGCTCGTTTGCCTAGCCCGTTTGGCTTAGTGCTTTCTAATTATAACATTGAGGCCAATTTGCCTAGCCCGTCTTGCTTAGTGTTTCACTAAATGACACAGAATAGATATCTAATTGTTTTTACGTCTCATCTGACCTAGGGTATTTTATTCCTCTAACAAACTCTTGAGAATGCCCTGTCTGGCAAACTCAGAAAAGGGATTCAAGATATTCTCACCTAAATCCATCAACACCAAAATCACCAAGACCAAAACAATATAAAATGTAATTTCACATTAAACATTGTTTTATCGTCAAATACACTAATCACATCCATATATATATATTCATACGTGATCTTTCACACAAGAATACCACAATACAAAATGATGTACTCACAAATAGACAGTGTTACTCAATAATACAGAAGGTTGTACTCACAATACAAAATGTTTACTCCCAATCCAAAAATGTGCACTCACCTCTCGTCCAAGCTACGTGATGAGTAGATTTTATATTATATATTTAACCCTATTCTTAGTATATTTTGGTTAATATTTTGGAAGAATTTTGATACTTTGAATTATATTTCCAATATAGGGTTTTCGACTTCCTCCGGAGCAAAACATAATCAAATGGACAAATTTTGGAGTAATTCCAGTTGGAGGACGTTCGTAAGTCACTTAGCTTGATCGTGTCAGAATTTCAGACTTTTCCACCAAGCGATGATTTCCTGGCGAATAAATAAAGGAGCTGTGCGCCGTGCTGGAACAGTGATGTTTTGGGCTTTATTGCGTTTTGGAGCCCAAGATGACCTCGGATGGGTTCGTGGCCTTCTGGAGAAGTGTTGAATATTTTTATCTTTATAACGAGCTATCTTGGGCTAGATTTGGAGGAGATTTGAGACCAAAACGTGGTTGGGCAGATTTGGGCAGATTCTCTAATCAATTTGGACTTTATTTCCTAGTCTTATTTTATTTTAACTTAGTTTCCTTGTGGGATTGGGTAGCTAAGTTTTAGGGGTATTTAAGCTTCTTTTCACAGCAATTTAGAGGACCTCCTTTATAACTTCTTTTTGGCTTTTGGAGCAATTGCTAGGGTTTTGATTTTCGCTACTTTCAGTGTTTTCATTCTTACTCATTCGAATGATATTTTCTTGGATTTCAATTATGATTATGTGTAACTAATTCCTTTTGCTAGGGCGAGGCCGTAAGCCTTAGCATGAATATGTAGTTTTATTAATTTGCTTGTGAATGGATGCATGTTTGCTTTGAATTATTAATCACGTGTTTAAAACTATCTATCTATTTTAATGATGATCACCATTATGATATGTAGACAAGTAATTTGATGCAATTTCTGTTGGAACATCACCGAATTGAGGAGGGCTTCTTGTGATTAGTAATTGTAAGTTCACTTAAAGCGAACATTACGCTCTTAAGGATTGCATGGTTTTCAAAGGGTTTTCACAAAACTTAATGAGTCTTGCATGTTTATATTTGATCCGAACATCACAGACGGATTGCATGTTAGATATCGTTTTCGCTGAACATCACAAGGAAAATATGCATTAGGAAAACCTAACCTTCAAAGCATATATGTGAAATTCATAAGTAATTGATAGAATTGCATAGGATTGCGATGGTGTTGGCTAAACCCTAGTTTTCTCTAAATTGTTAGTCTTTAAAGAAATCGTTTTCTTCTTTGATTATTTCCCAACTTTCAGATTTCTTTTGTTAGTTTAATCTTTTCAAATTCATAAACTTCAAATCTTTGATAAAATCTATTTTAGTTTTTAATTAAGAGTTAGTTTAATTACAGATTAGTTAAACAATCTTTGGGGACAACGACCTTGCATGAGCATTTATACTACAATTACCTTGTATTCTTGCAAGTATTTTTAGTGATTTTAACCCTGTTTGCGTAGGTACTAAAAATCTCAAACAGGGTTAAAATCACAAAATACTTGCAAGAATACAAGGTAATTGTAGTATAAATGCTCATGCAAGGTCGTTAAAGATTGTTTGACTAATTTGTAATTAAACTAACTCTTAATTAAAAACTAAAATAGAATTTATCAAAGATTTGAAGTTTATGAATTTGAAAAGATTAAACTAACGAAAAGAAATCTGAAAGTTGGGAAATAATAATAGCAAAGAAGAAAAACGATTTCTTTTTAAAGACTAACAATTTAGAGAAAACTAGGGTTTAGCCAACACCATCGCAATCCTATGCAATTTTATCAATTACTTATGAATTTTCACATATATGCTTTGAAGGTTAGGTTTTCTAATGCATATTTTCCTTGTGATGTTCAGCAAAACGATATCTAACATGCAATCCGTCTGTGATGTTCGATCAAATATAAACATGCAAGACTCATTAAGTTTTGTGAAAACCCTTTGAAAAGCCATGCAACCCTTAAGAGCGTGATGTTCGCTTTAAGTGAACTTACAATTACTAATCACAAGAAGCCCTTCTCAATTTCGGTGATGTTCCAACAGAAATTGCATCAAATTACTTGTCTACATATCCTAATGGTGATCAATTAAAATAGATAGATAGTTTTAAACACGTGATTAATAATTCAAAGCAAACATGCATCCATTCACAAGCAAATTAATAAACTACATATTCATGCTAAGGCTTACGGCCTCGCCCTAGCAAAAGGAATTAGTTACACATAATCATAATTGAAATCCAAGAAAATATCATTCAATGAAAGAATGAAAACACTGAAAGTAGCTAAAATCCAAAACCCTAGCAATTGCTCCAAAAGCCAAAAAGAAGTTCTAAAAGGAGGTCCTCTAAATTGCTGTGAAAAGAAGCTTAAATACCCAAAACTTAGCTACCCAATCCCCACAAGGAAACTAAGTTAAAATAAAATAAGACTAGGAAATAAAGTCCAAATTGATTAGAGAATCTGCAAATCTGCCAGCCACGTTTTGGTCTCAAATCTCTCCAAATCTGGCCCAAGATAGCTCGTTTTAAAGATAAAAATATTCGAACACTTCTCCAGAAGGCCATGAACCCATCCGAGGTCATCTTGGGCTCCAAAAACGCAATAAAGCCCAAAACATCATTGTTCCAAAGACGGCGCACAGCTCCTTTATTTATTCACCAGGAAATCATCGCTGGTGGAAAAGTCTGAAATTCTGACACAATCAAGCTAAGTGACTTACGAACGTCCTCCAACTGGAATTACTCCAAAATTCATCCATTTGATTATGTTTTGCTCCGGAGAAGTCGAAAACCCTATATTGAAATATAATTCAAAGTATCAAAATTCTTCCAAAATATTAACCAAAATATATTAAGAATAGAGTTAAATATATAATATAAAATCGACTCATCAAAATACCCCCAAACTTAGCTCTTTGCTTGTCGTCAAGCAAAACAAGACTCAAACAACAATAAAAACTTAACAAACTAGACATCTGCTAACACTTTAACCAGAACAAAATTTCCACCTTCAAGTTGCAATCCATAGCGAATTTTAAAAACTAGAACATCTATTCAAAAAATCCAATTAATCCCACCACAAAGTCTAAGCTATTTAGAATCAATTAGAAAAGAATTCACAAACTTCCTTCGGTGTAAAGTGAACCATCATAGTTAAAGAAACTCGACTAAAACCCTTACATCTCATCCTTTTTATTCATACTTCACACACTTACTTCACACATTTCTTTTTCTTTTTCTCCTTTTTTTTTTTTAGTAACAGTAGTGGTTGTGCAATGTCGGTTCCCTTAAGCTTTCGATTCAACCCATGTAGCAAGCTTTAGGTCAATGACTCCCAAACCACTAAGGCTTTAGAGCACTAGGTGTAGAACACCCCTAAAGACTTATTAACTCAAGCTGAAAAGGCTACGAAACCAACTAACCACCCTGCCTCATGCCAAAAACTCTACCATTTAACTCGAGAATCACTGCTGATTAGGCATGACTGGCCCGGTTACTAGGCAAAGCTTCGGGTGAGGCAATTATTACTTTATAACACATACTAACTTATTTATATAGAACAAAAATTAAAACACACTGGGACAAACAATAAGTATTTCAATCGTACTCCCCACAAACCACTACGTCTTCAACAACTCAACGAATCCAAGATCTTCCACAATCCTTAACGAACAACTCTGGCTCCAACAATACCTAAGCAAAGCATGTAACTTGACTTAGAACAAAACTCCAATAATGATTAAGCTCCCAGCTCATCACAACTAATTATGCACTAGCACGTAAATCACACGTCACTCGAGATGCACTCGCCTATGACTCAACAAAGTCATTGACAACTCCAAGAATATCATAACCAACCATGACATCAACATTATCCTTAACCTCGAGCAAATCCAAGATTTCGTGCCCAAATAACTAAAATGCCCTTCGGACTAACACGGGGTCCAAAGCAATCAAATCTCGTCCACACAAATCCAAATATGTGACAGACACATTGTTGACGTCAAAACAAGACCAATGACACCCATTCTCCAAAAAGTCACTATTTGGGTCCCTTGGATCCCACATGTCCAACCGACACTACGAAAATGTGCCTTGGGCCCACAACCTCAAATTTCACATCCGGTAGCACCAATGGTTTCTAAATTGTATCGACATCACCCTGTATCAATTTGGGCCTTATCCAACAGTCGAATCATTCTAGATTGCACGATCAAATGACGATCGCTTATCACATAACTTGAAACATGATAACTTAAGATTGGGATATTCTATATTTGATCAATCTGAACCTACAAATTCACAACAAAACCATCTACAACATACTGAACAACGAACATGATCCAATTGTCCGATCATCTTCTATCAAACGATCCAGATGAGGTTCTGATCGTCAATCAAAAGATGGAATCTCGACAATCTGAGCACACCACAGTGTCCCAAAATCCCAGTCAAAGAACCCCCACCACGTGCCGCCACCATGAGTGGTGGTTCAGGGTACTATTCTAGCTATGGAAAAATCTTAGAATCGCCAATCTAAAACTACATTGACTTACAGATCTTGACGAGATAAACAATTTTAAAACTTGGATTTGTACCTAAATTGATCTCTAAGGTAGTCAAATTGCCATCCAAAGTTATGGGTTTCACTATTTATTAAGGAGGTTCACGGTGTCGCCACGTCTATGATGCTGCTCGAATCGCCATGATTCTAGTTGGGTTATTCTCATGAGATTGACATGGGTGGTGCCAATCACCTTCGCCGGAAGCCGTTGGAAATTGCCTCTCCGGCTAAGGTCTAACCCAGTGGACGAAAAATGAAAATTCTGGAAATTGCACAGTGACCCGTGAATTTATAGAAAATTCAATTATGACCACTGTTCACTATTCACTGTTTACCCCTCAAATTAATTCCCAAAACTTCAAAATTGAATTTCTCCTTCGTTATAACTTTGATTGATGAGCCGTCTGCGCTACTCATTTGTGAGATTGAGCTTCGTTTTTCCATTCAAGAATTACATTTTTATCACATCAATTTCTTCTATTTCCTTTGGAAAATCATAAAATTAAGGGTATTTTAGTCCCAAATTGAGATTAAACTCACTTAACTCCATTATTACCACACCAAGCCAACTTCATAAAATACCCATACATATTATTAACTTTGTATGATTTTTCAAAATATTAATAACAACAAAATTCCCAATTTTTAGGTTATCACATTTTATAAGCCGTCCTTGATAACCATTTTATTTTAAATTTTTATTTTTCATTGTCACTATTTTTATTTTAATTGAAAAATGAAAAGAAAAATTCATTTTAAATCCAAAAAAGTCATCGAAAAGTACTACGAATTCTTTGTAATATGCAATTTCATTATATTACCTCAAATTCACAAATTGACCAAAAAAAGAAAAAGAAATGTAAATTCCTAGTTCTACGTAAAAGTAAAAATTGAAAATAGTTATTAAACAACTTTTATGTTTTCGATTTTGTTGAAAACTAAAATTGGTTAGCAAAGAAGTTTCATGGTTTCAAGTTTTTAAAAAGGAAAACAAACAACTAGAAATTGAAAATTGAAAACTAAAAATACAAATTTATAAATAAACCCAATCCTAGACATGTATTTATAAAAAAACTCAAGCACTATTTAAACATAGAAACACACCCAAAATCAACCCCAAAGTCAATTTTTTGGGTGTGTTTATAAATGGGTTTTGAGTGTGTGTAATGATGAGTTTTGGGTGTGTTTATATGTTTAAATAGTGCTTGGGTTTTTTTATAATTTCAACTCCTATTTTGGGTGTTTTAGTGAAACTCTCAACTAAAAACTAGAAACTGACCTTAAAATTACCAATTGCAATAAGAGCTATTCCAGGGTTCGGGGGAGAGGGAAGCCCAAAATCGTTTCCAACAACAAGGGTTGGTCCGGACAGTGTGGGTCCCACGGACTAAGCCTGAAGGCAAGGCTAGCTCGAGCTCTAGCCCTCGTTTTCGATGGCGTTAATGCGCCAAAGGTGAAAAAATTTGAACGCGCTGTCGAGTTTCCGCTAGTAGCCACTTAGCGTCCTCTGGGCTCTCCGATCGCTTTTCGTCCTCCAATCCAATGGCGTAATTGTTTTGCAATATATTTATGAAAAAAACCCCAAAATTAATGAATTTTTTCTATAAATACAAATCAATACTCTTCACTTTTAACACCAAAAATTTTATTCGATTCTGAGATATGAATTTTATAATAAATATTGACACATACAAACCTAAAAATCTTATCCAAATTAATTGTTTAGGTAAAAAAATTTGTGAAAAAAAAAATTATTTGCCTTTTGCTACATATATAATGATAGGTGAAAACACACATTCTTTTTATAAGAACAGCCACTATTCACATGAATAGTAGCTATCCTTCCTAATACCCCTTGCCATGACAAAGGGGTGAAGTTGCTCTAAATAATGTCAAACTCAACGCGATCATGTTTGCCAAACCAACGAAAGTGAAAATAAAAATAAAAATAAAAAACCCATGAAAATAGCAAACCAGAAAAAATAGAAAAGACAATAATTGAAATTGAACTGTGGTCCGTATTTGACCACAATTCGGAAACTATCTGCCAAAATGGATAAATATAAAACTTAAAGGTACAATAAATGTTCGACGGCCGGCCTAAGCAGATTTGACTATTTCTTCTACAAAAAATCGAAACGAGGCAAATTATTGAGACCAGATATGGAAAGCAAAAAAAGCACCAAATTATTACTTATTTATCTTTTTTTCCTTCCTCATCTGCCGTTATTCTGATTTCTGTCCGTATCCATCTCCTACATGATCTCAATCTCTTAATCGCCATCGTTGGAAGGCGTGCCCGCATTTTCTATCTCGGATATTCCCGAGTAACAAACAGAAAGCAGAAAGAGCTTACGGAGCCTGCCTCACTAGATAAAAATCACGCCAACTACTCCCAATCCAACACACAAAAGCAACACTCACGAGACCAATCGAGTTTCAACTAAGACATACCAGAAGCTCTCCTATGGATTCAACGCCAGCTCAACGTCGCCTTCAAGCCATTCACGGCCACCTCACCACCGCCGCTCCCGACTCTGAGTCTCCTCTCCGGCCAAACCTCACCGCCGGCGAGTTCGTTTCCGGTGCGCCATCTGTCTCTCTCACACACACACACACACACACACACTCTGTTTTCAGCTGAATTTCGGTTTTTTTTGATCGCGTAGTATGCAGGAGAAGCTCAAGGCTTCTTTTTGGTCCAAGTGAGGGGCTTTAATGGTGTGGTACAAAAAAACTAGGGCTCGTTTTAGGTGGTGGACCTGGGTTTCTCAGTTAATTAAGTATTGCTCGTAGATTTTTGTCGTGTCTTAATCTTGAGCGCCTTGAGAATCAGAACAATTGTGATTCGCTGCTTTTCGTTGGCTTGTTAGATGTGTGAGCTTTTCGATTATTGATCATCCGTTTTAACTTTTTGATTACTCTTTCAGCATAGGGTTGTGTGTTCCGTTTGATTTCATGTTTGATACTTTTTTATGTGGCCCACTTGAGCCCAGTTTATGAGGATGCTTTCTGAATATAAGAACCTGCTTGAGCGTTATGAGGTGCGTTTGGATGTTAAATTTTAAATTTTGGGTTTTTTTATTATAGTTTTTTAGAACATTTTATGCAAACAGAGCTGAAGCTAAATAGTCAAATCAAAATCCCTCGTTGCAAATTACAAGTCCAAATGCCAGTGTGCTTCTGGATTTCATCTGATATTTCTATTTTTTACGTTGGTGGAGCATAGGTGCTTCTGCCATTACATGACCTTGTTGTATGGGATATTTCACTGCGTGAATCCTGTATTGTGGGATAAAAATTAGTTGTGAAAGTGCTACTGGATAAGTTTATTGCTCAAAAGATGTTTTAGGAAACAGATTTTTGAGCGGGAATTAGAGCTCTCAAGTGGGATAGGAAATTAAATGCGATTGTTCGAAAGGTTTAAGTTTGTTTCTTATTTGGTGGATTACAGAATGAACACAGACAGCTTGACAAAGGTGATCTGCAATTGGATCTAAAAACATGTCTAACATGTTCAACTTATTGGCTTAAATACATATATTAATCAGGCGATGTTACAATTAATTTCTTAACAGAGCAAGGGTACAGTGTGGTGCTTCCAGAGAAATTACAGACAGGAAAGTGGAATGTATACAGGTGGGCAAATTCCCTTCTTCTTGTATGTGTTGCCTCTACAAAGTCCTCTGGCTAATCTTGTAAAAATGTGGTGGCAGATCTGCACGCTCCCCATTGAAGCTTGTTAGTAGATTCCCTGATCATCCTGAAATTGGTACACTGCATGATAATTTCGTGTGAGCCACCTACTTTTTGCTAAATTACACATGTTTCCCTACAAATATCAAAATGTCTAACCACTCTGTATTTAGTTCCCTTGAATTTTTCTAAATGATTCGATCTAATTTTCTGAATTAGGCATGCAGTTGATACTTTCCGAGATTACAAATATTTGGGAACACGAATTCGGGTTGATGGAACAGTTGGAGAGTGAGTGTCTTTTTATATAAATAAAGTTCTCAAATTCCTGGGGAAGCTTCACCCATTTGCATTCAATTTTTTTCCCCTTCAAGATACAAATGGATGACATATGGAGAAGCAAGTACTGCACGGTCAGCAATAGGTTCTGGCCTAATTTATCATGGAATACCAAAGGTATTTTCACTACTAATTCTACGGTTCCAATATATATACTGTTATTGAACTTTATCTTTGTAATCAGTTCTTTGAGAATTCTCAAGTAATCTGAAAATACCGAGTGGAAGTTTCCATGCTGTTTAATGTCAAATCCTATCTTTCTTTTATTTCTATAAATGCAGGGTGCTGGCATTGGGTTGTATTTTATCAACAGACCTGAGTGGCTCATTGTTGATCATGCTTGCTCTGCATATTCATACATATCAGTTCCTTTATATGACACTCTAGGTTTGTACTACTCTTCTCGAATTTTGCCAATCTTGGTCTAGTATTCAGATGTTACAGTTAAATATGGTATTTTTTGCAGGTCCAGATGCTGTCAAGTACATTGTAAATCATGCTGTTGTACAAGTTATATTTTGTGTGCCTGAAACGTTGAATAGTGTGAGTTTAAGTTATTCTTTATTCAGGGTGCTCTATAACTTTATGATATCTTTTTGAGTTGCTACTTACTTTCTTCCTCAGTTTTGTATATGTAGAGTAGTCAATGACAACTGATAATTATTTAAATTTTTTGGAGATGCATATAGGATCAGCAATATAAACCTGATGTTATGATAAACCTCATGGAATATAAACCTGATGTTAATGTACATATTAAACCATTATAATAATGACAGGAAAATATGCTTTACTTCCTACCCTTAAGTTATGCAAAATATAAAAGGAAGAGATAAGAAGAGAAGAACAAATTTATAAGAGAACATTAAAAATTTATTGCTACAATATAAACAATCACAATATCCACCTAAATTAGAGAAATGTTTGTTTCTTAACTATGTGGTGTTGACTTCTTTAACCTTGGCATTTGGCTCATGTTTGGCCACGATTAGTGTCAAGGTATAGTTTAGTTTAGTGTATCATTTCTCACTGTTTCAGTGCCATCGTTTAAGGCCTTTTTGCCTTCTTCGTGATTGAAATTGCTCTTCTTGTTTGTAGATCATCATAGAGGACTGCATATTTGTAGTTATACTAAGGATTAAATTTGACATTGTTATATTATAAGGCTCTGAATTTCCTTCGTTGATTCGTGTCATTTGGAATTGCAGTTGTTGAGCTTCTTGGCGGATATTCCAACTGTACGCTTGATTGTGGTATGAGAATACGCCTCATAGTATAAATGAATCTTTATACTATTGAAGGTGATCATGATCTTGACTTTGCAACTTTTTTATTATATATCTTTTAAAGTAATGCTTTCTTTTTCATTCATTATTATACAGGTTGTTGGCGGTATAGATGATCGAAATACCATCACTTCCATCATCAACTGGAGTGAAGGTTGTAACATATTCAAAATTGCTTAGTCAGGTAATTCTTTTCTTTCTTATGAATCAACCAAATCCTTGAAAAGTCTTGGGAGATCTTATAAATGATCTACTTAAGGATGGGGTATGTATCCAAGTTTCATATGGAAGTTTTTCTGTACTAAGACTAACGTAAGGATAATCCACTCAGGCATGCTAAAAGAACTCATAGACACACACCCATAGCATAAGCACTCTGCATTTTTTCATAGCTACATAATGGATAGTTTTTCTATTTTACACCTTGTCTTCACGATGAAACTTACCCCTTACATGTGGTTGGTAAGGCTTTCTTCTCACATATTCCAATGCAGAGTCTGTTCACACATGCACATGAGCTGTTTTTATATGCACATGTTGCTACACGGATATTATGACTGTTGTCATATTTGGATTCCATAAGTATGTGATGGTATAATTTTTCAAAAACGTTTGAGTGACGTGCTTCATATTCGTCATATCCTTTTAGGGCAATAGTAGTCTTCAGCCTTTTTTCCCACCAGGACCGGAAGATGTTGCAACAATATGCTACACAAGTGGCACAACTGGCACCCCAAAGGTACAACTTAAACTGCTATGACCTTTTCGCTTTCTGATGAAGTTAGTGGGTTTCCATTAAATGATTTGACTTCTATATTTCCATATATAGTTTGGATTTCTCTTTTTATGTTGGATATTATGGAAGAAAGGAAGAGAAATTGAGGGAGAAGAAGAAAGGGGAAAAAAACAGCACCTAAGAATTCTAGGGCTGGCTGGCTCCTCCTTATACAAGATTATGTTAAATACTTTCCACATCTACAGTATCATCCCAAATATTCTAACAATTGCACTATTCCAAATACTATCGTTTGGCTAGGGAGCTGTATTGACACATGGAAACTTGATTGCAAATGTTGCTGGGGCCACTATGGCTATCAAATTCTACCCGTCTGACGTGTGAGTATCATTGGCTGTCTGGTGCTTTGTATACAATAGTTCATTTGAGGTTTTGTTCTGATCTTTATACACCCTGTTTTTTCTCTGCTAAACTTACCTTATATTTTTCCAGCTACATATCATATCTTCCTTTGGCGCATATTTATGAACGTGCTAACCAGGTCATGACAGTATATTTTGGGGTTGCTGTTGGATTCTACCAAGGGGTATGAGACTTGATTTAAGCATTTTTATTTTTTAAATATTTCCTCCTATGGCCTATTAGTACTTTTAAAACTGCAGATATACCTGTTGTAATATGTGCTAGTATGTTAGAGTAGCTGAGGCATTAATATCTTCAGATACAAGCCTTACAGGGTTTATTTAACTGTTATACAGGATAGTTTGAAGCTAATGGACGATATGGCTGCTCTAAGACCTACCATCTTCTGCAGTGTTCCTAGGCTGTATAACAGAATATATGCTGGGTAATATAATTTTCAAAATTATGTGATGAGTCTTTGAGTCATCACATAATTATGTGGTTTTTCATCTAAAAGAAACAAATATAGTTAATCAGTCATTGATTCAGATGTCCTGGTTATTCAGAATTACAAATGCAGTAAAGACATCCGGTGTGCTGAGGGAGAGGCTATTTAATGCTGCTTACAATGCCAAGAAGCAAGCATTATTAAGTGGTAAAGTATATTATCGACAGGATCCTTTTTTTGGATTATAACATGAGATTATGCCTATGACTTTCTCAACAGATTATGCTTAAACTGCGTAACTTCTTTAGCCTACTCAACGCTGATATTTTAAATAAGTTCCTCTGATCTTATATTAATGGTTTTAAGGTGTAAAGTCAAATTCCTTTACTTTCTAATTGTTTGATATAATACAAAACTAGAATTGTTGAAAATAAGAACAAAACCACAAGTGAATAGGTGATATTTTATATTTGATGTAGAAATATAGCAGCTCGAAACATGAGATGTACTGAAATGTTTGCTTGGTACTGCCTCATGATCTCCTGGGACTTTCTGTTAGCCACAGCTGACAAGATGAGTCTCAACTGTTTGATTGTTAATTATAAAATTATCTTGTGTTATGTGATTTCACTATTACTGATTGTATCATTACTGAATCTTCTAGGCAAAAATCCATCTCCCATGTGGGACAGATTGGTATTCAATAAGATAAAGGCTAAGCTAGGAGGACGGGTTCGTTTTATGGCATCAGGTGCTTCACCCTTGTCTCCTGATGTCATGGAATTTTTGAAGATGTAAGTCGTTTGAATGCCTAGAAGGAGTCACATATGGTTGTTTATTTTATCTTATTGTTTTGTTTTTTTTCCCAACTGGGCTTATAACTATTGACGATTTATTTTCAGATGCATTGGTGGTGAAGTAAGTGAAGGATATGGAATGACGGAGACTTCTTGTGTTATTAGTTCTGTGGATGGGGGTGACAACCTATATGGCCATGTTGGCTCTCCTAATCCAGCTTGTGGTGAGTTATTGCCAGTTGATTCTGTGAGTTTAACACACCTATTTATTGGCATCAGTTAGGTTTATTGCATATAATGCGAACCACAAATTTTAGCTTCTTATTTTTCTTTAACATTTCTACCCATGGAATCAAAGAATGTAGAAAAGAAGGTTTTCTTCATATAAGATTTATTTCACCTTATACATTCTGCTTTTACCTTGGGCTAATATTTGATTTCCTATTTTTGATTTCAGAAATAAAACTTGTTGATGTACCAGAGATGAACTACACGTCTGAGGATCAACCCTATCCTCGTGGTGAAATCTGTGTCAGGGGTCCTATTATTTTCCAAGGCTATCATAAAGATGAAGTGCAGACGTATTTAACTTACCTGTTAAATCTTGTTTTAAATGATATTCCTTTAGTCAGATATTAAATTAGTTGGATAATATATTCCTAATGAACAGGAGAGAAGTGGTCGATGAAGATGGATGGCTTCATACTGGAGATATTGGGCTGTGGTCACCGGGAGGTCGTCTGAAAATCATTGATAGGTGAGATCATACCATCCTAAATGGTATTCTCAGATTTATTGATGCTGCTTCTGCTTTATATTTTCAAACTGTGATACTTTCCACATATGGGGGTTGCCCATGTATAACTTTACTTTGCAAAGGTATAGTCAACCTGATAACTCTGAGGTGATTTGCCTTGCACCTTTCCTGGGCTTGCTTGGGAGTGATTATGCATGGGCCATAAATCACTTGTGGGGAGAAACACCTACCATGCTTCTCCATATAATCATTTTAAGTGATTTTAAATGATTTTGGGGAGAAGCACATGGGAGGTGCTTCTCCATAAAATCACTTAAAACCACTTAAAGTGTGCTTCTCCCCAAAATCGCTTAAAATCACTTAAAAGTGATTATATGGAGTAGTGATTCTCCATAGAAGTGATTTTTGGCCTATCAAGAATCACTCCCAAACGAGCCCTTAGTGTGAAAATTTCAACTTGGTAACTCTGAAGTTCAATATATATATCTGCTACAATAGTGGCTTCTTTATCATCTTATATGAGGCTGCTAAAACCCGTTTGAATTGGTGATGGCCCTTAATGAGGTACACTATATTTTTGGACAATTAGGATCAGACATGTGCTGTAGCATGGGTTTATATTCTATGGTTTTACTAAGGGTCAAACGAACTGTGAGGTTTATTGAGAGAAAGGAACTATTCAGAAAAAAAGAAGATTTACCCCACATATAGAGAGATATCATATTTATCAAACTTACAGGATTTGTCATGATTAGAGCATATTAGTGTCTGTTTAGCATGTGGCCTTATGCCTATAACTGAAGGTTTTGTATGCCCATAGGAAGAAGAACATTTTCAAGTTGGCACAAGGAGAGTATATAGCTCCAGAGAAAATTGAGAATGTTTATGCCAAGTGCAAGTTTGTTGCCCAGTGCTTTGTCCATGGTAAGAAATAAGAATTTACAATCTCTCTCTCTCTCTCTCTCACACACACACACACACACACACACACACACACACACACGCACAGACATACTTATGGGCTGCTGACTTCTTATTTGCTGCTACTGGTAGGTGACAGCCTAAATTCTTCTTTGGTAGCAATTGTGTCAGTTGACCCAGATGTCTTGAAAGCATGGGCTGATTCTGAAGGCATTAAGGTCAGATATGACATTTCAATCGCACAAAATGAAAATAATTTCTATGCTCGAGGACTTGAGTGAAGTTTGGTTTACATTTTTGCACATGCACATAGAAAAGTATTTGGCCTTCCATTTACCTACAACTAGTTGACATCTTCATGCATTAACTTGTCAAAATTTATACAAATTAGAAGCAGATTAAGTGCAATAGATCATTTCTCCCCTGCATATATGGAAATAGTGGTATGTAAGACGAGTAAACATACGGTCTCATCACATATATGTCTGATCATATAGAATTACTGCTTCCAGGTTTACAGTGATTGACTCATCTAGATCACTGAACTAATTTTGTCTTAAATGTCCTGCATATTCTGTCCAACTATCATGGCCAATTTTAATTTTAGAACTTCCATATGAAAAACAGAAGCAAGTCTGCAAAAATCTTAGTTACAAAGTCTAGATTTGGTGTCTTTCTATTATTTGGAGAGAAAAGGGAAAACATGCACATTTGAAAGTTTACCTTTCTAAGGATCGAGGTGTTGGAGGTTTGGTGCTATAAACAAAATAAGAATATTATAATATTACATCTACATACATAAAGGGCCTTTCTAAGGGATCCTTAATTTAACTAAAGTAAGGTGCACATTGAGGGAATTGTGTTTACTCCCTCATTTCTTTCTACGTCTAAGGACATGGGCATTAGCTGCAGAAATATGATATTTTATTCATGGTTCTCTGGTGGTGTGGGTGCAGTATCAAGATTTAGGGCAACTGTGCAATGACCTTAGAGCAAGGGCAGCTGTATTGGCTGATATGGATGCTGTTGGCAGGGAAGCTCAGGCAAGCGTTCTAATAGCTCACTCAGGGCTACCTTGCACTTTGTTCAGATTTACGCTTTGAACTCTTTTCTTAATAAATAATTCTATATATTTCACTTCAGTTGAGAGGTTTTGAATTTGTGAAAGCTGTGACACTGGTGCTTGAACCATTCACGATAGAGAATGGTCTGCTCACTCCAACATTTAAGGCAAGTGTTCAGTTTCAAAAGATTGATAGCAAATGCATGGATGAATTAACATCACATTCTCACTTTCTTCTCGACTTCTTCAGATCAAGAGACCTCAAGCGAAGGAATACTTTGCAAAAGAGATATCAACTATGTATTCGGAGCTCTCGACTTCTGATCCCGCCCCTTCAAAACTTTAAGTGATAGTATGAGGATCAGTTAAACTGATGCTCTCAGCCAGCCGCAAAAGAATTCAAAGAAAAATATGGAAAAATGAAAGAGGAGAGACAAGAACAGGATGGAAAAAAAGAAATAACAAAAGCAACTGAGTAGAGAAAGGATGCCAAGCCAAGCCACGCCAAGCATCAGAGATGCTCTGGAGGTGACGTAATGGAAGACATAGGTCAAAGCGTCTCATACCTTGCTTCGGTTTTTTATTTGTTTCTAAAAGAAAATCATATAATAATATCAATTTACTCATTACAATACAATGTACCAAAAATTATATTATTTTAATAAACATACATTATTTTTCAGAACATAATTTTGATAGGCGAGAAGGTAGATGGGAAAGTGTTGTTATATTATATGTTAAAGGCAAACTGAAACCTTGTGACAGAGTTTTGACTGATAAGTGTTCTGTTTGGTGGTGTTCATCACATGTTATGACAGCTTATTTCTATAATAAAATAATACTTTGCATCTTTTGGCTGCTTTGAAGTTTGAAGCAACAAACCTTCTTTATAGGACATTGAAATTCTATATTATTTCGTTTTCTAAGTTAATTTTTTATTCTTCGAGGAAATGGTAGAATCACTCTTTTATATTGGCGGTACTATTAGTCGTGACTTCAGACTTGGAATGCATTTGCCAATTGCCAATTGCCGATCGTTTGCGTGCTTAAGTCCCTCATGTATGACTTTTGGCTCACTAAGTAGAATGAATGGAGTTTCATCATGGACCACTAAAAGAGCCATTTTTTATTTTGGAAATTAACCACACAAAGATAACATACCCACCAAAATCTAGCCTAGCTAAGTTTTTAGGTGACAATTTCAACCCCTAAAAGAGACAAGATACCCATTGTCCATATAAATACGGAAAAATCACTACTTTTTTACTTATATTTTTGTACAAACGAGAGAAGGAGAAATTCAAACACATGATCTATGATGCATGAATATTTGTTCGTAATTACCTAAGCTATGACAACAACTGCTATAATCACTTAATATTGTTTTGAGTAATGTCAGCCACCTTCCTCTCTTGCCTTTCTCTTCTTTCCTTTCTCATTCATTTTTTGCCAACTTATACATAAATCTATTTATTTAATGTATTTAAAAACTAAATGGAAAATGACATTGATTTGCAAATCAATGGTCTCAAATTCAAACCTAAGTAACACCTTAGCGTGTCAAAAACCGGCAACAAAATGCACATTTAGCTAGCACTGCTCATATATTTTTATTAATGCTACACTTACCACATTTACATCCCATATTTTCATATTACGTGGCAGATGAAGTGGACAATCACATCAATTAAAAAGTGTCAATAAATCATAAAAGTTAAGAAAACTTTAAATTAATTTTAATTGATGTATTGTCCACTTCATCCTATATAAATGTATGAAAGATACAAATGTAGTAAGAGTAACATTATTCTTTTTAGAATGGTACTCAACATCTCTATATATCCGAAACAAAAATATACTTGTTACTAATGTTCAATTCTATGTTATTTCGGATTACCAAAAATAGAGATGACATTGATATGGCGGCATCCATCCATGGACTAAACAATGATTATAAACCATGCGCCTTTGCCCGCCTCGGTTGGACACGTCCCCACCAACGCACCAAGTCGCCAACCACCATACCATAATATTTATAAAAAAAACATTTTATTTTCCTCAACCGTAAGTCCAAAATTCCGTTCAGCCGACCCCACGGGCTACCCTCCCCTACACTACTACCCTCAACCTTACTGTGCACTTGTATCCCAGGCCACCCACGCTAACAGCACAACATTCCAAAATTCCAAAATTCGCCTTGTTCTTATATAACCGCCGATCGCAAGAATTATTAGGTCACCATCCAGCCGTCCATTCACTAGACCCCCAAAATCTCACACAACTGCTGCCGCAGAAGATCCTATCCCAGAGCGCGTAACACCTGCTTCGTTGCAAAGCGATCAGTTTTCAGAGTCACAGTCAAACGCACGCAAAGAAAATAGTAAAAGGACAGAACAAAGCCACACACAGCAAAGGAGACAGAGATAGAGAGAGAGTCAGTCACGGTTCTAACTTTTACCGCCAAAGTCAGCCAACACCTCATCTCTCACTTCTCTTCTTCAAAAGCACTTTCTCGGATTCCGAATAAGATTTGGTTAATTCAATTTACTTATCTTTAATCTCCGATCTGTTATGCTGTACCGGCTCCGATTTCGAATTCGGAATTTCTAGGGTTTGATCCGAAATCCGAGTTTGGAGCAATCATGCTGTCGAATCATTTGCATAACGGGATCGAGGCGCCGAAGCTCGCCTGGTCTCGTCTTCCGAACTCGGAGGACGGCGAGCCTGACACCGTCGGCCTCATCAAGAAGAGCGACGAGAGCAGCATCGAGAGCCTCGACTATGAAGTCATTGAGAATTACGCTTATTGGGAAGAACAGGTCACACTTCTGAGCTTAATTGAACGTCAACTTTGTAGAAATGTTCGTTTTTTTTTTTCTGGGGTTAATTTTGTGTGTTTTCATATCTACAGGCTCAGAGAGGGAAGCTTTATGTTGGATATTATGTGATGGTGAAGTGGTTCTTTGCTTTGCTCATCGGTATCGGTAAGCATTTATTAGCTATGGCACCAATTGTTTAGCTTTTGTGTAGTAGTGTCACTTCAAAGGAACCAAATTGGAGTAGAATTCAGTATTAAAATTTTGTTTGGTGGTCTATTTACTTTGGTTTTAACTCCTCAGACCTTCTATTCATTTTACGAATTCTTTTTTTATTGCTTTCAGGCACTGGATTAGCTGCTGTTTTCATCAATCTTTCCGTTGAGAACTTTGCAGGCTGGAAGTTTGCATTGACATTTGCTATAATACAAAAATCATACGTGGCTGGTTTTTTGGTATACGTATTAATCAACTTAGTTTTGGTTTTTTCCTCTGTATATATTGTTACACAATTTGCACCCGCAGCAGCTGGTTCTGGTATTCCAGAAATCAAGGGATATTTGAATGGTAAGTTGGACTTATAATGTATTTCTATTGAGTATTGCTAATTTTATCAGCCAAGTGTCCTGCTGATTGTTAATCAAATGTACAGGGGTTGATATGCCTGGTATACTTCTTTTCAGAACCTTGATTGGAAAGGTGTGATTACCTGTTTTGGCTTTCTATTTATTTGTTGAGATTTAAATAATGTACTTTGAGTTATAGTCTTCTGGAAACTGCGCAGATATTTGGGAGCATTGGGTCAGTGGGAGGTGGTCTAGCTCTAGGCAAAGAGGGCCCTCTTGTTCATACTGGTGCTTGTATTGCTTCTTTGCTTGGACAAGTAAGCACATACATACTGCTCTTTTTGAAGGCTTCCAATTAGTTCTTCGTTCAACTTCTGGAGTATGTTGGCTATTGTTTACACATTCTTGTTTTTATTTATTTATATATATTTATAATCTTAATTGTCATGCACAAGTTCTTAAAAACCATGTTTTTGATGTCACATATTATAATATCTTTCTAGTGTCCGAGCTACGTACAATTTTTCTTTTAAAAATTATTGTGGTCATATCTGAATACAGGGTGGATCTTCAAAATACCATCTAAGATCCAGGTGGCTACAAATTTTTAATAGCGACAGAGATCGTCGTGATCTGGTGAGTGATTTATGACTTTCAGGTTTATTGTCTGAACTCTAAAAATTTCACCTGCCTGGAACTAGATTTTTGTCAAATTCCATTGCGAATTAATCATAGGCATGGTAATCTCCTTTGACTAGTTTCTATTCACGACTTCCATACTTGCTAGTCGTCAAGTTCATGAGCTTTGTAGTTGTAGCTGTCGTTTTTTGTCCTCCCCTGATGGTATCCAGAATCTAGTTCATATATGGCGTTCTGTTTTGTTGAAAGAAAAACGTAGGCACCCTATAACAGTCTTGAACCATTTATTTATTGTATGTTTGTCTGTTATGTTAAAAATATCCAAGTACTGTTCTTACCATCTTCCTTGGTATTCTTAGATATGTCCAACTCTGGTGATAGAAGTCATGCACCTCAAAATTGTGCTCATTTTGCATTTTTGTGATTTTTTGAAAAGGTAACCTGTGGGTGTGCAGCCGGAGTTTCTGCTGCTTTTAGAGCTCCTGTTGGCGGCGTACTATTTGCATTGGAGGAAGTTACATCATGGTAATGCAGTTACATTCTTGATCATGCAGTTAATGTCTGATTTTTATTATAGTTATTTCTTGCCAGTGTGTGGGTCTTTATGTTTCGTTGTGTTTCGATCTTTTAGTTTCTTGTCTCGTAGTTCGCTTGAGGATTGCCTTAACTCTTGTTTATCAATATAATCGTTTCTATTAAAAAAAGTAGAAGTTATTTCTTCAAATATGCAGTGTGCGTTTCTTGTGGATTCATGCAGATAGTTATATTTATATATGCTAGTATTGTGGAATTAAAATTAAAAAATATTTCAAACTCATTTTCTTGTAAGCATTTTTCTTTTGTATTTCATCAACTTTTATGTTTTTGTTATAAGGTGGAAGAGTCAACTTATGTGGCGGGTCTTTTTCACTTCTGCTATTGTGGCTGTTGTGGTGCGTACTGCAATGGGATGGTGTAAGAGTGGAAAGTGTGGACATTTTGGGTCAGGTGGCTTCATAATATGGGACATATCAGAGTTAAGATCTAAATTTTCTTCATTTTTCTGAAAAGATCTAAAACTTTCTTTAGTTCTGTATTTTTTTCTCAGTTTTTAGCCTTTTCTAACATCCTAATTAATTTCATTTAGTGGTCAAGAGGACTACTCTTTTGAGGAGTTCTTGCCGATGGCAGTTATTGGAGTTATTGGAGGTCTACTGGGTATGTGTTTGTTGCCTGAGCTATGAAAGTGTCCATGCTCTTTTCTGTTTTATGTTTCTCATGAAATTAAACTTTATTTTCAAATTGTTCTCTTTTTCAGGAGCCTTATTTAACCAGCTTACATTTTATATTGCTTACTGGCGCCGGAATTATTTGCACAAAAATGGGAATCGAGTCAAGGTGGGTTTTTGACGTAGTCAATGAAATTTATGTTTTTCAAATAGTGCCATGTTGCTCTACAGTTGACTTCAACTCTCTTCTTGTCCCTTGCTGCTGAACCCAAAATGCAGATAATTGAAGCGTGCCTCATCTCTCTGATAACATCAATTATTTCCTTTGGTTTACCCCTTTTAAGAAATTGCAGTCCATGCCCTGAAGCAGATCCAGATTCTGGTATTGAATGCCCAAGGCCTCCAGGAATGTATGGGAATTATGTAAATGTAAGATGTTGACTGATAATTATTTGCTCTCAACTATTTTGAGATGATTTCTTTCTTTCTTTCTTTCTTGTATTTAGCATGAATTGAAAAAACCTTACTATTATTTTCACTCATAGTCATATAACGATGTGGAAATTGCATAGCCAAACTTAAACCTGAAGGTGCGCCTGTCTACTCTTTTAATAAAAAAGAAAGATAATAACTAGGTTACAAAGTACATCTCTAAGATAATTGTTAGATTAAATTGTGAATTATTTGGAGTTGCTCAGTGCATGTGGAAGCCTCCTGCGTTTCATGGTTTTAAAAGATATCAGAAATACTTCTTGTTAATTTTCTTGGGAGAGCTCAGCAGTTGTTTTTAAGACTTCAATTTAGAGTTTCTCATGTGAGCCTAAGTTACTCTTACAGATTAAAAACACATCTTGCTTTATTAGTAAGCTTCATCTTCATTTAAGTGTTGAGTAGTTTTGGGTTTGTGTTTGAATTCTGAGAATTCTGAGGCTGCTTTAGAATATCCATTCCTAATTCTAGGCTATTTCCAGTTTTATTGCAGCAAGGACAAGGAATACAATGATCTGGCGACAATTTTCTTCAACACTCAGGTTTTGAGAATTTTTGGAATAATTTATCTTCTTTACATATAAGTTTGCAGGTCTCGTCGTTCGTTTTATTACAGATTTGTTTTTTGTTGTTGCAGGATGATGCAATCAGGAACTTGTTTAGTGCAAAAACAATTCATGAGTACAGTGCCCAAAGTTTATTGACCTTCTTGGTATTGCTTCTATTTACTTAGCTATTGCCTTTGGTGCATATATACTGCTCACACACAACATTTTTTTTTGTCTTTAGATGATGAATTGACCAGGCTCCTCTACTTTGCGTGTTGGTTTTTTGTCATTTGGGTACTGTTGGTCTTATGTATTGGCCATGGTGACAAAATCTCACTCTCCTTGAGAGGGGTAGCTGTTCCATATCCGATCTAGTTGGAAAAATAATTGAGTGAAAAGGAAATTTTAAGACTCAGAAACAAATGAAGGTACATGAATGAGTACTTGCACATGGACATCCCTGGAAGTATGAAAATAATATATAGAAGGTAGGAAGATTGGAACCTGCCTAAGGGGCTTGGAGTTTCTAAGATACGAAAGTATATTTACCCTAGGAAAATGAATTTTAACTCTAAAACTAATGGGCCTTCTAAGATACTGTTCTAAGGTCTTGGCAGTCCTTTTTACTGGGCAGCCTGGCAGTTTCAATAAAAATGTAATTTGACTATTTAAGTTCCCAGAGAATTTTTCTCTTATTGCTCCCTTGAGTTTTATTTTTACGTGACTTTGTTTTCCTAATGCATTTCAGGTTATGTTTTATTCATTAGCAGTTGTGACATTTGGTACAGCTGTTCCAGCTGGTCAATTTGTTCCTGGGATAATGATAGGATCAACGTATGGGCGTCTAGTTGGCATGTTTGTTGTTAAAGTTTACAAGAAGCTCAACATTGAAGAGGGAACGTGAGTCTCTTGAGCCTTTATGATCTTTGATACTCAGATTTAATCTGCTACATTTTATACTACTAACAGAGCTTTAGAACTAAATGCACTTTTATGCTTGCTGGTTCTGCAGATATGCACTACTCGGTGCGGCTTCTTTTCTTGGAGGTTCAATGCGGATGACAGTGTCTCTATGTGTCATTATGGTTGAAATCACCAATAATTTGAAACTTTTGCCTCTTATCATGCTTGTTCTTCTTATTTCAAAGGTACACTTTCTGAAACTTTGTATTACATTAATAGACTCTGTGGAGAGATACTTAAATCTTTTAGCTTTGCAGGCTGTTGGTGATGCTTTCAATGAAGGCCTGTATGAAGAACAGGCACGATTAAGGAGCATTCCACTACTGGAATCAAGACCCAAGTACCAAATGCGGAAGATGACTGCGAAGGAGGCCTCTGGAAAAAGGGTGAATGTCACTTTAATTTAGCATATCTAGCATGACTGACCCCTCATATGTATACATTAGTACGGAGCCCATGTATAAATGTGCCTAGAGATTTTCACTTGTCCTGAACTTCCCTACTCTGATCCATTCAACTTCAAAGACGCCTATCCCAAGTATGAGCCACCTTAAACTCCAAGGATTATGGCCAAATTGATTTGAATCCTTTGAAAATGGGTTCTGCTGGTGATATCATTGTGATAGATAACTGACAATTCCAAGCTAGGGAGCCTTTTGTTTAGTTCTCACTCAACAGGGAAAACATTGAAATGAAGGCAGAGAAGAAGGTTGAAAGAAAAACCTTCTGTTATCATACGAAAGTGGATGCCCATACCTTAATAACCTCACAAGGCAGTCTTTCTGATTTCAAGTGCAACACCGTATTCGTTATTTTGTTTGATGCATTTTTCATTTTGAACCTATTGTACATGGGTCCCTGTGCTCTGGCGATCCACAGTGCATTGATTTCTTTACTCTTTCCTTTTATTCATTGTAATAGTAAGCTCACTGTGCTCATTTTTTATTTATTTTTTTCTGTGTAGGTTATTTCCTTCCCTCGTGTTGTTAAGGTTGCAGATGTGGTTTCAATTTTGCGGAGCAACAACCATAATGGCTTCCCTGTATGTTACACTTTTGTTTTTTCTTCTCTCTCTCTCTCTCTACCCCTCTCTTTCTATCGTTTGATATATAAGTTTGTGTTTCATGTTATCTTCATTTCAGGTGATTGATCATGCAAGAAATGGAGAAACACTTGTCATTGGACTAATGCTGCGTAGGTATGGTGTTTATATGTTTCACATTTATGTCTGATTTCATGTATGAAGAAGGTAAATGTTCTACAAATTAACATTAGTATGTGGTTTGTGATGCAGTCACTTGTTGGTACTTCTGCAGTCTAAGGTGGATTTCCAGCATAGTCCCTTGCCCTGTGATCCAAGAGGATCCAGGTCTATCAGGCAAGTGGAGGCTTGAAGTTGGTTTGTAGTCTGGCCCTTCCCTTTTACTATGAGATTTTTGACAGATCCTCTGTACTGCAGGCACACTATAAGTGAATTTGTGAAACCTGCTTCCAGTAAAGGATTATCTATACATGATATACGTCTTAGTTCAGATGACTTGGAAATGTACATAGATCTTGCCCCCTTTTTGAACCCATCTCCTTACATTGTCCCTGAGGATATGTCTTTGACAAAGGCGAGAATTTCATTGCAATTTATGACTTCCTAGTTTCTTACCATGTCACATAGTTCTAGTCTTATTAGATTTATGTTGCACTTGATGATGCAGGTATATAATCTTTTCCGCCAACTGGGTCTGAGACATATATTTGTTGTACCCCGGCCATCTCGTGTGATTGGCTTGATTACCAGGAAGGATTTATTGATCGAGGTATTGCCATTCATCCCCCTACTACATTCTACCAACACTGGTGTCCAAGTAATGACTCTTGAAAATTTGTGTGGCAGGAAAACGAGGATTCGGCTTCAATGGAGCTCCAATCGACTAGTGTAAGGTCTCTGATGCTTTACTCATGTCAAATATCTCAAAATAGCTAGATGTGCATGGGATAATCCAAACTTGATAGGAAAAGCTTGTGGCATTGTATATGGCCTTCAAGTACAAATTTGGATTCAATGTGTATGCCAAAGTCTTTTTTTTTCTTTTTCTTTTTTGGTGTGTGGGTGAGTAGTTAACTTTTCTCGAAAGAAGCCAAGTACCACACAAGGGACAAGCTTTATACAAGTGATCAAGTCTGAGATTTGAATTTCTCACACATCTTTCATGCTATCAAGAAAGTAAACTACTGATTGAGCTATGCATGAGTTTGGATTTCAAGTCCTAGCTTTTTGTTTAGCACCTAGAATACAAAGATACCTAGATGTATATGTCTGAGAAAATATGTGTTTGCAGACCAGAAAAATAAAGAAGATTTTATTCTTTTATGTAATTCATAATTTTGATATGAGACTACATGGCACATTGCATTGTTTGATCCTGAGTATACTGGCATTACGAGGATGTCTTTCTAGTTTAGCTTTTAGGCCATGAATCTTTCATTATTTTCTTCCACTTCAATTGGGATTGTCCTTTACTTTTTCCCCTTAAGGCTTATAGTAGTGAGAAGATTCAATTTTCTACATGTTGATGGTATAATGCACGTCTTATAAGCTTTCTTAATATAATATCCTGAAGCATCTGCATACACAATTTTCAATTTTCTTTTTGCCTCTTTTGCTAGAGGTTTTGACCGTGTGACACTTCCTTTTGCATATACTGGATAGAAAGTAAGCCAATGAATAACTGTAATAACAAGAACACACAAGCTGAATCCACAGTTGCTTATCAACGGGTGGAGTGTGCTTAATGCACTTACTAGCTGAATACTTGTTACTTAGGTGTTCTTAAGCCATCAAAAAGTATGGTTATTTGTTTCTCTGTCAGTTTTAATCCTGTATTGGGTCATATTAATGGTGATTTAGTTTGATAGTTCCGTCCAATTCTAGGATGCAGTTGGCAAGTGATGGGGACTTGTAAACTTACTGGTGAGTTCGGATGTTCATTAAACTACATCGAGGAGAATTGTTTTTTAAGTTTACAGAGTAACTGTTAAATATGGTTTCCTGAATGACATATTTGATTGGCAGTGAGTCTGTCAATCATTTTATCTTTTTATTTGGAGGATTTCTGAGCTTTACATATCAAAACATGTTGTTCTTGCTTGTTTCAATGGACTGCTCAGATAGATCCTTTCTCCAGTGGAACTTATTATTTTGCCTCACGCAGAGGTCTGCAACTTGACAGTGCAATCTGTTTGCCAAATTTAGTATGCTGTCAAAACTGCATGTTATCTTGTTTAATTTCAATTTGTTAATCCTCTTCCTAATTCTCTGATGGCAGAGCTCGGCATCGAGATAGAAGTAAAGTCGGAAGGAATGGAGATGTGGAGCGCCCACTTCTCACTAGTCTTCTGGTATAACATTGCGTGTCTGGCTGATAATACGAGGTCCAGTTATTGTAGAAGACTTGATTCTTTACCACCTTCTCCATTCTTTACACCTAAATCTTATTCTTTCCAGCTTTTTCTCAGTTCACCGTAGTTTCTAGGGCTTAGAGTTCACTAATTATTTCCCCTCGTGGGATAAATGGACCACACCCATCTGAATTTTGTAACATATGTAACTGAAAGAGTAATGTTAACACAGCAGATTAATATGACATAGAAACGTAGAAAGATATGATGGGTTACAGAATTCACAACTGGGAAGGATGTGATCCATTGTACTTCAGGCAGTTCTAGTGAAATGTAGAAAGATAAATTTATCAGAGTAGTTTTGTTACAGAAAATTTTTAGTGAAAGGAATTTCAGCTTTCAGTCTTCTGATGCATCTTTCTAGACGAATATATTATATTTACCGAATAGGAGAATGCAATTTCGTACTCATTCACATAAATCTTGAACTAAACGAGCTTTTTAAATAAATCTTCAACTAAACGAGCTTTAAATTCAGAACCCGTAACTTGGAACTTAGGATCTTCAACTCAGAATCGGGACCAATAATTAAGGACTTGTACCCCAGGTTTGTGGTATGATTTTTTCTTTCCAGGATTGGGTTTGAAATATACATCCCTAGTGTAACAGCTTTTTTTCTTTTCGGGAACATTGTTTAGAATTTTTATCTTTATGTTGAAAGCGAACATTGTTTAGAATTTAGTTTATAAATTGATCTTACCCGCTTTTCTTTTGGGGGGTGAGGGGACCGCCCTTGATTTAAAAGTAAAACAAAGAGCTTCCTCCATTGTTGTTCTGAAAAAGTGAGAGATTTTCCCCATTTTGTTGTAAACCAAATTGAAATCTGTCTTAACCAAAACCCATAAGAACCAAAGAAATTTAATTGGAAGTATATTTAAATCCTGAAAAATCTGACATTCACTAACAACATATGCCAGTGCAAATGTAATGAGTAATCTTGCAATTCTTCAACATTATAGCAATGGAATTTATTAAAAAGTTCTGTAATCTGTATATTTAAGTATAAAATCACTACCCACCTAAAAAATAGCCTTAAGAAGAGACTCAAATTACTGTCCATATAAACCAATAAACTTGAGGGACATTCCCTCATTATCATCACTAAGCAAGACCAGAAACAAGAACAGCAAGTGTTGCAATTGCCAACCCTAGCACAACAAACTGCCCCTTCACAGATTTTACTGGAGCAGCCATGTTGGGACCTGGTGCTGCCGGTACATGGGCAACAGGAACAGCAGGAGAGGCTAATGCAGGAGTTGGAGCTGCCGCCAAAGGATGGCGGAGCACATTGATGTCGACCTTCTGGCCGGCTTGGCAGTGACCGGGGATTCCACAGATGAAGAAGTGGTGGCCTTTGGTGGTGATTGTGATGGTGTCGTTTCCAGTGGCATAGGAGTCCAAGGGGACTGTGGCATTACATGACTGGTACATGGGGTGTGTAACGCGCATTACGTTGTGAAATTGAGAATTGTACTCGAACTCTGACCATTGATATCCCACACAAAAGAAGGAACAAAAACACAAAAAAAGACTAATGAGATATATTTCTAGAAATATAGAACAGCGCCCAAGAAGCAAAATCTTGCTCTGGACCATTTCATTAAATTGCCAAGTAAATTAGCTGCCTAATATTACCAAACTCCAGTTATTGACACAAGCTTGAGCTATATAGCTAACACCCTAACATATATCCGCACCCTTTTCCTTTAAATTTGGTTGATTTTTCTTTTAGGAAAAAAAAAAAGTTTGCTTAATTCTTTATACTAGCTATTCTTATTTTCTTCATCTTGTATGATATCAAATCAAAAAGCAGGCACACTTGGGTTAGACCAGTTGGCCAAGACAGTGAATCTACCCCTTTGCATCCAAGTTTAAAACTAGAGTAGTTTACACTATTGCTCGTATCAATAGAACGTAAGATGTACAGTGATGCTGCTGCACCCTTTTCGAACGTGAATGTAAAGCTATAATATTGCATCAAAGCACGCGTGCATAATGGGTCAGAGAGGGTGGGATTTAGAAAGAGATGTTTAGCCTTTTGTCTGGGCAAGCATGTCCAACATATATCAATCATGGAGACACCCCAACAAAAGGTTGCATTTATAAATATGAATTATATTATATATGCGCTCATAATTATATGCTACTACGCACTGTTTTATGGAGCAATAAGAGATGCAGAAATATTAAAATATATAGTAAATGAACTGAGAAAACTTAGGAGAAAATTGAGAGAGAAACTCACTGATAACATCACCAACGTGAAAAGTCTTAGAGGCAGCCCACTTCTTGTAGTCGACACCGCCAATGGTGGTCCACCCGGCGGAGTCTCCCACCTTGTGAACAGCTGCATGGGATACCTTCAGAGCAGCCGTCACCACCAGCACCACAGCCAAGAAAACTCTCACCACCAAAGCCATGGCAGCTGCTAGAAACTTTGAGACTGGGATCTAGCTAGTAGTTAACTTGATTAGTTGGATTTTTTTGATTGGTAGCAGTGGGATGCTCAAAGGGAGCTTTCCTTCGTTGGCATTTATAAAGCTTTTGGATGGGCTGGTTGGAGAAGTTGCAACTTGGAAGCCTAAAAAGGAGAATTTTAATTGTCTAGTTGTAAAACTTTTGGGGTGGTGCTTTGGTTTAGTTGTCCCTTGTGGTTTAATTCAAGTAAGAAAAGTGAGGCGAATCCAACGATCGTGACTTAACAAAGTATGTACTTGGTTGCGGTTTAATAACGCCAAATGTAAACTGCTAGAGAAGAAATTTACAAGGATCCCCTTTTTGTTTATTTATTGTATAATTTTGGTGGTGATATTGCTGACATTTGAAGGATGGATTGGAATTGGGAGAGTTATTTATATTTCTTTTGGCTTTTGGATACTGGTAATTTGGTAGTGGGCTTTTGGGTATTCGTTTGGGAAGGAATCTGATGGGATGAAGGTCAGAACAAAACTATGGCCATATTATTCAGATGAGAGGCTCTGATTTGTTGGAAAAGGGCATTGTCGTCGGGCTTGTAAATTCTTGGTTTGGTAGAATTCAATGACCTTTCAATCCAAAGAACAGGAGATAATTTTCAATCTTCTATATTTTATTCCATGTAATATAATAATGCTACCATCTAAGTCATCAACTTCTTGGAAAAAGTAATACATACATCATTCAGTTAAAGTGTTATCCTCTATGTTGACGGATTCGGACCAATCTGATATATTCAAGTGTTATCCTCTATGTTGACGGATACGGACCAATGGCCAATACTGATATTGTCGGTAACTTAATCTGACCTGCAAAATTCATCTGTAGGTATATGACTTGGTATTATTAGCAGTGGAACCGCCCATTATATATTGTATTTATTTTGTTGAATTTTCAATATAAGACTCTACGTTCTTCAATATAATGACCAAATAATTTTTGATTATCGAAGAGGAAAATATATATATATATATATATCAGTCCCCTTCTATTGAGAGATCCCTCAAATAATTTTATTTGAGGGACGCCCTTTAAGGTACCATACAATTTTTTTCCCAATGATTCAAACCATCTATTTTTTAAGTCTTCATTAATAGATCATCCTTACAAAAAATTAGACAAATCGGAAACCATTTCGATATCCAATTGTGTCTTACAAAATCAATGAACACGGTGCTTCAAGAAAGTACTAAAATTTCAATAACTCAATTGAGTGGTCAAATGATATCGAATTCAAGTGATTTTTTAGATGATCTTTGAATGAGTATCTATAAAATAGATGATTTGGATTAGTGAAATATAATTCGAAGTGGGGCCTACAAGGGGTGTCCCTCAAATAAGCTTATTTGAGGGATCCCTCAATGGAAACTCTATATATATATATATATATATATATATATATGGAATGTAACATCCCGCATCGAACAACGGAGAGGGGGTGATGTGTCTTATATGTACATGTCCGCCTCCATCTAGTACGATGTCTTTTGGGAGCTCACTGACTTCGAGTCATGGGAACTCCGAAGTTAAGCGAGTTGGGGCTAGAGCAATCCCAAGATGGGTGACCCACTGAGAAGTTGCTCGTAAGCTCCCAAAAACAAAGCTGTGAGGGCAGAGAGGGGGGCCCAAAGCGGACAATATCGTGCTATGACGGAGCCGATCCCCGAGATGTGACAATTTGGTATTAGAGCCACTCTACTGTGTGGTGCAAATGTGTCGACGAAGACGTCGGGCCCCTAAGAAGGGTGGATTGTAACATCCCGCATCGAACAACGGAGAGGGGGTGATGTGCCTTATATGTACATGCCCACTTCCATCTAGCACGAGATCTTTTGGGAGCTCACTGGCTTTGGAGTCATGAGAACACCGAAGTTAAGTGAGTTGGGGCTAGAGCAATCCCAAGATGGGTGACCTACTAGGAAGTTGTACATGCCCACCTCCATCTAGCACGAGACTTTTTGGAAGCTCATTGGCTTGGGAGTCATGGGAACTCCGAAGTTAAGCGAGTCGGGGTTAGAGCAATCTCAGGATGAGTGATCCACTGGAAAGTTGCTCGTGAGCTCCCAGAAACAAAACTGTGAGGGCAGAGAGGGGAGTCCAAAGTATACAATATCGTGCTACGGCGAACCCAATCTCGGAATGTGACATGGAATTATTACAATAACCTGGAAGAGCATACGATGCTCACACTTTCTCTTTTTCTTTTCAGTTGACTAACCCATGTAAACAGATTGCCGCATCATCTTCTTGTTTGGGACTACCCGCTATAAGATTGAAGGACTTGAAAGGAAAGGATGTTGGGTTATGTTGGTTAGAAAGAGCGAATGTTTGTGCCATGAGTAGAGTTTTTGTTTACGTAAATTTGTACAAAAAGTTTTGTTGTTATTGGTGAGTTGCATGATGACGATCGCCTACCATTATAATTCTTTGCAGTTGAGAATGTTGCTTTGTACATGGGAGAAGAACAGCCTTGCTTTGTACAATTCCTTATAAGATGCTACATGCACGTGTTTAATATATTATTTTACCTTTTAATCCAGCATATAATCAAAGATTTGAAATGCAAAGGAAAGCAAAAAAACAGAGGGTTCAAAGTGTGCTCTCGGCACTAGACTTTTCTTAATAATATTCAATATGAAAAGAGAACCATGTATTCTCTCTCTAAGTTTGCTCCATATTTGTTCTCCTACCAAGGGTGTCTCACACGTTTCTACAAATAAGTGCAAATTGTTTTTAACAGAAACTTGTCCCGGTATCGAATATAATCTAGTATTTTGAATTTTACTTTATTTATTTTGCAACTATTATTGAAATACTTGAATCTTGAGAAAATTTATATTTATCAACAATATCTAGCGTAAATGTGATGACATTTTTTTTTAGTTCTTCAACATTTTCACAAAATTTGAGAAATTCCTGCCCCAAACTATGGGCAGTGAGAATGAGTCAAGTTAATACACAATGTATAAATGGAGTTTATTAAAGAGTTCTGCAATATGTACAAAAAAAGGTGTTGCTATTTGGACCACATTTACTGATCATATTGCTAACCACCTCTCTAATACATGTGGACTCTACGTACACTAGTAGGGCCATCTCTATTAGGGAGGTGCATCATCCACATCAAATATCCCGCCACATCAAATATCCCTCCACATAAACCACCTATTATTAGGAATCTTGGCTTCTTCCATGTGGATTGCTTCAGCAAATCCAAATTTCCTGTAATAAAAAATAATATAATTAATATTAATTATAATTATATACACATGAAAGAATTGATCAACATGAAAATATATATACACAAGCACAAGAGATTGATATAATATACTTGGTCAAGAAGCCCATCAGTTCCGTCTTCAGGAATGGGGTCCCTCATACCAAATGTCAAAAAAATTGTTCTTATGATGAGAGTCCACTTCCTCATCAAGAAGAACACGGCCCAAATTATTCAACAGATACTGGCATATTTCGTCATTCAAACCAGCCGAGGCCGGTAGGGAAGGAGAAGAAGCTGTTGAAGAATGACCATATAAGTATGTGAAAAAAATAAGGGCAAGAAGCAAAACCTTGCTTTGCACCATCATATTAATTTTTGAGTTAATTTGACCTAATACTAAACAAATTATTTGTTTTATAGAAGGTAATAACACCAAAATAATGTAGTTACTAATCAAGAGGAGCAATCTTTTATGAGATATCTAGCTCATCATACTCTGAATTGGGAAACACAGTCGGCAAGTTAATGCCCTTTTCCATTAGACTAGACCTCGTTTTGGCTTGTTTGATTGCTTCTTTAAAGAATAGTTAAGAAGAGTATAAATTTATAATGTTATTATAGTCTGTCTCGTCCTCAGATCCCTATATTGATAACAATCTAATTTTTCTTCACTAAAATATGGATATTAAGAGAAAATTGTGATGTGATAAAACTCGGTGATATCTCACCAACATGGAAATTCTTAGTAGCAGCCGGAGTGGTCCATCCAGAGAAGTCTCCAAACCTGTAAACAGCTGCATGGGATACCTGCGGCACAATCCATTATCACCAACTCTAGAGCCAAGACTCACACTCCCAAAGCCATGGCAGCTGCTAGAAACTATGACGGAGGGAAAGAGTAGTAAATTAATTTCTTCTGATCCATTTATGGAAATTTATGAAGTGTTTTTAGGTCTAAAGGGGCATCATAAGTAGCAAACCAGAATTTTCTTCTTTCGTATTCTTTCATCTTTGTTTTTGGGATGTCATGTTGCTATTGAGTGAAAGATCTTTTTGAGATTAAACAGATTTTTTAAGTTGTTTTGGCTTTTGGGTACTAGTTTGGTGGCAAGTTATATATTCCTTGGGGTATGATATGAAGTTGTTTCTTTGCGAGGGTGAAGGCCAAAACAAACCAATCGCCATCTGTTGGCATTGCTTTACCAGTCATTCTTCCCTTTTGTGAATGGTTCACATCACAGGCAAGACTAATTGCAGGGGAAATGACCCTTCATACTAGCGAGTGCCTTGAAAGCGAACCGAAAAACGAAAAAAAAAAATGAAAACAGAGATTTTTCATGTAAATTAGTTTTGTATACTAAAAGCTACTATCAATGAGTATCGATTCTGAGCAAAACAATGTTATGTTGTAATAAATTCCACATACGCATAAGATGAACAAATGAACCGCATAAAGCTTTTCAATACATGACCTTCCCCTTGAAACAGAGGAAGGTTAATTAATGACATTGGAAATAATATATATATAATATTGTTTAGATATATCTAAGCGATGTATTTACTATTTCGTGCAGACAAAACCTGCTACTTTCCCCAAATTTATAGCTGAGAAACAGGATCAAATCCATTAGCATGCCCGTTTTTCTTTAAGTCATCTCCAGCAATCTGATTTCCTTCAATGTGGTAGTCATCCATGAACCTCTTCCAAAGCCAATGCTGCTTCCATACCCTCTCTGTCATTTCTTCAATTGGGATGTTTTTCGTCTCCGGGAGCAGGAACAGCACAAAGAATGACATGATTAAGACCCAGCCGGAGAAGAAGAGGAAGATGCCAAACTTGAAGTGGCAAAGCATTGAGAGGAAGCCCTGTGCTATGACAAAAGTGAAGAGCAAGTTGGTGCAGACGGTCACACTTTGCCCGGCTGAGCGGGTCTCTAGAGGGAATGTCTCACTAGGTATCAGCCAACCTAGAGGTCCCCAAGACCAAGCAAATGCAGCTACATAAGTGCAAATCAGAACCACCACAAAGATTGCAAAGCCCTGGTGAAGGTCATCAGAGTGGTCCTTGACCTTGATTCCTAGTATTACGGCTATAACCACTTGAGACAGGAACATTTGAACTCCGGCTTGCAGTAACAGCATGCGACGGCCTACTTTATCAACTGAGTAGATGGATACAACAGTGGAGAGAACATTGACGGCCCCTGTTATAACAGCTGAGTAGAGGGCAGCGTCGCTGCCAAATCCTAATGTGTTGAATAGGACTGGTGCGTAAAACATAATTGCGTTGATGCCGGTAAATTGTTGAAAGATCTGCAGAGAAGTTTCAGTCAAGAAAGAAAATCAGCATACTAGTACTAATTGATTTTTTTTTTAAAATTCGGTTTAGTGCGAAAAGGCATTCTGTTAATTACTAACCTGCAAGGCTACTGCAATGATAAGTTGGGGGCGATTCCTACGCTTTAAGAGATTTCTAAAGGGGTGCTTCACTTCTTTAGCAATGCGACTAGCCTCAACAAGTTCCAAGAACTCTGGTTCCACATTATCAGTGCCCCGGATCCTCCTAAGTACAGCTTTTCCTTCTTCTAAGAGACCGCGCTCTACAAGACTGTTGGGAGTTTCCACCACCAAAAGGGCTCCCAAGGTTAGGAGACCAGCAGGAAGACCAGCCAACCCCAATGACACCCTCCAGCCCCATCCTCCTGCGATTCTGTTAATCAAGGAAGTTCATCGACAGTATGCAAAATAGTCAGCATTTACAAAATACATGTGCTATATGAAAGTTTTCATGGAAAATTGTTAAGTAGACAAAATAAACCATTAACTAGACACTTTTTGTGACCCAAAAAGTAAAGGAGACGGTGGTAATTTCACATGCAATGAAATAACATAAATTAAAATTGATATTTTCTATGGACTTTCCCCTGAAATTCTATCTCATGATATTCCTAGGGACAACGAGGCATCCCAAATGCCCAAATGAATGACCTATACAAAATGAACAGCTTTGAATCTTTGATCGTGTTTGAATTCCTCAAATGGACTTGGAGACATGATAAGATTGAAATTTTTGAGCCATCTGAATATGGATAAGATAATAGAAAAGGAGGTCAAACAATTTGTAAGCTGAAAAGAATATCTTGCACGTCTTTGTTAACTAACACCCACCCTTAGTTGTCATAAGGTACCATAGAGACACTTCTTGATTAGAAAACCTTGTAAATCCCACAAATCAAGATCCTATCTATTATTCAAATGCATATTTTAATAGAACAACCCTCCCTCCCTCCCTCCCTCAGACAGATACTCATCTATCGTTAGTTTAACCAGTATATTAATTGATAGTTTATTAGCCAAATTGTTGACTTTGAGTGCTGAAATGAATGCTAAAATCCCAATTGTCCAACAGAGCAGCATTTATACTAACATATAAAATTTGACAGAACGTTCAACATCTTGCATGTAATTTATGGGCACGTGTAATGTTTTCTCTTGGATCAACAACACGAGTATTGTTATTTCCACACAGCTACTCTTGTCTTCCAATCTACAACATATACTATTTTTATATCTTATTAAATTCTTTTTTAAGATATTTTCATATTGAGAGAGCGATAACTTATTAAATTCACACACATTATATGGATACTAGAAGTTGAACACATGACCTTTTCTAGAGGAGCATTTGCTCCAAAACGACAACATTAATGGATCTTTTGTTTTATCTTATTAATTTTTGACCAATAATTCTTTCATTCTGAGCAGTACTATGATGTCAAAGAAACCAGTTCCTATACATTCAGCAAATACACAAAACATGAACAAGTTAGGGAGAAGCTGACTTACTTATTGGTGCCGTAATTAACGAGGCTTGCAAATAGAATGCCAATGGTGATATTGAGCTGGAACAGTATGTTTAGCCCTCCACGTATTCTTGTAGGTGCAATCTCCGAAAGGAACAGTGGCACAGCCTGTAAGTAACATGAAAATTGAATGATTATTGAACAAGAAAAGCAGATAACCAATTTCAATAGTTTATCTGGATATCAATTTTTTTTTTTGTTGTTGTTTTTTTTCCAACTGAAACATATATATCAACTTGTCGTAGTTGTAACAGGATTAGTTTAGTCTTTTTGATTAAATAAGTTCAAAAATACATATTAAACAAGTAATTAAGTTGTTAAACAGAGGGAGAAAATCCCCCCCAACAGAATCCACTTGGGTTCATATGCATTGTGCCTTAAGGATGCCCTTTTTTTTTAATAATCATCCAGCGCCAACCCTTGGCACATAAGTGGTTGAATTTAAGGTCATAACAATTACAAAAGGATAAGATAAACAATTTGGACATGTAGACCACATAGTCATGGACCCGCTAGAAAACATTGGAACAAGAAAGGTCCACATTTTCACGTTATTTCACAAATAAATTCACGACTTTTTGGTATAAAAAAAATGAATCGAAAAAGATGCAAAGAAATTGGGTGCTGGCGGCCTCTCTGGATAACTCTAAGTCCCCTTATCGTTATCTGTTATGTCTTCTTAAAGAAATTAATCCACAAACAGAGTTGGAAAACCGTGTGGGTGATTGTGACTTGCAAAGAAAATGACTTTAAAAGCACAGAAATAAAGATTCCCATGGGCCATGGCTTCTGATTTGATCATGTTCATGGGCATACATCTCTTCCAATCTAAGCATTTACAACCAACAAATATTTTATAAGCCACAAAAGAATATTTTGCTATGATATTTTGAGAAAAATTTATTAACTGAACCACCCCTTTCTTTGATTCTTAATTATAACAAGGTGAGGTGTCTAAGTCACTGGTCAGTTTACACCTACGAAATGTTATAATCAAATTAGACTTATTACAGAAGTAGGAATGGACTCAATACTTATATGGTGTCGGTATGGTAAGAGACAAGGCTAAAGAACGCGTTTTCAGGTTACACCACACTCGGTCCCCACACAGATTACGTACCCATAAAATTAAATTTGGTATTATGGTATTGCAAGAGAGGTGAGTTAGGTCGGTTGGTCAGGATAGTGAGCCAACCTCTCTCACACATAAGTTTGAATTTCCTTTTCCCGTAAATTATATTAATTTAGAGTAGTTTAGACTATCTCAAGTTTAAAAAATACCTAATTATGAACAAAATTGAAAATTGTACTGACCTGATTGGCAAACCCAACTCCACAACCAAGTGCGATCCTGCCAATGATGAGCATGGCAATGTCTTGAGCTGCGCCATTGAGAATTGTCCCGATTATAAAGAACACGCCAGCGATGAGCATAGACGGCCTTCGCCCAAACTTTCTGGTTGTGTAGGAAGCCGCGAACGTCGCCGTTAAACCAGCAAGGTAAAGCGACGACGTGAATAACTGCAGGCCCTGGTTATCGTATTTGCAGTAATTGCTGTTGATCCCCTCCAGCTCCTGCGTCCTCCTGTACACAACAGGGAAGAACTTTTTCAGGAACGGGGACATGGATGTAACTCCACCTGCAACAAAAGGGTATAAAGGTCATTTTCAAAACTTGGAAATCAAAGCAGCACATGGTGATGGTAGTCAACGGGTGTGATGATGGCTGATGCATAATAAGGCCTCGACTCGACTCATGATTTAGTCATGTCTGCTCGGATTCCCAACTTGGCGGGAGCGACAAAAGCCGAAAAAAGAAGAAGAAGGTGGGAAATAAAAAAAACTCCTTAAATCCCATTGGCCCAAAAATGGATCAAATTTGGTAACTTTAATTTAGCCCAAAACTCAACCAGAAAGCACTCACAAGTTTCTCATGAATTTGGAAAATTTCAGAAAACATACATGATATGCAATTTTTTGTTTTAGGTTTTTATAAATAAGACCATATTAACATGATATTATACAAAAACTCATATAGAGCGTATTTCGTGCGAAAAATCCAAAACTAACTACTTGTTATTTGTGAAAAGCGATTTTATTTTTCGTAATTGAACAGCAGAAAACATAAAAATAGAAACTTTTTGCTTCATTAAAATAATAATTTGAACAAAACAATTCTCCCTTTTCCATTATAAAAATAGAAACTTTCTTTTGCTGCTTTCACCGGAATTGACTAAAAGTGGTTTTGTTTTCAGAAAACATACTAAAAGCGAAGAACAACATGAATTAATTAATCAAGCACAATATTAACGCATTGAACCCTAACCAAACAATGCCCTCAAAGTCCATCTACCAGAGTAGCTGAACCAGCAAGATCTAAGCACACCAAGCCCAAATGATTGGTCAGGTGAAGTTAATTTTTACCTGAAACGCCGACGTCGTAGCCAAACATGAGCCCTCCGGTGGCCGCCATTATACACGAGATGATGACGATGGGCGTGATCTTCGCCTCGAACTCTTGCCCGGCCGAACTGGCCGCGAACCCTCCACCAGCCATTGCCGATGAACCAAGAATAAAACTAAACTTTAGTTTCTGTTAATTTCTGAAACCAAGAGGAGGAAGAAGAAGAAGAGAGAGAGAGATGAGTGGTAGTGCGAATGAGATTTTATGGAGACGAGGGGGGTTTATATAGAGGACGAGGCATGAAAGAAAGCACGAGGTACGAATTGGATCGTGCAGTGGGCACCACCGTTGAGATTTGTCCACGTGTATTGACACGGACGGATGGCGTTCTCTGTTCACTCGTTGACGTCTTGCTCCCTGGCTTGCTGGTCCGCAGTCAACAAAATCAATATCTCCTGTAATAAGTATTCTAAAGTTCTCCTGGCATTTGGTTTAGGACTGCTAATTCATTTGTGCACCCACCAATCCCAATGTTAATGGGTTTAGACCAAAATAAAAACTTGCATGCTAATGGGTTTGTTCTAAAAAATTAATTATCATGTTCATACTAAATCCAATTTAGAATATTCGACATCAAGATTTCTTAAAGTTGCTCTTTGGAGTAGTGGTTTGCCTTTGACTTTACTCGAACCATATCAAAGTTCGAGTCCTCAAAAATTTAGCCATTCAAACAAGTGAAGTGAATTTTTTTGTAAGGCATAGATATCTTTTTATGGTTGTAAGGTCTTCTTTTGGGTATTGCCCCGAGCCTCCAAAATTTCAGGACCGACTCTTCTTACGCTTCATTAAAGTAACTAAGATCATTTGAATTTTTGGTATCAATTTGTTTTTTTTTGGGGCAAGCAAGTTCCCAATTGACTTCTTTTTCTGTTTTTCAAATGCTTCTTTTGGTCAACTTAATAAGAGAATGTCATCAACTAGGTTATCCATGGAGGATGATTAACACAGAAACCTAAAATTCCAGAGGTCGACGTGCCCCTATATCCACATGTGCAATGATGCAAGTTCGTGGAAATCATGGATGTTTCCTATATTATTTATGCTCAATTTAAATATGCCTTTCGAATTCAAAATTGCACATGTAATTTTATGATCAGTCCATCAACATCATCAACAGATTGCCAATACGACAGGCGTTCAGACACTAAAAACGAATGTAAAGGTTTACGTAGATGACACAGTTTGTTTTTATTTTATTTTTTCTGATACATGACATAGACGACGACAAATTGTGGTCCAACAAATTGATGGCTTTCATTTCCCACCGTTGAACCTTACACGGTGCTATACGTAACGCCTTACCTCCCTAGCAAAGTTCAAGTCAGTTTAATAAGACCAAATATCACAAGATTAATTAGCCACCTATTTTGCTGCTGGGTTGAATATTATTTCAGAATCAAGGCAACTTCAAACTTTCAAGGTATGCTAGATTTATGGTTCGTTATAATTTTGATATTACTTGATTACATGCACGTGTAATAATTTGGGTGAACTTGTACACTATATCATTTCGATACGAGCTATTTTAGTAATAGAGTTTTGATAAGTAGTCATTATAAGCCGTAATATCAAAAGATTGAACTTAATAAGGAGCAATAAAAACGCACTGAAACAAACTAGACTAGCAAAAAACTATAATCATCCAAAATAGGACTATTTGTTCCTTAGGTCAATATACAATATTGGAATTCCCACCAAATTAATGCTTTTACTGTAGGACCCAAAAGGAAATTAAAAACCATGATTTAACTCCATTAAAACCAAATAATTTCTCTAAAATAATAATTTTAATTAGTAATCTAGTCATCAGAGACGAAGCCACATACAAGCCTGTTATGGCCATGGCCCCCCATAAATTAGCTTCAAACTCCGCCACTACTAATCATCTTTAAATGTCATATAGTTTTCTATTTTTAATATTGTTGGTGATATCTCATGTGGGTGATAAAATATAGTTTTGTTTTAATAAATTCAGCAACCTCAATAGAACCGTTGAAATAAAACAAGTCAGGCTGATCTTGCGGTGACTCGACCATGGACCCAAGATTTAAAATGCGCAAACTCCACAATATTATAGAATAAATGTGGGGTACTTTTCTTGAATCCCCAATACAAGACTTTTATTATTATCCATTTCCTTTTATTTATTTATTAAAAGAGTAGAAATTGGCAAATCCAGCATCCAAATCTCACTGCTTGGCGTGTTCTTAGAATATTATCGTATTCCTCCAATTCACATGGCAAATCAGATGATTATTTTGCTGTTATCTTCCCCTATTTTTGTGTGTGTTCACATGTATCACCTGAAACATGTGATTTTGTAGTTTTGGGAAAATAGAGATTATAATGGCAGAATATTGGGGAAGAGGAATTCGTACATAGGACCTCGAGTGCAGATGTAAATCTCTTAATCACTGAGCATGCTTCTTGCACAACAACCATATCATTTGACCGGCACTTTATTTTGATCACCTCGGTAAACCCCTGTGTTTGCCCTTTTTTCTTTAAACAAAAGAAAAAAGTTAATCAAAAGGTTCAAAAAGAAATGTGAACAAAAAATATAAAAAATAGAAAAGAAATGACGTTAAACGATGACCTCAGGGAGAGTTGAGAGGGACAGTGGGCCGCCAAGAATGCGTGAGGGTTGATGTATACTTTTGGGAGGCACCAAAGTTGACCGTTTTAATTTAATTAGACGCTCAAAAACCATGCAAATGGCAAGGCAAGGTTTTGGATTTGGAAGTCTAGACTTTCGTTGTTGGTTTTGGATAAGGATAAAAACAAATACATGACTTTGTTCACGGGAAAATTCGTGAAAGTAAAGAAGGAAACGTACGGATGCTCATGTCCGCGGCCGAAAGGTTGGGAGGTATAAGATGCATGACTTTTTTCTACTTTTTCACAAAGCTAGAACTTTCAACTGTTCATAAATAAATAGACTTATTTTAGAAGACTTGAGGTTGAACCAACATTAAGCAGCTTTTGTGGTGCAGCCAATATTAGTGCAACTGTTGCTTGTCTTCCAATGATAAGTCTGCAATTATGACTTCACTAATTGGGCCTTTATTTTTCTGGTCTGGCTATGAACTGTACGTTGATTATTTCAAAAGCACTTATACCTCTTGTCACTGCACCATTAGCTTCAAGTTCTCATCCTCTTTTTTTTTTTAAAAAAAAATAATTTTTTTTCTTTCTACAGAAGTGACAAGCATCTACTGATTACAAAAGCATAAATTGTCTTGAAAGTTATAATTATCTTGGAGAAGTTAGTTGGACATCAGTTGGTGGAGTCGTTAAGCTCAACGATGGGATCCCTGAGCCCTACCATTATCTTTATTTTTGTCCACTATTTTGAAGGCAGCAAATTAGGAATTCAGAAAGTTGCAGCTCAAACGAAGTGTTGGCGGGAGATTGTTGGAAAAATAATATGCCGAATATTTTTAGGTCGATCGAAAAAGCGAAAAAGGAGCAAAAGTAAAAGTAAAAAGAGGAAGATTTTTTTTTTGTTGCAGCATCAATTCAAGGGTGCTGGCACTAGTCCCTTGTGCTCCAGCGCACAGTCGTGATTCCAATTTATTACTTCATTGTTTTGAATCTATTCCAAGGTTCATGATTCTGTGAGATTTCTCTATCGAGAATATAACTTTATATCACACTTATCAGATTATCTGCAACGTATCTGATAACATGTGATACATCTATACAAGTAGATCTCACTTTAAAGAAATGTGGTTCGTAAATTAAAAAAAATAAAAAAATAAAAAAAATAAAATTATACATATATAGTTCAATGCATCATTTCATTTGCATCGTTAAAACAAAACAAACTTGGTTTATAAATAGAGGTCTTAAAATATAAACCACAAAATTAGTAAAATAGAGATGTTTAGAAATATTTGAGCCGATAATTAATTTGAGGTGGATGAGGATCGAATTTTGGGGTGTGTAAATATATCTTGGTCAAGACGACTAAGACTAAGCTAAGCAACAAGAATGAAGAGTACGTACATCAACAGTTGACCATCCAATGTGGAAAGGTCCTGTCCATGGAACTTACTAAGTCACGACAGTCATCCATTTTCTACGTGGTTCACTCTCCGTCGCCTTCAGGTCTTCAGGTCGTCTGGTATATAAGGCCCTGAAGAACACACACCTCATTTCACCGAGCAAAGTCTCTTCTTCTTCCCTTTCTTCTTCAGTTTGATAGAGGTCATCTAGTAGATATATATAAAAAAAATAAATGCAAAATACTTGTGTAATTAGATACTAAGAATTAAAGTGCACGAAGTAAGTTCGAGTTCTAAATTGATTAAGAAGCAGAAACCATGGCGGGTGGTGGATTTGGGACGGGAACGGGAGGAGGAGACTTTGAGGCAAAGATCACGCCTCTTGTGATCATTTCTTGCATATTGGCCTCCAGCGGAGGCCTCATGTTTGGTTATGACGTTGGTATTTCCGGTACGTACGTATGTAGCAACAAAGAGCTAGCTAGCTATGTTTTCATGCATGCATGCATGCAAATGGTTATATATTGGTCTTACTTAAAACACAATTAATTAAAAATTATTTGATACTACGTATGTAAACATAATTAATTTATATTGTAGTCTAATGATCAAATTATAATTGATCATGCAGGGGGTGTTACATCCATGCCGGAGTTCCTGAGGGAATTCTTCCCAACAGTGTATAAGAAGAACAGCCAGCCTGGACTTGAAAGCAATTACTGTAAATACGATAATCAGGGCTTGCAGCTGTTCACGTCTTCATTGTACCTCGCTGCTTTGGTAGCTACCTTCGTTGCGTCCTACACAACCAAATCGCTAGGCCGAAAGCTAACCATGTTGATGGCGGGGATTTTCTTCCTCGTCGGAACAGTTTTCAATGCTGCAGCTGTTAACCTTGCCATGCTTATCATTGGCAGGATCTTACTTGGTTGTGGAGTTGGTTTTGCAAACCAGGTTCAATTAACTCTTAATCTTATCTTAATTTCCATTATAAGGATTTGTAGTTTGAATACATAATATTCATAAATTTAATTCCATGTAATTAATGGATATCTATATGATTGATTACAGGCGGTGCCACTTTTCCTTTCGGAGGTTGCACCCACAAGAATTCGTGGGTCACTTAATATACTCTTCCAGCTGATGTGCACCATTGGCATTCTTGTAGCCAACATGATCAACTATGGAACTTCCAAGTAATTAAGCCAATATAATTAATTATTAGCTAGTTATAAATATTAATCACATATAAGGTGTAATGAAGTTGTGCTATGTACCACCTGCATGCAGAATGTCAGGGCCAAATGGATGGAGGATATCACTGGGTTTAGCTGCCATTCCAGCACTCTTGTTAACCATGGGGTCTCTCATTGTAACAGACACTCCTAACAGTTTGATTGCTCGCGGTAAGATGGAGGAAGGCAAAGCGATTCTTAAAAAGATTCGAGGTGTTGACAACGTTGAACCAGAGTTCTTAGAAATTGTTGAGGCCAGTCGTGCGGCTAACGAAGTGAAGCATCCCTTCAGAAATCTCCTTAAGCGCAGAAACAGGCCTCAACTGGTCATTGCAATTTGCATGCAGGTGCTGCGACTATAGCCTATTGCTGTGTTAACTAGTTTTCACAATCACATATTATTAGAGAGTCTGACATGTTATGTTTGTACGTGCATACAGATTTTCCAGCAATTGACTGGCATTAACGCAATTATGTTCTACGCTCCCGTTTTGTTCAAGACCTTGGGATTTAAGAGTGACGCTTCCCTTTACTCATCCGCCATAACAGGAGCTGTCAATGTCCTCTCAACTGTTGTATCAATCTACTTTGTGGACAGAGCTGGTCGCCGCGTGCTCCTGCTAGAAGCGGGTGTTCAAATGTTCCTTTCTCAAATTGTGATTACAGTAGTGCTCGGAATCAAACTTAAGGACGACGTGAACAACCTCGGCCATGGCTTGGGAATTCTTGTGCTGGTTTTCGTGTGCAGTTTCGTTGCCTCCTTTGCATGGTCTTGGGGACCTCTTGGGTGGTTGATTCCTAGTGAGATTTTCGCACTAGATGCTCGCTCAGCCGGCCAAAGTGTGGCTGTCTTTTTCAACATGCTCTTCACCTTTATTATAGCCCAGGCCTTCCTCTCAATGCTTTGCCACATGAAGTTTGCCATTTTCTTGTTTTTCGCAATTTGGGTCTTCGCCATGACTCTCTTCACTCTCTTCTTAATTCCCGAGACGAAAGGTGTCCCTATTGAAGAGATGACTGAGAGAGTATGGAAGAAGCACTGGTTCTGGAAGCGATATATGGATGAAGTCGAAGATAATCCCAAGGCCCAGGCAAATGCTTAAACCACTTATCCTTGCCTGCAGGGTTCTTAGATTTTACAATTTCCACGAATTTAAGTTTTAGGAGTTGTTTAGTTCTAGTAGACCTTCATCTCCATGCCATTTGATTTGTTTTTCTTCCTTTGAACATAGCTTCAATTTCATTCCAAGCAAAGTACTTGTCAGCAGTGTATACACTACACTCTGCATGTCAATTGCTTTAATAATTGTTATTTTCACCGATTAATGTAAGGCTTATCTTTTATTGTTATGTCACGCATGATCTGGTTTATCTTAAAATATTTTATTCAAAACAAATTAAAAATATTCGTAGGTTAGTACATCTGGCTTACCTTGTGGCAACATCCATTTTAAGACATGCAAGATGTACTAGTTGACGAATTAACTACCACAAGATAAGGTTAGGAAATGTACGGCCCTTCTAGTTTTACTCTAGACAGACTCGATCAACTTTAGTTCAACGAATTTCGCGTTAATGCCTGACCAAGCAATCAAAACCAACCACAGATCATGCCATGGGGAAGGATCCTGACCATGGTACAGACTAAATCATGCCTTTATCTACGAAAGTTCACTCGCTGTTGCCCTGAGGTCACCTAGTATATAAACCCCTCAAGCACACATTTCATTTCAGCGAGCTAGTTTTTCAAAACAGTGTCATTGAGGTTGGCTAGTATATACAAGTATCCGCATTCATCAAATCAAATACGCAGAATCAAAGTGTAGCAAAATAAGTTTGAGTACTTAATTAGGAAGCAGAAACAATGGCCGGAGGTGGCTTTGGGGCCGCATCGGGAGGCGGAGACTTTGAAGCAAAGATCACGCCTCTAGTGATCATTTCTTGCATAATGGCCGCTAGCGGAGGCCTCATGTTCGGTTATGATGTTGGTATTTCAGGTAGGCATTGTGGAGCTTTTCATATCATTCACGTCAAATTAATTAACCATTTTTTTTTTGGGGGTTAAAATGTTAATTAGAATTCTTTCTTGATTTAATTAATTTGACACGTGTGATCATTGTGATGGATGCAGGGGGTGTTACATCCATGCCTTCTTTCCTGAAACAGTTCTTCCCGGTTGTTTACAAGAAGACTCAAGAGACTGGACTTGAGAGCAACTACTGCAAATACGATAATCAAGGCTTGCAGTTGTTCACATCTTCCTTGTACCTCGCTGCTTTAATTTCAACCTTCTTCGCGTCCTACACAACCCGATCCCTGGGACGAAAGCTCACCATGTTCATTGCTGGGGTTTTCTTTGTAGTCGGAACAGTTTTTAATGCTGCAGCTGTTAACCTTGCCATGCTTATCATTGGGAGGATCTTGCTTGGTTGTGGAGTTGGTTTTGCTAACCAGGTACATAATTATTTCCTAATCTTAGCTTTTTATCACATGCTAGGTTTTACTAATTAATGAATATAATTACAGGCAGTGCCGCTTTTTCTTTCTGAGATTGCACCCACAAGAATTCGCGGGGCACTTAACATACTCTTCCAGCTAAATATCACCATTGGCATTCTTTTCGCAAATCTTATCAATTCTGGAACTGCCAAGTAAGCCACCATCCTCCCTAATATTCCATTAATCATCACCGGTAATTAGACACAAGTGATTAATCAATGTACGTTTTCTGGCACAGAATTGAAGGGGGATATGGATGGAGAGTGTCACTAGGTTTGGCTGGCATTCCAGCAGGTATGCTGACTATTGGGTCTCTCATTGTGGTAGACACTCCTAACAGTTTGATCGAACGAGGTAAGTTGGAGGAAGGAAAAGCAGTTCTTAAAAGGATTAGGGGTGTTGACAATGTGGATCCAGAATTCTTAGAGATTGTGGAGGCAAGTCGTGTGGCAAAAGAAGTGAAGCATCCTTTCAGAAACCTCCTTAAGCGTAGGAACAGGCCTCAATTGGTCATTGCAATTTGGATGCAGGTGCCGCAACTATACTAGAACTTGTGCTAACTAAGGCAATTCAAAATCTTAGTTACATTTAACACGTATCATATAGTCTCACATGTTATGTTTTTCATGCCTACAGATTTTCCAGCAATTCACTGGCATTAACGCAATCATGTTCTACGCTCCAGTTTTGTTCCAGACCTTGGGATTTAAGAGTGATGCTTCCCTCTACTCAGCTGTTATTACAGGAGCTGTCAATGTCCTCTCAACCGTTGTATCAATATACTTTGTCGACAAAGCTGGTCGGCGCGTGCTATTGTTAGAAGCCGGTGTCCAAATGTTCCTTTCTCAATTGGTGGTTGCAATAATAATGGGACTCAAAGTGAAGGATCACTCTAACAACCTTGGCCATGGCTTGGCAATTCTTGTGGTGCTTATGGTTTGCAGTTTTGTTTCATCCTTCGCGTGGTCTTGGGGACCTCTCGGGTGGTTGATCCCTAGCGAAACGTTCCCATTAGAGGCCCGCTCAGCAGGCCAGAGCGTGGCTGTCTGTACCAACATGCTCTTCACCTTTATCATAGCACAGGCCTTCCTCTCAATGCTTTGCAACATGAAGTTTGGCATTTTCCTCTTCTTCACATTTTGGGTCTTTGTCATGACAATTTTCGTTGTGGTCTTAATTCCCGAGACGAAAGGTGTCCCTATTGAAGAGATGACAGAAAGAGTTTGGAAGCAACACTGGTTCTGGAAGCGATTCATGGATGACGTAGAAGATGATCCGAAGGGCAAGTTACAAGCTTGAACTATCTTTCCTCCTCCTATCTCGATCCGCACGTACGAGATAATACACCCAAATTGAACCCAAATTACACAGTTGACATATCAATGTTTTTCAAGAACACACATAAGAAGAGCCAAATAATCATTCCTGTCAAATTGCATCCAAATTGAAAAAAATCTTGTAGCCACTTGATTATTATCATGAATATTTCATTCTTTATCAAACATATTGTGATCGTCTATTTTGGCAATAGTTATATAACTAAACACCTTTCGATTTGAATGCATAGGGATGATCATTCAATTAACGAACTGAAAAGTAAACAGTTCAGATCATGAGATAGATTTTGGAGTAAATCAAGGCGAGTGGTTAGTGCCTTATTAACTTACTAACTGTTTAGCACTTAGATGCAAAAAATTTCTCTATAATTAAGGATAAAAGAATAAGTAAATAGGAGAAAGAAGGCTATTTAATTAACACATGCGGGTTGAGACGCTAGTATATATAATATATATCCCATTCCATTGAGGGATTTCTAAAATAAATTTTTTTGATGGATCACTTGTGGGGCCCACTTCGAATTGTGTTTCAATTATTCAAATGGTCATTCATAATCATCTTTGCAAAAAAAAATTAGACAACATGAAAACCATTTAGATATCTAAGTGTGGTCAAATAAATTGACGAACACGATGGTTTTCAAAGACAAACTAAAATGACTACCACTTAATCAAATGGTTAAATCACTACTACATTTTTCGCTTTGCGCGACAAAGAGGATTTCGTCTCGCAAAGTCACATTTAGTCGCACAAATTTCAGTGCAACAAAAAATTCGTCGCGAACAATCCGTCGTGCAAAGAGAGTGAAGAAAGACTTTGCGCAACCAAGTTTCCACATTGGTCGAGCAAAACTGAGCGACGAGGTTAACCATCGTTGCACCAAAGGTTTAGGGACGACACAGTTGTTCATCGCACAAACCTTTGCTTGTCGAAACCATATTCGTCGCAGGTATATTTGAGCGACGAAATATTCATTCGTCTCGCAAAATGTTTTCGTGAGACGAATATCTTCGTCGGGCAAGAATAAATATATGTAATTAAATTTTTGTTTTTAGTTTTTTTATTTTGTAAATGTGAATTTGCGCGACGAAAAACATTTCGTCGCTCAAAATTAATATATATTATTTAAATTTAATATTTCGTTTTTTTTTCATTTTGTCAAAAAATAAATTTGGTTTTTTTTTTTGGGTAAAAAATGAAATTGCAATCACAAAATTAATTGAAGAGAACAAAAAATTATATAAAATAAAATAAATGTGTTACAAGAGAAATGTTTAAAAAACTAATCAAATAATGTTCCAAAATCTACTTGGTCGTCAGGCATATGCAGCTCGGAGGTCTGGGGTCCACAGGGCAGTGGTCGAAGAATCAAATTGCGGGTGGAATGCCGGACTGCACGAGTGTAACAAGTGGTTTGGTTGCGATTAACTGTGAAATTACGAAACTACCCTTGGGGTAGGATATTCCGGTCATTTTCTTGTCCGAAAGGATTTTGGGACCACAAGTGGTTTGGTTGTGTAGGTGGTTCTGAGATGAATTCGTGGACATGCGGTAGGCTTGAATCGGAGTTATAACGAAGTTTTGGCGATCAAATTACTTTCGGTGGCAAAATCGTAAATAATTCGAAAAGGGTATTTGTAAAAATCAGATTTTTCAATTTCATTTCTTTTCTCTCTCTCTCTCTCTCTCTCTCTCTCTCTCTCTCTCTCTCTCTCTCTCTCTCTCTCTCGTTCTCTCTACGCATCGCTCATCGAGACGGAAATCATCGTCCGTCGCCACATCCGCCACCCCACCCTCGAGACCGGTCCTGTTCGACTCGTAGTGAAGTCCCGGACTGACCCACCCAATTTCCCGCCGGAAAGCTCAAGAATCGACGACGGTTGCGACTGGTTCGAATCGGATTTCTCCGATCGTCCGCCAATTTCCGGTGATTGAGGTGAGGTTTCTTCCTCTTTCTATCTGTTCTAGCTGGCCTTTGAGTAGGATTGGATCGATTATAAGTTTGGGGAAGTAAATTTTGAAACCTAGGCTTGGCCGGTTTTCAATTCGAAATTCCGGCCAGTTCCCGGCAAAATTGACCTTTCCCGTAGTTGAATGAAGTGATCCTTGCCTCGAGTAGTATCTAGGGTAGGAAGGGTGAGCAGTGGTGTGAAGTTTTTCCGTCGAATTTCTCTGCACACCCGCTTGCTGCCAGCGCGTGTGGCGGCGCGTGGACAAGTGTGGTGGAGCTGCAAATTGTTCCAGTGTGATCCTTAGGTTGTCACAAGCGCGTAGGATTTCGCGGATCTCGATTACAAAGGTCGTTTGACTATCGAACGGATTATCGCATATTGTGCGTTATCCGGGTTCGAAATGTACCAACCGTTGGATTGTTTTCAAGTTGCAGTATGTTACCATAGAATACCTCTTTCCTCGTATTCACTGAAAACCCGGGAAGCTAGGGTTTTATTTTACCATTCCGTTTCGAAATGCTTGTTGTTAATCGTATTTTCGTATTCAATTAGGTATTCGACCCCGTATACTGCAGCAGGTAGGACCCTCTCAGAGTCAACCTGTGTGGGACTACTTGTGAGTGGACTTTTCTTTCAAACTTCAGCATGACTTTATTTATGGAAAATATGGCATATTACTTTATTTGGTTTATTGACTTTGGTACATATTTGAACATAAAATTCGTGGTTTTCATAAAGTTTTGATAATATGTTTGAGTTTTGAGAATATATACACATATGGTTTTATGTGGGGTACTTGGGAGGTTGTTATGAGTTTATGTAAAGGTGTGATTATTTGATATGATTGTTTGGAGTGCTTTAAGCACTATCCTATGTACCTCCCCGGATATGAAACGTGATTACTGATACTGGATACACTTGGAATTATTTGAGTTCAGGACATCCTTGAGGGATGTTGCTGTGAACCCTGGATTTGGGGTAGTCATGCGCGTAGGACCGTATTTCAGCGCATGCTTTGACTATGTCGGCTGTACGTGCTGGCTGAGAGTTTGTTCCCCAGTTGGACGGCTCGTTCCCTAGACACATGGTGCATTGAGGAATGGCTCTGCCATGTGGACTAGTCAAACAATCCCCCGGTTGGATTGTTTCCCCGGTACAACTAAATTGTAGTTATATTTACATATTCTTATTATTATATGTTATATTACTATTATATATATATATATATATATGAATATTCGGTCATTCTTATTTCTCGATAAGGATACTTCCTCGCCGGTTGTACCATTGGGTACGTTTTCGAGAGTTTAATCTCTCGGGACTCCTAAGTTTTGAGTGGTGGATTTTGTGAAGTGTGATTCACAGATTTCGGATTTGGTATCCGGTATGATTTTATATACTGCTTATGACAGTTTTATTATGCATCTGGTTTCGTTGCATGTGTTTTATAAGATGGGGGTTATATTATTCTGATTTAATTGAACCGACTTAATTTGCGTCCCACTCACAATTTTCTGTTTTGCGCCTGAGCAACCGAGCTCCACAATGAGCCGGACCGGTGCTCTCGAAACTTGAGTCTTCGTAGGGACTCCTTCACCTTTTCCTTTCGATTAAACTGCATTGTTTTTTTGAATTTCTTAGATATGCTCTGTATCGCCCGCTGAGGGTATAAATCGTGAGGCGGAGGCCTTTGTTGTAAATTGTTTTATTGCTTGTAAAGCATGCTGCCATTGGTTGTTTATAACTGTAATTATGAACAGGTTGAAGTTTGGGAATGTTCATTTTACAGGGAGACTCACCAAATTTTGGTAGAAAGTCTCGGTCTTTAGGAAGTGGGCCCGGCATCGGGTGATGTCGAATTTAGGCGGGTTCGTCTGGTTTCCGAGGAGATTCGGGCGGTCCATCAACGAGGGACCGCAGAATCATTGACATTTGACCAAGCGCGGCTACTGTGCTTTCAAAGCAGCCACCGACCGCTTGACTACGCCGATGAACGGGTCTAGGTTCCCTCCGCTGGGCATTCCCCATCCCTCGACAATATGTCCTCGGCCTCCTCCCGAGAGTCAGATCCAACGTCTCCATCAAGATCTAAAATCCAGCATCCTGTGGAGGATGCATAGACTCGATCGGAGTCTCGGGAGGAAGTTGGGAGGCGGACTCCTGAAGAACCGTTTGGCTCCTCTCCACCATCGTCGTCTGTTTAACATAACATAAAATATAAATTAAAACATGCATATAATTGAATGCGTAACATAAGAATTAAAATTAAATAATACTTACATGAAAGGACTCAACCAACTCATTCCTAGGTCGAACATAAATGTCACCAAAGACGTCGATCTCTGGGAATTTGGACCCTCCTAAATTGAACAAGAGAAGAAAAATATTAGTATGAAAAAAATAAATTAATAATAATGACATATTAAAAATTAAATATAAATTATTTTATTATTACTCGCCACCGTGTATCCATCTTATATGAGAAGGGCCTGGAACCGGAATGATGGAGAAGAGTCTTCTTCTTCCTATTGTCCTTATTGACTTGGGCTTTATTCTATTATACAAAAAATAAAACGTATTAGTTGAAATATAAAAAATTAAATAATAATGAAATATAAAAAATTAAATAAACATTAGTAAGAAATATGTAATAATTAAACAAATATTATTAAAAAAATACCACATAATCGGACGCCTGAAAATGAGCACAGAGCCATGCCTAACTATTCTCCCGCCCCTCAAGCTTCTGCAGTCAACCCTCCTGAAGAGATACTTGCGGATCATCAAACGCCACAAAATGGTGGTGTAAGTCGCTCTTCCACTGCTTGTACCTTTCAGCGATGAGTCTGTTGACGTACGCCAACGACTCGTCGTCGAGGTCCTCTAAGTTGTAGTTCGTCTGCAATAAATTAATTACATACATTAAGTAATAGAAATATATAAAGTTTGAAAGAAAAATAATTAAAAGGTAGGATACATACCGACAACTGGCCGCAAACCTCTATCTTGATCTCGTCAGGCATGACCTTCCAAGACTTCCATTGCATCGGGCAATGGAACGACGTGGCCAATGTCGTGGGCCAAGGAGCTATGCAACTCCGCCTTCGGTGCAGCCCGATGGCGCTCGTCGTATCCGATGCTTGATACGATGTTGGTCAACCGAGTGACTTTCACCGTCTTTAGCTGCCTCCACGGCCCTCGGGTGTTCTTCTTGGCTGCAAAGAAATATGACATTAATGTAAAATAAATAACAAATTTAACTATAAAATTCACAATACAAAAAATAAATAAAAAGAACTAAAGTTGAAGGAAATCTATACCTGGATGTGACCGAGGCACCGATCTTGGTCGATGTGGTGTCGGTGGTGGCGGGCGGTGCCGCCGCTTAGCGCTAACAGGCGCGCCATCGATTAAGCCGATGATGCAGGCACAGGACCCCGGGACCAATCGCACGTGGTCCATCGGTCTGGGAGCGATGGCGCAGATGTCGGCCGAGCCGGGCTCCAAACTCGGTGCAGTCATCACGGACCTACGACGTTTAATCAGGTCTGACATCTGCACAATTTCATTAATACACATACAAATTAATCAAATTTACGAATATAGAAGTGTAAGCACATACAATTTCATTAAGAAATTTAACTAATTAATTAAAAGCATAGCTTGACCTAGGGTTTGCGATTTCGGAGTATCCGAGACTCCGATCCACGATCCGTCGAATCCTACACGATTCTACAAGGTACAACATACATGAGTTTAAGTTCAATCCAACGGTCGAACATACCAAACTTGAAAATCGCACAATAGGCGAAATCCGTTCGAGACACAAACGATAACCAAATTCAAATCCAAGCACACCTACGCGCTCGTGACAAATAGGGGATTGCACTGGGACCCAATACCCAACGCCACAGTCTCCCACGCGCCACCACACATGCCGGCAGCGCGTGGGTGTCCAAAGCGATAACAATCGCCAGAAAGTTCTAAAAACTAAGGGCCAAGGTTCCTACCCTAGGTTCAATACATCAATTGGAGCCACTTTGGTTCTTGGACCTACCCCAAAAAATGGCCGGAAGTGGCTGGAATTTAAATTCAAAACCGGGCCAAAACTTAGGGTTTAAATTCCAGAAACCTATTGCAACAATTAACCAAATTCTACACAACCATCAGCTAGAGCACGAAAAATAGTCCAGAAACCATACCTCAGGTGTCGGATTTGGTGGCCGGAGGAGAGAGAACGAGGCCGGCGAAGAATCTGTCAAACCCAGCAATTTCGGCGGCAGGGCTCGACGGTGATGGCCGGGAAGGTCAGGGCTTCGAAGGTTGTGGCGGCTCGGTCCTTTTCCGGCGGAGCGATGAGTGAGATGACGGCGGAGAGAGAGACAGTTTAGGGCGAGAAGAGGAAGTGAGGAAGAAAGGAGGCTATCGCGATTTTTCTGAAAATTTAACGGATCTTGCGCGACGAAGAACACAATGTGTCTCGCAAGGTATGTTTAATAAACCTTGCGCGACGGAAAAAAAAAATAATGACGTCGCGCAAGGTAGTTTTCCGCCCAAATTTTCATTACATTGCGCGACGAATAAGAAAAAACGTCGCGCAAGGTGGTTATTCCACCAAAAATTTTGTCACCTTGCGCGACGAGTGGACAAAACCGTCGCACAAGGTTGTTATTCCGCCAGAAATTTTTGGGTTTAGGGTTTAGTGAAGGGTCTGATCATTTTGCGCGACGTAGAAGACATTGTGCATCGTGCAAACCTCTGGCAAAGTAATATTTTAAATTTAAATTTAAATTTTTTTTATACATACTTATCCATATTATAAATTTAAATTTAAATTTTTTTTATACATTCTTATGGTGTTTATTATTTTTTAATAGAGTATATTTTTATGGGCATTTTTTTATGCAAGGAAAAATACTCTAGTTCAATTTGCTAGCTGTGCCCAGTTAGATTTCTCATAAATGCCCAGTTCACCTTTAGCCTTCCCGTTACCAAAACTTAGACCATTAAAAACTTGGATAGAACCAAAAGAAATGCAAAACCAAAATTGGGCAAGAGTCTCAATATATGCCTTAAAAATTAAAAAATTAAAAAATTTATGGTTTTTTTTAAAAATAAGGCCGTGCACTTGTATGACTTAATATATGCCTTATCCTTTTCCTTAAAAAATAAACCCTAAAATTTTTATTTTTTTTAAAAAATATACTCTATTAAAAAATAATAAACACCATAAGAATGTTTTAAATTTTTTTATACAAGGAAAAATACTCTGTTAAAATAATAAACACCTTTGTACAAAGAAAATCACAATGATCAAACTTTAATCAACAAATCAACTACCAATAATAAAAGTGATCTCAAGTTCAAGTTATAAAACGAAGGGTTAATACTTTTTTAGTTATTTTCAGACTCCAATCTCACTCACATGATCTCATCTCATCTCAAAGGCTTCTCTTCCTTGAACACGCAGCCTCACTCAACCCAATTGAACCCAAGAGTAACCACCATTGATTTGAACCACTATAACCTCCACTGCTTCAATCAAACCCATTCTCTCACATCGCAGAAACCTCATCGACTCGATTATGCTTGGATACTCACGTAATTTGATCTAGTAACCGAACCTAATTCAAGTTAATTGAGTACACCTTTATGTAGACAATTATATTAAACTTATATTTTAAATTTAAATTGTATATCTGTTTTTTAAATATATTCGAATGTCACTTATTATTATTCTAATATACCAATTTTATTTTTATTTTAAAAACGCCTCTTGGAATGTGGATGAACTGTGGGTTAAATCACAAATAGGGTCAACACTTTATTTATGAAATTGTGATTTATAAATATGTTTTGCGCGACGAATATCCATAATTTCATAGCGTAAAGAAGTGTTGCGCGACGATACGAATACTTCGTCGTGCAAGGTTGTATTTTTACTGAGAAATTATCGCAACTTGCAAGACATAAATGTTAACTTTGTTGCGCGACGAAGTATGTTTTTCGTCGTGCGACAAAAATATTCTTCACGCAAGTTTTAAACTATAAATTAAATATCACGATTTCTAGTATATTAGGACAACTTGCGCGACGTGGATGTTCTCATTACGTTGCGAAAACCTCTGGCAATGTTTTTTTTTTAAAAAAAGTTAATTTTTTTATTTTCATTATTTTAAATAATTAGTATAAAAATTACACATGTTACCTTAATGAACTTAAGTTTAATATGAATTACGAAAAAAATTCAAAGATTTCGGTACAATTGAAAAGTTAAATGTTTATATTTTAAATTTGAATTATTATTTTATTCTCCGATGTGAGACTTAATTTACACATTATAGTTTGTATAATGGTTTAATGCTTGATTAAATCATTAAAAAAGACGGGGTTGTGAGACCTAAGGGCCCGATTCTTGATTTTTTTTTTTTCAATTTTTTTTATTCATTCAATTTGAAGATTTTAAACACAAAAAAGATAAAATGTAACACCCCGACCCCAAATTTATCCCATGTTTAATTAATTTAAGTGGAATTGAGAAATTACCCGTGGGATAGGGGTATTTTAGTCATTTTCTTATCCGGAAGGACTTTGGGAATTCCAGTTGTACCGTTGCGTAGAGCACGGTGAGATGAGTCCGTAGACACGTAGTGGGCTCGAATCGGAGTTGTAACGAGAGAGATATGATCAAAAGAAGCTCAGTGGCATAATCGTAAATATTTGGAAAATGGATTTTTGGTTAAAAGACGAAATTGCCCCCGTCACTCTCTCTCTCTCCGCGCGTCTCTTCCTCTCTCGTCTGGTTTCGCGACAGCCACGGTGGCCGCCACGTCTTGGCCGGCCGTGCTCTCGTCCGCCACCAAAGTCGACGGGCCGGTACCAAAATGACCGGGCCGCCTCTTCCTACCCCAGTAGGGTCTCGCGCCACCGGGATTTCGCGGAAATCGAAGAAAACAGCCGGTTTCGCCCGAAACTTCGTCGGCTTCGTTCTCCGTCGTCCGACCACCGATTCCGGCAAGTGAGGTATGGATTCTCACCTATTTTCCGAGCTCTAGCTGATGGTTGGGTAGGATTTCATAAATTTTGAGGCTAAGTAGCTCGATCTATGAATTGAAATTCGGCCGGTTTTGCGATCGCGATTCCGGCCACTTCCGGTCAGTTTTTGGGGTATGTCCAAGAACAAAAGTGACTCCAAATTAGGTGTATTACCTAGGGTAGGAGTCTTGGCTCACGATTTGGAAGTTTTCCGGCGATGCGATATCGCTTTAGACACCCACGCTGCCGGCGGCGGCGGCGCTGGTGAGGGCATTTTTGTTCCATTGTGATCTTCTCGATGTCACGAGCGCGTAGGTGTGCTCGGATCTCATTTTGGATACCGTTAGAGTTCCGAACGGATATCGCATATCACGTATTTTTGGGTTCGCTAGGTTTGGACCGTTGGATGGTCCTGAAATTATAATATGTTGATCTAGGTATTACCAGGATCATGTAGGATTTGACGGATCATAAAATGGAGTCCCGGATACTCGAAAATGCCAACCCTAGGGTTAGGATTTTAGTGACCGTCCGATCGTGCGATCGTGAGCGATCCGACCGTCCGATCTGGACCAAACTTGCGGGACGTGTGTCCTAGACCTTGTAGAACCTATAGGAACTGCCGGATCATGATTTGGAGGTCGTGGGCCCCGCGGTCTGTGTGAGGTCGCACGCGTCTTTGGATTAGCCGACGTGTTGATGACCCCATACGTGGCGGGTGCGTCCGGCGTATGAGGGGAGATGTGATTGTGTGAGGGGTGAGAATGTAGCGGCCCGGTGAGGTCGCACGCGTCTTTGGATTAGCCGGCGTGTTGAGCACCCCATACGTGGCGGGTGCGTCCGACGTATGAGAGGAGATGTGATTGTGTGATGGTGGTGAGAATGTAGCGTGCCGGTGGTGAGAATGTAGCGAGCCCGGTGTGGTCGCACGCGCCTTTGGATTAGCCGGCGTGTTGCGGACCCCATCGTGGCCGGGTCCCCGACGTATGAGGAGATGTGATTGTGTGATGGCTGGTGAGAATGTAGCGTGCCGGTGGTGAGAATGTAGCTGTGAGTCGCACGCTTTGGATTAGCCGGCGTGTTGAGCACCCCATACGTGGCGGTGCGTCCGGCGTATGAGGAGATGTGATTGTGTGATGGTGGTGAGAATGTAGCGAGGCGGTGGTGAGAATGTAGCGGGCCCAGGTGTGGTCGCACGCGCGTCTTTGGATTAGCGGCGTGTTGGCACCCCACGTGGCCGGGTGCGTCTCGGCGTATGAGGAGGTATGGTTGTGTGAGGGCTAGTGAGAATGTAGCCAGAGCCCAGGTGGTGAGGTCGCACGCGTCTTTGGATTAGCCGGCATGTTGACAGGCCCCATACGAGGCCGGGTGCGTCCCGTCGTATGAAGGGTGATATTGTGATTGTGTTTGATGAGTTGTGATGGATAAATCCTAGAATATATGTATTTGTGTGGTGGTAATGGTTTATTTGATATTAGGAGCCAGGATAGATACGAAAGAGCTACGTGTGGCTTGATCCCTTAGTAGGGTACGTAGGCAGCCTGAAGTTACTAGGTGCAGCCACAGATTAGACCCCACTTAGGTGGTCTTATTGAGATTGGTTCGGACCCTTGTTGTTGATCCCGAAACTTGGTTGAATTGAGACTCGTCCTGTGGACTGAGCAAGTGAAGGTGTGCATAATTAGATTTGGAATTTGGTATATGCATGTTTGATGCATTAAGTTATTTTAAAAACTTTGTGGGCAGTTTTGCTAGAATCATTTGAAGGCCGGAGGCCATTTATGTAATTGCATGAGATTATTGTGCATGCTGCTGGTTGGGTTATAAATGCATTCTATGTGTGGAAATTTTGGGGAAATGTTCAATTTATAGGAGACTCACAAATTTGTGAAAGTCTCGTGCCCTTAGTCCTCTCAGTAAACGAGGACATAGATTTAAGGAGTGAACCCGTGGGTGTGATGCCGGGTCTCCGCAAGGTTCTCGGGTTCGGGAAATTCGGGACGGGTCCTGTCAGCTTGGTATCAGAGCTTAGGTTCAATTTCTTGTGGACCCCGCACCTTGTGTGTGCATCCTTAAGTTGTGGGATCATGATGGGTTCCGTCATGGGACGTCATCGTTCTGACGCGGAGGACTGTTGGACATGGATGGATTTAGGGTATTGATGATTACACTTAAGGGTGTCACGTTCCTCGAATCGTGTCTATCCAAATTGTCATATCTCAATATCCTATGTATAAGGAAAATGGAAGGGCTGAAAGTATTGAATCCGCTGAGACGAGATGAAATCGTCAGAGAAAAGTGATAGACAAGTTACAAGGGAGTGAAGGAGTTGTGAGTCCGACCAGGGAGGGTCGTGACATATTAAAGTGAGAAGTAGTAGTGTTGGGTGGAGTATCATCTCACTCGCGTAGACTTGAATGTCGCAATTGATAGGAGTGGAACCTCATGGTTCTTCTTCCTTGCTCTCTCACGCAGTGAATTTGAACTCCAAAATTTCTTGGAAGTTCGGCCATTGAGAGTTTGACCGACGACTTGGATTACTTCTGTCTACCCCTCTGGAAAGGGAACCAATAAGGGAAAGAGAAAGAAGAAAGGTACAAAGGCCGTTGAGGCAGAAGTAGAGCTAGAGCTTTACCACAGACAGAGGTTGTTGAGTTCTTATGGGCAGGAGGGCATGGAGCTGATAAATTCGTTTCTAGAGATCCTCCATTGCCTGAACAGGTTGCTAATTCTCGATTGTGTGCAGTGAGCACGAAGTCGAAGATATTAAGAGCTCAACCTTTCTTTGAGAAGAGTGAATTCTCGAAGATTGAATCACTGGATTCATGATCTGAAGAACGGCTTTAGTATAATCGAAACCACAAGTGTGGAAAAAGATTTAGATAGCCGTATTCCTCTTATAGAAGGAGGCTCGTGTGTGGTGGGAATACTCCAGTCAAATCCACGGATGAGACCTAGATGGATTGGGTGAACTTACCGTGGAGATGAAGAGAATGTTTTGGGGTCTCACCTCATGTGAACACATTTGAGCAGAAATCTTCCATCGGAATCAGAAAGGGATCAGGGTAGAGGGAGGAAGATGATGATTACAATTCGGTAAAAATGATCCTTTCTGACATCCCTCTCAAAGAATCGTGTTGGCAATGTTGCTTATCGATTCTAAAGAAAGAAGGAAGATATTAACAAGGCAAAGAGTTTGGATTCTCTTCATGGGAGAGATGGAAGAGAATCAAATCACAAATGGAAGCGTTTAGCTTTCAGAGGAAGATTAAGCATTACAGCAGCTATTAAAGGATATTCCTAGTGGAAGAAAGAGACTTCTCTTCCTCTGCTTGTTTGGATAGAGCTAATGGCTTGGCTGCCAACCTGGTTGTGGAAGGTGAAGCATGGGAACCCGAGTAGTAGATGCGGGCCCAATACCCACACCCTTTGGAGTGACAGGTATGAAATTTCGGGGACGAAATTTTTATAAGGGGGGTAGTATGTAACACCCCGACCCCAAATTTATCCCATGTTTAATTAATTTAAGTGGAATTGAGAAATTACCCGTGGGATAGAGGTATTTTAGTCATTTTCTTATCCGGAAGGACTTTTGGAATTCTAGTTGTACCGTTGCGTAGAGCACGGTGAGATGAGTCCGTAGACACGTAGTGGGCTCGAATCGGAGTTGTAACGAGAGAGATATGATCAAAAGAAACTCAGTGGCATAATCGTAAATATTTGGAAAATGGATTTTTGGTTAAAAGACAGAATTGCCCGGTCACTCTCTCTCTCTCGCGCTCTTCCTCTCTCGTCTGGTTTCGCGACAGCCAAGGTGGCTGCCACGTTTTGGCGGCCGTGCTCGTCCGCCACCAAAGTCGACGGGCGGTACTAAAATGACCGGCCGTCCTCTTCCTATCCCAGGGGTCTCGCCACCGCCGGGATTTCGCCGAAAATCGAAGAAAACAGCCGGTTTCGCTGAAACTTCGCCGGCTTCATTCTCCATCGTCCGGCCACCGATTCCGGCAAGTGAGGTATGGATTCTCACCTATTTTCCGAGCTCTAGCTGATGGTTGGGTAGGATTTCATAAATTTTGAGGCTAAGTAGCTTGATCTACGAATTGAAATTCGGCCGGTTTTGCGATCGCGATTCCGGCCACTTCCGGTCAGTTTTTGGGGTATGTCCAAGAACAAAAGTGACTCCAAATTAGGTGTATTACCTAGGGTAGGAGTCTTGGCTCACGATTTGGAAGTTTTCCGGCGATGCGATATCGCTTTAGACACCCACGCCGCTGCGGCGCGCGTGGGTGCTGTATCTGAGGGCATTTTTGTCCCATTGTGATCCTCTCGATGTCACGAGCGCGTAGGTGTGCTCGGATCTCATTTGGATACCGTTAGAGTTCCGAACGGATATCGCATATCGCGTATTTTCCGGGTTCGCTAGGTTTGGACCGTTGGATGGTCCTGAAATTATAATATGTTGATCTAGGTATTACCAGGATCATGTAGGATTTGACGGATCGTAAAATGGAGTCCCGGATACTCGAAAATGCCAACCCTAGGGTTAGGGTTTTAGTGACCGTCCGATCGTGCGATCGTGAGCGATCCGACCGTCCGATCTGGACCAAACTTGCAGGACGTGTGTCCTAGACCTTGTAGAACCTATAGGAACTGTCGGATCATGATTTGGAGGTCGTGGGCCCCGCGGGCCTGTTTGACCAAGTTGGGTAGTTTGACCCCGGGTTGACCTCTAGACTTTCGTTGTGTAGTTCTATCATTCCAGGAGGGTTAGAATGACCTTAGTGACAGGTCTTGGGCGTTGTCGAGTTAAATGGTTTATATGCGGATTTAGGATTTTATGTTATGATTTAAATTGCGAAAATTATCAGATGCTATACCAGGGTTGAGGTTTGTATAAGAGTAGAAATTATATTTTATATATTAAATTGTGTGGATGGATAAAGGTAAATAAAGCGGTCAAATGTTAGCTTACAGTGCTATACGCACTACCCCACGTACCCCATATTGTGATCATGTTGAGGGTGGTGAGAATGTAGCGAGCCCAGGTCGCACGCGCTTTGGATTAGCCGGCGTGTTGATGCACCTCATACGTGGCGGGTCCCCGGCGTATGAGGAGATGTGATTGTGTGATGGCTGGTGAGAATGTAGCCGGCGGTGGTGAGAATGTAGCGGCCCGGTGAGGTCGCACACGCGTCTTTGGATTAGCCGGCGTGTTGATGACCCATACGTGGCGGGTGCGTCCCGACGTATGAGGGGAGGTATGGTTGTGTGAGGGCTGGTGAGAATGTAGCCAGGCCCGGTGGTAGGTCGCAAGCGTCTTTGGATTAGCCGGCGTGTTGACAGGCCCCATACGAGGCCGGGTGCGTCCCGTCGTATGAAGGGTGATATTGTGATTGTGTTTGATGAGTTGTGATGGATAAATCCTAGAATATATGTATTTGTGTGGTGGTAATGGTTTATTTGATATTAGGAGCCAGGATAGATACGAAAGAGCTACGTGTGGCTTGATCCCTTAGTAGGGTACGTAGGCAGCCTGAAGTTACTAGGTGCAGCCACAGATTAGACCCCACTTAGGTGGTCTTATTGAGATTGGTTCGGACCCTTGTTGTTGGTCCTGAAACTTGGTTGAATTGAGACTCGTCCTGTGGACTGAGCAAGTGAAGGTGTGCATAATTAGATTTGGAATTTGGTATATGCATGTTTGATGCATTAAGTTATTTTAAAAACTTTGTGGGCAGTTTTGCTAGAATCATTTGAAGGCCGGAGGCCATTTATGTAATTGCATGAGATTATTGTGCATGCTGCTGGTTGGGTTATAAATGCGTTCTATGCAGGTGGAAATTTTGGGGAAATGTTCAATTTATGGGGAGACTCACAAATTTCGTGAAAGTCTCGTGCCCTTAGTCCTCTCTGTAAACGAGGACATAGATTTAAGGAGTGAACCCGGCGTGGGTGTGATGCCGGGGTCTCCGCAGGTTAAATCTCGGGTTCTGGGAAATTCGGGACGAGTCCTGTCATAAAACCCTAATTCTTATATTCATAATGACCACTGAAAATCAAATAGACAGATTCAAATTTGTTTTCAAGTTTAGGTATATATCTAAATTTAAATTTATATATTATATGTTGTAATTTAATTTGTGATTGCAAATTTTGTGTGCAACTTGATTATGATTTGTCATTGCCATATTTACACTACCATAATTAAATTACAACAAATTTCATTTACTATGTTTTACATGGGTAGTCGCTAATAAATTGCATTATTTATCATATGAACTATAATAACCTTCGTTATCCTTGCTATCATCACTTTCGGTCTCCTAATCCTCCTCCTCATCACTTTCGTTGTTCGGGCCCACTGGAACTTCTTATCGCAGAAGATCACCGAGGTCAATTGTAATTGACTGAATCGGTATTTCGATTGAAGACACTTTTTGAAGCTGAAACAGTTCTTGTATAACATTTGTATCTCGAAGTGTTTCTGCATCATTTTCCATAGAAGATTCCAACCGTTGGTCAGTGACATTATCAACGTCGTTGTCAGTTAGGTCTAGTTCTGGTATAGCATACACGTTCCTCTGATCCATCCGCTGAGCAACTTTCCAACCACTTCCGGCTTTAGGGTCATCTAGATACACAATATGTCTTGCCATGTTTGCCAAAATGTAAGGGTCGTCATCATACCAAGTTTTGTTAATGTTCACTGATAGTAAGCCATGGTCTATTTTAACACTTCCCTGCCTATTTGGGTTTGTATCAAACCATCGACACTTAAACATAATCACTTGGTATCGGTCTTTGTAAAGCAATTGCACGACAGTTGTGAGTTTGCCATAGAAATTAATGTCCGTACTTTCGCCTCCACCTGGGACATGGACACCGCTGTTTTGCGTACACAACTTGTCATCTCGTGCCGTCCCCAAAAACTTGACGCCGTTAACATGACAACCCGAAAATAATTCAGCGTGAATCGGGCCGAACGCCAAGTTATATAACTCTTCACTGTAAGAGGGTGAATTCGATGATTTCAACTTATTCACCTAATATTATACAAAAACATTCACATGTTAGTTTGATAACATTAAATAATACAATATATATATATATATATCAAATACAAAACACTTATAGCTTACATATTCCAAAAATCATTATGGAAACAAATCACGGTGTTTCTTGGCATACAAATGTGATGGATGTTCTCGCTTCATCATCTCTTCATGCTCATCTAAGTATGCTATTATCTCATCACAATTGTTAAGTATGAACCAATGCGCTACCTTCATGTCATTTCTGGAAAACGACTCTCCTCGTACAGGATTTCCAAAGGGTCGTGCGCTTTGGGCAAAAACAGAAAGTTTCTCATTTCTCAGACCTCCGTCATTATTGCGTTGAAGATGATTGAAATCCGTGTCCACATCTTTTAAATACATTCCACAGAAAGTAAGCGACTCATACTGAACACAAGCCTCTACAATTGATCTTTCGGGCTTCGCCTATTGCGTCTTTTTTTCAGCTCTCCGAGAAGCCTGCCAAAATAAAACGAAACGATACAAATTAGCGAGCGTGGGATAAGGATGCATAAACAAATGATGAGGATTATATACCTTTCTATTGGATACATCCAGAAACAGTTGACAGGACCAGCGAGCAATGCCTCTTCTGGCAAGTGAACCATCACGTGGATCATACTTGTGAAGAAAGCTAGAGGGAATATCATCTCGAACTTGCATAGGACTTGGACAATGTCATGGCGCAACTGATTAATGTCTGTCTTTCGCAATGTTTTTGCCGTCAGTTGGGAAAAAAATCTGGACAACAACATGATTAGTTTCACTACATCTTCTGGCAAAAGGTGTCGAATACCCATAGGAAGTAGGCGTTGTATAAATACATGGTAGTCATGGCTCTTTAGTCCAGTAAATTTACCTCCGTCAACATTCACGCAACGCGCGATATTAGAAGTATACCCATCGGGAAACTTTACAGACGATACAAACTTTAGAAAATCTTTTTTGTCATTCGGTTTCATGGAAAAAAATGCTAGATCCCTTCTAGCTTTATCACCGTCCCTGTTCATCCATAAACCTCTTCGTATTCGCATTCTTTCCAAATCAAGACGAGCTATGATCGTGTCCTTTGTCTTACCTTCGATATCTAGAATCGTGCCCATCAATGTGTCAAAGACATTTTTCTCAACATGCATAATGTCGAGATTGTGCCTCAATTTTAGTTTCGACTAATATGGGAGCTCAAAAAACATAGGCTTATGTGTCTAGTTCAAATGTGTAGAAGGTCTGGTCCGAGTAACTGTTTTTCCGAACGGAGAAAAATCCAAACGGTTAAGCTGTTCCAAGATCTCATCACCGGACCATTCTCTAGGTCTGAGGCAATGCTCTGTGTTCCCGTCAAACACTTTATCCTTTTCCCGCCACTCGTGGTCCCATGGCAACCATCTCTGATGACCAAGATAACAAACTTTTTCTGCGTTGCAACCAAAGGTTACATCTTCCTTGCATATAGGGCATGCCATATAACCCTTTGTGCTCCACCCAGAAACCATTGCATATGCGGGAAAATCATTCACATTCCACATAACTGCTGCCCGCAAAGTGAACATCTTCACTATTTAGACCCAATGCACAATGCTTCTCATGATTTGAACTAATTATTTTTCAAGAGTGACTAAATAAATAGACAAGCACATTAATATTAGATAATAATAAAATGTTCTCAGTCATATACAAATGCCTAAATGATTAATTTCCGATTTAGGTGGAACTTTGGAGGAATGATCCTTGAATGAAATTTTAAGTTGGAATCATGAAGTTACATTGTGGAGTAGGTCCAAAAACGAGTGGTTATCGTCATATTAAGTTACTAACTGGTTAGCACTTGAGCGTTTTTGTAAGATATGTTTATATTAGCTTGAATTGATGATCTTTGGGCCCACTATGTGTTCTAGTTTCATAATCAAAACCTTCAATTTTTTAGGTGTTCTCTCAAAGATAATCTCTACACAAAAAACACCAAAATGGAATAATTTAACCATTTGATTAAGTGGTAGTCATTTTAGTTTGTCTTTGAAAACCATCGCATTCGTCAATTTATTTGACCACACTTAGATATCTAAATGGTTTACATGTTGGCTAATTTTTTTTGCAAAGATGATTATGAATGACCATTTGAATAATTGAAACACAATTCGAAGTGGGCCCCACAAGTGATCCATCAAACAAATTTATTTTAGAAATCCCTCAATGGAATGGGATATATATTATATATACTACCGTCTCGACCCGCATGTGTTAATTAATAGCCTTCTTTCTCCTATTTACTTATTCTTTTATCCTTAATTATAGAGAAATTTTTTGCATCTAAGTGCTAAACCGTTAGTAAGTTAATAAGGCACTAACCACTCGCCTTGATCTACTCCAAAATCTATCTCATGATCTGAACTATTTACTTTTCAGTTCGTTAATTGAATGATCATCCCTATGCATTCAAATCGAAAGGTGTTTAGTTATATAACTACTGCCAAAATAGACGATCACAATATGTTTGATAAAGAATGAAATATTCATGATAATAATCAAGTGGCTACAAGATTTTTTTCAATTTGGATGCAATTTGACAGGAATGATTATTTGGCTCTTCTTATGTGTGTTCTTGAAAAACATTGATATGTCAACTGTGTAATTTGGGTTCAATTTGGGTGTATTATCTCGTACGTGCGGATCGAGATAGGAGGAGGAAAGATAGTTCAAGCTTGCAACTTGCCCTTCGGATCATCTTCTACGTCATCCATGAATCGCTTCCAGAACCAGTGTTGCTTCCAAACTCTTTCTGTCATCTCTTCAATAGGGACACCCTTGGTCTCAGGAATTAAGACCACAACGAAAATTGTCATGACAAAGACCCAAAATGTGAAGAAGAGGAAAATGCCAAACTTCATGTTGCAAAGCATTGAGAGGAAGGCCTGTGCTATGATAAAGGTGAAGAGCATGTTGGTACAGACAGCCACACTCTGGCCTGCTGAGCGGGCCTCTAATGGGAACGTTTCGCTAGGGATCAACCACCCGAGAGGTCCCCAAGACCACGCGAAGGATGAAACAAAACTGCAAACCATAAGCACCACAAGAATTGCCAAGCCATGGCCAAGGTTGTTAGAGTGATCCTTCACTTTGAGTCCCATTATTATTGCAACCACCAATTGAGAAAGGAACATTTGGACACCGGCTTCTAACAATAGCACGCGCCGACCAGCTCTGTCGACAAAGTATATTGATACAACGGTTGAGAGGACATTGACAGCTCCTGTAATAACAGCTGAGTAGAGGGAAGCATCACTCTTAAATCCCAAGGTCTGGAACAAAACTGGAGCGTAGAACATGATTGCGTTAATGCCAGTGAATTGCTGGAAAATCTGTAGGCATGAAAAACATAACATGTGAGACTATATGATACGTGTTAAATGTAACTAAGATTTTGAATTGCCTTAGTTAGCACAAGTTCTAGTATAGTTGCGGCACCTGCATCCAAATTGCAATGACCAATTGAGGCCTGTTCCTACGCTTAAGGAGGTTTCTGAAAGGATGCTTCACTTCTTTTGCCACACGACTTGCCTCCACAATCTCTAAGAATTCTGGATCCACATTGTCAACACCCCTAATCCTTTTAAGAACTGCTTTTCCTTCCTCCAACTTACCTCGTTCGATCAAACTGTTAGGAGTGTCTACCACAATGAGAGACCCAACAGTCAGCATACCTGCTGGAATGCCAGCCAAACCTAGTGACACTCTCCATCCATATCCCCCTTCAATTCTGTGCCAGAAAACGTACATTGATTAATCACTTGTGTCTAATTACCGGTGATGATTAATGGAATATTAGGGAGGATGGTGGCTTACTTGGCAGTTCCAGAATTGATAAGATTTGCGAAAAGAATGCCAATGGTGATATTTAGCTGGAAGAGTATGTTAAGTGCCCCGCGAATTCTTGTGGGTGCAATCTCAGAAAGAAAAAGCGGCACTGCCTGTAATTATATTCATTAATTAGTAAAACCTAGCATGTGATAAAAAGCTAAGATTAGGAAATAATTATGTACCTGGTTAGCAAAACCAACTCCACAACCAAGCAAGATCCTCCCAATGATAAGCATGGCAAGGTTAACAGCTGCAGCATTAAAAACTGTTCCGACTACAAAGAAAACCCCAGCAATGAACATGGTGAGCTTTCGTCCCAGGGATCGGGTTGTGTAGGACGCGAAGAAGGTTGAAATTAAAGCAGCGAGGTACAAGGAAGATGTGAACAACTGCAAGCCTTGATTATCGTATTTGCAGTAGTTGCTCTCAAGTCCAGTCTCTTGAGTCTTCTTGTAAACAACCGGGAAGAACTGTTTCAGGAAAGAAGGCATGGATGTAACACCCCCTGCATCCATCACAATGATCACACGTGTCAAATTAATTAAATCAAGAAAGAATTCTAATTAACATTTCAAACCCCCCAAAAAAAAAGGTTAATTAATTTGACGTGAATGATATGAAAAGCTCCACAATGCCTACCTGAAATACCAACATCATAACCGAACATGAGGCCTCCGCTAGCGGCCATTATGCAAGAAATGATCACTAGAGGCGTGATCTTTGCTTCAAAGTCTCCGCCTCCCGATGCGGCCCCAAAGCCACCACCTGCCATGGTATTCCGGCTTAACTGTACCTTAATTCTTAGTATCTAATTTGATAGAATGTTGTAGTTTGTATATGGTCCACGACCTCAAGGCAACTGTTCTTAAGAAAAGAGTAGCTCGGTGAAATGAGACGTGTGTTTGAGGGATTTATATATACTAGATGACTTCATGGCAACAAGGAGTGAATGACGTACGTAAAAAATGGATCATTTAGTTAGTGACACGGTCAGGATCTCTCCTTATGGCATCGATCTTCGGTTGTTTTTCTTTCTTGATGCTTGGTTAGGCATTAACGAGGAGTTAGTTGCACTAGAGTTGATCAAGTCTCTTACGAGTAATGTTAGAAGGACCACATTTCGTAACTATAATATGTGGTTAATCCGTCAACTATTACATCATTCATGTGCCTGAAAGTATATTTGTTTCAAGGATTGGTCCGGCTTCTCTCCTAAACTTGCCTAAGTTTCTAAGCCTCACCGTTCGTGAAGATTGAACAAGTCATAAGTTAATGTGGAAATAATACATTGACATTAAGATATTTCTGTTTACGTTTTGTGTGTGGTTTTCTTAGTACATTGCTTTCGATATCTCTGCGTGTGAAAAAAATCTTACCCCAATTTTGATATTAAACACAAAAATCTAAATTGTCCACAAACTTCATCGAGTTTTTGAATGAACCACAATTTTTTTTTTCTGGCAAGGAAGGGGAAAGAACCATATATAAATAGCCATTCTTGTGATTTTTCAAAATTTTCATCTCTGAATTTTTTTAGAAATGGCTTCATCATGGGTGCTTTGGTTGCTTTTATAGCTTTAAGTTTTGGCTATTTACTGCTGAATTGTAGACCTTAGATTTTATATATATCAAGAACCAATAGCCATTCTTCTGATTTTTTGTTATAATTGCTACTGAACTTTTGAGCAGCCATGGATGAGTGGAGAGAGATAGGGAAGGCTTTGGGCACAAGCAGTCAAAGTGGCCGCACAGGCCCTCATATTTGGAGGGCCCTCAATTTGTATATACATGCGTATGTTATATTTTTATAAAAAAAATTGTATTATATAAATAATACTAGTAAATATTATGTTAGGCCCAAGTATTGAAAAAATAATAATAATAATTTTCCCAATTCAATTCAAAATTAAAAAGAGGAAATTTAATAAAGGCCCAATTATTTTATAACGAAATGATACAAACTCAAAGATTAGATCCTGTTGAAAAAATAAAATGCATACAAAATACATGGATACCTGTCTCTATGGATTCCGAAACTCTACATTAAAAATAATATATTTTTGTGCATTATAAAAAATCTGGTATATTGAAGAATTCCCATGGTTTTGGATTTTACCACATATAGGTTATTGTGTTTTTTAATAAATTGGTAACGTTGTTGTTACCCCTCTCTCCCTGCAAGCAACTCCTCCGACATAAATTGATGGTAATATTTTGTTAACTGCGAAAACAAAAATTAGTCACACCAAGAACAACTAATTTGAAATTTTGTCCTTCAAAAGATGCAATTAACAATTATTTAATTTAGGAAAATATAACTTCTCCGTCACTAGCTAGCTGTAAGAAACTACTTATTTGAAAGCTAGATGGATGGGCTCTATATGGCAAAATCCTAAAATATTATACCGTAAAATACATTTTTGGACCAAGGTTGCATAATTGCATTGGGTTATATAGTCCACGGCAGATTACATGTAGCTCTGCCCTTGCCATCTTCTATCTGAAACTTCAGCTCCTTTCTTTATCTAATTGATAAACAAAGCATGGGCAAGAGAGAGGAAAAATATTGGCTTCAAAAGCCAAGGATAAAATGGCTCAAGGACAGCGAACACCGCTTTCTTTTATCAAACTCAACCATTGCTAGGAGAAGGCAGAACATAATCCTCATAATAGAAGGAAGCAATAGGCAGTGGCATGTGGGCCAATATGCTACAAGAAGGGTGATAGAAGAGCACTTCAAAGCGTTGTTCACGGCGAAGGCCCAAAATGTGGGAGATTGATGGGGAGATGGTATCTTAAACACAACCTCCAACGAAACTACACCAACACTAAAAATATAGAATGAACACTCACAATTTGCGGCTAAACTTAGCTGCGTTTTCTGAATATATTCTCAAATTTAACGTGACCAATTGGTCTACAAGAAAAGGTTTAAATAACAATTACACCCTAGAAATATAAGGAAAACATGATTCGAGTACAATCAGGAAAACCAAAACATGAGGAAAATAGAAAAGGAAGTAAATCAGCAGTAGGAAATGTCTCCTAATTTATTTTGGGCAATAATCTTTGAAGTAATTAGGAGGCTTGACTGATCTCTTGGGCTTCCCTAATTTGGCTTAGGATGCTCTTGCATCAGACTCCTCGGGTTGGAAAGGACTTGACCTCGAATCAAAATTTGGGGCTTCACCTCACCATAGTAAGCTTGTAAGTCAGTGAAGTTTAATGTAGGTGAGACACCAATGTCATTTGGCAATTCAAGTACATAAGCATTTTGACCAGCCCGTTTCAATATTTTGTATAGTCCACCACCTCTATCATGCAATTTACCATATTTTCCACGAGGAAATCTCTCATTTCTTAAGTTGATCCATACTAAATCCCCTTCTTAAAACTCATTGTAACGCCTATGTTTATCAGCACTGTCCTTGTACTCTGTGTTGCTCTCTTTAAGTCAAAGGCTAACATGTTCATGGGCCTTCTTGATATAATCAACCATGTCATTGGCATCCCAACTAAAATGATTCTCTATCAGATGTAATTGTAGTATGAATCCCATGCAATTTGACAATCTCCCGAAAATAAATATGAGCAATATTGTTAGCGTTCATGGTTGTTTTACAAGGAACGAAATGGGCCATCTTCAAAAAGTGATCAACAACTACCATGACTTAATCAAATCCTTGTTTTGTCTTCAGAAGGCCAACAATGAAATCCATGCTAATGTCTTCCCACGGTGCTTGTGGTTCTAGCAAAGGAGTGTAACGCCCCATGTTCTGACTATGACTCTTGGCCAAGTGGCAAGTCATGCACTGTTGTACATTCCTCTCCACATCCTTTCGCAACTTTGGGCAATGAAATTTGTTCTCAACTAGATCAATTGTTTTGTCATGTCCAAAGTGTCCTCCAAGGCCTCCCCCATGAAGCTCCTCAATTATCCACAACTGTAAAGAGCAATCAGGAATGCATAATTTGCTCCCCTTGAACAAATATACATCGTGAATATATGATAGTCTTGTATCGAATTATTGTGCACACACATTCGAACCAGATTTCACCAAATTCATTGTCTCTTTTATATAACTCCTGCAATTGCTTAAAGCCCTCCACTCTAACCTGCATGACAGATAATAAGGTCACCTTGCACCTTAAACCATCCGCTACTTTATTGTGGATTCGAGCGTTGTGTTTAATCACAAAATTGTACTACTGCAATTCTTCCACCCATCTGGCACGTCTCTAATTTAGTTTGTGTTGCCCATTGATAAATCTCAAGGCATGATCAGAGTAAAGGATAAATTCCTTGTGAATCAGATATTACATCCATTGTCTAAGAGATTGCATAATGGCATAAAACTCAATATCATAAGTGGAGTAGCGTTGTCTGGTTTCATTGAGTTTTTATCTAAAGAAGGCAAATGGTCTCCCCTCCTGGCTAAGAACTGCTCCAATCCCAACTTTGGATGCATCACAATCTACTCAAAAACCTTTTGGTAATCAGGCAGAATCAATAATGGTCCTTTAGTCATAGCTTTTTTATGGCTTGAAAGCTCTTCTCTGTAGTCTCAGTCCACTTGAAATGATTATGCTTCATACAATCAGTCAAGGGTACCATAATAGAACTAAAATTTCTGATAAATCTTCGGTAGAATGAAGCTAAGCCATGAAACTTCGCACATCATGGACAAATTGTGGTATAGGCCACCCTTGTATTGCTTCAAAAATTTTTTTTCCATTATAATACCACCTGCTCATATCACATAGCCAAGAAAAATTAAACTATCAGTAAAAAATTCACACTTCTTAAAATTGGCGAAGAGTTGCTGCTCCGGTAAAACTTCAAAAAATTGTCTCAAGTGCTCTAGGTGTTGAACAACATCAAGACTATAAACCAGAATATCGTCAAAGTAAACAACTACAAACTTCCCAATAAAGGACGGGATACTTGGTTCATGAGTCTCATAAATGCGCTAGGAGCATTGGTCAATCTAGGTGGTATCATCAACCATTCAAATAAACCATCCCAAGTTTTAAAGGATGTCTTCCATTTGTCACCAAGCCTCATTTGTATTTGGTGGTATCCACTCCTCAAGTCTATTTTGGAAAATATTATTGCTCCCGACAAATGGTCTAGCATATCATCTAGACAAGGGATTGGAAATATGTACTTGTTTATTGCCCGATTGTCGACGCAAATACGCCAAGTCCCTTCTTTTTTTCTTTTCTTTTTTTTGTGTGCAAGCAATGCAGGTACTGCACATGGGCTCATGCTCTCTTGGATCACTTCTCTGTCAACAATTCTATCACTTGCCTGTTCAGCTCCTCGTAGTCTAATGGGCTTATCCGATAATGAGGTTTATTTGGGAGAGTTGAACCTGGAATCAAATCTATACAATGTTGGATGTCTCGCATAGGAGGTAATCCAAAGGGTAGTTCTTCAGGAATAACATCATTAACATCCTGCAAAATAGATGTTACTTCCTCAGGAAAATTAAGAATTTCTAGATTTGCCTCTTTCACCATCAACATGTACATATTGCCACTCTCCTCCACCCCTTTTAGGAATTTTCCTTTGGTTAAAAAGCTTCTAGCACCAATTTTTGTGGATTTGGAATTAAATTCATATTGGGAGGGGCCTAAAATAACCTTCATACCATCTTTGATGAAGGTATATGTATTTTTGTATCCATCATGTGTGGCCTTGCGAACAAATTGCCAAGGTCTCAAAATAGTATGTGGCAAGCATCCATTGGAATTAAATCACACCATTGAGAGTCTTGATACTTTTGCCTGATGGAGAATGTCATTAGGCAACGTTGATTCACCACGACTTCGTTCCCTTTCTTGACCCAAGACAACTTATAAGGGATTGGCTTCTTTTTAGTCTTCAAATTCAATTTATCAACCAAATCCTGTAAAATTATGTTTTCACAACTACCACTATCAATAATAACGCTACATAACTTTCTAATAGAGGTGCACTTGGTATGGAATATATTATCCATAAGCCAATTCGGGTTCTCCTCCACCTTGGTAGAATTCATGACCCTTCAAATCACCAAGGACTCTCCATGGTCACTCCATGTGATCTCTTCTTCTTCATTGTCCCTATAATCATCAAATATGGGGAGCATCTCTTTTGATACACTGCTCGTTTCGCCCAATTCCTCAACCAAACTTACAATTTTTATGTTAGGACATTCATAAGCAATATGTCCTGTGCCGGAACATTTGAAACACTTGATCCCCTTCGGTTTGCTGGCAGTAAATTTCTTTGGTGCATTGGTCGTAGGTGCTTCATGCTTCCTTGGTTCTGAATTTTGTGAGCCTTTAGTCATCCAATACGCCTTGACCATGTCTTCATCTGCTTCTTTATTTGTATGGCTAACTTGAAGACATCATCATAACTCCAGTATTGTTGCAAAACCACCATATCATGAATTTCTCTATGCATCCCTCCAAGATAACATGCAACTATGTGTTCTTCTTCTTTGATGAGTCCGCACCTCATGGTTAAGAGATCAGATTCTTCAGTATATTCCTCGATAGTATGATTTCCATTTCGTAGAAGTTTCAGAAGTTGGCTTAAAGGTAGTTTTCTGGTAAACATGATCTCTTTAGCTCTTTCTTCATTTTCTCGTAGGTTTCCTTTCCAGTAGTGGATTCAGCTCATATTATAAATTCTTACTTCACGAGTTCGCCTTGACTTTAATCATGTAGAGCATTCTCTTTTGGCATAGGAGCCTTCTAGGCCTACTGACTCTTATCTGGAAGGGCATATCGAGATCCCTTAGCCCACAAAGCCCTTGACTTTCCTTCTCTGCTTCGCATAGCCCATTTTTCAATTTCTTAGGTATTACCATGACCTTGAGGTACCCAAACTAAGGTTTTCGCTGGGTGGGTGGTCCTTCTCTTTGACGTCAATCATTTGGCTTACTTGAGGGGTGAGATTTTTCTTTTGAGGTGAAAGGGTCGTCCTCTTACTTGACCATGGCATCGCCAACATGAGTCTGTGTTCGGTGGTTGATAAGCTACTAGTTGATATTTAGTTTAGGGCTTGTTATTTCTTTTTACTTTTCCCAACAAGGTGGAGGGCCATCGCAGAAAGTAACCTATCTTCGTAGTTCCAAAGACAGGAATTGGGTAGTAGGGGGCGGCACCCTTGGTCTTCCTTTTCTTGCCGCTTCGCTTCCAGACATAGGATATATTAGATTAGAGGAATGAATGAGGTATTGCTGACCAGGTAAGAGAGATCTTCCTAATTACACCAGTAAAGTCGGAGTAAGTGGATTGGCGTTACGTTATCAGATCCAAGCTCAACGGTATTGAACTAATTAACAAAGTCATCAGGTTGCATCTTTCCTTCAAACTCAGGTAAGTCTCCTTTCATGTTGAGATTTTGACTGGAATGATCTCATCCCCTTTGCATACCTTCCAACAACATGTTTTTTTAAAAGGGGTTTTCGTCTTCCTCATCATCGGAACTCCCACCACCATGGCTTTGAGTGTCGATGTGAGCGACACGATAAGTGAATTGTTGAATCATTCTTTTAATTTCATCCATGTCGTCTGTAGTGTTACAACCCTTTATTCAGACACCACCTCGACCACTCTTGTTATGAGCCATGGAGGCTTCTCTCCACCCACAAGAACCTGGCTTTGATACCAAATTGATGGGGAGATGGTATTGCAAACACGAACCTCCAACAAAACTGCACCAACACTAGAAATATACAACAAACACTCACAATTTGCGGTTAAATTTAGCTGCGATTTCTAAATTCAAATTCAACGTGACCAATTGGTCTACAAGAAAAGGTTTAAATAACAACTACACCCAATGAATATAAGGAAAACATAATTATAGTATAATCAGGAAAACCAAAATAGAAAAGGAAGTAAACCAGTAGTATGAAAGGTCTCCTAATTTATTTCGAGCAATAATATTTGAGGTAATTAGGAGGCTTGATTGATCGCTTTGGCTTCCCTAATTTTGCTTGGGATGCACTTCCCCAAGAGATAATATTTTTAATTGTGTGGATTGTGTGCTAAACTGTCACGCCCCGGACCGGGGGGGTCGGTGGAAACCCCGCGCCCAGTGCGTGAGAAAGTAAAATAAAATAAAAAGAAGCCGAAACATGAGTTTAAAATAAACTTCTATTATAAAAATAGATCCAAAATCTTACAACTTTACAATAAATAAATAAAGCTCTATCACTCTCATCTAATTCAGACTCCATCGATTTAGTCATTGTCTTGCCCACTAATTCATCTGAAAAATTAAACAGGATAAGGGATGAGCAACTATTGCTCAGTGAGTAGATTATGTAATATGCCAGTCAAGCAATGTTGTTTTACATACTCTAGAAAATATCATGAAAAGATATACCAATCCAAATCATATCACCATCATTTCATATCTTGGTTATTCTTCATAGCATGTAACCAACCACGTGACCCCTATTGGCCTTCTTGTCTTATGTCCCCGTGTGGTACATCTATCCCTCAGATACCCCAACATTGAAGTTCTCATGTTCCATGAATAATACATACTTCACAAATATTCCAATCAATATATGTATATGTAGTGTGAAAGATTGCTCCAAATTAGACATGCTTGACTTGAAATGGAGAGATATTTGTAAATAGAACAAATCCACGATAATTCATGGTTTTCATATTTTATCACAAAATAAGAACTTTTAGAACACATTACATAAACCACTCACCTCGATAATGAGAGCTCTTCAAATAAATTGGCAAGACAACCCATCTACCTATCTTCATGTACTATCACCTAAACCAAGCTCCAAGAGTTTCATCACCACTCTTTCTCCTTCTTTCTAATTTATCATGTGTTGAAACTATAAGGTAATGCTCCTATTTATAGTGTTTATAGGGATATGATAAACTTCAATATTAAAAGGATAAGAACATCCAAGTTTATCCAAAAGATAAATATCCTAACAAGATAAGATCGTCCAAGTTTATCCAAAAGATAAATATCTTAAAAAGATAATATCATCCAAGTTTATCCAAAAGATAAATATCTTCCTTTATCCATTTAAAATATGGGTCTTCACATAAACCAAAATACTAATGACATTCTATTGCCTGCAATCTTAGTCTAAGATAATTAAGTAGGCGGTCATCCAAATGGGGGGGGCTAAATGTGCCTAGATTGGATGGCTATCAGGTGTTAGCTACCATAAATATTCATTGGAACATAATACACAGGGAGATACATGGTATTATGGAAGCCTTCTTAGCTCAAAACCACAGCCCAATATCCCTCAACAAATCAACATCATGCTCATTCCCAAAGTCCCAAACTTGGAGACTCATATAAAAGGTAATGGCCAACCGGTTAAAATCTTTCATGCCGCAAATTATATCACTTGCTCATAGTGCATTTGTCTTTACTCACTACATCCAAGATGTAGTCCACCAAAACCTATAAGTTAGGTATGAATGTGGATATGAATTAAACATATGATCGAGTGAAGTCAAACTTTCTCGAGGTGGCTATGCTTAGGTTGAGGTTTTACGCTAGCTAGGTACACTACTTATTATCCTAGTTAAGATTATGGAAGCCAAGGGATACTTTCAACCCTACAATGGACATTAGGTAGGGAGAAGCTCTCTCCTCATATCTATTTTATTTATTTTAATATTATGAGTCTAGTCATTTCCCGCTTAATACAAAAGGCTTATGATGCTAACTATTTGCAATGTCTCAAATTTAGTAGGAATGGTCCCATGCTTACCCAACCTCCTTGTGGATGACACCTTGCTCTTCTTTAAGGCCAATGCTTAGAATTATGGTAACTTGAGATTGTTGTTGGACGTTTATTGTCGAGTGTTGGGACAACAAATAAACTATAGAATATCAAGTGTTTTCTTCAGTCCAAATACCTCGCTAAGAGGATGCGAACGAGCTTGGGACAGTTATTGGGGTGTCTATTGTGAGGGACCGAAGGAAGTATTTGTACTAGCCAAAAATTAGGGGTATAAAGAAAATGGGTGCTTAAGAATCTATAAGGGAGAACTTGGTGTGGAAGGTTGAAGGGTGGAACAGAGCATGCTCTCCCAAGCTGAGAGAGAAGTATTATTAAAGTTATTACACAGGGAGTCCTGACGTACCCAATATGAGTCTTCTTGTTACCTGAAACTTTCTGTAAAAATAAAAATAAAATTAAAGAAGGAGATATCTAAAGTTTAGTGGGATTAGAGGCATAATGAGATAAAGATGAACTGGGTTACTAGGCTTATCTTGACCTCCCAATACCTATGGGAGGGATGGATTTCACAGACTTTCATGATTTTAATTCAGCGTTGTTGGCTAGACAATGTTATAGGCTCATCAATGAACCTAATTCCATGTGGGCTTAGCTAATTAAAGCTCAATACTTCCAAGAGTATAATTTTCTCGAAGGAAAAAAAGAAGAAGAAAAAGGTAAGGCATCTTAGGTGTGGACATGCCTCATTGAAGGAAGAAATGTAAGCATGAATAGAGCAAAATGGCAATTTATGAATGCGACTCGAGCTAAATTATGGACAACAAATAGGAAATGATCATGTGTAACTTGGAACCTATTCACACTTTTGTCTCGGTGGAGGAGGAACGTAAGCAGAGAGATGGATTGCATTGTCTGGCTTGAAGATAAAAATGGATATCATAGAATCCAAACCCACCATCATATGAGCGTAGCTAGAAGATCATCTACATCTCTGTTGATTGATCCCAAGGTGTGGAAGACAATATTGCATGTTGAAGTTCCCCTAAAGGTCGAACACTTACTATGGCATGCACTCAATGGTCACTTGGCTAGTGCTATGAACCTTACAAGTGTCGGCTTCTCACCACCCCCTTATGTCCCATTTGCAATGATTAGGAAGAGTCAAACGAGTATATATTGCAACTTTTCCCATGGGTTGAACTTGTTCGGTTTGGAGGCCATCGAAACTATAGAATTGAAACCCTACATTAATGGATATGAAGTTGAGTGACCAGGGATGTAAACACAAAGGTGGAGGGTGTGAGTATTCTCTTTCAAATTTTCATAATGTGTCAGGCAATTTGGAAAGCTCATAACATAGTAGGCTTTGATAAATGCAATGGTTTCCTCTTGAATTCACCCTATTGAATTCTTTCTTGTGTCTCTCTCTTGAAAATTCACTTTTTTAATTATCTTCTCTTACTTTTTACCTCACCTTAAAAGTCATATCTACAACTCATAGGACTTATGTTACAAGTTAACTATGAATAGGTCCTATTAAATTAGGCTAGAAAACCCCAAAATAATAGGAAACCACGTCAAAATAGTGTGCCGTACTATTCACGTGACGACCGGTCGTCAGGCTTGGATGACCGATTGCTTTGGAGTATAACATCAACGTCAAGCTCTTGGCCAAAACAAATCAGTCTCCTGCACACTAGCTTCCTCGAGATTTCTTCCTCTCCTTCTCCCTCTCCATTCTTGTAAACCCTTAGTTTCCTTCTTCCTCCTGCATTTGTGGTGAGCCAAAACACAACAAAGGCAACTTTTCCACTAAGTGGGCAGCTCCTGCTACTCCAATCATAAAAATAAAAATTTATGCAACTTGGCATCAGTTATCGAAACGTTACAATTATAATCGAAAGATTGTCATAGAATATATTAAATTTCATAACACCATAGTACTTGTTTTAAAATAAAAAAATAAAAAGAATTTAGTGGGGGCCTAGGATCACACTAGTCCCAATGTTCCTCCGCCCCTACCACCCAAGGTAGTTAAGGTGGGGATAATATCGGTACATGATCTATTGGGCCTAACTCCACCTTAGATGGTTAAGGTAAGGACAATATCTGTTGAAGATGTGGAAAGATTCATGGCAATAAATTTTATTTTGTTACCTTGTTTAGATAGTTAACATCTTACTTTATGGTCTATATATATATATAATTTAGAAATTTATTTTCTTACCTTACGTAGCACTCTTTCCCCTATAAAAAATACAATAAGTATTATAAAGACATATACTAGAAATACCATTTTTCACATGGTACGAGGGACTATATTGATCCATTAAACTTTTCCATTCTTCCTACGCTTGTCAACCATGTTTGAATGGCCTCCACTACTTCTTTCAAATCTAATAGGAAGAAATCGGTTAATAAGGACACGACGTTATCCATAGCATACGCGACTTCTTCTTATTGGAAAAATTGGCTCACATTAAGATGCAAGTGTCGTAAATGGCGATTGGTGGCCAGGTAGGCGCGACCGGTAGTTTTGAAGTATAGTTGAAATTCGGAAAAACGCAGAAAGTGATCGGTCGCCAGGGAATTGCGCCGCCATACTTGGTTGATTTTTTCACGCATTTTTCAGGTTCTTTTTACTTGTGTTTTGGTTCTCTACCTAACTTCAAGTGTCTCCACAGACTTTTATGGGTTTCAGAAAGTTTGGCAAGATGCGAGAAAAGTTGGAACATCATTTAAGGTTGTTGGTTGGCTTGTTTCATAGCACTTACTCTATAGTTTCCTCAAATTACGGGTCAATGTAGGGTGGCTGATGTTAAAGAGTGGTTTCCCAATTATCTACTTAAGTGGGAAGTGCTGAGACTACAAGCAAGAAGCTTAAGGAGTTCAAGGGGTTGAGGGCTTGAGAGCAAGCCAAGAAAGCCAAAAGGAGAGTGCTCAAGGATTAGAGTCTTGCAAGTCTATAAACCAAGGAAGGGAAACACCAAGTATGAGAGAGTGTTCTCAAGTGCATCAAAGTGTTGAGCAGGGGTGAGAGAGAAAAGAGAGCTTGGGGAGAGAACGAAGCAAATATGGGAGAAACTCGATGAGATGTTTGCAAGGAATTGTTGTCCAACAAGCTCTTCTTCAAGGAGAAACTCCTTAATCTTTGAATGGAGGAGGAAGGATATCTGATGAAGCACCTAACCAATTTTAATAAGTGTGTTGCTGAATTGCAAATAATGGAAGTGTTGTATAATACAAAGGATAAGGCACTCATGTTTTTGACATCCTTGCCTCCGTCTTATAAGCATTTCCGAACTACGCTTTTGTTTGGGAAGAGTACTTTGAATTTTAAGGAGGTGGTGCAAGATATGATGACACATCGTAGGATATCCTAACATTTGGAGGAGAACTCTCAAGATGCTGGTCTATTAGCAGGGAGCCGTTCAAACAAGCGTAGAGGCAAGAGAAGCAATGGGAGGAATGCTAAGTTCAAGGACAATGAAGGCTGCTTCGAGTGTGGATTTCCTGTTCATTGGAAGCAATATTTTCCGGTATGGAAGGAGAAGTAGAAAAAGATGAAGAATGATGAAAGTTCAAGCTCAGCTCACGTGTCTATTGGAGACACAAATAATGAACTTTTGATGATTACGGAGGAGAGTAACGGGGAAGTCATGGCAGGTTCTTTAGGTAAGAGTTCTACTTCCAGTTGGATTTTAGATTTCAAGTATTCTTATCATATTTGTTCAAATAAGTGATGTTTGACACATATGAGGCTAAGAAGGCATGCAAGATTATGTTGGTATACAGAACTACATGTGAAGTTTTAGACATAGGGAAGATCAAGTTGCAAGATGGTGATGTTTGAAGTCTTAGCAAGGTAAGATTTGTACCTTCACTATAAATAAATCTACTCTCTCTTAGCTTTTTAGATGGAAAAGGGTACTCTTACAAGGTCGAATGAGGGAAGCTCGTAGTCACACAAGGTTCCGTTGTGGTTATGAGGGGGGAGATTTAACCAAACAACACTTACCAACTTTTGTGTAGTACAACTATTGGTGGAGCAAAGAAGTCTACCAAGGTATACTCAGATAAAAGGAAGGCCGAGTTGGGTATGTCTTGTACCAAGGAAGAGCAAGCAACATATCTAAATGTCAAGGAGCCGATTTAACATAATGCACAGTTCCAGGTTTTCTCTAGACAAGTTGGGTAAGAAAGGTTAGTTAAGATTCCTTAATTAACATTTCATCATCAGAGGTACTTGATTTCAATAATGTAGAAGTTGTGGAGTCGAAGGAAAAGGTTCACAAAAGTGAAATCAAGACAAGGGATGATATCAAGAATGTTGTTGAAGATAAGTTTCTTGCCAAAGTAGTCATACAAGGAACTCCATTTGAGGCGGAGCTTGACACAAAGGTTGAAGAATGAGGGCAACAACAACAAACTCACAAAGAGGTTATACTTGAGATGGAGCCATCGTCAATTACGAGGTGCAGGTCCAAGGAATCCATCAAACCGTCCCTAGGTTTTGGATGGATAGACTAGGAAGTTTCACCCATGTTTCGGAGTGTTGTAGGGAGCATGAAGCCGGAAAGTTAGAAATGTGCATTGATGTAAAGGAATATGTTCTTAAATCCAAGAGCAAGGTTAGCTAACAGGGGATTTATTGAACAAGGATAGGTAGAGGTTTGCATATCAAGGTATGTCAAGAATTTAAGGTTCTAAGAAGGCAAGAAGTAAGGAGTTTGGCATGCTATGAAGGAGCTCTTGTGAATTACTAGAACTATTTCTAAAATGTTGAAGATGTTCTAGAGGTCAATAATGGTTCACAGGTGATTAATGGTTCTCCAAGGCGGAGATTGTTGGAAAAATTAGCTAACATTAAGTTGCAAGTGTCGCAGAAGGCGACCGGTTACTAGTAGGTGTGACGGGTCATTTTGAAGCAGAGTTGAAATTCTAAAAAATGCAGAAAGCGATTGGTCACCAGGGAATTGCGACCGGTCATTTTCAGACAGATTGCATACCGGTGAGTTTTCCTCAATGCGACGGTTGCTTAGGGACGTCTGGTCGTCGCCGTCTGGGTTGATTTTTCCACACGTTTTTCAGGTTCTTTTCACATGTGTTTTGGTTCTCTACCTAACTCCAAGCACCTCCAAAGACTTTTATGGGTTCTAAGAAGTTTGGCAAGATGTTGGAAAAGCTGGAACATCATTTAAGGTTGTTGGTTGGCTTGTTTCATAGCACCTACTCTATGGTTTCCTCAAATCATGGGTCAATGTAGAGTGGCTGATGTTGAAAGTAGGTTTCCCACTTGTCTACTTAAATAGGAAGTGTAGAGACTACAAGTAAGAAGCTTAAGGAGTTTAAGGGGCTAAAGGCTTGAGAGTAAGCCAAGAAATCCAAGAGGTGAGAGCTTAAGGGTTGGAGTCTTGTAAGTCTAGAAAACAAGGAAGAGAAACACCAAGTGTGAGAGAGTGTTCACAAATGCATCAAAGTGTCGAGCAAGGGGTGAGGGAGAATAGAGTTCAAGGGGTTTTTCTTTGAAAACCAAAGTTTGTAACTTATTCATTCATTAGTGAATTTCTCACGGGGATCACCAAAGAGGATGTAGGCAATTGTTGAACCTCTATAAATTCTTGTGTCATTCCGAGCTTGGTTATTTTCTGTGGGTGTTTGATTCATTCATCATTGTGTTTTGTCCAAAGTCCATCAACAACAAGATCATTAGGAGAGAAAATTCAATTATACAACACTTCTCCCCTTTATTTACCTCATTCTAATAACCTTGGTGTGATTATCTTTACATAGACACTACTTGGTGACAATTATCCTACATGGTCTCGTGCCGTAAGCATGGCTCTTGATGCCCAAAACAAACTCGGGTTCATTGACGGCAAGATCACCAAACCTGAGGATTCTTCAACCAAATTTCATCAATGGACCATGTGTAATAGCATGGTTCTATCTTGAATTGTTAACACTCTCTCTCCCGAGATATCTAATAGTGTTATCCATAATGCTATAACATGCAAAGTTTGGGAGGATCTCCGTAGATATTTTTTCTCAAAAGAATGCTCTTGGGATTTTTGAGATTCATCACACCATTGCCAATCATACACAAGGTAACTCAAGCCTTTTATTATACTGTTTTGAAAGGTTATTGGGATGAGTTATCTTAATATGTTTCGTTAACCTTTTGCACTTGTGGAGCTTCTCAAACTAGCGTGAATCACATTTAAGAAGAGCATCTTATGCAATTTTTTTGCTGGGCTAAACTAGTCCTATTTTAGGGTTCGTAGTAATATGCATCTTTAGGATCCTTTGCTGACTGTCAATCGTGCCTACTCCTTACTCTTACAAGATGAATACCAACGTTCTATTTAACTTGTAATCACAATATCTCTTGATCAATCTACCAAGGCAATCAATTGACCGTAGTCTCAGAAGCCATTTTATCACTGCAAATGTTGTGATACTGAAGGTCACTCAAAATCCCGATGTCGAAAAAAACTGCAAGCAAAAATGATATGTTTTGCACATTTTGTGATACAACAGGGCATACAGATTCTCATTGCAAAAATAAGAATGGTACTACCAAGACCAATTCTTCTTCCTCATGTAATGCCTCTACTATTTCTTTTGTCACGACAATCACTAGCACTCCAGCTGGACCAATTCTAACTCATGAACAATACAATCAACTAATTGCCATGTTTTCATCCAGTAAAAATAATTCAATGGCTAATGTCGCAGGTAACCCATTATGTTTTCATTCTTCGTTCAATCTTAGTTCTTGGATCATTGATTCCGTCGCCACTGACCACATGGTCTCTAGTTATAATATGTTAGACAACATGACCACTCTTAATACTGCTCCTATTAAATTATCTACTCGACAAACATCTAATATTACTCATATTGGCTCTTCTAAACCCTTACCATCTTTACAGGTGACAGGGCTAAAAGAAATGAATAACCGAGCTTAAGCCTAAACATATGAAGTTGGGGCTAGCCTAGTATATGAACATAACACAACCGAAAGCCCCAATACAATTGAACTTGGATTTGGCTTTAGGATGCTAAAAATATAATTCAAATGGGTTTCTAAAACAATTGATATGCAATGATCAGACTCTTACCTGGATTGAAGTGTATTTTTTGGAGGATTTTTCAAGGTACTCAGTTCGTAGCTCACCTACCTCCCCAACTTCATATGTTTGGGCTTATGCTCGATTATTCATTTCTTTTAGCCTTGTCGCAATTAGGATATAATAAGTGCATTTACAACCTGATTTTCGTTTCAATCTTCTATTTGTTTGCAAACTTGCCAAGCTGCTTAGTTGTTCCATTACCTTTTATTCTGATCATTGTGTTTTGCAAGACCTGAGTTCGAAGAGGGAGATTGGTAAGGGATTGGAACGTAGTGGTCTTTATTATTTGGCTCCTGACATACTTTCCATTGCTAATTCCATTGTTGTTTCCCCAAGTTTCAATCTAGGACACTCACACTTAGGTCATCCATCTAAATTTATTCTTCCCACCTACAAAATTTTCATTCTAAAATTTCTATTGTTAATAATCATGTTTGCACCATTTGCCCTTTAGCTAAACATTGTAGACTTTCTTTTCCCTCAAGTACTATTTCAAGAAATGCTTGTTTTAATTTGATTCATTGTGATGTGTGAGGTCCTTATTCTGTTGCTTCTCTTTCTGGTGCTAAATATTTTTTAACTATAGTAGATGATTATTCTCGTAGTACTTGACTTTATTTAATGCAACATAAATTAAAGTAACTACCTATCTGCCTAGTTCTTTTTTATATGATTAAAACACATTTTAATCTTACTATTCACCAAGTTCATACCGATAGTGAAACTGAATTTTTTAATCACACCATTAAACATTTTTTTTTTCTTCAGTTGGTCTCATTCATCAACATAGTTGTGTGGCAACACCGCAACCAAATGGCATTGTTGAGCGCAAACATCGTCATCTTTTAAACATTGCTCGTTCTCTTTGTTTCCAATTGAACTTGCCTTTATCTTTTTGGGGAGATTATGTTCTTACTACTACATATTTAATTAATCATTTGCCCACAAAAATTTTAAAAGGAAAAACACCTTATATGTTCTTTTTGGCAAGTCACCCTCTTATGCACATTTATGTATATTTGGTTGCCTTTGTTACGGGCATAATCTTTCTCCTCACTCAAAGTTTGATAAACGAGCCAAACCATGCATATTTATTGGTTATCCACCTTCTCAAAAGGCTTACAAAATTTATGATCTTCACACTAAGAAGGTTTATACTTCACGTGATGTCACTTCTTATGAAATTGTATTTCCTTACAATTTATCCCACACAAATACCATGCCCAACATCTTACCTCTTCCTATCCTTGAATTTGAGCCTTCTGACCTTACTACAACTTTCGTACCTACACAATCTCTGAACCCCATTGTTGAAAGAAAAAATTCGGCCAAAGACATTTATCATTTATGCCAAATATAAAAAAAGTAAATGATAAATGCAAGCCAACAGGGGTTCCTAAAATTTTGGGATATCTATTATTTTCTAAATTCATGAGATAATAGGCCTAAAAGGAAGGCTAAATCTGTTAAGCATGGATTTGAAATTCAAAAGCATTATTTGATCAAGAGAGTCTTATCTAGTTGGCCTATAAAAAGGCTACATTAGAAAAAAAGAAAGGACAGACGACATATTAAAAAAAGTCGCAGGAGAAATTGGGGCAGTGTAGAGAAGAGAGAAAATTTCTACAGGTATTCTGTCATTTTTATTTTCCTTTTCTTGGGCATAGCAGGCCACAAATTCATGGGTGAGAAACCCCTAAATTATATGGATGAAAATCCATGGGTGAGTAACTTGGAAATTGTTTGGATATAAAAATCCATGGGTGAGTAACCCTGAAATTATGTGGATGAAAACCCATGGGTGAGTAACCCCAAAATTTTTGGATGTAAAAATCCATGGGTGAGTAACCCGAAATCATTTGGATGTAAAAATCCGTATGAGTGAGAAACCCAGAACCTCTGTAGATGAAAAAAATCTGGAAAATGGATATGCAAATAAAAAATGGGTTATTGTTGAGAATCAAAGATTATCCTTTAGTTTAGGGATTGTATAATAGAATAAGAATGTTATCTTATTTGATTTCTTGTATATATTCTTTCCTAGCTAGTTAGCTTACTTGTAGGAGAAACCTACGGAATGTATTATATAAACATACATCAATGATCAATGAGAATTATTCTGGTCAAATATCTTTTCATACCAATTTTACATGGTATCAGAGCAGAGGAAACTCTAGCTCTTGGCTCTAGCCGCACCTGTCAAATAATCATCTTTCAACCCTAATTTTCATCCTTTCCTTGCCGCTGCCACCATGACCAAAGACCAAGAATCCGCTGCATCAGGAAGCAAAAACGATGCTTCCGATCCCTTTTTCATTCACCATTCCGATCATCCTGGAATGGTTCTTGTTTCCAAAATCCTTAATGGAAACAATTATGCGACATGGTGTCGCTCTATGCGCATCTCCCTAAGCGCGAAGAAAAAATTAGGGTTCGTGAATGGGACAATCAAAGCCCCTTCGGAGAAAACTAAGCCTGAGAGTTTTAAGGTTTGGCAGCGTTACAACGACATGGTTTTATCTTGGCTGCTCAATTCGATAGAACCATATATTGCAGAAAGCGTGTTATACTCCTCCACCGCATAAGAGATTTGGGAGGACCTTAAAGAACGTTTTTCCCAACTTAACGCTCCTCGTATTTCAAGATACAACGCACCATAGCTTCCTTCTCATAGGAGCAGATGTTCGTTGCTGTTTATTATACCAGGATGAAGAGTTTGTGGGATGAGCTGTCTTCTTACAGTGATGTCCCAGCTTGTTCTTGCGGTGCCATGAAGAAGCATGTCGAATAGGAGGAACGAAACTCGTTGATGCAGTTCCTTATGGGGCTTAATGAGTCCTATAGCACCATTCGAGGCCAGATACTTCTTATGCAGCCTCTCCCTATGGTTCGCAAGGCTTATTCTTTGATTACCCAGGAAGAAAAGCAGCGTGGTTCCAGCCAAGCAATCACCGAACCAGCAACTATGGCGGTTCGAAACAATCAGCGTTCAAATTCTTCTGGGCGCCAACCTCTTCACTGCAGCCATTGCGATCGGGATCATCATACAGTGGACAAGTGCTACAAGCTACATGGCTATCCCCCTGGACACAGGCTTCACAAATCTGGGAAAGGCAAAGGGAAAGTTAGCAGCGGTTCCGCCAATAATGTGGCCTCCAATGGTCCATTCTTGCAGGAGATTCATACAGCTATGCCATCTTTATTCGAGGATCAATGTAAGAAAATTCATGCCATGATGAGTGACAACACTGATCCATCTCACGTTGCACCATAAGCCAATACCGCCTTAACTTCTTCAGGTATTTCCGAATTGTTACCCAATTTACATTGGATAATTGATAGTGAAGCAACTCATCATATTACATCGAATTCAAAATTACTTACCAAGAGGATGAGTACTTCCTCTATGTTGCTAGTCACTATGCCTAGTAGAGAAACAGCACCAATTGCGTCTACTGGGAATCTTCCTTTGAACTCTTATTTTTATTTACAAGATGTGTTATGTGTGCCTACATTTAAAGTTAATCTGATGTCCGTAAGTCGACTTACGAAAGGATTACAGTGCTTAATAATTTTCTTTCCCACTTGGTGTATTTTACAGGATTTGAAGACGAGGACGACGATTGGTTTGGGTAAGGAGCGTGATGGACTCTACTACCTTGTGGCGTTGGCGTCTGATAGAACACCATCCACCACATGACCTTCCTGTCACCTAGTTACAACTCCTGGAGATTTATGGCATCGCCGTTTAGGGCATCTTTCATCCTCTCGTTTACAATTTTTAGCAAAAGATTTGAATTGTTCATTTTCTTTCCATAATGTTTGTGATGCTTGCCATTTTTCTAAACAAACTCGCCTTCTTTTTGGCATTAGTTCAATTTCAACTTCAAGACCTTTTTCCCTTATTCATTGTGATATTTTGGGACCTCACAAAGTTCCTTCCCTTTCTGGGGCTCATTATTTTTTAACTATAGTGGATGATTATTCTCGTTTTACCTGGGTTTTCCTAATGCATCATAAGCATGAAACACAAGGGCTTCTAAAGTCTTTTTTTTCCATGGTTCAGACCCAATTCACTGCTAGAATCCAAGCAATTAGGGTAGACAACGGGGGTGAATTTTCTTCATTGCGTGATTTTTTTAAAGAACAAGGCACCATTTATCAACATTCTTGCATCTACACACCCCAACAAAATGGTGTTGTCAAACGTAAGCATCGCCATATTCTTGGGACCGCACGTGCTTTGCGATTTCAAGCACACTTGCCTTTCCGTTTTTGGGGGGAATACATTCTCACTGCCGTTCATTTGATTAATCGATTTCCCACTTTAGTTCTTTCCAAACAAACCCCTTTTGAACGTTTATATCACAAAACCCCATCATATTCACATTTACGAGTATTTGGTTGCCTTGCATATGTTACTATAGTTCACCCTACCAAAAAGTTTGATTCTCGAGCAGTTAAATCTATTTTTATTAGGTACCCAGTTGGCCAAAAGGCATATAAGCTCTATGATTTGTCCACTCAAAAATTATTCACTAGCCGAGATGTTTTATTTAAGGAAGATGTCTTTCCTTTTTCTACTCCAATTGTTGGTCCCACCACCATCCCAAACACTAGCCTTCCTTTACCCATTTTAGCCCATGACTCATCTCCACCACAAAATTCCAATCTAGCTCCTGAGCCCACAGAGCACACTTTGCCTATTAGTCTCATGCGTCCCATTCCATCTACGCCTCCTTCTACAGATTTTTCTCTTCCAGCACTAGATCCTCCTGCAATCCAATCCTCTCTTCCACCTACTGCACCACCTTCTCCAGCACCACCCGTTCAACCCACTCGCCAATTTGAACATCACAAGGTTTGAATGTGCACCTTCAAGACTATGTTTGCTCTCAAGTCACGCTACCCAAAGCTGCCTAATCGGAGTCTTCGTCTTCACATCGCACCTCAGGTACTCGTTATCCCTTGAGCAACTTTATTTCTTATCATCGTTATACACCAGCACATCTTGCTTTCATTACTCAACTCAGTCATAGTGTGGAGCCACGTTCTTTCTCTGAGGCCAATTCTGATCCTAACTGGCAGCAAGCCTTGAGCTCTGAACTTCAAGCTTTAGAGTCCAATCATACATGGACTCTTACTTCTCTTCCTCCTAGTAAGCACCCTATTGGTTGTCGGTAGGTCTACAAGATCAAACATCATTCTGATGGCTCTATTGAACGATACAAAGCTCGGTTAGTCACCAAGGGTTATACACAGACAGAAGGTGTTGATTTTCATGATACTTTTTCTCATACAGCCAAGATGGTTACTGTCCGCAGCCTTCTTGCACTTGCCGCTGCTTCCTCTTGGCCCATTCATCAACTCGATGTCCATAATGCCTTCCTTCATGGGGATCTCCATGAAGAGATTTTTATGACACCACCACCTGGTCTTTAGCGACAGGGGGAGAATCTGGTATGTCGCCTCCACAAGTCTTTATATGGCCTCAAGCAAGCTTCTCATCAGTGGTTTGCAAAATTTTCTGAAGCTATTCAAGCTGCTGGTTTTACTCAGTCCAAAGCAGATTATTCCTTATTCACGTGCAAAAGAGGAAAGTCGTTCATTGCTCTCTTGATTTATGTTGACGATATATTGATCACAGGAAATAACTTGGGTGCCATTAATTCTCTTAAAATTGTTCTTCATACTCGCTTCCGCATTAAAGATCTCGGTGACCTTAAATTCTTTTTGGGTATTGAAGTTTCGCGTTTAAAGAAAGGCATTAGCATCTCTAAGAGGAAATACACCATTGACATCCTTAAAGATAGTGGTTTTCTTGGGGTACGACCTGTCTTATTTTCCATGGAACAAAATTTGAAATTATCTGACACAAGTGAATTGCTTAAAGATTCAGCCAAGTACAGAAGGTTAGTGGGTCGTTTGATTTACTTGACCATCACAAGACCAAACATTACATATGCAGTGCATGTGCTCAGTAGATTTATGCATGAGCCACGTAAACCTCATATGGAGGTGGCGTTGCGCATTTTGAAGTACCTCAAAAACACTCCAGGACAAGGTTTATTTTTTCCAGCTCAAAATGACTTGAGATTGCGAGCTTATTGTGATTCTGACTGGGGAGGTTGTCCAACCACCAGAAGATCTACCACTGGATATTGTGTTTTTCTTGGAAACTCCTTGATTTCTTGGAGATCAAAGAGACAGAAAACTGTTTCACTTTCTTCAACAGAAGCATAATACAGAGCTATGACTGGTGCTTGTTGTGAATTGACATGGTTGCGTAGTTTGTTACGAGATCTTCAGTTGCCACATCGGAAGGCAGCAATACTTCATTGCGACAACCAAGCTGCATTACATATAGCAGCAAATCCTGTTTTACATGAGCGAACACGACACATTGAAATGGATTGTCATTTTATCAGAGACAAAATCCAAGATGGTTATGTTACTACAAAGCATGTTGCTTCTTCCCAACAAATAGCAGACATCTTCACCAAAGCATTGGGCAAAGATGATTTCGCTCGTATGTCACGCAAGTTAGGAGTTCTTGACATCCACTCTCCAACTTGAGGGGGAGTGTTGAGAATCAAAGATTATCCTTTAATTTAGGGATTGTATAATAGAATAAGAATGTTATATTATTTGATTTCCTGTATATATTATTTCCTAGCTAGTTAGCTTACTTGTAGGAGAAACCTACGGAATGTATTATATAAACATACATCAATGATCAATGAGAATTATTCTGGTCAAATATCTTTTCATACCAATTTTACAGTTATACCTCTGCCTTTGGTGAGTCTGACCAGCTTTCTCCGTCTCTGTCAAGAAAACAAAAGCACACTAATTCCCTCTTCGTGCCTGCGCTGCTCTGAAATAAAAAAAGAAAAAGAAAAAAAGATCAGCCGCTGGCATACAGAATAAGGAAAAAAAACTATCAGAACAAAGGAAAAGCGCACAGCCCTTTGGGTTTGGTTTTTTTGTTGGGGTCGCATACAAACAGGACCAAGAAAGCCAAAACAAAAGGGATTCCACAAAAAGGAAAGAAGTCCTGAAAGGGGAAGCCACGCTACAGACTTTGGAATTGTGTTTGTTTTTTTGAAAACAGTAGACAAAAGCATGTGTGGCTAGTGTGTGATTAAAAAAGATATATATGGAAAAGTTGCTGAATGAAGAAAAGAGAAGACAACCATGCGGGCTTTGGCTTGGTCTGTGCAGTGTGCAGATAGCGGCAGCAAATTAAAAAAAACAAGAGAAGAAGACTCATGTCAAAAAAAATGGGGAAGAAGAGTAAAAATGAAAAGAAACCAAAGGAAAGTGGCTGACCTCACTTGGTTTGAAAAGGAAGAGGGTGGCTGATGCCACTTTGTTGGAGATTAGAAGAAAAGAAAAAAAAGACACAGGAAACTTGGTGTTGCAGAAAAAAAAGAGCGGAAAAAGACAAAAAGAGTATGAAACCTCTTGATATGTTGCGGCGGTATTTTCTTCTGGTTTGCAAAGGTTCTGTACTAATTGTGACTTGGTGTACTCTTTTAAAGACGAAGGAGGTACAATGTTTGCTTTCAATTTGGACTGCACTTAAGCATTCCAGATAAATATAAAAGTGCATGGTCTGATTTTACCTGGAAACGAACTCTACAAAGAATTGAATAGCTATCAGGTTGTTTCAATCAGCTGCTGGACCAAGGCTTTTCTGGGCTCCTTTCTTGTGGGCTAACTGACAACAAATGTCAAAGGCCCGAAATAGAATAGTGGGCTGTCAAAAAATATTGCCCATTAATTCTCAAAGGCCCAAAATATTTAATGGGTGATATAAACAATTACCCATTAAATTGATAGAGGCTCAAATTCCCATTATATTGACAATGGATTAATTTTCTCAAACAAAAATTCTCAATTAATGGGCCACACTCACTCATTAATTTCCAATTTTTCTCATGGGACATCTACTCATGAAAATTCCAATGAGATTAAATTCAAATATCTCAAACACAAATTCTCAATTAATGGGCCACACTTACCCATTAATATCCAAATTTTCCCGTAGGTCATCTACCTATGAAAATCTCCAAATCGTCTCAAAGACACCAATCTTCAATTAGTGGGCCACACTTACCCATTAATTTCCAATTTTTCCTTATGGGTCATCTACTCATGCAAATCTCAATGAGATTAAATTCAAATCTCTCAAACACAAATTCTAAATTATTGGGCCACACTTACCTATTAATTTTTAATTTATCCCATAAGTCATCTTAGGAGTGGCATTTTAGACCGAAAAACCAAAAACCGCAAAAACCAACCAACAATTTACCGTAATGGAACCGCAATCGTGGAAAACCGAACCGCATTTGCGTTATGAAGAACCGAACCGCATTTGCGGTTGCGGTTGTGGTATTTGATTTTCAAAACTTGCGGTTACAGCAAACCGCGACTATATTTATAAATAAAAAAAATTACATTTTGTAGATAGCATTGGTGCTCAAACAACATAACGGAGTCCTTCAAATCCACTCACCACCACCAACACTTGAGTTTGTAACTTTAATTTGTAACATTGGTGTATTGTGTTTTCCTTTTAGTTTGTAACTTTAATTAACTTTGAATTGGATTTTTCCTTTGGGTCGTAATTTTAATTCATTTTGCATTGCATTTTCCTTTTGGTTTGTAACTTTAAAGGATTTAGAATTAGAATGCTTGAGAAGTTGAGGTTGTAAATGCTTGGGAAGTTTAACTTCAATTGGAATGCTTGAAATTGTAACTTTAATTTTCTTTAGGTGGTAAATGCTTGAGAAGTTGAGGAGGTTGTGAATTTATATATGCTTGAGAAGTTGAGGTTGTGAATTTATTTATTTAGGTTGTGAATTTATATTTTTGTGTTAAAGTATGCTTGAAATCAAAAGGCTTCAAAAGAAGCATCAAAATTAGGCCTAAAATGTGGAAGATTGGATTTTTATGACACAAAAAGAACTTGAGGTTTTAAACCGCTAATTCACGGTTTGCGGTTTCAAAAATCATCATACCACAAATAGTCAGTCAGTTTGCGGTTTGGACAAAAATTCGCTGTTACTGTATCGCAACCACCCCTACGTTATCTACCTATGAAAATCTCCACATTGTCTCAAAAACACAAATTCTCAATTAGTGGGCCACACTTACCCATTAATCAATTCAATTTGGAACTACGCCGGTTTGATCCCATCAAGGGTACGTAGGCAGTCTAACATCTCAATAGAGGCAACAGCAACCAAATTTGAATCACTGGTTACATCAACCAAATTCCTACAAATCAAATATCTACCCGTATGCAAATCAATTCCGAACTACGTTGGTTTGATCTCTTTGAAAGGGTACGTAGGCAATTTAGAGATTTCATCTAGATACAACCATCCCAAACACAATTCCATATCGAATCACTGGTTTATTCAACTAAATTCACTCAAACACTCCTCAAACAAATTCATTCAAATGCCTCCTTTGGCAATGAGTCATCTATTCATTACGAATCTTTGAACTACGAGTGACTTGATTCCCGCAAGGGATACGTAGGCACCCTGAGGTTGGACTTGGGAGCAGCCGCAAAACCAAACACATACGTTCTGTTTCTTTATGATGGAATCAAAGGGTTTTCCCTTGTAGTAAGGGATTGTAATTAAGAGACTTGCGTCTCGAATGAGTCGAACCTAAAATAATAAAACCCCATTAATTAATTAGTGATAGTGAAATAATGTTGAGAGATTCACATTTTCCTTCAACGCCCATTATAGAGACCACACCTTTTCCATCTCAAATTACCACCCCTTCCTCCTAACATCTACTTCTTCTCTCCCTCCTATTCCATTATCCTCTCCTCCATCTTTACCAACACCATCTCACTGTACTCCTCTTCCTGCTCACCATTGAAAGCCACCATGTTATCTTAGTGACTACACTGCAACCAATCTCAAGTTGATCTTCCCTTTTCCATTCCGGTTCAACATGGCACCAGGTACCCTTAATCCCATTATTTATCTTATGACAAATTCTCTATTAAACATCAAAGTTTTCTTGCTTCTATTACTACCATTGTTGAGCCTAACACTTTTGATGAAGCCACTAAATATCCTGAATGGTGTAAAGCTATGCAAAGTGAACTTGTTGCCTTAGAAGGTAATCATACATGGACTCTCATGGCCTTGCCTACTCATAAAAAAGCCATTGGCTGCAAGTAGGTCTATAAAATCAAACGGCATTCTAATGGCACTATTGAACAATGCAAAGCTCGCCTCGTTTCCAAGGGATATACACAAATAGAAAGGATTGATTATCATGAAACTTTTTCTGCCCATTCCCAAACTTACCATTTTGTTCGTGTTTTATTATCCTTGTCCACTGCCAAGGGTTGGTGTCTTCAACAATTAGATGTCAACAACGCCTTTTTAATGGTGATTTATAGGAAGAGGTCTACATGTAGCTCCCTCAAGGTTATCATGGCAAGGGGAAATATGGTGTGCCGTCTTAACAAATCACTTCATGGATTAGAGCAAGCTTCTCGGTGTTGGTTTGCAAAATTTTCCAAGCTTTACTTGATGCCAAGTTTTCTCAATCTAAAGCAGATTACTCCCTTTTTTATCTTCACAAAGGTAAGTCATCAATTTTCTTGCTTATATACGTTGATGATATTATTATTACAAGTACCGATGTTGCTATTATATCAATTATCAAAAATTTGATGCACCAACGTTTTCATTTAAAAGACCTTGGTGATTTAAAATACTTCCTTGGTATAGAACTGTCTCGTTCTTCAAAGGGATTGTATCTGAGCCAACGGAAGTATGCACTCGACATTTTGAAAGACTTGGGTCTTATGGGTGCACGTCCTACTTTCTTCCCCATGGAACAAAATCTGAAGTTAAACAATGAAGATGAGAACTATTACATAATCCAGAAACCTATAGAAGATTGGTGGGTCGCTTGATATATCTCACCATCACTAGGCCAGACATTGTTCACATAGTTCATATTTTGAGCCAGTTCATGCAAAGTCCCCGTGCAACTCATAAAGAGGCTGCATATCGATTATTACATCATTTGGAAGGGACTCCGGACCAAGGGATTTTGTTCTCAAATTCTAATAATTTTCAATTGAGAGCTTATTGCGATTCTAACTGGGCTAGCTATCTAATGACACGAAGGTCAACTACAGCTTATTTTGTACTTCTTGGAGAAAGTCCTATCTCATGGAAAACAAAGAAGCAAGATATTGTATCACGCTCATCAGCGGAAGCAAGATATAGAGCGATGGCTATGGCAACTTGTGAACTCCAATGGTTACGATATTTGCTTCATGATCTTGGTACGTATGTCACACCACACCAAGCTTACTTTATTGTGACAACCAAGCTGCTTTATACATAGCAGCTAATCCAGTATATCACGGGCGTACCAAGCATATTGAGCTCGATTGTCATGTTGTTCGAGAGAAGATTCAAAATGTTTATTTACATACTGCCTATATTCCTTCAAAGGAGCAACTCGTAGATGTCTTTACCAAGTCTTTAGGTAAAGATCAATTCCAACAACTGAAAAACAAGCTGGGTATTCTTGATCTCCGTACTCTAGCTTGAAGGGGAATAATGAAGATATGGAACGATTCATAGCAAGAAAGTTCATTTTGTTACCTTGTTTAGATAGTTAACACCTTACTTTAGGGCTGTATATTTGTAATTTAGGAATATATTTTCTTACCTTACATAGCACGCTTTTCTACGGATCCCGAGCCTCTTCATTTAGCATCAGTGTATTTACACACATGTACAAGAATGTCAACCACTAGATTAATTAATCTAATCAATTTTAATGAGTCCACATCAGTATAATTGTATTAGACTAAAAATCACCCGTTGCACCTAATCACTTACCCATTTCTCCTGCGGCTTTTCCCTTTCTCTCCCATAAATAATTATCATTTTATTAATTACCTTCACTTTCCCTCTTAGACTGCATTTAAATGTCAGATTTGCATTTAAATGACCATTACCTTATTCAAGTCATAAGGGGCAACATTGGATAAAAAAAAGATTAAAAATAAAATAATAAAAAGATTACATCATAAAATATTAAAAAAAGAATATAATTCTATGTAGCACAAAAGTCAAAGGGCTTGGATCAAAGCCATCAAATCCGAGGATTAAACCCAACTCCTCAATAAGAATTTGAATATGTATCAACTTTTCTGTCTTTTTATGAAGTAAAATGTATCATTGAGAGCCCAAAAAAAAGTTAAACCAGGAAGCGTATGCATTTTTCTGACTACGTACAGTTGCATAACGTCTTGATGTGCATTTGTCATTTTAATTTATTATGTACAAGCTGCTAATTTCAGCCGCATGGTAAGCTAAAGAATCTGGTTAGAAAACGTGGTTCTTCTAACATTACTCTGAAAGACTTTATCAACTGTGGTGCAACTAACTTCTCGTACCTTCATGACTAACCAAGCAACAAGAACGAACAACAGCCGCAGGTCATGCCATGGGAAAAGATGTTGACCATGGCACGTACTAAATCATCCATCTCCTACGTACGTCTTTCACTCTCTGTTGCCTTGAATATATAAGCCCCTCATGCACACACCTCATTTCACCGAGCTACTCTCTCCTTCTTTGTTGACCTGCGTCACGTCTTATTCTATATACAATTACGTTCTAAAAACTAATTAAGTGTAGCTAAGTAAGTTTGAAAACATAAGAAAAATAAATAAATCAGAATCATGGCGGGGGGATTTGGCGGGCCGACGGATGGCGAAGAATTTGAAGCAAAGATCACACCTATTGTGGTCATTTCTTGCATATTGGCCGCTAGCGGTGGCCTCATGTTCGGTTATGATATCGGCATTTCGGGTACATATATACGTGACTGTCTAGCTAACGATCTCATACATACGCACTACATTTTTATTTAATTCGATATATACCAATGCAGGCGGTGTTACATCGATGCCGGAGTTCCTACGGGAATTCTTCCCGGTTGTATACAAGAAGCAACAGATTCCAGGGCTTGAGAGCAATTACTGTAAATACGACAATCAAGGCCTGCAATTGTTCACATCTTCTTTGTACATCGCTGCCTTGATAGCAACCTTCTTTGCATCATACACAACCAGGGTCTTAGGTCGAAAGATGAGCATGTTCATTGCTGGGATTTTCTTTATAGTCGGAACGATTCTTAATGCTGCAGCCCAGAACCTTATCATGCTTATTGTTGGGAGGCTCTTACTTGGTTGTGGAGTTGGTTTTGCTAACCAGGTACATGAATATATGTTACTATACTTGTATCAAATCTTATTTAACCTGCTCTTAATGATGTTAGTTAATATTAGTTAATTAATTATTCGGTAAATAATTTGGTTATCTATAACAGGCGGTGCCACTTTTCCTTTCGGAGGTTGCCCCACAAGAATTCGTGGGGCACTTAACTTACTCTTCCAGCTCATGTGCACCATTGGTATTCTTGTAGCAAACCTTATCAATTATGGAACTGCAAAGTAAGCCAGCCCAGTTCTTCCTAATCGACGTTAAATTTTTGTTTGTGGAAGTACCCGATGTTACTAGTCCACGTGTTATAACATAGATGAACTACAAAGTTCATATTTTAGGTATTGCTAGTAAAATATACATATATTGCGACATGAATTGATAACATAATGCATGTCGAAGGCTAAAGAGGAGCCTCACTAATTATATAATAATTATTAATAAGTCTTTTACACAATAATATTTTAGTGAGGTTCCGTATTTCGATTTGTTTTTGTACCATAAATATTCACTCCCATCTATAATGTTTTGGGCCACCACATGCAGAATTGAAGGGGGATATGGATGGAGGATTTCACTGGGTTTGGCTGGCATTCCATCACTCTTGCTAACCTTCGGGGCTCTCATTGTAACAGACACTCCAAACAGTTTGATCCAACGAGGTAAGTTGGAGGAAGGAAAAAAAGTTCTTAAAAGGATTCGGGGTATTGACAATGTCGATCCAGAATTCCTAGAGATTCTTGAGGCAAGTCGTGCGGCTAAAGAAGTGCAGCATCCCTTCAGAAATCTCTTTAAGCGTAGGAATAGACCTCAACTGATCATCACAGTTTTTTTACAGGTCATTAATATTTCACAGTTTTTTTTACAGTTTTTTTTACGTATAGTCTCAACTGATCATCACAGTTTGATAGCATGTATGGCAAGAAAACTTTCCCAAATTTTGACTATCTTAATTTGTATGTGGTCATGTTGTTTGCTGCAGTTCTTCCAGCAATTCACAGGAATTAACTCAGTCAATTTTTACGCTCCAGTTTTGTTCCAGACCTTGGGATTCAAGCACGATGCTTCCCTTTACTCATCAGTTATAACAGGAGGTATCATGGTCCTAGGAGCCATTGTGTCAATCTTCCTCGTGGACAGAACTGGTCGACGCGTGCTCTTGCTAGAAGGTGGCATCCAAATGTTCATTTCTCATGTGGTCATTGCAGTCATACTGGGATGGAAACTGAAGGATCAATCGAACGACCTCGACAAGGGCATGGGAATTCTTGTGGTTGTGATTATTTGCTCTTTTGTGGGCTCATTTGGCTGGTCTTGGGGACCTCTTTGCTGGTTGGTTGCTAGTGAGATATTCCCACTAGAGGCCCGTTCGGCTGGGCAGAGTGTGACAGTGTGTATCAACATGCTTTTCACATTTGTTATAGCACAAGCCTTTCTTTCAATGCTTTGTCACTTCAGGTTTGGCATATTCTTGTTCTTCGCAGCTTGGTGCTTGATCATGACTGTCTTTGTCTACTTCTTACTTCCCGAGACCAAGGGTGTCCCTATTGAAGAGATGAGCGACGTAGTCTGGAGGCAGCACTGGTTTTGGAAGAGATATATGGATGACTCCGAAGATGAACCGAAGGAAAAGGGGTATGCTTGAAGCACTGGCCTTACATAGCCTCTGATGGCGACTCCCTCGACCAAATTTTCTTTTTGTAGGAAGTTTTCTTTCATCTGTGTTAGCTAGCCTCGAAGCACTCGATCTCTGTGTGCCTGTGGCTCTATTTAATTTTGGTACTTAATTTCCTCAATTGTAGCTACATTACAATTGTTCATGCTTTATTTCTATATTGTTACAGTTCCTTTCTAGCATTGTCTAGCTTGTTTGCAGTTATGTTTGAGTTTTCCGGTCTCCATTTAATTTCCTTCTCTTGTGACACACACATAACCTAATTGATTGGACAACACAGCCTGATCTTTCTTGTACCCGAACAATAATCCAATCACGAATTTAAAGTTGACTTTTAGTTTTTTTTTCTTCTTTCTTTTTAACTTAGGAGAAAGGGAATTCGAATTTGGGATGTCTTCTAACGAAATGAAGAGTTGGTATCCTTAAGGTTTTATAATTTATGCTCAAATTTAGTCACGAATTTGCAGTTTATATTTACAATCAGATTTGTAAAGTTGGTTATACTAGCTTGGAGATGTTTTGGTAAGGATGCTCTGTTTGGTAAGGGTCGTTAGCAAACGTAGCACAATTCTTGAGTTTCTGAAATGAATAATGTTAGGGGCCACATGATACCGTTAAATGTGGTCCTCCTAGCTTTACTCTAAAAAGACTGGATCAACTTCAGTGCAACGAACTTCTCGTTAAAGCCTAACCAAGCAAATCAAGAAAGAAACCAACCATCGATCATGCCTTGGGGAAAGATCCTGACCATGGCACAGACTAAATCATCCATTTTCTACGCAGTTCACTCTCTATCGCTGGGAGGTACTCTATATAAATCCCTCAAGCACACATAATTCATTTTCACCTTGCTATTCAAAAAATGGGTTTGCTTGAGGTCGTTTAGTACATGCAAATCTCCACAGTCATCGAACTAGATACTGAGAAATAAGGTGTACACTTTGAACCTGAAACCATGGCAGGTGGTGGATTTGGCGCCGCATCAGGAGGAGGAGACGTTGAAGCAAAGATCATGCCTCCAGTGATCATTTCTTTCATAATGACCGCTAGCGGAGGCCTCATGATCGGTTATGATGTTGGTATTTCAGGTAGGCATCGTGGAGCTTTTCGTATTATCCACTTAGAATTGATAATCAACTAATTCTTTTTGTTAATTAAAAACTTAGTGGAATTCTTTCATAATTTAATTAATTTGATACATGTGATCATTTTGATGGATGCAGGGGGTGTTACATCAATGCCTCATTTCCTGAAGGAATTATTTCCGGTTGTGTATAAGAAGACTCAAGACCCTGGACTCGAGAGCAACTACTGCAAATACAATAATCAAGGCTTGCAATTGTTCACATCTTCCTTGTACCTCGCTGCTTTAATCTCAACCTTCTTTGCATCCTACATGACACGAGCGCTGGGCCGAAAGCTAACCATGTTCGTTGCCGGCATTTTATCCATGGCCGGAACAGTTTTTAATGCTGCAGCTGTTAACCTTGCCATGCTTATCATTGGGAGGATCTTGCTTGGTTGTGGAGTTGGTTTTGCTAACCGGGTACATATAATTATAATACTTTCTTAATCTTATGTTAATTTATAAACTACTGCCTACTATCAATTGCTTATGCTTGCTAGCTTTTTCTATCACATGCTTTTGAACACAATATTTACTCCTTAATGAATATAATTACAGGTCGTGCTGCTTTTCCATTCGGAGATTGCACCCACAAGAATTCGAGGGGCACTTTACACACTCTTCCGGCTAAATATCGCTATTGGCATTCTTTTTGCAAATCTTATAAATTATAGAACTAACAAGTAAGCCATCCTCCCCAATTTGAAAAAGAAGATAAATGAACCGGCATCTATCATTTTAGTGGTAGTTCTCTCTACTTCTTAGGTAACAATTGAACGAGTTAGATATATGGCTTCACAGAATAAGCAATCGTTTCCATTAATCACCCGTAATTATATACCAGTGATTAATTAATGTACTTTCATCGTGTATGCACAGAATTACAGAGGGATATGGATGGAGGGTGTCACTAGGTTTGGCTGCCATTCCAGCATGTTTGCTAACTGTTGGGTCTCTCATTGTGGCTGACACTCCTAACAGTTTGATCGAACCAGGTAAGTTGGAGGAAGGAAAAGCAGTTCTTAAAAGGATTAGGGGTGTTGACAATGTGGATCCAGAATTCTTAGAGATTGTCGAGGCAAGTCATGTGGCAAAAGAAATGAAACATCCTTTCAGAAACCTCCTTAAGCGTAGGAACAGGCCTCAATTGGTCATTGCAATTTGGATGCAGGTGCCGCTACTATACTAGTACTTGTGCTAACTGGGGCAATTCAAAATCCTAGTTACGTTTAACGCATATCAGATAGTCTCACATGTTATGTTTTACATGCCTACAGATTTTCCAGCAATTCACTGGTATTAACGCAATCATGTTCTACGCTCCAGTTTTGTTCCATACCTTGGGATTAAAGAGTGATGCTTCCCTCTACTCAGTTGTTATCACAGGAGCTGTCAATGTCCTCTCAACCATTGTATCAATATATTTTGTCGACAGAGCTGGTCGTCGTGTTCTATTGTTAGAAGCTAGTTTCCAAATGTTCCAGTGTCAATTGGTGGTTGCAATAATAATGGGACACAACTTGAAGGATCACTCTAACAACCTCGACCATGGCTTGGCAATTCTTGTGGTGTTTATGGTTTGCAGTTTTGTTTTCTCCTTCGGGTGGTCTTTGGGACCTCTCGGGTGGTTGATCCCTAGCGAGATGCTCCCATTAGAGGCCCACTCAGCCTGCCAGAGTGTGGCTGTCTGTACCAACATGCTTTTCACCTTTATCATAGCACAGGCCTTCCTCTCAATGTTTTGCAACATGAAGTTTGGCATTTTCCTCTTCTTCACATTTTGGGTCTTTGTCATGACAACTTTCGTTGTGGTCTTAATTCCTGAGACCAAGGGTGTCCCTATTGAAGAGATGACAGAAAGAGTTCTTAAGCAACACTGGTTTTGGGAGCGATACTTTGAAGATAATCCTAAGGGCAAGTTGCATGCCTTGAACTATCTTACCTCCTCCTATCTCGATCTGAAGCTTAGGATTTCTTCTTTAATTTTTGAGAGGGCACTTACCAAATGCAGTCATGCACTCCTCTCTTGGATTGCATTATTTCCAATGAAAATTATTCCTGCTACCTCTCATGCATTTTATTCTTTTTCAATCTCGTTTATCAATTCAGTTGTCAAAGCTGTCCTTAATTGTATGTAGTTAAACTTTGTAGGGGTTCATGATGACAACCAGAGAGGAAGATTCAGTGGAAGAAGACAAACGAAGAGGAAAAGGAAATTGAAAAGAAAGATTTGCACAAAGCTTTTCTGATGATTTTCTTCAATCTGTTGGAGATACAAGTGAGACTGTTTAGCTTTATAGCTTGGTCTTAACTAATTCTTAAACAGAATTAGTAACAAATCCAACCAATATCTCTAACAAACGTAACAACTTCTATAGTTGTCCCTCAATTATAGCTGGGGCACCCAGCTTATGATTAGCACAATGAAAGTCAATGTCTAAATGTTTAATGTGAGAGTGATAAACAGGATCTGATAGCTTAAAGCAAGTGCTGGCAAATTGGCACAATGAAGATTTGGTGGATCTGGAAGAACAACATGAAGATCACAGAGCAGTTGTCTGATCCAAGCAATGTCTGCAGATGCATTAGCAAAAGCTTCGTATTCAGCTTCAGTAGAGCTTACTGAACTTTGTTTCTTAGACTGCCATGAGATGAGATTATTGCCTAAGAAAACCACATATCTAGTGGTACATCGTCGTGAGTTGATCCTGAGTTTGCTTCCATTACAAATATCTATTAATGGAATCCGCACCTTTCCGTATGGTATTTAATAACTCTGTCTTAAGATGATTAAGTACGAGAACCTGTAGCATAGCGATCTTTGAGAATAGACCAAGCCTCATGAGAATTCTACTACCAACCACATGCTTAATAGCTTCGTCAGAAAGAGTGGCAAGATGCAAACTGAGGAAAGCTTTATCTGTGTACCATCCAATCTTTATAAGAGCCACAGTAATTTCATTGGTGCCCCCTTATTTAACTGTAATTACATACCTTGGTGGACACCACACCGCTGTACCATCAAAGCAACCAAAAAGGTCATAACCCTCAAGAACTGACTGAATTTGTTATCTCCATTTCAACAAATTATCCTCATGTACTCGAATCAAAATCATGCGACAAGATGAACAAGAAACAAATGGCATCAGAAAACAATACACAGAAGGACGGCTTCCTGCCACAAAAAATTACAATTGAAAAACAAGAAAACTCAAAGACGAAGAAGATTACACGCAGAACCAAGTCCATGCTCTGATACCATGATAACCAGAAAGGAAGGTTCAATGGAAGAAGACGAAAATGAAAAGAAAGAATTGCACAAAGCTTTTCTGATTTTCTTCAATCTGTTAGAGATACAAATGAAACTCTAAGCTTTATAGCTTGCATTAGTCTTAACTAATTCTTTACAACCGTAACAACTTCTAACTGTATCTCTTAATAGGCGTGAAATAGACGTGCCTGACTAATGCTACCATATATATTTCTACAGAATTTCCATATGTTCCTTTCTTTGTCCGCCAACAGTCAATATGTCCCTATATGCCTAAGGCGAAACTGTCACAAAACATATATGTTTATAGTAGCCCTCAAGAGCTAACAATTTGTAACTTAATAAGAAACTAACCACGCATTTAGACCCAATGCATAATGCTTCTCATGATTTGAACTAATTATTTTTCAAGAGTGACTAAATAAATAGACGAGCACATTAATATTAGATAACAATAAAATGTTCTCAGTCATATACAAATGCCTAAATGATTAATTTCCGATTTAGGTGGAACTTTGGAGGAATGATCCTTGAATGAAATTTTAAGTTGGAATCATGAAGTTACATTGTGGAGTAGGTCCAAAAACGAGTGGTTATCGCCATATTAAGTTACTAACTGGTTAGCACTTGAGTGTTTTTGTACGATATGTTTATATTAGCTTGAATTGATGACTTTGGGCCCACTATGTGTTCTAGTTTCATAATCAAAACCTTCAATTTTTTAGGTGTTCTCTCAAAGATAATCTCTACACAAAAAATCACCAAAATGGAATAATTTAACCATTTGATTAAGTGGTAGTCATTTTAGTTTGTCTTTGAAAACCATCGCGTTCGTCAATTTATTTGACCACACTTACATATCTAAATAGTTTACATGTTGGCTAATTTTTTTGCAAAGATGATTATGAATGACCATTTGAATAATTGAAACACAATTTGAAGTGGGCCCCACAAGTGATCCATCAAACAAATTTATTTTAGAAATCCCTCAATGGAATGGGATATATATTATATATACTAGCGTCTTGACCCGCATGTTTTAATAGCCTTCTTTCTCCTATTTACTTATTCTTTTACCCTTAATTATTGAGAAACCGTTAGTAAGTTAATAAGGCACTAACCACTCGCCTTGATCTACTCCAAAATCTATCTCATGATCTGAACTGTTTACTTTTCAGTTCGTTAGTTGAATGATCATCCCTATGCATTCAAATCGAAAGGTGTTTAGTTATATAAGACGATCACAATATGTTTGATAAAGAATGAAATATTCATGATAATAATCAAGTGGCTACAAGATTTTTTTCAATTTGGATGCAATTTGACAGGAATGATTATTTGGCTCTTCTTATGTGTGTTCTTGAAAAACATTGATATGTCAACTGTGTAATTTGGGTTCAATTTGGGTGTATTATCTCGTACGTGCGGATCGAGATAGGAGGAGGAAAGATAGTTCAAGCTTGCAACTTGCCCTTCGGATCATCTTCTACGTCATCCATGAATCGCTTCCAGAACCAGTGTTGCTTCCAAACTCTTTCTGTCATCTCTTCAATAGGGACACCCTTGGTCTCAGGAATTAAGACCACAACGAAAATTGTCATGACAAAGACCCAAAATGTGAAGAAGAGGAAAATGCCAAACTTCATGTTGCAAAGCATTGAGAGGAAGGCCTGTGCTATGATAAAGGTGAAGAGCATGTTGGTACAGACAGCCACGCTCTGGCCTGCTGAGCGGGCCTCTAATGGGAACGTTTCGCTAGGGATCAACCACCCGAGAGGTCCCCAAGACCACGCGAAGGATGAAACAAAACTGCAAACCATAAGCACCACAAGAATTGCCAAGCCATGGCCAAGGTTGTTAGAGTGATCCTTCACTTTGAGTCCCATTATTATTGCAACCACCAATTGAGAAAGGAACATTTGGACACCGGCTTCTAACAATAGCACGCGCCGACCAGCTCTGTCGACAAAGTATATTGATACAACGGTTGAGAGGACATTGACAGCTCCTGTAATAACAGCTGAGTAGAGGGAAGCATCACTCTTAAATCCCAAGGTCTGGAACAAAACTGGAGCGTAGAACATGATTGCGTTAATGCCAGTGAATTGCTGGAAAATCTGTAGGCATGAAAAACATAACATGTGAGACTATATGATACGTGTTAAATGTAACTAAGATTTTGAATTGCCTTAGTTAGCACAAGTTCTAGTATAGTTGCGGCACCTGCATCCAAATTGCAATGACCAATTGAGGCCTGTTCCTACGCTTAAGGAGGTTTCTGAAAGGATGCTTCACTTCTTTTGCCACACGACTTGCCTCCACAATCTCTAAGAATTCTGGATCCACATTGTCAACACCCCTAATCCTTTTAAGAACTGCTTTTCCTTCCTCCAACTTACCTCGTTCGATCAAACTGTTAGGAGTGTCTACCACAATGAGAGACCCAACAGTCAGCATACCTGCTGGAATGCCAGCCAAACCTAGTGACACTCTCCATCCATATCCCCCTTCAATTCTGTGCCAGAAAACGTACATTGATTAATCACTTGTGTCTAATTACCGGTGATGATTAATGGAATATTAGGGAGGATGGTGGCTTACTTGGCAGTTCCAGAATTGATAAGATTTGCGAAAAGAATGCCAATGGTGATATTTAGCTGGAAGAGTATGTTAAGTGCCCCGCGAATTCTTGTGGGTGCAATCTCAGAAAGAAAAAGCGGCACTGCCTGTAATTATATTCATTAATTAGTAAAACCTAGCATGTGATAGAAAAAGCTAAGATTAGGAAATAATTATGTACCTGGTTAGCAAAACCAACTCCACAACCAAGCAAGATCCTCCCAATGATAAGCATGGCAAGGTTAACAGCTGCAGCATTAAAAACTGTTCCGACTACAAAGAAAACCCCAGCAATGAACATGGTGAGCTTTCGTCCCAGGGATCGGGTTGTGTAGGACGCGAAGAAGGTTGAAATTAAAGCAGCGAGGTACAAGGAAGATGTGAACAACTGCAAGCCTTGATTATCGTATTTGCAGTAGTTGCTCTCAAGTCCAGTCTCTTGAGTCTTCTTGTAAACAACCGGGAAGAACTGTTTCAGGAAAGAAGGCATGGATGTAACACCCCCTGCATCCATCACAATGATCACACGTGTCAAATTAATTAAATCAAGAAAGAATTCTAATTAACATTTTAACCCCCAAAAAAAAAATGGTTAATTAATTTGACGTGAATGATATGAAAAGCTCCACAATGCCTACCTGAAATACCAACATCATAACCGAACATGAGGCCTCCGCTAGCGGCCATTATGCAAGAAATGATCACTAGAGGCGTGATCTTTGCTTCAAAGTCTCCGCCTCCCGATGCGGCCCCAAAGCCACCTCCGGCCATTGTTTCTGCTTCCTAATTAAGTACTCAAACTTATTTTGCTACACTTTGATTCTGCGTATTTGATTTGATGAATGCGGATACTTGTATATACTAGCCAACCTCAATGACACTGTTTTGAAAAACTAGCTCGCTGAAATGAAATGTGTGCTTGAGGGGTTTATATACTAGGTGACCTCAGGGCAACAGCGAGTGAACTTTCGTAGATAAAGGCATGATTTAGTCTGTACCATGGTCAGGATCCTTCCTCATGGCATGATCTGTGGTTGATTTTCTTTCTTGATTGTTTGGTTAGGCATTAACGCGAAATTTGTTCAACTAAAGTTGATCGAGTCTGTCTAGAGTAAAACTAGAAGGACCACATTTCCTAATCTCATCCTGTGGTAGTTAATTCGTCAACTAGTACATCTTGCATATGTCTTAAAATGGTGTATCAATGCTAACCTACGAATATTTTTAATTTGTTTTGAATAAAATATTTAAGACTCACTGTTAACAATAAAAGATTAACATTAATCGGTGAAAATAACAATTATTAAAGCAATTGACATGCAGAGTGTAGTGTATACGCTGCTGACAAGTACTTTGCTTGGAATGAAATTGAAGCTATGTTCAAAGGAAGAAAAACAAATCAAATGGCATGGAGATGAAGGTCTACTAGAACTAAACAACTCCTAAAACTTAAATTCGTGGAAATTGTAAAATCTAAGAACCCTGCAGGCAAGGATAAGTGGTTTAAGCATTTGCCTGGGCCTTGGGATTATCTTCGACTTCATCCATATATCGCTTCCAGAACCAGTGCTTCTTCCATACTCTCTCAGTCATCTCTTCAATAGGGACACCTTTCGTCTCGGGAATTAAGAAGAGAGCGAAGAGAGTCATGGCGAAGACCCAAATTGCGAAAAACAAGAAAATGGCAAACTTCATGTGGCAAAGCATTGAGAGGAAGGCCTGGGCTATAATAAAGGTGAAGAGCATGTTGAAAAAGACAGCCACACTTTGGCCGGCTGAGCGAGCATCTAGTGCGAAAATCTCACTAGGAATCAACCACCCAAGAGGTCCCCAAGACCATGCAAAGGAGGCAACGAAACTGCACACGAAAACCAGCACAAGAATTCCCAAGCCATGGCCGAGGTTGTTCACGTCGTCCTTAAGTTTGATTCCGAGCACTACTGTAATCACAATTTGAGAAAGGAACATTTGAACACCCGCTTCTAGCAGGAGCACGCGGCGACCAGCTCTGTCCACAAAGTAGATTGATACAACAGTTGAGAGGACATTGACAGCTCCTGTTATGGCGGATGAGTAAAGGGAAGCGTCACTCTTAAATCCCAAGGTCTTGAACAAAACGGGAGCGTAGAACATAATTGCGTTAATGCCAGTCAATTGCTGGAAAATCTGTATGCACGCACAAACATAACATGTCAGACTATCTAATAATATGTGATTGTGAAAACTAGTTAACACAGCAATAGGCTATAGTCGCAGCACCTGCATGCAAATTGCAATAACCAGTTGAGGCCTGTTTCTGCGCTTAAGGAGATTTCTGAAGGGATGCTTCACTTCGTTAGCCGCACGACTGGCCTCAACAATTTCTACGAATTCTGGTTCGACGTTTTCAACACCACGAATCTTTTTAAGAATCGCTTTCCCTTCCTCCATCTTACCACGAGCAATCAAACTGTTAGGAGTGTCTGTTACAATGAGAGACCCCATGGTTAACAAGAGTGCTGGAATGGCAGCTAAACCCAGTGATATCCTCCATCCATTTGGCCCTGACATTCTGCATGCAGGTGGTACATAGCACAACTTCATTACACCTTATATGTGATTAATATTTATAACTAGCTAATAATTAATTATATTGGCTTAATTACTTGGAAGTTCCATAGTTGATCATGTTGGCTACAAGAATGCCAATGGTGCACATCAGCTGGAAGAGTATATTAAGTGACCCACGAATTCTTGTGGGTGCAACCTCCGAAAGGAAAAGTGGCACCGCCTGTAATCAATCATATAGATATCCATTAATTATATGGAATTAAATTTATGAATATTATGTATTCAAACTACAAATCCTTATAATGGAAATTAAGATAAGATTAAGAGTTAATTGAACCTGGTTTGCAAAACCAACTCCACAACCAAGTAAGATCCTGCCAATGATAAGCATGGCAAGGTTAACAGCTGCAGCATTGAAAACTGTTCCGATGAGGAAGAAAATCCCCGCCATCAACATGGTTAGCTTTCGGCCTAGCGATTTGGTTGTGTAGGACGCAACGAAGGTAGCTACCAAAGCAGCGAGGTACAATGAAGACGTGAACAACTGCAACCCTTGATTATCGTATTTACAGTAATTGCTTTCAAGTCCAGGCTGGTTGTTCTTCTTATACACTGTTGGGAAGAATTCCCTCAGGAACTCCGGCATGGATGTAACACCCCCTGCGTCATAATTTATAAATTCATCGTCAGAGGACTACAATATAAAATTCACATGAGAACATAGCTAGCTAGCTATCTTAACTAGATTTGGAATGCATGGACGGCTGATATCACACACATGCATTTACTTACCAGAAATACCGACATCATAACCAAACATGAGGCCACCGCTGGAGGCTAATATGCAAGAAATGATCACAAGAGGCGTGATCCTTGCCTCAAAATCTCCGCCTCCAGTCCCTGTCCCAAATCCACCACCCGCCATGGTTTTTGCTTCTTAATCAATTTAGTACTCAAACTTATTAGTTAGCTACACTTTAATTCTTAGTATTTAATTACACAAGTATTTTGCATGTATTTATATATATATCTATAGACGACCTCATGTACAACTAAAGAAGAAGAAGAAGAGACTTTGCTTGGTGAAATGAGGTGTGTGCTCTTGAGGGGTTTATATACCAGACGACCTGAAGACCTCAAGGCGACAGAGAGTGAACCACGTTGAAAATGGATGACCGTCGTGACTTAGTAAGTTCCATGGACAGGACCTTTCCACATGGCGTGGTCAACTGTTGTTCTATACTCTTCATTCTTCTTGCTTTGCTTAGTCTTAGTCATGTCCAAGATATATTTAGACAACCCAAAATTATCCAGCTAACATTGTCATATCGAGTCATTGAAATTATCTGATCCGCATAGTAAATCATATGTATATTTTGAGACTTCTATTTATAAACCAAATCTGTTATGTTTTAACGATATTAATTAAAGGAATATTTTTGCTCATCGCCTTAACCCGAGTGAGTGCACCATTATCTTCACTTTAAATGTACACCTAATTGATCTCTAATATTTTTGTGTTGCAAGCTATAACTTCTCCTTTGGGAGCTCGAGGAACTGGTTAAATCATGAACTCATCGATTAAAAGTACAAGAAAAAACTGTGCGCAGTTGAACTCATAAATAGAAAATTAGATATTAACCCAAAAATGTAAGCATTCATAGGGAAAACCCCATGGGTTTTTTTAAGGATCAATGTAGGCCTATTTTTGGGGTTTTTATCAAAATTTTCATTGATGATCATAGTTTGACTTTTCTCAATGTCCGTATTACCCCAAATAATATCCATTTTTATTTATTATTTACCAAAATAAAACTTTCTTTATTTGCTTTGAAATTAATGACATAATAACCATTTATAAATTATAACACACACATACACCATATATTTCTCTCCCTAAACTCTCTCACAAACTTCCACCACACAAACTCTCCCTCATTCAAATCCAAATCTTTTTCTCCTGCAACACTAGTCCTCAACAATGGTGATTCTCTTTCTGCTTTTTTTATTATTATTATTTATTTTTATTGTTTAAAAAAAAAATTCCTTTTATAAAAATTCCTTTTATACTGTTTACCTTGTATATGTAGGAGTAGTTTATGTTTCTTCTCTTTTTTCCTGTTGTGCACATATATATAGGTAAAGAGGGTTTATGTTAACTAGCTACCAAATAGTTTTGAGTGTTGAGGTAGTCTATCTAACAAAAAGGGATACGATTTGTGAGTTTTCTGTATATTATATAATTTTTGCTCTCCTATAAATAAGGGAACACAATTTTATATAGGAGACTTTGGAAAAACACAAAGGAGAGAAAATTTTTGTAAAAGAAGCTAAAATAGACAAAATTGCCCTTATTTATTTTTGGATTTCCTAAGGAATCCTTTACATTTGCATGTCTTTGATTTGAAAGTTGAGAGGTTTTTCTGTCTTTTTTGAAAAAACTTTGGCTTTTTTCAAAAGTGAAATTTTTTTTTTGGTTAAAACCTAAATTTACTATTTTATATTTATGCTCATGCGTGTTTTCGTCATGTAAACACATGTTCTTCATTTTGACCTTTTAGTAAGGTAGATTAATGTATCTTATGTGCATTATACTTATAGAGTGTTGCTATTTCCACCCATCTGTCTTATTTCTCAACCCACTTTATCTTCAAAATTTTAAAGACAATTTTACCTTTTGTAAAATGACCATTTACCCTTTCTCTTTTAAACATGATATTTTCAGAAGGCCAACTCCATTTCCATTTTACCCAACGCCTTTTCCTCGAATTTGAAAAATACAGGTACAAAATAGACAAAATGGGATTGAATTCTTTTCCAGCAAAGCTTTTCTTTAACTTCTTCGTTATATGGGGGTTCTATTTACCCCAACAAACATCTCATGCCATCTAACAAGCCCACAACGAATCTGCAGAAATGGTTGCAGAAATTAGTTAAATGGTACCTTTCCTGGGAAGAAGGTTGCTGGCAATAGCTCTTTGATTGTGGGTTAGACAAAGTATATATCTTCAGTGTCTTTCTTGGATATCAGACTACAAACTGACTGCAATTCCAAATTGTGCTTCCAATTTCGATCTAATTCCAATTATCACTTATGTGCAATCTTATAGAAAGATGGCTGTTTTCCATAGGGACGAGGGGCAGCTTTGGGGTGGATTATTTTTTACTTTTTTTTTTTAATTTATAAATATATAATTTTTTTTGCCATAATATTATTAATGATGAATGGATATTTTAGGAATTATGGTAGGTGGAAAGATAGGATTGTGTTTTTTGAAATTTATATGATGGGTGAAAAGATAAGGTATGTGGGAAAATAGGACAAATGAGTGGAAATAGCAGCACTCTACTTATAATACCAATTTTTTTTATTTGGTCTATATGAGATTTGATTTTTGAAGCCATAAATGTTTAAAATTTAAGACTGATACTGCTTTAAATAATGGACTTTTAATTTGTTTCCATTATTTACCTTTAAGGGCAAAATAGTCACCAAAAATAAGTAATAAATGCAAATTGGGCCGCTATTCATCAATTCAAATACGTGGGTTATACCCAACATTTTCATTGAGAATTAGGTTTGTATAGAAAATTATTGACTAGAAAAGGTGTTTTGTTTGCTTTTGGATTATGCTAATCCGATATTGACAGTATAATGCAACTCAACAATTAACATAGTGCTGATCAAAAGGACTTAAGGATAACAATCACCTCAAAATTCGTCATTGTGCTTGTAATGCTAAACGAAATATGATCGGATGTTTGTATATATAAAACTTTGACTCCATTGTTGTAAGGAGGTTACCTTATCACCTTTCCATTATCGTCATCATCTTGAACTAGTTTGAATATAGTACTACAACAGAGGAAAGTAACATATATATATATAATATATTGCTTCCGCCTCCGGTTGTCCTAGTATCATATAATAATTTCTCACAAAAGAAAAATGCTTCAAGCATGCCCCTTGGCTTTATCTTCACCGTCATCCATGAATCTTTTCCAGAACCAATGTTTCCAGACTCTCTGTCATCTCTTCAATAGGGACAACCTTGGTCTCGAGAATTAAGAAAAGTACAAAGAGTGTCGTGACGAAGACCCAAGATGTGAAGAACAAGAAAATACCAAACTTCATGTGGCAAAGCATTGAGAGGAAGGCCAGTGCTATAACAAAGGTGAAGAGCATGTTGACACAAACAGCCACACTATGGCCAGCTGAGCGAGCCTCTAGTGGGAATGTTTCGCTAGGGATCAACCACCCATGCAAAGGATGAAACAAAACTGCAAACCTTGACTACTACAAGAACAGCCAACCCCTGGTTAAGGTTGTTAGAATTATCCTTAACTTTGAGTCCCATCACTATTGCAACCACCAATTGAGACAAGAACATTTGGATGCCAGCTTCCAGCTCTGTCAACAAAGTAAATTGAGACAAGAGTGGAGAGGACATTGACAGCTCCTGTTATAACAGCTGAGTACAAGGAAGCATCACTCTTAAATCCCAAGGTTTGGAACAAAACCGGAGCGTAGAACATGATTGCGTTAATGCCAGTAAATTTCTGGAACACCTGTACCAAATATACGTACGACACTAATATTATTAATGGGCTGCCTTCAATATTGAAAAGAGAAATACCACTAAATTAATATTGGAATGAAATAAGCAAGGTATATATCAATGAAATAATGAATTGATTAATGACCTGCATCAAAATGGCAATGTCCAATTGAGGCCTGTTCTTCCTCCGAAGGAGATTTCTGAAGGGATGCTTTACTTCTTTAGCCACACGACTTGCATCAACAATCTCTAAGAATTCTGGTTCAACATTGTCAACTCCCCTAATCTTTTTAAGAGCTGCTTTGCCTTCTTCCAGCTTACCACGAGAAATCAAACTATTAGGAGTGTCTACTACAACCAGAGACCCCAAGGTTAGCATAGCTGCAGGAACGCCAGCTAAATCCAATGATAGCCTCCATTCCCATCCCCCTGCAATTCTGTGGTGCACAAAACATTAGTGATAAGAACGGTCGAAAATAAAACCAAGCATTATAAATTAGCTATATATATTAATATGCGTACTCATTATGTAAATAACTTACTTGGAAGTGCCATAATTGATAAGGTTTGCAAAAAGAATGCCGACGGTGACATTGAGCTGGAAGAGAACGTTAGTGCCCCACGGATTCTTGTTGGTGCAATCTCCGAAAGGAACAGTGGCACAGCCTGATATATACATTAGAAAATGCAACATGAACAAATTTATAATAATAACTATTAACTGTTTATAATACACATGAATGGCATATCAGATAATTTGTCAGAATAGAAAAATTAGTGTTTGTGGGTTGTAAAAGTAAATTTTAGTGTATCTTCATGATTTTAATAAATTTTTTGATCTACTTCTAATAAAAGCGCTTCCAAAAAGAGCGGTTATGAGCAGAAGAAGTACTTGCTACAGAAACACTTCCAAACCGGCTCTCAAACATGCTGTGTTAAAAGTAAGCAATAGTGGAAGTTTAAGATAAAGATTAACAGATTATACCTGGTCAGCAAAACCAACTCCACAACCCAGCAAGATCCTGCCAATAATAAGCATGAGAAGGTTCTGAGCTGCAGCATTGAAAACTGTTCCCACTATAAAGAAAATCCCAGCAATGAACATGGTTAGCTTTCGGCCTAGCGTTCTGGTTGTGTAAGATGCAGCGAAGGTTGAGGTTAAAGCAGCGAGGTAGAGAGAAGATGTACAATTGCAGGCCTTGGTTATCGTATTTGGAGTAATTGCTGTCAAGCCCTGGCTGTTGAGTTTTCTGATAGACAACTGGGAAGAATTCCTTCAGGAAGTCGGGCATGGATGTAACACCCCCCGCACCAAATTAGCAATATTATAACTTGTCAATAAAATGTTTCCTATTTGGACTCATTTTTCGAAACTATTTGTCAATAAGGCTTACATTTTTTTTTCCTTCTAATAAAGTTATGTGTTTAAGTAAAGCTAAGGAATGATCTAAGGAAGGAACATGATATTTTATACAATAAAATAACTTTGCACTAAATTATATTTTAGTGTGACCATGAAACTAATTTGCACTAAATTATAAATATACTACCAACTAGCATTTGATCTTGTGGTATTTTCACATCAATAAAAAATCGTAAATCTACTAAAATTTGAGATGCAAAAACTCTGGGTTCAGATGGTATACTAGGTAGAGATGTGGGATATCTTCAATGAAAAAAAGAAAATCTTATAGATGCAATAGTTGTATACAACACTTTTCGCACATAATATTATGAGAAAAGTAATGTTAGAGAGTACTCAATCTTCATATTGATTGAAGGAGCTTAGGAAAGTAAGTCACTAATCCGTTCATTTTCTTATACAAGTGAGAGAATCAAATACAAATTCCTTGCAACCAATCAGAACATTTTAACCTATATGTTTGCTTAACATAGAAAGTGGGCTATAACACGTACGTACCTGAGATACCAATATCATAACTGTTGACACCAAAAATAGGTATCAACTTAGATAGATGTGAAGTGGTAGATGATGTGTGAAGACGTGGGTCTTCAGCGTGTGTATGTGCTTTTGGGAGGCAAAGTAAATAAGCATGCAGAAGACAAGGTATATGTGGTTCACCCAAATAATGGGCTACGTCCACGGAGAAGGATGTTCTCATTATGATAATATTTGTTTACATTTGTACAAGGGGATTAGACCCAAAGATAAAGGGAATAAGGCCCAAGGCCAAAGGTACAAAGCCTAAGAATCCAAGACCCAAGACCCCTTTCTAAGTGGAGAGTAGTCTTCTTTTATAGGTGAAGGGGAGTCTCCACCTCTAATGTGGAACTCTTGATATTGCCCCTAGTTGTGACTTGTGGTAAAGCTTCTTTGACTAAGATGATAACCTCTCATAGCATGGAACGTGGTTGATCTTGCCTAACTAGTTGCTCGGTTAGTCACGGTATCAACAATAACCAATCATGAGGCCTCCATTGGCGGCCAATGTGCAAGAAATGATCACAACTGTCATGATCTTTGCCTCAAAGTCTCCTCCGCCAGATGTCGGCGCCCCAAAGCCCCCTGCCATGATTTCTTCCCCCCACTCAAACTTAGGTAAAAGGAAGTCTAACGGGAAGGCAATGAAGAAGAGACTCCGGATTGAAGTGTGAGCATTATTATTATTAGAGGAGCTCTATATAGAGAGCAAACGACATGGACATTTAGTCAGTAGATGGCATGATCTATGGTTGGTGTTCATTCTTGTTACTTGGTTAGCCAGCGAGAAAGATCTAACTGGTCAAATTTGGATAATGATCAAGACTAATATGAGTTTGGAATGTCGTTAATTTTGGATTTTCCTATATATATTTATGTTTTCTGGATCGGATATTTTTCAATTACCACTAACCAGAGGCGGAGCCACAGTGGGGTCGTCGGGGTCGGACGACCTCTTGGAAGCCATGGAAATAGCCTTGGAGGTCCCTTGGAGCTGCTGGCACGACCTCTTGGAGCTGCACACCACGTGGTCGACGGAATGCTTGAAAGAAGAAAACAAAACAGCTGAAGAAGAAGGAGGCGAGGCTGCTGGCGCGCATCTTTTTTTTTAAAACAACCTGGGCAAAACGACGTCGTTTTGGGCCAGGTCTAAAGAAAAAAGATAATGACCAGCGTATCCTCCAGCCTCTCCTTCTCCACAAATCCGATTCCTCCATTCCAAAACCCCCAATTTTCTCCCAATTTTCTTTTGTTACTGCTTCTCCAATCTGTCCTTATTTCCATTTTCAACATTTAAGTAAATGTCTTTGTCCTTTTACTTTTATTTATTTTTATATTACTCCATTTACTTAAGTTTACAATGTAAATAAGGAAGTACCCCCTATTTGGATTCAAATAAAAATACTAGAAAATCAAATTCTCACCAAATCAAAATATGAAAATTCGGTTTTAGTGCAAAATATGATTTAGGCTAAAAATGATGGCTCATTAAGTCAATATATGCTTCATACTAAAATCCCATAAAATCAAGTTTTCTTATTTGATATGTAGAGAATAAAAGCCGCCAAAAATTATTTTGAGAAAATGATTATTCCGAAAAACCATTTTTCATACTTAGTCAGTATTGCACCTCCGCTAAAAAAATTCTGGATCCGTCTGTGAGACACTATAATTGAAGTCAAAGCAAAATGGCAAATTGCTATCTATTGGCCTCTGGACCATCACAAAGCATTCTTGCCCCCAGTAATAACAAAGTTTACACTTTAATATCTATCCGAAGCTGCAACTTCTGCCACTCTTGCGCCTCAGCTTGTGCATGCCATTCTAATTTTTTTTTTTTTAAATTAAAACTTAGGCAGCAGTTTAATTAAGGAATTTAGGGTAACTACATAATCTCCTCTCTCCTCCCTCCCTTTTCTATGTGATCTCAATTAAAATGATGTCTCAAGTTTATGTGTTTAGTGCGTAAGTGAAGTATTAGAGATGTTTATCGCACTAATTTCCAATAACAATGTGAGTTTTTATTTTCATTTTTTTGCATATGTAGAATATATATGTTGATTCCATCCTAAATTTTTTTTTGGGACTTTTACACTAAGACCCCTTGTGTTTCGATTCCTGGCTCCGCCACTGCCACTAACCAATGATAGGAGTCAATGAAACTAAATATCCCAAAAATAGACCATATTTACCATCCAAGTTTCTTTCTAGGTAATTTTGGTATTCTTGACTGTCCTCGGCCCCTAGACTTCCCCCCACTAAACAAAAATGGTGTTTGCCAAAACACAAAGGTTTTGTTAGTACAGAGTGTCACCACCAAAACAACAGGGGGTCACATCAAAGTTACTCATCAATAGTGGTTGTATAACATAAATTTGTTACCTTAAGGTGCATAATTATTCCATATATATTGGATTTACATTGCTTGAATGTAGGGGTGCGTGGTTAAAGGATTAATGGATTAATGGATTTATTATTGGAGAGTTCGGTTGATTAATGGATTTAATTTCTGAATTTCGCTTGGTTTTTTTTTTGGGGGGAATACAATCGATAGTTTAAATTAGGGTTAAATACCTTTTCGGTCACTAGGTTTTACACAAAAATTCAATTTGGAAACTGAGAAAACAATTTATCTAAATTGGTCACTGTGTTTCCTAAAGTTTACAATACTTTATAAACATTTTATTATCTTCCGTTAACTTTCCTTTTAGTGCAATTTTTTTTTAACAAGTTAGGGCATATTGTACTATTAGCTTTTAACAAATTGGGGGAAATTTTGAGTTGAAATCGGAAGTATAAGGATCACAAATTGGATGCTATATTGAAGCTTGAATAGATTGAGTGACAACCGTATTGTGACTTCGGATGGCAAGAAGACGTAATCAAGGTGATAGAGCACCAAAGTATTTTGGAAAGGTGTTGATTTCATTTTAATTTGGCTTGCCTTTTTTCTTTTCTTTATACCTCACAATTCAATTTCAACCCAAGATTTCTCTAAATTGTTCAACCATAATAGCACAATATACCCTAACTCGTTGAGTTAGAGGAAGAGGATTGAAGGTGCTTCTTAAAAAAATAAAAATAAAACTGCACTTAATGGAAGATAACAGAATGTCTATAAATTGTAAACTTTGGAAAACACAATGAACAATTTTGGCTAAATTTTTTTTTTTCAGTGACCAAATTGAATTTCCATATAAAACCCAGTGACAAAAAAAAGTATTTAACCCTTTAAATTACATAGAGGATGGAAGCCTAGTGAAAATTCACTTCTTAAAGCAATCATTTGTTAAAATTTGGGAAGAATAATACTAGTCTTACCATATTTTTATACCACAATTTTATACCACATGATGTGGCAGTTGATGTGTATATACCACATCATGTAAAATACTAGTTTTTGTTTTTCTAATTTTATTTATTAAAATACACTTCATTCATTTAATTGATGTGGCATATGCCACATCATGTGACATAGAAATGTGGGATAATAATGTGGTAAGTGTAGCATTACTCATTTGGGAATATTAAGATTGAGTGTGTAAGGTTTTGGGTCCCCTATATTTACATTGCTTGAATATAGGGGTGCGTGATTAAAGGATTAAAGGATTTATAATTGGAGTTCGGTTATTAATGGATTTAATTTCTGAATTTCGCTCTTTTTTTTTTTTTTTGGTTGAAATACAATCGATAGTCTTACAAAGAGGAGGAGAGTTTAGTGAAAATTCAATTCTAAATGCAATCGATTTATTGTTAAAAATCAAGAATATTAATTTATTTTAGAGAGAAAATTGTGTAGCATTAGATAATCAGAACATTACAAGATGAGAAGCACGTATAATGTGGCCTTGTTAAAACTTCTCTGAGGAAAACTCAATGGAATAAAACCCCAGAGAAGGAAAGAGTACCACACATGCATGTGACTACAAGAGAGTCAAATATTAAATACTATAAGGAGAGTCCTCAAGCAAACAACCGTGCAGTCAAAGAGGTGGGTTAGCAAACCAAAGGACAAATCCTCCTGACCAAGACTCAAGCATGCAAGACGATCCGTAACCCGATTAACAGTACAAGGGACAAAACAAGCGGAGTAGGAAGGCAGCGAATCAAGAAGTCGTCTAATTTCCTCAACCAACACCCCTTCTGCTGCATAACAAGTTTCCTCTTTGAGAAGCAAATGAATAGCATTAAAGGTGAAAAGGATACATCCATCACAAAGGAGATACCATCTTTAAGGCAAACAACTCAGTTCCCATAACTGACAACAAACTAAGAGCGCGCATCGCCACCACCCTACAAAGGTGGCCATAGGATTCCCACACTTCAATGCTAACCCACGTAAACTAGAAGTCAAACTAAGCCCCCCATCAACGTTAAGTTTAAAATAACCAGGAGGAGAAGGTTGCCATTGTTTCTTGGGAGTTGGCAAAGAAGACCGCCTATGATGAAGTAATAAAATCTTCTGATACTCAACATCATAGTTCTTGGCACAAAAAATAATTTGCTCAGGGGGCAAAATAGGAGAACCAAACAAAGCCGCATTACAAACATTCCATAGGGACCAAAGACCAATTGCAAACAAAGAATGTTGGGAATTAAGTAGAACTTCCCATACACTCTGCAGCCATCTTGCAATGTCTAGCTGACCTGCTTCGTCATCTATAGTTTGGGGTTAATAATTGTTTTATTATTAGTTAGCTGTCATTGAGTTGCTATAAATAGCACTCCCTCTTATAATCACATTCATTAAGAATAGAATCTAATTCTGCTTCATCTCTCTCTGATCTTTCTTCCCTCGTTTCTCTCACTCTCAAATTCTAGATTTCTTAGCTCTACAATCTTCTCTCATGGAATCTAACAGTGGCGAGGTAAGCAGTAAGAAGTGAAGTCCAACCCAGCTTTTCCAAAATCTGAAGAGCTCACCGTACAATCAGAAAGAGCATGAAAAGGTGTTTCAACCTGGCCAAAATAGCGAAAACAATGAACATCTTGGGTGATTTTCCGACGATAAAGCACATCACAGGTAAGGAGAACATTTTGGGCCAACCGCATAAGAATTGCTGTATTTTTGGAGGAACTTTTATCTTCCAGAGATGTTTCCATAACTTCTAAGACCTAGAGGATAAAGGCCCAGAGGTAGACAAAGAAGCCGCCAATTTTTAGAATTCCAAAGCAGTCTAATACCAACTCCTAACTATATATATCGACCATTACTAGAAAAATGTCAAATACAACAATCACCATTATCACAAGCCAGAGGAATAGAAAAGATGAGCTTAGCTTTGAGAAAAGTAAAGAGACGATAAATCTCATAAACATTCCAACATCCACTAGCAATAATAAGAGCACTTGCCCTAAACTCATAAACATTCAAGGTGATCAGGAACCCACAGATCTCCATATATATATTTTTACTAAGCTTCCATGGCCAATATGCCATTGAAGACCACGAAAAGGTGCTCCCGACCCCACATAATCGATTTCCATGTAAAAGAGGGTGTCGAACCCACTTAGGCATGCAAAAAATTCGAATCAGGAAAGTAGTGGCCTTTGAACATTCTGGCAATAAGGGAATTGGGAAATTCCAGTAGACGCCACCCTTGTTTGGCAAGTAATTCTTGATTAAAACTAACAAGCTTGAGAAAGCCTAGGCCACTTTCAATCTTATGCGTACTGAGAGCTTTCCAATTCTTCCAATGAATGCCTTTCTCACCTTCTTTTGACCACCAATAGCGAGTGAAGATAACTTCTATCTCAGAACATAAACCAGTAGGGAGGTGAAAAACAATCATAAAATAAGTAGGCATAGCCTGACACACACCTTTGATAAGCATCTCCTTCCCAACTTTGGAAAGAAGTCTGCCTTCCCAACCAGAGATTTTTCTCCATACATAATCTTTGATAGCACGAATAGCGTTCATGACAAGGAACAACCGATACGTCCAATAGTGCTTGGATTTGAGCTTGAACTATTTCAGGGGTAGATGGGCTAAAACAAATAGCTCACTTGTCAAAATTAATTTGTTGTTCCGAAGCCGCTTCATAAAGACCAAAGATGTGTTTCAACTCCATAATCTTTGAAAACTCAACATCACAAAATAAAAGACTGTCATCAGCAAAAAAATAGATGATTAATAAATGGTGCAAAGGGAGCCTTTTGGAGGAACACTGAGAAACCTTCAGCCACTATAAGGAAAAGATAGGATGACAGTGGGTTTCCTTGGTGAAGACCCCGAGAAGGAACGATATGCCCAGACGTCCTCCCCTGCAGTAATAAGGAATAGGAGATGGTGGTATTGCATCCCATAATCAATTGAATAAAGCGATCATGAAATTCCATTATGTGCATTATGCGTTCCAAAAATATCCACTCCCCTCGATCATAGGCCTTGGCCATATCAAGTTTCAAGATAATCTTTCGTCTTTCCAATTTCCTTCTACGCTTCAAACAATGAATGGTTCCAAACGCTGCTAGAACATTATTGAAAATCATATGATGGGGAACAAATGAGCTTTGATATTCCGAGATAACATCTAGCAAGAACTTTGGAAATAATTTTATAGAGAACATTAAAAAGACTGATGGGGCGAAATTCAATTACCCTAGATGGTGAATTAACTTTTGGAATAAGGGCAATCAGAGTATGGTTGAAAGCAGCCACCCCTTCACTCTCATTAAGAATGTTTAAATAAAGTTGACAGACATCAAATCTAATAATATTCCAATAACGTTGGTAAAATGAAGTTGGCATTTCATCTAGACCGGGAGCTTTAGTCGATCCCATAGATTTAATGGCATTTTCCACCTCATCACGAATGAAAGTCAGGGACAGAAAATGTTGAGTCATTTGAGGGACACGAGTGGAGACTGTCTTAAAAAATCTCTCTACTCATATTTGTACCAGCAGAAGAAAATGGGCGTAGGAGAATCCAGGACGATAAACGTTGAGCACAAAGAAATATATTAGCCGTAGGAGAATCCCCATGTTGCCACCCTTCTTGAACTATTTGTTCACATTCTTGATCGGTTGTCTATTGTTCTTCAAACTAAAAGTGACGCATGAACGGAAATTAGGTGTAGGGATTTCTAAATTCCCTAGAAGCTATGAGAAAACAAATCATCTAGCCTATGCATATCAAATATGAAATCAAATAAAAGCGAAAGCAAGAAAAAACTATTGATTCATGCAAGTCTCAATTTAGGTCCCAATCTTTATAGGTTTATGAAAGTTTACACTTAAGATTCAATGAATCATATCTTTAGAGTATTTTCTCTTCTTACTAAGAGTAGAGATTTTTTGTTGTACATTCACATGCCTCTGTGTATATGCTGAATATCCTGAGGAACACCTTTAAGTCACATACAAAAGACAACCATGATGTCTAAGACATTTGTGAGTAAGACTTCCATACAATAATTCTTGAGTTGATCGTGTTCAGTGAACTTCATCTCTATATACCACCTACACACCTGTCTTAGTGTCTCTACATTAATAACTTGAGACTAGTCATCCTCTAAATTGAGTAAACATAGTGTGAATCAATCTTTGCGGATTACCATTGTCTAATTAGTGATCCTATAACTAGGAACTGTTTAGGATTTGATACTACTATGATGTAAAGGTCTCGTGAATCTAACTTCTTTAGACTGCTTAACATCCATATCTTTATCCATGGACTTGTTACTTTATGTACATTATGTAACTTAGAGTAACATTCATGCCCCTTTGATTATATTATATTATATCCTTAGAATAATCCATTTTTATATTGGCTTTTATGGCATATATCTAACAATGCGGACCTCTATGATGCCAAACATCAACACCAGATGATGCATCAGGATGTAAGAAAATTTTTTGGTGATCAGATGAGTAAGCCGCAAGATGATATGTAGTAAAGGTACCCCCAATGCTGAAGCAAAGCTAAATTACCAAAACCTCAGTCTAGTCGAGCTTGAACATTGGTGTCATCTTTGTAATTATTCGTCCAAGTAAAAGGATGACCCACAAAATCAAACGATACCATATTACAATCTCCAACAACCCTTTGAAATTCTTCAATTTGATTGGTTGAATGGGTACAAGGACCACTTTTTTCATCTATATCAAGAATTTCATTGAAATCACCGCAACACAGCCAAGGACCAAAACCCAACTGACTTAGTCAACAAAGAAGTTCCCAAGAATGAGACCGTTGGCTAGGATCAGGATGAGTGTAAAACCTAGTAACTCTAGTTTTAAAAGAGTTATGAAAAGTAATCCTAATGTTGATATGACCCATAAAAGATGAGAGCAGCATGACCTATAAATTAATCTTTCAAAGAATACATAGCCCACTAGATAGTCATTCTCGGGGAACACAACACACCACCCAAACCAAGTCTCTGAACAAAACCACCCATTCGAATTGCAGTCATACAAGTATAAGCAAGGAAAATGATGTCTGGCTTCTTGTCAAATATAAGATTTTTTAGATCGCGGAATGTACGACGGTTGCCAAGCTCCCGTACGTTCTAGCTTATCACTAGCATGACAGGGACAAGAATTGCTCTGCCGTATCTATTGAAATTAACAAAACAGATTGCACCACAACGCACAAAATAGAGAATCCAATGGCATGTTATTAGAAACCAACTGAGCAAGAACACTATAGTAAAAGCGTGTCCCTGTATTTGCGAACAAGAACCCAAATACAGAACCAAGGCAGTAACAGGACAGAGACAACAAGGGAATGCGAGGGCAGAAACCCTGATAGTGAGTTGCCAGTCGAAGAATATCAATCCAATCCTAACATAAACCCTAATGCAAATCCAAAAGAGCGAATCAAGGCATGAGGGAGAACAACCAGAAGGGCCAAAGAGAGGGACAAATTGACGCCAACGAAATCGACTGTGAGTGTTGTCAATTCAGAGAGGACGACAATGGCTAAATCATAGAGAAACTCTAAGTTAGACGCATGACTCTCCTCGAGCAAAAAAAAAAAGCATCCTTTTCCATGTATAGGGTTTTGTGTTTGATCTAGCAATAAGTCTTATTGCACTTGTCAAGTGATAAAAATTAAATACAAGACCTCGAGTGCAAAATAAATATTATGCTATATCCCATGTTCTACAAGTCCCAGCACAATGTTACAGATGTGAATATACTCATTAGATCAAGCAATTTGTAACATCCCGACCTAATTTAATCATTTAAATCAATTTATTTCTATTTTGAAATTACAATTTGCCCTTGAGGGTAAGGATATTTTGGTCAAATTTTTAATCCGAAAGGATTTTGGGCAAATGAATTGCACCATGACGTAGATCGCGTCGAGTTGAGTTCGTAGACACGTAGTGAGCTCAAATCAAAGTTGTAACAAAGAAGTTAGGACCAAACGAAGCTTAGTGGCATAACCGTAAATATTTCAAAAATGTTTTCTTTAAACCTGGATTTCCTCTCTCTCTCTCTCTCTCTCTCTCTCTCTCTCTCTCTCTCTCAATGCGAAACAGCCCCCTCCCCTAGTTTTTGGCAGCGGCAGTTTTTGGGTCACCACCACCACATCTAGCCTCCATTTTGGACGAGACCGATACAAAAAGGTCAAGCTCACTTCCCTCTTCCAGCCCCACCCCATTTCCTCCGCCACCATTGTCGTTATATGCCAGAAAATGTAGAAAAGTCACCGCTTTTTATGTAAACTTTTTGTTCAAGCTGATGGCTGGGTTGAATAGGATCGATTTATGCATTTTTTAACTCGATTTATCGCTTGAAATTTGGCTGGTTTTCAGCAAGTTTTGGTCACTCTTTGGTTACGGTCCAAAAGTTGCTCCACTCATTGTCCTGGTCATATAGGTATAGGTCTTGATCGGCGATTTGGAGATTTTTCGGTTACCGGAATTTCTCTGGGCACCCACATGCTCTCGGCACATGGGCATTTTTTGGGTGACCCATTTGGTCCTAAAATGATCATCATGTTGTCCCGAGCATGACGGTATGCTCGGATTTGAATTTGGTTATCGTTTGACTGTTGATCGGATTACATATATTTAGCGTTATCCGAGTTCGATATGTTCGGACCGTTGGATTGACTCTAATTTCAAATATGTTGATCTAGGAATCTTTAGGATTGTGTAAGAATTCACGGATCGTGAATGGGAGTCTCAGATGATTCGATTCCATGATTCAAAGATTAGATTAAACGGTAACCATCCGATCGCAAGTGATCCGACCGTTCGATTTGGACCAAACTTTCAGGACATGTATGTTAAACCTTGTTGAACCTGTAGGAATTTTCGGATTGGAATTCGGAGGTCGTGGGCCCCCTAGGCCCGGTCGACCAAGTTTGGACGGTTTGACCCTCGATTGACCATGAGTCTTTTGAGGTAGTTTCACCCTTCTAGAAGTACTAGAACGACCGTGTAAACGAGTCTTGACAGTTATTTAAGTTATTTTGATTATGTTGGGATTATGAGATGGTTTATAATATCTTATGGAATTCTTGGATATTATCTTGATAATTGAAATTATGGAATAGATAAGCATGGGATAGTTGATTGGTGGGTTGTGAAAGTGAGCCTTGGGCTCGGCTATAATTATTAGGAAATGAGTGGACGTTTGTGTTTAAGTGTACCTCGTTCTTCTATTGTGGAAATTTCTTGCTTAAATAAGTTTTTATTGAAAATTGATTTAATTTGGCTTAATGAGGATATGGGATCTCTAAGGATTATTATTTAGCATTATTTAATATTATTATGATTATTATTAAAGTATATGGATTGGGTGATAGAGGGTTGTTTACGAAAGTCTATTATTTTTAATTGTGGAATTTAGTATTTTATAGAAATTATGTGTAAACAAATTTTGGTTTTTATTTGAATTATTTTTGGGTCTTTACGGAATATATGCTTGAGAGTTTATTTTCGATACTATGAATAGATATTTGGAAATTTTGAATTAAGGAAGGGAATATTATTTGTATAATATTTATATAATGGTTACAAACTTCACCATCATATGTACCGTCCTTGGTCACTATACCCACACATGGCGTTGGATTTTCCGGTGTATGGGCTTCCTTGGTTATAGATTCTAGTATGGATGGATAGTTGGAGATTGTGGATATGATTTGGATATGTCGGAACTCGGGCACCTTTGACGGGGTGTTACCATAGACCCTTGGCGAGGTAGTCTTCGCGCGTAGGACTTGTCACAGGCGTATAAGTATTGAGGATTCTACTGTGCCTGCTGGTGAGCCTAGTCCCCTTGTTGGACGGCTTGTCCCTGGCTACATGGTTGTTGAGGATTCCTCTATGTGGTTCAGCCAAACAACCCCCGTGTTGGATTGCTTTCCCCATTACATTATGTGCAATATCATATGTACCTCCCCTTGGATACTGACACTTGGAAACAGTGGATATGGATACTTAGATACATGGATATGGATACCTAGATATGATCGGAATCCGAGCACCCTTGACGGGGTGTTATCATAGACCCTTGGCGGGGTGGTTTGCTCTTGTAGGACTTGTCACAAGCGCATGAGTATTGAAGATTCTGCTGTGCGTGCTAGTTAGCCCAATCCTCCAGATAGACGGCTCATCCCTAACCACATAGTTGTTGAGGATTCCTCCATGTGGTCTAATCAAACGATCCCCGAATTGGATTGTTTTCCCCTGGTACATGATGATAGTGTGAGGTGGGTGTATATATATGTATGTATGTATGTATATATACATACATATTAAATATATATATGTGTGTGTGTGTGTGTGGATTTGTTTCCGGGTTGAGATTCTTGAATTTGGGCTTTGTGAGCACCTTGCATAGGTATGAATGTTTAAGTCATGGATTAGGAAGTGTTGTTTGACAACATACGCCTTGGATAAGGTATGGTTGCGGGAAAAGAACTTATAAAGGGAAAGAAACTCATAAAGTGTGCAGGGGTTGCCTTGTCGAATTTGATGTTGTAATGAATCTAAATTTAACTGTTTGTATTATTTTAAATAATCGTATATTATCTGAATTATGACTGTTGATCGTAGAACTACATGTGACTTGATCCCTCAGTAAGGGTACGTAGGTAGCCTGAGGCCTCACCAAGGTGCAGCTCCAAAATAAACCATATTTTTGTGGACTTTCATTTGGTCATTGGGATCAAATCCTATTTATTAGAGTTGTTAAGTTTGGTTTTGAATTTGTTGGTGACTTGAAGCCCGAGCTTGTGTAGGGCAATCTTTATATATGTCTACTTATGTTGAACTCCGTTTTTTTTGTAAAATGCATGTTAGGGTTGATTGTAAGGCCAGAGGCCTATTATATAAATTGCATGTTATTAACTTGTGCATGCTACCGGTTGAGCTATAAAAGCAACTCCACCCATTTGCCTTTAGCCATGGCAAGGGGGGGAGCTAGGGCAGCCACTATTCACGTGAATAGTGGTTGTCCTTGCAAAATCCGAATTTTGTGTTTCTACCCGTTGCCCTTGCTAAGGGCATTACTATTCATTTTTTTGTTTGATTCACAACTTTTTTTACCTCAATAATTAATTTAGATAATATTTTCGGATAAGATTTTCGGGTTCCTACGTGTCAATATTATTCATATCTCATAATCGGATAAAATTTTCAATTTCAAATTTCAGATAAATTATAAAAAAGGCTGGTATTTATAGAAAAAAATTCATTAATTTTTGGGTATTTTTCTAAAAAAATTTCCGAATTTTTTTCAGATATTTTATTGCAAAAAAATTGGCTGCCCTTGGATTGGAGGAAAAATCGATCGGAGAGCCCAACCGACGCCACGTGCAAAAAAAATCAAATTAGTCGTACTGCGTCTTGTTATAAAAATCGAGTGGCCTTGTATAAGAATAAATATAATGTTCTTAACCTCATGTTTAACTGGACCTCGGGTAAGACTTGCCTTAGGAGGTGGGTCCCACGCGAAAGGCTGCACTGAAAGCCATTTTTTTTTTTTTTCCCCCTAGCCTCGAGCTGGGCTGAACGGGTGGAAAGGCTCTAACAGATGATAATATACTCATTATATCAAGAAATGCCAATCAAACGAACAAACCAACAGTACAAAAAAGGACACACACACACACACACATATAATGTATAAGCAACTTATCTCATTATTTAAAATACTTGACTAGAATCACATCCATTTAAATATTGGAAACATTAACCACATTAGAACGTAGTTTTACAAACTTAAACATAACACAAATGATATGGGACTATTAGTTAACAATTTTATTTAACTCCATCACCCTCATAGTGGTCATCCATATATCTCTTCCAAAACCAATGTTTCTTCCACACTCTCTCTGTCATTTCTTCAATAGGCACATTTTTGGTCTCGGGAATTAGAAATAGCACAAAGAGTGACATGACCAAGACCCAAGCAGAGAAGAACAAGAAGATGGCATACTTCAAGCTGCAAAGCATTAAGAGGAAGACTTGTCCTATAACAAAACAGCAGAGCATGTTGACACAAACTGTCACACTTTGCCCTGCTGACCGAGCCTCCAATGGAAATGTCTCACTAGGGATCAACCATCCGATGGGTCCCCAAGACCATGCGAAGGCGGAGACGAAAGTACACACCATGACCACCACCAGAATTGACAAACCATAAGATAAATTATTAGAGTGGTCCTTTACCTTCAAGGCTAGCACAATTGCAACGACTATTTGAGAAAGGAACATTTGGATGCCAGCTTCCAATAAGAGCATTCGACGCCCAACTTTGTCAACCAAGAAGACAGATACAATTGTGGCAAGAACATTGACAGCTCCTGTTATAACTGCGGCGTAAAGGGAGGCATTGTTGCCAAAACCCATACTCGCGAACAAAATGGGAGCGTAGAAAAAAATTGCATTGATGCCTGTGAATTGCTGGAAGATCTGCAAAGCAAACATCGGCAATCAAACGATGTTAACAAAATATGACTCTTATATTTCAAGTAACTGATTGACCAATGTACATATACTGACCTGCATCGCTATTGCAATGATCAGTGGGGGGCGATTTTTACGCTTAAGGAGATTCCTAAAGGGGTGCTTTATCTCTTCTGCTACACGACTTGCCTCTACTATCTCCGCAAACTCTGTTTCAATATTTTCTGTTCCCCTGATCTTTTTAAGCACTGATCTTCCTTCATCCAACTTACCGCGTTGTATCAAACTGTTAGGAGTGTCTACCACAATGAGGGACCCCAAGGTTAGCATAAGTGCAGGAACACCTGCCAGACCCAGTGATAGCCTCCAACCCCATCCCCCTTTAATTCTGTGTCGACAGAACACATGGTTATTGGAGGTTAATTAGTGGATGAAGGTTAAGCATAAGAGTAGCCATAATTATTTTCAGTCATTCCCATCAGTCTGGCATAGACAGTTTATCTTCCTTGCCTAATTGATTAAGAAACTAGTTTCATTTTCTTGGTATTTTTCATGTATATTGCTATTTCAACCAAGGAGAAAGGGACATACTTAGCAGCACCATAATTGACAAGGGTTGCCAAAAGAATTCCAATGGTTGCATTAAGCTGGAAAAGTATGTTGAGTCCTCCGCGTATTCTTGTTGGGGCTATCTCCGAAAGGAAAAGTGGGACAACCTACAAAACATGAAAATAATGCGTGATGAGCACGTTAGGGGGCGAGGCATAATGCATATGCCTCAAGAAAATGGAGGCTGAAGCTCCTATTCAAATGGTAGGAAGAAAAACAGAGTTGGTTCATATTATGTCTGAGCGCGTACCTCCAATATTATAACTAATGTCATAAGGTGTTATTTTTTATTTTTGAGACGCAATAACTTTCCCTATATGGGCATGTGCAATTTTTCTCCGTTCGAAACATCAACACTAAAAAGATCAACAGAGAATACCATTTCCTCTAAATCTACGTGTGGTCACAATTAGATTAAAGGCTTAATTACTGTTTTACCTCCTAAACCGGATGCTCGGTCTCACTTTACCCCCTAAAACTGAAATTTTCTCACTTAACCCCCATAATCTCTAAAAATTGCTGAAATTTTCTCACTTTACCACTTCAGTCCATTTTCATCCACAAAACCGTTAAGTGTGCTAACATGGCATAGTCATTTTAGTAATTTTAGCTATTAAAAAAACTTCAAAATCCAAATTATAAATAAATAAAACAAATTTTAAACATTTAAAAAAAGAAATTTAGGGTTAACAAACCCCTTTCTTCCCCTCCCCGTCAGCTAAGAGGAGAGAGGAGAGAGAGAGGGTGGGGTCGGGTAGGGTCGGGTCGGGTCGAGGGGGGGTTGAGATAAGAGAGAAGCAGAGGGAGAGGGAAAGAGAGAGAGAGAGAGAGGCATACACGAGCTAAAATTACAAAAATGCCCATACTACGTCAGCACACTTAACAGTTTTGTGGATGGAAATGGACGGAAATTGTATAAAAGTGAGAAAATTTCAACAAATTTTAGAGATTTTGGGGGTTAAGTGTGAAAATTTCAATAAATTTTAGAGATTCTGGGGTTAAGTGATAAAATTTTAGTTTCAATGAGCAAAGTGAGACCAAGTGTCCGTTCCTGGGGGTAAAACAGTAATTAAGCTTAGATTAAATTGTGTTAGAATTGTACTGTTTGTGCCTAGCTCTTCAAAAAAGAAAATAATAATATTTTGCTAGAAATTGATAACAGTAATACAACATTCCCAGCTCTCAAACCAAAGTAGAACACGAAGAAGCAAAATTAAAAAATTAAAAATTAGAGATAGGAAACCTGATTGCCGAAACCAATTCCACAGCCAAGCAAGATCCTCCCAATGATGACCAATGCAAGGTCATGAAACGCAGCGTTTAGGACTGTACCAACTATAAAGAAAACCCCAGCAATTAACATGGTTTTCTTTCGACCTAGCCTTTTGGTAGTGTATGATGCGAAGAAGGTTGCCACCAGAGCAGCAAGATACAGCAAAGATGTGAACAATTGCAAGCTCTGATTGTTGTATTTGCAATAATTGCTATTGATATTCAGTTTCTGAGTGCTAGCGTAGACATCAGGGTAGAACTTTTTCAAGAAACCGGGCATGGCTGTCACACCTCCTGCATCAACAAGAACCCCAAAAAAAAAATTCATTGTAATTTAAACTAGAACAGACGATAAATAAATTGCGGGTATTTTATTTTATATGTGAGAGACATAGGGGCTGACCAGAAATGGCAACCTCATAACCAAACATGAGGCCTCCAGTAGAAGCCAGTACACATGAAAAGATGACAATTGGTGTGATCTTGGCTTCAACACGATCTTCTGCAGTACTGGCTAAGGCCAAGGAGCCCTGCTTCGCCATAATTACTGGCTATGATCTCAGTCTTGAAACAGTCTAAACAGCCTTATGAATTAGTATTTGTTGAAGTTCCTTGATTATGAAAGAAAGAAAGAGAGAGAGTTTCTGCAGAACCAGTAAGCAGGTGTAACACTTTTGAGAGACTTACAGCTCTATAAATATCAGCTTCTTCACCAAACTGAAGCTCGTATATTTAATATGGTTTCTGTGCATTTATTGTCTGTTCCATTCCTTCTTGTTCTTTCTTTATGATTCTATGTAGAGAAATCCAGGTACATATCCTGTCTTGTCAAAATCAAGAGACCTGCGAGCCACGGCGCAAGATTATTGTTGCACTTAATAATAGCACTGGATATGGTGATCTTATCACGTTATATGTATTTTTACTTCAATTGATTTAATCAAAGGTACATGTTTAAATGTCTATGTTTACTCCATCAATCTAATTTTGGTGCTTATATCTATTAGCCAATATGTTTCATTCGTGCCAATGGTTTCCATCACAGTGGTGGTGGTGGATTCCCCCTCCCCCCATGGCACACAGGTTTGAAACTCCAATGGGTTTCTTTCCTCCAATGTAACCAAAACAAATATGTTTCATTCTTCTAAATTCATTAAAATTAAAAAAATTAATATTAACAAAATTAATAGAAAAAATTGTATTAATTATAAAATATTCAAATTCGATCTAAAAATGAAATTTAAAAGACTTTCTCTTCCCCCAATTTCACACTCAAACCAAACCACCTTCCAAACCTAAGCCACCTCACCATCACATTTGCTAAGCCACCTCCCAAAAATTAATTTTTATTTTATTTTATTTTTCCTAACGGATGATAAATTGTGAAAGAAATAATAATTTTAAAGTTGCAGTCTTATTTTCATGCGAGTTCGCCTATACATTAAGAGATGCTTTGTTTGTTTTAAAGTAGGCTTATTATCTGTTTCAGGGGGTGGGGGTGGGGGTGGGGTGTGATGGAGGTTGGGTCTAGGAGGAGAGGGAAGAGAGAGGCAGAGGGAGAGAGAAGAGAGTAGATAAGGAGCTAAAATTAATAGAATGCCCATGCCACGTCAACACACTTAACAGTTTTGTGGAAGGAAATGGATGAAAGTGGTAAAGTGAGAAAATTTCAGCAATTTTTAGAGATTCAAGGGGCTAAGTGAGAAATTTTTAATTTAACGAGATAAAGTGAGACCAAATGTTTGTTTCATGGGGTGAAACAGTAAATAAGCCTTTAAAGTATATGACTTGTGGGCTTCCATAAACAGAAGTACATCTCTATTGTAAGGACACAGAGCATCTATATAATACTGCAATTCATTCAGTTTTTTATTTTTTTTATTTATAGAAAAATGGTGTTATGATTTACAAAATATGCTAGATTGTCTCATGAAAATTATATGCAATAATTAAAACACAAGTATGTATTAGTTGTTCTTGCGGTTTGGAGTGCTACTACATACCGCAAGAAGGAGGTCGTTGTTTCCTAGGAGACATTTGCCATTGAAACCTTGAAGCACCAAAAAGGAGCTATTTCTTCGTAAGGTCATAAAATCAAGTTCTAGACTCGACCATATTCGAGTTTTCCTAAACTTCTCTCTATTCTTTTGTTTGATTAATTTTATGCATTAATTTTGGCCTTATTTGCTTGAAATTATTTATTTATTTATTTCTAGAATTATAGCAATTAAATGCCTATTTTTCCAACAATCTTAAGACGAAATTTTTTCCTTTGTAATTGTTTATTTGCTATATTAGACAGACATGTTCCAATAGAGTTCTTGATTATGTTATTCCAGAAGACATGTCAATTTCGTGACTTTATGAGTTTTGTTTCAGTATATCTACGAAACTGGTTTTATTAATGTGTAAGGGTCAGTTTGTGATTACTGTCACTTTTTAAAAAAAATGCTTTTGTTGTGATTTGAAAAATTTAGTAAATTTAGCGTACAAACCAATATAGAAACAATTTTTAATTGGATAGTAACTAACACTTTGAATTTGGAAAGATCTCCAAATGGATGTAGTTATTAATTTGGAAATTCTTTTTAAATTTAACAATATATTTAGATTTAACTATCCAATCGGGTTATTTAATTAAAAAAATTATTTATTTATGAAGTATACGAGATTAATTATCTATTAAATAGTGCACATACAATTTTATTTTGAAAAAGAAATGTACCCATTACTTCCTATTATGAAAAATAATGTACCTAGTATGAATTTACTTATTATTCAAATAATATACCCAACTTTTATAAATGCATTTTGGATATAATTTACCTAATAATATCCTATTATGCATATACCTTGTAATTTACCTATTAAGGGTATATTATAGGTATACTAAAGCCATTATATTGTGAAAATAATTTACCTATTATATTCTATTGGATATATATATATTGTGAAAATAATTTACCTATTATATTTTAGGGACTAGAAAAAGCAAAAGGAGAGAGAAAAATTTTAAAAGAAGATACAAAAATGCCCTTATATATATACATATTGTGAAAATAATTTACCTAAAAAACCTTATATTCTATTGGATATTATATATATACATATTGAAAATATATACCTGTAAGATATATACAAGGTAAATTTGTAGGTACATTATATTGTATTGACAATAATTTACCTATTACATTTTATTGGGATAAAATTTGAGGGAGTTTTTATGTAAACAAATTATTATAAAATGGATATTTTTTATTGTTAGAAAATTTAAGGATTACAAGGAATGCCCAAAAGAAAAAAGTCATTGATATGCTTCAAATGATGAAGTATTAATTAGAAATGAGGGACTTAGTGCAAGTTTGACATTGCTTTTTTGGGGTGATAAGTGATTTTTAAAAAAATTTGAGAAGCCCAACCCGTTTGGTAAACTGTGAGAAAATCACTTATTGTTAAAAATTGCTGTGAGAGAAAGCTATAAGGGAAAATAGCTAATGAGGTGCTTTCATTTTCTGATTATGCAGGAATCAGTTTTGAAAAGGCGCTGAGTTTAATGATTATGCGGCAATCATTTTCTGATTATGTGTAAAATCTATACCAACAACACTTTTAACAAAAATTTTACCAATCGCTAAACTGCTTTCTCTCACAGTTGATTTCTCTCATAGCAAATCTGACAAATGATTATTTTCACAGCACAGCAATGCCAAACTAGCCATTAATGACATGCTTGAAAACTATCATATTGACTTATTTGAAGTTTGGTGGGAAACAATGTAAATATGTAGGAGTATTATGACCTTTTATATCTTATGAGGCATTTTAGTTTGAATTTGGGTTTTATACATTGTTTTCAAAATTAATGGGTTGGTTGATGTCTAGGAAATAGAAATTGTAGGGGCCTCCAGCCCTTGAAAATAATATGATGTAAAGTGAAGCATTTCATGTTTGGTAAACAATATATTTTTAAAGTTCGTATGAAAAGTAATGTCAAAACCGTTCAGTAAATTTTAATATAAAACTTATTGTAACTGTGAATAATGATTAAAATAGACATGATGTTGAAAGTGTTATGTGCTGGCTATGTGGTGCTGGTGGAAAGGGGGGTATTAGTGGTGGTTGTGGTGGTTTAGGTGGTGGAGGTGAGGTGGAAGTGGAGATGGTGGTGGTGGGTGGTGGTACATGTCATTTAAATTCAGAAAAGAAAAAAAAAAGTATTATCATTTATGCATATAATCCGATTGCATCATATGTAGAGTGAATTTAAAACAGCAAGATGTGCGTGTATACAAAAATCATCATATCATATTGCACGTGGCTGCTGATTGATGAAAATATAACTGATGCCAAAGGGTATCTGAAATACGTGAAAATGCTTGACATTTCACTTTATTTGCTTTGTCCTCTTTCTTTCTATTGGATAAATTGTTGTGTTTAAAAAAGAAACAAAAAAATTTGCATGCTCGATGTGGCGTGCATAAATTGGCCTAGAGCCTGTTTTGGTCTGGATCCAAAGGGTGTGGTTGGGTCTGTTTTGAATAAGTTGAGACACAGTTCTCCTGTTGTGAGATGGTGGCTTAGTAGATGCAATGTTTATTGTCTTTGTTTTTTTTGTTTTTTGTTTTTTATGAGAATGTTTGTGTCTTTGTTTTACTGCCTCTGTCTGTGTGCTTGCATAAGTCTGCCATATCAAAATACGTTTCATGAGAAAGAACGAAGCGAATTGATCTTTGCCTTCCTCTTGGAGTCAATGCCGTGTTCCAAATGGTTGTGTATTTAATTGGGTAGTTGCCGTTTTCATTTGTACTGTCATAGCCAGAGAAAATGTAAAAGTTTCAATTTATTTTTTGAGGACTTTTTTTTATTAAGAATGACGATAATATACTAAACTCATACACACTACACAGATACTAGAACTCGAACTTAGAATCTTGCCTGAAAGAGCACTTACTCTAAACCACTACACTGATGAATCATTTACCTTAAATAAGTTTTTTTCTTCTGAATTATGTTGTATTTTTATGAGAGGATCAAGTTAGCAATAGTTTCTTTATAATAAGAAATTAATTTGAAAGCACAAAATGTAACGTTGATATTTGAATATGTTTTAAACTCATTGTCACTGAGTTAAAACAAGTCTAAGATGATAAGCATTTTCAATCAAAGTTGAATTTATGAGTTGCGACAACCGAAAGTGATGTTGTCATTAGTCAAATTGGTATAGCTTGAAATTCATTTTGGATGAATTACATGTTTACGTATATATTTTAATCATTTAATGAGGGTATAGTAAATTAGAGTACGTTAATTATAACATAGTTCTATTACTAGTGCAACATTATAATGATTTAAATAATAAATATAAACTAACAGGTGGAGTTATTTCATTCTGTCAGGGAAAGTAAAAGTGCCCTACTTCTCAAGGCATATGATAGGGTGAATTATTGGCACCCACATTATGAGAGAATTCTAGGGTTCGCCCACAACCGCAATTAAATTTTGGTACCGAAAGGGGGTACCTTCCTAATATGACGTTTGTGGGTGTGTACGACTTAAGTATTAGAAGGTTACTTAGCGTGCACAATTAAGTCTTGACAATATAAATTAGAGACTTGACGTTGTAAACAATTACTCTCAAGTGAATATAAAGCTGAAATGTGTTTGCATACATTATAAATAGTCAACCTAATAGACCTAATTTTCCAAGGTTTGTCTAAAGAGTTAATATTGAGGAAAATGGGTTATAAACATGGACATTTAAAGTCGTCATAGTGGATACCCAATCTAGCTGACTAGAGATTCTAAAATCTAGGTTCAAAAGGGACATCTAAATTATGGATAACCAAATAGTAGGACTATGATGAAATAGTGTTGCCTGTACGTAGCGTGTTTTAAGATAAGATTTGTTTTTAATGATTTCAATATAGCTTGGAAATCTAAGTAAGATATATCAAGATATTTTATTAGGAAGTCACCTATACGAGTGAAATGGGACCTTTAGTATGAGAATTTTTCAAGGCTAAATTCTCTAAACTACATGAATTCGAAAGTGTACAATTAGAACCAGATATTACTATTGTTTGGATTTACAAAAACAGTTGAACAATTTGAGGTGTGTTCAAGGTTCAATGATTAGCCAAGTTGAACAATTTGAGGTGTGTTCAAGGTTCAATGATTAGCCAAGTAAATCCGATAGTATCTCACTAGCATAGGAAAGGTTGAAGGACAAAACCTACCTATATCTTGATATGCAATATCTTTCCAATCGAATTCTTTCAAAGAGTTTGCAGTGTTTTGTGTTTTTCTTTCGACCAATTTTACATCCATGTGGGGGGATTGTTGGAAAAATTAATTTTTATTTTATTTTATTTTATTTTTCCTAATGGGTGATAAATTGTGAAAGATATAATAATTTTAAAGTTCCTATACATGAAGAGAGATGATTTGTTTGTATTAAAGTATATGACTTCTTGTGCGCTTGTAAGGACACAAAGCATCTCCACTTGCATCTCACTATTTAAAATGCTTGACTGAAATGAAATTTTCATCTGAAATATCCATTTAAATATTGGAACGTTATCCACTTGACATACTCAACGAAAACCAGGGCCCCATCATAAGAACCTAGGCTTACAAACTTAAAACAAAACACAAACGATAATGGGAATTAAAACATAACACAAACGAGAATGGGACTATTAGTTAACAATATTATTTAGTGGTCATCCATAAATCTCTTCCAAAACCAATGTTTCTTCCACACTCTCTCAGTCATTTCTTCAATAGGAACATTTTTGGTCTCGGGAATTAGAAGTAGCACAAAGAGTGACATGATCAAGACCCAAGCAGCGAAGAACAAGAAGATGGCATACTTCAAGCTGCAAAGCATTAAGAGGAAGACTTGTCCTATAACAAAACAGAAGAGCATGTTGACACAAACTGTCACACTTTGCCCTGCTGACCGAGCCTCCAGTGGAAATGTCTCACTAGGTATCAACCATCCGATGGGTCCCCAGGACCACGCGAAGGCAGAGACGAAAATGCACACCATGACCACCACAAGAATTGCCAAACCAAAAGATAAATTATTAGAATGATCCTTTACCTTCACGGCTAGCACTATTGCAACGACTATTTGAGAAAGCAACATTTGGATGCCAGCTTCCAATAAGAGCATTCGACGCCCAACTTTGTCAACCAAGAAGAGAGATACAATTGTGGCAAGCACATTGACAGCTCCTGTTATAACTGCGGCATAAAGTGAGGCATTGCTGCCAAAACCCATGCTTGCAAACAAAATGGGAGCATAGAAAAAAATTGCATTGATGCCTGTGAATTGCTGGAAGATCTGCAAAGCAAACATTGACAATCAAACAAAGTTAACAAAATGTGACATAATTTTTCAAGTTACTGATTAACCAATGTATATACTGACCTGCATTGCTATTGCAATGACCAGTGGGGGGCGATTTTTACGCTCAAGGAGATTCCTGAAGGGGTGCTTTATCTCTTCTGCTACACGACTTGCCTCCACTATCTCCGCAAACTCTGTTTCAATATTTTCTGTTCCCCTGATCTTTTTAAGCACTGATCTTCCTTCATCCAACTTACCGCGTTGTATCAAACTGTTAGGAGTGTCTACCACAATGAGGGACCCCAAGGTTAGCATAAGTGCAGGAACACCTGCCAGACCCAGTGATAGCCTCCAACCCCATCCCCCTTTAATTCTGTTTCGACAGAACACATGGTTATTAGAGGTTAATCATAGACAGTTTATCTTCATGTACCTAATTGATTAAGAAACTAGTTTCATTTTCTTGGTATTTTTCATGTATATTGCTAATTCAACCAAGGATAAAGGGACATACTTAGCAGCACCATAATTGACAAGGGTTGCCAAAAGAATTCCAATGGTTGCATTAAGCTGGAAAAGTATGTTGAGTCCTCCACGTATTCTTGTTGGGGCTATCTCCGAAAGGAAAAGTGGGACAACCTACAAAACATGAAAATAATGCTTGATGAGCATGTTAGGGGGCAAGGGATAATGCATATGCCTCGAGAAAATGGAGACTGAAAGCTCCTATTCAAATGGTAGGAAGAAAAACAGAGCTGCGTCATATTATGTCTCCGATAGGCATACCTCCAATGCGCCTATTATAATGTCACATGGTGTTATCAGTCACATTACCACATATCGTTTTGCTTTTGAGATGCAATAATTTTCCCTATATGGGCATCTGCAATTTTTTCTCCATTCATAACATCAGCACTAAAAAGATCAACAGATTACCATTTCCTCTAAATTCTACATGTCATCACTATTACATGAAATTGTATTAGAGTTGTACTGTGTTTTACTATCCTTTGCCCTGCCTAGCTCTTTGAAAAAGAAAACAATAATGTCTTGCTAGAAATTGATAACAGCAAATACAACATTCTCAAACTCTCAAAACAAAGCAAGATCCTGATTGCCGAAATTAAAAATGAAAACCTGATTGCCGAAACCAACTCCACAACCAAGCAAGACCCTCCCCAGGATGACCACGGAAAGGTGATTAAACGCAGCGTTTAGGACTGTACCAACTATAAAGAAAACCCCAGCAATTAACATGGTTTTCTTTCGACCTAGCCTTTTGGTAGTGTATGATGCGAAGAAGGTTGCCACCAGAGCAGCAAGATACAGCAAAGATGTGAACAATTGCAAGCTTTGATTGTTGTATTTGCAATAATTGCTATTGATATTCAGTTTCTGAGTGCTAGCGTAGACATCAGGGTAGAACTTTTTCAAGAAATCTGGCATGGCTGTCACACCTCCTGCATCAATAAGAACAACCCAAAAATTAAAACAAAAACAAAAACAAAAATCATTGTCAATTTTAACTAAAACAGAAAGAAAAAAAAATTGTGGGTATTTTATTTTATATGTGAGAGAGAAACAGAGGGGCTGACCAGAAATGGCAACCTCATAACCAAACATGAGGCCTCCAGTAGCAGCCAGTACACATGAAAAGATGACAATTGGTGTGATCTTAGGCTTCAACACGATCTTCTGCAGTACTTGCTATGGACAAGGAGCCCTGCTTAGCCATAGTTACTAGCTATGACCTCAATCTTTAAACAGTCTAAGCAAACTGTTAATTGGTCTAAAAATAATGCTTGAAGCTGCTTCTGCAGCTTATAAATATACATACAAGTTAAGAAGAAAGAAAAGGAGAGAGTTTATGCAAAACCAGCAAAGGGGTTGTTTTTAGGATATCTAGATTGTGTTTGTGTGTTTGAAAAAGAAAGAGAGAGAGAGAGAGAGAGAGAGAGAGAGAGAGACATTGCATGAGAAACAGGTGTCTCAGTTCTAAGAGTATCTTATCGGCTTCCTTATCTAAAGCTAAAGCTAATATTATATGTTTTCTCTGTTCCTTTGTCTGTTCCATTCCTTCGTATTATTTGTCAATGATTCTATGTAAAGAAATCCAGAGACATTCCGTTTCTCTTGTCAAAACCAGAAGACCGTGCGTGACTCTGTGAGCCCACAGTGCAACATTATTGTTGCGTTTTATGATAGCACTGGACATGCAAGATTATCTGTATGTTTACGTTAATTCATTGAATGCAGTCATATATCTTGAAAGATAATTATGTTCTTAGTTTTCTTTTGCAAATTAAGTACTGAAGAAATCGATTGTTTTTATTAGGCGGCACACGGTTCAATTCAACCGAGGGGCGCAGTTCCATTGGTTCTTCTTTTTCCCGTGGCACACTGTTCAACTAAATAATACTTATTTTAAGTGCTGTTATTTTTACCCACAGTCTTATTTTTTCACTCATCTTATCTTTCCACTCAACCATATAAATTTGAAAATACACAATCATATCTTTCCACCCACCATTATTCCTAAAATACATTTTATTTATTAATTCAAGCAAATTCAATCTCTCTCAGTCTAGCAACAAGTCAAAAAGAGAAAAGAACAAATTTATTTACTAATATATATATATATAGGAAAATGCTAGGGAGACCAACTTTAAATACTAACTTATATGTACATCTCTTTAATAGAGCGTGGGACCCATTGTATTGGTGGGCTCCACCTCTATTAGAAAGATGGTACACAAGTTGGTATCTAAAGTTGGTATATCTAGCATGACCTATATATATATATATATATATCTCTCTCTCTCCTCCCTCCAACAACAACGAAGAAAGAGAGAAGAACAAATTTATTTACCAATTGACAAAAATTGAAGGTTCAAGTTGCTCCAATAAAGTAGTCAAATCGTATATGAATTTGAATGTCAGAAGAGATATGTCAAAAATAATATATCAAAAAGCTTTATTCAAATATTATTTTTAATCTATAATTGTGACATGTCAACTCTCAAGCACTTAGATTGAATTTAAATGATGTGGCATGTTGAGAGGAAAAGGCAACAAAATCATGGAGATCCTTTTCATTAAGTCTTTAAAAGTCATTTTACAAAAGGGTAAATTTGTCTCTAAAATTTTGATGATAAGATGGGTGGGAAAATAGAATAAGAGGGTGGAAATAGCAATACTCTTTATTTTTTTCATCTGCACTCTTTATTTTATTACAATTTAATTATTTTCTAGCTTGGAGTAATGCTAATGACGTGTAGTCCGGCATAAAAGGCCTTAACTTGCAGAGTCATGCTTTTTGGTTTGAACCGTAATGCCCCTTAGATATATTGGCATTGTATGAGAAAATTCCCTCTCATGCCTATTTGAAAAAAAAAAAAAAAAAAAAAAGAAGAAAGCTAGATTAACATATTAAACAAAGTACTTATGTTCAAAATTTTAAAACGTTCTTTGGTATCAAAATCAATTTTACAAACGTTTCTCATTGTTTTTGTTTTGGGCTTTGGCACACTATACATAACAAAGGTGTGCGCAAAAGCAAGATTAGGAATATTCGGGCCCGTTTGATAACCATTTCAATTTTAGTTTTTCATTTTTCATTTTTTGTGCTAGAGTATAGAATAAAATGAGAGTAAGAATGGGGTTGAAGGATGAGGATGAGATTGTGAGAATGGCGAAGCCAGAATGAGGTAATTAGGCCCAATGGGCCGGAATGGCCCGTGGCCAATCATAGGCAACGTCAATTCACAATGGATTGGCCCATATAAAGTCCATTTGTTAAATGAATAATACTAGTCTTACTACATTTTTATACCACAGTTTTATACTACATGATGTGGCAGCTGATGTGTACACACCACATCATGTAAAATAATAGTTTCTGTTTTTCTAATTTTATTTATTAAAATACATTTCATTCATTTAATTGATATGACATATGATATGAACATGCCACATCATGTGGTATAGAAATATGGGATAAAAATGTGGTAAGTGTAGCATTATTCTTGTTAAATTATATTTCTTTTAGAGAAAAATATTACATGATATTATTATATTTATATCTTAAATTCAAGACTATTTCTTTTCTCTAATAATATATATATTAAAAGTTAATATTTTCTTTTTATATAAGTTAATTAGGTGATTTACTTCCTTGTTTCATATAATTGACACATCCTTGTATAATTAGAAGATATTCTCCTAATTAATTATTGTATCTATTTCCTTGTAAAGCACCCTTGTAAACTCCTATATATACATACAATTAACCCGAAGTATTCAAACCAAGTATCATATTTTAGCATGGTATCAGAACAACCGATCTTAGGTCATCTTTAAGCCCTCAAATCATATCCTCAAATTCAAATCCAAACCCTAAATCAAATTCCTTACCTCTCAAATGAAATCTTCTTATCAAACTCCTTAAACACATACCTCTCAAATCAAATTCCTAAATCAAATTCCTCAAATCAAAATCCTCAAATTCTCAAATCCACTCCTCAACCACAAACACCCACTCATATCAAATCTTCCTTCCGTTATTATGTCAGGCCCCCCCAACGATTCTCTCCCTCCTTGTAGACTCAAAGAAGCATGCAGTCAATCATGTTGAACAAGCTACAATGGGCTTGTGCCTCTATAGCCACCATCAAAGGTTTTGCTTTCCATACGTCATCTCCAAAGCACACATGGATTATTGAATCGAGTGCTATGGATGACATGACATTTTATCCTGACCAACTTATTACTCATAAACCCTCCACACAATCAGTGGTGTCTAATGCTAATGGTACCCCCTCCCTTGTGGTTGGGGAAGGCTCTCTATCTCTCTATAACTTCATTAATCTTGATTTTGTATTGGTTCTTCCATCTTTAGGACCATAACTTGTTGTCTGTTGCACAACTTACTACTAGTTTGGGGTGTCGTGTAATATTTTTGCCGAATCATTGTATTTTTTTACGACATCCTCATCAGGAAGACGATTGGTTGTGGTACTAGGCAAGGCAAACTTTACTACTTAGACTAAGCACCGGATAGTGAGACTAAGGTTGGTCAAGATTTCATAACAAGTGGAGCTCGTTCTGAGAGGTACAATGACAAAGTTTGGTTATGGCATAAATGTCTTGAGCATGCCTCGTTCTATTATGTGAAGAAGTTGTTTCCATCATTATTTTCCAATTTTGATGTTTCCAGTGTCTAATGTGATACATGTGAATTGGCTAAAAGCCATCATGTTCCGTTCCCATTAAATACAAAAATAAGTTTGGTTTCCTTCTCCTTTATTCATTATGATGTTTGAAGCCCTGCTCAAATCGTTGCTCTGGATGGACTCGATGGTTTGTCACTTTCATTGATGACTATACCCGAATAACTTGGGTTTCCTTCTCAAAACCAAAGGGGAAGTCAATTTAACGTTTCAACTATTCCACTAAATGGGGGTGACTTAGTTTGATGCCCAAATCCAAGTTCTCCGTTCTGACAATGGCAGAGAATTTCTTAATCATTACCTTAACAAATTCTTATAGGATCATGACATCATACATCACACTCATGTCCATATACTCCCCAAAATAGGAGTGGCTGAGTGAAAGAACCAACATTTACTGGAAGTCATAGTTGCCTCTCTATGTGGTGCCAACATGCCTCGATCTGTTTAGGGTAAGGACGTCCTCTTTGCAGCTTACCTTATCAATAGGATTCTCTCAAGTATGTTGAATTTCCAAACTCCTCTTCAAACACTTCACCAACATATCCAAATACTTCCCACCCCAAACCTTGAACCACAGATTTTCGGTTGTGTTGTGTTGTTACACTTACATGATTACCAACAAACAAATTGAAGCTCCACGCAGAAAAGTGTTTTTCATTGGCTATGCCCTTCATTAGAAAGGTTACCGATGTTATCACCCTTCAAGTCAAAAGGTATATACCTTCCATGGATGTAGTGTTCCGGAAACACGATATATATTTTTCAGAAGCGCATTAGGAGAATTTAGAGTTAAACACCCCGACTTTCTGGATTTTTTCACAACCAAAGAGACTTAGCATCAAAGCGACAAGTCGACCCCCTTTATCCGTGCGCATAAGGAGTCTCTGCCTTTAAACGGCCAGTAGTCCTTCCAAAACGATCGGTCTCCTCTCGAGTTTTTCACACCATGCATCTCTACCACAACATGACCAGTCGTTAGAGCCACACGAGTGATTGCCTCTCTGTTGCCAAAATCAAGAGAAGACTGTTAATTCATTTTCTGAGATTTTGCCTACTCCGGACCATCTTTAGCTCTAGAACCATACTAATTGCATGTTGAGGATGTCATTCAAGTAACATCTCCCCCTAAAACTGATAACACTAATGAAATATATCATGATAATTTGATTTCATAAAGTATAAAGGATACAGGTACCCCTATATATACCAACTTTGATAAAGGAAAAACCGTTGGTAAACCTCGAGTACCAATACGAAGCACATCTTAAAGGCAAATGAAAATACCCCATCAATAATTTTATATCTCTAAACAGATTATCATAGTTACATGTACACATTATGAACCAATTGGCCGATATATTTGTCCCAAATAGTGTGAATATAAAGCATTAGAAGACTCAAAATGAAACGAAGCCATAAATGGAGAAATGCGAGCTCTCCAGAAGAATACCACATGGGATATCGTGCCTTTACCTCACGAAAATAAGACGATGGAATGCAGGTGGATCTATACTATGAACCTCAAAGCAGATAGATCTATTGAAAGATATAAAGCCAAATTGGTGACGAAGGGGTATACATAGAGGTATGGGGTGGACTACTAAGAGACCTTTGCCCTAGTAGCCAAGATCAACACTATCAGAGTTCTACTATCTCTAGCAGCAAATCTATATTGGCCACTACATCAGTTCGATGTTAAAAATGATTTTTTACATGGAAACTTGGAAAAGAGGTATACATGGATTTACCACCAAGATGTAATTTAGCTCATGACAAGAAAAATCAAGTTTGCAAGCACAGGATATCATTATATAGGTTAATACAATCTCCTAGGGCATGATTTGGAAGATTTACTAAGTCCATAAGGAATTTTGGATACACTCAAAGTAATTCAAACCGCATCTTGTTCTTGAAGTGTGATGGAGGAAAAATTACTACATTAATTGTTTATGTAGATGACATAGTTGTAACTGGGAACGATGGATGAGAGCAACATAAGCTACAAAAGTATTTGTCTAGGGAATTTGAGATGAAGGATTTAGTTGCTCTAAAATACTTCCTCAGAATTAAAGTAGCAAGATCAAAATTTGGTATTTTTATGTCTCAAAGGAAATATATGATGGATACACATTGGAACATGAATGCTAGGATGTAAGCCTGCTAACACACTCATTGAGATGAATCACAAGTTGTGTGAAGACATGGACCATCTACCAACCAATAAGAAACAATACCAGGGCTTTGTTGGAATGTTGATATATTTGGCACCCATAAGACTAGATATTGCATATGTTGTGAGTGTGGTTAGTCAGTTTATGCCTTCACCCAGTGTTTCTTATATGAATGCAGTTGATCGGATCTTGAGATACTTAAAGTCAGCACCCTGAAAAGGGATTAATGTTATGAAAGAATGGAAATCTTGAAGTTGTTGGATATATAGATGTTGATTGGGCTAGTTCCATTACATATAGACACTTTACATCGAGGTACTTTACATTCGTTAGAGGTAACCTAATCACTTGGCGGACTAAAACACAAAATGTGGATGCCCGGTCTAGTGCAGAAGCAGAGTGTCGAGGTATAGCTCAAGGAGTTTGTGAATTATTGTGGATCATAGGACTCTTAACAGAATTGGGTTTTAAACTAGACAAGCCCATGCAGTTACATTGTGATAATAAGTCAGTAATCAATGTTCCTCATAATCCAATTCAACATGATCGAACAAAACATGTTGAGGTGGATAATCATTGCATGAAAGAAAATATTGAGAACAAGATCATCTGCTTACCCTTTGTTAAATCAAAAGATCAGTTAACGGATTTCTTGACAAAAGCCGTCTGTGGATGAGTGTTTTGTGACTCACTTACCAAGTTGGGTATGGTGACGTATATGCACCAACTTGAGGAGGAGTGTTGACGTGAGTTAACCTACTAATTCAAGAAGATTTATTTCCTAAGTTAATTAGGTGATTTACTTCTTTGTTTCATATAGTTGACACATCCTGGTATAATTAGGAGATATTCTCCTAATTAATTACTGTATCTATTTCCTTGTAAAGCACCCTTATAAATTCCAAAATATCTCTTTATGAAAAAGATACAATTAACTAAAGTATTTAAACCAAGTATCATATTTTAGCAATAAAATGAAATGATATAGAGGACTCAATGATCTATACAATATGTAGCAATAGCAAAGAGAGTCTTTCTCTCTTAAAAAAGCACATGTTAATTATATTTTGACCAGATAAAAAAACTAACATAGGCAAGCAGTCTCGATCTCTTGACTACGGGGGTCCAAGAGATTTGTGGCCACCTATCGTTGGATGTAAATTCAACGGTTCGCTCACTCTCGCACTCATTTTAAGAAACTTTTTTGTATGGTGAGTGACTACAAATCTCTTGGACCCTTGTAGTCCAAGAGATCAGAACTGCATAAGCAAGTTGTATTTCAATAATATGAAAAGCATATGTATTTTTGAGGGGAGACTGTGAATTCATTCATGGAGAAAAATTGTTGATAAAAGAAATCTCTTAACAAAAGGAGCATGAACCAATTAGAGATAAACCTTGAGAAAAAGAAATAGAGATAAACCCTACCCGTTGGTTTCAATGAAGGGTGAGGATTGGATTTCTTAGAGCATTTCCAGCAGTTAGGCCCTTGCCATGGTAAGGGGAGCCCTAGGCAACTACTATTCATGAATAGTGGCTGCCTAGCTCTCCCGACAAAGTGTGTTTCAGCAGATTAGTCCTTTGCCATGGCAAATATTATTCATCTTGTTTTGTTTTTTTTCACAACTTTGTTTATTTAAATAATTAATTTTGTTAATATTTTCGGATAAGATTTTTGGGTTCCTACATGTCAATACTATTCATATCGGATAAGATTTTCGGTTTCAAATTTCAAATAAATTTCAAATTTAAGATACATTTCAAAATTCAAATTTCAGATAAATTTAAAATGTCAAATTTCATATACATTTCGAAATTCAAATTTCAGATAAAAATATTGAGTAGAAAGTGAATAATAGTATAAGAAGAAGAAAATATATGAGGATTTGGTGTTAAAACAGAAGAGTATTGGTTGGTATTTATAGAAAAAAAAATTCAGTATTTTTTGGGTTTTTTTTTTTTTTTTTTTTATTGGAAAAAATTGGCTGCTCGATTGGAGCAAAATTATGATCGGAGAGCCCAGGACGCGACACGTGGCACATATCCGTTGGCGGACATCAGTAGCGCTGGTGTTCAAATTTTTTAACGTTGGCGCGTGCACATTAAAAATTTTGAGAGCCTGCACTGACGTCAGCTCAGCCCGCAGGCTGCCAGCCGTTAGCTGGGTCCCAATCCTTTTGTTGCTGGAAACACCATTTTGGGCTCCCCCCCACAACCACCACAGCCCTCCTCTTGGTCCTCTTGCTGGAAGTGCTCTTAAACCAAACCAACAGGCCCATACAATTTTTTGATATCATAAACCGATTTATAAAGAAAAGAAACGTTTGAGTCTTGGTAAGTGGGTGTTCTTAGACCCCTCGCGAGTCACGACCCAGGCAAGGCAAAAGAGGAAGACCCTCCAACTCTCGTGAATATTCGGCCCACTGTTGCTTCCTAGTCCTCCATTGTTGAAGGAGGAGGAGGCCTCCATTACCATTACCCAGGTATGGCCTAAAGTTATGGCCTTTTCATTTTCATTATAGAATTGACACTGCAAATTCTTGACATTTGGTGTGTTGGGATTTTATTGGGTGTGATTAGCAGAAGGGATAAGCAGGGAGAATAAAAAAAAACCTATGGCCTTTAGGTTTTTTTTATTGGGTGTGGTTAGCAGAAGGATAAACAGGGGAAAAGAAAGACTTTGTAGGTTTTAGTACAATTTGATACAATGAATAGGTAAAGAGCAAAATTTGGGTATATATTTTCATCGCCCTCTTTGATTTCCAACAAACCCAATTGTTCATCGTCCTGCTCTTAAAGAAGAAATTTGTATAATGGGGGGAACCTTGTTTTGTATGAACTCCATTATTTGCTTGACATTTATCATTGTTGTACAGAAAATGTCAGTTGTTACTGATAAAAGGCTCAGGAGAGGAAGCCCGCCATGGTCTGATCTTCCATATGACATATTGTGTTGCATTATGGGGCACCTTTGTTTTGTGGACCAAATTCAATTTCGTGCTGTTTGCAAGAATTTTGGACTGGTTGCTGGTATTAGGCCTAAAGATAAACTGCCCTGGGTTCTAACATTAAACTTCAGTTTTAAAAATTATATGTACCCATCTAGCCTCTATGATCCATGTACCCTTGAAGCATATAAGCTTGATCATGAATTAACATCTTCTAGCTGGAGTGGGGTTGTCAAACTACAAGTTTGCGGTGCAAGAAACGGTTGGTTGCTTCTAGCTGAAATTACGCCATTTTTTTTCTTTGGTCACACTGATTTTTACCTCTACAATCCTTTCACTGATGATGCGAGTATCAATTTGCCCCGTTTAAGAACCAAGGAATTTAAAGCCACATTCACCTCCAATCTGACGTCCCAAGATTGTTTGTTTATTGCCATACATGCTGATGAGGAAAGAGAAAAGTAATGTGCATAAGCACCTGCAGCCATGGTGATAGAAAATGGACTGAGTCTCTAGCTGTTGAAGGTAATTTGAAGCAAGTAATTGGTGTGGTCTATATCAAGGGCATCTTTTACTGTATTTTCAAAACTGGAATGCTAGGTTCCTACAACCCTGCTACCAAAAAGTGGAGTTTGCTTATTTCAGAAAACACGAATTCATCGGAGTTACAAAGCCTTGCAGGCTCGTTTGAAGCTAGATTTGTTGAGTCCGATGGAGAGGTGTTACTAGTATACTCTAAGCGGAGCTATAAGCCTTGGCACACTTTCAGGCTGGACTGGTTGCAAATGACATGGGTGAAGGAAGTTAGCTTGGGTAACAGAGTATTATTCCTTGGTGATATCTCATTCTTGATTTCTGCAGATGGGGAAATAAAGGATTTGTCTGATCGTATCTATTATCATGGATTTAGGAGATCGTACTTCTACCCAATCAAGTCTGGGATTGGCCAAATCCGCAGCCATTCGTTAATACGCCAGTCCTGCAAACATTATGAGGACCGCAGCCCTCATATGCTCAGAGTTTGGATTGAACCACCAAGTCTGTAATGATATGTGCTACTACAGGTATCAATGAAGTGCAGCAGAATTTTAGAATTCAATCTTTGCTAGTAACATTAGCAACTAGTACTAAAATTAGAATGAACCTTATCTTTTGAATTTTATGTTAAATCTTAAATGTTGGTTTGAGTGTGACAAATTCATTTTGTGGTTTAATTATTGCTTGTTTATGTCGATGATCAATCTTGTTTTCGAGGTTTATATTTTTGGTATAGATTCATGCACAGGGTTGTGTTTACCACTTCCATTTCGATTTGGTATTCGAGGATTTGCTTCAAGAGTTTATTTGGGTTTTGATTCAGAGTTACATGGAAGTGTAGAAATTTAACATCTTCTGAGGACAAAGCAAGGCCTTCTTCATACTGAAACCATTTCTGAAAAAAGTTGATCTGCTTATGTTTTTGGCGACAGGAAGATAGATACTGTCATACAGACGACAAAATGAACGATATAATCTTTGATCTAAACAAGAAGACTAGCTCCTTTCAGAAGAAGGAAAAAAAGGAAAGCACTTGTCAACTCGCTTCCTAATTGAGCTGAAAACCAGGCATATGCCCAAAAGAATGAAGTTTGTGTGGCTTAACTTGTAAATAAATAAAAAGGAAGAGAGGCTACCTAATATTAAATATTAATTAAAATATAATTCTGTGTGGCTTAATTATAGTTATGTGTTACAAAATATAATTCTGTTATATTAAAAATTATATAAAAAAAAGCATAAACAAAAACTTTGAAATTTGACTTTTTGGGCTTTAAGATCCGTCGAGGATATTTTTATAATTTTCTTTGTACTTTCAAAGAACTCCGGTGAGTATCGACTAGGGGCGATATTGTCCAGCCCAATACTCAAATTGGTCCAAGTCATGTGCTTAGCCCACTACTCACTCAGTAAATAGGAGGTACGCTCTCTCTCTCTCTCTCTCTCTCTCTCACTTCAACTCTCGTTCAAGAATCAAAAATTCGGCGACCATTCTTCTTCTCCCAGGTAGTTTGTTTAACAAATTGCTCATCAGTTTTCGTTTTCAATTTTTGACCCTTTCTCTTCCATCAGTCCTTTGCGTGATTTCAAGTTAAAAATCTTCTCCTAACCGAATTGATTGCTTTACCTCGATGCTTGCTTGCAGATCAAACTCACTCGCATTTCAATCAAAGTTCGTTTTCTCTTTCTTGGAACTTTTCTGAAGCTGAGGGAATGATTATCGAGTACGTGTTAGGTTTTTGTGCAAAGAAGCTTTGTCTACTTTGCGCAAGAGCAAGAACATTAATTTCACCGTTTTTGTCTTCTCTCTTCTCTCGGTGCCCTAGGCTTGGCCAGGTATGATTTTATATGATTAAATTTGTTGGATTTCTCATTTCACCCTGTTCTTAAAAGTTTAAATTGAAGACAGCATTGTGGGTTTTAGATTGCAAGCATGAATATGAATTTACTGAACCGAAAAAAGAAAAGAATCTTTAAAGAAAATTTTAATTAGAGGTTGGGAGTTGAGACTGGATTGGCTGTGTTGAATTTCCTTGTGCTGTCTTTGGTATGCGTTTTGGTTCTGTATTATAAAGTACATATTTATAAGGCCTGTTTCTGGATTTCATTTCTTGTAGATTGATCAACCAAGATGGGATGACTTACCTACGGACTGTTTGGTGAATGTGTTGGAAAAAGTTGGTATGAGGTCCTTGCTCTTGGATGTCCCTTTTGTGTGCAAGTCATGGTACAGGGCTAGCCTCCACCCTTTATGCTGGCAACGTCTCATTTTTGTTGACACTGAAACTAAGATGGACCTTGAAACTCATCGACTTTGGCGTTATCACAGTGAAATTGAAGCTGAGATCGACATTCAATCTGATCGTCTCTGCTTCGAATCCTTGATCAGTAGATTTGTATCTCAATATCAAATTGATGATAGCTGTTTCTCAGATACCGCATTTATAACGTCTGTAGTCAATCGCAGCAGAGGACATGCAACTTTCCTGAGGCTACCTGGATTCTGTCCAGAAGCAGCATTGAAATATGTTGGGGATGTGTAAGTTTTCTCAAACTCATAGGTGGAGAGAAAAGAGTCACTCTTTGGTTAAGCTGTATTATCTAAGACATGCACTTCGATATTAAAACCTTTGTATTGTCACCTGAAAAATGAGTCTTGGTAAACTTTTATTTGCAGGTGTCATGAACTTAAGGGTTTGTCTTTGCCCAGACGTTTACTGCTTTGTTCATCAAGCATTGTAAAAGAATTGATTGGAAAGTGCAAACATTTGGAGTTGTTGTCACTGGGTGGTAGCCATAATTTGGAGGAGATTCTGTTACAGTTCAGCATGGGATGCTGCAGGAATTTTCTAAACATAAATGTGCCAGCTGTTTTAATGAATAGACAAGGAGCAATGAAGATTCCCTATTTGATTCCTAATGTTAGCTTCCTGAGCAGCTATAATTTGGAAGAAATCCTTGCACAGATCCGCATTCACTGCAAGCACTTTTGCCGTTTAAATATGTCGGGTGCTTTAATCAAAAGAGAAGACGTGATGGCAATTGTCAACTTGCTTCCTCATATTAAGTACCTAATCCTGAGGAAGGCATACATTGATCGGGACGATCTTCTCACTTTACTGCGAGGCTGCACAGAACTTGTGCTTTTGGATGCAAGGGATTGCTCTGGTTTTGACGAAGGTGATGTTGAAATATCAGTGCTTGCTTCTCATATTGGTAAGTTCAGCTGTGAGGGTTCTAAGTGTGTTGATGACCCTCTTTTGTGGTTGCGTACTCACATAAGCATTTAGACATTAATGTGAGTGTTTGCTTTTCAAGCAAAGCAAAGCATAGTGTCTTAGCTTAGGTGTTTCTTGTCCACTTCTCTTGTTAACGGAGTTCGATATTTTAAACCCCCTTTCCGTGACAACGAAGAGATTAACGGTTGAGAATTGTTTCCATCAGAAAGTGACAGTTGAGAATTCTAAATCTGGTGAGATTACATTCAGCTTGTTGGTATGTTTGGAGGGTTTATGTAATAGGATCCAGACTTTACCTTTGGGTTGTGGAATTGTCTAATATAGTAGATACTAGCAAAAGGAGCCCGCGCGATGCTGCGGGTTTTAAAATTGTGTGAAATGTGTATAAAGTGATGAAAATAGACAGGGATTACGTTCTATGTACATATACATGAAAATGTAAATAGTGTCATCGCATTTAGTTTCTCAAGTTTTAGTTACAAAAGATAAACTAATAACATGTTTTATATACTATTTGATACGTGTCTATCTATTTTTGGTTATAATGTATGTGTATATATAAAGCACACATACATACGTGTATACATAAGAAGTAGACACATGCCTATATATATATATATTAAAAGTTTATTATATATACATATATATATATATTAAAAGTTTATTATATATACATATATTTGCATATCTATATGAGTATATATTACTTTATTAGGACCATGTATTTTTCGCCAATATGCTTGTTTGAATATAATATGTGTGGTTATTATAATCTAACAAAAATATAAATCATGATAATTAAGAATATATAACTTTAAGACTATATGTTTTTGACAATATACTTGTTTGAATATAACAAAAATGCATATGTGTTTGTTATATCCAAATATAGGGAGTATAATACTATTCCATTTTGTACTCTATGCATGCATGTATTTTTTGAACTTTTAAACTATCTTAATTTAAACATTTAATTAGATAATTAATTTTATACATAAATGTCACTTACAAAATAAGTATATTAAATGGGGCCTAACAATTGTAGTATTCTAATTATCTAGAGCAAACATCAAGTTATATTTATACAAACCAAGATTAAACATATATTGAATTACATAAGACATAAACTCTCTCTCTCTCTCTCTCTCTCTCTCTCTATATATATATATATATATTAATTAAAACATACATATAATTATAAGTAATATGTAATTTATAGGAAGTTTAAAATTTTAAAAATATATATTTTTAAAAAAAATCTTTGCCTTTTGTTGTTGAATAGGACAAAAAGTAAAAAGAGCGAAGGTCAATACGGTCATTTTACTGTGGTTCCAAATAGGACAAAAAAGAACAAAGAACATACGTAGGGGCAAAACCGTAATTTTACTATTCCTAAGCTACAGTCTAGGAACAGTGAATTCCTTAACTCAGTTTTAGTATATATATAATTTTTGTCTGATGGTCTCTTCTTTTATCTTAGTTTGAATAGTGTAGCTAAAATTGTATTAAAAGTATATGATTTTAGATATAATTCCAACTCTTTTAAAATTGAGAGTTCTTGTGTACAATGACTTCCCCACAAAAGGGATCGGACTTAGTTCCAACTCTTTTAAGCACGTTTATCAAACAGTCCATGTCTAACTCCTCCAGTGACCCATCTTTGTTCATCCTCATCATCGGTCTACAAGAAATGCAGACACTAGAAACAAAGTTATATCACGTCGTCAACTTCGCTTTACTTTTTCTTGTTATTTCAATTTTGACAATTATCTAGTTTTGGTGATCAAGTCCAATGACCTAACATTGTGAAGTAAAATAAACGGAATGCTCACGTGTTAGACCAGCCGCAAGCGTTTTTATTAGAGACAACTGAAGTCTCACGTGTCGTAGTTGCATATTAAAACTACATGATTTAACACTAAAGAAAACAACATTAACTAAACTTACACAAATTAAAAGGCCAAAAGTCATTTTAGGTCGCTATGGTTTACCATTTTTACCACTAAGGTCCCTGTTGTTTCAATTTCGTCATTTTTGTTCCTGTGGTTTCAATTTGAACTAATTTGAGGATAATTCCCAATTTTTGATACTTATTGAGGGGCATTTCTGTCTAATCTTGCAGCACCTTCCCAACCACCCTACAGCCACCCAGCAACCCCTCCAAAAACTTATCTTTGTTGTAAACCGGCAACAAACAATGCTCCATTTGAATTTTTGTTGATAAAAATTATGGCCATCTATGCATAAACATCAACTAACAAAATCATAATCGAGCGGGCCTTAGGATTACACAAGGGAGATACATTTCTTAAAAAAAAAATTTCTGAACCCAAAGAAAAACTCACAATTATAATCATCATCCATTTCATTTCTTCGTAAGGGATGAAGGTAATCTCCAGCCAAAAAAGAAAAACAAGGTAGCCAGAGCAAGTCTACTTCGGTCTTTTGTAAGCTTCATAAAAGTAGCCCATGATTACAACAGTATCATCAATTGCAGCCCTTACTGCACCTTGTGCTAGTGTCACAAGCTTTGATAGTTTCTTATTATGTAATTCGACATAATGTCTAAAAAAAATTATTAATGAAGATTGTATAATGGTACCTCTCTTTGTACATCTCCAATAAGCATTGTTTGTTGTTGGTTTAGACAGTGGGATTGTCAATGTTTACAACATGGAGGAGTTTTTGGAGGGCTAGCGGCGGTGGAGGTGGTTGGGGAGGGGCTGCAAGTTTGGACTGAAATGCCCCTCAATAAGTATCATAAATTGAGAATTATCCTTAAATTGCATCAAATTGAAACCACAGGGACAAAAGTGAAATTGAAACCACAGGGACCTTAGTGGTAAAAGTGGTAAACCACAGGAATCAAAAATGACTTTTTGCCAAAATAAAATGACATGGGTGAAAGTGGAAAGTTAATCTTAAGTTCATCAAAAATGAATATTTGTGTAAACTCTCCAAATTGTCCGTTAGGGGAGAGAATAGGACATCAATATAAAACCCAAATGGAAATTCTTACTCTTTTACGATTGGACAGGTGGCACAACCTTATTGGAGTATAACTGGACAGGGCTTTTCTGACCTGGCATCCCCGGAAAGTCGTACGCATTCGGGTGTCGAGTTCAGCCTCCCTTGGGTCCTTTCTCTGCTGTTCGTTGCAGATGAAACTCAAGCACTCAAATCAATCAAAAGGTTTGTTTACTCTTTCTTGGAAAGAATTTTCTTGATGATTCTACTTGTCTTGCTCTAGGTCTGGTTCGGGGTCTTTTGATTTCCACCTAAAAACCCATTTCAGTTTCAATCGCTTTCATTTCTTCTTGATTTTGTGTTTTTGTTTTTCTTCTGCTGGGACTATAAGAGGAAGATTTTCGTTCTGTGTCCCCAAACCACTCCAATGGCGAATCCCGACCTTCCCCAAACCAAGAAGCTTCGTCAGGTATGAATTATATATTTCTTTTAACACTCTACTCTAGTAATAATCAGCTGTGCCCATATTAAAATATTCAAGGTTTAATCTTTGTTTCCTGATTAAAGTTACTGGATTGGCTGAAATTATTGGTTTCAGTTCGTGGTGGGTTTGAGATTTCAAGAATGAAAATGAAAATAATGAAACTAATGATTACTTTGAATCTAATTAGATTTTGGGATTTGATTGGATTTGTTGAATTTCGTTATGCATTTTGTTTATGTGTTATATTTTAGCATATCTACAACTACAACTATATTTCTGGATTTTCGATTCTTGTAGACGGTTCAATTTCAACCAAGATGGGAAAACCTAAACGTGGACTGTTTGGCAAATGTGTTTGGAAGAGTTGGTATCACGGCATTGCTCTTGGGTGTCCCTTTCGTGTGTAAGTCTTGGTACAGAGCAAGCCTCGACTCTGCATGTTGGCAACGTCTCATTTTGCCTGATGTTGATACTGAGATTGACCTTGGAAATGAGGGATTTTGGAATTCTGACAATGAAATTGAAGCTGTGGTTGACAGAAGACTAGAGCTTTTCCGTTTCGATACCTTGATGCGCAGATTTGTATGGGGATATCAAATTGATCATAATTGCTTTTCTGAGACTCAATTCATAATGTTTGTAGTCAATCGTAGCAGAGGACAGGCTACTTTCCTCAGGCTGCCTCCACTCTGTCAAATTGCATTATTGAATCGTGTTGCAGATGTGTAAGTTTCCTCAATCAAAACTATCAATGTGTTCCTATCTCTATAGATTGAGAGAAGTAGACTCTTTGGTTAAGCTTTATTTTCTGTGATATGTGTTTTAACATCTAAAAGTACAACAGTTAATTTGTTGTATTTGTTGTGAGTTATGTGCATTAAATTTGTGGTTCAACTTACTCTTTAAACAATTTATTATTTTTTTCTTCTTCTTCTCCAGGGTTCCTAGCTTATAAGTATTGTATTTATGTTTTAACGTTGTTTATGCCTGAGTCATTTTCAGCTTTGTGTTTTAACCTTTTGGATCCATGTCTGCTCTCTTGTTCTTCTGTCTCATCACCTTCTTCTCTAAATCTCTCTAGATTTCTAAGTTCTCTAAACTGGTGCTACATCAAGTTTGTACTCACCCCAAAGACGAGTCATGGTAACTTTTGTTTGCAGGTGTCATGGACTGAAGGGTTTGTCTTTGCATCGCTGTTCACTGATCTATTCATCAAGCATTATCCCAGAGCTGATTGGAAAGTGTAAACATTTGGAGCTGTTGTCATTGAGGGGGGGCAGTAATAATTTGAAGGAACTCCTTTTGCAGATCAGCATTCACTGTAAGAATTTTTGTCGTTTACTTGTGTTGAATGCTGTAATTGGTAGAGAAGATGCATTGGCAATTGTTAACTTGGTTCCTAATATTAAGTACTTGAGCTTGAGGAAGTCATACATACATCGGGATAATCTTGTCACATTATTCCGGTGCTGCAAAGAACTTGTGCTTTTGGATGCTAGAGATTGCTCTGGTTTTGATGGCGGCGATGTTGAAATATTAGCGCTTGCTTCTCAAATTGATAAGTTCAGCTGTGAGGGTTCTAGAAATGGTGACTGGAAATCATGACGCTCTTTCTTGGGAATGTGTTTGGAAGAGTTGGTATGACGTCATTGCCGTTGAATGTTCCTTTCGTGTGCAAGTCTTGGTACAGTACAGAGCAAGCCTAAACTCTGCATGCTGGCAACATCTCGTTTTCCCTGAGGTTGATACTGAGATTGACATTGACACTCATGCTTTGGGGTTCTGACGATGAATCTAAAGCTTAGATTGACAGGGGAATTGATCGTTGCTGTTTTGAAACCTTTATGAATAGATTTTTATGTGAATATCGAATCCATGATAGTTGTTTTTCTGGCACTCAATATATAAAGTTTGTAGTCAATCGTATCAGAGGACATGCAACTTTCTCAGAAGAAGCATCAATGTTTGAGAGTAAGTATCATGGTCACCGGGTGAAGTTATTTTTGGTATTGGTAAGTCTTGATGAGTATTTAATCAACTGCAGTTTCAAAACTGAGATTGAACTACAGAACTTTCCATGCCAATGTCCAAATTTTCACTGATGACAGATTACTACGGAACATAAGTCACACGTGGTCAACATCCACTGCAAGATTTTTTATGGTTTACACGTGTTGAGTGCTTGTATTGCATTAATAGAGAGAAGGCATTGGCAATTGTCAACCTGGTGGTTCCGTTTTTTATTATCATCCTAATTTTTTGTTAATTTTGAGGTGTGTTTTGCACCCGGTTTGATTCATGTATGAGACAATCTTGAAGTGTATTTAGCAATCAGCGTTAATCTCATAAATTATTTGTGATAAGATACTTCTCTCATTGCCCATAAGGAGAAACTCCTCATTGCTTTCTATTATGGCTCAACAACGTCTTTTTGTTTGATTGTCAAAGGTAGATTTTCCCTTCACTTTTATTATCTTTAAGGGTTTCAACAAGAATGACCACAAAAAAAAAAAAATAAAAAAATAAAAGTTGGCATAAATTTGCTAATAAATCTGGCGTAAGTTATAACAAAAAGCCTATCATCAATTTGGTGTAGTTATGTTGGGGAAAAAAAATTGGTGCAGCTATGGATTTGCGAGCATTACCACTCAACCTTTATTATTCTTAATTGAATCCATTACTTTTTATCAAAAAGCCAAAAACCCATAGCTTTCATCTCTGACGAAACTCACATCTCTATAGCTTTCACTTTTATTTGCCTCAACTCACTTTTCTTCTTTTAAAATTTCTTTCCTCAGTCAAAATTTTGAGTCTTTGTGACCCTTGGCAACTTTAACCTAAATAATTCCCCTACAACCAAATTTGTCGACAACAACATTGATATGGAGGCGCTTTTTTTTTTTTTTTTTTTTTGGGAAAAGCGATATAGGATCAAGTAAATTTTGAGTTGTAGAGACTGTACCAAGCATATCTTTTTGTCACTTGAAGGAAAAATGCACTTTTGACAATTTAAAAAAAAAAAGAGAGGACACATGTCACTTTATTATTGGGGCTTGAGTCACAATATTAGGTAAATGCATACTTCCTCGTCATGGGCAAGGAGAGAAGCATTGTCCACTTAAAAGGGTCTTTTCTTTGAAGTTGATATTGATACTCTATAAAATTCAATTTGTCCCTTTAGCAAGTGATTATTATTATTATTATTATTATTATTATTATTATTATTATTATTATTTAATGATACAAAGAACATTAGTAAGTATAAACTTTAGATTTCTCTCTATTAATTACTTAGACTATCTGTAAAATTTCACTTGCAATGTTGTGATTTATTTCATTACAATAGATGCAATTGTAGTAGAGGGTGCAATGTGATGAACCCTCTATTGCAATTGCAATAGGCCAACCATGAGACCCACGTGCTAATTAAAAATAGAAAAAAAAATACAACAATTAATGCGCTATGTCGTTAATGCATTGCATTAGGCTACCCATGAGACCCACATCTCTATTGAATTGCATTAAACCTTTCTTTGCCTATATTTTTTAAAGAAAACAATCCAAATAAATAAGTTTGGCATGAGATTAAATTTTTTTTGTCTCAAATATATTCAAAATTGGTCTCTTTTTACATATTTTTAAAAAAATATTTCAATGGTACAATTTGTTATTAAATTTATCCATTTCATTTTATTTGAGTATGAACAAAAAATATATATATGTAAGAAGATACAACTACTGATATGAAGCTATTGAAATATACCATTGCAAGTAAAAATACAGTTCAATTCAATAGATATCAAAACAGTTGAATTGATTGAACTATTGAATAACCATTGTGGATGCTCTTAGGGTCAAAGCAACCTCTCGTTTTTCCAGATATTGAAAAAAATAAAAGGGCACAAAAGGAGAAAAATGACAGAGTCTAGCTCTCCCTCATCGGAAAACACTTATAAGAAAAGGGGATAACATTGTTTTGCTATCTCTGGCCAATCACATATTGGCATATAAAAAAGTTATCATGTGTGGCATGCTGTGATTGGCCAGGAATAACAAAATAGTGTTATTTCTGTTTCATATAAGTGTTTGTCTTCTTTCATTAAGAAAAAGTTCATATCTTCAATAGAAGGAGGCTGTGTATATATATATATATATATATATATATAGTTGAGGGACCCTCAAATAAGTTTATTTGAGGGACAGCCATGTAGGGTTCACCATACATTGTATTCCATTAATCCAAACTAGGGGTGGGCAATCAGACCGATAACCCGAGAAACCGACCGAACCAAACCGATATGGGTGGTTTGGTTCGGGTTTTTTAGATATTTTAGTTTATTTCCAGTTTTAAATATGGACCAAATTGGTCAATCCGATTCAGTTTGCGGTTTGAAGTTTTCAATCTCCTTGCTCCCTACTTATCTCCTGAAAACGTAGTCTGCTTATCTTTTGGAAAACTTCAAACCACATTCAAGTAAACCAGTCATTCTGCCAAAATAATAAACTTCACTCTTTTATGGCATTGAAGAAAGAAAAGATCTTTTGAAAGATCTACTACCCATTATTAAAGATTAAAAACCCCACTCCAACATTTCCTATAAATATGAGAGGATTTGAATAGACCAATGGACATCCAAAAAAATCAATAAAAACAAAAACTCTCAAAGTCACAACTAACAAACTCAAAAAGATCAACTGATCTCAAAAGCTTTCAGACCCTAAAGCAACCAAAAGCTCTTTGATCCACAAGAAACAAATCAGCTAGAATTCAAATCTCTGGTTTCAGTTCAATTCAGAGAAACAATTTTACAAAGTGAGATTTCTCTCATTACGAATTTGATTTAGCACAAAGCCAAGTCAAGCAGAGTCCTTGTTTTTACAAAAATGAAAACCTCAACAAATTTACAAAAACCTTGGTCAAGCAGAATAGGCACCATAGCACAACTCTAGCTCAGTGACCATCAATCCAGCCACTTCTATTCTCTCCAGACTAAAGAGGTCTCAATTCTGCCCGTTCAACAAGCCTTCCATGGCTCAGAATAACTTGAAGCTCTGCCAAACTCAAACGTTGGTATCGATTTCCAGATGAAACTCATTAGTTGAAGGTGTTGACGATTCAATCTAGTATAGACACATCCAATCTAGCCAAGTTCAGAGGCAGCTACCTAGGCAGAAATCGAAGTCCAACGCTTTGTTTCTTTTTTGAAGTTTCCATTTCTTTTGAGTCCTATAATAGGCGTTCTGCCTAAACAGTTTTTCTTTTATATCTATTCTGGCCAGAACTACCAATTTTGTATTGTGAAAAATTGTGAAGTCCTCACTAGTCTGAGGCAATAAAAGAACTTATTGGGAGATATTCCTCACCCAAATTCACAATTACTTGTTTAAGAATCAGTAACTTGGGCGCAAGTTATCTATTTTTTAGAAGTCTGCTAGGGTTTTAAAACTGCTAGCAGTATCACACTTACGCACAAAAGAAAGTTGACTTGTTGACCACCAATGGTTGTCAAGCCAATGGGGAACTTTACCCTACCATCACATGATTAAAATCAAAACGGGTGAACACTTCCTCCCTATTCATTGTATTATCACTCTCTTAAATTAATGACTCACCTAGCCTAAGAATCTTCAATCATGAAATTATTCTTATCCTCATCATTCATTGTTTCATCACTTTCTTCCTCATTCACCTTATTTTCATCTTCATTCTTCTTTTGTTCTTCTTCAAAATCCAAAATTCGTCACTTCCTTGGAGTAGCTGAGGACTCAAATTTTGGAAGCTCAAATGAGAAAACGTCCTTCAAAAAGTTGTTTATTTACGCGATTCCTATAATATGCTCCAATGTCACTTCAATCCGATTAGTATAGACTCTGAAAAGTTGGTTTGATGTTTACCATTTTCTGATTTCGTAGTAGTATGCTCGGCTTCAATATATTTCTATGATTTCCTGTACTTAAATAACTTTGGTTCCTTCATCAAAGTTGTTCAAAATTCTGTCTATTATAACATATCAAAAATGTAGATTGATCGAACTTCTATAGCCACCTTGGGAAAGTTTAGAGTAGATCTTGTTCATTGATTATATTGAATTTCTTGTTATAGATATGTACTTTCTCTCAAATGGCTTGTTACTTGTCATTCAATTGATCAAATTAGCCACTATCATCTCAAGTAAATGATTCTTTGAATATATGAAGCTCATCTTCTTATTTTCTCTTTGAGTACTAGTTGTAAATCAAGTGTTGGTTAGAATGACTCAATGACATATATCTCTTTCAAAGCGTGTTTCTGTGAAGTTCTAAATTATTTCGATGTGATTTTGTTCCAATTTCATTATGGGATTTTGTTACATCAAAATGGATATCTCAAGGGTTATTTCAAAGTTGGTTTTGTGTCATTTGAAATTAAATTGATTTTTTTTGTCAAATTTCGAAATAGAGACTATGCTTCTGAAATTGTTCTGATTTTGTTGCATGCCTTGTTTTGAATACGTGTTTGAAAACTTCCTGAACTTGGATTTTCATGAAATTTTAATATGTTTTACTTTCACGTATTTTCTTCAACTCTGGAAAGTTTTATCCAGTGTGGTTGTAAATTGACATGCTTCCTTAACCCTAATTTCCATCAAATTTTCACATTTGTAGTTTTTCTACGTCTAGTTCTGATCTGAAATTTTTTACATTATTTTGATTTAAACTCAATATTTAGTGAATTTTCAAATTTAACGTGTTCCAACCTAAATGTTTAGCAAAACTGAAGTTTTTGTTTTAAATTGATGTTTAAAATTTTCTTTACGAGTCTAGAGCCGAACCACCTGATTTTAAACATCCCAAAGAATAGAACTATTATAGGAGGGAATATATTAGTTTTTCCTTGATGGTTGGTTCTATGCTTGCTTGGACGTGAGGTTGAGGGAGTATCAATCGGGTCGAACAACTTATCGAGTGTATTATGGGGTTTTATGTCTACGTGCTCCAATAGGACACTCAAACGTGTTTCCTTATTTACAGTGAATTTTAATTAGTAAATTATCTTAATTATGTGTTCTACTTTGCGTACTTTCGAGGACGAACCCGCACAAGGTTAAGCTAGCTAGACACGAGGTAGGGTTTCCTGATTGCCAATGATTGGGCTATATCCCATTTAATCTTGGTGCTTATATATAGTGCTATAAATATGAATATGAATATTATTGTTGCTTTGCTTGGTGAATATTATTTGATGTTTCTTCATGAATATTATTTGATGTTGGGTGAATATTATTATTCATGTGGTTAAATCTGAAATAATATTGTTATTATGTGTGTTATTATTTAGCAGAAATAAATGATGTTTGCGCTGCATTACATATGCATATCATAAATATAGTGGTGTTAAGGGTGTGTGTCGTTTGACATATATCTAATGGGTGGGTGAAGGCCTTAGATATATATGAGTAAAAAAAAATGTGGAATATATTCAGGTGACGAGAGCAGGGCTTGAATATATTGAGGTGATGGGAGAAGGGCCTCTAATGAAAAGTGAAAGTTGAGAAATTCGTAAACAAAAGAAAACTAGGTTAAGTGACGGATAGGCACTAGTTCATATTTTAGGGTATTCGGAGCCACAGTGGTAAAACACATGGTATGAGACATGCAGACTTGTTGCCCTAAGGTATGAATTAGTGGGATTAGAAGGGAGTGAGTTCATGGCATCACTATATATGCAAATTTATTTATCTGATGTGGTTGCATAATTTCTGTATGTTGTGTTGTTTGATGGATGCCACTTTAATTAACTGTGATAGTTGACCTTGAGGGGTGATGTTACTTTATTTATAAGTAGTCAACCGTTTGATAAAAATCTTAGTGTGTATTTAATTACGAGCTATTGTGACTCTGATTTTGTGTTGTTAATAAAATTTGTATTATTTGTGGCTCTAAATTTGTATTATTCGAGAATATTTCTTATTTTCGAATCGGCTCATGACAAACCTCCACTAGAGCAAGCAAGTTTCTTTGTAAATGCTAATATAATAAGTTTATTTAACCACTTTCTAGTAGAATAAATATTATAAAAAAAATTTGGGATCTTTTTTTTTTCCCACCACTTCTTCTCTCTTTTTGGATCACTTCTTCTTCTTTTTTCCTTTCTCTCTCTTCTTTCTTCTTCCTCACTCTGTTTCTATTCTGTCACAGCTTTTTCATCTTCTTCTTCCTTCCTCTCTTATTCATCTCTTTCTTATTTGTATACCGTCCAAAAAGAACAAAATCGTACCAGCCATTTTTACAAAGGGAATAAATTGTGGAGGTGTGGAGGTGGAGGGGCAAGCTGTGAAGTCGTCGAACCCAGATCCCATAGGATCCATTCAATATTCTCGCAACCTCCAACCTCCATCTCAGTTCCTTCGCAGCCACCGTTAATCACCAAAACTGAGAAAACCAAACCGTTTGACTGGTTAACCGAGACACCGATTAACCGGAGTTGGTGGTTTGGCTCCGATGTCAAAAATCTCTCCACCGAAAGCTACGGTTCGACGTACGGTTTTGGGTAAGACCCGAGCCAAACCAAACCTTGCTCAGCCCTAATCCAAACCGTCTATTTTGTAGATATTCATTAGAAGATTATCTCTACAAAAAATCACTTGAATCTGATATCATTTGACCACTCAATTAAATTATTAAAACATTAGTACTTTCTTGAAGCACCGTATTCATTGATTTCGTAGGACACCATTAGATGTATAAATGGTTTCCGATTTTCCTAATTATTTGCAAGGATGATCTATGAATGAAGACTTTAAAAATATATGATTTCGATTGTTGACAAAAATTTGAAGGGTATCCTAAAGGGTGTCTTAAAATCAAATTATTTAAAAGATCCCTTAGGGAACTATATATGTACCATTATAGAATATTACGTCAGTACGATCAAGTGGTACATTTTGTACACGTTTTTTTTTTTTATAAAAAAAATAAAATATAAACTTCATTAGATAAACTTCAACAGTACAGTCGAAGACATCAATAAGACATCTAAAATACCAATCCCAAGAGGGCAACAAACTAACATGCTAAATGCAAAACTAAATCAGACAAAAGCCGCACTAAAACTACTAACACACATCATCACAATTAGCCATAAGCCCAAACACAGCCCACAAACCCAACATAACCAAAACCCTAAAATAACCCATGAGCCTAAACGAATACTACCACCACTTGAAGAAGCGCCGTCACAACCATACCCACCACTGCATCCGTAATAGATCTGAGGAAAATATGATTTCCAACGATCTACTTGCACATAAAAGCAAACAAATAAATGAAAACAACAACTTGCCAAAGAACAATTGGATATAGCTTATTATTATTATGATTATTATGATTATTATTATTGTGATTATTATTATTATGATTATTATTATGATTATTATTATTATCACTATTATTATGATTATGATTATTATTACTATTATTACTATTATCACTATTATCACTTTTGCCTACTTTGTTTGCTTATATCCTTGGAAATCCTCTAATTACTTAGGGGCAAAGCAACCTCTCGTTTTTTTCCAGACATTGCAAAAAGAAAAGGGTAAAGAAAAAGGAGAAAAACGATTGGGTCTAGCTGTCTCTCATCACTCTGCTTTTGAAGAAGTTATATAAAGAGGCGAGCATGGCTGTGCTTTCTTGCCTTTTATAATCAGGGAGTTCTATTTACACTCCATTTGCATTGCATGTATGTATATCTCAACAGAAACTCTTTGATTTAAGGTCATTTTCGTATCTCATTTTCTCTTTAATTTTTTTATTTATTTAAAGCAGATTAGTAGTGGTCTGGTCTTTGCATCTATAGCTTTATTAAATTTTAATTTCATTTCTTTCAGATGGATGAAAAAAGATGGGAAGACTTAAACATAGACTGTATGGTGAATATTTTGGGAAGAGTTGGTATGGAGTCGCTGCTTTTGGATGTGCCTTTCGTATGCAAGTCGTGGTACGGAGCAAGCCTCAATCCTTCATGCTGGGAACGTCTCATTTTTCCAGACATTAAAAGATTGGAGTATTATTTTATAGATGAAAATTGGGTTGATGACCCCTTGCTACAAAGATTTATCCACCAATATCAAATTGATGAGAGTCATTTCTCGACCACTGCGTTTATTAAGTTTGTCGTCAATCGTAGCAAAGGACATGCTACTGTTCTCAGGCTACCTCCATATGCTTCAGAAACAGACTTGAAATATGTTTCAGATGTGTAAGTTTCTCCTCCAGTATTTCAGCATTTATGTTAATTTTCTTTTTGAATGTTCTATTGGGTTTTAATTTGCTCCCCGGCATTGGGTCATCGTAAAATGTTTGTTTTTGCAGGTGTGGTGACCTCAAGAGTGTTGGATTGCCTGCGGATTTAGTTAACGACAAATCAGGTGTAATAACAGAGCTGATTGGTAAGTGGAAACGTTTGGAGTGGTTGATGTTGGGAAGCAGCTATGATTTGGTGAAAATCCTGTCACAGATCAGCATTCACTGCAAAGACTTTTGGGGCTTACGTGTGTCTAATGCTAATATTGTTGATGATGAGGCTATTGCAATTGTCAACTTCCTGCCTAAGATTAAGCATTTGATCTTGAGGAATGCATATATTGATCGGGATGCTCTTATGAAGTTACTGCAAGGTTGCACGGAGCTTCAGGCTCTGGATGTCAGTGATTGTATTGGTTTTAGCGAGGATGATGAGGAAATTTTAAAGCTTGCTTCTCATATTACTAATTTCAGCTGCAAGGGCTCTGAAGAGTATGATTATGATGATTACTATTACGGATGCAGGATTTCGTTAGACGAAGGGGTATATGATGGATATTATTCTGATTAGGCGTGCCGGACTGAATTTTCTTTGGAGAGTTTACTGTTGTTTACCTTATGTTAGCCATGAGGCACCCCAATAGGAATATGAAAGAAGCCCTATGTATTACTTGTACATATTATCTTCCAGTGAAGTATATGCTCCTGGATATAATAATTCCCTTTGTCTGCAAGTCATGATTGAGTTTTTTTAATATAATTTTGTCTTTAATTTTGTCTTTATAGTACCTAGCAAAACAATCGCCGAGTTCTTCTGTTAAACCAAAGCATGTCCTGACAGTGAGTTCCTATGTACAATGACGACTCCACAAAAGAGACTGGACTCAAGTCCAACTCTTTTGAACACATTCATTCAACACTCCATAACTAACTCCTCCAATGACCCATCTTTCTTCATCCTCCTCTGTCTACCAGAAATGCCCATACGTAGAAACCAAGTTATATCACGTCCAAGTCACATTTTTTGTTTGCGTAGTTCGACTCATTTTTCACTTTTGTTCTTGTTAAGTCCGAAAGTCTAACATTGTCAAGAAAAATAAATTAAATATTCACGTTATTAATTGATTTGACTACAAACATTTTAATTAGACACAATAAAAACCTCACACGTCATGATTTCATCTTGCCACGTTGGATTTTAATTCGATATTTTCGACCCTAAAAAAATAAATAAACCTTTACTTCGATTTCTTACCCTTTGGTCTTTTCTCCGCTGTTCCTTGCAGGTCAAACTCAAGCACTCTATCAATAGGTTTGTTTACTCTTTCTTGGAAGGAATTTGCTTAATTGATGATTTGTTTCATGCCTCCATCTGCTTGATTTTGTGATTTTTTTTTTCTTCTGCTGGGACTATAAGATGCGGAAGAGGAAGAATTCTTCTGGGCTTTTGACTTTTGCTGTATTTGCAGACTCTCGCCTTAGGTTTTGCTGGAGAAAACGCTTTGTATATTTTGCGCAAGAGCAGAAGAGCGAACTGGTTGTTGTCTTCTTTCCCGTCTCTCCTCTCACTTTCATTCTATGTCCCAAAACAACTCAAGGGGCGAATCCCGACCTGCCCCAACCCAAGAAGCTTTACCAGGTATGAGTTTTTGTAACACTCTGATCGAGTAATTTAATCAATGTTTAATGATTAAAGTTCTCAGCTTTCTATTCTTCCCTTGCTTTTGGAGATCAGGCAATTGGCAGTAAATTTTGGTTCTTTGGAGTGGAATTGGATCCCTCGTTCAGCCAATAGAACTGCTCATGAGGCAGCAAGGATTGGAAGTGGAGCGGTGGTGCAAGTTAGCTGGGTCGATAGACCACCACCGTCTCTGGTCAGCATTTTGGTAGCAGATGGTCTTCCTGGACCTCCAGGCTTTTGAGTTTCTTTGTTATGCTGTCAAGTTTAGATAATTTCTCCACCTAGTTGGCTTGTGGTTAGGTGGTATCTTTCTTGAAGTAAAGCCCAGTCACAAACTCACCTCAAAGAAAGCCCAAAATCAAAAAAAAATGACAAAGGCCCAGTACAATAAATCTTCTTGGCCCAGTCCATTGTTGCAGGGGCTGGGGTTTAGCCGCCCCACGCCATAAAATGGGTATCTTAGCTGAACAGCGTTGCAGACTCTCACAGACGCTAAGGAGGTTCGTGGATGGTTTGAGTGACTGATTTTTCTAGTTTGGGTTTTGGGGTTGTATGAAATGATATCGTCTTTTGCTTCTAATGATGTTGTTTCTACAAAACTTTCGTTCTCCTGAGCTTGTCAGTGCTGAGAAACTGGAGACCTGAACTGAAGAGCATTCTAAGAAGATATATATTTTTTGTTCATCTTGACTTTGAATTTGGTTCTTTTGTTAAGTTTTTGCTAATAGTTGTTAGCTGTGGTTTTCTGAGTAACTTTGCTGTGTTTATTAAAGAAAATCTTCTTTTGTTTCTAATCATGAAACATTCAATTCTCCTGAGCTTATTAATGCTGAAAATCTGGAGACCTGAACTGAAGAACATCACGAAATGATATTCTTTATATAAGTCGTTCTGTATCAACATTTGCGTTACGTTTGAATGTTCATCTGCAAAATTGAAAATACTAAAAACCAAATCTAGAAATTATAACCCACCTCTGTTTTTGGAGAGGAAAAACACTTGTGTGCAACGGGTTATCAATCACGCCATGCAATGCATAATTACTTTTTCACTTGTTGGAATAGCAATGTTTTGCTATTCAGTTTCATGTTTTTCTGCTGTTTTTGAATTGGTGATTTGCTATTTTGTTCCTTAATCGTTCATGCTTTTATCTTCGAGTCAATTTTTGTGATTGATGTACGGTAAATTAGCGCCTCCAAAACCTGATGCATTTTTCTGCCCAAACTTGTTGAGTACGTAGAGAATAGCTAAAATCCAGATTGGTGAATGAGCGTTTGGACTAATTAATAAAGGAAAAGATGATTGGACCCAAAATTTTAAAAACGAAGCTGAAAGAGATCTTAAACCCCAAGAAGCAGCGTAATAAGGCTTTGGTCAAGGCAACCCGAGGGCTCAAAAACATTTCAAGTCCATTCCCCAGAAACAAAGCCTTGAAGCCACGCACAAGGAGGGGAGCTTTTATAATGAGGGATTTTGTCGTGACTAAAACCTAAATTTACTTAAAAGGAAAAAGGTTGGAGATCAGATTCCTTGTTTTAACTGGTATACTTCCACACCACATCCACAACTCCCACTAACTTACTATTTACGTGTCACTTGGTACCTACCTACAAGCCTACAATACAATGCCAAATTGCCAATGAGATGGGAAGAACAATTTTAAAGCAGAGCATTCATTTGTTGCACTTTGTCCTTTTGCCTCACTTGTTTCAAGTCTTTACTTCCTTCCTGTTGGTTTTACTTTGTCCTTTCACTTTGGTTCAAAAAAAGAAATTCATAACTATATAAAACCTGATATCCATGAGATGCAAGGAAAGAAATTCATAACTATAGTTTTCATGGATTCAGTCTTTTTTTATGCCATATGAAACAAAAAAATTGATTTTATTTTGTCCCCTACAATTTGCAGTTTAATTGAAAATCAACGGAAACCCGGAATTTTGGTAGGAAGGAAAAGATGATCGAGATCATAACAATAAAGAAAAAGATTGAATAATATGTTCTGTAATCCAAGAAACCCACATTAAATTTAGAGAACATGAGCGGCGTTAAGGAGCGGATTTTGGGAGTAGAATTTGATTGAGAACATAGACTAAAAGCGGTGATGGGGAACTTCAATCTAAGTGGATAATTATTGATAATATTCTCTGAAAGGGGGGGAAATAAAATCTATCATCCATCCATATTACACGTGTACAAAATGTACAATATGGCCATACTACCGTAATATTCTATAATCTCTCCTTCATGTTGCCATACTTTCATGTACCTCTTAAAGGCATAAGCGGCATTTTAGTTTTATAAAAATAAAAAATAAAAATCCTCCAAGGGAATGCCAGCTAGTGTGTAATGGGTTTCTTTCTCCAATTACTGTTATAGGGTTTCTTTATAATATTACAGCTAAAAAGGGGAGAGTCTTATAAAATACTGAAATTTGAAAGGCCTTCTTTGAAGTTGATATTGGCACTCCATAAAACTCAATTTGTCCCAATAAACAAAACATTAGAAAGTACCAACTTTAGATTTCTCCAAGGAAAGAGGCAAAAGAGTAAGCAAATCTCATTTGCCTTGCTACATTAGCATTTTCATGCTCCAAGATAAGATGCAATAATAGGTAGGCAAAATATGCATAGGGTTCGTTTGAGACTGCTTCTCTAGGAATAACTTATGTTCATAAGCGCTTCTAGTAAAAATGATTTTATTATAAAGATGTTGAATCTTTCATAAGAAATCCAAGCTTTCTGAAAAAGCACTTGGGAGTGCTTCCTGAATAAGCACATAGCAAGTCCTTCTTCAAAAAGCGCTTCCATAATCGAGAAGGACTTCTATTTTTTTTATTTTTTATCAAAGCAGTCAAAAGCGCTTTTAGCACTTCGAGAAACACTCCCAAACAGGCTCATACTCTCCCAAATAAGGCATTGTTGCTTACTTCAAAGTGAATAGGTATATTGAACACCATATATTTTTATTATTATAAAATACTTTTTTTTTTTTTGTGATAGGTGAAATGAGGTAAATGTAAAAGATGAAAATAAATAATATAAAATTGTATTGCCCGGTCCATTGGAGTGAGCAATTTTTTTCCACGGGGCTATTGAATAGGCAACATGCCACATCAGTCTATATAGTACACTTTTGCCTACTTCGTTTGCCTACCCTTGGAGATCCTCTAATTACTTAGGGGCAGAGCAACCTCTCGTTTTTTTTTTCCAGACATTGCAAAAAGAAAAGGGCAAAGAAAAAGGATAAAAACGATTAGGTCTAGCTCTCTATCATTAAGAAAAAGTACATATCACTCTGCTTTTGAGTTATATAAAGAGGCGAGCATGGCTGTGCTTTCTTGTCTCTTATAATCCAGGAATTCTATTTACACTCCATTTGCATTGCATGTTAGGGGTGGGCATAAAAACCGATAAACCGATCAAACCGACCGAACCAAACCAAACCAAACCGAAAAAGAGTATTTTTTGACCAAACCGAAAAAGTCAACAACGGACTCAACCAACTGGTTAACGTTCACCTTCGTCTAATTTTATAGAACCAAGAACCCGAACCGAATCGGCACTATTTTAATATATATAATTATTACACGTGGCGTTGTATGATTGGCCCAAAATTATTAATGTGAGATCGCTTGCAGCATCCTCACGCATTTTTTAAAATTTCCTTAAGTCTCCGTGTGAGTCACACGTGACTCTCTCTCTTCTCTTTCTCGCACTTCTCATCCTCTCTTCAGTTTTTCATTTCGTTTTGACCTAAGAGGCTGTGACGACGCCTCTCTCTCTCGACCGCCTCTAGTTCGATCCTCTCACTCTCAGTCGATCACCACCGCAGCCTTCATCCCTCCACGCAGTCGCTTCTCTTCTCTTATGTGTTCGATTTTTTCCATCGCGTCTTTGCTCCGTGAACTCTCTCTTTGCTCTCTCTTCTTATCTCGATTTTTCTATTTTCTCTCAGTCTCGTTTCTGATCACCGACGACATCTATTCCTCTCCTGCGATTTCGTCTGTGGGTTTCTCTTTCATCACTCAAAGAGATGAGAGCATCATCTTCCTTTGAATTTAGGGTTTATTGTAAATTAAATTTATGGTTTTTTTCTGTTAAATTAGGCTTGTCGATTTGGTGGTTGAGGTTAATGTGATGATATATTTTTTCTGTTAAGGTTTTAGCCTTTAGGGTTGTCGAATTAGGGCTGCCACCAATTAGTAGGTTATGCTGTGTTTTGATGATTATTTGAAATTGACAAAGAAATTATGAACTGTAAGTATCATGCATTATACAAATTAGGGCTGCAATGAGTCTCTCTGATGAATCCCTTAAGGTTTCGCAATTAATTGACAGCAACCAAACAGAGACATATAGTTTTACAGTAAACTGATTTTGGTAGGTTTTTAATTTTTATAAACGAAAATTCTAATTAGTCTAATGTACAGGATGTGACTATAAAATGCAATCGGATAATTAATCAGAGACCTTGCGAAATAGTAGGTTTTTTTTCCCAAAATATTTTTATTAATCATGTAAACTAATTACATAATTGTTAAGTGGAAACTTGCATAATAATGATATCTTATTCTTAATGATGAAAAACATGCTTGAAGCTAATAAAGCAGGGCTAAATTGCTCTAGCTTTGTATTGTCTTTTTATTTGCAATCTGACATTGTTCATGCTTGATACTTCAATTTTTTGAACGAATTATGGTTAGTTACATATTAAAGATTAAGGCATGCAGTTCAGATATTGGTTTTAATTTTAGGACTTTTTTTAGAGCAATGGGTATTTAAGGTTATTTGGTTTGGAGGCATTGAAAGGAATGAAGCTTGTTTGTAACCTAACCCTTTTTTTGATTTCATTCACAGTTGTTTAGCGTCGTTGCTGCTGCTGAGCGTTGAAAGTTTGGAAAATTTTGCTTAAATGGAGGTACATATTCGCTGCTGCTGATAATCTATTTAAATCTGTTTTTGTAATCTGTTTAAATCTGTGTTTGTAATATGTTTAAATCTGTTTTTGTAATCTGTTTTATAATCTGTTTTTGTAATCTGGTTTTATACTCTGTTTTTGTAATATGTTTTTGTAGTCTGTTTTTGTAATCTGTTTTTGTATTATGTAATTTGTAATCTGTTTTTGTAGTCTGATTGTTGGATAGGATATATGTTTCGGGAGTTGTATGCATAGTTTAAATCAGTTTTGACAGTTTAAATCTGTTTTTTTTCAATCGGATATATCTTTTAATATGTTTATGGGTAGTTAAACTTTGTTTGGCTATGTTTAAATATGGTTTTACTCTGTTTATGAATAGGAACCTGCTTCTAATGAGGCTCAAATGCATGGGAATGATGATTCTCTACCTTGTAGTGATGCTGTTGTACCTCCTACAGCAGCATCACAAAATCCAACACCATCACCATTAGAACCTAGTACCGGAAAAAGGAAACCTTGTAAGAAGGAGAGTGATGTGTGGGAACACTTTGAAAAGTATGAGTTGGTATTGGATTTGAAAGGGGTAGATGGGACTAAAAGAAAGGAAATTGAAAAAAGGGCTAAGTGCAAGTATTGTAGTGCTACTTATGCTAGTGATACCAAGAAAAATGGGACTAGCAACATGTGGAAGCATATAAACAAACAATGCTTGCAATATCCTTATAGGCACAAGGATAAGAGCACACGGACGCTCGCATTTGATGCATCCAAGGGTAATGCTCTTGTTTCTAGGAAGTTTAACAAAGATGATTGTTTGGATGCTTGTATTAGGATGGTGGTTCGAGATGAGCTACCTTTTAGCTTTGTGGAGGGTGAAGGGTTTAGGGAATTTTGTAGTGTTGCATGCCCACAATTTAATCTGCCATCTCGTAGAACTCTTGGAAGAAGATTTCTAGAAATGTACACAAAAATGAAGGAGAAGTTGAAAGTTGATCTTCATTCACATAGAATATGTCTTACAACCGATACTTGGACATCGGTTCAAAATGTGAATTACATGGTGTTGACTGCCCACTTTATGGATTCCGACTATAAAATGCACAAAAGGATCTTAAATTTTTGTGTAATTGATAGTCATAAGTGGGAGAGCATTGGGAAATTGCTTGAAAATTGCTTGATTGATTGGGGACATGAGAAGATACTCACAATTACCGCAGATAATGCAGCTGCCAATACTAAGGCAATTGAATATGTGAGGAAGAAAATAAATGGGTGGAAAGATTCGAATAGTGTGTTAGGAGGAGTTCACATGCATATGAGGTGTAGTGCTCATATAATCAACTTGATAGTTAAGGAGGGTTTGAAGAGATTAGAAAGCTCAATTGTGGCAATCCGTAATGCGGTCAAGTTTGTGAGGTCCTCACCTTCTCGGTTGAGTTACTTCAAAATGTGTGTTGAGACGGAAAAAATAGAGTGCAAGGGGTTGGTGGTGATGGATGTGCCCACTAGGTGGAACTCCACTTATTTGATGCTTGATGCGGCATTGAAATTTCGAAAAGCCTTTGATAGAATGGGGGATGATCCCGATTCTTCCTACTTAATGTACTTCAAGGAAGATGAAGGAGATGACGAGAGAATTGAAGTCATTGAAGGAAGTGGGAAAGGGAAGGGAAAGTCTAAGTCTAATAAGAGGGTGGGTCCACCTAATGATGAAGATTGGGAAAAAGCCGTGACATTTGTTATGTTTTTGAAGACCTTCTATGATGTCACGTTGAAAATTTCAGCTTCTTTGCATCCAACATCACACTCAACCTTCCATGACTTGCTTGCCATAGATGGGGAGATTCGGGAGTTGTATAGATATGATGTTACAATTTCTATTGACAAACGGATAGTCATGGATACTCTTTTAAATGATATGGCAGCATCAATGAAGAAGAAATATGATAAATATTGGGGTGAACTTCATAAAGTGAACCCATTCTTGATGATAGGAGTTGTGATTGACCCCCGATTCAAGCTTCGCAATTTGAAGCACATCTTTGAAGAAATATTTGAAAATGACCCTATTTGTGATAGATTGGTGGCTCAAAAGACAAATGAGGTTAAACAACTTCTTATGAATATGTATGAAGTGTATAAGCCTTGTAGTAACAATATGGGTGCTACTAGTACTACCAATGAGAGTGGTGGTAGTACTAACAATGAAACCGACTCTTCTTTGGTTTTTGGAGGTCGTAAGCGAAAAACCATGATGGAAAAGTGGAAAAAAATTCAACAAGAGAGTGAGAATGTGGTTATAACACATGAAGTGGATAGGTACTTGTTGGATCCACTTGAATCCATTGATGAGGAGTTTGATATACTAGGGTGGTGGAGAATAAATGGGCTCAAGTATCCTACTTTGGCATCAATTGCAAAGGATGTGCTTGCAATCCCTACTTCCACAATAGCTTCGGAGTCTTGTTTTAGCACAAGTGGGAGAGTGATTGACTCGTTTCGAAGCTCATTGTCTCCTAGGATGGTTGAGGCTTTGATTTGCTCTCAAAATTGGATAAGGTCCGAAGATATATCTTCATTGCAATATGTGCCAAGCATTGAGGAGATGGAGTTCTATGAATCAATTGAAATGGGTAATATTTTCATTTATATAAGTATATTTGAATCTGATTTTGTTCTTATTTTTATGTGTTCTAACTCAAATTGGTTTGATTTATTTTATTATATTTTGTAGAAATGGGGAGTAAAACATCCACGACAAATTTGAATAAGACTCTCCCTTCTTAGTGTGATTAAGATATGTTGGAAGGTATTTTTCTTGCATCTTATGTTAATTATGATTTGTTGATGGTGAAATTTTGTGTTAATTCTTTTAAGTGTTGTGCAGATTACTTTGTTAATGCTTTTGGAAGAATGGATGCAGCAGATTTTTTGCAAGGACATTATCTTCATGTGTATTTTTGTGATGGGTTGTAATATTTAATTTCATAAGTTTAATTTGGTTTTTGTATTATTTTTTGTAATGGTTTGTAAGAAATTATATTTCTTTTCCTTGGTTGGTTGGTTGAATGTGTGTGTGAGATTTATTTAGTTTAAAAACTTAGATTGGAATGATGGATTTTTATAGGTTAAATTTACATAATTTCAGGTTTTGAATGTGAGATTTATTTAGTTTAGAAACTTAGATTGGAATTATGGATTTTTATAGGTTGAATTTACATAATTTCAGGTTTTGAAAATGAAGTAAAAAGTGTTTTGGGCTTGTTCATGAGAATTGAATAGGTTTTGGCAATTTGACAACAAAAAAAGGGTTTTGGGCTGAAAGTGAATCTGATTTGGGCTTTGTTTTGCTAAAAAAATTTGATTTGGGCTTTTTTTTTTTGCTGAAAATAAATACAATTTGGGCTTTTTAAAATGGTAAAAATGGGCTCAGGCCCAAACCGAACAAAAACGGAACCGACCCGAGAACCGAGCCCATTTCCGGTTCGGCCCATTTTCGGGTTTCTCCCTAGACCCGACCCGACCCGAGAACAGAGCTCTCCTTCGGGTTGGCCCGCGGTCGGCCAAATTTTGACCCGACCAACCGTGCCCAGGGCTATTGCATGTATATATATCTCAACAGAAACTCTTAGATTTAAGGTCATTTTCTTTTCTCATTTTCTCTTTAATTTTTTTATTTTATTTAAAGCAGATTAGCAGTGGTTTGGTCTTTGCATCTATAGCTTTATTAAATTTTAATTTCATTTCTTTCAGATGGATGAAAGAAGATGGTAAGACTTAAACATAGACTGTACGGTGAATATTTTGGGAAGAGTTGGTATGGAGTCGCTGCTTTTGGATGTGCCTTTCGTATGCAAGTCGTGGTACAGAGCAAGCCTCAATCCTTCATGCTGGGAACGTCTCATTTTTCGAGACATTGAAATTTGCTATTTCGAATTGGATTATAATTTTGAAAAATCGGTTGATGACCCCTTGCTAAAAAGATTTGTCCACCAATATCTAATTGATGAGAGTCATTTCTCGATCACTGCGTTTATTAAGTTTGTCGTCAATCGTAGTAAAGGACATGCTACTGCTCTCAGGCTACCTCTGTGTGCTTCAGAAATAGACTTGAAATATGTTTCAGATCTGTAATTTTCTCCTCCAGTATTTCAGCATTTATGTTAATTTTCTTTTTGAATGTTCTATTGAGTTTTAATTTGCTCTCCCCACATACAATTGGGTCATCGTAAAATGTTTGTTTTTGCAGGTGTGGTGACCTCAAGGGTGTTGGATTGCCTTAGTATTTAGTTTGCGACAAATCAGGTGTAATAACAGAGTTGATTGGTAAGTGGAAACGTTTGGAGTGGTCGACGTTGGGAAGCAGCTATGATTTGGTGAAAATCCTCTCACAGATCAGCATTCACTGCAAAGATTTTTGGGGCTTACGTGTGTCTAATAATGCTAATATTGTTAATGATGAGGCTATTGCAATTAATGATAACGTGCATCACTATCAAGTCAAGATTCTTTTCCACATAACAGGACAAGATTCCTTTTCAAAAATAGGTCCTTTTAGAAGAATCACTTATCGTACACAGGCGCTTCTCCGCTTCTCGCCAAACGAGCATCATCGTCGAGTTGCATCGCTTCTTCTTGACTTCAAGAGTTTGAAACCAACTCACAGTGCTCTTCCTCTCTCAATCGTATGCTCAAACCCTAGATCTAAAATTCCCAAATCTCAATTTCCCCTCCCAAGTTGATTTCCTCTTTTCAATTTTGAGTTTTCAGATATTATAGTGGTTGTTTTGTTAGAGATGGGGTCCACAAATCCACATCAACAGGCCCAATGATCGTTTTAGCTACATCAGTTATTAGAGGTGGGGTCCACAAGATACGTCACAACCTTAGATTGGTGGGAAAATCCCACCAATTGAATTGACCAATATACCCCTGCCAAGTCATCATTTTAACGAAACTTGGGATGGCGTTGATGGAAAGTGGTTAAGTGACACATGAAACCTCGTCAAGGGGCAAAGTGGGTCACTTTAACTTTGAAGGGTTAATTGGGAATTGACTAATGTTTGGCACCGTAGCAATTAAGCCTTATATATATACAATGAGTTTTGGTTGAGGGACACCGTTGTAGGGTCCACCATACATTGTATTTCATTAATCCAAACCATCTATTTTATAGATTCATTTGAAGATCATCTCTACAAAAAAAAAAAAAAAAAAAAAAAAATCACTTGAATCTGATATCATTTGACCACTCAATTAAATTATTGAATTTTTAGAACATTCTTAAAGTAACGTGTTCATTGATTTTGTAGGACACCACTAGATGTCTAAATGGTTTCCGATTTGTCTCATTTTTTGCAAGGATGATCTATAAATGACGACTACGGTAGTTCGATTGTTGGAAAAAAAAATTGAAGGGTATCCTGAAGGGTGTCCTAAAATAACATTATTTGAGAGATCCCTCAATAGAATTTATACCATTATAAAATACTACGGCAGGACGGTCAAGTGGTACATTTTGTACACATTTTTTTTTTGGTGATCAAATAGAAACTTCATTAGATAAACTTCAATGGTACAATCGAAGACATCAACAAAACATCTAAAATACCAATCCCAAGAGAGCAACAAACTAACATGCTAAATGCAAAACTAAAGCGAACAAAAGCGGCACTAAAACAACTAGCACACATCACCACAATTAGACATAAGCCCAAACAAAGCCCACAAACCTAACATAACCAAAACCCTAAAATAACCCATGAGCCTAAACAAACCTTACCACCACCATTTGAAGAAGCGCTGTCACAGACACACCCACCATCGCATCCATAACAAATCTACGGAAAATATGATTTCCAATGATCTACCTGCGCATAAGAGCGAACAAATAAATTAAAACAACAACTTTGCCAAAGAACAATTGGGTGATTTGCAACAATCTCAATCAAAGACGACGTAGAATTACATTTAGAGAACATGAGCGCATTGGGGAGCGAGTTTTGGGAGTAGGATTTGATTGAGAACATAGACTAAAAGGGGTGATGGGGAACTTCAATCTAAGTGGATAATTATTGATAATATTCTCTGAAAGTGGGGGAAATAAACTCTATCATCCACCCATATTACACATGTATAAAATGTACAATATAGCCATATTACCATAATATTCTATAATTTCTCCTTCACATTGCCATACTTTTGGGTTTTTTTTTATTACTAAAAGTCATGTACCTCTTAAAGGCATAAGCGGCATTTTAGTTTTATAAAAAAAATAAAAAATAAAAAAATTCTCCAAGGGAATGCCAACTAGTGTATAATGGGTTCCTTTCTCCAATTACTATTGTAGGGCTTCTTTATAATATTAATGCTAAAAATTGGGAGTCTTATAAAATACTAAAATTTGAAAGGCCTTCTTTGAAGTTGATATTGGCACTCCATAAAACTCAATTTGTCCCTTTAGCAAGTGATTATTATTATTATTTAGTGATAAAAACAACATTCACTACTACATTTTTCACTTTGCGCGACGAAGAGAATTTCGCGCAAAAATACATTATAGTCGCATTAAATTTTAGCGCGACAGAAACTTCATCGCGCAGATTCCGTCGCGCAAAAATCGTGGAGAAAGACTTTGCGCGACGAAAAAATATTGGTCGCTCAAAGTGACTTTGCGCGACGAAACATATTGGTCGCGCAAAGTCACTTCACACGATTTAAAATCACTACTACGTTTTCCTATTTGCGCGATCGCATTTTGCGCGAAGAAGAAGTATTCGTCGCGCAAGAGATCAATATGCGACGGAAAAACACAATCGTCGCGCAAAGTGTGAAAAAGTTGCGCGACAAATTCAATTTGTCACGCAAGATAACTTTGCGCGACGAATAAAAATCTCGTCGCGCAAAGGGGGGGAAAACGCTGGAAAGTTTTATGGCGCCAAAACCTTGCGTGACAACAAAGTCGTCGCGCTAAATTGTTTTGCGCGACGAAAATAAATTTGGTCGCGCAAAGTTACATATCATCCCCCAAATTTATCTCGGCGACAAACACTTGCTCGACGACGAATCGCCGCAAAGAGATCTTTTGCGCGACGATAGGAGAGTCGTCGCGCAAGAGTTTGGGCTCATACTTGCGCGACGGCTTCCTAATTTTGCGCGACAATAAAGGCGAACACGCTGCGCGACGAAAATTGGTGCGTCGCGCGCAAAACTGGATGTCGCACGGGTTGCGGACGGAAGAAATTTTTTGCGCGACGAAACGGGACATATGCGAGACGAAACGGGATTTTGCGCGACTAAAGTGTCCTGTTTGAGCGACGGAGGTTTTCATTTTGCGCGACGAATTATGTCTTCGCGCGCAAAAATCTTCTTCTTCATATGCTGGTTTCGCCATTGCGCAGGCGCACTTCAAAAAAAACCGTGCTCGCTCTCGCCGCCTCTGATCTACCGCAGCTTCTGCTTATGCTGGGAGTTGACTACGGTTATTAGGTATGTATTTGTAGTCGTTAGTTTGAAAGTATTAATTTAAATTAACACTAACGCAATTAATTTCGTTGTTTGTAGGGATAATTGTAATTTGCGATTGGTGGAAAACGATTGAGAAGGTATTTGATAATTTTAATATTTTTTGTTGTGAAATTATATTTATATTATGTTGTTAAATTGTCCGTTACGTAGCACAATGTGTTGTGATGTACGAAGTTAATTGAAATTAACTTCGTACTTTGTTTTTTATTGTATTAAAACTTAGTGTCCCGTTCGAGATTAGTTGGATTTCGTGCATGGATGCGTAATGCATGACTGCGGTCCAATTAATTCTTGAATTGTCCCATTATTTGGACAGTTTGGTAATGCATAGTGTTGTCACGTAATCTACGGCTACAGTGACTAGGTTTCGATTGTGAAATTTCGTGTCATCTCGCACGCTTCGGGTGGTACGAGGTATTTATACCTATGCCCACCTCAAGAACTCAGACGAGATGCTGCTGAAATTCTTACACGTCGAAATCTAATCTCATGTAGCCGTAGGTTACGTGACAGGACTATGCATTCCCGAATGGGATAGGACCCTTATCGGAGGCATAAGGTGACATTACAACTTCGTATGAAGTTTTTGTAATTGTTGTGTTCTGATTGTGGTTCCAGGAATTATGAGCAGGTGTGGATACAACCTGAATAGATGCGCAGACGAATACTTGGATGGAATCGAGGATTTCATTGAGTTTGCACGTAGACACAACCCGGGTGCAACTAGAATCCGGTGTCCTTGTAGGAGGTGTAACAACACATTGTGGGAGACAATTGAAAATGTTGGATTTCATTTAGTAAGGAATGGAATGATTGAGACATATAGCATTTGGAACCTTCACGGAGAACAATTAGACAATGCTTCGTCTTCAAATGCCATAAGAGTGGACAATGTTGAACCTATTGTGGATCCTAATGAACAAGTGATGGATATTATAAACGATGTTTTTCCATTTGCATCGACGAACATCAATCAGGAAGGGGAAGATGACGTGCCTACACCAATGGACAGTGCAGAGTTCGAACAATATGAAAAACTATTAAAAAATGCCAACCAAGAGTTATACCCGGGGTGCAAGAGCTTTTCCGTTCTCACGGCCATTGTGGAGCTAATGCACGGAAAAATAAAATATCGTATGTCGAACTTGTGTTTTGATTACTTTTTGGGGGTTTTCAAGAGAATGCTTCCGACGGACAATTGTTTGCCGAAAGACCATAAACACGCGCAGAAGGTGTTGAATGGTCTTGGATTGGGTTATGAAAAAATTCATGCTTGCAAAAATAATTGCATGTTATTCTACAAAGAGTATGAAACATTGGATACATGCCCTATATGCAATGAGTCGAGGTTCAAAATGACATCTCAGAATAGAACGACTAAGATCCCACAAAAAGTCATGCGTTATCTGCCTCTGAAACCTAGGCTTCAGCGATTGTATATGTCGACGATACTGCTACGTACATGAGATGGCATAAGGAAAACGGGTAGACGATGATGTGATGCGGCATCCTGCAGATGGGGAAGCATGGAAAGAGTTCGATCGAACGTTCCCTGACTTTGCTGCTGATCCTCGAAATGTTAGATTGGGACTTGCCACTGACGGATTCAATCCGACGGGTTCTAAACCAACACCACAAAGACTTGGCCGATTTTCGTATTTCCATATAATTTGCCGCTTGGAAATGCATGAAAAAAGAATACATGATGTTGACTGTTTTGATAACTGAGGATCCTGGCAGGTCAATCGATGTTTACTTAAGGCCGTTGGTTGATGAGCTCAAGGATTTATGGGCAAACGGTGTACACGCACGATAAATCCACTGGGAAGATGTTCACTTTGCGGGCAGCAGTGATGTGGACTGTTAATGATTTTTCCGCATATGCAATGGTTTCTGGGTGGAGCACAAAGGGTTATATGGCATGCCCTATGTGTAAGGAAGATGTAACTTCTAGTTGGCATGCCGGAAAAGTTTGTTATCTTGGTCATCAGAGATGGTTGCCATGGGACCACGAATGGCGGGAAAAGGATAAAGAGTTCGACGGGAACACAGAGCCTCGCCTTAGACCTAGAGAATGGTCTGGTGATGACATCTTGGAACAGCTTAACAATTTGGATTTTGCTCCGTTCGGCAAAACAGTTAGTCGAACCAGACCTTCTACACATATGAACTGGACGCACAAGTCTATGTTCTTTGAGCTCCCATATTGGTCGAAACTAAAATTGAGACACAATCTCGACGTTATGCATGTTGAGAAAAATGTGTTTGACACTTTGATAGGTACGATTCTAGACATCGAGGGCAAGACAAAGGACACGATCAAAGCTCGTCTTGATTTGGAAAGAATGGGCATACGAAGAGGTTTATGGATGAACAGGGACGGTGATAAAGCTAGAAGGGATCTGGCATTTTTTTCCATGAAACCGAATGACAAAAAAGAATTTCTAAAGTTTGTATCGTCGGTAAAGTTTCCCGATGGGTATGCTTCTAATATCGCGCGTTGCGTGAATGTTGACGGGGGTAAATTTACTGGACTTAAGAGCCATGATTGCCATGTGTTTATGCAACGGTTACTTCCTGTGGGTATTCGACACCTATTGCCGGAAGATGTGGTGAAGCCGATCATGTTGTTGTCCAGATTTTTTTCCCAACTGACGGCAAAAACATTGCGAAAGACGGACATGCATCAATTGCGCCATGACATTGTCCAAGTCCTATGCAAGTTTGAGATGATATTCCCTCCAGCTTTCTTCACAAGTATGATCCACGTGATGGTTCATTTGCCAGAAGAGGCATTGCTTGCTGGTCCTGTCAACTATCGTTGGATGTATCCAATAGAAAGGTATATAATCCTCATCATTTGTTTATGCATCATTATCCAATTGAAAGGTATATTATCCTCATAATTTGTACCATATCATTTTCTTTTCGCAGGCTGCTTGGAGAACTGAAAAAAGATGCAATAGGGCGGAAGGGTCAATTATAGAGGCTTGGGTTCAATATGAGTCGCTTACTTTCTGTGGAATGTATTTACAAGATGTGGACACAGCTTTCAATCGTCCTCAATGCAATAATGACGGAGGTGTGAGAAATGAGAAACTTTCTGTTTTTGCCCAAAGAGCACGACCATTTGGAGATCCTGTACGAGGAAAGTCGTTTTCCATAAATGACATGCAGGTAGCACATTGGTTCGTACTGAACAATTGTGATGAGATAATGGCATACTTAGATGAGCATGAAGAGATGATGAAGCGAGAACATCCATCACATTTGTATGCCACGAAACACCGTGAATTGTTTCCACAATGGTTTTTGGAAACTGTAAGTTAAAAGTGTTTTGTAATTGAGATATATATTGTATTATTTAATGTTCTCAAATTAACATGTGAATATTTTTGTATAATATTAGGTCAACAAGTTGAAATCATCGAATTCCCCCACTTACAGTGAAGAGTTATATAACTTGGCGTTCGGCCCGATTCGGGCTGAATTGTTCTCGGGTTGCCATGTTAACGGCATCAAGTTTTTAGGGGCTGCACGAGATGACAAGTTGTGTACGCAAAATAGCGGTGTCCATGTCCTAGGTGGAGGCGAAAGTACGGACATTGATTTCTATGGCAAACTGACAACGGTCGTGCAATTGCTTTACAAAGACCGATACCAAGTAATCATGTTTAAGTGTCGATGGTTTGATACAAACCCAAATAGGCAGGGAAGTGTTAAAATCGACCATGGCTTAATATCAGTGAACATTAACAGAACTTGGTATGATGACGACTCTTTCATTTTGGCAAACATGGCAAAACAGATTGTGTATCTAGATGACCCTAAAGCCGGGAGCGGTTGGAAAGTTGTTCAGCATATGGATCAGAGGAACGTGTATGCTATACTGAACTAGACCTAATCGACAATGACGCCATCGACCACGACGTCACTGACCAACGTTTGGAGTCTTCCATGGAAAATGATGCAGAAACACTTCGAGATACAAATATTATACAAGAACCATTTCAGGTTCAAGGAGTGTCTTCAATCGAAATACCGATTCAGTCAATTACAATTGACCTTGGTGATCTTCCGCGATATGATGTTCCAGTGGGCCCGAACTACGAAAGTGATGAGGAGGAGGATTGGGAAACCGAAAGTGATGATAGCGACGATAACGAAGGTTATTATAGTTCAGATGATGAATAATGCAATTTATTAGTGACTACCCATGTAAATAGTAAATTTAATTTTGTGTATTTTAATTATGGTAGTGTAAAGATGGCAATCACAAATTAAAATCAAGTTGCACACAATTTGAATTTGACTTTTTTAATCACAAATTTAATCATATAATATATACATTGAATCTAACTATTTGAATTTAAGTGGTATTTATGAATATAAGAATTAGGGTTTTCTCTTGTTGGAGTTGAAACTATTGAAATTGAAAGAATACAAAAAATTGAAACAAGCATGAAAAATTTGAAAAATTAAAATCAAGAATTCATCTCTCTTCGCGATGTTCCACGCTTGGCTACAGCCCATGTGATTTTGTCCTTCTCTTTCTCAAGAGGTCAAACTTTGTCATTGCAAGTCATAAAGTTAATTAAAACCTTTTTTTTTTAATAGGAGAAAGTTCATTACTCTATTATTAAATGACGAAAACCCCCCTTTTTTAATAGGCAAGATATAATTTTTGCCTACTTCAAACAAGTTTCCAGGTTTTTTAAATAATAGAAACTATTTTAAAAATACTTTTGAAAATTTAAAATAGTTTTTCAAGACCATAAAAGAATTAAATACTATATATTCAGTCATTTCATAAATAAATTAAAAAAATTTAAAACTAATTCTTCACAAAATAAATAATACTAAAAACAAAATACAAATTGCAGAAACCGAATTAAACTAAAATATTTTGGTTTTCCGAGAGATTTGCGCGACGAAATTAATTTCTACGTCGCGCAAGTTGTCCACATTTCCCGCATTTCCCGTTAGGGTTTAGGATTTACGGATTTATTTATGGTAATCTTGCGCGACGAAATTAATTATCGTCGTGCGTAGCGCATTTGCGCTACGCAATTAATACCTTTGTCGCGCAAGATGTCGAAATTTTTGGCAGCTTAGGGTTTAGAGGTTCGAGAATCTTGCGACGAAATGTCATGTCGTCGCGCAGTGTCGTTAATTCGATGATTAAAATAGGGTTAAATGTTAAAATGGTCCCTGTGTTATAGTCATTTGGCAAATTTAGTCCCTGTGTTTTTAATTTGGCCAATTTAGTCCATGTGTTTTACTCCGTTAGCCAATATTGTCCATTCTGTCAAAATATCATTAAAAAATTCATTGACATTTTTATAAGTCATAAAAAAAATTATTAAGTTCAATTTACAAAATTAAAAAAATCTGAATACAAATATAAAAAAATCTGGAAACCTAACAACCTCTATGCCCTTCTTCTCTCGTGCCGTCACCACCACCACACCCATCACTGCAACCACCATGAGCAGTCCCAACCACCACCTATTCTCTCTCTCTCTCCACCCCACAGAATTTGTAATGCGCTTGAATGAATTCAGCACTGATGGATGCTTAAGCTGCATCATCATAGAAGGCACAAGACGAATTAAGTTCAAAGTCATACCAGAACAAATCGATATAATAAACTGTAAAGTTATTAAAAAATAATCATATATACCATCCAAGACCTGTAAGCATTATCAACATCATCTCAAACAACCTCAACTTTGAAATCCTTATTGAGCTTCTTCTAGGGAGGTGAAGATGATTTCATGGCATCAAGCCAACTGTTGGACTAACATTATCGAGCTTTCCTTGCTTTTTCCTGGGGATGTATCTGTACTTGCCAGAGGAGAATGATGCTCCTTGCTGTGAATATGGCAACAAACTAGAATGGAGGCCTAGTCTTGATTTAGTTCTCGGTGGAGGCGGCATAAGAGAACGACATAGAGGCTGTTGGGTTTCCAGATTTTTTATTATGTAATTATATTTAATTTTGATATTTGTGTTCATAAATTTTATTTATTTGTAAACTGAACCCAATAATTTTTTATTAATTTTTAAAGCTTTAATGAATGTTTTAAGTTAATTTGACGGAATGGACAACATTGACTAACGGAATAGAACACAGGGATTAAATTGGTCAAATTAAAAACACGGGGATTAAATTGGCCACATGAGTAAAATACAGGGACCATTTTAGCATTTAAGCCATTCAAATATTACCTTGCACGACGCCATTATTTTTGCTGTCGCGCAACACATCATTGCACGACGAAATTTAGTTTTTCGTCGCTCAAGGTGTCCAAAATATAGGCGGCCCTTTGTGAAAAAATCGCGGTTTTTTATTTTCGTTATCGTCTCCAGATTCAAACCCTAGCTCGAACCCTCTCAGACTTCAACCCTAGCTCAACCCTAAACTTCGATTTCAACCCTCGAACCCTATCAGTTTAAATCCCGCTGAACCCTCTCGCCTCTCGATCAACCCTTTCGCCTCTTGCCCTCTGCTTCAACCTCTCGACCTCGCACCCTCTCACTTCGAACCCTTTCGGCCTCCTTCAACCCTCTCAATTCCCTCCTTCGACCTTCGAACCCTCTCACACCCTCTGAGCTCTCTTATTCGAGCCCTCTCAGACCCTCTCTCATTCGATCCCTTTCACAAATTGCTCGATTCTCAGTGACTCTCGCATCTCAATATCGTATATCTCCTCTTCCTCTAATTGCCTCTGGATCTGAATTTTGAATGAACAAAATTAGGGTTTTTTTTGTCCTAATTAAAATTTGGGTTTCATGAAATTATTTAGGAATTCGTTTTTAATTGCGCTGTATTGTTTAGGTTCTGTTATTTGATGGAAATTAATTAGGGCTTTTGTAATAATTGGGTTGTTTTTAGGTTCTGTTGTTGGTTTGCATGTAGTGTTTAGGTTTTGGTGGATGTGATTGTGAATGTTGATTAATTGGGGGATTGGGGCTTTGCTGGAAATTGGGACTTTTGCTGTTTAAGTGGCTGTTTTTAGGTTCTCTGTAGGTGATGCATTTGCCGCTTGGTGTCGATTATGCATTCCGTGTTGCTGATTAGATGGATTGTTTTTAGGTTCTTTTTCGTGTTATGCTGTTCAGTTCTTGAATGATGATTAATTGGTTATGTTTCTGCTGCTTCAAGGTTATCATTGCTGGTTACATTTTGGTGCATAAATGGTAGAACGGTATTATGCTGGTTATAGTTTTGTTAAACTGCATGTATTGGTTGTTGCTATTAGTTGTACAATGTAGCAAACTTTTTCAGTTTTCTCTCTTATTACGGTTTTAGGCATTTTCTGATGCACGAGCATGTATTAGGATAATTTGTTTTCCTATTAGTTTCATTTCTTGTTTAGGTTTTAATTTTGTTTGTCAATTGCGGTTTCTTATTAAACTAGGAACATGAATGCTTGGCTGGTTAATACATAAGCAAATAGATATGTAAATCTGTTATATTATTTAGATATGTAATATATATATATGCTTAGTCCGAAGGTTGGTTAGGATATGTTGTGTTCTTCAATTAGTTCTTGCTTGTTCCGTTGTGCAGATGTCAAACCTAATTAGAAGTCGTAAGGCGGTGTCGGCTGCACATAGTTCGCCTCCCCCGCAGCCATCGCTGCCAAAGCTCCAGCAGAGATGGACCACTTTCCAGCTTGGTCCAAGGTGTCCGATGCGCCGACGCCATCAGCGCCGGTGGCGCAACTCGTTAGCGCCAGCGTCGTCATCGCCACCCAAAGACTCTCGACACCATATCGATGTGACGCTTCATGGGTCGGGGTCACAACCCGGTAAATATTTCCTTCACCTCCAGTTCTTTTGGACCAATATTTTCTAGTTGCATATCTTATTTATTTAATGTTCATTTCATATTTCTTTGCAGCGAAGAAGAACACTCGGGGACCGTGTCGGCAGTTGAAGACGGCGAAGGTCACCCGGGTGACCAACAATCGTATCAACATTGAATACGACGAGGGGCATCGAGCAGCCTCGATGGCGGAATTGCATAGCTCTTTGGCCCACGACATTGGTCATGTCGTTCGGACCCATTACCCTATGCAATGGAAGTCTTGGAAGGTCATACCTGACGAGGTCAAGATGGAGGTGCGCGAACATTTGTCGGTATGTATCCTACATTTTATTTGTTTGTCCTTCAAATTTTATTTATTTATATGCCTGGTCTATAATGAATTTATTGCAGACGAACTACAACTTAGAGGACCTCGATGATGAGTCATTGGCGTACGTCAATAGACTTTTTGGTGAGAGGTACAAGCAGTGGAAGAGCGACTTGCACCACCATTTTCAGGCATTTGATGATCCGCAAGTCGCTCTTGAAGAGGGTTGCCCGACGGAGCTTGAGGGTCGGGAGGATAGTTGGGCGTGGCTCTGCGCTCATTTTCTGGCACCCGAATATGTGGTATTTTTATTTTTATATTAATTGTTCAAACTTATTACATGTTTCTTACTAATGTTTATTTAATTTTTTCTATTTCATTTCAATTTCAACTGATACGTTTATTTTTTGTGTAACAGAATAAGGCCACAGTAAATAAGGGCAATAGGAAGAAGAAGACTCTTCTCCACCATTCAGGTTCCAGGCCCTTCTCATATAGGATGGACGCACGACGACGGGTAATAATAAATTATTTTTATATCCAATTTTGAATATGTAATTAATATTAATTTTTATTTTTCGTACTAACATTTTTCTTGTCTTGTTCAATTCAAGCGGGGTCCAAATTCCCGGAGATCGACGTCTTTGGCGACGTTTATGTTCGACCTGGGAATGAGTTGGCCGAGTCCATTCATGTAAGTATTCTTTAATTATAATTATTATATACGCATTCAAGTGTCATGGTTAATATATGAATGTTTTAATTCTGTAATTTTAATTAAACAGACGACGATGGTGGAGAGGAGCCAGTTGGTTCTTCAGAGTCCGCCTCCCAACTTCCTCCCGATACTCCGCTGAGTCTGTGCATCCTCCACAGGATGCGGGTTTCAAATCTTGACAGAGACGTTGGATCGACTCTCGGGAGGAGGCCCGAGACATATTGTCGAGGATGGGGAATGCCCGCGGCGGAACCTATACCCGCTTCATTGTCGCGATCAAACGAGGTGATTGCTTTGACGCGACGGTGGCGAGCTTAAGGGTCGATGTCTATGATTCTAGAGTCCCTTGCTTGGTCAGGCATTCCAATCCCGCAGTTTGGTTCCTCCTCGACCTCCCAACCCCCAACCTGCCTACGGACATCTACCCCGCCAACAATGCCCAGACGTCCGAGCCGCATCTCGCAGACGACCACGTTGATTTTGGAACTTTATTCGATTAGTTTTTTATTTGTTATTACATTTTAACAATTTTTCTTGTAATTACATTTATATTATTTTATAACATTTCTTTTCTCTTCATTACATTTGTTTAATGCAATTTTCTTTTATTGAAAAAAAAAATTAAACCAAAATTTAAATTTAAATTAACAAAATAAACCAAAATTTAAATTTAAATAAAAAAATATTTCTTTTTGCGCGACGAAAACCATTTGGTCGCAAGAAATTAAAAATTAAAAATAAAATATTTTTATTTTTGCGCGACGTAAAATATTTCATCGCGCATATTTTTTGCGCGACGAATGTTTTCCGTCGCTTCAAGATTGCGTAACGAAAACTTTTTCGTCGCTCTAACTTTTGCGCGACGAAAATTGCACGACAAAAATGTCCCGTCGCGCAAATTTTGCGTAACGAATATATTTTAAATCGCACAAATGTTTGCTTGCGACGCAACATACTGCCGTCCCCTCGCACATTTTGAGCGACGAAGGCTAATCGTCGCGCAATTTTGCGCGACGAAAGAAATGTTTTAGTCGCGCAATGTTTTTCTTCACGAACCGCGCGACGGATGCTGCTCGACGACATTTTCGTCGTGCTTAAGTTTTTGCGACTACATCCATCTTTGCGCGACGGAATTGTTTTCGCGCGCAAACGTAAAATGTAGTAGTGAATATTGGTCTCGCAAAGCGACTTTGCGCGACGAAAAATATTCGTCCCATTTTTGTACGCGCCCAAATTTTTAGAATTTTGCGCGATGAATATTAATGTCAAAGCGAAAAATTTTAAAATATTTTTAAAAAATTCGCGTCCCATTTTTTATACCCGCCCAAATTTTTAGAGTTTTGCGCGACGAAATATTTTGGTTTTTGACTTTTTGTTTTATTATTTCTTTAATATTAATTTAATTATATTAATTATTTCGAATTTTTAATTTTTAAATTTAATTTAATTGTATGATTTTTTTTGTTACTTTAATTTAAATTGATATTAATTTAATTATATTAATTTATTCAAATGTTTACTTTTTAAATTTAATTACTTTAATTTAAATTGACATATTCAAAATAAAATTACATATGAAAAATAGTGATCAAATTATCCAATAAATATATATATATATATAATATTCAAAATGTACACATAAATTAACAAAGTACAATAAAAAAAAAGGGATAATCTCCCCTAAAATTGTTATACCACAAATCCAACCCAAACTCCAATCCCTCCCCTTTACTCAACCCCAAACCCCACACAAACTCAAAACTAACTCCAAAAACACATATTAATGAAAAAAATTAAAATTTGGAGAGAATCTACCTTTTGGCAAGATTGAGAGTGAGTGAGAATGAGAGAGAGAAATGAGTGTGAGAGAATTAGAGAAGATAGTGATAGAGAGATGAGAGAGTGAGTGAGAGTGAGAGATAGTGAAAAGAGAGATGAGAGAGTGAGTGAGAGTGAGAGATAGTGAAGAGAGAGATGATGAGAGATTAAGTGAGAGGAGTGAGTGTGAGAGAAATGGTGGGATTTGGGGAGAGGGAAAGAGAGAGGAGAGGAAAGAGTAGAGAAAGACAATGAGAAAATGGTGGAGTTATTTTCATTTTAAAACCGTATCACTTTGCGCGACGAACGACATTGTTGGTCGCGCAAAGTTTTGCACGACGAAAAATATTGGAGTATTGGTCGCGCAAAGTTTTGCGCGACGAATATTAGTATATTGGTCGCAAAGTCAAAAAAAAAATCCCGCGTCCCATTTTTGGTACCTGCCCAAATTTTGAAATTTTTATGCGATTTAAAAATACATATTGGTCGCAAAAGTCTAAAAAATTATATAAAAAATTCTCGCGTCCCATTTTTGGTACTCCAAATTTTTGCACGACAAAAATATATATTGGTCGCAAGAAAGTCTAAAAAAAATTTTTTTCATCCCACGTCCCATTTTTGGTACCCACCCAAATTTTTAGAGTTTTGCGTGACGAATTGTTGGTCGCGCAAACTTTTGAGAGACGAAAAATTGGTTTGTAGCACGATATTTATAAAAATAATTGTTATGAATAATAAAATTATTTTTTTTACTATTTAAAATATAAATAAGGTTAAAGCTACTTAATAAATGTATATATTAATTTCTTAAGTGTTATACGTACAAAATAAATAAATTTAAAGCTACTTAATAAGTAAATAAATATATATATACACACACCATTCAACGATCCAACCGTCAAACTTGTTTGTATATATTTCAAGATCTTATACCCCAAAAATCGTAAAAAACAAACATTCGGAGACCTAGTAACGGGACAAAAAATTTCAACGGTTCTTAATGAAAAATCACGATTTAACGGTTATTTTAACTCCGATTTTGATGATTTTTTACAGCTACACTCCTTGACCCTATATGAATACAATGAACTAATTCGATCGTCAATTTAAAATATTTACACTAGTGGATACCACAAAATCTTATGTTATATTTAACAAAAGTATAAATAAACTCTTAATTGTTAGTGAATATATTGTTTTGATAGCATACGCATTCTACGAAACTAGTTTGAACAATCCAACCGTCAAACTTGTTTGTTTATACTTCGAGATCATATACGCCAAAAATCGGAAAAAATAAACATTCAGAGATCAAGCAATGGGACAAAACTTTTCGACGGTTATAAATGAAAAATCACGATTTAACGGTTATTTTAACTCCGATTTTGATGATTTTTTATAGCTACACTCTTTGACCCTATATGAATACAATGAACTAATTCAATCGTCAATTTAAAAAATATATTTTCTAATAAAAACCCAATCCAAACTACAATAATATATTTTTCTAACAAAGATTTTAAAAAATAATTTATTTAATTTATTTATTTTTATAAGGACTTTGCGCGACGAAGTTAATTCTTTCGTCGCGCAAAGTAGCTTTGAGTGACGAATTGTTTTTCGTCGCAAAAGTCGCTTTGCACGACGAACTGTTTTCGTCGCGCAAAGTTACTTAGAGTGACAAATTTTTTTCGTCGCGCAAAGTTACTTTGAGCAACGAATTATTTTTGGTCGCGCAAAGACTTTGAGTGACAATGTATTGTCGTCGCGCAAAATTTGGTCGCTCAAAGTCACTTTGAGCAACGAATTATTTTTCGTCGCAAAAGTTGGTCGCAAGGTTTTTAGCGACGAAGTTTTGAGTTCGTCGCACAAAGTGTCTTTGCGCGACGAAAATTTGGTCACGCAGGGGTTATTTTGTAGTAGTGATTAGAAAGTACTAACTTTAGATTTCTTGAAGGGAAGAGGTAAAAGAGTAGGCAAATCTCATTTGTCTTGCCACATCAGCATTTACTCCAAGAGAAGAAGCAATAATAGGTAGACAAAATATACATAGGCCTCGTTTGTGGCTACTTCTCTAGGAATAACTTATGTTCATAAGCGCTTCTAGTAAAAGCGCTTTTATTATAAAGATGTTGAATCTTTCATAAGAAATCCAAGCTTCTTGGAAAAGCACATAGGAGTGCTTCTTGAATAAGCACATAGCACTTGCTTCTTCAAAAAGTGCTTCCATGATCGAGAAGGACCTTTATTTTTATTTTTTTTTATTTATCAAACACAGTCAGAAGCGCTTTTAGCACTTAGAGAAGCACCCCAAAACAAGCCCATACTCTCCCAAACATTGCTTACTTCAAAGTGAATAGGTATATTGGGCCCCACATATTTTTATTATTATAATATACATTTTTCTTTTGTTTTTTTTGTGATAGGTGAAATGAGGTAAATGTAAAAAATGAAAATAAATAATATAATATTGCATTGCCTAGTCCATTGGAGTGAGCAGTTTTTTTCCATGGGGCAACTGAAACATGCCATCAATCTGCATAGTACAATTTTGCCTACTTCGTTTGCTTATACCCTTGGAGATCCTCTAATTACTTAGGGGCAAAGCAACCTCTCGTATTTTTCCAGACATTGCAAAAAGAAAAGGGCAAAGAAAAAGGAGAAAAACGATTGGGTCTAGCTCTTTCTCATTAAGAAAAGTTCATATCACTCTGCTTTTGAAAAAGTTATATAAAGAGGCGAGCATGGCTGTGCTTCCTTGCCTCTTATAATCTGGGAGTTCTATTTACACTCCATTTGCATTGCATGTATATATATCTCAATTGATTTAAGGTCATTTTCTCTTTAATTTTTTTTTTATTTAAAGCAGATTAGCAGTGGTTGGGTCTTTGCATCTATAGCTTTATTAAATTTTAATTTCATTTCTTTCAGATGGATGAAAGAAGATGGGAAGACTTAAACATAGACTGTATGGTGAATATTTTGGGAAGAGTTGGTATGAAGTCACTGCTTTTGGATGTGCCTTTCGTATGCAAGTCGTGGTACAGAGCAAGCCTCAATCCTTCATGCTGGGAACGTCTCATTTTTCCAGACATTAAAACTAGCTATTCCATTTTGTTTTTGAGTAATGCTGGTGAAAAATTACAATGGGTTCATGACCCCAAACTAAAAAGATTTCTCCACCAATATCAAATTGACGAGAGTCATTTCTCGACCACTGCGTTTATTAAGTTCGTCATCAATCGTAGCAAAGGACATGCTACTGCTATAAGGCTACCTCCATGTGCTTCAGAAACAGACTTGAAATATGTTTCAGATGTGTAAGTTTCTCCTCCAGTATTTCAGCATTTATGTTAATTTTCTTTTTGAATGTTCGGTTGGGTTTTAATTTGCTCCCCACACATATAATTGGGTCATGGTAAAATGTTTGTTTTTGCAGGTGTGGTGACCTCAAGGCTGTTGGATTGCCTGGGGATTTAGTTGACGACAAATCAGGTGTAATAACAGAGCTGATTGGTAAGTGGAAACGTTTGGAGTGGTTGATGTTGGGAAGCAGCTATGATTTGGTGAAAATCCTCTCACAGATCAGCATTCACTGCAAAGACTTTTGGGGCTTACGCGTATCTAATGCTTATATTTTTAATAATGAGGCTATTGCAATTGTCAACTTCCTGCCTAAGATTAAGCATTTGATCTTGAGGAAGGCTGAAATTCATCGGGATGCTCTTATGAAGTTACTGCAAGGTTGCACGGAGCTTCAGGTTCTGGATGTCAGTGATTGTATTGGTTTCAGTGAGGATGATGAGGAAATTTTAAAGCTTGCTTCTCATATTACTAATTTCATCTGCAAGGGCTCTAGAGAGTATGATTATGATGATGATGGTTTCTATGAGGGAGGCAGTTTTTTGTTTGACGATGTGGTATATGATGGATATTATTCTGATTAGGCGTTCCGGACTGAATTTTCTTTGGAGAGTTTACTGTTGTTTACCTTGTGTTACTTGTACATATGCTTGTAACATTATCTTCCTGTGAAGTATATGCTCCTGGATATAATAAGTCCCTTTGCCTGCAAGTCATGATTAAGTTATTTTATATAATTTTGTCTTTAATTTTGTCTTTATAGTACCTAGAAAAACAATCGCCGAGTTCTTCTGTTAAACCAAACCATGTCGTGGCAGTGAGTTCCTATGCACAATGACTCCTCCACAAAAGAGACTGGACTTAATTCCAACTCTTTTAAACACATTCATTCAACAGTCCATGGCTAACTCCTCCAATGACCCGTCTTCGTTCATCCTCCTCCATGGCTACAAGAAATGCCCACACGTAGAAACAAAGTTATATCACGTCCAAGTCACATTTTTTGTTTGCGTAGTTCGATTCATTTTTCACTTTAGTTCTTGTTAAGTCCGAAAGTCTAACATTGTTAAGAAAAATAAATTAAATATTCACGTTATGAACTGAGTACAAACATTTTAATTAGACACAATAAAAATCTCAAACGTCATGATTTCATCTTGCCACGTTGGATTTTACTTATTAAATTTGACAGAACTCACAATTTAAACATGATTGCAAACTAAATATAACAACATTAAACTTACACTAATTAAGATGACATTGGTGAAGTAGAAAATTTATAGCAAATGTGGATTAGACTAGTTAGGTAAGATAATGTGCCAGCGTAATTTTTTATAATAATTTAGAATATTGCCATGTAAAAAAAGAAGAGTTTTTCTATTTAAACACCGTATTTCTCTTTGTTCAGTACATATTTTAAGGGCTCGTTTCGGAGTGATTCTGGATATGTCAAAAAGCACTTATATGGAGAATCACTTCTCCATATAATCACTTTAAATGATTTTAAGTGATTTTATGAAGAAGCACATGGGAGCTGCTTCTTCCCATAATCACTTAAAATCACTTAAAGTGATTATATTGAGAAGCATGTGGAAGATGCTTCTTTCCAGAAGTGATTCTAGCCTATCCAGAATCACTCTCAAACGAGCCTTAAGTTCACCCCAACTTCTAATTCAAATTTTCACAATTTCTAATAAAATCTCATTATCTTCTCAAACTACCCCTAAATACACACCCAACAGAAGAAATAAAATTAAAAAACTCATCAACCTCACACCCCACACTCTACACCCTGCTATCTTACCCTTCACCACTCTAGGTTCACCTCAGTCAATCTCATATTAGTTAAATAGATAAATACATTGTTGTCAAACTCAATTGATGACCTACAAGCCACTCTATTTGCATACCGTATTTAGGGTTTGTGAAGAGAAGTTGAGAGTATAGTAGGTTTCTTAGATTGAAAGAGAAGAGTAATTTGACCATAGGGTGTAGAGGAGTTTGTGTTTTTCTATAACTTAATATGAAGAGTGATGGGATGTGTATATGGATATACTAGGATTAAGTATGGCCTTTTTTTTATCTTTTTGCATAATAATAAAACTTAAAAGCTTAATAATTTAAGTATTTTGGTGAACAAAGAAAAGTGTGGGATTTAAATAGAAAAACTCAAAATGAAAAGGAACATTAAAAACGAGGATAAAAAATGTAATCGAACCTTATATGGTATGAAACCCAAATGGAACTTTTACTTTTACTCTTGTAAGATAGTGGGCCGAGTCATACTTTTACACATTCAGGCATTAAGTTCAACCTCCACTTCGATTTTTTCGCCCAAACAAAAACAGTGATATTTAGTTATATATCCATTCTTAGCACTATAGATAAACTCGACACCATTTAATTTCTACAAAAAAAACCAAAAAAAAAACCCAAAAAATGACAGCTGGTCCTATTGAATTTAATTTTGACTATTAAATTATTTTGATGCCCTATTGAGTGTTTTAGTTTTTTTTTATGAGATTTTGGGGTTGGGCTTGTTTTAAGGAATCGATGACAATTTTGTAATTTATAAGAAGTTAAAAGCCTCTTTATTATGTTGTAAATGGGCTTTGGGTATGTTTCTAAAGTCTGTTTCATATATAGTTTTCTTTTTTTAATAATTTAGACTTCTATATTGAGTATAATCATAATAATGAATCTCCGAAAAAAAAACCTCCACATCGATTTCTTACCCTTTGGTCTCTGCAGTTCCTTGCGGATCAAACTCAAGCACTCAATCAATAGGTTTGTTTATTGTGAACATGTGCAGAAACAATACAGCGATAGATATTTCCCGAGAACGAACCAAATGAATAGATTAACCCATTTTTGGTCTGCATATTAACAATTCATCAATGTTAAAAAAAATGGAAAGAAATAAACAGATGAGAATAAATCATTTTGTATAATAGATTAGTGTTGATGTGTAACCCTTAAGCTGAAAACCTTGAAGCCAAAGTCACAAAGTCTGTTTTGATTTCATGTTATAAGTTTTTAATTTTCTGATGTAATGTGAGCCATTGGATCATAGTCCAAGTGGACTCTCTTTCTAGCTTAAGACTAGTGCTAGCTAGTGACAAATGTAAGCATCTCATAGGATGATAGATGCAATGGCTAGGATTCAATTTTGATGTAAATCAGTTAGAGAAACAGCTCTCTTCTCTCTCTCATACGAATATACATGAACAGTGGAATGAAATAGATAGAAATCTCCAGCTTTGTTTTAGAGCAACGTTCTCTTCTACATCTTGTTTTTGTGATTTCTTCCTTCCTCCCAAACATCCAAAACATTGAAAACTATGAATTCTAACATGGACTCAGAGCCAGGTTCGATTGCTTGAGCTAGAAGTGAATCTGTGAATAGGGAGTCGGAATCGATTTGAGTTGGGTCTGAGCTCCTTCGACAATTGCAGCTGTGATTTCTTGAATCCAATGTCTAATATGGTAGGATCAGGCACTACTGAGCTTCGCACACCAGTTTTCAATGGAGAAAACTATGAGTTTTGCAGCATTCGGATGAAAACCATTCTGAAATCTCATGGATTGTGGGATCTGGTTGAACATGGCTTCGATGCTTGATCTAGAGAATGAGAAGGAGATAGAAGAGACTAAGGTTGCTGAGAAGTTTACAATGGCTGAGCTTCTGATGAAGGACGCTCGTGCACTTGGGTTGATCCAAAGTGCTTTGTCTTAGATCGCTCTTCTCCAGAATTGTGAACGAGCACCTCAAAGGGTGCTTGGGATATTCTGAAGCCGGAATTCGGAGGAGATAAACAGTACGAAATGTAAAATTGCAAGGATTGCGTAGAGAATTTGAATATACTCGCATGAAAGACAGTGAATCCCTAGCTGTATATCTTGCTAGATTGTTTTATATATTGAATCAAATGAAGAGTTATGGTAAGGAACTATCTAGAGAGAGAGTTGTGCATAAATTACTCTTTAGTTTGCCAAAATCATATGATTCTATCTGCTCTGTGATTGAACATTCTAAGGATCTTGAGACACTTGAAATTCAAGAGGTGGTTGCTTCTCTGAAGAGCTTTGAGCTCAGATTGGATCGACACATTGAGAACTCTACATAAAGGGCTTTTACTAATCTTAATATTGAGGAAAAAAATCCTAAGAGTTGAGTTTCTTCTGGAGATAAAAAAAACCTAAGAAGAATTAGAAATCTAACGATGGGAACAAAACGGCTTGTAAACACTATGAGAAATTTCATTTTGGCAAACGTTGGTTTGAAGGAAAGCCTAAATGCAAAGGGTGTGGGAAATTTGGACATATGCTCAGAGAGTGTCATGGATATAAAAATGTACAGAAATTGAACTATGCAAATCAAGTTGAAGAGACTGGAACCTTGTTCTATGCATGCAATGCTGTGACAGATGTGAAGGTAAATCACTCTTGGTACATTGACAGTGGTTGTAGTAACCACATGACAGGTGATGAGAGTCTGTTAGTCAATATTCAAAGAAATTTGACTTCTAAAGTAAAGATGGGTACTGGAGAAATAGTTCCAGTTGCAGGAAAAGGGACTCTTGTGATAGAAACCAAGTTGGGTAGGAAGCATATTCAAGAAGTGATGCTTATACCGGGTCTTGAAGAAAATCTGCTGAGTGTTGGACAAATGATGGAGCATGGGTACTATCTTGTGTTTGGATGAGATGTGGTGAACATTTATGATGATTGGTCACTGGACAATCTGATTGTTTGAGTTCAAATGACAAATAACAGATGTTTTCCTCTTACAATGATGCCTGCAAGTGATTTGGCCTTAAAGGCAAGTGTTACACACTGCTTGCAGACATGGCACAAGAGATTGGGGCACTTAAATGAAAGGAGCATAAAAATGCTTGAGAATCGAGACATGGTTCATGGCTTACCTCACTTGGAGCAGACTTCAATAATGTGTGAAGGCTGCATGCTAGGAAAGCAACACAGAGCTACAAATGAAGGAGAATACAGATAGATTATGGGAAGCTTGCTCTATTTGACAGCAACTAGACCTGATGTGATGTTTGCAGCAAGTGTCTTGGCAAGGTTCATGCATAATCGTACCAAGAAACACCTGGGGACAGCAAAGAGAGTGTTGAGATACATTCAAGGAACATTTGATTTTGGAATTGAATTTATAAACGGGAAGACAACTACTCTAATCGGTTACTGTGATAGTGACTGGGCAGGAAGTGAAGATGATATGAGGAGCACTTCAGGGTATGTGTTTACTCTAGGATCTGGTGTGTTTTCATGGGCATCAATTAAGCAAAACACAGTGGCATTGTCCACTGCGGAAGCAGAATATGTCAATGCTGTTGAAGCTACTTCCCAAGCAAAATGGCTGAGGTTTGTACGTGAGGACTTTGGAGTAGAACAAGTTGAAGAACTCAAATCATGTGTGATAACACCTCTGCCATAGCAATGGCAAAGAATCCAGTTCTCCACCAGAAAACCAGACATATCAGTCGAAAGTTTCACTTCATTAGAGAAGCTATTCAAGCAAAGGAGATTGAGCTTATCTACTGCAAAACATAATATCATATTGCAGACATATTAACCAAGGCTCTGTCTAAGGATCGATTTGTGTATCTAAGAGAACTACTTGTTGTGAAATGAGCTAAAGGGTTAGAAGGGAGTGTTGATGTGTAACCCTTAAGCTGAAAACCTTGAAGCCAAAGTCACAAAGTCTGTTTTGATTTCATGTTATAAGTTTTTAATTTTCTGATGTAATGTGAGCCATTGGATCATAGTCCAAGTGGACTCTTTTTCTAGCCTAAGACTTTAGTGCCAGCTAGGGACAATTGTAAGCATCTCATAGGATGATAGAAGCAATGGCTAGGATTCAATTTTGATGTAAATCAGTTAGAGAAACAGCTTTCTTCTCTCTCTCATACGAATATACATGAACAGTGGAATGAAATAGATAGAAATCTCCAGCTTTGTTTTAGAGCAACGTTCTCTTCTACATCTAGTTTTTGTGATTTCTTCCTTCCTCCCAAACATCCAAAACATTGAAAACTATATGAATTCTAACAATTAGTACATAAATTGTCCCAAATTTATTATTTTTTGATATTTCACTTAGGTCACCCCACTTCCTTGAGTCTTTTATTTTTGGTGGTATCAATTGTACTTGTTTTTGCTTTCTCTAAAGAAAAATAAAAATAAAAATAAAAATGGCGAGCATGGGTTGCATAATTGCATTGCCTATATCTCAACAAAAAAGTCCTAGATTTAAGGTCATATTTATTTTCTCATTTTCTCTATAAATTTTTAAGTAGATTAGCTGTGGTTTGGTATTTTAGCATTTGGGAGCTTCTTCACTTCAATAAGGATTTTTGCTACGGATTAGTTAAAGGAGTTGAAAATCCTAGCCATGGATTAGATATATCAGTGGGTTAAATAATTTTTTAATATATATCATACATGCAATCCAATTGCTGAGATTAGAAATCCTTGATCTTTGATGGAGCCAAATCTTTTGCGTTTTGTCATTTATATATATAGACATATTTATACCTGTATTAAATCTTAATTTTATTTCTTTCAGATGGATCAAAGAAGATGGGAATACTTAAACATAGACTGTTTGGTGAATATTTTTGGAAGAGGTGGTATGGAGTCACTGCTTTTGGATGTGTCTTTTGTATGCAATTGTGGTATAGAGCAAGCCTCGATCCTTCATGCTGGCAATGTCTCATTTTTCCAAACATTTCAACCAGCTATTTTGGTTATACCTTGGACACTGAATATTGGTGTTATGACCCCTTTTTGCAAAGATTTGTGCATGAATATCAAATTGACGCGAGTCATTTCTCGACCACTGCCTTTATAAAGTTTGTCGTCAATCGTAGCAAAGGGCATGCTACTCTACTCAGGCTACCTCCATGTGCTTCAGAGGAAGTGTGGTGATCCCAAGGTTCTGGCATTGCCTAGGGATTTAGTTTACCTCGGATCACTGGCGGATCCAGAAATTTTTTAGCAGAGGTGCAATATTGACTAAGTATGAAAATGGTTTTTCGGAATAATCATTTTCTCAAGATAATTTTTGGCGGCTTTTATTCCTTATACATCAAATAAGAAAACTTGATTTTTTGGGATTTTAGTATGAAGTATATATTGACTTAATGAGCCATCATTTTTAGCCTAAATCGTATTTTGCACTAAAACCGAATTTTTATATTTTGATTTGGTGGAAATTTGATTTTCTAGTATTTTTATTTGAATCCAAATGGGGGGTACTTCCTTATTTACATTGTAAACTTAAGTAAATGGAGTAATATAAAAATAAATAAAAGTAAAAAGACAAAGACATTTTCTTAAATGTTGAAAATGGAAATAAGGTAATCTGTACACCAGTTAAGCAAAGAGGCAATTTGAAGCACCTACAATGGTTTTTTTGGCGAAGGGAGGTGCAGCTTCACCTCCTTGCGCCTTAATAGATCCGCCCCTGCCTCGGATCAAGTGTAATTCCAAAGCTGACTGGTGAGTGGAAACATTTGGAGGAAATCCTTTCACAGTCATCATTTGATAAAGATGAGGCAATTGCAGTTGTTAACTTCCTGCCGAAGATTAAGAAGTTGATCTTGACGAATGCAGAAATTGGTCGAGATGATGTTATAAAGTTACCGCAGGGATGTCAGTGATTGTGTAGGTTTTGGTGATGAGGAAATTTTAAGGCTTGCTTCTCATGTTAGTAGTTTCAGTTGTAAGGGATCTATGGCTTGTTATTATGATGATTTACATTATTAAGCGCAGTTATATGTTTGATGAAATAATATATGATCACAGACACCTTTTTTAGGGCCACTGAATATTTTTATTTATCTATGTGTATATTAAATATATTATTAGTTCTCCTAAAAAATTATACATAAAAATATACTAGCCCCTTGGCACATGCTCACACATGTGCCAATTGGTTTTCTTTTTTCTTTTTTCTTTTATTTTTAGAAGTAAGAAAAAGATAACATGGGTAGTTATATTCCATAAAAATAGGACATGTTGTCTGATTTTGTTTTTAATTTTAATTTTTTTAATATAAAAATGTGAATTTACCATATTATTCTTATTTAATTAATAATTTCAATTCTAAATCTTTGAATTAACCAAGGGCATTTTTTGGTATTTTGAATGTTTCACCATTCTCTGTCTTTTGCTTTATATATATATATATATATATATATATGTATTAATATTATAGATAACGTATATATAATCAAACTTGCAGCACAGTGACAAAAGCGTGTGTCTTGTTCGTTTTCTCATACAACTTGTGTTCGAGTCCCGACCTTCGCATTCAATTGTTCTATTCTTTAATTTTTACCTTTATTCTCAGACGACTTGTGTTCGAGTCCCGACCTTATTTTCACTACAGAAACACGTCAGAAAATATAGAGAGAGATGAGCAGTGATTGGCAACATCAATATAGAGAGAGAGTCCCGACCTATTAAGGCGCAAGAAGGTGCGATTACACCTTCTGTCGCTAGGAAAGGCATAAGAGATGCTGCATATTGATGTTCAATGAAATGTGTAAGAGAACTTTTTGTTTCTGAGCGCTTCCTTTTTTTCAAAAATAAAATAAAAAATCCTAACCAAACCAATGTCGTTTGGGACCAAGCTTTAAAATTAAATTTTTTTTTTTAAAAAAAAAAGGAAACCTACTACCATTTCGTGGGCTTTTAATAGGGCCTCCATAATTACTTATTTAAATGAGATTAGGAGTTCTTTTTATTTAATTAGGCTTTAATAGGGCTTGCACAATTCCTTATTTAAGTGGGATTGAGAATTCTTTTTATAAAGGACCAATTTAACATCACTCAATTTTATCAAAGTATGTGTGCATCACAAGAATCCTACCTTTTTTTTCCCCCTTTTTGAGTACACCAATCCAAAGTAAGTCAAATACATACTTTTTTCTTCTTGAGCAAACGCCAATTTTGTTTATTCATTTTCTTTTATTTTTTAATAATTTTTTTTTTTCTTATTTAGCTCTCTGTGTATTAGTAAGATCAGTAGCAAACTCAAGGAAGAGGTTGCGTGACGCATGATTCGCGGTATAATTAATTTTTATTTTTTTATTTAATTGATAATTTGATATTAATTTGTTTATTTAATTGATAAACTATAGTCAATTAGTCATAGTTATAGATATAAAACCCTTATTTTATTTTAATTATACAGTTATGGAACGGTACTTTAAGAGAAAGAGTTTAAATCCTCCTTCAAACAATCCAGGTAGTTCACATTCTCCTTTGAATAATTCAGGTAGTTCACATCATTGCATAACAAAATGGGAAATCAATGGTTGAGTGATAGCTTGTTGTTTATATTGATAAAGATGGTTTTTCTTGTATTAGTAATGAAAATATAATGCGACGTTTTCATGATATGAAATCTCACTAGCAACAATTGTAAGTTAATTGTAATGTTATTTTTTTCAATTAATTATGAATAGCATAAGTATTGTTTAAATTGTAAGGATATTTAGTTGTGTAATTTTATTTTTTGAGCTTTTAGCTTTTAAAAATTGCATCTCTGCTAAAAAATTCATGTGTCTACCGTTACTTAGCTGTTTTACTTTATTTAAATTTGGTCTCATTTAGGACTACTTCTCTAATAAACCCTTCTGAACATAAACAGTTCTAACAAAAACGCTCTTGTCATAAAGATGTGGAAAGTTTTATAAAAGATCGAAGTAGAAAGCATTGAAAAAAAGCACACGACTTTGGCTTTACCCCTTACGGGCCGACGGTATGAGCGGGGATTAGTGCAGGTTGTCTTAAAGCAAAGGTCTGCATAGTTAGGGCGTCAGGGACCACCTCGTGGTTCAAACCAAAAAAAAAAAAAAAAAGAAGCACACGACAGGTACGCACATGGCATGTTTGTAGGGAGAGGAAACATAAAAATTAAAAATAAATAAATCGCCGCGTGACGTCGATTCGTTTCTTTCCCGCTAAACAGTTTTGGGGTTAAGTGGCGAAATGGGCCTGACGCCTTGTGGACCCTATTCCCTGTTAATTCAAAACCACGACGATAGGCTTTCATCTATCCCTCCGCTCAACTCCTCTCTGCCTCTCTCGCTCAACTCTTCTATCTTCTCTCAACCTCTCCCTCAAATCTTCTATGAAACCACAAGCCCAGCCACATCCAACTCTCCTCCCTCTGCAGCACCCTCGATTCTGAATTTTTTTTTTTAAAAAAAAATTATAAATCTGTTTAGGGTTTTCAGCTACAATAAGTAGATTGGTTTCTCGGACTCTTGATTCCCGTACAGGTAAAATATATTTTTTTCTCATCAGATTCTTGCTCATTGACGGGTGTACGTAGTATTTGTTATTAAATAAATAAATAAAAAAGGAAGAAGGTATTATCATTTTCTTCTTCTTCACCATCTTTTCAAAAACAGCATGATACTTGTGCCATGCATCAACTTGAAATAATCCCGCGGATACAGTTAGCTGAAACATTAATATCTCATCAAACAAACACGACAGACGTATGAGATAATTTTCTATAATAGAAGCATGGCTGTGCTTTCTTGCGTAATTGGATTGCCTATATCTCAACTGAAAATCTTTGATTTAAGGTCTATTTCTTTTCTCATTTTCTCTTAATTTTTTTATTTATTTTTAAAAGGCAGAAAGAAAAGCAGTGGTATATGGTCTTTGCATTTTGTCATAGATATATAGACATATTCAATGCTGCATTGAATCTTAATTTCATTGCTTTCTGATGAATCAAAGAAGATGGGAAGATTTAAACATGGACTATTTCACGTATATTTTTGGAGAACTTGGTAAGGAGTCACTGCTTTCGGATGTGCCTTTGGTATGCAAGTCTTGGTATAGAGCAAGCCTCGATCCTTCATTTTTCAAGAAATTTAAACTAGCTATTTTGGTTTTCCCGTTGAAACTGAAAATTGGCGCAGTGTCCCCCTTTTTCAAAGATTTGTTGATGAATATCAAATTGATGGGAGTCGTTTCTCTGTCACTGCATTCATAAAGTTCGTGGCCAATCGTAGCAGAGGCCATGCTTTTGTACTCATGCTACATTCATGTGCTTCAGAAACATCCTTGAAATATGTTTCAGATGTGAAAGTTTCTCCTTAAGTATTTCAGCATTATGTTATTTTTCTTGTTAAATGTATTCAGTTTTAATTTGTTCCCCGTGCCCTATAATTGGGTCGTCGTAAAATGTTGTTTGCAGGTGTGGCAACCTCAAGGCCCCGTTATTGGTTCATGGGAAAGGAGGCTTGGGACTGGGAATTCAATTGCTTTCCTATGTTTGGTAAGTCCAGGCATGAGAAATGGTTGTCTGGCACATGGGAAAGTAGGGAGGAAAGTGAAGCCCTCCTCTTAACTTGGGTTTTGTTTTCCCTCTTCATGGGAAAGTTTGGGAAAATGAGTCAACGTTCAATGCACAATTTTCATGACTATTTTGTCCCTATGAACAATTTATAATTACAACGTATCATTAAATGCATTTTTTTTATTTGATTTAATATGGGTATAATTGAAAAATTATACAAACTTTGTTTTCCATTCCTACTCAAAACAAACATGGGAAAGGAAACAAAGTGAAATCTCACGATTACTTTCCCGACATTACCAAACATGGGAAAAGAATCTTTCATTTCCATTCTTTGAGAAATGACGTGGGAAATGATTTCCCCTCAAATCCATTTCGTGAACCAAACGGGGCCCAAAGGTGTTGCCTTGCTTAGGAATTTAGTTACCCACAAATGAAGTGTAATTCTTGAGCTGATTGGTGAGTGGAAACATTTGGAGTTTTTGATACTGGGAAGCACTCATCGTTTGGAGGAAATCCTTTCACAGATCAGCATTCACTGCAAGGATTTTTGTGCCTTAAATTTGGGGAATGCTAATATCGGTAAAGATGAGGCAATGGCAATTGTTAGCTTCCTGCCCAAGATTAAGTCTTTGTTCTTGGGGAAGTCAGAGATTGGTCGGGATGCTCTTATGACGTTAATTCGGGGCTGCAAAGAGCTTCTGGTTCTGGATGTCTGTGATTGTGTAGGTTTTAGTGAGGGTGATGTCAGTTTTATGTTTGACGAAACGGTGATGGATATAATTCTAGTTATGCAGTCCCAAGTGTATTTGCTTTCGAGAGTTTACTGTTGTTTACCTAGTATTATAGCCATGAAAGGGGCACCTCAATTTAAATATCATCTTCCTGCATTTTGATATTTTGGAATTGTCTCCTCTTTGTTTTTCCCCATCTCATTTCTACTGCATAATTCAATTAATGTTCACCTTGTGAAGTTATTTTTGGTATTGGTAATTCTTGATGAGCATTTCATTAAGAAACAACTGCAGTTTCAAAATTGAGTGAAACTACAGAACTCTCCATGTAGACTGCTGGTGCCATGTACAAATTTTCCCTAATGACAAAGTTAGGAAGAGGAAGGGGGGTAACTCACACACACGAGTATCATGGAGTAGGATTCGTCATTGGGCCGAGCCTCATCGGACTTTTTTCTATTTTTTAAATATCTTTTTATTACAAATTTTTAGATAACAATAAAAAAAATAATTAACTTATTAATTCCTAACAATTAAAGATAACTGAAATATTAATGTATGCCAAATATGCTGGACTAGCCGTTGGAGTTGGAGAGATCTATTCCAAATTCCAAACAAAGGCCAAATATTAATGTCTGACTGAAATATTAATGTATTGATGTCCACCCACCTATCCTAATGTATTAATGGGAGTGGGAGGCCCAAGGCCAAGTATTAATGTTGGAGTTGGAAATAGGATGGGGAAAACCGCTTTGATTTTTATCTTATATGATGATGTATTGTCTCGTGACATAGTTTAAGACCAATTGGCATCTCCATATGAACATGATTTATGATATTCCGGCACGTTGATATATTCGTGGGCTAATATGATAAACACTGTACGTGCAATTGATAGTCACATGCTGACTTACCCAATATTTTGCTATTGGTATTGATTCACACAGCTATACTTTTTTTTTTTCTTTAAATGTAAACTAGCCTCTTGGCCCCTTATTTATTTATTTTATGAATGAATTTTTACAGAATATTCTTTATTTTTTTTAATTTAATTAAATATATATAAAAATAAACATCTTGGCTTATTCTTCATGAAGTTATTATTATTATTTTTTCCAGAGTTCTTCATGAAGTTGGATTGTTTATCTTGGCTTTCCTTCACTTATATATTAATGGTCAATTATAGATTTCTAGTTGACCACTAATTAATCGTTTTTCCATACATTGCAATTGGACCACGTATAGCCAGAGGGTCGAATTCTCATATAGAGAAGACAAACCATTTGCATGCTCTCTCTCTCTCTCTCTCTCTCTCTCTCTCTCTCTCTCTCTCTCTCTCTCTCTCTCTCATTAACCATATGAGAACCTTGTTGCATAAAACGACTACAATGATGAAAATTGCCGTTATTATTAATGGGAGTGGGAGGCACAAGGTCATAGCCATTATTTACAGCTTTTGTTTTGTCCTACATTTGAATACAATAACTCGGAGGGAAGGGTAAAAGTTAATCTGATATCTATGGAAGTAAAAGAATTTCCTATATAAAGGGTGAGCATGGTTTTCGCAGTTGGATCTTATTTCTTTTCTTCATCTGTGCTTTTCTGGTGATTCTTTTCTCACTTCTCTATTAATTTAGATTGACCCTAGGTTTTTTCTACTGATGTTTATGGTGTCTTTTTGTTTACCTTGGCAAAAGTTTTGTGTTTTTGCATTGACCTATGTATATGGAACTGGACCAGTATTTATGGGTTTTTTTTTTTTTTTTGGTTTAGAAGGATCGAAGAAGATGGGAGGACTTAAATCTGGACTGTTTGGTGAATGTGTTGGGAAGAGTTGGAATGGAGTCACTGCTTTTGGATGTCCCTTTCGTTTCGTGTGCAGGTCATGGTACAAAGCAAGCCTCGATCCTTCATGCTGGCAATGTCTCATGTTTCCGGGCTTTAATTATTATCGTTTCGACCATGTTCGGGGTTTTTACATAGATACTCGATTTTGGTTCTTAACTCTCTTTTATAGAAAATTTGTATATCGTTATCTAACCGGTAAGCTTCGTTTCTCCATGAATGGTTTTGTGAAGCTCGTTGTTAGTCGTAGCTGTGGAAATGCTACTTCTCTCAGCCTACCTGAATGTTCTGACCAAATACTGAAATATGTTGCAAATGCGCAAGTTTAAAAGTTTTTGTATTGTTTTTTCTGGAGATACCCAAATCAAACGCTGAAATTTTTGTTTTTGTTTATTTTTTTCCACTTCATCATTTATCTCAAATGCAAACTATTTAATATTTATGATGAACTCTCTTTGCAGGTGTCCTGGCCTGAAAGCTTTATCTTTGCCTAGCAATTCGATGTTACTAAAATCAAGCATACTTATGGAGCTGACTGAAAAGTTGAAACATTTGGAGTCACTGTCTTTGGGAAATAGCAGAAATATTGCTGAAATCCTTTCACAGATCAGCCTTCACTGCAAGAACTTTCGTCGTTTGGAATTGCATGATTGTTTAATAGGTGAAGAAGAGGCATCGTCAATCATCAAATTGGTGCCCCATTTTCAGTACTTAGTCTTGAGGTGTTCAAGAATTCGTCGTGGAAATTCTATCACATTACTTCAAGTCTGTAAGGAGCTTGTGTATTTGGATGCCAGTGATTGTCGAGGTTTTGAAGAGGATGATGATGACATATTAAAGCTTTCTTCTCATATTGCTTATTTCAGCTGTGAGGGTTCCCAACTCTATGATTCTGAAGATAACCATGGTAGATTGATCTCTGATGGAGAGAGTTCTGATGATGATTAGAGGTTGTTTGTATATACACCTTGGATTAGTGTAATAGTGCTCTTTGTATTAAAAGTTCAATAGAATAACCAACCACTAATATATTGTTGTCGAATTTCCATTCCAACACGAATATGTAGTAGTATAAATTTCCGGTCACATTCATTTGATAATACTGAAAATGAATGTTAGAATTTGGATCCCAAAAACAAAACAAAATAATTAAACAGACTCCTAACTAGTGCTAAAATATGAGAACTATGAGAGAATATTTGTTTGTGAGAATTTTCTATGTATTCTTCACTTTGTAGCAGGTCATATTTATAATACAACGAAACCTGAATGGGCAAGTAAATAATAAATTCTTATTTATATTTACAGTAGGAAATCAGGAATTAAAGTAAATCAAACATAATTATAATAGGAATCCTTGGTGTGTAAGGAAAGAAAGTCAATGGTTCACAAGTTACGCCAACACTCCCCCTCACGTTGGTGCATAAATGTCGCCAATGTCCAACTGGTCTAGTGAATTGTGGAACGCTTTACTATAAATTGCTTTTGTCAACATATCCGCCAATTGATCCTTAGACTTTACGAAAGGAAATTGAATCACTTTAGCTTCGAGCTTCTATTTGATATAGTGTCGATCTACCTCAACATGTTTGGTGCAATCATGTTGAACTAGATTTTGTGCAATAGCTATTGCAACCTTGTTGTCACAAAAGAGATTCATTACAGATGTAGGTCTATACCCAAGTTCAGTAAGCAACCTATTTAACCAAATGAGTTTGCAAATTCCTTTGGTCGTACCTCTGAAATCGGCTTCTGCACTGGATAAGGCGACCACCTTCTGTTTCGTGCTTCTCCATGTAACCAAATTACCTCACACGAATGTGAAGTAATCGGATGTGGATTTCCCATCTGTTATATTTCCTACCCAATCTGCATATGTGTAACCATCAATATTCAGATGACCATGTTTTGAGAACATAAGTCCTTTTCCGGATGCATACTTCAAATATCTAAGTATCTGAATAACTGCATTCATGTGGTCTTCACTCGGAGAATACATAAATTGACTGACAACGCTCTTCGCATAAGCAATGTCTGGCCTAGTATAAGACAAGTAGATCAATCTTTCCACTAACCTTTGATATCTTTCTTTGTTAGTTGGAACTTGATATAAGTATTCTCCAAGATGATGATTTTGAACAATAGGAGTGTCTACAAGTTTGCAATCTAGCATTCCTGTGTCTGTCAATAAGTCCAATACATATTTCCTTTTAGAGAGAAATATGCCTCGTTGTGATCTGGCCACCTCAATCCCCAAGAAATATTTGAGTCCGCGTAAATTCTTCAGCTCAAATTCAGTAGCCAAATAGTTTTGTAGTTGAGATATTTCATGTTTATCATTCCCATTAATAAGCATGTCGTTAACATAAATTATTAAAGCTGTTACCTTCCCTTTTTTATGTTTCAAGAACAAAGTATGATATGAGTTACTCTGTCTGAAACCATTGTTCTTCATTGCCATGGTGAACCGTCCAAACCATGCACGTGGTGACTGTTTCAATCCATACAATACCTTTCGTAATTTGAATACTGTTCCACTCTGAGTAGTATTATATCCAAGAGGAATATTCATATACACCTCCTCCTTGAGTTCTCCATGTAGGAAGACATTCTTTATATCAAACTGGTGTTGTGGCCAGTCCAAATTAGCTACAAGGGACAATAAGACTCTGACTGTGTTCAATTTTGCAATTGGGGCAAAGGTTTCTTCATAATTTACGCCATAAATATGTGTGTACCCTTTCGTCACAAGTCTTGCCTTGTATCGCTCGATAAATCCATCAGCGTTGTGTTTTATGGTAAACACTCATCTACATCCGACAATATTTTTTTCATCTTGGTAAAATTTCCAGTGTCCAAGCCTGATTCTTCTCAAGAGATTTCATCTCTTCCGCAGTGTATACAAAAGAAAAAACTCACAAAAGAACTTGCACCCACTTCTGTCCCTTCTTCTTCTTCTTCTTGTTTCGATACGATTCTTCTTCTTCTTCAATCCAACAACAACCTTGGAGACTGCCATGAATAAAATAAACATTAAAAAGCTTGCCTTTTTTTCTTTTTAAATTCAAGAAAGAAACAAGAAAAAAGAAAGGGAAGAAAAAGTAAAACAATATGGGTAGAATATTTTCATGTTTTATTTCATTCTCCAAAAGAAGGTATTTATAATATAAGGATGTAAACCTAGTATGGTCAAACCAGGAAACAAAACAAAATCTGAATTGCACAATATCTGTACAAAAAGAAAGAAATATAGTCATAATAAACTAGGAAATAAATCTCCTAATTAAACTAGGATCTCGCTAACACTCCCCCTCAAGTTGAAGCAAAGATGTCACGCATGCCTAACTTGTCAAGTGAGTTGAGAAAGACCATAGTAGACACAGCTTTCGTAAGAACATCTGCCAGTTGATATTTGGATGATATAAAAGAAAAAAATATAATTCCAGCATCCAACTTCTCTTTAACAAAATGTCGATCAACCTCCACGTGCTTTGTATGATCATGTTGCACACAGTTATGCACAATTGTGGCTTTATTATCACAATACAAATCCTTGCGTTTTTGGGGTCCAAACTCAAGATCTCTCAGCAATCTTCTCAACTATAGTAACTTGCACACACCTTGAGCCATCCCACGATACTCTCGGCACTAGGCCTAGACACCACTTTTTGCTTTTCACTCATCCAAGTAACAAGATTACCACCAACAATTAAATGTGAAATACCCAGACATGTATGAGCTAAACTAACTCACTACACTCACTACATATGCAATATCAGGACGTGTATGAGCCAAATAAATCAATTTCCCCATAAGTGGTTGATAACGTTATTTATCTATAGGGACTTGATCAAGATACAACCCCAATTTATGATTCTATTCATTAGGAGTATCAATTGGTTTACAATCCAACATTCCAACCTCTACAAGTAAATCCAAAATATATTTTCTTTAAGACAGAAAGATATCATGTTTAGATTTGGAAACTTCAATCCCAAGAAAGTATTTCAAATCACCCAATGACTCCATCTCAAACTCAGAAACTAGATACTTCTGAAGATTTTGCATTTATGCCTGATCATATCCAGTCAAAATCATATCATCAACATAAAAAATTAAAGCTGTCAATTTATTTTTATGACGCTTTCGAAACAAAGTATGGTCTGAGTTACTTTACACATACCAAAATTTCTTTATAGATGCTGCAAATCTCCTAAACCATGTTCTTGGAAACTGCTTCAATCCATATAAGGACTTCCACAGCTTACACACAACACCCTCCTTAGAGATTATAGGAATACCAAGAGTGAGATCCATGTAAATCTCCTCCTTGAGGTCACCATGTAAAAACGCATTTTTGACATCAAATTGCAATAAGGACTAGTCATGGTTAGCAACCAGGGCCAATAGTACATGCACAGTATTAAGTTTTGCCACTGAAGCAAAGGTCTCCAAATAATCAACTCCATAAGTCTGAGCCTTATGCTTCAAAGTAAACACCCATCCGCATTCTTCCCTCTTAGAAAAGGAACTAAATCCCTTGTTTTATTCTTGTTCAAGGCATCCATTTCAACATTCATGGTACCCATCTATTTGGGGTTAGATAAAGCATCTTGCAATTTAATCGGCACACATATACTAGATAATTAACCCAAATATGATGCATATGACTTAGACAAACGATGAGTTGACACATAATGGCTAATGGGATATTTAGAATTGGCATGTATATCAGGAGCATATTGTACTTTAGGTTTCCCACGAGTGATTCGTGGGGGTAATTGATAAGTTGACACAGATAGATCATTAGAAATTACCATACAAGAATCACTGTCATTATTTTCATATACAGGCAACTGGTCGCTTACTTCAATGTGACCGGTCATTTCAACACCGAGAGCACCTGCTTCATCCTTATATATGGGCGACCGATCAAGTTTCAAAGGGTGATCAGTCGTTTCTTCACAGAGACCACATGTTTCATTTTCATATATGGACGACCAATCACTTGCTTCAGTGCTACCGGGCATTTCCTTCTCAAGAGCAGTATCTTCAAACACATCATTCTCCAATTCAAGTATCTCCAATTCACTTCCCATCTCTCCTTGAATTGGAGAAGAGGGAGAGACATAATAGGGCACTTATAAAAGAAAGTTCACATCCAAAGTTACATGCATGTTCTGGGTAGGTGGATGATATCACTTATAACCCTTCTAAGTAGAAGAGTAACCAATAAAGACACATCGCAAAGCACAAGGATCAAGTTTGCTCCGTTGATGAAAATAGACATGAACATAGGTAACACACCCAAAAACTTTAGAGGGCAACTTAGAGACAGGGGAAACATGGTCACTAAACACGTCATGCGGAGTCTTGAATTCAAGAACCCAGTTAGAGTACGATTAATCAAATAGGCAGCAGAAAGAACAGCATGCCCCCAAATATGATAAGGAACATACATATCCAATATGAGTGAACGGGCAACTTCAAGCAATTGTTGGTTCTTTCTTTCAGACGCACCATTTTGATGAGGGGTAAATGGGGTTGTCATTTGGTGAATAATATCTTGAGTACAGAAGAAAGACTCCAAAGTATTATTCACATATTCACCTCCGTTATCAGTCTGGAATACTTTGACCTGAGCATGAAACTGAGTAGATACCATAGTACAAAACTCTGGAAGGATTGAAGCAACATCATGTTCATTTTTCAATAAGAAAACCCAAGTGAGTCGGGTACAATCATCAATAAATGTGCCGAACCAGCGAAATTAGTTCGAACTAACACAAGCCGGACCCTACACATCATAATGCACTAAATGAAAAGGCTTTGCAACTTTACTGTCACTCAAAGGAAATACAGTGCGATGACTCTTGGCCAAAATACATGTCTCACACTTAAAACTGAACTTATCACAAGAGCGGAATAAATATGGTAACAGACGCTTAATGTAGCTAAATGACGGGTGTCCCAAGCGATGATGCCATAACCAAATTTGCTATTTGTCTTTGACACTGGAACTTTAAACAATATTAACGACACGATCATGAACTGGTGCAAAAGGCAATGTCAAATAATATAACCCCCTATCCGTTTACCATGCCCAATTATCTTGTGAGTCTTAAGATCCTAAAAAGAGCAATGTGTAAGATAGAAAGTAACAGACGCATTAAGTGTATCAAGTAATCGACCAACATATAACAAATTACATTGGATATTGGGAACTAATAACACACAAGACAAAGACAGAGTAGGAGTGAGAGAGATTGTGCCCTCGCCTGTAATTGGAGAGGGCAAGCAATTAGCACTAGTTATGTATGGGTCAAGGGTGTTACTAGACAACTCATCAAAAAATTTAGCATCATAAGTCATATGATCAGAAGCACTAGTGTCGATTATACAAGTATTGGAGCCAGTACTAAGAATAGAGTCAGAAACACAAAAATTTGTAGAAGAACAACAACAACACCAACAATAGAGTTATCACCCATGATTGTAGCAGAAACTCAACAAATCACGACAGAGTATACAATGGAACACAACAAAGGCACAAATATGGCAGATGCACGAAGATAGGAATCACACGAACATAATAGAGGTACGAACACTACAACACAACACACAACCCCAAGAGGGCACATGTGGCACAAATAGAAAACAATATGGAGCTAGAACATGGGTGGGCACAACACACAGATCACTAGAAAATTTGGCTCTGATGCCAAGTCAAACAATATGGGTAGAATATTTTTTTTCAGGTTTTATTTTATTCTCCAGAAGGACGTATTTATAATACAAGGATGTAACCCTAGTAGTGTCAAATTAGGAAACAAGATAAAATCCTAATTACACAATATCTATACAAAAGGAAAAAGAATATAGTCATAACAAACTAGGAACTAAATCTCCTAATTAAACTAGGATCTCGCTAACAGAAAATACATGCCTAGTTTCCTCTCATGAGTTTGGCCTACACAGCATTGGATACACGCATGAACCATAGCCTAGAAGCCACTAGCATGATGAAACTAGGAATATTACAAATCAGTCACATCGGAAGCCAAATGGAATATGGAAGTATAACAAGCAATTTGAGCCAATAAGATGTCCATAAGCAGAATAGAACTACCCAAGTGGTAGAAACGTATGGAAGATGATATGAAATAAGTAGAAGCCACCACCATGCAACCCACAACCATAAAGTAACACCCACCATTAATGCATGCCTGACTTAAACATCACCAGAACATGGGTAAGGCTAGCATGATGATGACTAATTGTTTAGCCTTGTCATTCATGGTGAGGATGGAGGAGTGGAAGTAGACTAGGAAGATGAGGGAAACTAATATAAGCAAAATAGAAAGAGGAAGACAGTAACTAGCTAGTTAGGAAAAACATAGAGGAAGGAAGAGTAAACAAAATATGAGAAATCATCAATTGGAGGGCTTACTTTTATATAGGGTAAAGAGTTTTACCTAGCTAAGAGGCTAAGGCTAAATAATGCATGCTCGAATCCGAATTGGTGAGAATAAAATGAGAAAAGTTACCGTTGCTTTTTGAATATGATAGGAATCATGGTGAGACAGCAACTTTGTTTTTACCTAGTGTTGCAGTAAAGATCTCATCCTCTGCATTAAAATCAAGTAAGGGGTTGGCATGCATTTTTGTGTGGGGAGAAAAAACAGTCGATACCATATCAGGTAACATTAATGTTAGCGAGATCCTAGACTAATTAGGATATTTATTTCCTAGTATATTAGAACTTTATTTATTTCCTTTTGTACAAATATTGTGTAATTAGGATTGTATCTTATTTTCTAGTTTGATCATGCTAGAGTTACATCATTGTATTATAAATACCTCATTTTGGAGAATGAAATACAACCTAAAAATATTATATTCATATTGTTTAGCTTGGTATCAGAGCCGATTTTCTGGTGACCTCTGTGTTGTGCTCACTCATGTTCTACTGCATGCCCAAATTTCTTTTTGGTTTTTCTCTTGTGTCTGTGCTTGTTCCATGTTTGTCGTATATGTTTCGTGTTGTGTTTTCACTGCTATCATGGATGATGCTTCCAAAGTTGTGGCACGTTCTAGCGCTTCTAAAATGAAGTTGGAGTGGAAGTAGACTAAGAAAAGGAGAAAAACTAATATAAGCAAAATAAAAAGAGGAAGACAGTAGCTAGCTAGCTAGGAAAAATATAGAGGAAGGAAGAGTAAACAAAATATGAGAAATCATGAACATGAGCGCTTACTTTTATATAGGGTAAAGAGCTTTACCTAGCTGAGAGCATGCTTGAATTCGAATTGTTGAGGATAAGAATGAGAAAAGTTACCATTGCTTTTGGAATGTGATAGGAATCATGGTGAGACAACAACATTGTTTTTATCTAGTGCTGCAGCAAAGATCTCATCCTCTGTATTAAAATCAAGCAAGAGGTAGGCATGCATTTTTGTGTGGAGAGAAAAAGTGATCAATACTATATCATGTAACATTAATGCTAGCGAGATCTTAAACTAATTAGAATATTTATTTCCTAGTATATTAGGACTCTACTTCTTTCCTTTTGTACAAATATTGTGTAATTATGATTTTTTTCTTGTTTCCTAGTTTGACCCTACTATAGTTACATCCTTATATTATAAATACCTCGTTTTGGAGAATGAAATACAATCTGAAAATATTCTACCCATATTGTTTAGCTTAGTATTAGAGCCGTCTTTCTAGTGACCTCTGTGTTGTGCCCACTCGTGTTCTACTACATGCCCTAATTTCTTTTAGGATTTTCTCGTGTTTGTGCCTGTGCATGTTTGTCATATATGTTTTGTGTTGTGTTTTTGCTGCTATCATGGATGATGCTTCCAAAGTTGTTGCACGTTCTAGTGCTTCTGAAACGAAGGAGGAGTGAAAGTAGACTAGGAAGAGGAGGGAAACTAATATAAGCAAAATAGAAGGAGAAAGACAGTAGCTAGCTAGCTAGGAAAAACATAGAGGAAGGAAGAGTAAACAAAATATGAGAAATCATGAACATGAGGACTTACTTTTATATAGGGTAAAGAGTTTTACTTAGCTGAAATGCATGCATGCTCGAAGTCGAATTACTGAGGATAAGAATGAGAAAAGTTATCGTTGCTTTTGGAATATGATAGGAATCATGATGAGACTGTAGTTTTGTTTTTATCTAGTGTTGCAGTAAAGATCTCATCCTCTGCATTAAAATGAAGCAAGGGGTAGGCATGCGTTTTTGTGTGGGGAGAAAAAATGGTCAATACTATATCAGGTAACATTAATGTTAGCGAGATACTAGACTAATTAGGATATTTATTTCCTAGTATATTAGAACTCTACCTTTTTCCTTTTGTACAGATATTGTGTAATTATGATTTTCTCTTGTTTCCTAGTTTGACTATACTAGGGTCACATCCTTGTATTATAATTACCTCATTTTGGAGAATAAAATACAACCTGAAAATATTCTACCCATATTGTTTGACTTGTTATTAGGGCCGACTTTCGGGTGACCTATGTGTTGTGTCCACTTGTGTTCTACTGTGTGCTCTAATTTCTTTTAGGGTTTTCTTTTGTGCTCGTGCCTGTGCCATGCTTGTCGTCTTTGTTTCGTGTTTGTTTCCGCTGCTATCATGGGTGATACTTATAAAGTTGTGGCACGTTTTAGTGCTTCTGAAACGAAGGAGTGGAAGTAGACTAGGAAAAAAATGGAAACTAATATAAGCAAAATAGAAAGAGGAAAACAATAGCTAGCTAGCTAGGAAAAGCATAGAGGATAGAAGAGTAAACAAAATATGAGAAATCATGAACATGAGGGCTTACTTTTATATAGGATAAATAGTTTTACCTAAATGAGAGGCATGCATGCTCGAAGTCGAATTACTGAGGATAAGAATGAGAAAAGTTACCATTGCTTTTGGAATATGATAGGAATCATGGTGAGACAGCAGCTTTGTTTTTATCTAGTGTTGCAGCAAAGATCTCATCCTCTGCATTAAAATGAAGCAAGGGGTAGGCATGCGTTTTTGTGTGGGGAGAAAAAACGGTCAATACTATATCAGGTAACATTAATGTTAGTGAGATCCTAGACTAATTAGGATATTTATTTCCTAGTATATTAGAACTCTACCTCTTTCTTTTTGTACAAGTATTGTGTAATTAGGATTTTCTCTTGCTTCCTAGCTTGACCCTACTAGGGTCACATCCTTATATTATAAATACCTCTTTTTGGAGAATAAAATACAACCTGAAAATATTATATCCATATTGTTTGACTTGGTATCAGAACCGACTTTCTGGTGACCCGTATGTTGTACCCACTCGTGTTCTACTATGTGCTCTAATTTCGTTTAGGATTTTCTCTTGTGCCCGTGCCTGTGCCGTGTTTGTCATCTTTGCTTCATGTTGTGTTTCCGCTGCTATCATGGGTGATGCTTCTAAATTTGTAGCACGTTCTAGTGCTTTTGAAACAAATGAGGAACATCCCTCCTGTGATTACGCTACCCTTATTACTTCTGAAAATTTAGATGGCTCTAATTAGGCCTCTTGGTCTCATGGTGCATGCCTTACGTTTACTAGTTGTCGTATGGCAAATTGGATCAATTGGAAGAAGCCTGCTCTGTCTCTAGACTCCGTTACCTATGCCAAATGGGAATAAGATAATTGTTTGGTACAGTAATGGCTTCTCAATTCCATAACTAAACCAATTCGTGCCTTGTTTGAACATGGTGGTACTGCTTTTGATATATGGGGGGCCGCTCAAAAGACCTATACTGTGACTCATAATAGTTCTTGGTTGTTTCAACCCCAACGGAAGTTGTCATAATGGTGAATATGTAAAAGTGTTTTATGAAAAACTCCATGCTATCTGGCAGGAGATTGATTGTCTACATCCAAATGAATTTAGTTGTTCTGTTAATGTGGTTCGTCGTCAGAAAGAAATTGAAGTCAATCGAGTTTATGATTTTCTTGGAGAACGATCCACCGTATGATGGTGTCCGTAGCCAAATCTTTGCTCTCAATCCTGTCCTGCCTCTTCTAGAAGCTTATGCCATGGTCATAGGGAAAGACACTCGTCGATCTGCTGTGCTCGAAGGAGTGCGATGGACCAAAAAGTGGATCCTACCCGTAACGATCGATCGCCTATTAGGATCTGAACGGTCATCTGTCGTCTCAGAGGCCCACATCTTCCAATGGTTCTCATCCTTTTTAATGTTCTTGTTAGTGTTGTCATTGCAATGGTGATCATTACTCTAAGAAGTTGTTTTAAAGAGCATGATTACTTGGATTGGTTTGCTGACTACAAAGCTCGTATGTATGGCCCCAAGGCTGCTTGTACTATGACCCAAGACAGGTCAATCTTTAAGCCCTATCTGCAAATTTGTGTGTTTCTGAGACTATGCCAGGTATGGCCTCTAATACTTGGATAATTGACACTGGTGGTTCTAATCATATGACTTGTGATATTAATCTATTTTGATGAGTTGTCTCGTACCCCTCGTGACCCCTATATTACTAGTGCTAATGATTTACCTATTCCTCTTCGTTTGGTTATCTTAAGCATTTGTTTCTTTCATTATTTAGTTCGTGTGATGAGTCTACCTTCAAATGTGAGACTTGTGTAGTTGCCAAGAGCCACTGTACTATTTTTCCCTTAAGTAATAATAAAGCTGCATTGCCTTTTGAGTTCGTACATTCAGATGTATGAGGCCTTGTTCATGTGACTTCTAATGGTTTCCGTTGGTTTGTTACATGATATTGCTTCTATTCTTCCTGAATTTTGTGTCATGTTGTCTACTTAGTTTCATGTTCGAGTCAAAGTGTTTCAGATTGATAACAGAGGTAAATATGTGAATAATACCTTGACTTGTTTCTTCCGTGATCAATGCATTATTCACCAAACTACCACTTCATTCACTCTTCAGCAGAATGGTGTGTTTGAACATAAGAATCATCAGTTACTTGAAGTTGCCAGCTCCCTTATGTTGGACATGTATGTTCCCCATCACCTTTGGAACCATGGTGTTTTGACCGCGACCTATTTGATTAACCGTACTCCTAGTCAGGTTCTTGATTTCAAGACTCTGCTTGATGTGTTGTGTGCTCATACTTCTCCGGTTTCTGTCTCTAAGTTACCTCCGAAGGTGTTTGGATGTGTTGCATATGTTCATGTCTAATCCTATCAATGAAGTAAACTTTATCCATGTTCTCTACAATGTGTCTTCATTGGCTATTCTATTACTCATAAGGGTTATAAATGCTATCACCCTCCTACTCAGAAGGTGCACGTTACTTTGGATGTAACCTTTCATGAAGAAGTGCTATATTATATTTATCCCTCATCTCCAATTCAAGGGGGAGAGGGGAAGTGAATTAAAGAGTCTCGGATTAAAGGATCTTGGACTTAATGATATAGGTGAAGATAGTACAAATATGGCTTTCGGCTTCGAAACTGCCGGTCACGAAGATGGTCACAACCGGTCGCTTGGCTCTGACCCCAAAGATGATGCTCTTGGCTTCAAATCAACTGGTTGCCAAGATGGTCACAACCGGTCACCTAGCTCTGAAACGATCGGTCGCTTTGAGTAGTGTGACCGGTCGCCTAGGACAACTAATGTTGTTCCTTGTGATTCTTGCGAAGACGAGTTTGATACAAGACCCCTTTTTACCTTGTCATTGCTCTAGTCAAATTGTGATAATAAGCCAAGTTAGGTAATTTATGATGATCTGGCTATGTTTACTTGTCAATTACCCACACGAACTACTCATGGGAAACCCAAAGTACAATATTCTCCTGATATACATGTGAAATCTAAATATCTCGTTAGCCATTATGTGACAACTCATCACTTATCTAAGTTATATGCATCATATTTATGTTAATTATCTAGTGTATGTGTGCCAACTAAGCTGCATGATGCTCTATCTAACACCAAATGGATGGATGTCATGAATATGGAAATGGATTCCTTTAACAAGAATAAGACATGGGATTTAGTTCCTTTTCCACGAGGGAAGAAAGCAATTGGATGCATATGGGTGTTTACTTTGAAACATAAGGCTAATGATTCTATTGATTATTACAAGGCTAGATTTGTAGCAAATGGGTATACTCAGACCTATGGAGTGGATTATTTGGAGATCTTTGCTCTAGTGGCAAAACTTAATACTGTGTGTGTGCTTTTATCCATTGATGCTAACTTCGATTGGCTCTTATTGCAATTTGATGTCAAAAATATGTTTCTACATGGTGACCTCAAGGAGGATATTTACATGGATCTCCCTCCTGGTATTCCTGTGACCTCTAAGAAGGGTATTGTATGTAAGTTCCTGAAGTCTTGGTATAGATTGAAGCAGTCTCCAAGAGCATGGTTTGGAAGATTTGCTACATCTATGAAGAAATTTAGGTATGTGCAAAGTAACTTAGACTACACTTTATTTCTAAAGCATCATAAAGGTAAATTGATGGCTTTAATTATTTATGTTGACGATATAATTGTGATTGGAGATAATAAGGCAGAAATGCAAAGTCTTCACAAGTATCTGGCTTCCGAGTTTGAGATGAAATCATTGGGTGATTAAAGTACTTTCTTGATATTTAAGTTGCCAGGTCTAAACATGGTATCTTTATGTCCTAAAGAAAGTACATTTTGGATCTACTTGCAGAGACTAAAATGTTGGATTGTAAACCAATTGATACCTCTAGTGAACAAAATCATAAGTTAGGGATGTATCCTGATCAAGTTCCTACACATAAAGAGTGTTATCAACGACTTATGGTAAAATTTATTTATTTAGCTCATACACGTCCTGATATTGCATATGCAATGAGTGTAGTGAGTCAGTTTATGCATTCTCCTAGTGAAGATCATATGGGTGCTGTGGTGCGCATTCTGAGGTATCGGAAAGTAACTCCTGGCAAGGGATTAATGTTTTGCAAGTATGGTCATACAAATGTGGGAGGGTATACAAATGCTGATTGGGCTGGTTTAGTTACTAATAGACGTTCTACGTCTGGGTATTTCACATATATTGGTGGTAATCTTGTTACTTGGAGGAGTAAAAAATAAAAAGTGGTGTCTAAATCTAATGCTGAGGCAGAGTACTGTGGGATGGTTCAAGGGGTGTGTGAGTTACTATGGTTGAGAAGGTTGTTGAGAGATCTTGGGTTTGGACCCCATAAACCCATGGATTTGTATTGTGATAACAAAAATGCAATTGCAATTGCACATAACCCTGTGCAACATGATTGTACAAAGCACGTGAAGGTTGATCGACATTTTGTTAAAGAAAAGTTGGATGCTAGAATTATTTCTTTTCTGTTTTATATCACCAGAGAATCAATTGGCAGATGTTTTTATGAAAGCTGTATCTACTACGGTCTTCCTCAACTCGCTTGACAAGTTGGGCATGCATGACATCTTTGCTTCAACTTGAGGCGGAGTGTTAGCGAGATTCTAGACTAATTATGATATTTATTTCCTAGTATATTAGGACACTATTTCTTTCATTTTGTAAAAATTTTGTGTAATTAGGATTTTATCTTGTTTCCTAGTTTGAACTTGCTAGGGTTACATCATTGTATTATAAATACCTCCTTTTGGAGAATGAAATACAATCTAAAAATATTCTACTCATATTGTTTGACTATGAATTCAATCAGTGATCTGCAGAGCTAATGGCAGACTGTGCTACGTAGGTTTTGTCATGGTCTCTCAAACACCAAAAAAAACAAATATCAAACTTCTTGTTGTAAATGCATGAGTTGGTGGATGACCACCATAACTCTTAGCATTCACCTTTTCTAATTCTATGTAACCTATAAATATCATAGTTGTGAGCTTGTAATTTATGAGTTGTTAATGTCTTTTTATCACTATAAGCCTATAAATAAAATGTCTTATCAAGATGAGATATACAAGTTGATTGTCACAAATTCTATATTGTTTTTCTCTACTTTCCAATTATCTCTATAATTTTCCCTCAGTTATATAACACTTCAGTTTTTTTGTCGAAATATCAAACATATATGAATACTGTTTTTGTTTTTCTTTTAAGGAGATGCATATGAATACGTTTTTGTATAAAAAAAATGTTCTTCTCCATTACACAGAGAATGAATATATAAGACACTACTCCATATCCCATGTCTCTTCAACTGTCCTTTTCTATTAAAGATTTGTAATGCCAACAAAATGACTAGGAACGTTTTGCTTTATCTCTCTCTCCATTTTTTTCCTTAGTCAAAGCTAAGGGCGGCCCTGGGTGGCGCAACAAAAAAAATTTCTTTATATTATATTTTATATATATATATATATTAATATTATCTGATTTGTATATATAGTATAACGTGTTAAATATTTGCACAAGAGCGTATTTGTTGGAGTCGATTCTCGTTGAAGCCAATCTATTTGCCTTTTTTTATATTATTTTTATAACAACAAACTTTACATAATTATTAAAAAACACACACACACACAAAAAGCCTTTTAAAAAAAGGAAACATTGAAGCTAACCACAAAAGGATTATATATATATACCAAACACTTTCTACTCCTCACCTAATCGTTCTTAAAATAAAAAAATAAAAAATAAAAAATAAAAAATAAAAAATAAAAAAATTTCTCCTCCAAGAAAAGTACTTATTGGAGGTACTTTATTTTTGTACCGTCCAAAACACTCAATAGGGCATCAAAGTAATTTAATAATCAAAATTAAATTCAATAGGTCCAGCTGTCATTTTTTATGTTTTTTTTGGGTATGTTTATAAAAATTTAATGGTGCAAGGTTTATTTATAGTTTTAGTGCTACGAATGGGTATATGACTAAATATCTCTTAAATTTTTATCAATTTGATTTCTAGTTGTCATTACATATTTATTGATGGTGACTTTTAGTTATAAAAAAATTGTTTATGACATTAAGTTATGGCAAATTTTTATTAATAGTATTTTCATATTAGATTATGTGAAACCTCAATTTAAGTTTTACACAGGGCCCTCAAAACCTCAAGGACGACCCTAGTCAAAGCTTGCTTTCTCTTAAACCCTTTTTTTAAAACAATATTTCCCTTCTTATGTAAATTCTATCACTTCCGTTGTCTGCCGTACATTTTCCTTTGTGTGTTTGCATATAGTTTTTCATGTCTGAGATATTACAGACTTCCTACATATATATATATATATATATATATTCCTTTTGCTCTAACTCTTGGATAAATATATAAACAAAAGGAGCATATATTGAACATTAGTAAATTTATAGTAAATTTATGTGTTTAGGATAAATATATAAACAAAAGGAGCATATACTGAACATTAGTAAATGTATGTGTTTAGGATAAATATATAAACAAAAGGAGCATATATTGATTACTGAACATTAGTAAATGTGTGTGTGTGAGATATATAGATATACATATATGTGTGTGTGTGTGTCACATATACACTGACCATACTGTATCAAATACATACATGAAATCATGAATACAAGAGCTTTTTTCTTCAGCTTACATTGAATATTGTGTGACGTACGTAATTCGATAGGGCTGCCCATTTGGTTGCAACTTTTACTTTCCAGGAATTTGAATCGGACATGATCTTTTATTTTCCAAAATATATGCACAGAACCCTAGCATTCTAGGTCTTGACCGTTGAGGAGGATAAGGACAAGAAGGACCGTCCTTTATTTTGTGCAAGCGTTGCTTGAGGTACACTGGAGGAGTGATGTTGAGGTGCATGGGTGTCTTGAGAGGTTTGAGAAACCACAATGTAGGTGTGTTGTATCAAATTAGGGAGAGGTGTGTTTGAGGAGGTATATGCCATCGATGGCAACAAAATCAAGAAAAAGGATTGAGATCAACCAAAGGAGAGGACAACAAATAAAAACTTGAAACAAGTAATAAAGATACATGGGTTGGTGAAAAATTGCATTACCAAAAATGAGTGACAGTAAACTATTTATTTATAGGTCTCATGGTACCAAAGTTATGTGTATACCACTTTCTGATACATTTAAATAAGCTGTCTTTAGTTCCGTTAAGAACATCTGCAATGGTTAGAATCAATGCAATTTTTATATATTATATATATTTAACATAACATGTGCTCTCCTTAGTTCCTTTGTGTGTTAGCCATGAAAGAGGCTCCTCCATTTGAATATGAAAAAAGTCCGATGTATTAGTGCATGTGCTTGTAATACCATCTACCTGCGTTTTGATGTTTTGGAATTGTCTTCTCTTTGTTTTTTTCCCATCTCATTTCTACTTCATAATTCAATTCTTAGAATATCTCCAATCAAATATTAAACATTAAATTTGAATTTGATGAATTATGTGGAAATTTAACCTATAAATTATAATAGAGTTTTACATTCCACCTGATATGTCAAATTAAAATACAATAGCCATAAGGTAGTTTTTTTGGTTGTACAATAAGGAAGTTTTTTCTTTTTTCTTTTTGGCAGAATAAGAATTGAGCACTTCCATTGAGGATCCCTTAGATAAATTTATTTGAGGGACACCATTTTTGTACAGTACGATTTTTTTTTTCAACAATCCAAACAATCTATTTTTCAAGTTTTCATTCATAGATCATCCCTGCAAAAAAAAAACAAAAACAAAACAAAACATAAAAATTGAAAATCATTAAGGCATCTAATTGCTAGCAACAAAATAGATTAACATGATGCTTCAAGAAAAGACTAAAATAACAATAATCTAATTAAGTGGTAAAATGGAATTTCGGATTCAAGTGATTTTTTGCAGATATGATCTTTGAGAGATATCTAAAAATTAGACAGTTCAGATCATTAAAAAACAATATGTAATTTGCTTAAGTAGTGTCCCTCAATACACAAAGTAAGTTCAATAAGATCAAATTGGAGAAATCTAGGCCTGTTCCGTTTTTAGTCGAGTTCCTTCATTCACAATATTGGTGAGCCCAACAAAAGCAACAAAAAAGACCAATGGCCCAACAACAACCAACCAAAGTCCAAACAATACATAAACCCTACCCCGGATTTCTGGAGTCTCAATCTAGGGTTTGAAAATGTATAAAATTGGAGTGTTTGGGGGAAAAGAGAATCGGGGAGAGAGTCGTAAGCCAAAGAGGAAAAGAATTGCTGAGGTAATTTCGGCTCTGTTTCTTTGGAATAATTAGTTTTCTTTCCGATTTTCCTTTGAAATCCCTACATATTTGAATCTTTTTTAAATTTTAATTTAATTTGTTTCAGATGGATCAAAGAAGATGGGAAGAGTTCAACACTGACTGTTTGATGAATATTTTTGGAAGAGTTGGTATGGAGTCACTGCTTTTCGATGTGCCTTTTGTATGCAAGTCATGGTACAAAGCAAGTCTCGATCCTTGTTGCTGGCAACGTCTCATTTTTTCCCAACGACTTCTGTTTGGGAAGATTTGTCAATGAATATCAAATTGATGCGGGGAAGTTTTCGACTAGTGCGTTTATTAAGTTTGTCGTCAGTCGTAGCAAAGGACATGCTACTGTTCTCAGCCTACCTCCATCTGCTTCAAAGCAGAGTTGAAATATTTTTCGAATGTGTTAAGTTTCTTTTGAGGATTTTGTTCATTTTCCTTTTCAAATGTATCCACCATATAACTGAGTCATTGTAAAATTTTGTTTGCAGGTGTGGTGATCTCAAGGTTGTGGCATTTCATGGGGACGAACCACATGTAATCCCAAAGCTGATTGGTAAGTGGAAACATTTGGAGTGGTTAATGTTGGAAAGCGGCGATGATTTCGAAGAAATCCTCTCACAGATCAGCATTCACTGCAAGGATTTTTGTGGCTTATGTGTGTCTAATGATGTGTTTTGTACTGGAGAGGGAATGGCAATCGTTAACTTCCTGCCTAAGATTAAACAGTTGATCTTTAGGAGGGTGGAAATTGGTCGGGATGATCTTATGGCGTTACTGCTGCGCTGCAAAAAGCTTCTGCCGCTGGAAGGCAGTTATTGTATAGGTTTTAGTCCGGATGATTTGGAGATTTCACATTGGTAACTTCTGCTTTAAGGGCTCTTGTGATTATGCTTTTGATGATGACTCGGGAAACAGTTGTGACGAAATGGTGAACGATGGATATAATTCTAATTAACTGAACTTTAATTAGTGAACGTGCTTGTAATATTATTTCCTGCATTTTGATTTTCGAAATTGCCAAAATGGTTACCGCTATATATACTTTATTTTGATATTTCTTTATATAAATAGTATTTTCTGTCAATTTGATAAAGCCATGAACATTCTTTTTTGATAATCCATATTTGGTAAAACAATTCGGTAATTTTTTTAAAAAATTTAATGAAGAAACGAATGGGTATTATTTATTATGAACATTACCGGTATTATTAATCGAAGTCAATCGGGAGGCACAAGAGCCATTATAGCTTTTCTCCTACATTTGAATACAGTAACTCGGGAAGGGTAAAAGTTAATTAGGCATGTATTAAAAGAATTTCCCACAAAGGGTTAGCATGGTTTGCGCTGTCGCTGTATTGTCTTGTACCACTCAATGTGCTTTCCTAATCATATAAGGATTGGGAATTTTCATGTGGATTAAGGTTTCATTAATGTAATAAGGACAGGTAAAGAGTTTCCTGATGGGTAAGACTTTCTAGACAGATGCATATAAATACAAGAGCTCCTGCTCAACCAAAATTACGCGACCTACACTAAAGTATTCACCCCATCTAGAATTAGAGAGATCAGATTGAGAAGAAGAGCTCTTGTATATGTTCTTGATATTTCCACAACTTCTATGACAAGCCAAAAGGTAAGTGTTCTATTTATATGCAGTCAATATGGTTTGCAGTCGCTTCTTATTTCATTGCCTTATGTGTGATTTTGCGGTGATTCTTTCTTAGCTCTCTCTTAATTTAGATTATTAGTTTTTTCTACTGATGTTTAATACTTCTTTGTGGTTTTTGCATTTTGCTTATGTATGTATCTAGTTCTGTGTTGATATATTTTGATGTAGGATATGGGTGAATTGAGTATTTGGGTAATTTAGAGGAAGCGAAAACAATGGAAAATAGAAAATAAAACAAAATAGATAGGTTTGGAATCACTCCAAGGCATTTCGCCTCAACTAAGTAGTCCCCAATCTCTGGAAAATAAACTTCTCTTATATCTCAACAACTCAACTCCATAATGAATTACGTGAGAGCCTAGAGACAATAGGATAAAAATTTCATTGCTAAAACATAAATTCTAACCTAAATAAAATAGGAAACTTAGAAATCCTATTAAAATCTGGAAAACTTAAAAATCTTACTAAAATCTGGGAAACTTAGAGAACAAGTTAGAAACTAATCACAAGAATAAAAATTGCCAGATTTAAAGACCAAATTAAATGGCTTCCTCTTCCATCTCTTTCTTTTGTAAACCCTAATGGGTTCGACATAGATGTCCTCATCATATTTATAGCTGGACTAATATTTATGTTTTGATTTGTTGTAGATGGATCAAAGAAGATGGGAGGACTTAGACGTGGACTGTTTGTTGATTGTGTTGGGAAGAGTTGGAATGGAGTCGCTGCTTTTGGATGTCCCTTTTGTGTGCAAGTCATGGTACAAAGCAAGCCTCGATCCTTCATTCTGGCAATGTCTCATATTACCGGACTTTCATGATGGTTTGATGGTTGCTCGGTTTTCTTATTTCGCAAAAAATCAATATTGGATCGCTACTCCCTTTTATAGAAAATTCATACGTCAGTATCGAATTAGTAAGTACCGTTTCTCCATGACTGGTTTTGTAAAGCTTGTTGTTAGTCGTAGCCGTGGAAATGCTACTTCTCTGAGCCTACCTGAATGTTCAAACAGACTACTGAGATTAGTAGCAAATACGTAAGTTATTTTATTTTATTTTAATTATTGGCATTTCAATGGTTTGTTTTGCTTGATGTGTATTTTTATTTTTGTTTTCCCTTTGGCATGTACTTCAATTTATACTATTCAATATTTATGATGAACTGCTGTTTGCAGGTGTCCTAGCCTCAAGGCTTTGTCTTTGCCTAGAAATTTCGTGTTACGGCAATCAAGCATAATTATGGAACTGACTGAAAAGTTGAAACATTTGGAGTCATTGTCTTTGGGAGACAGCACAGATATTACTGAAATTCTTTCACAGATCAGCCTTCACTGCAAGAACTTTCGTAGGTTAGACGTCTTTCGTGCTTCATTATGTAAAGATGAGGTATTGTCGATTGTCAAGTTCGTACCTAATATTGAATACTTAAGCTTGAGGAGGGCAATCATTCGTCGGTGTGATCTCATCACATTACTGCAGGGATGTAGGGAGCTTGTGTTTTTGGATGTCAGTGGTACTGGTTTTGATGAGGGTGACCATGAAATATCAATGTTTGCTTCTCATATTTCTAATTTTAGGTGTAAGGGTTTGATGCATGACAAAATATGTGGGTCAATTATGGTGTGAAAAATTAATTAGAATAAAGTGGCTCAAAGTTGGAAGGAAATAGTGCAAGAGAGGAAAATTCCAACTAAATGTCAATTATGGCGCTACGAAAAGAAGGAAAACATATCGGCGAGATTTTCTAATTGATTAAGGAAGTTTGAAGCAATTATGATTCAGTCAAGATTTGTATTTAATTTAATGTTTTATTTTATATTTTGAAGAATAAGTTATCTATTAGGATATTATTTTACTAATATGATTTTTATTATTTTCTTGTTAGCTAAGTTTAGGAATATTCTAGAACCTAGGGTCTCCTATGGTTCTAGAGTTTCTTTGTTTTCTATTTAAGCCAATTCATGGTGGCGTTGTATTTATCAGTTTATTCATCTTATTTTCATCTTATTTTATACCTCTAACATATCACCCCCTAAAATTACAAACAAACAAAAAATTGTAAATTACATATCTAATAATGTACATATGAAAAATATAAATATAAATATACACCTATAAAAATATAGGTATAAAAATAAATAAAAACTAAGTCAGTTACTTTTTAATTGAAATTTCCGTGCATTTTTTTATAAATTAAAAATAGGTACACAATAATTTAAAAAAAAAAAATAGGTACACTGTATAATTGAATTTATGCACATTTTTTTATAAATTAAAAATAGGTACATTATTTAGAAGAAAATAAGTTCATTATACAAGGTAAATTGTTTTACTAGGTATACATTATTAGAGAAATAGCTAAATTATTTAGAGAAAAAAATAAGGTTCATTTTAAAGAAAATTGTTTTCATAAAACTAACAATAAAAAGATGATCAAATTATTTTTCATAAAACAAGTAATAGGTGCTTTATTTAGAGAAAAAAATGTACATTATTTAGAGAAAAAAAATAGGTACATTATTTAGAGAAAAAATAGGTTCATTTAAAAAAAATTCTAAAAAAACAATAAATAGATTATCAAATTATTTTTCAACATAATTAGAATGTACACTATTATTCGTAAAAACTACAATAAAATAGATTACTAGTCGTATAATTCATAAGAGGATTACTAATACGTTAATGTTGAATTTAATATTTAATTTCAAATAAGTTTCTAAATTAATTCTTATATCCATTAAAACTATTTGGAGATCTTTCCAAATTTAACGTCTGTCATTAGTTACCCCCCCTCCCCCAAATAACACATTAACTTATAAATTGGGGTAGTTTTGGAATTCAAAAAATACAATAAATCAAATGTTAAGTTATATTAGCTAACTTGCTTAATTGGATCATAATCATCGGATATTATTTGAAAAAATTAAGTATTTTAAATATAAAAAAATAAAGAAAAGGGTTGTAGGTGATTTAAAATAAATTTTATTGTCTAAGCTTAATTTATTATTTAGTTTAATGTTTCTATTCGATGGTTGGCATTCCAACCGAGTTCCAACAATGCACTTTCCAGACCGAGAAAGCTGAACGTTGCATATTAGTATCCTCTCTCTTGGGAAATGAGGGAAGCACGAAGGTTTTATTAGTCCTTCTTGTTATTAATTATCTGGGAATTCCATTTGTATTATACTCATGTTGCCTTTCTCTCATCTCTTGGATATATTGCACGCATGCGTGGTTTGAGTCCTTGCATTTCCCCATATTGATTAACTTTTTATTAGTGCTTTTCCCCATACTGATTAACTTTTTAAATGCAATACTCACTCTATATAAAATTCAATCACAGCCATTGAAAGTGGCTCAATCTAATGGCTTAGAATGTGTCTTAAAATATGTGTCAAAAATTGTGTTATCCTGACCGTATAAATGTGGTATATGGAGTCAAACTATTTCTCTGCATTTCATTACTTATTGCAAATGGAGAATCGTCTAGTAAGATGGGAGGAGTTAGACATGGACTGTTTGGCAAGTGTTTTTGAAAAGGTTGGTATGGAGTCACTGCTCCTGAATATCCCCTTTGTGTGCAAGTCATGGTACAAAGCGAGTCTCAGTCCTTGCTGCTGGCTAAGTCTCGACTTCACGGAAATTTTAACCAAGTACTACTATACTAGCATTGAAAGCGATGATCGCTTTGTGAAAAGATTTGTAGATGAATATAGAATTGATGAGATGCGTTTCACTGTCACCGGATTTATGAGGTTCGTCATCCATCGTAGCAAAGGGCGTGCTACTTTTCTCAGGCTACCTGGATGCTGTACCCTCGAAGCATTCAAATATGTTGCAGATGTGTAAGCTTTCTCAAAAAGTTTTACAATGTGTTTCAATATTAGTGCATATTTTTGGTTCTGTAGTTTATATTTTTCTCGATTTCAAACTACACAAGTTGATTTGGTACAAGAGTTATATGCCTGCGTTTATTTTTATATTGTTGGCAGGTGTCCTAGCCTCAAGGCTTTGTCTTTGCCCAGTGAACTAGTGTTTCTGCAACCTAGCATGGTTATAGAACTGATTGAAAAGTGGGAAAATTTGGAGTCATTGTCATTGAAAAGTCGCATAACTATTGCTGAACTCCTTTCACCAATCAGCCTTCACTGCAAGAACTTTCGTCGTTTAGATATACGTGGTGCTTCAGTAGGTGAAGATGCGGCGTTGTCGATCGTCAAATTGGTGCCTAATATTGAGCACTTAAGCTTGAGAGGGGCAAGAATTCATCGGGGCAGTCTTATAACAATCTTACGGGGCTGTAAGAAGCTTGTGTGTTTGGATGTTAGCGGTTGTATAGGTTTTGATGAGGAAGACGAGGAAATATCAAAGCTTGCTTCTCATATTACTAATTTCAGCTGTCAGGGTTCTAGACGTAGACTCTACTATGAGTATGATTCTGTATTCGAAGATTATTATGATTCTGATGATGATTATGACGATGATGAGTATGCTGGCTCTGATGGGTATTATCACTCTGATGGGTTCTACTATGGTGGAGACAGTTCTGATTGATCATGGTGCAGAATTGTTCATTTAGAGGTTGTTTCGTTCTATTTGCTCTGAAAGTTGGTACTTGGGGCATTCGTTTCAACTTTTAATACAAAGAAGACTGCTTGCTTCTGTATCAAACTTTTATATATATATATATTCGATGATTGTGCTGTATTTTGGGGTCCTATTGGATGTTTTCATTGTAAGAAAATTTGTGAGAAACATTATGGTATGGTAACTTCTTGTGGCATGCGCATAAATTTTCGAACAATAATGTGAAGTTTACCTTAATCTGTGAACTCAATAACACATTATAAAGCCAACAATATACAACAGTTATAGAAAACCGACATTTCTCCATAGAAACAATGCAAACCCCTTGTCGAATCTGAAGAGCCATACCCACATGTTTGGAAAGCTTGGGCTATAGGCGAGATTAGCCCATACCAAACAAATTTCAAATTGGGTTTTGGCCCATGAATCCTCTACAGTTAAGTACCGCCCCATTCTCTCCATTCTTCTGCCGTCAACTTTTCTTTCTTGTGAAATTAGTTTGGTTCGTTCAGCCACTCTCTCGGAGCAAGCAGGACCCAAGTAAGTTTCATCTCACGTTACTTATTGCTGCTCCTTATCGTCGTTTAAATATGCTTTCTGTTTAGCAATCGTTCCTGTTCTGTTTCATTGGACAGTTCTGAGTTTTTTGAACCTTAATTTTGTTTTTTTTGTTTGTAAGAAAAGATGTATGTAGTTGTTTGTTTTCAGATAAAATGTTTTTCCCAGATGAAATTCCTTTTTGATTGATGAATCAGGACTTTAGATGGAGAAATTAAATTTTAAAAAATGGGGTGAAATTTTGTTGAGGGTGGTTTGGAAGTTCAATCTGCCCCAATATTCAGGAAAGATAAGAAGAAAAAATTGTTTTTGAATTGGCTCACTCAGTTAAGTCTGCTGGCGATCCCAAATATTATTGGACCAGTTATTTTGAATTGGGCGTTGATTGTTTCCCTACTTGATAGTTTACTCACTTTGACCAATGAAATTTATAGATTATCACCAGAAACATTTGCTAGATCAATCTTCCTTTTGGGAGGCAAAGGTCAGTTTTACCTTTTGTCCTATATATGTTAACTACAAAATACAAGTTATTGTACATTAATTGCACTTTTTCATTTCTAACAAACCCAAGTTTTTGTTATCCTGCTTGTTTTTGCGTTTCTTTTTGTTTTTGGTAAATATGGCTTGTCATTGCCGATCCTTTCGCTTTTCATTGCCTTTATCTTACATTTAAGGTGAGCTGATTCTCATTCCATCTTCGGTTCATTAGTTTTCTTAATAATTTGGGTGTTTTTATTTCCCATTAATGATTTGATATCATGTCCTTTCTTGTAGATGGAGAATGAACGAAGATGGGAGGACTTAAATGTGGACTGTTTGGTGAATGTTTTTGGAAGAGTAGGGATGCAGTCACTACTCTTGGATGTTCCCTTTGTGTGCAAGTCATGGTACACAGCATCCCTGAGTCCTTCATGCTGGGAATGTCTCATTTTTCCTGGTGGTTTTGATGGCTTTGACCTTCCAACTCTCGATCTTTGGAGTTCTGAGGGTGAACTTGGAACCTTTATGGATAGGTTTCGATGTATATATCGAATTGATGAGGATCGTTTCTCTGTCACTGCATTTCTAAAGGTGGTTGTCAATCGTAGCAGAGGGCAAGCTACTGTTGTCAGGCTACCTGGATTTTGTTCCTTGGAAGCAATGAAATATGTTGCAGATGTGTAAGCTTTTTCAAAAGTATTTGAATGTGTATCAGTAGTGCATTTTTTTGGGTTTTAGCTTTATGTATTTTGACTTTTAAGAGTTTCTTCTGATGTAGGTATTTAATCATGTTCTTTATCTCTTTAATATTTTTTCAGTCACCCTAAAATGACAGGGTTAAACTATTGTTTGCAGGTGTCCTCGCCTGAAGGCTCTGTACGTTGACAAAATGATTGCTGAACTAATTGGAAAGTGGAAAGATTTGGAGGAATTGTTCTTGGGGAGCAGCATTGGTATTGAGAAAACTCTGTCAGAGATCGGCATTCACTGCAAGAAATTTTGGCGTTTACATGTGGGTAATGCCTATATGTGTAATGATGAGGCATTGGCAATTGTCAAGTCGGTGCCTAATATTAAGCACTTGAGCTTGAGGCGGGCAGACATTGAACGGGATAATGTTGTCACAATACTACAGGGCTGCAAGGAACTTGTGGCTTTGGATGTCAGTGATTGTAGAGGTTTTGACGAGGGCGATGATGAAATATATAAGCTTGCTTCTCATATTACTAATTTCAGGTGTGAGGGTTCCTCTTCTAAATATTCTTCTGATTCCGATGATAACCTTGATCGAAATCCTGTCTATTTTTTTGGATATGAATCTGATTAAAACAGAGTAGTAGTATGCTCTCGCAGTGTCTCATTTTTTACGTCCATTGAAACTGATCGTTGTAATTTTACTTTGAAATCTAAATTTTCGAATTTTGACTCTGATTAATTATAACCTCTACTTTAATTTCCCTCCATCCGTGTGTGAATTTGATCACATTGGAAAATTACTCCTAATTTGAAGTGTAGTTTAATTTCCCTCCATCCCTGTGGTTGCACTTTCTTTGTTAGGGTTTTAATCACAAATGTTTCCTGAGATTTGTCAAATTATCATATTTAGTTATTGGTCTTTTATGGTACACCTCACACATCAAAATTGTCCTACGATTAGATTCAGTCAAAAAGTCTGCTAGTGCGAGATTGCTGATGTGGAATTTAAGTAGAACTCACATATCAAATGAAAAAACGTAACATGGATTAACTAAATAATTATTATTTTTAAATAGTTTAAAATTCATAGAAAATTAGAAATTTAGAAATGAAAAAGAAAAATAATTAAAAGACAATCAGCAACCGTCCGCCTCTCTCTGTCTCTCTGTCTCTCTCTCTCTGTCTCTCTCTCTCCCCGCCTTATGCCTGGGTACAGAGAACCCACCGCCATTGTTAGCATCCGATTGGGTCATAATGGTGGCTGATTATGTCTTTGGTACAGAGATCCATCTGCACCAGAGTGCTCACCAAGCTTTGCCCAAAAGTGGCGGTGATTATGTCTTTGGTCCTTTCACCAAAACAAAGCAACCAAGAGCTCCAAATGATCCATACAACAAAGCAATGAAACTCACACACAAGGCCATTGAAGAAAACAGCCACACCAAGACCATATAAGAAAACAGAGGAGTCTCCAAAAGCACGTAGAAGCTAGCCTATTTTGCAGAAAAATTATTAGATCCTCCACCATCACAACCCCCATAGCCCCGAGATCAACATCAGCGAAAATGCTTAAAGGGGCTAAATGGATCAGCGTGGGAAATCCCAGTTGAAATAGGAAACAACCCCAAAGGTTCAAAGATTGGGATGAGAACTTTTGAGGTCTGGCTAGAAGTGGAGTGTCTTCTTTGTCAAACACTTCCTCGCAGCCATTATGACCCAATCGGATGCTAACAATGGCGGTGGGCTCTCTGTACCAAGCATAAGGCTGAAAGCAGAGAGAGGGAAAAGAGAGAGAGAGAGAGAGAGAGCAAAAAGAGAGGGATGGAGAGAGAGAGTAGAGGCGGAGGGAGGTGGAGGCGGAATGTTGCAGTCCTTTAATTTTTTTTCTTTTTCATTTCTAATATTTCTATGAATTTTAAAGTATTTAAAAATAATTATTATTTAGTTAATTCACGTGGCACAATTTCATTGGATATGTGGACTCTACTTAAATTCCACATCAACAACCTAACATAATTTTTGACTGAATCTGACGGCAGGACAATTTTGATGTGTCATGTGTAACATAAAGGACCAATAATGTAAAAAAAAACATAAGGGACCAAATGTAATAATTTGGTAAACCTCAAGGACCATTTGTGATAAAATGCTTTTTTTAATTTATTTAAATACAAGCGATAATTTAAACTATAAAAGGAGGGGGAGTTTCTCACACACTACCAAGATCTGCCATGAGAGTTCGAATATGAGACATTTGCAAGTTAAGACCTTTTTTAACTGGGCTAGACCTTGTTCGCATGTAGTTGCACATTTAAGTCATTGACAATTTTACGTCGTATGAAAGAAACATTCAAGCTCGATACTTCAAAAATAATAAATAAATGAAAAAGCCCTCATAATAAAATGGGTGTGCACAGTTGCTGAAATTACAATGCATGCCATTGCATATAATCTAGGGAAATATACGTACATGATCACTTTGCCCAACTTTCATTCCCAAATGTTCACTTTACAATCTTATTCTCATATAATCACTTTGAGACTTGAAATTGCTAATTCCTTTCCATATAAAAGCATATCTATTGACCCTTTACCACCTCTTTTTTGAATGCGAACTTCTCTCAAGTCCTCTCTTCTCTATCTTCGCAGTCTCCAAAATCTTGGCTGAACTCCAGTCGCGAGCCATGTCGCCACTGTGCAATCCAGTTCTCTACCCATCCATAGTCATAACCCAGTTGTCCTCAAATTTGGAACCCCAATTTGATCGTAGCAAAGCCGGAACAACTCATGACCTTCGTTGTGGACCTCTAGATCAAAGTGATTGTCGCGACTCCACAGCGAAGCCATAGTGGTGACCTCCGTTGTCGTTTTTAACAGTTGTGAGTTCTAATATTTCTTTTGTACTGTATGTGTCTTATAAATTCGCTCATCCCCTTTTCTTCACACATGGGCAAAAAAAGTTTAATTTTTCAGTTTGAATGAGTTGTGATATGGTGAAATTCATAGTTTTTGTTATTATCTGCTGTGGGATCTGTCTGGTGAACTTGAATTTTGTTTAAAATTGACTGAATGCTCGTAGAATGTAGTGCAATGTCCTTGATATTGGCTAAAATAATAGCAAATAGAGAAATCAGATGTTAACTTTTTCTGGCCTAAAAATAGTTTTGTTAGGTTAGTTTTAGCTTCAATTTAGATGCTTAACTGTGGAATTTAAGGTATTTGAATTGGAATTTATTGCCATTCTAAGTTTGTTTTGGTAAGAAATTTAGTTTTTGTGTTTTGGTTTCCAATTTGGTAATTGAGATTTATCTTATACTGCATAACACCTTTTGTATCACAACCTGATCCTTTGTTGAAGGTGTTTAAATTTGTTGAAAACCCTTATAGCTTAGATGAATCATATTGCTTACACGGTATGTTTATGTGAGTTTGTTAAGAACTTGGAACCCACAACAAACAATACTCACAAACATATATAGAAAATCACATAAAATAGAAAAAGTAATAAAATTACCTTGTTCAAGTAGCTAAAATTTGTAGAATCAGATTTGTGGAATGATAAGATGACACGTGTAGTAGAATGGTAGTTGTGTATGTTATTATTCGGTTTAATTTTTGTGGTTCAATGTTATTAATTTGTCTAGTAATTATTGATGTTATTTGCATAAATGGATATTGTTGGAATTTTGGTATGCTACAACGGAAGTTTGGTTCACAAGGATAACATTCAGAGTTATGAATGTGAGGATGCTAAAGGTATAATAGTGACATGGGACATAACCTTTTTCGAGCTTGTTGACTGCATTTATAAGATCATGAAAGTATATCCCAACAAATACATTGTCACTCTGAAATATTCTGTTTCTCTATCCTCATCTGTCTATAAGCATGTAAGGGTTGAAAACAATGTTGATATTCAATATTTTCTAAAGTGCAACACATATGTTATGGCCTCTAAAGTAATCACTCTTTTAGCAACCCTGAAAAATATAGAAGGATATGGTATTGAAGGGTGCAATGGCATTGTAAGCATTGAGAGTAGCAATGCTCCTCCTGCATTTTTTATGGAACATACCAATGAGGTAATTGGGGACAACGAAATTGAAAATGGTGGGAATGGTTTTAATTGGACTAATTGGGTTGAAGATGTTAATTTTGAAAGTGTCGAAAACATAGTTGCTGATTTGTGTGCACCTAGCAACGAAGAGGAATCGTACTCTGCACCAAATATGCATCCTCATGGCGACAACAATTTCAAACCCTCTACTGTGCAAGTTAGACAAGTGCAATATGAACCTCCCCAATAATCAAGTTGGACTAAAATGCATAGAAGCCGGGTTCATTTGATGTGTGGTCAGAGTATGCAACATATTAATTATGGTAGAGACTTTTTTGCATAAATTGGGAATCAAATTTTAAGGTTTGGCCAAGTTTTTCAAATAAGATTGCCCATTTAAAAATCATAAGTTTAGCAGCAATTAAAGGCCACTTTTGATTGAGAACTATCCAATCATAAGTTTTTCATCTTCTTTATCCATATCAGTGTTTTCAAAGGCATGCTTTCGCGCGTCGGAGCGCGGCGAGGCGGCGGAAACGCCCGAGGCGATCAGCTGTTTCGCGAGTTGCACGTTTAGCGCTAGGAAGGCGTGAGAAGGCGTGAGAAGGCGTTGCAAGGCGGAGCAAGGCGCGCGAGATCTGGACACTCGAAACGGAAGAAATTTTCAGTTTCTCCAAGTTCCGGTGCGGCTCTGCGAGGAAGACATAACGCGAGGAAGATGACTTTTTTTTTATAGGTTTTTTCTAACGAAACGACGTCGTTTCGATTGAAGTGTTTTAAAAATAAAACTTAAAGTGAAACGATGTCGTTTCACTTGGACTGTTTTGAAAAAATAAACCACGCAAGGTTTTCTTTTTTATTCCCCCTTTTTTTTGCCCCACTTGGAAATAGAAAAATAAACCTCTTGTAAGTGAAACGGCTTCCCTTCATCCAATATTCCTGCCTTTTCTATTTCCAGCCGTTTTCTACTTACTTTTTTGTTTTTTTTTTCTAAGTTAATATATTAACACATGGAATTATATATATATATATACATATTGTATAGTACAACCCTAATTTCTATCCTTACCAAATATTTTATTATATTTAAAAGATTGTTATCGTTCAATAAAAATTAGTTGTACAATTTAATTGTATTGTATTATTAAAAAAAAAATTTCTTATTAAAATAAATTAATGTTCAAAAGGCTTACGCCTCAACGCTTGGCTTGCGCCTAGCATAGCGCTACTAAAAACGCCTCGCCTATACGCCTCGCCTTTGAAAACATTGATCCATATAATATCAGTTCAGTCACCCTAAAATGGCAGGGTTAAACTATTGTTTGCAGGTGCCCTCGCCTGACGGCTCTGTCTTTGCCCATATATTTAGTGCACCAGAGACCAAGAATAATTCCTCAACTAATTGCAAAGTGGAAACATTTGGAGGAGTTGTCCTTGGGGAGCAGTCTTGATCTGAAGAAAACCCTTTCAGAGATCAGCATTCACTGCAAGAAGTTTTGGCGTTTGCATGTGGCTAATGCCTATATTGGCAATGCTGAGGCACTGGCAGTTGTCAAGTTGGTGCCTGATATTAAGCACTTGAGCTTGAGGCGGGGAGACATCGGTCGGGATAATCTTGTCATGTTACTACAGGGCTGCAAGGAGCTTGTGGTTTTGGATGTCAGTGATTGTAGAGGTTTTGACGAGGGCGACGATTAAATATATACTCTTGCTTCTCATATTACTAATTTCAGGTGTGAGGGTTCTTTATCTGATTGTTGTACAGATTGCGATGATTACTATGAGAGAAATGCCGTCTATCTTTGTGCATATGAATCTGATTAAAGCCGTACTAGTATGTAGAATTTTCTAGAGGCTATATATGAACAAGAATTTGATCCTTATGTATAAATCTGCCCCAATTCGAGCAAAGGTGGAAAACAAAAATTGCTATTGAATTGGCTGAGGTCAGTCTGTTGCCCATAGTTTCCCCACTCTACTTATGCATGACCAGCGAAATTTATCTCAAGAAACATTCGCTAGATCAATCTTTTACTTTCGGGAGGCGGAATGTCATAGCATTTACCTTAAAATTAATTGTACTTTCTTTTGTAATCATGCTTATGTTTGCTATTTCTTTTGCCTTTTTTTTCTTTTTGAGTACAAGCAATTGGGATGGGGTTTTACACACAAATATTAATTGGGCGTCTCGAGTTTTTGAACATCTACCCACATGACATAAGTGGAGGTGGTGAAAGAGCTCAACCAACTGAGTTATACCTGACAATAGGTCAACAAATGTTAAATACATCATAAAGGGAAATTATATTCCAATTATTGGGGCATTCATGGTATTGAGTGCACCCAAGGGGACCCTTGCCAACACTACAATGTGCACCCAAGAAAAATAACAATTATAGTAAAAAGTTAAGTATATTTGGATTGAAAGAGGAAACAGAACAAAGCTTCCCATTACTACTTGGATTATTTTGTTTTGGTGTGATTAATATCAAACGTTTGTATTGCAATGAGAATTTTTTATTTTTTTATTTGGTGGCATTTTACAAGTCAAAATATGGAGGGCAAACATATAGAATAAGAAAAATGTTTGAGGAAGATTTCAAAAACCTAAAAACAGAAACAGACTCCATGAATCGAAGAAGTCGATTCGGTCTTTCTATGTTCTGATTTTTTTTTCTTTTCTCAAACATGAGTTAACCACGTATGGGCCTGTTAAATCAATAATCACATGCCAACAAATTAGGAAAGAAGACATGGATGGCACGGACAATTTGGGTATTTGACTTGGTAGCTTTCCTTGATCATATAGGAACCCTATTCCTTCTAGCCTAAGGTAAGGGCTTGTGCTGTATATAAAGGCGTGTACCCATTATCAAATTCTATACAATTACTACCTCACAATTACACACACTTGCAGAAACCCTCACTAGCGCTGAAGTCGTCCAGGTTTGATTGCTAGCCAGCCATGTCTTGGACAGGTTGGTTTTGGGTTCAATATTCATACGCTCTCACAAGACTAAGGAATAATAAGAATGACACTCGAGTGTCAGATCAATGGGCAAGTCTTCCCATTCATTTTTTAATTCTGGATAACTTGCGGGATCCCACTGACCATATTCGGGTTGCTGCCGTTTGCAAGCAATGGCGTGTTGCTGCAAAAGAATACAATCGCTTAACGCAGCGTTGGCAGCGTGAGCTTCTTCCTATGCTCCTGGTTCCAACTGCAACAGGATCCAAAGGAAAGCTGGAACTGTACAGCTTTCCTGGAGGAGAAACCTCCGACATTGAGTTATCAGTGCCCTGTAATATGATTAGTACGTGCCATGGCCATGGTTGGTTAGCCACAATGGATGTATTGGAAAAACAACTGATAGTCCGTACATCGAAATTTTTTTGGAACCAACAACTAGAACTGCGCAAACAAGAACTATGGACTATAACTCTGGTGAACCCTTTCAGAAAAGCAGCGGCGCCCATTCGTCTCCCTCACTTGGATTTCTGTTACCACCACACGTATGCGAGTCAAGGTTTGGATGAGTTCCGAAAGTACGGGCTTATACCGAAGCACATCCCGAAGGTTATCTTATCTGAGGATCCCACATTGAATCCAGACAGTTACATGGTTGTAGCAGTTTGCAGACGTCTTTCTACGTTGGCTTTCACCAAAGGAGGAAGAAAATATTGGACTCAATTATTCACACCGCGGCGTGTTATGGATGCTATATTTCATAAAAGTCTAGTCCTTGCAGTTTTAGAGTGCGGAAACATTCTTTCCGTTGATATCAATAGGTGGTCAATGAAAACAAAGTATTTTAACCAGGAAAAACGTCGGTTCCAAAGTGAGGCTGATGAAGCTTATCTCGTGGAATCAACCAAGGGAGACTTGTTGCACGTTCGAAGATTGCCGAAAGATGATCATTGTGATAGTGGAAAGAGATTCATGGTTTACAAGTTGGTGTTCAATGAGAGGGATGGATCCGTGCAGCATGTTGAAATGAAAAGTATTGGAGATGAGGTTATGTTCCTGAGTGAAAATTGTAGTATCTCGGTTTTGGCTAATTTTCCTCAGTGCCAACCCAATTCCATATATTACATGGATTTTCGTTGGCCGACTGAAATAAGCAATTTCAATTTAGAGGATGAAACCATTACACGATATCATTACTCTTCGGACATCTCACAAGCGCTTTGGATTGTGGACATGTTTAATGGGCTCCGCTAGCAGCTTGTTCTAGCTAGTTCATCTAATTACATTTTGTTTCTGCACTTACAGAATTTTCTTTTTCACTCGCATTTTGATTGCCTCATTTGAAATATACGTACTGTGCCTATTTATATAGTGATTGCTCGATGTTTATCAATGGTCAACTTAGAAGCTTAGGTAAGTTCAGGAAACAATCTGGGTATCGACTCACCTTTCTATTTTGACATCTTTGGCCTCCGTCTTCTAGAGGCTTTGTTTTGTAATTTCTATTCTCCGCATTAAAAATAAAATATAATATAAATTTTTTAAAATTTTTTTTTTAAAAAAACTCATTTTCCTTTTGTATTCTTAATTGAAATTCGAAAAAAAAGACAACAAAGTCTAGCCAAGAAAAAAGATCTTTGACTTGCAAATCATGTTTAAAAAACCTCCCTTCCCCATCTGTTATTAAAAATATTTAAAAAATTGAATAAAGAACAGCCCATATTTAGAGTTTTTATTTATTTATTTATTTTTATACAAACGATATTCTACTTTAATCTAATCTAAACTATATAGAGGGGATTCGAACTCCAATACAGAGTGAGAAGCACAACTGCTTCTAGCCAACTTGGTTACGCCAAACTAGATCTATAGTTTTATTTTATTTTATTTAAATGCAGGCATTCAACAAACGGAGTGGAGATTAATGTCATTAAACCAAATGGTGATCTATAATTAGAGTTTAATCATCGCATTAGAAACAACATTCTTCAAGAACAGTCTTAAGTGTGTTAATCACATCAAGTAGTTAACTTAGACACGTCACACATGTATTTAAGAAAGTTGCAATCATGCTCCTAGAGTTTAATTAAGTTTATAATTAAGGAAAATAAATAAATAAAACACTCAACTCAACAAAACTGTATTTAACTCTTTTTATTAACATGAAAACTAGCTGCAGCAACGCGGCATCTTACGATTGGTCCGTCAAGAAGTCAAAGCACACACCTCAGCTCAATCAATATCTCTCTCCGTCTCTGTCAAGCCTGTCTTCCGCTCGGAGACTCGTGGCGAGAAATTAAGAAAGAAGAAGAAGAAGAGGAAGAAACTGCGTCAGCTCAGAAACACACAGGAACCCTAGAAATTCAATCGATTTCTAGAATTTCATGTTTCACTCACCTCAAATGGTGAAGAAACGAGTCCCAGAATGGCTCAACAGCTCGCTCTGGTCTTCTACGCCTTCTCCTTCTCTCGACGACGATCGCGTTCAACCCTACACCTCCAAGCCCACCACAATCACCAGTTCTTCTTCCACCTCTGACTACGAGCCACCGTCCATGGTTGACCCACCAATCCCCGTGCCCCCTCCCAAACCCACCAGGGAAGACAAGCCCCCTCCGCAGCCCCAATCCACAGATTCACTTCCTAATCACGAAGACAAGAACAACACCACTCCTTCCCCCGAAGACATCTCCAGGCAGGCTCAGCTCTTGGTCGAGGTTAGATTTTCTTTTTCTCTCTCCCTCTCTCTCTCTGTGTGCATGTAGAGATGTTGAATTCTGGTTTGTTTTTTTTTTAATTTTTTAATTTTGTGTTTGTAGCTATCAAGAAAGACGATTAATTTGCGCGATTTGCGTAGAATTGCGTCGCAGGGCATACCAGATGGTGCCGGCATACGTTCTACTGTGTGGAAGGTGATTATGATTCGTTTTTGTATTTGATTTCATTTTGTGTTAATGTTGTGTTTGGTTCTAGAGAAAATGCGGTAATAGTTTTAGCTTATTATGGATGGAATGATAATTTGAGGGCCTCAAAAGTTACTAGACTAGCCAATAAAGCTTGACAGTGTGAATAAAGTGTGCAATTTTGAGTTTTCTTGTTGCATTTGAGGGACTTGGTTTAATTTTAAGCGTTGATAATTATTGCTTGCAGCTTTTACTTGGATATCTACCACCAGATCGGGGGCTTTGGTCATCTGAGTTAGCTAAAAAGAGGTCACAGTACAAGCATTTTAAAGATGAGCTTTTGATGAATCCTGTAAGTCATGTTTATTGTTTTCTCTTTCCATTTTTATGTTCATGTTTGGGATTTGAAGATGAAACTGAAAAAACTAGACTAATTATACAGGGTATAAGAACAGCACAGTTTGTTTTGATTTGAAGGACTTCTGCTAACTATTTTCTTTAATGGGCTAACGCTGTTCTCAAAATTTGCTACAAGTTTTAGTCACAATTGTTCAAATCGATGGAGATTTTGAAGAGCAAATAAATTGATGCCATTGAATGATCAGCTGGTAATGCTGATAGTGCAAAGAGTGTTAGCAGACATTTTCTATAGGAAAGAATAGCTCATTGATTTTTATTCCTGAAAATTGAGCGGAGGGTAACCCACAAAATTTTACTGTAGATGTTCCAGCCTTTTCATCCAGTTTAGCAATGCAGTTATCTTCACTTCTCCTTGTAGTGTTTCATATTGGGTGTTGGTCAACAGCTTTAGCCAGCTTTGTAGGGTCTTAATGAAAAGTGAAGATAAAATGAAAAATGAAAGGTTGGCACAATATGCTTATGTGATTCGTGCATTTTTGCAATTCTTAACTTCTGTTAAAGTATGAGTTTCTGAATGTTTCCTTTGGCTAGTCAGTCAGAAATCACAAGGAAGATGGATAACTGTACAAATTGTGACACTGATGAATCAAAAGGTCAAGGCAAAGGGTTGCTATCAAGATCAGAAATAACTCATGGCGAGCATCCATTGAGTCTTGGGCAGTCCAGCGTCTGGAATCAGTTCTTCCAGGTAGTTACTGGGTGAAATTACTTGCTTAACTTATTTAAGGCCCATAGTTGATGCTTTGTTAAATTCTTCCTTAACTCAACTAAGATCTTTTTAAAGAGAAAAAATAATAATAAAAAGAGGACCCCCATAAACTAAATAAATCCTGTTTCAAACTACTTTGCTGTTCAACACTAACTCTTCTTTTGCCACTGGAATATATCGAAGATCATATTTCGCAATGCATCCTTAAAAGTCATGCCTTACCTAATTAGTTCCGATGTACCATGATTTTTTATTTACTTTTTTGCTCTGGGACCCTCCTTCAGCCGGATAAACACAAGACACAGTTGTGATGCAATACAACATCTTCACTCTTAAAGAGAAGAATTCTCCGCTTTGAAAATATTAGTTCCTTGTCCTGTTGTACCATTATAGAATGGTGGTAGCAGTTACTGGCGCAAAAACTTCTTATGAAATATCTAACTCAAACTTTTGATCATGTAGGACACAGAGATCATAGAGCAGATTGACCGAGATGTAAAGCGTACTCATCCAGATTTGCACTTTTTCTCTGGGGACTCTTCAGATGCTAAATCTAATCAGGTTTGCGCTTGACCCTTGGTTCAAACTATGGTACAAGCCATCTGTAAGATTTGCCAAATACTAGAAATCTGGCTGACTTAAATGTATATAACAATTTCAGGATGCTTTGAAGAACATCCTGATTGTATTTGCCAAGCTAAATCCCGGTATAAGATATGTTCAAGGGATGAACGAAATTTTGGCACCACTGTTCTATGTATTCAAGACTGATCCAAATGAGGAAGATGCGGTAAGAATGCCATATATTTTTTGTATTCGATTTCAACTTTTTCTATAAAAATTTAATCTAGAAGCTGTCTTCAGATTTTGATGTTTGTCTTTGGACCATAAGATGTTCTTATATGTTGTTATCTGAATGTGAGGTTCAAAATTTAGGTACTCTGCTGTACTAGGGAGCTGATGTTGACTTTCTGATTGTCCTTAACTTTATTTGAATTGCATGTTCTTCTGGTCAATATCACCATATGATCATGCTTCTTAGGATGTGCAGGCTTAATTATGACCAATAGGGGTGTTAATTGTAACATGCAGAAAAAGAAGGGGCAAATGTTGATCACAACTCACAAGTGGTACAATTTAAGTCACCTGAAAAAAGAATTGAGAGCAATTTGTTACGAAAACTATTCAGCAATGCCTATGTTTTATCTATAACAAAATAAAATGTTTAGTGATTGATTTGGATGTTGGCTTTGAACAAAAAATTGTGTTAATTCATGAAAAGGGATAACAGTAATGGACACAGTGATATAAATCAGTTTATTGTCATTATACTTTTTGTGCGTAACACTTCTTCACTGCCATTTTATTTATTGTTATTGGTTAATTTTGCTCATTGTTTCCTAATGTCAAGTTTTGTAGGCCTCTGCTGAAGCAGACACATTCTTTTGTTTTGTTGAATTATTGAGTGGCTTCCGGGATCATTTCTGTCAGCAACTTGATAATAGTGTTGTGGGAATTCGTTCCACTATAACAAAATTGTCACAGCTTTTGAAGGAACATGATGAAGAGCTATGGCGTCATCTTGAGATCACAACCAAAGTAAGACATTTTTAACATATATCTTTTTTCATATTACATCCTGATGGTTGAGTAAAAGAACTGTAAAATAATATTGAACTGAGTTTTGATGATGGTGAGTAAAAAGAACCTGGTTAAACATATTCTGAAACAAATTTTGTCCAAATAATGATAACAATGTTAACTATAAATTCAGACAAAAGAAGTGTAGATCATAAATCAAATGAAGACAAAAGTCACATTATGACAAGAGAGAGAGAGCATTATGTGAGTAGCAGTGTAGCACACTCATTAAATCTTTATAAATTCACACTAGACTAGACTTCAAGTTTGGCTTTTGCAAACTGTAATAACCAAATGTTTTGATGTGCCCCAATTTTAACTCAATCTGATCTTAAAAATAAATAAATAGAAAACTCAATGGACATGTGGCCTAGTACAACACAAGCCCAATTGAGGCGGGCAGGGGCACAACAGGAACCTGCCTGTGCTAACCACTGTATATTTTACATCTCTACGTGCAGTTCTCATTAGCTTAGCATTCATGATTTGCCAATTCTTTTTAAAATACTATTTAGGTCACAAAATACTTGGTATAAATGTCTGACTGGGTTCTACTTTAAAATGTCAGGTCAATCCCCAATTTTATGCATTTAGGTGGATCACCCTTCTCTTAACCCAGGAATTCAATTTCGCAGACAGCCTTCACATTTGGGATACACTTTTAAGTGACCCAGAAGGTCCTCAGGTAGTGTTATACTCTTTCTGACTTTACATTACTTTTGCTTTCACGGTGTGTTACACCACCCTTTAGATTGTCGGTAATATGCAACTCAATTCAGATAGAATTTTTTGCCTATGGTTTGAGGTTCTGAGGACTAAGCCTGCCTTTGTTGTGTCCAGAAAAGTAGTGCTCTGCACTTTCGGGTTTGCTTTTGGCTTTGTCTTTTGTTTGTTTGTATTTAGGCTAACGACGTAGCTGACTAACAATTGTAGGAAACCCTTCTTCGAGTATGCTGTGCAATGTTGATTCTCATTCGGAGGCGCTTACTAGCAGGTGATTTTACCTCTAATCTCAAACTACTGCAGAACTATCCTCCAACAAACATCAGACATCTGCTGTATGTTGCCAACAAGTTGCGTGTACAATCCTCAGGCTAATTTACCTTACACTGTCATTCCTTTTTCCTTTTTTATCCATTTTGTGATTCGAATGTCCATGTTTGTAAATGACTGGATGTATATGCTCTTAGAGTAACAACTACTAATGCCTTGAATTGATTATCTTTGATAGAATAGACTTCATCCTTTATTTATTTCGCTTTCCCACCAATTCTGGAATGGTGAAATTGTTTACTGAGGGTTATTGTTTCGGAACACTAGTCGTACATGTTGATTCCTTGGTTTGACAAATGGATTGCAGTTATTTAATTATTTTATATAATTCGTTTTAGTTTGGCCCTGTTTGTACTTAGCTCATTGTTTATTTGTTCATATGGCTATAAATCCTTCAACCTATTGAATTGTTAGGCTTGGACATGACTGGTAGCCAAGCTAGTAGGACTTTGATTCTGATGTGGCTATATGGATAATGGGTAGAACAAAAGATTATTGGGGAGGACAAGGGAATAAGAATAACTAGTAGACGAATTTGATAAAAACATGAGATGCCTTGTCTGAATCTCATTAGAGAAAGGAAAGTAGAAGAAAATAAAGACCATGCTAGTTCATTACTGATACTTTACGTTCTTACAGAAATAGACAGCTTTAACTGGGCAATTTTCAAATGTAATGCAGACTATTTAAGTATTAATGTACCATCTTTCCTCCTGTTACGAGGGAATTGAATTTGAACCAGGGAAGGGTATTCTGGAGTAATTTTTTGGTGCGACTCTGATCATATGTGCATGACATGAATTTCATCGTTCACTCATATTTTAATACGTGAATACCTAGAACACTCAAAAATTTAAGTATTTAATTACTGAAAGGTTTTACAAAGCTTATGTTTTGGATTATGTCAAAATATTGAGAAAATACACCAACACCCAGGCCCTGACCAAAACAAAACAAAGAGAATAGGCTCGGGACAAGGAAGCTGAACGTTAAGAAGCGGAAATAAAATCCAAGAAGAAAAGCAACAAAACTACAACAGGCAGCATTAGAACCACTGACAAGACCAGCTGGCCTAAGCAACTACCCAAAAGAGAGGCCAGACAAGAGTAGTAATCACCAACAGCCACAGGCCGAGGGAGCTAACAAAGCACCAAAAACCAGGTACGCCCAAAGGAACACAAACCACATCGATGCAAACAGGCAGCAACAATAGCAAATATATGTTTTCAATAACAAGACTGATTTTCTGGGGAAGAGTAAAATGAAGTAAAATATATGTTGATATTGCAGAAGACACAGAATAAACTGGAGGCTAGGGTCAGATAATTTATTTTTAATTTTTCCCAATCCTTGATTCAAATCGCACATCAGATGCATGTAATGAAGCTACAGTTCATTTACGAGCTCACTCAAAAGTCAAAGTTAGAGCCTTTCAAAATGGATCAAAACCAGAATGAGCTTACCGAGTAATTTAATACTTAATGTAGCATTTTTGTAAGGTAAGACTGAAAATCTTATATGATTAGTCACACATGTGACATGGCAGAAACATATAAGGGAGTCAATCAAATATAATACAATATCACTAATCAGAAGTAAATTTTTAGATCACAGCATAACAAATCTGAAACTATCAACATGGCTTGGCTCATGCGTCCTCCAGCAGTGTCAACTTCTTTTTCGATATACTGAATCACCATGGCGTGAACCCCAAGATAACATGAACCTGCCCCCAATACCCAACATGGATCCTGTCTCAAATCACCACAAGACCAGAGTCACCGAAAAACCATCAACTTGTATGATCAAAAGGAACACGAAATATCCATAAATATCCAAATGATGAATAAAACAATATGGGATTGTTTGTGAAAGAGGACAAGCAAGGAAATTTCTTTATTAAAAAACAAATTAAACACAACAGAAGTACAGATAATGATTACCTGAAGGCAGAGTATTATTATGGAAAGCCATTCCTTGTCAATTACACGGACAGGGATTCATCAGTATTGGCGTGGAACAATCACCCGCTATAAATCCTGAGACTACTTTTCATCTTTCTGCCACAGATATTGTTGAATTTGATTGGGGCACGGATTCCAGGTCATCAGTGGCTTCACCCAACTGGCTGTTAAGAATTTCCAAAACATTATCTGGTGGACATTTATGCACTGGATCCTTTGGAGATGTTAGGCAGAAACATTCGGGCCAAGAATTTGTATAGAAAGAATCAGGCGGAATCCGCTTGTGGGGCCCGCCAAGGTTAGTATTGAGCATGGCTTGCCTAACAGCTTCTTCAAAACCAGTTGTCCGTCCCTTCTCTAGATCAACGAAGATTGGAGCAAGAGCTTTCCTATCGGGTCTAATTGTGGTCCGAAAGCCATAATATAGGCGGTGTCCAAGGAGATTGTTGGCAAAGTTGCTAGGGCCATCATATGTAGGCATAAAAATATCAGAGAGGAGGCAAACCATGTAGTCCACCGCAGACCCTAACAATCCCTGGGCATTTTCTGCTAGCTCGTCTGCAGGATCTACAGAACTGTGGTTCTCAAGGTGAGGGAACAAAGCCCGGAACGGTTTCATGAATCTCTCTCCACCAAATAGTTCACCAGCAGCTAGGTATATCCTGGTAGAATTGTTAAACCCCATTGCACGTAAAATAAGACCAACCTGCATAGAAAGAGGGACATAACTTTGTTAGTGTTTTATATAGGAAATGAGTGTTATCACCTGGTAAGCAAAACATAACAAGATACTGATGCAAGGTAACAGCCATCCAGGGTAATGTCACCATTCACCGGCAGTATAAAACAACACTTTCCAACGACAAATAAAAAAAACATTAACAAGACAGATAATGTTACCTCTTCTGGAGTTAATGGGCATTTTCCAATGGCTCTTCTTTCCTCATACACAAGCTTCTTTGGTGCAAAATTTTCTTTCCGATACTTCTTCAAAATATCTTGCTCTTTGGGGTTGAAAATATCAAAACAGCTGCAGAATAATCATACCAGATTTTAAGAAGTCTTCAGATAACATTACTTTTCAAAATCTTAATCATGAACTATTCCAGTCATGAAACAAACAGATTGTACCCCTTACATAGCTAGTGGCTATGAAATAGGAGAATTCTTGGCATGATATAAAGGAGAACAGTCCAGTCATTCCTCATTTTATATAAGGATTTCACCAAGAAATTAACTCATATTAGAGAGACTATATAGACAGGCCACACTTGTGCTGGGAATCTTAGTTTTGACCAATTGATACTAAAGTTAACAAATTAAGTTCAAGCTGTTGTGTTAAATTACTATCCGAGTTTATATTTTACCTTATTTCTCTCCTTGTTCTACATCAATTAGTATCACACTGATCTACATCCTACGACACTCATGGCATTAGTTATGCTTGAAACTACGGCATTAGTTACCTTATTTCTCTCCTTGTTCCACATCAAATCTTTGATTTAATTTAACCCAATGTATGCATTGTACACAAGTGTCTTTCTCCATGTGACTCTGTGAGGTTTGGTTGGATTTTTCACTCCTATCACATTCTTGTCTTTTAAGCAGATTTTTCCCCATATGCAATGATGTCAACCATTTGTTCTACATCTGACCCTCCACCATCATGCAGATGCAAACGTGAATTTAGAAAAGATAATCAGATAAGAACGTACCCAGCAAATGCCAGCATATCCATTTCAAAACGAAGATGTATGGACATGAAGTGACCTTGTGAGCGAAGCTTATCAACTATTGACTGACTTAGCTTCATTATATTTGTCTTAAATCTCAGAGCATGATAGTTCACTCTGCACCTCAACCGTTGATACTCAGGGTTGTCAATTTCTTCTGCCAAACGATGTGAAAAGGGAGTAAGATAAATAGCACCATGCTCCTTCATTTTCGCAAGAGCATCCGTAGTATACCAACTGATAGGAGCATCTCTAGGGGGGCGAAGCTGAGACAAGGTTTAGAGGAAGGAGTAAATATTTCAAACCTATTGAACAACTCAAATTTTATTTCTGAATGTGATCAAAACAAATACATATGCTTTACCTGTACAGCTTTTATCTTCTTTGTCTTCCCATTTTTGCGAATTTCTGGTATTTTTTCTACAATTTTTACATCATACCTCAATGACATGATAAAATGCTCAACATCATAGATACCGCGGAAACCACTGCACATGTTAAAGATAACATGCTGCAGTTAAAAGCATTTAAAACTTTATAGAGTTTACAGAAACAAGCATTCAACTAATCAACGAGAGCAGTGGACACATTACTCAAAGTTCCACAAAACAAATTCCTTTGTTTTCCGAAGCAAATATAAGATTAATTAAAATATGGAGGGAGATATTCCTATGAAAATATGCAAAAAGATCTACAGAAAAATGCATTCATGCAGTTATCTTAAAGCTGTAACTTTCCTCACAGTTGTTTTTATTAACATATTACTTTCCTATCAATGAGAAAAAGATATCCAAAGCAACAAAGTTGACCTTCCTTAAACTTACTTATCCTAATTCTTAACTAAACCTGTAAGTATAAAAATTGCAGACTCAGAGAATCCTCAATCGGAGGATCCACATGTGTCAACAAAATCAGAAAATTGTTAAATAGAGAAACTCAAGATTGGTCTGTAACTATTGAAACCCTTAAGCAAGTCCCCAAGAGAAGAGTCGTCCTAGATCAGCTAATGAATAAACTTGAAAATTGAAGGCCTTTCCAATGAAATCTCTTATTATGTAGGTTTTAAGTACATGTGATGAAAGAAGAAGAGAAGTAATGTCTTACAGCAACAAGTTCTATCTGAAAACATCTTCCAATTCCTCTGTGTGACACATCTATCATGTAGCTACATGTTTGTCACAATTCTATCTACCCTACCTCGTCTCTCTTGGTTTAATAGCCTCAATCAGAAAATAAAATTTAATAATTCTATATTAAAAGTGAAATTTGAATAGGTGAAAAAAAATCTATATATGTGAAATAAGGGTCAGACAACCATTGAAAATAGATACCTGTCATCATGCCAAAAAGAGTTTGCATCCAATTCAGGCAGCACAAGTGTAGCATTCATGATTCTTGCTGCAAGAACAGCATTACATATCTAAAACATCCAAGAGAGTAACAGAAGGTAAATATTCCCCTCGTAAGATCATGGGTGAAAATATGCAATTACAGATCATACAGAAAAAGAGAAAGTTACGGACCGCTGTACGTTGTTGATTGAGACCACCATTACAGCGCACTCGTAGGTAGCCGTTAGTCTCCCTAGGTGGAGCTGCCACAAAGTAGAAGCACCAGAACAACTTTAAAATGAATTTTACAAAAACCAAAGCACAATTCATTGAGAAAAAAGGAAACACATACGAGGCCAATTAGATCGTGGAGCTGATGATGGTCTCCAACCACCAGAATCAGCACTTCTCCAAAGTTTATCCAAGTTCAACTGCATATGCGTGGTAAGAAAATTCAGAGTCAAAGTTTCAACAAATACATAACAAGCAGTTCCGCTGTTACATTTTTTTGAGCAAGAGACAATTTTATTGTACGAAAACATTAAACTCCACCTCAGCTTCCTTCTTACAACCCTTTTTTTTACTGGGCCATTACAAAATACACCACAGGAAACTCCTAGTGACGTTGAGATGTTGATTCATTATCATCAAAAGCATCTCAGAAGGGTGATTTCGAATGTGCTTTTTTTTCTTTTTAAAAAAAATGTAAAATTGGATATGGCATGAGTACTTTATGCTTGATCGCTTGATGTTTTATACCAATTTTTTTTTTCCCAATAACCAGTCATAGTATCTTCTTCACTGATCATAGACAAAATATCAATTTTCAGTTATTATCAATACCATTTACCTTGGCATTACAAATTTTGAATTTTCAGCGATCTCATTCATATCAAAGATAATGTTCAGTCAATAGGTAGCAACAGAAAAGTAAAGGTATTTAATTTCCAGGGGACATTTGACTGCATCCTAAAATCTTAATTAGCACTAAATCACTGCTACAACCTGATATACATACCCAGTAACCTCCCCGAAGATACTGATTTATTGAGATAAAATTCCTAATTCCAATGTATCCAAGAATCAGTAGCATTTACCTAGTAATTAGCATAGTTGAAGTAAATCATCATTCAAGAGAAAGCGCCTTTTCATCGTTATCACTAATTCGGGCAAACAAATAGAAAGCGAACACTGAACTAATGTGCCAATCTATACTAACTAAAATTGAACAGGATGATTCTAAACCCAGCTTCAGACTAACCTCAGGGCGAGAGCCGGATGGACCACCGCCATTGCTCGTCCACAAAACCAGGAACGAAATGGTGCAGATGACAACCACAACAGCGATCAATAGCCTCCCAATCATGCCCTTCACCGCTCCTGCTTGCTTCGCATGCTGCCGATTATAAAGCCCCGGTCTGCATCAAATCAACCAAAGAAAATTATGACCACTTGTGTTTCGTTATCGGGAAAGTTCTGAATCGGAGCGAGAAAATGGTAGTTGATTTACCTTCGCATTGTTTGAGAAATTGAGCTTCTTTCTTACACAGTCCACTTCAACCGCCACTCTCTTTCTTTAATTCCGGTGATTGAATCTCTCTCTATGTATGAAGGAAAAATACATTGGTGGCCTCTATTTATACCCAACTTTTTTATTAATTAACCAGCTTAATATCTATGCAGGAATGGTGAACATTCAAAATATCATAAAATACTCTTAATCAATTCAAACATTAAGAATTGAATTATTAATTAAATGAGGATAATATGGTAATTTCACATTTTTATATTAAAACATTAAAAATTAAAAACAAAAGCAAATAATATGACCTACTTTTATGGAACATAAATACCCATGTTATCTTTTTTAATTCTAAAAATAAAATATAAAATAAAACCAATTGGCACATGCTCACCGGTTTAGGGGCTAATGGTTTAGAATAGCTCAACTAGTTTAGGGCTGTACGTTGGATTGGAAATTCCGAATTCGATCCTGTAATTTTCAATTTTGGCAAGTTCAAATCAATTTTAATATCCGAAAGTATGAATTTATGTCTCACAAAAATTCTATACAAATAAAAATAAAACAAAAAACAAATATGAAAGAAGCATTTTGAACATGCATATCAGCACAAAAATTATTATTATGGGCTTTTTATCACAAAATGCTTTTTAAGTTAACCAAACTATCATGTTACATCTTATTTTTTTTGTCATTTGTGATCTCAAGATTAATGGTGCTCACAAATAATCCATGCCATAAGTTTGTGTTAAAAAATATGTTAGATTGTTGATGTGACATATTAAGTAGGACTCATATATCTAATGATATCACCAAGTGAATTAAATAAAAAAAATATTCTAAAAATATGATTTATAGCTTTGTCTTTTAGTCATGTTTTGATTTTATTGGATATGCGAGTACCATCTTTGTGCCACGTCAGCAATCTAACATATTTTTGGACGAAAGCTTATGATAGGGCTATTCGTGAGCGCCCATGTTAAACTTTGAAAACCAAAAAAACGCAATCTGATAGTTTCATTAACCTTAGAGACGTTAAAAAGGCTATTATTAAACTTTTTTTTATCAGAGTGGAAAACCCCATGGCATATTAGTTGTGTGTGTGAGAAATTCACTTTCCTTTAGTTTAGACTATCGCTTGTATATCATCTGTATGTATATCTTTTAAATTTACGAGGAATATTTAATTGAGATTTTAAAAAACTTTCCTTTAGTTTAGACTATCGCTTGTATATCATCTGTATGTATATCTTTTAAATTTACGAGGAATATTTAATTGAGATTTTAAAAAACTATTTTGGGATAAATAAGTCATGTGGTATTCAATTAAGACTTTTAAATTATCTAAACAAGTCTTGTAGTTTCCATTAAGGCTATTAGAATTTCTAAAAGATAGTGGCCAAATCTAGTGGTATTCAATCAAGACTTTAAACAAGTAACAAAAAGTTTTATGGTATTCAAAAACTTGAAAATTTTGAAAGATTCTTTTAAATGTGAGATTGTGTGATATTTTTTTTTATGAAAAATATAAATACCAAACCCTATCTCAAATCCCACCTAATCCTTCAGATTTTTCACATGGAATTTTTTTCTCTCTTTCTCTCTACTAGAGAAGATGAACATACTTGCATTTGAGTTCAAAGGCCCTTTCATATTCACGATTTTTTTACGTGGGATTTTTTTTTTCTCTCTCTCTGTTAGAGAAGATGAACACCTTCTGATATTCACGTTTGAGTTCAAAGGCCCAACGAATTATATCGCCAAAGATTTTTTGTGTTTGAATATATGGCCTGCGTGTCAGTATATATAACCAAAGATGAACATACATGATATATGACCTGCCTTTCAAGTTGGTCTGCGTTTGAGTTGAAGTGTCATGATCTCTCATCTACTTATCAATTCAATTCAAGCAAGGCATGTGTGTTTGAATTTGAACAAGACTATATATAATATATATGTAAATAATTAATAGTCTATGGCCTGAATATTATATAGTCATGGCCTGTGTTTCTATATAATATATATATTGAAAGTATAGAAACACACTTTATATAGTCTATGACGTGTGTAAATAATTCGAACAAGGCATGTGCTTGAATTTGAGGAGTTCATCCAACAAAGCATGGGATTATTTTTGTTCATTACTTTAATCAATGTGTATTCTCATCATTTTTCTCAACACTTAACACGTGTCCATAGACATAAAAAAATAATTTCATAAAGTAGGGGAGGTAAAAGGCCTATACAAGGAATTTTTCTTTTCCATTTTGTTGCTATGACGTGTGTAAATAATTCGAACAAAGCATGTGCTTGAATTTGAGGAGTTCATCCAATATAGCAGTTCATCAAATTGAGGGAGAAAAGATATAGACGACAAAGTATGAGATTATTTTTGCTCATCACTTTAATTCAATGTGTACTCTCATCATCCTTCTCAACACTTGACACATGTTCATAGGCATAAAAAATAGTTTCATAAAGCAGGGGAGGTAGAATGCCTATACATGGAATTTTTCTTTTCCATTTTGTTGCTATTGGATTAAATGCGAATGGCTAATCTTCTGTAAATTAAAGAGAGATGATGGATAGTTAAATCTATTCTAAATTTTTTTGTATAAATAACTACCTCATTCTTACATAATTTCTCACAACATCTTCATCATTTTACATATTATCTTTCCTTAATTTCATCCTTTTATATAATTTCTCACAATCTCTTCATTCTTTTATAAACTATCCTTCATATTTTTCATTTAAATTAATTTTTAACTTGCTTTAGAACAAGAAAAAAATATAATCATAAATCTATAGGGCTAATCGCAGAGAATTTAAGAATCAAAGAACTACTGAATCGGTATGGGAAGAATCATTCTCATTAAGTTGTTTACTAAACATATGGAATTAGCAAAGGAATGGGATTGATTCCCAATGTTATTGTTTACTAATTTGCATGGATCAAAATCCAAATTAATTTTAGAATTATGATAAAGTGGTAAGGATATTTTTAGAAGTTATTAAGTGAAAATAGGAATGGGAATCGTATCGACTACTCCCCTCTAGTTGATCTAATACCTAGTTATGAGCAAGGATTAAAATATCGGCACAAATAATATCGGGCATCCAATTTACGGATATTTCGGGGATATATCACTATTGTTTTAGGTATCGGGAAAAAATCAACAAAAATGACAGATATAGACATTGAAACACATAATTTTTGTGTAAAACTTTCATAGATGTTGTTTGCGTTTTGCGTTTACTCCTGTGATTTGAAGGGCAAAGTTCCCCAACTGCCTTGAGAACCATAAACGGTCAACAAGTCGCTTTCTTTGGTGTGCGAGCGTACCGCTGCTAGTAATAAAAGTCTAGCAGACTTAGTTTGGAATGGATAACTTGCGCCTCAAGTTACTGATTTCTGCAAACAAACGATTGTGAATTTGGGTGAGGAATATCTCCCAAGTAAGTTCTTTCTTGCCTCGGTGGTGAGGACTTTAACAATTTATCTCAGATAACGAGGTCATTTCGGCGAGAATGGTTTATGGGATTTAAAGCTGTTTCGAGTGCCTTTACAAAACTATAACAATAAATACTCATGCTAGAGAGATGAAGAATACGATTGGAACTCCATTTACGCGAGATGGAAGGTTACATTACCGGGTCGAAATGCCCGGCTTTAGTTTAGGAGCGCTGGCCGGACTGAACAACTGGATGGACCGTTGACAACTCGATTGCTAAGCTTCAACTATAAATCGATACAAAGGTTGATTCTGGCGAGTTTCAATGTACCTTAAGCTTTTGTGAAGCTTCAGTGGGCGTAATCTGCGGCTTCTTGATCTGAAAGGGCGAGTGGTGCATTCTCGAGGACTTTAGTGGGCTAGAGACTTGCAGTGAAATTTGTTGTGAAATTTGTTGAGGTTTTTGTGTGTTTGTGTTGGTGTCTTGGCTCAATGAACTTTGGTTGTTTCAGTGTTTTGAAGGTTTTTGAGATCAAGTGATCATTTTGAGTTTTTGTTTTGATTAATTTTTTGGTTGTTTTTTGAGTGTCTTTACCCTGTTCACCTTCTTGTATTTATAGTAAACTGCTTTCTTCTGGAGTAGGGTGATTGTGTTTATTTATTAAGGCAAAGATATTTCCTTTTCCTCTTCTTCTTGATTTTGGCAGATAGGCTCTCGGATAGGCAATCACTTCCTGATTTTCTTGAAAAGGAACCTAATCTCTTTCCCAATTTCTACCGCCTTGTGATATTTTACCCGTGATGGTTAGTTTGATTCCTTTTCGACAGCTCCTGCTTTCTGCTTATCCTCTCGAGATTGTAACTTGCTTATCTCCTTGGGAGAATTACCTTCTCTGTAAAGATGTAAGAAAAATCTCACGAATATACATATATAAGGGGATTTAATCTTCAGTTCTTCAGAATCAACTTGATGTCACGAACCCTTCAATCACTTCTTCTATGGCAGTTGTCATTGCTAACTTCCGCCATTGCTGACTTTTTCATCCCAGAGGTTGCCATTCTTGACTTTTTATCCCAGAGGTTGCCACGTGAGATTGTTCCTTCTTCCGGACTCCCTCTTCCTATTATGTTGGGCCTGTGAGGCCCAAATCACCTTGTTTGCTCTGGCCTTTCGACTCTTCGATTTTGGGCTTCCATCTTTTTACTGGATCAGATGTGTCAATTTTGCCCAAATAATACCCCTTAAGTCGAATCGTTTTGGAACGGTTTCACTTAAATGACATGACCATTAAATTAGTGCGTGGTAAATTCCCTGAAATGTTAAAATGTAGTAGAAGTACAACAAAGGGACAAACTCAAAACAAATCTAAAACAAGGGTAATTTTGAAAGGAACTTTTGCCCGTTTATGCCTTCACTCCCGTGATGGAAGGGCAAAGTTCCCAACGCTTTGAGAACCATAAACCGGTCGACAAGTCACTTTCTTTGGTGTGCGAGCATGCCACTTTGCTAGCAATAAAAATTCTAGCAGACTTAGTTTGGAGTAGATAACTTGCGCCAAGTTATTCGATTTCAAACAAACGATTGTGAATTTGGGTGAGGAATATCTTCCAAGTAAGTTCTTTTCTTGCCTCGAGCAGTGAGGACTTTAATAATTTATCTCAAGATATAAGCAGTCGTTTTGCGAATGGTTGATGGAATTTAAATCGTTTCGTGCGAACTGATGGAATTTAAATTTTTTAAGCGTAATCGATGGAATTTAATCGTTTTGTGCGAATCGCCTTTTACAAAACTATAACAATAAATACTCATGCTAGAGAGAAAATACAATTGGAACTCCATTTACCGATGGGAGGCTCTCATCAAATTTAATTTGGGATCGAACCGTGGCCGGATCTGAAACGTGGCCGGATCGGAATGTTGACAACTCGATTGCTAAGTTTCAACTTTAAATCGATACAAAGGTTGAATCGCGTAGCTTCAATGTACTTAAGCTTTGTGAAGCTTGAGTGGGTAATCAGCGCTTCTTCAATCTGTAAGGGCGTATGCGTTCGAGGACTTGTGGGCTAGAGATGATCATGAAATTTGAATGACTTATTTTCTAAGTCCGAACCTTGGGAATTCTAATCTAAAGCTGGTTTTCACTTGGAATTCAAGTGAGCTTCTGGTTGAGTTGTTTGTTTGTGTCTTGGCTCAATGAGCTTTGGTTGCTTCAGTGTTTTGAAGTCATTTTGAGTTTTGTTTTTGATTGATTTTTTGGTTTTTTGAGTGTCCTCTACCCTGTTCACTCCTTCTTGTATTTATAGAAAAACTGTTTCTTCTCTGGAGTAGGGTGATTGTGTTTTTATTGGGCGGCAAAGATATTTTCCCCCCTTTTCCTCTTCTTCTTCAATTTTGCAGATAGGTTCTCGGATAGGCGATCACTTCCCTGCTTTTTCAGTGCCCTTGTGATATTTTACCCGTGATGGTTAGTTTGATTCTTTTCCGACAGCTCCCTCTTTCTGCTTATCCCTCTCTGAGATTTGTAACTTGCTTATCTATCTTGGGAGAATTACCTTCTCTGTAAAGACAGAAAATCTCAGTATATACATATATAAGGGGGATTTAATCTTGATTCTTCTTGATGTCACGAACCCTTCATCACTCCTTCTATAGCGATTGCCATTGTGACTTTTTCATCCAGTAGGCCTTTGCGACTTTTCATCCTCACGACTCGCCATTGCTGACTTTTTATCCAGAGGTTGCCATGTAGGATTGTTCCCTCTTCTCGTGGACTCCCTTTTCCTATTATGTTGGGCTGTGAGGCCCAAATCACCTTGTTTGTTCTGAAGGGCCTTGGGATGTGTCAATTTTTGCCCAAACAATGCCCCCTTAAGTTTGAATCGTTTTGGAACAGTTTGACTTAAATGACATGGCCATTAAATTGGCGTAGTAAATTCCCGTTAACTGAAAAAGTAGAAGTACAACAAAGGGACAAACTCAAAGATGTATAGAAACAAAACACAAACTTTAAAGAGTAGAAACAAGGGACAAACTTTAAAAGACAGTAGAAACAAAGACAAACTTTAAAGAGTATAGAAACAAGGGACAAACTTTAAAGATAGAAGTAGAAACAAGGGTAATTTTGAAAGGAACCAAAAGATTTCTAGTGTAATCTTATGTCTATCCCAGTGGTCTGTTTATGCATGCATCCCACATGGTTGGATAAAACTTTTTTAACCATTTGCCATTGATTGGGGCCGTATGAACTTCTCCATCCCTATCCTGCAACCTGTATGCCCCCATTCCGAGGATCTGGTTGATTATGAAAGGGCCTTCCCATGTAGGCGACCACTTTCCATAACCACACATGGGTTAGGGCGAACGCCTTCAGACTATCTCCCCTTCTTCAAAACTCTTGTCCTGACTCTCTTGTTGTAGGCCCTTGATACACCTGTTTTCCTGCCAGGAGTTTGTTGAGAGGTCAATTCGCTGCATCTAATCCCTCCGGGTTCAGCAAGCATGGCTCGGGAGTAGTTTTCTCCTACTAAGTCATGTTGGTGAGCAATTCTGAGGGACTGAACAGCAATTTCCATAGGCAGAATTGCATCATGACCGTAGGTTAACGATGGAGTCATGCCGCTTCTCTTTTTGAAGTTCTATATGCCCACGAGTTTCGATGACTTCTCATGCCATTGTTTCGATTCTTCTCAAGCATTTTCCGATAATGTTGATGATCACTTTGTTGCTTGATTCGCTGTCCATTGGCTTGGGCATAATAAGGAGTGGATTGAGGCGATCGATTTTGAATGCCTCGCCATGTCCAAGATTTCTCCGGATATGAAGGAGGATCTCTATCGCCAGATTGATTCTGGGATGCCAAATCTATGGATAATGCTTTCTATGAAAGTGATGATCTCTTGAGATGTAGTAGATTTAATTTTGGCTTCCACCCACTTAGTGAAATAGTCTATGGCAACAATGATAAAGCAGTCCTGCCGGGCTGCTGTCGGATAGATCTTACCAATGAGATCCATTGCCCATCCTCTAAAGGGCCATGGTTTTACCACTGGATTCATGGGAACTGATGGAGCCTGCTGGTCTGGACCGTGTCTTTGACAAGTTTCACACCCCTTGGAATAGTTAATGCAATCTTTCATCATGGTTGGCCAGAAGTAGCCATATCTCCTAATTAACCAGCACATTTTTCTCCCACCTTGATGTGCTCCACAGATTCCTTCATGGGTTTCCCCCATAACTTTCATGTATTCTTCCTTTCCGAGGCACCTTAAAAGCACCTCATCCTTGCTCTTTCGGACCAAATCTTCATTCCACATAAGGTAGTTTAAAGCCATGATTCTGACCTTTTCTCAGAGGGCAAAGTTGGATATCGTAGATAGGTCATGATAGGATTTCTCCAATCATCTTCAGTGATTGTGGCAGAATTGACATCTATCTCCATCCCATCGGCCAATGCAGATGGTAGGCTTTTTCCTATCCTCGATGATTCTTTGTACACAATCTTCTGGCATTTGTACACCTGTTGCCACCTGGGCCAATTCATTGGCTGCAAAATTTTCTTCCCTTGGGATATGTTCCCAAGTGGCTTCTCCAATTCGCAGAAGATTCCTAGCTGCCACCAAGTAACACAAAGAAGGGCTTAGGCACTTGTATTCCCCAGCAATTTGTTTCAGAACCAGCATGGAATCTCCCAGAATTTCCACAGATTGGATTCCTAGTTCTACCAGTATTTCTAAGCCAATGATTAAGGCCTCATATTCTGCCCTGTTGTTGGTGCATTGGAAATCCAATTGGAAAGAGTAGCAGTGTCTGATTCCAAGTGGTTCTTCCAAGACACCCTCGCCTTGGTTACATCGCTTTTGATCCATCAAAGTATAACTTCCAAGGTGCAAGATGAACTGAGTAGATAGGATTGTTGAGGCAGGTGTGAGCTCTGGTCAATAGATCTGCATTTGCTATGTCTAAAGAGTCCATATTTTCAATCTCCTCTCCGGGATGATCTGCTAGGAAGTCTGCCATAGCTTGTCCTTTGACGGCTTTACGAGGAACATATCTGAAGGCAAATTCCATGTCAAGGCCAAGGTCCATTTTCCAATTCTGCTTCTCGGCATTGGTCTTGTTAGCATGTATTTGATCAGATCTGTTTTGGCAATGATATAGATGGTGTATGGCAAGCATGTAATGTCGAGCTTTGATGAAGTACAAGGCTAGGCACAGTCTTTCAATTGCAGAATATTTTCTTTCCACTTCGCCGTGAGTTCGCTTAGGTAATAAACCGCTTTGTTCCTTTCCTTCCTTGTTATCACAACCAATAAACTTCCAATGGATACTCATGCGGATATATAGAGCTTGAGTGGTCTGCCTCTCCTTGGTGGGGACAGAACTGGTGGATTTGAGAGGTAATGCTTGATTTCCTCAAAAGCTTGTTGGTGCTTTGTTCTTCCCACTTAAAGGTTTGTTCTGTTTTAATCTTAACAAAGAAGAGAAAGGTTGGATCTTTCTGCGAATTGGATATAAATTTCCTCAAAAAATTAATTTTTCCTAAGAGACTTTGCAATTCCTTCTTGTTCCTAGGTGGCAAAGCTTCTATGATGGATCTTGCTTTGTTTTTGTCGATCTCTATGCCTCTTTGGTGGACCAAGAATCCTAGGAAATTTCCGCTTGAACTCCAAAACGCACTTCTTTGGGTTCATTTTCGCTTATGTTGCCTCATTCTTAGGAATGCTCTTCTTAGATCCGTCATGTGGTTTCCCTCCTCTGGTGATTTAATCACAACATCATCAATATAAACTTCAGGGAATGTCCAATCATATCGTGGAAAACGAATTCATTGCCCTTTGATAGGTAGCCCGCATTTCTCAAGCCAAAGGGATTACAGTGTATTCAAAAGCACCTATATGCCCCGGACACATGAAGGTCGTCTTGTGGATATCTTCTTCACGCCATCATGATCTGATTGTAATCCGCATTGCCATCCATAAAAGATAGCATCTGGTTGTGGGCAGCTCCATCTACTAGCATATACGCCATTGGCATAGGTACTCATTCTTGGGAGAGGCTTCATTCAGGTTTCTGTAATCCACGCAGATTCTGACTGCCCCAGTTTTCCTTTTTAGAACCGGTACAATGTTAGCTAGCCAATGTCAGCATAGATGGCAGGCCTGATGAATCCTGCCTTGAGCAGCCTTTCTATTTCTTCTTTGACTTTCAGCTGGTCCATGGACATCCTTCTTCCGCCTCGTTTGGCCTGTAGGTATCCTTCTTTGATTGGCGACTTGTGTTCTACCAATTCCCTGTCAATCCTGGCATCTCATGATAATGCCAACAAAACAATCTTTGAATTCTTGTAGAAGTGTAACGAGTTCCTTCTTAAGTGGTTCTTTCAATAGTGCGCTGATAAAGGTACGCCTTGGATCCTCCCCTGTTCCTAAGTTTATTTCCTGCAAAGGATCTTCTACCTCTGGCAGAGAGTCATCCAGTGCGGCTGGTGCAAAATCTAGCACTTCCTCCTGTAGTTCTTCTTCCTCCTGGCTTTCCAGTGCTTTCATGAGTGAATTCTGCCATATTGATGGCTGAATTCTGCCAAAAACTTTCTTTCCTCCCAGTATATCAACAATCTTTTTGTAATGGACCGGATTGTTGCAGCTCGATCCTTTTCTTATTGATTGGGACTAGACATTAGTGCTATGGAAATTTAGGACAAAAGGTCTATTCCAATCCTCCAAGGAATTGGTTAGACCTTCTTCAATGAGTCTGCCGTGACACCATGGGGGCGGCGTTACAGTTGACTCAAAAAGGTGAAGGGACCAAGGTCATCATGATAATACCTTGCCTCACAACACATGGCGAGTAGAAATGGCCGTGGATCGGCCTCTATTATCTCCATGTAGCCTTCTTCATTCCATAAAGCTAACTGTTGATGAAGAGTGGAAGGAACACATAGACTCTGGTGAATCCAGTCTCTGCCAAGTAATGCATTGTAAGTGGTAGAGGTAGTTTCTACCACAAAGAATGCAACCTTCAGCTTCTTGCTTCCTACTATAACATCCACATCTAGGATCCCAAGGGTTTTGGTGATGCCTCCTGCGAAATTGGTGACGGTCAGGCGGGTTGGAATTAAGTCCTTTTCTGTTCTGCCCATTTTACTCAGCATTCTGTGAGGCAGAAGGTTGATGGCTGCACCTCCATCTACCATAGTTTTGGGAATAGGAACACCCCCAAAGTTTGCTGTTATAAACAAGGGTCTGAGGTGGTTTGCCATTTCTTTGGTTGGTTTGGAGAAGCAAAGCTGATCTGTAGCCAACTTGTGGGTTGTTCCTTCTCATGGGACTGCTCGCTTTACGCCTCGCATTTCTTCCGCTCGCCAACCTCGCACTCAAAACTTTCTTGGGAAAATACGTCCTCCGTAGTGCTCTCTGTCCTTCACGCCCAAAACTTTTCTGGCGCATGAACACCATATTGATGCCTAGGTCGACCTTAACAAGTCCTCCACCTCGCACCGAAGGACCTCGGTTTCCTACATCCACTCCGTCCAAAATCCATCATTTCTCTCCTCGTACTCTCCGCCCATTCTCCTAGTTCTTCATTCGAGGAGCGATTCTCGTCATCTGCGCAGATGGTTCATAATCCACACTCCTCTTCATACTCCTCAACCCGCCTACTTGCCCTTCTTCCGAATAGGATCGGTTTTCCTCAGTCGGGAGTTTTAAGTAGATTTTCTTAGGCGAGAATGGATAGAAGGTTTCTTCGAGGATTCGCTCTTTCCAACTTCGTGGTTGAGAGATTGCTTGTTCACTGGGAAATATTTCGGCTCTTTCTTTTTGGGCGAATTGACTGAAGCAAGTATGCTTTTCTCGTTATTGAGGAATGTGCGATCGCCTCTCGAACCTCCTCCTTTGGGTTACCTCCATTGTTGGTTCGCCACTTTTCCCGGCTGAATACCACCGCCTTCAATGATGGTGCTGCAAAGGTTTATCATACAGGGCAACCTTATTGATTTTTCTTCCTGGTACGCCTTAGTCATTCTTCTGCTTGATTGACAGGCCTAGGTAGTTTCACTGTCGGCCTTATCCTGGGCGTGGTTCCAATCTGGTCAAAAACACTTGGAGTGGCAGATCCTGTTTTCAGGTTACCTCCTCGACCTCACACTTGCACCAGTTGCAGTACTATTCCAAATGAAATGGTTGCTTTTGGTCTTTCCATAGTCTCTTTTGAAACTATTCCCGTTCACTGGAGTGACCTCAGTGGTTTCGTCTCCTCTTTCGCTTCCTCGCCAATTTAGGTTGACCATATTAATTTGTGGCGGGAAAAGGATATGTGGTGACGGATGGAGGCACTTTTCGCTAGCTTCAGCCTTCCTGCTGTTATTCCTTCTGTATAACATCTCTGAAAACAACACAACTATTGGTAGAATGATTCCAAGAATTGTGCCATCTGCACATACTGTCTGCCCTTGAGTTCTTCGGTTTGGGCATTCTGTGAGGCATCTCTATTGCTTTCAGCAACATCTCATCAAACAAAGCATCTACTTTGGTCAGATCGAAAGAATATACTTTGTTCTGCATGGGTTTGTTTGGAACGAACCCTCCTGTGAATGGTGGCGGCTTTTGATCCCTTGGAGGCTTTGTAAGGGTTTTACACGGTGATGGGATGCTTTAATTTTGCCATTTCCACAGCAACTTCTCTCTCCTCCGATTCCTCTGCATCTTCTTCTGACTCCACTTCAATCATATGTATTGAGGAAGAAGGGGATTTGTAATACGTGCCTTTGGAAGAGTTTCTCTTCTATTTGTTCCTCTCGAGCAATTCCTCGACTTGTTGCTTTATCTGCCGCTTCTGCCAGATCTCCAAACAACATCCCATCAAATCTTTTCCTCAGAGAAATTTTGAGGCGCCTGAGCCATTTGGATGAAGTGTCTTTCTTCGATGGGGATGCGGCACTTCATTTTGAGCTTCTGAACTGTTTATAAAATCTTGGCAGGTTCATCTTCACTGCTTGAGAGCAAAGAAGGTCATGATGGTGACTTCGGTCAATCTGTAATAGTAGTCATGGAAGACGCTCTCCATTTGCTCCCAAGTCTGAGAATTTGCTGGCAGGTTAGTCTACCAAGTGAAAGCTTGTCCAGAGAGAGAGTTCCCAAAAGTCTTAGCTTTAACAGTGGATTACTCTCTATGGCTATGCATTGGGTGGAAAATGCCTACATGTTCAATGATGAACCATGAGGATCCTCTCCGTTGAATAAAGTGAAGTTTGGTACTTTAAAACACAGGGACAAGGGTATTTGGTCGATATAAGGTGGATATGGCTTCCTATAGGTGGGCCTTTCCCCTCACTGGGCTCCATCATTTCCTGATCATCCTCTGCAATGCCCCACGCATTTAGAGCATTGACGGGAGGAGGTTTTGTCCACTGTCCGCCGCGAGCAAATCCTGTTCAGCCGAGCAAATCCTGGGCCGATACAGAAAATCGTGGTTACGCCTTATATGGTCTAAGCGAGAACTTCTTCCTGTGCTCCTCCCGCCTTCCAGTCTGGTGGTTCCTCCGCTTGCCCCTGCACACGTTATTGGCATAAGGATAGTTTCCCCTCTGCCTCTCCTTCCTCTTGCAGTGGAGGAAATGGATTAGGGTCCATCCTACCTGTAGGGTAATATTGCTGCATGTTCAGCAATTGCCATAGGGAGATCTTGTGGGGCAGCTGTCGCGGAACAAGTCTGCTGGCTGATTCTCGGGACTTGTCTGGCGAGAACTTCGGCGTAGGGCCATACGTTCTTTGCCAGAACAACCACTTCCACGTGTCCACTGGATTTCTCCCGTCGCATCCCGCCACCGCACCAGAGGATTCTCTTGACATGGCCATGCCCATCCCGGTGGGGACCATAGGAAGGTCTAGTTCTTGGACCACCTCATTAGGATTGGAAACAGCCATGGCGGCCTCCCGATCCTTCCCGAATGCTGCTGACCTACCATTGCATCATGGGCTGTCATATTATCTAGGGTCTCTTGGCTCCTTTGTGTTGTGACCTCTTGTCGTAACACGAGTCCTCGAGTTCATCCTTCGAGGGTCTGGACCTCCGCTCCTTCTGTCGCCATGTGAATCCGCATCACTTTCTCGATTCCAATCCTTCCCCGAGGGCCACTTGGTTTATTTCCATGTCGTGGTGTGGGTTCCGAGAAGTTCCATTAAGGCGTGCAAATTGTTTGCCCGCTTTGCGTTCCTCGTGATGGAAGGGCAAAGTTCTCCAACGCTTGAGAACCATAAACCGTCGATAAGTCACTTTCTTTGGTGTGCGGCGTGCCAGCGCTAGCAATAAAAATTCTAGCAGACTTAGTTTGGAGTAGATAACTTGCGCCTAAGTTCTTGATTTACGCAAACAAACGATTGTTAATTTGGGTGAGAATATCTCCCAAGTAAGTTCTTTTCTTGCCTCGGACGGGTGAGGACTTTAACAATTTATCTCAAGATAAGCAATGTTTCCGCGAAATGGTTGATGGGATTTAATCGTTGTGCGACGCTTTTACAAAACTATAACAATAAATACTCATGCTAGAGAGATGAAGATACAATTGGAACTCCATTTCACCTGGATGGGAGGCTCTGTTCTATAAATTTGGCCGATCGAAATGTCCGGATCGAATGTTGACAACTCGATTGCTAAGTTTCAACTTTAAATCGATACCAAAGGTTGAATCTGCAGAGCTTCAATGTACTTTAAGCTTTGTGAAGCTTCAGTGGCGAGAATCTGCGCTTCTGATCTGTAGGCAGTGGCATTCTCGAGGACTTTAGTGGGCTAGAGAGCCTGTGAAATTTGAATGACTTATTTTCTAATCTAAAGTTGGTTTTCACTTGGAATTCAAGTGAGCTTCTGGTTGAGTTGTTTGTTTGTGTCTTGGTTCAATGAGCTTTGGTTGCTTCAGTGTTTTGAAGTCATTTTGAGTTTTGTTTTTGATTGATTTTTTGGTTTTTGAGTGTCCTTTACCCTGTTCACTCCTTCTTATATTTATAGAAAACTGCTTTCTTCCGGAGTAGGGTGATTGTGTTTTTTTATTGGCGCAAAGATATTTTCCCCCCTTTTCCTCTTCTTCTTCAATTTTGGCAGTGTATAGGTTCTCGGATAGGCGATCACTTCCCTGTTTTTCAGCTTGCCTTGTGATATTTTACCCGTGATGGTTAGTTTGATTCTTTTCAGACAGCTCCTTCTTTCCTCGCTTATCCTCTCTCGAGATTTGTAACTTGCTTATCTATCTTGGGAGAATTACCTTCTCAGTAAAGACGGAAAAAATCTCAGATATACACATATAAGGAGGATTTAATCTTGTTCTTCTTGATGTCACGAACCCTTCAAATACTCCTTCTATGGCGATTGCCATTCTTGACTTTCATCCTGATCGCCTTTTGCCGACTTTTCATCCTCACGACTTCCGCCATTCTTGACTTTTTATCCAGAGGCTTTGCCATGTAGGATTGTTCCCTCTTTGGACTCCCTTTCCTATTATGTTGGGCGTGAGGCCCAAATCAGCCTTTATTTGTTCCGATGGGCCTTGGGATGTGTCAATTTTGGCCCAAACAGAACCAAAAGATTTCTAGTGTAATCTTGCATCTATCCTAGGTCTGTTTCTGGCGAATCCCATATGGTTGGATAAAACTTTTTAACCATTTGCCATTGATTGAGGCCGTATGAACTTCTCCATCCCTATCCTGCAACATGTATGCCCCCATTCCGAGGATCGATTGATTATGAAAGGGCCTTCCCATGTAGGCGACTATTTTCCATAACCTTGACCACACGGGTTCCGAGAGAAGCCTGCTCGGACTATCTCCCTTCTTCAAAACTCTTGTCCCGACTCTCTTGTTGTAGGCCCTGATACGACTTGTTTTCTGCCGGAGTTTGTTGAGAGTGTCAACCGTGCACTGCATCCAATCCTCCAGTTCCTAGCAGCATGGCACGGGAGTAGTTCTCTCCTACTAAGTCATGTTGGTGAGCACGAGGACATATCTCCATAGGCGTGCATCATGACCGTAGGTTAACGATAGGGAGTCATGCGCGCTTCTCTTTTGAAGTTCTATATGCCCACGAGTTTCGACTTCTCATGCCATTGTTTGATTCTTCTCAAGCATTTTCTGATAATGTTGATGATCACTTTGTTGCTTGATTACGCATCCATTGGCTTAGGCATAATAAGGAGTGGATTGGAGCGGTCGATTTTGAATGCCTCGCCATGTCGATTTCTCGGATATGAAGGAGGATCCTCTATCGATTGTGATTGATTACGGGATGCCAAATCTTTGGATAATCTGCTTCTATGAAAGTGATGATCTCTTGAGATGTAGTAGATTTAACCCTTAGCTTCCACCCACTTAGTGAAATAATCGTGGCAACAATGATAAAGCAAGATCTTCTGTCACGTCGGATAGATCTTACCAATGAGATCCATTGCCCATCCTCTAAAGGGCCATGGTTTTACCACTGATTCATGAGGCCCAACTGATGGAGCCTGCTGGACTGGGCCGTGTCTTTGACAAGATTCACACCCTTGGAATAGTTAATGCAATCTTTCATCATGGTTGGCCAGAAGTAGCCATATCTCCTAATTAACCAGACACATTTTTCTCCCACCTTGATGTGCTCCATAGATTCCTTCATGGGTTTCCCCATAACTTTCATGTATTCTTTCTTTCAGAGGCACCTTAAAGCACCTCATCCTTGCTCTTTCGGACCAAATCTTCATTCCACATAAGGTAGTTTAAAGCCATGATTCTGACTCTCTTCTCAGAGGGCAAAGTTGGATATCGTAGATAGGTCATGATAGGATTTCTCCAATCATCTTCAGTGATTGTGGCAGAGTTGACATCTATCTCCATCCCCGGCGAACAGATGGTAGGCTTTTTTTCCTATCTGATGATTCTTTGTACACGATCTTACGGGCATTTGTACACTGTTGCCACAGGCCAATTCATTGGCTGCAAAATTTTCTTCCCTTGCAGGATATGTTCCCAAGTGGCTTCTCAATTCATGGAAGATTCCTAGCTGCCACCAAGTAGACAGCGTAAAGAAGGGCTTAGGCACTTGTATTCCCGACAATTTGTTTCAAAACCAGGCATGTAATCTCCCAATTTCCTGATTGGATTCCTAGTTCTACGATTTTCTAAGCCAATGATTAAGGCCTCATATTCCTGCCCTGTTGTTGGTGCATTGGAAATCCAATTGGAAAGAGTAGTAGTGTCTGATTCCAAGTGGTTCTTCCAAGACAATTCATGCCTGAAGTTATATCAGTTTTGATCCATCAAAGTATAACTTCCAAGGTGCAAGATGAGTGAGTAGATAGGATTGTTGAAGGTGTGAGCTCTGGTCAATAGATCTGCATTTGCTATGTCTAAAGAGTCCATATTTTCAATCTCCTCTCGGGATGATCGCTAGGAAATGCCTTACAGCTTGTCCTTTGGCGGCTTTACGAGGAACATATCTGAAGGCAAATTCCGTCAAGGCCAAGGTCCATTTTCCAGTGCCTCTTAGCATTGGCCTTGTTAGCATGTATTTGATCAGATCTGTTTTGGCAATGATATAGATGGTGTATGGCAGCATGTAATGCTGAGCTTTACTGATGAAGTACAAGGCTAGGCAAAGTCTTTCAATTGCAGAATATTTCCTTTCCACTTCAGAGTTACGCTTAGGTAATAAACCGCTGTTCCTTTCCTTCCTTGTTATCCTGAACCAATAAACTTCCAATGGATACTTGATGCAGATATATAGAGCTTGAGTGGTCTGCCTCTCCTTGGTGGGGAGGCAGAACTGGTGGATTTGAGAGGTAATGCTTGATTTCCTCAAAAGCTTGTTGGTGCTGTTCTTCCAACTTAAAGGTTTGTTCCTATTTTAATCTTAACAAAGAAGAGAAAGGCTGGATCTTTCCTGCAGAATTGGATATAAATCTCCTCAAAAAATTAATTTTTCCTAAGAGACTTTGCAATTCCTTCTTGTTCCTAGGTGGCAAAGCTTCTATGATGGATCTTGCTTTGTTTTTGTCGATCTCTATGCCTCTTTGGTGGACCAAGAATCCTAGGAAATTTCCCGCTTGAACTCCAAAAACGCACTTCTTTGGGTTCATTTTCAGTTTATGTTGCCTCATTCTTAGGAATGCTCTTCTTAGATCTCATGTGGTTTCCCTCCTCTAGTGATTTAATCACAACATCATCAATATAAACTTCCAGGGAATGTCCAATCATATCGTGGAAAACAGAATTCATTGCCCTTTGATAGGTAGCCCCTGCATTTCTCAAGCCAAAAGGCATTACAGTGTATTCAAAAGCACCTATATGCCATGGACACATGAAGGCTGTCTTGTGGATATCTTCTTCTCCATCATGATCTGATTGTAACCTGCGTTACCATCCATAAAAGATAGCATCCGTTGTGCAGCTCCATCTACTAGCATGTCTGCCATTGGCATAGGGTACTCATCCTTAGGAGAGCTTCATTCAGAGTTTCTATAATCCACATGATTACTGCCCTTTTCCTTTTAGAAGTACAATGTTAGCTAGCCAATCGGCATAGATGGCGGGCTGATGAATCTGCCTTGAGCAGCCTTTCTATTTCTTCTTTGACTTTTAGTTCTGTGTCCATGGACATCCTTCTTCACCTGCTTGGCCAGGTAGGTATCCCTCTTTGATTGGCACTTGTGTTCTACCAATTCCACTGTCTAATCCTGGCATCTCATGATAATGCCAAGCAAAACAATCTTTGAACTCTTGTAGAAGTGTAACGAGTTCATTCTTAAGTGGCTCTCTCAATAGTGCGCTGATAAAGGTAGACCTTGGATCCTCCCACTGTTCCTAAGTTTATTTCTGCAAAGGATCTTCTACCTCGCAGAGTCATCCAGGTCGGTGGTGCAAAATCTAGCACTTCCTCCCGTAGTTCCTCTTCCTCCGGCTTTCCGTGCTTTCATGAGTGAATTACGCCATATTGATGGCTGAATCTGCGCAAAAACTTTCTTTCCTCCCAGTATATCAACAATCTTTTTGTAATGGACCGGATTGTTGCAGGCTCGATCCTTTTCTTGTTGATTGGGACTAGACATTAGTGCTATGGAAATTTAGAACAAAAGGTCTGTTCCAATCCTCCAAGGAATTGGTTAGACCTTCTTCAATGAGCCTCTGGGCCGTGACACCATGGGGCGGCCGTTCTGGTTGACTCCAAAGAAGGTGAAAGGACCAAGGTCATCATGATAATACCTTACCTCACAACACATGGCAGGAAGGTAGAAATGGCCGTGGATCGGCCTCTATTATCTCCATGTAGCCTTCTTCATTCCATAAAGCTAACGTTGATGAAGAGTGTAAGGAACACATAGACTCGGTGAATCCACTACGCCAAGCAATGCATTGTAAGTGGTAGAGTAGTTTCTACCACAAAGAATGCAACCTTGACTTCTTGCTTCCTACTAAAACATCCACATCTAGGATCCCAAGGGTTTTGGTGATGCCTCCTGCGAAATTGGTGACGGTCGGTGGGTTGGAATTAAATCCTTTTACTGCCCATTTTGCTCATTCTGTGAGGCGAGAAGGTTGATGGCTGCACCTCCATCTACCATAGTTTTGGGAATAGGAACACCCCCAAAGTTTGCTTTGTTATAAACAAGGGTCGAGGTGGTTTGCCATTTCTTTGCTTGGTTTGGAGAAGCAAAGTTGATCTGTAGCCAACTTGTGGGTTGTTCCTTCTGTCATGGGTGTCTGTTTGTCTCGCCCTTCTTCCGCCTCGCCAACTTTGCATTCAAAACTTTCTTGGGAAAATCGTCTCGAATCCCGAGTGCTCTTCCTTCTGCCCAAAACTTTTCTCGGCGAATGAACACCATATTGATGCCTAGGTCGACCGTAACAAGTCCTCCAATGCACGCAAAGGCCTCGGTTCGCATCCAATTCTCCGTCATAATCCACTCTTCTTCATATTCCTCAACCCGCTCCTTGCCCTTCTTCGGAATAGGATCGGTTTTTCTCTCAGGTCGGGAGTTTTAAGTAGATTTTCGAGGCGAGGCGAGAATGGATAGAAGGTTTCTTTGAGGATTCGCTTCTTTCAACTTCGTGGTTGAGAGATTGCTTGTTCATGCTGGGAAATATTTACGCTCTTTCCCTTTTTTGAGAATTGGCCTCTGAAGCACTGTATGCGTTTTCTCGTTATTGAGGAATGTGCGATCTTGTCTCGAACCCTCCTCCTTTGGGTTCTTGCGGCTCCATTGTTGATCCGCCACTTTTCCCGGCTGAATACCACACGCTTCAATGATGGCGCCAAAGGTTTATCATACAGGGCAACCTTATTGATTTTTCTTCATTGGTGCCTTAGTCATTATCTCACCGGATTGACAGGGCCTAGGTAGTTTCTCTGTCGGCCTTATCTCGGGCGTGGTTCCAATCCGTCAAAAACACTTGGAGTGGGAGATCCTGTTTTCGGGGTTACTTCCAAACCTTCACACTTGCACTGCTGCAGAGCACTATTCCGGTGAAATGGTTGCTTTTGGTCTTTCCATAGTCTCCTTTGAAACCATTCTCGCTTCTACTAAAGTCACCTCTGTAGCTTTCCCTCTTTCGCTCTGGCCAATTTAGGTTGACCATATTAATTTGTGGCGGAAAAGGATCTGTGGTGACGGATGGAGGCTTTTCTGCTAGCTTCACCTTCCTATTATTCCTTCTCAGTATAACATCTCTGAAAACAACACAACTATTGGTAGAATGATTCCAAGAATTGTGTCATCTGCAATACTGTCTGCCCTTGAGTTCTTCTGGTTTGGGCATTCTGTGAGGCGTCTCTATTGCTTTCTGTAGCAACATTTCATCAAACAAAGCATCTACTTTGGTCAGATCGAAAGAATATACTTTGTTCTGCATGGGTTTGTTTGGAACGAACCCTCCTGTGAATGGTGGCGGCTTTTGATCCCTTGGAGGCTTTGTAAGGGTTTTACAACTGATGGGATGCTTTAATTTTGCCATTTCCGCAACTGCAACCTCTCTCTCCTCCGATTCCTCTGCATCTTCTTCTGGCTCCACTTCAATCATATGTATTGAGGAAGAAGGATTTGTAATACGTGCCTTTGGAAGAGTTTCTCTTCTGTTGTTCCTCTCTGAGCAATTCCTCGTACTTTTTTATCTGCGAGTTCGCGATCTCCAAACAACATCTCATCAAATCTTTTCCTCAAAGAAATTTTGAGGGCAGCCTGAGCCATTTGGATGAAGTGTCTTTCTTGATGGGGATTCACTTCATTTTGAGCTTCTGAACTGTTTATAAAGTCTTGGGCAGTGTTCATCTTCACTCTTGAAAGCGGCAAGGTCACGATGATGACTTCGTGAATCTGTAATAGTAGTCATGGAAGACGCTCTCCATTTGCTCCCAAGTCTGAATAGAATTTGCTGGCAGGTTAGTGTACCAAGTGAAAGCTTGTCCAGAGAGAGAGTTCCCAAAAAGTCTTAGCTTTAACAGTGGGTTATTCTCTATGGCTATGCATTGGGTGGAAAATCTGCCTACATGCTCAACTGATGAAGCATGAGGATCCTCTCCGTTGAATAAAGTGAAGTTTGGTACTTTAAAACCTGGGGACAAGGGTATCTGATCGATATAAGGTGGATATGGCTTCCTATAGGTGGGCCTTTCTCCCCTCCCGGCTTCAGGCTCCATCATTTCCCTGATCATCCTCTCAGTAATGCCCCCACGTCATTTAGAGCATTAACGGGAGAGGGTTTTGTCCCTATTCGCCGAGCAAATCCGCTGCCGAGCAAATCGTGGTTCTCGCCCTATTTGGTCTAGGCGAACTTCTTCCCCGTGCTCCTCCGCTCTTCCAGTCCCGGGTGGTTCCTCCAGTTTGCCCCACCTGCTTTCGCTGTATTGGCATAAGGGTAGTTTCCCTCTGCCTCTCCTTCCTCTTGCAGTGGAGGGAATGGATTGGGGTCCATCCTTACGGGCATGTAGGGCAATATTGCTTTTTGCCTCTGGCAGAATTTCCATAGGGAGATCTTGTGGGCCGCTTGCTGCGAACAAGTTAGGTTACAAGCTACTGCGGGACTTGTCCGGCGCAGAGCTTATGGCCGTATTGGGGTCACACGCTTCTTGGACAGGAACAACCACTTCCTGTGTCGGCTGGATTTCTCCCGCTCGTATTCCGGCTACCAGTGCATCGAGAGGATTCTCTTGATATGGCCATGCCAATCTCGGTGGGGGACCATAGGAAGGTCTAGTTCTTTGGACCACCTCATCGATTGGGAATTCGCCATGGCGGCACCTCCTGGTCCTTCCCGAATTGTTGACTGCCATTGCATCATGGGCATCATATTATTTAGGTATCTTGGCTCCTTTGTGTTGTGACCTCTTGCCAGTAATACGATTCCTCAGACGTTTATCCTTCGAGCCGGCCCCGACCTCCGCTTCTGTGGCCGCCATGTGCTTGAATGCCGGGCATCACTTTCTTCCGATTCCATCCTTCCCGAGGCCACTTGGTTTATGTCCATGTCGTGGTGTGGGTTAAGTTAGAGCTTCCGTATTCATGGGTGGTAAAGAACAATGTATACTTGAGAAGTCCCATTTGGCGTGCCAAATTGTTTAACCGCTTTTGCGTTTACTCCTGTGACGGAAGGGCAAAGTTCTCAACGCTTTGAGAACCATAAATCGGTCAACAAGTCGCTTTCTTTGGTGTCTGCGTGCCATTTGCTAGTAATAAAAAGTCTAGCGGACTTAGTTTGGAATGGATAACTTGCGCCCAAATTACCGATTTCGCAAACAAACGATTGTGAATTTGGGTGAGAAATATCTCCCAAGTAAGTTATTTTCTTGCCTCGGATCGTGAGGACTTTAACAATTTATCTCGATAACGAGACTGCTCGCGAATGGTTGATGGGATTTAAAGCTGCGTAAGCGCCTTTTACAAAACTATAACAATAAATACTCATGCTAGAGAGATGAAGATACAGTTGGAACTCCATTTCGTCGAGATGGAAGGTTCTGCTGGATGAAAATGCGGCCGGATCGAGACGCTTTGGATGGACCGTTGACAACTCGATTGCTAAGCTTCAACTATAAATCGATACCAAAGGTTGATTCTGGCAGAGCTTCAATGTACCTTAAGCTTTTGTGAAGCTTCGAGGGGCGCGGCTTCTTGATCTGAAAGTAAGTGGTGTTCTCGAGGACTTTAGTGGGTTAGAGACTTGCACTGTGAAATTTGTTGTGAAATTTGTTGAGGTTTTTGTGTGTTTGTGTTGGTGTCTTGGCTCAATGAGCTTTGGTTGCTTCAGTGTTTTGAAGGTTTTTTGAGATCAAGTGATCGTTTTGAGTTTTTGTTTTTGATTGATTTTTTTGGTTGTTTTTTCGAGTGTCTTTTACCCTGTTCACCCCTTCTTGTATTTATAGTAAACTGTTTCTTCTTTGTAGTAGGGTGATTGTGTTTATTTATTGGGCGGCAAAGATATTTCCCCCCTTTTCCTCTTCTTCTTCAGTTTTGGCAGATAGGCTCTCGATAGGCAATCACTTCCCTGATTTTCTTGAAAAGGAACCTAATCTCTTTCCCAATTTCTACTGCCCCTTGTGATATTTTACCCGTGATGGTTAGTTTGATTCCTTTTCGGACAGCTCCCGCTTCCTGCTTATCCCTCTCTGAGATTGTAACTTGCTTATCTCCTTGGGAGAATTACCTTCTTTGTAAAAGCAGAAGAAAAATCTCGAATATACATATATAAGGGATTTAATCTTGGTTCTTGAATCAACTTGATGTCACGAACCCTTCAATCACTTCTTCTATGGCATTGCCATTGCGACTCCGTCATTCTTGACTTTTTCATCCCGAGGTTGCCATTGTCGACTTTTTATCCCAGAGGTTGCCACGTGGAATTGTTCCTTCTTCGGACTCCCTCTTCCTATTATGTTGGGCCTGTGAGGCCCAAATCACTGTTTGCTCATGAGCCTTGGCCGGACTCTTACAGTTTTGGGCTTCCATCTTTTAATTTGGATGTGTCAATTTTTGGCCCAAACAGATGTTATGTACATTATCAATGAATGTATTGAACAAATAAAACTCAAAATTTACTAATAATAAGATATACATATGATGAAATATAAGTGGTATGTAATGCGCATTAATGAAAAATTTGAAAATAAAATGTTAATTAGAATGAATAAACCATGCATAAATCCATAGTTTGTTTAAACATTGTATTACAATTTAGATAAGTGTCCATCTACATAAATGAAGAGCTCCAATGAGGTTCAAACAATGAGGAACAACCATCTAGATTTATACAATAGTCATACCAAGTCATGTAACCCAAGCAGTTTGTAAGCCATGTTTGAACATGGTGCACATAGGTCTCTCTTGAGCTCCCTATTGTCCTCTCATATATGGGATAGTTAGGATTAACCAACTAGTAGGTTCATAATTTTTTTTATCATCTTGAGCTCCATAACTAGTTCTACTATAATTAGACATGACATAAACATAGACATCATAAGATTCATTTGAGTTAGTACTAGGTCTAGTTCCTATGTTCATAGATCCAAAACTGATCGCCATGTCCTCTTCAGATGATTGGATGTATATGGGCAGTGGACTGTGCATAGATTCTTCATATTAATAAATTATAGGATTTTGGGTAAGGATTAACTATTTTTGGGTTTCAATTTGCTTCAATTCCCTTCAAAACTTCTGAATTTTTTTGGGGTTTTGTTATGGGTATCGGGAAATATCGGGGATATATCGTTGATACAGAGGAAGATATGGCCTTACCCCCCAGTATTGATGTCGATAGTTGAAAATACTGATATATCGGCAGATTCATTGGTTATGAGAGAATATGATTTCGGATTTTGAGATGGGGCCCACTTATTTTTTCATTCCTGATTGCAAGTAAATGCAGGGGAAGTCAAGAATGAAAATAATTCTCTTTCCTCCCATACCCATTATTGATACGTAAACATGCTCTCTAACCCGTTTATTAAATGGGTCGTGTCACGGGTTGTGTCAACCCGTGAAAAAATAAAGAGAAATGTAGAGTTTAACACGTACACAAGGGGTTTTGAACTTCCACCACCCTCATTCATCTCCAACACTTTATCTACCATGCTATATACTATGCCTTTTGATATTTATAATGTTTCTTGTTCTTCTTTTATTTTCCATCTATCTTCTCCTCTCTTTTTTTTTCTTTTTTTTCCTTCTCTTTAGTTTTCTCTCATCTCTGCTTTTTTACTTTCTTTTCATTCTCTTTAGTTTTCTCTCCTCTGTTTTTATTTATTTTTTATTTCTTTCCTTCTCTCTTCTCTCCTCTCTCTTTGTCTCTAATTTCTTTTTCTTTTCCTTCTCTCTTCTCTCCTCTCTCTATCTTTTTTTTTCTTATATTTTCTCTCCTCTCTCCTTTTTTTTATTAAAATTTTTTCAGTTGTGAGTTTTGTAACATGCATGTTATTATTTATTTGGGGTGGTTGCGGTTGATTACATAATTAGCGATTTAAAACCGCAAGTTCTCAAGCATTCACAAAAATATAAATTCACAACCTAAATAAATAAATACACAATCTCAATTTCTCAAGCATATATAAATTCACAATCTCTTTAACTTCTCAAGCATTCACAACCTAAGAAAATTAAAGTTACAATTCCAAGCATTCCAATTAAAGTTAAACTTCTCAAGCATTCCAATTTCAAATCCTTTAAAGTTACAAACCAAAAGAAAAATGCAAAGCAAAATAAATTAAAGTTACAACCAAAAAGAAAAATCAAATTCAAAGTTAATTAAAGTTACAAACTAAAAGGAAAATGCAATGCACCAATGTTACAAACTCAAGTGTTAGTGGTGAGTGGATTTGAAGAACCCCGTTGTATTGTTTGAGCACTAATGTTATCTACAAATAAAACAACATAGTTTAGTACATTTTATTATAAGAAGAAGCATAAATAACATTAGCATAAATAAACTAATTACTTACAAGTTGTCATATGTTTCATTTCCTTGTAGAATTCAATCTCATCATCCGTGCGGCTATACTTTGCGGTTTGCGGTAACATTAAGTTTTGAAAATCAAATACCACAACCGCAACCGCAAATGCGGTTCGGTTTACCGCGATTACGGTTTCATTGCGGTAAATTGTCGGTTGGTTTTGCGGTTTTCGATTTAAAATGCCACCCCTATTATTTATGAACCCGTTACGACTCGAAACTTCGCACGATAAAAGATGACCCGAACCCGACACGACATGTTTATTAAATGGTTTGAGTTGGTTGAGCATTCTTGACACGTTTATTATTCTTGACATATTTATTATTACGACACGACACGATTCATAGCCAGCTCAGGTGTGTGTATAGATATACTAGGGTTAAGTATTAAGTTGGATGACTTTTTTGTCTTTTTACACAATAATAAAATATACAGCAATGATTTAAGTATTGAGTGAAATAAGAGAAGTATAGGGGGTAAATAAAAAATCTCGGTTTTTATCCCTAAATAATCTTTAAAATCCCAATTGAACATTTCCGTCAAATTCTCCTATTAATCCAGTTTTACAGTGAACCTAGCTGCTCACAGCTTTCGCACTCACGAAAATGGCGACTCGGTTACAGAAGATCGAAGGAGATGAGTCTGTACTGTTGCGCGTAACTCATTCGAACCTCAAGACCTTCTCCGCCGATATCCGCTTCTCCCTCCAGAGCTCTGTGGAGTCCGTCAAGGACAAGCTATGGCGTAAATGCGGCACTTCTGTAGATTCCATGTCGCTCCACCTCTACGACGACTCCAACACCCAAGTCTCCATTTTGGACGACAACTCCAAGCCCCTAGGCTTCTATTCCCCTCACGACGGGTCAGTACACACAAACACAAACACACAAACACACTCTCTCTCTCTCTCTCTCTCTCTCTCTCTCTCTCTTGTGTTATTTGTGAGTTTTGATTTGGTTGAATTTGTGATTTTTGTTGATGATTTGTGTTTGAAATCGAAAGCTACCGGCTACATGTTATAGATCTGGACCCTTCATCAGTGACCTCTGGTGGCTGGCTTGAGGACACATCGTTGGTGGAGAAGTACACTATTTCTCAAGAAGCTTATGAGAAACGAGATGGTAAGTTACGCAATATATTGTTGTGTGTATAGTTCTTGTAAAGTGTATTTAGTTCAATATGTTTTGTCTTTGAAATCACATTTTTGTGGTTTGTTTCAGGGACTTTTAGAAAATTCAAGGACAAATTGGCATCTCATAACCCATCAACTGTTGAGAATAAAGTAAGCATCACCTATGTTATTTATTCCTTTAAGATGCATTTTGACTGTCAAATCAAATGACACGCCATTGCTTCTACCGGTCCATGCTGATCATGAATTAAATTGAGAAACTTTTGTTGTTAGCTTTGCATGTGGAAGTGACTTGAGATGTTCATAAGTTTGTAGACTGAAATTTTGTTTGCAGATACCAGAGAACTATATGGAAGATCTCCATGTGAATATCAAGGTGTGCTTCCTCTTTCCTTTTTCCTATCTTCTTTTGTTTAAGTATTAGTGGTTCTTGGGTCACAAGCATAAACCACAAGGCTCAGTCTGTTATGTTAAACAGTTTTACAGTGGTTTATGTGTACTACTGACTTAGTTAGCATTGTGGCACATACACAGACTACAAGAATGACATAATTATTTGTCTAATCTTTTTATGATCTGAAGGTTTTAAAGTTTGTAGCATTTAAATTTCCACGAAATAATATAGGGTGTTGTGTCATTAAGTGGTGATTGTTCCTTACCTTGTTGGTTTCAAGCATTTAGTTGGATTACTTTCCATTCCAGTTGCAGTTGGCATTTTCTTCAGCATTCATGATGGCACTTGAACTGTAATTTTATATGAATATATGTTGATATCGTTTTTCTTTACTTCCTTGTGTTTTGTGTAGGAGTTGAGAGCATTCTTGGTTTTCCAAATCTTCCTCATATTTGTTAACTAGCATTTTCTTTTCTTGTTTATTGTGAAACAATATTCATGATTGGCTCAGTTCTCCTACTTATATGCTGAAGGTAGGAGATAGATGTGAAGTTCAACCAGGGGATAAAAGAGGTGTTGTTAAATATGTTGGTCGGGCAGAATCTCTGGCTCCTGGTTTCTGGATTGGAGTTCAATATGATGAACCATTGGGAAAGCATGATGGCATGTAAGTGAGCTCCTGACTCATATGATGTTTTTTTGGTATGTCGTGTGCCAATAATAAATTCTTGGTTTTTTTGTTTCTAAGATTGATGAATATTGAATATCCTTCCCTCTGAAATTCTGCATATACAACCTTATATTTCTTGAAATTGGTGTCCATTACAGTGTTGGTGATCTTTGGTATGTTACTAAATCCTATGGAACCAAAATTCTTTCATGTTGTGATTTTGCTATACCATGAGTAGACATTTTGAATTGCCTATTTTAATTTTGCATTCCTGTTTTCTGCATATTATTTGGTTGAGATTCCTCTTCTTCATATTATAGGGTGAAAGGAACACGATATTTCAATTGCCCCCCACTTCATGGTGGAATGGTACGGCCAGACAAAGTAAAGGTTTGTATGCATTTGTATGCTGGAAATACTTCAAAATGTTTTTTTTTTCTTTCTGATTTTCCTATAAAGATGTGGAGTATATTATTGTTTGGTTCCATTGGCTGTTTGACAAGGAACATGAATGTGTTTTTTAAACTTTAGGCAAAAAGTCATGTTTGATCCCTGTAGTTTGCCACTTTAACCACTTTAGTCCCTGTGGTTTCAATTTGATCAATTTTGTCCATGTACTTTCAATTTCGAGCAATTTAAGGACAAAAGTGAGTTTCTGTCAAATGTATGTAACTTCTGTTAGTTTTTTGTCACGTGCCCCCCACGTGGAGGGGCAATTTTGTCCAATTGTGGTATTTCAACCAACAAAACAATAGTTTGTGGCTCACCTTTGAGCCCTGGATAGGCTGAACTGAAAGTTAGCTTATATCCTTGGTAGTTTTGTTTAGAGGGACTCGTAACTTTCATAGTACAGGGACCTGTTGCAAAAGTATGATAAATGAAATCTGTCAATGATTTAAGGTAAAATTCGTTGCATGAACCTCTCTCATATTTGACAATTTAACCTAGGTGTGATTGTATTTCAATAACATTTTTATGACTTATAAGTTATACCGTTATACATAAGAAGAAGAACCCCAGGTTAAAGCGCAGAGTCAGCTTAGGAATTATTCCTCAATGATGACATGGTAAATTGCAAATTGTGGAGTCAGCATTGGCCGTTAAATGCAATTGGATTCCTCTGTATCTTACAAATTGTGATGTACCATTCTGGTGCAAATTCCGTTTCCATCTGAAGCGTTTTATGTTAAATGAAATTGTTTGTGATGACCTAATTGAAAGCGTTTGTTTATGGAGTGGCCATTGTGTATTTCCTGCATGACTTCTTCATGGAGTTGACTAATGTGACTAATTAAATTTCAGGTTGGTGACTATCCTGAACGAGATCCATTCGAGGAGGATGAAATTTAAGCAGGTCTTAGAGAGAGTACGTATGTACTTCATGATTCTACGTAACCTTTTTGGGGAAATCACCCTGAAGTTTCCTTAATTTGTTCAAATTGTAATATTATTGGGAGGGAGTTAAAGAGGAACTGTGTTTGACTATGCTAGCCTTGGTCATATGCTTAGCAGCTAGTTGAGAGGAAACCATGGGAAAAAAGAGAGTGAAGAAACAATGATGATGTTGAGATCCTTCTTATTGGGTTTTGTTCTTATTTTGTTTGTGTCTAGTTATTCCCTTCTACAAGAGAAAGAAGTTAAAGAATCAAGGTGCAGTAATTGAGGTCTTCCTGAAGAAGTGAAATTTGTAACAAAAAAAGTGGAGTAAATTGGACAAGAAACCATTCTATAGGAAATCTATAAAGTGATGGGTAACAAAAGAACTGTACATTATCGAGTCATATATTCGTGTTTGTTCAGTTTGTCACAAATAAATGACTTGCAAGTCACATGACAACTGCTCAATCAATCTAATGTCAACATGTAGTTCTCTAGTTCAACGTATGTGAATGCATTCGAAAAATCATGTGCGCATGGAAGTGGACGTTGTTAGAATTTGATATACATTACTGGCTCATTTCTTAACAATTTAACTCTTCGGACCGGTTGTCTAACACAATAATGAATCACATGTAATCTAACTTACTCGACTTATTTATGCATTTTGTGTTCCAGAACATGTACAAAATGTAAGGGTGGCATTTTAGACCGAAAAATAGAAAAATCGCAAAAATCAACCGACAATTTACCGCAATGGAATTGCAATAACGGGAAACCGAACTGCATTTGTGGTATGAAGAACCGAACCGTATTTGCAGTTGCAGTTATAGTATTTGATTTTCAAAACTTACGGTTATCGCAAACCGCAACTATATTTTTTATTATAAAAAAATTGCATTTTGTAGATAGCATTGGTGCTCAAACAACACAATGGGGTCCTTCAAATCCACTTACCACCATCAACACTTGAATTTGTAACTTTAGTTTGTAACATTGGTGCATTGCATTTTCCTTTTAGTTTGTAACTTTAACTAACTTTGAATTGGATTTTTCCTTTGGGTTGTAACTTTAATTCATTTTGCATCGCATTTTCCTTTTGGTTTGTAACTTTAAAAGATTTGGAATTGGAATGCTTAAGAAGTTAAGGTTGTGAATGCTTGAGAAGTTTAACTTTAATTGAAATGCTTGTAACTTTAATTTTCTTTAGGTTGTAAATACTTGAGAAGTTGAGGAGGTTGTGAATTTATATATACTTGAGAAGTTGAAGTTGTGAATTTATATTTTTGGGTTAAAGTATGCTTGAACTCAAAAGGTTTCAAAAGAAGCATAAAAATTAGGCCTAAATGTAGAAGATTGGATTTTTATGACATAAAAAGATTTGCAATTTTAAACCGCTAATTCAAGGTAACCGACCGCTTTTTGCGGTTTCAAAAATCGTCATACCGCAAATAGTCGATCGGTTTGTGATTTGAGTAAAAAGTTGTGGTTACCGAACCGCAACCACCCCTAATAAAATGTGCAACATGTCTTGAATATTTGCGCATAATTACTGTAGCAAAATATTTCTCCATGGGTGTCTCTAAACACTCAATGCTACTTTGGTCTTTGATGGCAGCAAACCGAAACCAACTTAAAAAAAGGAAAAAATAAACATGCAACTCTTTTTCTGAGCAACTCCACCCATCGCCCTTAGCCATGGCAAGGGGGGAGCTAGGGCAGCCACTATTCACGTGAATAGTGGTTGCCCTTGCAAAATTAAATTTTGTGTTTCCACCCATTGCCCTAGATAAGGCGATTACTATTCACTTTTTTTGTTTTATTCACAATTTTATTTACCTTAATAATTAATGTGGATAATATTTTCGGATAAGATTTACGGGTTCCTACGTGTCAAGACTATTCATAATCGGATAAAATTTCGGGATAAGATTTTTTGGTTCAAATTTCGGATGAATTTCAAAATTCAAATTTCAGATAAATTTTTGGGTTCAAATTTCGAATGAATTTCAAAATTCAAATTTCGGATGAATTTCAAAAATCAAATTTCAGATACATTTGGGTTCAAATTTCGGATGAATTTCAAAATTCAAATTTCAGATAAAATTGGGTTCAAATTTCGGATGAATTTCAAATTTCAGATAAGATTTTCATCCAATCAAATCAAGCCACGTGGCATCTTTATCTTGCCAAATTTTTCTATAAAACCAAAGGCTCACCTCATACCTCTCACACCACATCTTTCAATATTTTCATTTCTTAGAGTTTAGAATTCATACTCCATTCATTCTCAATGGAAGAATATAGGAGATGCTTGGAGAGGCATGAGAGAGAAAGAAAGGAGAGAAACCGTAGAGCCGATGAAATCAATGAGTTGCAGAGGCAAGTTGATGAACAAGTTCTCATAGCAGTGGCAATGGAAGAGGAAGAGAACCAAGGTCGCCGTGGTTCACAAGTCGGCCGTCGCCGGAATGTGGACAGACATAGGCATTCTCGGGGTAAGAATCTTTTGGAAGATTATTTTATCCCAACTGCTTTGTACTCTGATGTTGATTTTCGAAGGCGATTTAGAATGCAACCCCACTTGTTCAATAAAATCATGCATGATATTTGCAATTATGATGCATACTTTGTTCAAAAGTGTGATGCTACTGGGGTTTTGGGCCTTCTGAGCAAAGCTTACAATTATACGCATGTTGGCGTATGGAGCATCTGCTGATCAGTGGATGAGGTTGTCCGAATGGGAAGTCCACTACGTTGGAGGCTTTGGTAAGATTTTGTGATGCAATTGAAAACACAGACACTAGGGACTACTGCGTAGACCTACTCCTAGGGACCTCCAACGGCTTCTACAAAAAGCCGAAGCTCGAGGATTTTCAGGAATGATTGGTAGCATCGACTGCATGCATTGGCAATGGAAGAATTGCCAACTGCCTGGGCAAGGTGATTACGGAAATAGGAAAGGCACAAAAAGTATCATCCTGGAAGCCGTTGCTGGCTTCGACACATGGGTTTGGCATGCTTTCTTTGGAGTTGCCGGAGCCCAAAATGACCTCAACGTCCTGGGTCAATCTCCGGTCTTCAACGATGTTTTGAGCGGCCAAGGCCCCAATATTACCTATGAAGTCAACAATACAGTCTACCAGACGGGGTATTATCTAGCTGACGGTATCTACCCAAGGTGGACCACATTTGTCAAATCCATTCCGAATCCCCGATCCCATAAGCAAAAATTATTTGCTACTTATCAAGAAGGATACAAGAAAGATGTCGAAAGGTGTTTTGGCATCCTTCAAGCTCGATGGTTGATTGTCCGAGGTGCAGCCCGTATGTTTGATGAGGAGATCCTCCGGAGCATTATGATGACTTGCATCATCCTTCATAATATGATTGTGGAGGATGAGTGCGATTATGATCTTTGGAGAGGTCTATGAACCGGATCCAATAAACACGGCCTTGACCGGATTTATGAAAGGCCCATGGGGCCAAATGGAGAACCGTTTGAGCCGGAACCGTTGGTGAGGGACGATCGTATGATGACCCGGATGATAGATCGATATACAGAGATGCAATCTTTGTATATTCATGAAAGCCGTCAACTTGACTTGATAGAGCATTTATGGACGGTGAAAGGAATGAAGATGAATGATGGAACATAGATGCTTTGGTTATGTTTTAGGCCTTATGTTTTGGTTGTGTTGTTTAGTATTGCTTATGGTTTGGTTGTGTTGTTTTTTTATTTATTATTGTGCCTTGTTTGTAGTTTTTGTTTTGATTTTAATTATGTTTTGTTTGATGTATGGAATATGTTGAATAAAATTGTCTTTTATTGAAGGCTTTGTTTATTAAATAAAGAAATCCAATACAAGTCATTAAGAATTACTACTACTAAAATAAAAAACATGAAGTACACCAACTTTAATAGAAAACAAGAAAATTAAAAATACATAAAAGGTATGCCAACTAATTTAATGGTTTTGATCATTTAACCAATCCGTGTTGCTAGGCCCATCATCCTGGAAAAGTCTTCTTCTCATAACATCCCTTCGTTCTAGCTTCCAATATTGTTTTGTATCAGGGGACATATGGCTTGTATCCATCGCCATAGTTTCCCGATCCGTCTTCTCCATATCTTTTTTGCGCAAATACTCCTTTTCTCGTGCACACTCGGCTTGAATTGCCACCTCCATATCTTGGCGTTTTTGCTCCAATTCAATTTTTATGCCGTTTTGCTTTGCAATTTCCTCCAAAAACTTTGAATTATGATTGCTTGAATTACCCGTTTTCTTTGCCTTCGCAGCCTTTCGGCCAATGGGCCTCGGTTCCTTTTGGATGGGTGAGTCTTCACTCATAGGGGAATCGAGAGGTGAATCCGATGTCGTTGCATCACGGAGAGGCGTCTCGTTTAACACAACGTCGGGACCCGTTAGAATAATATTGAAGCGTTCTGATTTCACCACCTCCCAACATTCATGATGGGTGAATTTTTTTTTGCCACCCCCGGTTGCACCGAACCACATCTGTGCTTGGATGAGCTATTTAACAAAAAAATAGAAATGCAATAACTATTTAAAATATATTGGATATGCAAGTAACAAAATAAAAATAATGGAAATGCAATTAACCTTACAAATAAATTGGAAGTGCAAGAAATATGAAGAAACAATTGGAAATGCAATAAATATTAACAACATATTGAAAATGCAAGAAATATTAACAAAATATTTGAAATGCAATAAATATTAACAACATATTGAAAATGCAAGAAATATTAACAAAATATTTCAAATGCAAGAAATATTAACAAAATATTTGAAATGCAAGAAATATTAACAAAATATTGACAATGCAATAAATATTAACAACATATATATATTAGGACATTAAACTTAATGATTACGAAAATTACAAAATACTTACCTCGTTAGTACGATTTTCCCCACTTCTATACAAGTTCATCGCTTTTGCCAAGGCATCTCTCCATTTTGCCATCTCTTTGTTGAGAAGTTTCCACCTACTCGACAATGCCATTTCCGTACGAGTGAGTCGAATTTTTCTAAAATTCGGCATGAATTTTTTTCCACATATGGAAAAATTTCATCTCATTGCCTGACAAGGGACAATGACAAACTCGGAGCCAAGCCTCACACAAAGAAACATCTTACATGGTGCTCCACGCCCCTCCGGTTTCAATAGAAGAAGCCATAAAAATAAAAACTAAAATTACAAGGTGAAAGAGATGAAAATGTTGAGTGAAGAGTGAAAAATATGTTGAGTAATTGTAGAAGTAGAATAAAATGTATGAGAATTGGTGTTGAAAGTGAAGGGTATTTATAGGAAAAAAAATCAAAATTTTTTAGGATTTTTTAGTATTTTTTTAAAAAAAATTTCGATTTTTTTTCATAATTTTATTGTCCAAAAATCGCCATCCGTTGGATTAACATTTGGAATCAAATCGGAGCGCTGGGGGAGTGCCACGTGGCTTCCACCCGTTGTGGTGGCGTCGCTGGCGTCGGCGCCGCGAGTTCAAATTTTACCGTTGGCGCGTGCAGCGCGCCAACATTAAAAATTTGAATACCGCGTGACGACGTCGACTAACGTCGTCATGGCGTCACCCCACCGCGTTTTGGACTTGGGGCGAAAGTTGCCTTGGGCGGCCCGGGTTGGTGGGTCCCACACCCCGGGCTTGGGCCGCCGCTGGAGCGAGTTTTTGTTTTTTCCCCCCTCCCCTCGGGCTGGGCTGCATGGCTGGCGTCGCTCTAACTTCTTTCACCGGCTTAGTGGAAGCCATTACGTTTAAATGTGACAAGTGTCTGGGATAATTACATCTGCTTTCATTGAATACCATTAAATAAAATTTGTTAGGCTCTGATTTCAACAATCCGACCTTAGCTCAGTTGGTAGAGCGGAGGACTGTAGTTGTTTGAAGCAGACATCCTTAGGTCGCTGGTTCGAATCCGGCAGGTCGGATTTTTTTCAATTCCGTTTCTTTTGTTTTATACATTCCTTAAGAAGCACGCGTATTTTAGCACTCATTTCCTCAAAATACACTCCACAAGCGCACAATAGCACTACTCCAAACAAGCTGTTTGCTCTCTCTCTCTCTGTCTCTCGCGATCATTTCCAGCAAAATATCTCCTTCCGGTTTCTGAACCAATTTGTCTGCTCCTAAAATGGTAAACCCATCTGATCTTTGCTCTTTTATACATTTTTAAATCCGCGTATGTGTAATGAGCAGCATCCTTTTTTCTACTTTTTCTACTCTCTCTTTGGTTGCCGAGAAGTCTACGAGTGTCATTTCACATTCTGTTTCTCGGCGACCAAACAGATCCTAAAGAAAATTTGAGATTGCTGAGCCAAATTTACATATCTAGGGCATGGTTTGCTTGACTTCCATTACTTGTGCACTACAATTATTATCGTATTCCCTCGGACTTCTAAGCTTGAATTAAACTCAACTAAGAGTATTTCAGTGATGGGTTGCATTTTTTTTGTTTCCTTTTTGTTTTTTCAGTCGAATACTTTGCGATTGTACTTGACGTGTATAAGGAACACTCTCGATGCCGCAATGTGCCTTCAGGTATTATCAATTTGAGTAATTTTTGGTCTCTTTCTGCAATCTGTACAAGTGCTTTAAAAAATTGTTCATTTTCAATATAGCTTTGAATCTTAAGTATATTGACAAAAAAAAAAAAAAAAGGGGGTATGTTTTTCATGTTGAGCACATCATATATTTATGAATAGAAAAAGTTGGATATATAACACTTGTATCAACTTTCATATGGGACAGTGTACACAAACATATTAAGTGGGTAGATTCATAAATCCTTGCTTCACAGTTTAGCCTTAGTTGAAGATTGTTGTGATGTCTGGTTGCCAGTACAAAGTCGGTTTAAACTATGTCTTGTGATTGTACCGAGAGAAAGAAAGAAAATGTCTCGTGAGGCCTGACCAGTTATTTATTTTTACTTTGGTTGGTGGGCACTGTCAATTCTAGAAAATTTTGTTTTCTGGTTCTTGAAAGCACGCACATGAAATCCTAATGCGTAGACCCCAGTACTAAATTTTCATTGTTTTATGTAAATTATATTTCAAATGCTTATTCTATCAAAGAAAAGAAAAAAAGTCCATTTGCTTATAATGCCTGATTGATTCTCTGTCTTGCATCATATGCTGCTTGCAGAATTTTCCTTGTCAAGAAGTTGAAAGGCATAACAAGCCGGAAGTTGAGCTAAAGTATGTTCATTAGTTGTACTTTGATCTTAATATTACACTTCCTGCTGCCTTAAATTCTTATTTTAATGTTATATAATCAGTACGGAGAAAACAAACAGGTCCTGGTAAGGTGGCCACAATAAAAATGCTTTTCTCAAAGTATATGCTATTAAACTAATTTAGAAATATTGATTGATGTGTTTTTCAATAAAGTTTTAATCTTCTCTTCATATTTTGCAGGACCAGCTCAGAACTTCTGCTAAATCCTGTGAGAACCATCTTGTTGACATGATAAAGAACAGTCGCCCCCCCTCCCTTTTTTTTTTCCCTCTCTCCTTTTTCCTACTCTAATGTTATGTTTAATAAAGTTGGTCGCTTGCATATACGTTTTTCCTAATGCCTTGCACTGTGTGAGGAATCACATTTTTCTTTTCTACACCCAGTTTAAACATTCCAAAAGTTGTAAACTTTGTCGTATGAGTTAGAAATTTTGGCAAGGATAGTTCCCTTTCATGCCTAAACATTATTATAATATAATTACCATTTTCTAGATAAATTCTGGGTCAATGGTTTTTGGTTTTAAGCAAATTGAATATATTAAAAACTGGAGGCTACAGCTAATAATGTGGGCAGCACGCTGGACTCTATGTTTTTCTATCTGCTCTCTTTTTTACTTTATTATCACTACACTTTTAAGTTTCCATGCCATTTGCTAGGAAGGAGCTCTTGCCTCTATATTTTGTGGCTGTTAAAAGTGAAACTTCTAGACTTCATATCTTATGGTTACAAGATGTTAAAGTTGTCATTGATCGCATAGAACTCTGATGAGTCAGATACTCCTAAAAGAATGTGATGGAGATCTTAAGTTTACGTTACCGAGCTTTTTTATTTTCTTTTCAGAAAAGAAAATTAACACTGATTATTTACTATTGCTACCACAGGTTTTGATATGTCGAAATGAGGCTGAAAAATGCTTAATTGAGACATCTATTAATTCCCTTCGCATAAGCCTCAAGGTATTTATATTTACTTGAATATATTTTAGTATATAGTTGGTCCTAACCCGCTTTCTGTTTTTCTATTCTCAATAGTAGCTGTTTTGTAACTTTTTTTTTTAATGGTTTCTATATGGTTTTGTTGTATCTATTTTAGGATAGAGTTGGTTGCAGATTCTGTGTTTCCTTAGAAGTGGACTTGCTGTTCACTTTTCTTGTGCTTTTTTTTTTTTCCGGATAGCTTACAGTTCTCACCTGCAAGAGTTTTTGTTGTATATAATTTTGCAATCAGTATCCCATTTATTTTTTCCTTATATCCTTTTCTTATGGGTGCTCTCTCTTGTATAGGTAAAGCAGGCAGATGAACTTGAAAATATACTAACTAAAAAATTTCTTAGATTTTTATCGATGAGGGCAGAAGCATTCCAGGTATTGAGGAGAAAGCCAGTGCAGGTACATAGATTTCTTGCATGGAGTTCAAATTAGACTTGTGAATTTATACTGTTTGACAAACTAAGTGGGTGCCATGAACTTGACTTGAGGAATCGTTTTTCTGTAGGAAAATGTGAATTTTCAGGTTTTTAAGTCACTATGACAGCATATTTGAAGATGAACTCCCATAAATTAATCTGCCATATTTATTTACTTTGTGTAATGCTTTTCTATGCAGGGTTATGATATTAGTTTTCTTGTAACAAATTACCATTGTGAGGAGATGCAGAAACACAAGCTCATTGATTTTATTGTACAGTTCATGGAGGCAAGCATTTTTCCAAACCCTATAAAATTGCATGTATTAATTGACTGCTGCTTGAAACGATTGCTCAATTTATACCTTTTGTTTTTGAATGGTAGTTGGTCAATTAATATATTTGAGAATACCAATTGACTCTGTTGGGGTAGGGTGGCTTGTTTCTGGAACACAAATTTAATGTGTGAAGTTTCGAAAACCCAAGTTTCCTGTCGTTTTGCATGAATAGTAGCCATTTGACTATGTATAGCTTTGATGCAAACTCATTGTGGAATTCCTTTTGTATGAAGAGGCCTTGGAGCTGGTACTCTGAGAAAACAATTTTCTTTGTGTTTTCCTTTCGTTTTTCTTTTTCTTTTTTTGTTTTCTTTTTGTTTTGGGTTCCATATCAATCAATAGCTACATTCATTGAGGCTTTCACACTCCAATTATTCTTCTCATCTTTTGTGTCCTAAGTCAATGCAACTACAACTACTGTCTTATACAATATGACAAAAGTTACACCTTACATTTTTTCGGTTCAGTGTTTTATGTGGTGGTGCACTACAGCATCATCTACATGCAGAGATAACAATCGAAATGGACTTTGGTGGCCAGGCTCATTGCTAATGTCAGTTTGGTTTATCACAAATCACAAATTGTTAACTTCCCCACCTCCCCTGGTATTTGTTACCAATCCAGCCAAACCATCGTTTTTTTGATTTAATATTAGATTTGAAAATTTACTCACTGGCAGTAATCAGTGTCAAGAGAAGCACATCTGGCTTGCTTCTCTATCTGTCTCTTTGCTTATGTTGCTACTGGTGTTAATCTGTTAGAGGAATGTTTCCATTAAGTGGAAGTCATATAGATATTAGTCAGTAGGATGATTGCATTTTATATGGCCCAAGGCTTATATTGTCGGATATTTTTATGGTCTAGTTGGATCTTTATTGACTGATATGGAATTTCAAGCGCTTAATCTGAAGATGTGTGATATCAATATGTTGGTTCTCTATATTTGCTCTGCTGTTAAGTTTATGCTTTGATTTTCTTACTCCGTTGCTTCTTGGATTACAGGATATTGATAAAGAGATAAGTGAATTAAAGATGTCAGTGAACACACGAGGGAGGCTGGTGGCCACGGAGTTTTTGAAACAATTTATGTAATATTTCTGTTCGTTACCAAGTTGTATATGAATTTGCCTTTTACAGATTCTGTTCGACCATTTGCCATTTTTTATATATTTATTTTGTATCAGACGTCCCACCATGTTTAATGAACCACTAGTGTAATGGCTGAAAGATCAGCATTCTCCTCCTGATGAAGCCTTTCTTCAAAGACTCGTCGTTTCTGAAATTCTTCATAACTCTGTAGGTAGCTTTGGTTTGCAGAAGTGGAGGAAGTTTATAGATGAAAAGTATGGTATATGCACAACTTTGGAAATGAGTTATTCTTCCATAGCCCCTTAACTCAAGTAGCGTGGGAAGGGTGTGGTGATGGTAGAGATACTAGGTTTGAACTTTTGAAATTTATAAAGTTTTTTTTTTTTTCCTGAAGCACCGTATTTTACGTATGTTAAAAATTTGAAGGGAATCTTTTGTTTTGTTTTTTAGTTTTTAGTTTTTTAGTTTTGTTTTTTAACGGAATAAAATGTTTAGTAAATAGGAAGACAATAATTACATTTTCACTATTCAACATTATTCCCTTTCTTTTTATGAAAATTTAAGTATTCCCTTTTTCTTTTGCTACGAAAAAGAATTCCCATAAATTTTAAAAGGGGAAACACCTTATGTATTCTTTTTGGCAAGTCACCCTCTTATGCACATTTACTATATTTGGTTGCCTTTGATACGATTATAATATTTTATTTACCCTCATTCCCTTAAGTTTTGTAATAAAAGTTGACAAGGGGAAAGCTGCACTACCTTATGTTGGCCATTGCATAAAGTCCACATGCTCCACCCACATTACCACTAATGTACGTTCGTGCTCTCTAAGATAGAGGAGCCAACCCACTCCTACTAATAGACGGATAGACGGAGTATGTGTGTTAGTGAGCAGAAGTGCGAGTGCAAACTCAAAGTGTTGGTGAGGGTGTGAGTGTGTGCATATGAAGAGTGCATATTCTGAGCAATACACCCACATAGAGAAAACCTCATATATCTCTCTAAACACTCTTCAAGGCAATTCACCAAGAGCCTTGGTCTTGGATACGTCGAATTCATGAAGTAATTTTTATAGCCAATCTGACCACCTTGGAGACGAAGAACGTGAAGCATCTTCGTGACGTCCAAGCATCTTGGCGGGCTAGTAATTGCAAGCGTTCTTCACATTTGGGATCTTCCGCAAGGTACGCAGTACCTTATACCCGACTATTATGATTAAAATATTTTTCCTTAAATAAAATATCAATTTTACTGTTACACGGCTCAGACACCGCCATTACTGTTTCATTCTCCTATTAGGTTTTTTTTGTTGGCTTATTAGAAAGACCACTATAAAAGTGGAAGTACACTTTGGTTATTGGTTGTTACTCAATTTACACGACTGTCACCGTTCAGTGTTGATCATTAACGAACATTTTGGCAAAATGATTTCGTAGGGACCCCCCCAATCAGCATCATTTTTATTTATCCTTTTTGGGTGGTCTCTCTATTAGCGTTACAAACTTTTCTTTAAGACAAAGGCCTACCAAGAATGTAATCTTTCTCCCATATATTTGAGCTAATTTAGTAACTGGTTGTGTTTGTTTTCCACTTCTGAGTGGTGTTTGTTGTTTTTGGGCAGGAATTTGACTTGACAAGTGAAAGGTTCCTTGTGCCGGACATGATCTTCCATCCTGCTTATTTTGGTTTGTCTTATATTCTGGTTTCAAAGTACACACTTTTGGGGTTTTAGTTCGATTCTTGAAACAAATACGATGTATGATTCTTTTTGTTGATTGAAACATTACAGTATCCTTTTGTGGTTCATGTTCGCTAGGGGTTATTACTTCTGCAACTTGTTGCTTGATTCATGTAGATTAGTTGTTTCTGTAGAATATGACACTATGTGGCATAATAGGAGGTATTTAGAAATTCTATAACTTGTGTGAACACTGTATGTGATTTAGTAATGATTTTTGCTCATTCCTTTGGGAACTCTACGATTTCTTACAAGGCAAAAGAGCTAACTTGGACCTGTTTTGCAAGAATGAATCAGGCTGGGCTAGCGGAGTTCATAGTTTGAGCTGTGAGTTCCTGCCATCTTCATCTTCACCCTGTACTCCATGAAAGTGACCTTCCAAACTCTGCATTTTACTTGAAAGAAAAAAAAAATTATTGTCAGTACTTACCCTTGTGTCTGAATGTGTTGGCCAGCATTATTTTAGCCGGGGGAAGCACACTATTTCCTCGACTTGCTGATAGACTGTATGTACTGATCTCTTTTCCGTTCAATTATGCAATGCCAGACTTAATACTAAATCATCCTTAAGTTTGTATTGATATTTTTCAGAGAGAGGGAGCTGCGGCCTCTTGACATAACTCCTCAACAAGAGTAACTTTTCTCCTGATCTGTAATACTCTGTTTAAGCATACCTACTTCCAGTTCTATTAAAATTGTCCATGTTTTTCCAGCCCCATACTAGGTGTTTGGCAAGGAGGATCTCTGTTTAGGCATTTTTGGCCAGTGACTATATAGCATCAATCAACCGCATGATGTGGAGCCCTGATGGGACACTTTTAGGTAAGCATAGGCATCTTTGTTTAGTGTCTATTTAATTCTATTCTCATATTGTGAAGTAGACACCTGCTAGTTCATCACAAGAAAGTATTATCAAGAAATAGGAAATGAATCTTAAGCTGGTTATGATCACAGGTTCCTACTGCAGGTGTAGCATACTCTAAACATATGTACTCCTATCCCAACAAACAGCTGTGTGGTTGTCCTCTTGTTTTCAGATCGAGGCTCATGCTGGTAGTGTTAATCATCTTGCTTTCTCATATTCCAACAAACAGCTGTGTGTAGTCACGTGTGGGGAGGATAGGGTCATTAAGGTTTGATCTATGACTTAACTAATTCTAAAGTGATTGTGCAGGTTCAAGTTCAATGTCAGTTAAAATTTAACAATATTCTGCAGGTGTGGGATGCAGTCACTAGGACTACTAATTATAGTGATTGAAAAAGAGAAATTCAGAGTATTCAATAGGTATCGCCCCACGGCTATTCTTTTGAGAAATTCGATTTATGGATTATCGCCAGCAACTTTGTCTTTCAAATCACACCAGTAGATTGACAATGCAGAACGCCGTCCTTGCTGTGCCCCAGCAGCTTCACATGCTTACCGGATCCCCAATAAAGCTCCTCATGTATTGCTTGAGTTCCCATCCATTGTGCTCAACAGATGCCTTCATCCAAGAAAACATATGAAAAGGGAAGAAAAATTTCACAAAACTCGGTTAGCAATGATCACAGAGTAATGACTCATTACCTCACTGTGAATTTTTGCAATGTGGCAAGCTAGACCCATCTTCGAAAAAAATTTCTTTGTTTCAACAAAGTATAAGGGCCGTGATTGCTAAAGAGGCCTGGAAAATCAAAGTTCCCATAACTATAGGCGCCACAACGCTAAATGTGGATTGAATAGGGGAGAAGAACAAAGTCCAAAGGGAAAAATAAATTTTCTTTACCCGAATTAAGCAGATAGACAAATGAACTAGGCAATATGTGCTCCCCATTCTTGAAGTATATAGCATGACATACAAGCAATAGGAATATACAAGAATAGATTAAACATACATGATAACAAAATTGAACACAGTTCCTTAACAGGTCCAACCATCTAGTTCAGTGGAGCTATTAGAGCCTTTCCAGCGGTGAAGCCCAGCCCGAGGCTGGGGGAAAGAAAAAGGTGTTCGGCGGATAGCCCAGGGCCCGGGAGGTGTGGGACCCACAAACCCGGGCTGGCCCAAGGCAACTTCGCCGAGGTCCAAAGCGAGGGGTTCTTGTAGCGCTCGATGTCACTCTGATCCCCGCTACTGATATCGCTCTGATTACCTCGATTTAATTTTTTTCCTGTTGCCACGTGGCGTCGTCTGGCTCTCCGATCTGATTTTTTCCTCCAATCCAACGCAGCTAATTTTTTTGCAATAAAATACTGGAAAAAATTCGGAAAATTTTTTAAAAAATACCCAAAATTAATGAATTTTTTTCTATAAATACCAACCTTTTTTTTTTAATTTATCTTAAATTTGAAATTGAAAATTTTATCCGATTATGAGATATGAATAGTATTGACACGTAGGAACCCGAAAATCTTATCCAAATTAATTATTGAGGTAAAAAAAGTTGTGAATAAAACAAAAAAATGAATAGTAACTGCCCTTAGCAAGGGCAACGGGTGGAAACACAAAATTCGGATTTTGCAAGGGCAACCACTATTCACGTGAATAGTGGCTGCCCTAGCTCCCCCCTTGCCATGGCTAAGGGCAAATGGGTGGAGTTGCTCTTATATTAGCGTGGTACCCTAAACTGCTATATTGGCTATTTTAAATGAGTTCAAAGAATAAATTGGTAGACTATCATAAGAAGAAGAAGAAATAAGATTGAAAGGTTGAAGAATGCTAATGGTATTTGGATTGAGGAGGCTAACAGCTTAAAAAACTTGGCTGTGGATCATTTTTCCAGTCTCTTTTCTTCTACTTCTCTTGGTGATTATGCGGTTGATCTCCCTAACCGTTTCCCCCCTATTGATGTGGTTGATTTGCATAGGTTGGTTCAACAATTAATATGGCTGAGGTTAAGACTAGTCTTTTTAATATTGGTGCCTGTTTTTATCAGAGTTAGTGGAATCAATGTGCTGGTGATATTTTCCAAATGGTGGTGAACGCTTTTAAGGAATGTCGAATCCCAGAGAAGCTCAACTATACTCTAATCACCTTGGTCCCTAAAGTTGACAACCCGCAGAATATGGTGCATTTTCGACCCATAAGCCTTTGTTCTACCCTTTATAAAGTTATTTCCAAAGTTTTGGTGGCTAGATTAAGACATATTTTGTCTCACATCATCAGCCCTAACCAGGTAAGTTTTGTGCTTGGTAGGCAAATCACTGATAGCATACTTATTGCTCAGGAGTTGATGCATAAATTTAAGCTGTCTAAGGGGAAGAAAGGCTATATGGCTTGGAAAATTGATTTGTCTAAGGCTTACGACAGATTAAATTGGAAGTTTGTTGAGCATGTGTTAGTGGAGTTGGGGTTACCTTGTCCTATCACTAAATTGATCTTGAGTTGTGTTTCTACTGTGAGGTATCAAATCTGCATGAATGGTGAACTTACTAATCAGTTTCTTCCTAAGAATGGCATTAGACAAGGAGACCCTTTATCTCCTTATCTTTTTGTTATGTGTATTGAGAAATTATCTCATCTTATTTGGGATTCTGTTAAAAAAGGAGTGGAAACCAGTTAAGTCTTCACAATCTGGCCTAGCTGTGTCTCATTTATTCTTTGCAGATGACCTGGTTCTCTTTACTGAAGCTAATTCTACTCAAGCTAGGATGCTAAAGAGTTGTTTGGAGAGGTTTTGCAGTGTTGCTGGGCAAACAGTGAACTATGATAAATCTGTTGTCTTCTGCTCACCAAATACAAGGAAGGAGACAACTAAGGAGGTAAGTCTAATTTGTGGCTCTCCTCTTACTAAGGACCTTGGTAAGTATCTAGGCATGCCTATGTTGCATTCTAGAATTACTAAATTCACATATGGCAGTTTAATTGATAAAGTGCATAAGCGGCTTGCTTCTTGGAAGTCAAAGTTTCTTTCTTTGGCTGGTAGAGCAACTCTTATACAAGCTGTCACTTCTGTTGTTCCTATTTATGCTATGCAGACCTCCAAGTTGCCTGTTAGTATTGGGCAAGAGCTGGACAAATTAAATCGCAATTTCTTTTGGGGTGGCAGTGAGAAAAAGCAGAAGATCCACCTCTGTCAATGGGATTTAGCTTGTCGTCCTAAGAACAAGGGGCAGTTTGGGTTTTAAAAAAACTACTACCATGAATCAGGCCCTTTTGGCTAAGGTCGGGTGGAGATTACATAAAAATGACAAGGGCTTATGGGCTAAGATCTATGAGTTCAAGTATCTTAAAGGGAAATCTGTCTTAGATTCTTCTTTGATGTTTCAACAGGATTGCTTTACCACTTGGAAGGGTGTTATGTATGGGGTGGAGTTGTTAAGGCAGGGAATATGTTAGAGGGTTGGTAAGGGGGATACTACTAAATTTTGGAAAGACAGTTGGCTTATTGATGAGCCTTTGTTGAAGCATGCTGGGGTCTTGCGTATTAAGGATTTAGATTGCTCTGTTTCCATTTTTTTAAAGATGGGTGGTGGGATTTGGATAAATTACGAAGAGCTTTAACGGAAGATCTTGTTCAACATGCTGTTAATTATCCTGTGGGTTTTGCTAGTAATTTGCAGGATTGCCAGATTTGGAAAGGAACTGCCAATTGAGTTTTTTCTGTAAAAACCGCTTACAATCTTTTCTTTAAAGGTCCCTCATGGCCTGATTATAATTTTAGTTCTTTGTGGAGACTAAAGATACCGCCTAAATTGCAGATCTTTGCTTGGCTTACTGCGCAAGGTAAAATTCTGACCAATGAGCAAATGGTTAGAAGACATCTAACTTTTGATGCTTCTTGTGGTGCTTGTGAGTGGCCTATTGAAACTATATTACATATTCTTCGTGATTGGTATAAGGCTAGAGGTATATGGAGTATTGTTTTAATGCCTAGCCATCATGGCCATTTCTTTCAAATGGATTTTCTGCCTTGGTTTCAGACTAATCTTCTCTCCCAGATAGTTTGGTGTAGTAATATCCCTTGGAGTCCGGTGTTTATCTTTACTTGTTGGTATGTGTGGAAATTGAGAAATCACCACGTTTTTCAAGGGGATGAAGATGTGCCTTTTGATCCTAAACAACTTATTGTTCGTGCTGTCCATGAGTGGTTTAAGGCTTCTCATGTCTTGAGTAAGCATAATCATAAAGTCCAGATTGATCTTAAGTGGGAACCTCCTATTTCTGGCCAGTTCAAGTTAAATGTTGATGGGTCTAGGAGGAATGGCTCTGGACATATTGGTGCTGGAGGTGTTATTAGAAATTCCTCTGGAGATTGGATCAGTGGTTTTGCTGTGAACTTGGGGAAGGGGCAAATTCTTGAGGCAGAAATTTGGGGATTATTTTTTGGGTTGAAGCTTGCTGTGGACAAAGAGATTGATAATCTTGTTGTTGAAATGGATTCAGCAATTGCTGTCCAATTGATCCAGAAGCAAGGCCTTACTGATGTTCATCCTCTTGCAGCCTTAGTTGCTAGCTGCTGGGAGTTTATGCATATGATCAATTGCTGCAGTGTTTATCATGTTTACAGAGAGAAAAACTGTGTTGCTGATTGTTTGGCGACCTGGAGCTATAACTTAGACTTGGGTCTTTTTATCTTTGTTGATGCTCCAGCTTGGGTTGGGCCTAGTTTGATCGATGATTTGCTAGGAATTACTAGATCTAGGCTAGTTCCTACTGATTTGCTGGTGTAAGTTGTTTTTGGGGTTTTTGCCCCCTTTTTCATAAAAAAAAAGAGAATAAATTAGTAGATGAAATAATCAAGGGGGTAAGTTCGAAAAGGTTAATAGTTCAAGGGGTAAAATGGATAAAAATTCTTGTCTTAATGAATCAGATGAAGCGAAATGCGAAAAAAATGCACCACCCATTATTCGGATATCTCGACAGATTCTTGCCTAGTCCAAAGAGAGAAAATATCCAATTTCATCTCTATCAAATTTTAATTTTAGAATTTAGAAGAGTGGATATAATTACGATGCAATGGGTTATTGGAGGTCTTTTTTGTGTGGTCGAAGTTCCAATTCATTGCAATCCTCCAGAAAGGCAGAGAACAGTACAAATAAAGACGAGCAAAAACATCGGCCAGAAAATCAACAGGAAACAAATAGGAACAAATATAGCTAAAACCATTACAGTATAGCATGAAGATCATGTCCCGAGCAAAAAAAACTAAAACGGCAAAAGCCAATATAAAGGCATATAGCCCACAAAGAGGCATTATAGCCACATTCGGCATAAAGCCCACATTAAACATAAGATACATAAAATAAAACACAGGAAAGTTAGCCGCCATTACCAAAGAGAAACTCCACAATTGTAGACGGACAAACCACCAATCACCAACATGAAGAACCAAACACCCATATGTTAGCAAACCAAGCCAAATATCCCTCAAAACATAGCCCACCCGAGATTCACCAAACATAACCAAAATTAACCCAACCAATACATCCAAAAGACAACAGCTAGCATAGAAAGAATGAGAAAACTCATTCCACAAACAGGAGAAAAAGAACCAAGAACCTGGAAGGAGGTGGTGCAAGCACCTGAGTTAGAGCTCTAACACACCTTCCAATAAAAAGTGCTAAAACGCATTTGAAATTTGCAGCTACAGACCAAGGATGAGACTAGATCAAAGGAGAGGTGAAGGAATTCGGATGAGCCATGGATTTTGAGTCGGTATGGAGCAAGACTCACAAGGCAAAGATGGTGGTGATATGGGAAATCATGCCCATGGTCTTCATCCCACCAGATTGTAATATAGAGGGAGAAGGAGAAAAGTGTGATTCAAGAGGAGGGGCAGATCACCTCCTCTACCAACACCCACCCCTGAAGGGGTGCGGAGTTTTAATTTTTGGGAGATTCACTATTATACCTAAAATAAGAGCCTAAGTTAGAAAATAAACCCTATATGAAATGGACTTTAGAAACACACCCAAAACATATTTACAACATAACAAAATTTTTTTTAACTTCTTTTAAATTACAAAACTACCATTAATTTCTTAAAACAAACTCAACCTCAAAACCTCATAAAAAAAGTCTAAGACACTCAATAGGGCATCATAATAATTTAATAATCAAAATTAAATTCAATAGAATCAGCTATCGTTTTTTGGGTTTGTTTATGGAAATTAAATGATGTAGGATTTATCTATATTAATAATATTAAGAATGAGTATATGACTAAATTTTATTTATTTTTATTTTTATTTTTTATTTTTTTTGCTAGAGTTGCCTAAGACCTCCTCATTGGAGGGTCTCATTAGCGTGCTTTAGGAATTGTACCTACCCATTCGCCAATTATGAGTTGGACGCTTTAACCAGCCAGCCACAGCTGCTTGCGTTAGCGGGGATCAAAGCCAGCCACAGATGCTTGCGTCAGCGGGGATCCTCGTAGATGGTGAATAGCCAAATTCCAATTGAAATGAAATCTTTAGGATAAATTATATTATATACAGTATAAAAAATTTTATGCAGACTACTGAATATAATCTACTCAGCGTTGACTAGCACTAGATGCCATTGTCATTCCCTTTCAATTTATTGTTTTCCATCTAATAGCCGAAAATAAATTATCTCAAAGCTGGAAGGATATATAAACCTTATTGAGATTCTGAACTTTATTATACTTTACAATGGCAGGTTACATGTGCTCTATCTTTGTCTGCAACGACTTGTCTTGTGCTACGGCTGACGCCTATGGAAAGAAACGGAGAGGTGGTTCTTTTTCAAACTACGTATATACATATACCACTCATAATTTATCTATTATACATATATGGTAACTCAATTCTTCGACGAACCATAAAGAAACCTGCAGAGGGTCTGTACATTGAGGATCTCCGTATCATAGTTATGTTAAATTCCAGCAATCAACCCGACTGGCCTATCGATAGGGTTAAACGCAGCAACTCAACCTGCAGTCATATCAAAAGCATAGCTGCAATTTGGCTATAGTGTTTTTATTGGCTCAATTACACCAAAGCAGATATCACTATGTTCTTGCGTTCTTGTATCTTGGCATGCTAATCAAACCTGGACCTGGTAAACTTTGGATGCAGATGAAAGCCAACTGAAGTCTCAGACCGATGACCAGCCTATCAAGTACCTTTCAGGACAAAAGGAATAATTCGTTCTGTTGCTTAGGCATCATAAGATGCAACTTCAGCTTCCCCAGCATGCACAATTGTACAGGATTCTTGTATACTGAGACCTTTGCAGCATTATTACCCAATAAAATGACATGCAAAATGCTGAAGGCTTCACCTTTATCTACTGCAAATTGCCACTCTCTCATTGATATGTGGAACCAGTCCTTTCTAGGAGACTGGGTTGCTTTAACTTCAATGAACTCTGTACTGTCTTCCTTCTCCCCTACAACTATGTCATAGGGAAGCCCAGTTTCATTGCATTCATTAACCCACTTCACAACTGACTTTCCAGCTTTTGAAATCAAGTATTTGAAAGCAACAAGCTCACCCAGTCTCCCGGTTAGCATTGCATCTCTTCCACTGGATGTACCATATCTAGGCTGGTCTCTCTTGCTAAAATTAGGAAATGAACCCAAATCAGGTAAGTCAGAAACAGAACCTACATTAATAGGATCAAATTCAGTATGCATTCCATTTCCCGTCTCATTGCAAGCATAACCAGAATGTTCTTGCAGATCATCGGAGCCTGGCAAAACTAAAGCTGCAGATGTCATTGCTGAATCATCTTCAATGGTCCAATTAATGTCAACTGAAACAGAATGTGCAACTGGTGCCTGTGTCTTGGAAAGATTTGCATCAGTACAACCAAAACCTGGTGCAGTTTTCCAATCAATAGGTGGCCAGTTAATTACTTTCCTTTTGGATTTCGAACTGTTTTTCTCATTTACTTCGGTAAAAGTAAAACTTTTTGGGAGTGACTTATAATTGTCTGTCAATGAAGTCACAGATGACAGGGACCAAACAGATTCTTCACCAGAAAGCTTCGGTACCTTTTGGCTGTTTAAGATAAAAAATTCTGTCTGCTCCTGAGTTGAACCTGATTCAGCCATTATTGTGATCATATGAAGGAAATTTGCCAAGTGTAATTCTGGATTTCCGTCAAAAAACAAACGAGAAAGCTCCACAAATAACGCGTGTGAATCCGGTTCTTGGGTTGTATACAAATTGCTACCCTGTATTAATAGGACGAAAATATATAAGGTTAGGAAAGAGAGAGGTTTCTATGTCCACATCATGCAAGTATCATAACGGCTTGGTGAAAAATTTTCCGACGTTCCAAAACAATAGTAAACAACATTTTATTAGAAAGAGAATTTGATTAAAGAGGAGATTAGTCTGTATTCTTGGAAGACTGTTTTTATTTACTATTTGTTTTCTGGCCAGAGAAGTAAGACATGTTTGTAACCAAACATGACACGATTTCAAATGCTAATTTGTTAACACTGTAAATATCAGTGTTTTGAAAGGTGAGGCTTAGGCGTGCCTTGAGGAACGAGTCGAGGTGAGGTGGTCAAGAATCTCCTGACCCATGGCTCCGTTGAGCAGTTTCCCAGAAATGAGAACACCGCAGCTAAAGCTTGAGCCCTGATTGTGACCAAATTATTATTACTACCTTAAGATAACTAGCGCCGTTTCAACTTTCACCCAACAGCCCAAATTGTTTGTCTTTCAACAAAAACCATGTATACAACCACTTGGGAAGGTTTTTTTATTTTGTTTTTTTTTTTCAAAAATAAATAATAAAAAAAGAACTCCATACCCCCTTCTGCTCTCCTCCACGAATAGAATCCAGAACAAAATTAACAAACACCAAAATGTCTCCTCTTTTTCTCTGTTCGTTACACCTCCCAATTCTCTCTTTGACACCACCTTCAACATCTCCTTCTCCAACTCAAGGTCATCTCTTCTTCTCTATTCTCCATGTCTCCCTGCCTCTGTTAAGTGTTCTTTGTTATAAGTTAGAGCTCCCAACCTCTGTTCTTGATACTTGATAGCAATAACTTGGAAATTTTATGTTGATGCTAAATGATTGTTAATGTTTCTTAAGCTCCCAGCCTTCATATTAAATGATTCATTCCAGTGGTTAGTTTTAACTATATAATTGTTAATGTTTAAATTAGTAAAATTTCAATTTTAATTAGCTCAGGTCCAAAGGGCACACACCTGAACACTTAAGCTTACGGCTCACCTTGTGAAACACAAGAGGCCTCGCCTTTGAAAACATTGGTAAATATAGGAATCCCAACCAACTTGTAAGTCAGTTTGCATTTTGGTATAAGCATATAAGCATTAGGAAATACACGCACACTCAATGAAAGATAAAAGAGAATACCTGCAGAAGACAGCTACATCTTAGCCTCTTATTGGATTTCCTGCCGGAACTCTTTATAACATTCTGATAAAACAGCTTTTCAACAACAACTACTTGCAAACGATTTAAGATATCAAATCCAGACTGCTTGAGTTGTGTATATTTATCAGGGTGTACACTTTGTAAGTAGCGCTGTGCATATGGAAGAGCCCAATCCATCAATGCAGCTTTTGTGCTACAATCTGCCAGACCATAAAATATTGCCTCACGAGTTACAGCCTGCATATAAATGCACAAAGTGGAAAGATGAGAATTACATTTCTTCTCAGTCGTACAGTTTTATAGTTATTTATTTTCCACATTCATTTTATTGATTAACAATATATGGCATCCTAAATCTTGTAACACCCGATCTTTACAACGCAGAATCTCATAGTGACAATGCATGGGAAAATGTAAAGAATACTATAACCTGTTCAAGTTCATTTTCACTTCAAAGCATGCTGCTGATATTACCAAAGATATCTTACCTCTGAAAGCGCAGGAACCCCTAAAGATTTCAGGAGAATGGAAACTTTTTTAAATAGCATCTCTACATCAGCATTACTTAGTTCACCAAAGTATAGAAAGTCAACTCCATCCAAATGCACAAACTGCTTTCTTAACTCAATATCATCACACCAGAACACATGACCAAAGGAAGGATGTAGGGAAACCCACTTATCTTGAACAGTAGGAAGCACCGTACATTCAATATTTGTAAGAGAATCTTTCAAGTAAACAATATCCTCAGCACTCAATCCTGACTTCAGTCCATCAGTCCATTTCAGGAATACTCGAAAAACCTGCAACAAGGAAGAAACAATTAGATCACTGTGCAGCTTGTCCTACTTATAATATATCTCTAAACTTAATTACTTACGGCATTAGCTGCTTGTGAAGGCAAAGCAATATTTGATAAATCTAGCAGAATCCGAAGGTAGCTACGGAGAGCTGGGATCTCATGTACTCCACACCCACCAACAAAGAAGTCGTGAAGGCCTGGGTAGAAATTACTCAGCATCTTATTTAAGGGAATATGATTAATACCTGTTGAGCTGTACTGAGGACGGATCCCCTTGATATGGTTAACGAAGGAAGTGGAATCATCCCAATATACTTCTTCAGGGGACAAAAATATACCAGACACCACATCCTCATGACTGAAGCTGGATTCATATGGAACAAATATGAAAGGTCCAGGATGGAACTCATCAGTAATTCTCTGATTCGAAGGAGCCATTTCATTCCAGATTAATGAGTAAATTTTGAACATTTGTGCTAGGCTGGGACAGAAGATAAGTGTGATTTAAAATGTGCAGAACCATGCAAAATTAAACAAATAAAATAGGAATGGATCCGCACAAACATGAGAATTTCATATGATCAGGAGCAGATATTGAAACAGTATCAAATAGCATAAAATTTCACAAGTCTACATTGAACATAGAGGTTCGCATGACTACGCTTGAAACAGAATGTGCACTAATTCTGATTTTATTTATTAAGCAAAAGACACCTTATCCCTTCTGACAAAGCTTTTAGAAACTACATTGAGAGAATATGATGACTTGGTAGAGAAAAGCAGAAGGCAAGAAGATAGATAATACACCCCAACATGAACCCAAACAAAGTTTTCATCTATTATAAGGATAAATTGTTCAATCTACCATTTAACTTCACTCACTAAAACTGCTTTCTGTTTCGAAATGCTAAAGTTAAAGCAAAGTTGAGATAAGTTTCCCAAACGACCAAAGGCATGCTTAAGGACAGCCAGCTAGATGCCATTAAGTAAATATGCCAAAATAAAACATAACAAAGGGGATCTTAGACACTCATAAAACAAGTCTCTTTGAAATTGAATACATCCTTTGTCAAGATGGCAAAACTTCATCAAGAGACCACACACATCATCTGCTTTATCAGCCACCTGCATGGCGTCGAATTGCACTTTAACATTAACCCAGTGACATGTGGCTGACATCAGTGACCTCTGCTAAGTAAGTCTATGAAAACATAATGCATGTCTACACAGAGCTGCAAAAACTTTAACTATTCTGTAATAAAATAAAATACATTGATATGAAAGAGAATTTCTGTCTATGAGCAACCAAATGATACTATAGAACAACTGCTTTTGGTTTAAACACTTCATATTTATTTTGATCCAGTTGTATTGATGATATTGGTGAATCCCATTAAGATAGAGACATCCAGTATAAAAAACCAATTGATCTCGCTTCCAGAAAAATGAGGAAGAAAAAAGAAAAGAAATACCTTGCTCTGAATGGGTTCTCACATCTCCATAGTTTCAAATTCTCAAAAACATCACCAAGAGAAACTCTCGTCTTAAACCCAATATCACTTGCGAACTTTCCACTTCTCACCTGTTTCAAAAGGAAAAATGTAGATATGCCAAAAACAAGATTTGAGATTTTCATATAGCTGAAACTATGATGCATAATGGTCAGATGAATAAGGGAAAACTGAAACGTAAATTATCATCACATCATAACAACACACAATCAAACAGTAATATCTAGATCTGAGCATGGTTCAGGCCGTCTCGGTTTTGGGCCCAATGAACAATGCCACGTGTAATATGACATGTAAAAAAAATTTAACTGGCGGTCCAGTTCGATTCTCTGCCAGTTCTGGAGTAATCAAACAGGCCTGAAACCGGTTCAGCCGGTTTTCTTGCCGATTTCCTTTATTTTTTAAGTTTAAAAACCAAACCGCCAGAACCAGTCCAGTTTGGTTGGTTTGATCGGTTTTTCTTTATATTTGTTCGGTCGGTTGTATTGCTGCAGCATGTTACCCTAAACCCTAAACCCTAAACCCTTGTCGAGGACAAGTACATGACCTAATGTTGAGGATATTAAGTCCTACATCAGGCATTCTAATTTCAAAGCATTGCATCACAGCATATAAAATCCCGGGTTCTCCACTCATTACCAATTACTTACAGGTTGGGATTTAAATTCAGACATTTCCATATGCACTATATTAAATACCCTATGTATAATTTTTTTTTTTTAATCATGAAAGAAAAGATAATTTTGAGCATTCCATCTCCAACTAACCTTTGGAACAGAAAATGGAGCAGATGTACCCAGAATCGAGCGCACTGGATCACAGTTGTGATATAAATCCTTGGGGTAGTGAAGTTCATCATCCATTGTTGATACCACCCATTGCACATCACAGATGCAGCTTAAAAATGAAGATCTGAAGGGCTGTCTATCTGCTACAGATTTAGAAGTGCAGTAACCGGTCGTTTTATCGCTATAGCAATCATCCCATAATGTATCAAGAACCTCTAGGAGATATTCACAACCTTTTTTGTTGTTCTCTCTGGACAATAGGGATAATAGTTGGACTAATTCAGGTGACTCCCAATCTGTGGCATTCAGTCCAAGGGAAATGCTGTCCTTGTCCCAAATCAACTTCTTCAAAAAAGAATCAGATAAACTATTAATTCCTTTCTCAACTTGAACTACTTTCACAAAATCCGTGATGCCAATTTTCTGGAAAAACTCCCTCCACTTCATCAGTCCATTTGGGAGTGATCTAGTGGTGGGATGCTTCAAATAGGAGATGTCAACCTCATGCCAAACCATATCCACCCCATTAATTAAATTATTTATGTCCACAGGATTTCCAAATGCTGCACTGAAATGAATTGATGCTTCAGCAGGTCGTTTAAAGCCATTATTTGTTAGTATATAAGCTTTATTTCGTAGTTCTGAGATTATGTATTCCTTTTCAACTCGACAATTATAGCAGCTTGACTGCAGGTGAACCATTACAAAGCAAATATAATCAGTCATCAAATTCTTATCCCTATCTGTAATCCTGCCATCAGATATAGCCGGCAAGATATGCACCTTGATAATTTCATGTGCGGACAACTGTTGGACACCAATTCTACGAAGCATACTTGTGACTTTTTCAACTGTCGTCACATTCATGTATGACACGTCAGCACATGATGCAAAAAGGAAGCTAGGACTGACAATCTGAAGGTTAGCATACAAATCTGGAAAAGACTCAAGTCCATGCTGACCCTCAAACCCAGTCTTTAAGGCATCAAAATGTAACCAAATTGGGCCTTTATCTACTGCAACATATGTACCGTCTGAAAGAGGAATAAATGGAATTTTTCGAAGGTTTTCTATGAATTCCATTTCTACTCCTGAGTCAAATGAAGCTTCCGCAGAAGAATTGAATGACATTGCATAAAGTGAACTTAGCCAAGAGGCAAGCCAACTCAGTCCCATTGATTTGAGGCCATTTTGTGTATGACATAAAGAGTCCACAATTTGAAGCAAAACTTTGGGTCCATAGTCCAAAATACCTAGAACTCTTGCAAGTGGATCCGGCACAACTATATTTTTATCCAAGAACCCAAGTCCAAGATGCTCTTGCAGTAAGTCATCAGGGAGAAGCAAACGAGCCTGTTTATTCCAACCTCTTAGGACCCTGCACGGAGGAACCCATTCATTATTTCCTCCTTCCAGGAGTAAGCAATTCGACACACGTAATTTTGAAATAATCAATCGCGGAAGAGAAGAAAAGAAACCATGCACATCCCCGACAAGCGGAACAAAGGACATATAAGCTGTTACAGCTCTCCCGGGATTCTCTTTAAAGCACGGAAGAGCACAAAAAGATCTCTCTGCATTAACAAACAAACCAGGAAATTCGGACGAAAGCCACTGGTTCCAGGGACTATCTCCATCGACTTCTTCTCTAGACGATGGAAGAACAAATTCACCCTGAAGAATAAACTTCAGCCCATATGTTCTAAGAGGAAGAAATGCAAAAACAGGCTGTGGGGCAATATCAGGACAATAATGGCCATTATCTGATTCCTTCAATGTAAATGCTATTGATATTTCTGTTGTTTGTACATCACCACGAATAAAATCTGCTTGCAATTTCTGAGATACTACAAACCATGTCATTTTCTCTTTCCCATGAGAAATCTTAACGATACCATCTCCCACAATATCCTTTCTCATGACCGTAAGTGTATCATCAAGCAAGTTTCTAAACTTAATACACTGGAGGCGGTGGAGAAAGAGTAGTAAAGAAGGATGAAGATCTGAAAACATATTAATTACACTTTTCATGACAGTTCTATCTGATAAAATAGATCTGAAAGGAAGAACAATGCAAGTGTTCCAGCAGTTCCAATCCGCTTTATCATTGTCACTAGATGCCAGGCTACTAAACAAGTGAATACTGCGAGGAGGTACAACTGTGGGCAAAATTAAACCAATCTGACCCTCACTTATATCAAACTTGATATGAAACCCATTGGAATGAATTTCTGGAGCATCTGTAACCTGCAGCAAGACAATCACATATTAATGAAACCTTATTATCAATAAAACGTATGTTGAATGAAAATTTTCTGGGTAGGGATGGTGGAACGACATTGAGAGAGAGAGAGAGAGAGAGACAGACAGACAGACAGACAGACAGAACGATAACTACAGTATTTTTCACAACCTACCCGAAATACTGATTTGAAACCAATGCCCTTCTGCCCTATATATCCAGCTTTAGATCCTTTCTTGGTTGAATTTCCAACATCACAGAGTGCCCTAATGTTCTGGGCAGAAAAGCCCCGTTCATTGTTTAAAACAACAATACCTGACTCTTGAAGAATGAATGTTAGAGTTGGTTCCACATTTGTTGGGTAAATATTATCATCAGCATTTTGCACCTGAAGCAATAAAGAATAATTAGATGCATTTAAAACATGACAAACTTTTAAGAGGATTATTTTCAAATCCAGACTCTTATTATAGCATCATATCAAGATTTGAAGAAAATTAAAATGGTAGTTTATTGCATCAACAATATATTGCTGATGAGAAACTGCAGATAAAAAGATTCACAAAGGATAAACAGATTTCAAACTCAAATAACAGTGGTCTTGCAGATATTGGTTTGTCAGTCCATTATATGTAACACCACATCAGTAATAAAGTAAAGATCGTATGTAAGGCATAACTAATATTCTACAGTAAAAAATCCAAATGTCAAAGTTCCAAGCATATGCGCCAGGTGCAAGGACAGACCATAGCCACGGCTCACCTGAGCTGCAGCCCACCCCAATCAAGAAACTGGAGATTATCTCGTGGATGATCAAAATCAAAAGACTTCTGCTAGATTACTGTTTTTTTTTTTTTAAATTATAAAAGGAAACAGAATTTTATTGCAATTATGACAATAAAAAAACAGCACAAGGTGGTGAAGATGGCCACAATAGAAGTCTAAACAGCGAAATAGCAGTTAGACCAAGCAAAACAAAAAACTTCTAACAAAAGAACAAAACTTAAAACAAACTTTGACTGGAAAGCTAGCGGATGGCTGCATTCCAATCCAGCCAAATACTCCTAAAGGACATATCTATAAAGTCTGTATAAGTCGAAGCCCATAGCGAGGAACATGATCTAACTTTCTCCCATAGCTTCTCCGTTTCGCGACAAGTACAGTCCTTAAAAATCAATCAATTTCGTTCCAACCAAACCATCCAGATGATTGCCAATACAATACAATCCCATAAAACCTTGGCTTTCTTCCCATTTCCTTGAAGATCATGCTTCTCAGACAAGAAGGAGGAACAGTCCCTGTAAACAACCCAGCTAATTCCGAATTCCCTATACAGACGCAGCCACAAATTCGAGTTCACCCAGCAACGCAAGAAGAGATGAACCGCCAATTTTGAACATCCCTTGCAAAGAATGCACCAATGAGGGCAGAAGCAGGAATTGGGTCTTCTTCTTTGAATCATATCACACGTATATAAGCCTTCCCATGGGCCACAATCCAAGAAAAACCCTTCTATTTGGGGAGGCTTTAAAAAATGTGTATGTGGTGTGGGGATTTGGTCATGCATGTGTATGTGTATGACTTTCTGGGTAAGAATTAAAATCTATGTTTTCAGATCGGCATGTGACAAATTACTCACCTGGAACATCGGTTGACAAGATAGTAAGACGTGATAACTGATCAGACAGAGGAGTCCACTTAATATTCAAAACAAAGTACAAAGTTCAAAGCTCAAACATTTTAGTAAGTACTCCAAGGAGTCATTAAAAATGTACCATGATATATCATAGACTACCCTGTTAAGAAGTTGTATCCATACATACCCAAACAAATAGACACACAGACAGAAATATTATTTTTAAGGGTTTTATATGCAATCTATATATATATACATGCAAGCATCTACAAATGTAGCCAATTGTTAAAAAACCAAAGAAAAAGTAAACAAAATTTCACCTGGGAATCTAGGATCAGCAATGATGAAAACTTGCAAATATTGCATGGCAAATGCATAGGACAACAGCAAACACATAAAAGAAGAAAGACAGAGGGGACAACAACCACTGGCGGATCTAGTAAGGAGCCAGTGAAGGCACTATGCCCTACTCAGTCTTGTTCTACACCCATGAAGGTGTCAAGTTTTCATGGTATTTTCTGTTGAATGGGGGCAAACTGTTTGATAAATTGCCTCAAAGAAGGCAAAGGCAGGGTAAAGGGGCAACGAAATGGTTGAGACTTGAGCTGCATTAGGCCAAACTTTACAGGTTGTTGCTAGGCCAGAGTTTACAAGTTCTTGCCCCCAGGAAGGATAATTCCTAGATCCCCCAGTGACAACCACAGCATACTTTCCATACGGTTTATTTTATAGTGGAGTAGATAATTACACTAAGCACAATGAAAGAAACAAAGAACGTAGCCTCACCAGCTCAAGAAGAAAATGAGAATCCTGAGAATACAATTCCTCTGAAAGGCAATGCAGAGCTCTCCCTAAGCGGGCATGCTGCTTCTTTAGGATGCTACTTCCAACATTTGAAAGGCTTGAATCTAGACCAAATTCATCTCTCCTGATTGACTCAATTACGAGGACTGCATCTTCAAGTTCATTAAGTTCTGTAGAATGCTTTGAGCCACTGCCAATTCTAGCTTCAGAAGCTTCTGCACCACTAATATTTATACAGGGTTCAGTACATTCACCTTTCTGCTCATCTGCCCCAACAGATGCACCAATACTCCCTTCAGAAGCGGCAAGCTTATCAGACACATTCTGCATATACTTTGAGCCTGACCCGGTTTCATATCTAACAGCATTGAAGCATGTAGCCCCAGACCCAGACATGAACAAATCAGTAGTGTCATAGGAACAAAATTCATTGTAATCATGAATCCACTCCACTATACCAAGAGATAAGCCAACTTCATGAATCATGAGACGCTGCTCTGTCTGGGAGCACTCACTCAAAATGGCTGAAGCAGCATGTTTGAAAATAGATCGCATCCCTGAAAGCAATACATCAGCAGCAAAACTACGAAATTCTGCAGGTAGATAGCCAAGACAATCAATGATAAATCTTGATAAAACAGGTTCACCAGTATTCATCCGGGTTACATCTCTGTGTAATTCATTACAAAATTTACTAGTAGAACCTTCACCAATCATTTGCTGTCCACACAATGCTTCTCCTTGACTTAGAAAATTCTTATTGCCATGTATTTCCATATTGTCTACATAATTCTTCAAAATGACTTCAAATGCATGCTGTACATGAAGTTTCAGAAGGGACACAGGCACATGCTTTTCTCCCCCAAATAGTGCAAACAGAGATAGCATTTTCACTGCTGTTTGGAAAGAGGAGCCTTGAAGTACAGCTTCCAAGAATGCATCTACAGTAGATGAATGGTCTAACCGAATTACTTTCCCATCTTTGGTCACCAAACACAACAATTCATCCATGTTGACTTCATTCAATAACCATGGTACAAGAGTACCAAGATAGGGAGCAAACAAGAGGTCCCAATGTGCCCATAAGTTTAAATCAGACATCATTGGTCCCCTGAGTAGGATTTTAATTGCATCTTTGGATGTAACAGATTCATGGGTTTCCGCTGTCTGGCCAATGTTAGCATTCACCAAAGTGCTCCTAAATGTGTCATTCTTACAGTGTTCTGGTGACTCCATACCATAACTAGTTCCACATAATGTCATTGAAAAAAGAACACGTTTGGAAATTGCAGTGTTTTTATGCTTCCCCGCTAAACTTAGGAAATCTTCTACCAAACCATTTTCGATGGTTTGGAAACCAATCGATGGGAACTGCTTCCTAAGCAGTAAAGGAATATTCAGTTTGGTAATCTTTTCATCCTCCCATAAACTATTTAAAGCTTGAGATACTAAAACAACCAAATGATCCTGGAGCATGCAAACCTCCAAAGGGCACTTCCCATTTCCGTCACCAGTCCAAGAACTTGCACAGCTCATGTGGCAGTAGACAGGCATATTTTTCTAAGAACATTAGAAATTCCCCAAAACCAAGGCATCTAAATTCCTTGACACAAAATTCTTCCACCAACCAAAGCTCACAATTGCAAAGCTTTCTGAAAAAGATAAACATCTTCTCCTGAATTGTTTTACCATTGATAGGCATTCCATGATCACTCTCAAAAAACGTCGCAACTTTCCTGATTATGTCTTCAACTGAAACACCTGTGAAGTCTAATCACAAAATACAATAAGCCACACCAGTTTCATGAGAGGATGAACATGTGAAAGGCCGAAAGGGTGTCAAACTAATTGGATCATTTTACACAGCGAACTTGCTACTGACGGACTAGGATATGCAGTCATGGCAGTGAGGACTAGCTAGTCACACACGACGACCATCTTTCCTCAATAATGATTTTTTTATTTATATATGCTAGCTCATTATATACTTTAGTTGACTAATTGTATTGGAAATGGGAAAAACACACCAATTCACTTAGAATTTCACTGTTTTTCTCTTTTTTGATACCCAGAAATCCACCAATCCGCTTTGCAGACACAGCTTAAAACTGGGACCCCCCAGCCCCCTGGGCGGGGCTTTGGGAGGCAGGAAACACTAGCAAATATCTAGGTAGGCACCTTTGGGGGTTTCAAACCTCAGACCACATGGGAGCAAACCATGGGCCTGACAATTCCCACGTTGGTAGAATTTCTCTGTTATTGCATATAAACAGATCTATAATTATTTCACCTTGGTAATCAATTTTTTTTTTTTAGAAGAAACGAAATTTATTAAGCAAAAGAACACGGAGGTGGATAAGGCAACCACAACCGAAGAAGAACAACAACACAAAAAGAAACAAACAACACCAACCCCTCCCAAACTAACAGGGAGGAACAAAGCCAATAAACCACTGAAACAACACACCCCCCAACCCTCAAATAACCACTGCTGCCATATCCCTCAAAATAGTAGAAAGAGAATAATCTTTAAAATCTTCAGTAACAGAAGCCCACAAAGCTGCCCAGTACTTAACTCTATCCCACAAATCACTCACTCCCACTCCCTTGTAGTCTTCAAAAATTCTCCTATTACGCTCCATCCAAATGTTCCAGAAAACAGAGTGAACCAGACAGCCCCACAAGGTTGAGGCGCGCTTCCCCGAACCCCACACCACAAAATCAGAACAAAGGAAATCAGCGCACCCTTTCGGAATCACCCAAACGGTCCCAACCTCCCTCCACAAAAGCCCCCAAAGACTTAAGGAAAAGGGGCAATGTAAGAAAAGGTGGTCCACACTCTCCTTACCAAGCTTACATAACACACACCACATAGAATTGACACCACTCTTTTTCAAACCAAAGGCTAAGTAGGGCCCAACTTTGTAGTTAGATAACCAACCCATGGCCAATGAGATCAAAGAGTATCATTTCTAGAAAAATGAGATTGGCTGCCATTGTCCCTCAACAACGAGAAATTATAGAATAGTATTGTATCACCACGTCAGCTGGTGATACTCCAACGCAAAATACGCCATGTGTCAATCTTTTTGAAATAAATTTGATTTTTTACAAGCTGTATTTAAAATTCATTATTTACATATAGAATAAAATTTTAGAAAGACAAAACAAAAGACAGCATAACCACACCCAATTCCCCCACTCCCACAGCTTGCTGACCCCTCTCTCTATCTCTATAAAAATCTGCAAGATCTCTTAAACCATGGGAGCAGAAAACAAAACCAATATCATATATTCTAAGTATGTCAGGAGTATCCATCACTTAAACCCAGTTCGATAAAAATCTAAATCTTCAACTTGGGTTTTCATTTTCAAGCATAGCTCAAGAAAAAAAGGTAAACTGTAAACTGGGTTGGTGTTTTTTGTCTTAATATGTATCAGGAAGTGAGTGATGGAGGAGGAGGAGAAGGAGAATCTTAATCCCTTTAGTAATATTGTGGAGAAAAATCAGCCCAAAAAAAAGGCGTTATGATTCTCTTTGCACGTCGATCCAATGAAATAGAGATATGGTTGTTGTTTATGGAATAGAGCAATGGACGGAGAAAGAAAATGATAGGGAGGGCGCGTCAGTCAAGGGAGCCAGGGTTGGGGTGGGCGGTGGTTCTTCTGTCTTTTGGATATTCTTATTTTCTCAATTTTATTTTAAAGATAAAAACATATTTAAAGTCCAGCTGTAAAAAAAATCTTTAATTATTTAAAAATAATAATAATACGTGGCATATTTTGAATGGAAGTATCACCAGCTGACGTGGTGATACAGTACCATTGTATAATCTCCTCAACAACTAGTTGACAGGACTGGTACACCAAAGACACTTGCAGATTATGCAATGGTGGCTCCAGAATCTCTGGTATTAATCACAATATTCTTGCAAAACAAGGCATAAATAAAACCATGTGGCACATCAGTATCTATTGGAATCCTAATTTCTGGATTAAACAAGAGAACCTTACCATTGATCACAGCATTGACTCTCTCTTCCATCGCTTCTCCTCCGGTGACTCTGAAGACTTGACCCCTACCTACAGGTCCACATCTACTTTTCTGGGGCATTGGTGCTCTGTTCGTGCTCTGTTGTGGCTGGGACTCAACTGGAAGTAGTTGAACAGATGTGTAGGACTGAGCAGGGTACTGAACCAATTTCTGGGGATTCTGTGGAGCCAAAGATGATACAGCCTGTTGGAGTTGAGAGCAGTCCTTACAGACGTGTCCGGCTTGACCACACAGAAAGCAGACTTTTGATTCAGAAGGAGATCCTCCGGATAACCCTTTGTGTATGTTGTTCTTCTGACTCGTTTGGAGGACCTTCCGCCTACTACGGACTCTCTCACGACGTGGATAATACTGTTGATCCTGCTCCATGCAGGCTGCCATAACATCGTCATAATCACTAGTGTATTAAGTATCATACAGATCTTTGTTATAAGTTTTTAATGTGTTTTCAAAGAAGATACAATCAGAATACAGAGTTGTCTTGGGTCACTTGGCCTAGAAATTAAATGATTTGTTCCATCTTTGATCTTACTGCTTCCTATCCCTTTTTGTGTTAATCTCCTATGGAAAATTTAGCAGAAAACTTTTTCTGCTGCACAGCATTTCTTTTGACTTGCTCATGCAGCCACGCTAGTTGTCCTAACATAAACGAAGATTGTAAAAATTTGAAAAAGAAAAAGAAGCACTGAAGATTAAGCACTGCTATTTGATTACAAACACTAAGTGGCTATAAATATTGATATCACGATGAACACATCATAAGCACAATATCAAATTGACCTTTCAAAATAGCCAATCTTTTTGCACACTCAGCTACTCTCTTGTTCAATATTTCATTGTCTGCATGTTCTTCATCTGTAGGTTTTTTAGTTTTATTTTAAATTCAGTTCTGATAAAAGAAAAAGAAAGAGAAATATGAACCAACAGCTCCAAAAATTACAAAACAATACAAAACGGGCAATACTGCACCACAGCCTAACCGCTAGTAATGAAAACATGACTTCAAAAAGTAACATTACTCTGTATTTTATTGTCTACTGCAATAAAATTTGTTTCCTTTTCATAAATAAATAATAAATAAATAAAGCCAACATTACTCACTCAGTGTATGCTCAGTATTGTGTTCTGTACTGACTCGTACTGCATCCTTAATACTTGGTTCTACATCTGTGCTCAAATACTCAGAACACTTATGAGTACAAGTGTTAGTTAACCCGTGTTGGCCAATGGATTGGAATGTATCGTACATGCTATCCCACATTCCAAATTTGATAGATGAGACCTGCAACAAATGTTACTTGTTAAACAATGCCAAAGAAGCAAAAAAATTTGTTAGAAATAACATACAAGAATAGAAATTGTGAAACCTGATAAACCGGAACCTATAATTGTCCTCTAGAAGCACAACATCGAATTTTAAAAGACCATTCTTCACTACATTCAGTTCTCTCTTGTACACTTTCCGTGCTCAGGTCGAATTGTTTGTTACTTTTTATTAATTATTTATTACTAACAAAAAACCCAGTTCTTTACGGCAAACTAAGAGACTAAATAATATCCTGGTATCAAAACATTGCCTTCAACTGGATCCACAGGCCAACAAGAAGCATTGCTTGACAAGCTGAGTAAGAGAAAGTCAATAAGAGACAGCAAAGCAGCATTAATGTTTCTATACAAGTTGATAAACAAGATTGTAAGGAGCACTCTACTTTTATGAGGCTATGCAACAAGAGTCACCACTTCCTGTTTTGATAAATTATAATTACAGACGGCGGTGAAAATGATCCAACAAATTTAAAAGTTGATCTAAAAAATTCTGGGCAAAACTCTTGGAAACTGTCTTACACAACGGCATCAGATTATAGTAACAATTTCAGTTCTAGGACAAATAACTGATAATTGCAAACATACATACATACATACAAATAACTGAAATACTACAAACAACAATGCATACGTACATAAATACATACATATATATTATTGGTCAAATTTTGAAAGGAATCGTAAAACTCTAGGAAAAATAAGAAATATTCAAATTAAATGCATAACTTATAATTAACCAAAAGTAGCAGAGCGCTTTTTTTTTTCTTTTTTTTTTTTAAGAGAAACTTTAGAGCACTTCTAGCGGAAGGCTGTGGCCCAGGCAGGTGGGGGCCCAAGCCCCAGGTAGAGGTTCCAGCACGCAAATGCAGCCCGGGCAGCTGGTGGGCTCCACAAGCCTGGGCAGGCCCAAAGACAAGAACAGCCTGGGCTGTTGTCTCTGGTTGGCCGACATCAGCAACAAAAAAATTTAAAAAACACTAAAATTTTAAAATAAATACTTAGTCATATTCTGCACTTCCCACACCAAAACTCTATACAAATTACTCTCCTCATATCTCATGTGAATAGTGGTTGCCCTTGGGTTGCCATGGCAATGGGTGGAAACACCACAAGCCTTTTGCAAGGGCTGCCACTATTCACGTGAATAATAACAGCCCTTGCCTTGCCATTGCCCTTTGCCATGGCAAATGGGTGGGAGTGCTTTTATACATTAAAAAAAAAAGGGTACAAAACATGCCAGTGGATAAGAAATCCATGACAGAACAATCAGAAATCGAACTACAACATAATAATCAAACTCAATAGTCTAGACTCCATTGAGCCTACAATAGGATCAAGATAGGAAAGTCATTTCACCGCAGCCATTAGATCTCTCATTATAGATGGATAAGCTACGTCCTTAAAGACTGGATTCAATGAAGCCCATAAGGATGCCCAAAACTCAATCATCATTCCACAGTTCCTCGTTAGAGTTGATAATTGCACAGGATTTCAATGAAGGACAAAAGAGAAACATTCCAACTAAATGCACGACTTATAATGATGATTGCTAAAGATTTGCCCATAAGGATGCCCAAAACTCAATCATCATTCCACAGTTCCTCGTTAGAGTTGATAATTGCACAGGATTTCAATGAAGGACAAAAGAGAAACATTCCAACTAAATGCACGACTTATAATGATGATTGCTAAAGATTTCAATGAAGGGGTCCACACATTAAAGGAATCCGGGTAAACTGCCGAAATGCCTCCTGAACTTGTACCTAATTATCAATATACCCCATGACCTTTTTTTTTAGAAAATTAAAGACTCAAACTAAATTTTATTTCAATTTTCTCTCTCCCACACAAAAACACCGTCTAAATCTCAACATTTCATCCACGCACAAGATTGTTGTGGTCAAATTCGGGGTTTTCAGAAACCAATTAGTTTTGTTTTTTTATTTGTACTAATTCGGTGGTTGTGAGTTTGGGGTAACGGGTGGTTGCAGGGATATGGGTTCAATGGGGGTGGGTCTGTGGGTTCTGGGTTCGCTGAGGGGTGGTAGCCATGGGGAATCGGGTTAGATGGGAAGGTGAATGGTCTGGGGTTAGAAAACTGAAGGAAGGAAGTGGGGATTGGTCTGGAGTGAAGGGTTGGTGGTCATGAGGGAAATGGGGTGGTGAAGAAGACCACGAGAAAGAGAGAACGTTTGATTGTGTTGGTGGGCTAGTAAATTGAAACTTCTGGTTTATTCCGTATGCTCTGTGGCTGGCTTGTTTGTATGTGGGAAGTTGCAGATGCATTTGAGAGGGAGGGGCGGGGGCCAGTCCATAGGAATTTTTTCCTTCATTTTTTCAAAAAATATTTTTTTTTAATGATTTGATGGATTATTGGATGACATGTTGATTTAGACGGGGGGAGGGAATTGGCAATAAAATTTAGTTCAAGTCTTTAATTTTCTATAAATAAAAAAAAGGTCAGAGGGTAAATTGATAATTAGGTACAAGTTCAGGGGGCATTTTGGCAGTTTACCCAAGGAATCCAGACTGTTTGGAAAGCGAACGATACACATCTTTCACATATTAGTTTATTTAAAAATCTCAGCCCTCCATAAAGACTTTCATGTACACAAAATCATCAACCCATTTTTTTTTTATAACTTTACCTGTTTCGAATAATTCTACAAGACAGCAGTAATGATTATGTGACTTTTGGATAAGAAAAAGTTTATGAACTAGACTTTTAAGATTAACCATTAAATATTGCCAGTAATATCATAAAAAATAAATAACATTGCATCTACCACAATAACTTACAGCAACATTCAGCAGCCCAATCAATGGGTATGAATAAAACATTGACATGATTGTTTTTGACTTCTTATAATGTGTATTATAAGACCGAAGCATGCTCCAAAGTACCTACAAGCAACAGAAGACATTTGCTGAGAACCTATATTGGCAGAAATTGAAACTGAAGCATTACTTAAAATGAACTAGAGAATCACTACAGTTAAGCAAATCCAAACCATAAGTGAACATCTTAGCACTAATGCTCTTAGGATAAAGGCTTCTTGTTTTTAAGGAAACGGAAATTACCACAGAAGAGAAAAAAATGAAAGATGGATAAGAAGTTCATGCAAAAGCTACTCCTGTATTTAAAGAAGATAAGGTTGCACGACTAAAAACTCACCCCAATTAAGACAAATACACCAAACGGAATATCCCCAAATTTCTTAGACAAAGATGCTCAAAGAGAGGTTAATCTAATATGCACTAATTGTCATCAAAGATTCCTCTCCACCCAAACAACCCAACTGTACAATGCCAAGTAGTAGTCTTCATATTCACACCAATACCCAGAAAATCTTCGACCAGCAGAGAATAACAGTTTCTTGGCCAAACACATTCTGAAACCTACTCCAAACTGGGAGATAAGTATATAGTTCTTTGTATTTTGGGGTAGCATATCACAAGTATTTGATTTCCTTATGTGCAAGAATCTGGTACCACTTTCACAATCACTCTACTACAATTATAAAAAAAAGGCAAGAACACCAAGTTTCTCCGACCATAGATACAAAGTATTTACAGGAAAAGACCCCTGACCCCAGAGTACTCCAATTTTTTTAGGACCAGAGTGGATTCGACAAGATGTTAAAATTAGATGATAGAGAAAAACTCGATGAATTCCTATCATCTATATTTAGGTTCCTTCTAAACGCTAAGCTCTACAAAGTCACCCTAAACCCATAAAAAATAAAAATAAAAACTGGAAATACGAGTCACCCTACCAACTGCCTTCCCAAAAATGAATTTTTACCCAACCACCAGTTCAGACAAAAATAAGGAAAAAAGGATACCCCTTAAAAAGAACCCCTTCACAACCTGAGAATCCCAGAATGTACTCCATACTCACACTCGATGATAGAACACAATAAGGAGAATGCTCTAAGACTAAGTTAAGACCAGAAGAGATAATTGATAAGCCAACAAGCTCAACTTTCTTAGTATGAGACAATTTAACAAGCTAAGGATTAAAAAAAAGATTTATTTGAAATGTGTTTCTATTTCTTTAAATGCACATGCATAGGATATGAGAAAGAGCATCATACCAACAATTCTTCCACAGAAAGAATTCTTTCAATAAAAAAACTTAGATCAATTATATTTCACTATATATATATATATATATATATATGTATGTAATCATTATATACATATATGAGAATTTCACTACATTAATGAGGAAAACTCCTAGCATATGCCTTCAATCAGAAAGAATGGTAAATCTATATGAAGTTCAATCAATGGAAACTTCATTAAAACTTCTGAAAAGGAATGAAAATATGTAAACAACTCAAATTCATCAGACAAATAGACAGAAATCCATGGACGAGTGTTTGATCCAGGCAGTAAAATATATCTTGATAATCAATTATTCGTATATCATAACAGCATGAACATACCTTAGCCACAGGCTGCTCCTGACATGCTTCCTTCCAAGTTGTAACGAACATCCTCAAAAGAGTATCGGTAATTGAAAGATCAATTATATGCACATCACTAAACTCCTCTGTTCCACAGCCATTCTTTGTAGGAAGAATATCTTGATCCACCTTGTCACTCTTACGCAATTTTATGGGCACAGAGATGGGGCTGCTTAGATTTTCGTATATATTTTTTAACAGATCCATTACCCTCATTATGCTTTTGGCTTCCACTAACTGGAGAAATGTGGGTCGATTTGAGCCAATACTTCTTCTAATGCTGACAAGTTAGTATAGCTACTCGCTTTTCAGAGATTTTAGCAGATTGTGATGCAAACCAGACTGCCTGTAGCATCATCATTATTTTTGTCATCTTCATGTGAATAATCCCTATTACCTCCATGCTTTGAGCTCAAGGAACAAATCTATCTTGCTTAACACAAAATCCTTGTGCACAATAGAAAACAATTCAGCTTGCTGAGAAATGGCACAAATATGTTTATCTAGCCGCTTTTCAATGTGGAGAAAATTGTGGTTTTTCCTAGAGCACGCTTAATTCCATTTTGGATTTCTTAGAGCAGCACGCTCTAACTTCTTGGCTTCAAGGATGTAAGAAACATGCACCCTATGATCATAAAGTTTACTTCAATCAGGAGCATTATAAATTATAATTTCTAGTACTTTCAAAGGACTGAAAACTTATGTTATCCAAAATGTGCATTAATTATTTAAAAAACAAATCAAAAGTCCATGCCAAATGTAATTTTAACCATTCAAAGCACCAACATTTTGATAATTTTTGTAGAAGGAAGGGATTGTACATCTTTCACCATACAAAATCGTTAATATTATTAGACAATGAATATTTATCACAAAGTAGAAGCGAAAAATGTGAGACATACCCCAAGCTACAAATTCGAATTCCGAGCTTTTCCTTGCTTGCAACTGATCGCCTCTTAACAATAAAATCCAAAAACTCTTCAACAGAATCGTCCGTAACTTCACGTTATGTGTTTGAAATCCAATGAGTAAAAATACTATTTCACTAGTTATCTTAAACACTTCAGTTGTATCAGAACTCACTTGGAAATAATGCAAAACAAGTGGGTGCAGCAACAAAGGGCCTAATCCCAGCTCTTCAAACTGCTGAATATTCTCATTCTGCAGATTGCTAGTTCCAAATCATACAATGAAGTAATTTTTCGAACCCCAACAAAGCAATGGATATATGCATTTATCTGAATACCAATAGAAAATGAGCAAAAATTGGTAGGATTTAATACATAAAGATGCACATTTTATATACAAAATCTTACTTCTTCATTCAAGTTGTTGAGAAACCAACAGAAAAGTAGTGCATGTTCCCAGTATTTGCTTTTATTATTTTACAAATGAAATCTCAGACTCAGATGTGCTATGCAGCCTAATAAATAGAGTGGACCTAGACCACTAAGGATAGGTGAATACAGACAGCAAACTTCCTGGGTTTGAAGAGTCATATCATAAGATATAAAGCCCGACAAGCCCAGAAAGCAAACAACTGTTCCAAAAGAGCCACTGATGCCCCTAGGTCAGTTGACATCTCCAATTATCATTACTATCCTTTTCCTCAAACCAAAGTTCTCTACTCTGTTATTAATCAACAGGAAAGTATGTTTCTTAACAGAATTGCTCAATGTATTCTCGCAGACCAAATCTTTTCAATTGGAAATTAAAGGGCTTTTATCTTCTTCTATCAATTACTCTGTTCCCACAATTTCTCAGCAACCAAACAAAGTATTGACACAAATTAATTTGAAAAAATAAAAAAGAAACGGGGTAGATTATTGCTATCTCATTAGTCATTAGTCATTACCCTGCCTTCAGTGAGCATTAGGCGGTGAAGAGACGGCACTTGGTACATTGAAGCATCAGAGAGCTCCAACATCAACCTTGAGCATCAGAAGCGCAGACTCCAAGACCTTCCACGCAGAGACGCTCCTTCCAGCCGCGACGAGTTCAGCGCGAGCCTTTTCCGCGGCGCCGTCGATCCTCTCCAGCATCTCCTTTGGCCAAAACGCTGAATTCGAGGGGTGCTGGAGAGGACCGACATTCGGTTATCAGACAAGCTCTGCGGCGGAAAAGCTGAATTCGAGCTGTTAGGGATCGACATTCGGTCTCGGTTCCAGGTAAGGTCTGAGGCCGAAACGAAGGGAGCTGTTGAGAGTGAAATTAGAGTTTTGGGTTGGGAAAGGTAGGGGTTGAGGACAGGATGGGATGGAAAGCAGGGCTTGGAGGCAAATATATGATGAATTGGTCGGGTTTTGGTTTGGTTTTGAGGAGAAATTGGGTTTAGAGGCTGTGAGTATGGATGCTGAAGTGAGGCGGTTGCCGTGGCCCGCCAGATGGGGATCGAAGTGATGAGGTGCCTGAACATGGCAAGCAAAGAGAGAGTGAGAGAGAGAGA